>NW_027518688.1:5085000-7485000 GCF_043159265.1 Tasmannia lanceolata | reverse complement strand
AAAATATGGATGTAAAGGTTATGTAAAAAGAATAATCTTCTCCTTTGATCATAATCAAAAATGGAAAGTGTTAATCAGAAGTGGGGAGAAGCGATGGTAGTGGTGCTGCTTCAACTCAAGGATTTGAGCCTTTCCCGCTTGCTGGCTTTCCTTTCTGAGTCCTCGGTTTTTTTTTTTACATTACATAAGGTAACTTGCTTACTTAGTGCTTGCGCTAAGGATCTAAGGATTCAGAGTTGTGGAGAGAGATACGCGGAGATAGAGGTTAGTTCCTATTCCTTTCTTATCGATCGGGTCCTTGAGTCCCATGGTATCCTTCATCAGTCTTCTTTTGCGTATACCCCCTAGCAAAATGGGGTTGCAAAGCGGAAGATGAGGGCTTTACTTGACATAGCTCGTACTCTTCTTTTTCAGATGAAGGTCCCCAAGCCTTATTGGAGTGATGCTTGTCTTACGTCTTGCTTCCTTGGGAACCGTCTTCCCTCTTCAGTGTCAGGTGGTCATTCTCCCTTTTCAATCCTTCACCCTTCGGGTGATCCATTTCATTTGACTCCCCGTGTTTTCGGATGTGTGTGCTTCGTTCATAGGCTGTCTCCTAGGGTAGATAAGCTTGATCCTAGTTCTGAGAGGTGCATCTTCCTGGGATATTCTCGCACTTAGGTAGAAGTGCTACAGTCCTATCCTACAGCGGATGTTTGTATGTGCTGATGTTACATTCTTTGAGGATATCACCTATTTGAGACCCACTGCTACTGGTTTTGTTCCTCAATCTAGGGTACCTCTTCCTATACCTAGCCCTGTAGTCCCTGTGTCTGGGGTGCCTCTTCCCCTTCCTAGCCCTGTCGTCCCTACTCCGTTCAAACAGGTGAAGGTTTATTCTCATCACCCTCGACAAGTGGTGTCCACCGATACGACTGCTCCTATATCCCAGCCACCTCACTCAGATCCACCTCTTCAGTCTGGTGGATTCGCACCAGGTATTGATCCTCCTACTTCTCTTGAGTCCCCTATTGCTTCTAGAACTCGTTCGCGGTCTAGTGCTCATCATATGTTTTATATGATCATCCTTCTCCCTCCTACATGAGTTTTCTTTCATCCTTATCATCTCACAGTAGACCTAAGTCTCTTGCAAAGGCCTTATCACATCCAAGTTGGCGCTCTGCTATGGAGACTGAGATGGAGGCTCTTGCCTCTAACCATACATGGGGGTTAGTTCCAGTGCCTAAAGGTACCCAAGCTGTTGGTTGTCGTTAGATATTTACTGTGAAAAATCTGCCAAATGGTATTATTGATATATTGAAAGCCCGTTTGGTAGCTAAGGGCTATACTCAAACCTTTGGTGTGAAATATACGAAGACCTTTTCCCCATTTGCGAAGATACTGCCTATTCAAGAGCTCATTTCGTTGGTAGTTAATCGTGGTTGGCCTCTATCAATTGGATGTTAAAAAACACCTTCCTACATGGTAACCTCTCTAAAGAAGGGAGCAACCTCCTGTGTTTGTTGCTCACGGGGAGATCAATTCTATTTGTCGCCTTAGGAAGGCGTTATATGGGTTGAAGATGTCTCCATGAGCTTGGTTTGGCAGATTTAGCGAGGCTATTAGGCGGCTTGGTTTGAGACAGTGTGTTGTTGATCACTCCGTATTCAATGTTCATTCTGGTGATGACTATAGCCTTTTGATTGTGTATGTGGATGACATCGTGGTTACTGGGGATGATGAGTCAGGTATTCAAAAGCTCAAGAAGTTTCTTCAGATGGAGTTTTGTACTTGAGACTTTGGACATCTACGGTACTTTCTAGGTATAGAAGTGGCATACTTCCGTGGTGGTATTTCCTTGTCACAGAGGAAATGCATTCTTTATATATTAGAGGAGATGGGATCCTTAGGAACAAAACCAGTTGAGGTTCCTATGGATCCCAATGTGAAGCTTCTCCAGGATCAGAGAGAGCTGTTAGAGGATCCTGGTAGGTATAGGAGAATGGTGCGCAAATTGATATACTTGACTGTAACTCGCCCGAATATATCACATGAAGTGGGAGTAGTGAGTTAATTTATGAGTCCTCTTCATACTTCGCACTGGGGAGCAACATTGCAGATAGTGACGTACTTGAAAAGTGCTCCATGAAAAGGTTTGTTCTTCAAGAAGTATAACCACTTGAGGATAGAAAGATTTAGTGATGCAGATTGGGCAGGATCTCCAGCAGATAGGAGATCGGCTACTGGTTATTGCACCTTTCTTGGAAGATATCTTGTGTCCTAGAGCAGTAAGAAGCAAGAAGTGGTAGCTCGTTCTAGTGCAGAGGAAGAATATCGAGCCATGGCCCATAAATGTGGGGAGTTGACCTGGTTGAGGTCTCTACTGTTCCAAATCGATTTTCCTTCATCTTCTCCAACGTCACTCTATTGTGACAACGGGGCAGCACTTCACATTGCTTCCAATCTAGTGTTCCATGAGAGGACGAAGCATATTTAAGTAGATTGACATTTTGTTCGTGAGAAACTTCAGAAAGGAGAGATTAGAATCGTCTTTACTTGGTTTGGAGATCAGTTGGCAAATGTATTCACCAAGTCATTGGGGAAATCCGGATTGAGAGATATTTGTAACAAGCTAGGGTTGTATGATATACACTCCAACCAGAGGGGGAGTATTAAAGGGTATTTTGGTCCTTGTTCATGTAACCCTAGTTGCACATTTATATATGTCATATTACATGGGAGCTCTCCTAAGGAGACTCTTATCTTCTCCGTCATTCCTTCTTCTCCTGTTGAGACCATGTTACTCTAACAGTTTTTATATATAAAAGCATATGGGTCATGGGGTTGGAATACAACCTCTGCTTTATTCTCTCCTCTTTCTTTCTTCTTTCCTATCCCTCTATCTTCTTTCCTATCCCTCTATCTTCTTCTCTCCTTTCCTTTATGAATTGGGTGCACCTCCAAGGGTTGTTTGTTTTCCTTTTTTTCACTTGAACACATACTATAGGTGCCATGTGTATAGCCAGGCCACTAAAGAATACCAACTTTGGGTTTCAAGACAAGTAAATAGGGCATATTCTCTACATAGAATAGGAAGCTTTCGAAATTCAAACTCATATCAGCTCAACATAAAATGGAAGAAGAAAAAGAAAAGCATCATCCACTGTAGGGTTTCAAAAAGAACCCAAGTGACATCAACAAATTATTAAGTTGCCATGATTAGAAGAAAGTACAAAGCAAAGAAGACAAGTATGAATATGCAAAACTCAAACCACAATTTCAGAAAAAAAAAGCTATAGAGGAAGTACAGAGCAAAGAAAACTACCATGAATATGCAAAAATCAACCCACAAATTCAGAAAAAATTGGCCAAGTACACATAAGAAATATAAATACTGGGAGTTTCTTTTGAAACCCGCAAGCATAAGAAATAAGTTTTGGGAAGAGATGCTCCCACTCACTTATGTATTTATATAAAGAGAAAAGTACAAAGACCAAAGTGCCCTCACCCACATATACACTATTACACTCTAACACCCCGCTTAAGCTGGAATGTAGATGTCATACATTCCTAGATTGTTACATACATTCCTAGCTTGTTACAAATATCATTTTTCTGGGCTTACTCAAGGGCTTGGTAAATACATCAGCTAGCTAATCTACGGATCTAGTGAAAGTAGTGCATATGTTCCCTTTTTAATTCCTTTGGCGTATAAAATGATAATCCACCTCTATGTGCTTGGTTCGCTCATGAAATATAGGATTCGTGGCAATGTGAAAAGCAGTTTCTTAGAAATTGACTAGGGTTAGAGGAGAGGAAGAAGAAGATGAGTGAATGATGGAGAGTCTCTGACAAATGAAATGGCAGTCGACCTTGATGTGTTTCTTTCGCTCATGAAAGACTGGATTTGTCGCAATATAGATGGCAGCCCTGTTGTCACAATACAACTGTGAAGGCGAAGAAAACCTAAAACCCACCTCAGACTATGGTTTTAAATTTCGGCGGAAATCCGGCATTTCGGCCGAAATGTGTCGGTTTCGGTGGACACCGACACCGAAACAACATGGACTCGGGAAAATACATTGTGTCGCCCGAAATTTCGGCGAAATTGCCGGAACACGTGGTGTCGGTGGGAAATTTGCACGAAATAACCCTGAAAATTGGAATATATGTGCCCCTGTTTTTACCAAGGACAGCTCCATATAGTGTATACAAGTAGCCATAAATACACTAGAGGGGGTTATCCCAAGTAAAACAAGGGCTGCATATATCACTTACCTTATTTTTTTGGAAGTGACAGACGGATAATTAATTGGGAAACCATCTTTGGTGCAGCTTTATACATGTGGCAGTGATAGTTCCGAGGATTGTCTTTATTTTTTGCAAGTAGAGAGCAAAAGGTGAAAGTGACACTCTATAAGAATCATAGGAAATCTTCTTCCTGCCACATGTCACAGCAATGATGTATTTCACTGTTGCCTTTTTCTTGTAAACACAGCAAAAAGTAAGTTGCTGATATTAGCAGTGCATTTATTTATAAATGCAATTACTTATCTTGTCCTTTATAATTTAAGCAGTTGTCAAGGGTTATTAGGGTACCCAAAAAGAATATCATATACTAATTATAAAAGAAAGGACAAGCTGAATTTGTGTAATTAAAGAGAGGGTGCAAAGAAAGTGACGTGATATTGTCTCCCCTTTTTTACTTGGGACAGCCCCCACTAGTGCATTAATGGCTACTTGTTAGCCCAAGGGTTCAACAAGTACTCCCATTGAAATGTTTTGATGATTAACAAACTCAATTTGTTATAAAATAAAGGTTTTATACACTAATGATTTCCATTGGCAAAGTTATGGTGTTCACAGCGTAGCATCCTCAAGAGTGCATAACAAATGGCAAATCATTCAAGCTCAAAGTGATATCAAAGGCATGAAGAAGGCATCACCATCTCAAAGGTATTCAAAGACAAGGTTGAACTCTAGCCTAACAAGAATGGCAATCAACTCAAAAGTTCAAGCTTGGCTCAAGCATCAATGGAGTTGAGTGAAGACATGTCAAAGCCTCTACAAGGTGCCAACAAGATTGAAGACCAAGTAGAATTAAAATGTAAATGGTCCTTCATGTATAATCTAGATCTATGGCACAAAGGAGAGTTAAAATCAAACTAAGTAGAACTTAATGGGTTTGTGAATGTTCATAGTGGTGTCCCAACATTGTTGGACCCTCATGACATTCCATTTAACTTGATAAATTAGAGTTCCAAAAGCCCAAATAAAATCAGCAATAAAAACAGGAAATTCTGATGATTATAGGCTTCTCGGAACTCCGAGACCGAGAATTGTTCCAGGTTCAAAAAATATAAGGACTCGGAGCTCCGAGCCCGAAGTCCGAGAAGACCGTTGGGGAGCTTAAAAATTGTGTATTTTTCTCCCCTCTATATATATGAACCTTGGGACTCTTGGAGAATCAACAAAGGAGTTCAAAAAATATTCTAAGAGCACTAAAAGGCTTGATTCTCTTTCTCCTCAAGATTTTCACTCTCCATCTCTCTCTTGTGCCTTTACCTTAGATTATTCTTGAGAGACTTTTGGGTTTTCATTTGTTGATCCTTTTCTTATGAGAGTGAGTGAGCCTTACTTGTAATTAGCCTATCTAGAGGCAAGCAAGCTAAAACCTTTCATCTTCTTTGTATTTGGCACAAAGGGCGCCGTAGTAGACCCTTGGAGCTTGAAGCTCGATTTGTACAAGGCGGAAGGAACGCCGTATTTAAGTTCCTTGGAGAAGATAGTGGAATCCTCAAGGAGGGTAACTTAAGAAAAGTGGAGTAGGTCTTGAGCTAAGACCGAACCACTATAAAAATCCTTGTGTCAAAACTTCTTTGTCTCTTCACCTCTTCTCTTGTGGTAAGCTTTTTACTATTGCTTTAAATACTATTTTTTATTTCCTATTCAATCTAAAACTAGTGCAATCTAAGTTTTCAATATCCTTAAAATTTGAAAAGAAACCCAATTCACCCCCTCTTGGGTTGCTAAGTGGAATTTCACTACTGTTTTACGCTAGCAAGGGTTGTCCCAAGTAAAAAAAGGGTTGAAAATATCATTTCCAAAAGAAAAGGTAACGGATGGTCAATTGATTTTTAGTGGAATCCAGCTCACATACTTTCTATATCAGAGATAAGGATAGAGACGGGAAGAGGCAGGTCTTTCTGACTTTCCTTTTGAATTGACAGATCCTTTTTTTTCTTTGAAATGCTAGTAGCCAACTCACACACTTTCTCTATCTCTCTTGTGAGCCCTTTTTTTTTTAGAATGCTAGTAGCCAACCCGCACTATGGCATACTCTCATTTAATCGGTCCTACATGTAAAAAAATTTCTTTTTCTTTTTTTAAAGGGAATGTTCCGAAATTTTGGACCAAAATTCCAAATTTTCGGCCGAAATTTTGAAATAAATTTTGAAATTTCGGTCCGAGATTTCAGAATTTCGGTCCAAAATTTCAAACTTATTTAAATAATCATTTCGAAATTTTACCAAATTTTGGTTCGATTTCGCTGAAATTTCGGATTTCAGTGGGGTCTGAAATCGGTACCGAAACCGAAATTTAAAACCTTGCCTCAGACAAGAGAGACGTCAACCAAATGATCTCTGTACTAGTATGAGCCATTGCTCTGTATTCTGCCTCAACACTTGACTTTGCAATGGAGTCCTGCTTTTTGCTTTTCCATGAGACCAGATTGCCTCCCACAAAGGTACAGTAGCCTGTAGTTGATCTCCTATCAGCAGGAGATCCAGCCAAATCAGCATCAGAGAACCCCTCAATGCGCATATGACCATGCCGTTTGAATAGTAAACCCTTTCCTGGTGCACCCTTCAGATACTTGAGAATTTGAACTATTGCACTCCAATGTGAAGTGCAAGGAGAGGTCATGTACTGCCTAACCACTCCAACAGCGTAGGATATATCAGGACGAGTAACGGTAAGGTATATGAGCTTACCTACCAGCCTCCTATACCTACCAGGATCCTGCAACAATTCACCCTCGTCTGAAACTAGCTTTACATTTGGATCCATAGGTGCAGACACAGGTTTTATGCCAAGTTTCTTGTTTCCTCCAACAAGTCCAAAACATACTTCCTTTGTGATAGAGATAACCCACTAGAGGAGTATGCCACTTCTAACCCAAGGAAGTATCTGAAGTACCCCAAGTCTTTTGTAGCGAACTCTCTTTGTAAGAATATCTTTAGCTTCTGAATCCCTCTTGAGTTACTGCCTGTAATAATAATGTCATCAACATATACAATCAACAGAATGCATCCTGCTGAGGACTAATGGTTGAATACGTAATGATCCACGGCACACTGTTTGAGGCCAAACCTCATCACTGCCTCACTGAATCTGCCAAACTATGCACGTGGAGATTGTTTCAACCCATACAATGATTTCCTGAGGCGATAAACAGAAGAGGACAACTCCCCCTGAGCAACATATCCTAGAGGTTGCTCCATATACAACTATTCGAGGAGGTCGCCATGCAAAAAGGCATTCTTCACATCTAACTGGTGAAGATGCCACCCATTGTTGCAGAACCCGCACTAAAGGTATCTTCGTAACTAGGGAAAAAGTTTCATTGTAGTCAACGCCGAAAGTCTGAGTGTAGCCCTTTGCCCCTTGACGAGCCTAGAGTCACTCAACATTGCCATCGGGAAGATATTTAATGGAAAATACCCAACGACAACCAACAGGTCGGGGCCCAGCAGGTAGAGAGACAAGATCTCACGTATGGTTAGAATGCAGAGCACCCATCTCAAGGTCCATGGCAGTTCAGCATCCTGGGTGATTAAGAGCCTCATCCAAAGACGGTGGTAACACAATAGAAGACATAGAGAGCACAAAGCTTTTGAAAGTGGGAATTAGATGATCATAACAAACAAAATTAGAGATAGGATGGGCAGGAGTGTGACGGGGGCGGGGGGAACTGGAGGAAGATGGGAGAGGAGCGGGGAGGTAGGGAGGTAGGAAGAGAGGGTTAGGGTAGGGATGAAGAGAGGGAGAGAGGGAGAGAGATGGAGGCTAGGGTTAGGGTTGATGGAGAAGATGGAGGCTAAAGGTATCCCTAGGGATCAGAATCCAAAGGGCTCTGATACCATGTTGAGAGAAAAGAGAGAAGAGAAAAGTGAGTTGGAGATTTCTCCCCCTCAATAGTTTATTTATATACTAACGAGACAAGTATAATTACTGAAATACCCATGGGCTTATTCTAACATCTGTGTGTACTCCTTTGTAACAAGGCGCGTCTTAAGGCTCTCAACTGTCCCATTTGGCAGATAGTTGATGGTAAAGACACAACGGCAGCCCACTGTCTAAGCACAATGAAGAATGGGAACTAAGTCCCAAGTGTGATTGGCCTAAAGAGCGGTCATCTTACGGTCCATAGCAGCACGTCGGCCTGGATGAGCAAGGCCTCGGGCACGAACCTGGGTAAGGAAATAGAGGACAAGGACACAAAACTATGAAAAGTAGGAGTGAGATGATCATAAGAGACAAAGTGAAAAATAGGATGGGCAGTAGAATGGGAATGAGTCCGTGAAGCAATAGGGGAGTCTACAGCCACATTGGGAGAGGGAACAGGAGGTACCTAAGATGAAGCAGCCTGGATTGCTGGCTGAGAAGAGGATGCCTCGGGAGGAGGGTGGGGGGCATCTGGCCGCTGTCGCCGCTGATAAATCTGTGTAGGAGCTAGAGGAGGAGGAGGAGCCGAAGGCAGCGGCATTGGTAAAGAGGGTGAACATACAAGATCATGTAGAACAGGAACAGGAAGAGGAACCTAAGGGTCGGATCAATAAGACTACTCTCGGTAGGAGCAGTAAAACATAGAAGAACGAAGTGGGTGCAGGTGCGGGGAAAGGCGCGGGGTGGGGGGGAAGCATGGTGGTCTAGAAGAGTCTAAGATTGGGAGCATCGCAGGAGCGTCAATGTAATATTTTCATCATCATGTTTTTCAAAATTCAAATAAATAAAAAATTGTAATTTCTACCTATCTTCATACAAATCATCATGTTTTTCAAAATTCAGGTACATCAAAAGTAGTAATTTCTAACTGTCTTCATTGTCATGCTCTCTTTTCTCATACCTTCTGAAGATGCCTCTATGTTGCTCCAATGAAGTACTTTGAATAGTATGAGGAGTTTAATGCAAGAACGTTGGTGATGGTAGTACTAATGGAGTAATAGGAGCAGGTTGGGAGCGGTTTCCATCTCTTCGGGATCGCTTCCTAGAAGCTCCTTCCTAAGGAGCGCCAAATCACGATTCCGAGTTGGGAGCAACAGCCTGAGGGAAGATTATTGCTTCTAAGCAGTAAATTAAGGGACGGACTCAAAGAAGGTGACATCGACAGAAACAAATAAGCGACGTAGTCGAGGTAACGATAACCTTTCTAGGTGCGAGAATACCTAGAAAGACATCGCTCCACTCAAGGGGCCAACTTATGTAGGCCGGGGGTAGGTTGTGAACTGTTAGCCAAAAGTTTAGACAGAGAAAATAAATGAGTTAGGGTTATCTCCCCCTGACTCATATCTTTATACTAAAACATAAAGGAATGTACAAAGTCCTAAATGCCCTTAGGCAAGTTACATATTCCAACACTCCCCCTCAAGCTGGAATGTAGATATCATACATTCCTAGCTTGTTACATATATCACTCAATTTTGACTTATTTAAGGACTTTGTAAACATATCAGCTAATTGGTCCCCTGACCGAGTAACCACAGTGCAAATCTCTCTTTTCTGGATTCTTTGACGGATAAAATGACAATCCACTTCAATATGCTTGGTGCGCTCATGGAAGACTGGATTGTTGGCAATGTATATTGCAGCTTTGTTGTCGCAATAAAGCTGCGAAGGAGAAGATGAAATGAAGCCAATTTCAGAAAGAAGTGAACGTAGCCAAATAAGTTTCGTGCTTGTCTGTGCCATTGCCTTGTATTCAGCCTCTGCACTGGACTTAGCTATAACATCCTGCTTTTTACTCTTCCATGAAACAAGATTGCCACCTACAAATGTACAATACCCAGTAGTGGACCGTCTATCTGCTGGGGATCCAGCCCAATCTGGAATCAGAGAAGCCTTCAACTTTCATATGGCCATGTCTTTTGAACATCAATCCCTTCCCTAGAGCCCCTTTCAGATACTTGAGAATCTGTGTCACCGCAGCCTAGTGAGAAATACATGGAAAGCTCATATACTGACTGTCAACTCCAACAGCATATGAAATATCTGGCCGAGTAACCGTGAGATATATAAGTTTACCGACAAGCCTGCGATACCTGCCAGGATCCTCCAACAACTCTCCTTCTTCTGGAACGAGTTTCACATTAGGATCCATGGATACAGAAGCTGGTTTAACTCCAAGATTGCCTGTTTCTTTTAGCAAGTCCAAGACATACTTTCTCTGTGATAGAAACAAGCCTCTAGAAGAACGAGCAACCTCTAGCCCCAAGAAATACCTGAGCTGACCCAAATCCTTAGTAGAGAATTCCTTTTGCAAGAAGGTTTTCAAACGTTGTATACCTTGTGAATTGCTCCCTGTGATGATTATGTCATCCACATAAACTATCAACAAAAAACACCCAGCTGAAGAGTGATAACTGAAGACTGAGTGATCCACTGCGCATTGTTTCATGCCAAAGCGCATGACTGCCTCACTGAATCTCCCAAACCACGCACGCGGAGATTGTTTGAGGCCATAGAGTGACTTGCGTAGGCGATACACGTAGGAGGAAGTCTCCCCCTGAGCAACAAACCCTGGTGGTTGCTCCATATACACCTCCTCAGTCAGGTCGCCATGGAGGAAGGCATTCTTCACATCCAGCTCATTAAAGGGCCAGCTATGATTAACAGCAAGAGACAGGAGCACACGGACAGAGGGAATTTTTGCAACGGGACTGAAGGTCTCAGTGTAGTCAACACCAAAAGTCCGAGTGTATCCTTTAGCAACTAACCGTGCTTTTAAGCGCTCGACAGTACCATCAGGGAGGTATTTGATGGAGAAAACCCACCGACAACCAACAGGACGGGCACCAGTGGGTAGGGAAACCAGATCCCATGTATCATTACTATGAAAAGCGCCCATTTCTAGGTTCATAGCATCACGCCAGCCAGGATGGTAAAGAGCCTCAGCCACTGACTGTGGTAAAGACATAGAAGACAAGGAGGAAATAAAGCTCTGGAAGGTACTGGTGAGCTTATCATAAGAAACAAAATTCGAAATAGGATGTGCATTGGAACGGGATCTCGTACGAGATGCAATAGAAGAATCAGAAACAACAGAGGAAGGCGGAAGAGAAGATACCTGAGAGCGGGAGAGAGGGATCATCGGCTCAAAAGATGATTGTGCGAGAGGAGGTAGAAGAGACATATCTGTAACTTGGCGCCGCTGATACTGCTGTGTAATTTTAGGTGGAGATGGCTTCTCCAACGTGGCAGAAGAAGTAGAAGCTACAGAAGCTAGTCGCACGGAAATAGGAGATGACGGAAGAGAAGCAGGTAGATCTGGTAAGGGAAGCGAGACCTCGGACTCGAGAGAAGGGGTGAAAGATGTCGCGCCATGTTGGAAGAATGCCTCAGACTCAAAGAACGTAACATCGGCTGAGACAAACCAGCGACGCAAACGAGGGCTATAGCAACGATAGCCTTTATGCGTATGGAAATACCCTAGAAAGACAACGCTCATACCGGAGATCGAGTTTGTCACAGCCAGGTCCAAGGTGATGAACAAAATAAACGCATCCAAATACATGAGGTGTCAGAGGAAACTGTTCCTTACTAGAAGATAAAATCTCGAAAGAAAAGGCACCCTCTAAGACAGAGGAAGGAAGGCGATTTGCTAAGAAACACGCCGTGAGAAGGGCATCACTCCAGTATGCCTTAGGAACACTCATCTGAAAAAGAAGAGTGCGACCTACTTCAAGCAAATAACGAAGTTTCCTCTCAGCAACACCATTCTGTTGAGAGGTGTACGCACATGAAGACTGATGTAAAATCTCATGTTGGGAGAGATAGGATTGAAAGCCATTAGTGAACACTCATCTGAAAAAGAAGAGTGCGACCTACTTCAAGCAAATAACGAAGTTTCCTCTCAGCAACACCATTCTGTTGAGGTGTACGCACATGAAGACTGATGTAAAATCTCATGTTGGGAGAGATAGGATTGAAAGCTATTAGTATCAGAAAAATATTCTCTAGCATTGTCAGTACAAAGATATTTAATATTGCAATTATATTGATTCTTAATATCAGAATGAAATGTGCGAAAAGCAAAGAACACGTCGGATCGACTCTTCAGTAAATATAATCAGGTCATGCGTGAGAAGTCATCAATAAACATAATAAAATACCGAAAGCCAGTACTAGACGCGACCCTAGAGGGTCCCCATACATCAGAATGGACTAATTCAAATGGACTAGACACTCGACTAATGATCCGGGACGGAAACGACACACAACGGTGCTTCCCGAGTTCACAGGACTCGCACTGAAAACTAGAAAAAGGTCTGGGAACCAGAGAAGTCTGCTGCAGCCGCTAAAGTGAAGGATGCCCCAGGCGACAATGCCACTGAAATGTATCCACAGATCTATGTAAGACAGTAGGCGGCCGGCAGTCAAGACGATAGAGTCCATCTACCTCACGACCCGTTCCAATCGTCTTCGCAGTCGAGAGATCCTGAAACAAACAGTAAGATGGGAAATATGAGACAGAACAGTGAAGAGATTTAGTAATTTGGCTAACTGAAAGTAAACTAAATGGTGATTTTGGTACACATAAAACAGAAGATAAGGTAAGAGCAGGATGAGGGGAGATATGACCAACACCAATGATAGGTGTAGTGGACCCATCAGCAAGGGTGATAGACTGAGAGGGAGACGAGAAAGAGCGAAAAGAATGAAGCTGAGAAGAGTTACCAGTCAAGTGATTGGATGCGCCAGAGTCAATGATCCATGACCCTGAGCTAGATAGAAGGGTAGTGGGTGAACTACCTGGCTGGGTGAAACCTGCAGAGGGAGGACGAGAACTGGGCCACAAACGCTGGAACTCCTCATAATCGGCACGGGATAATGCATAGGTAGAATCAGCTGGTGCAGGAACAGAAGCAAAGGGAGCGCAATCTGAAGCCTAAGCAGTAGTAGCACCCATGTGAGCCGAGCGTGCTTGACGAAGCTCGGGATGCAGGGTATAGCAATGGTCAATAAAATGTCCCTCGCGCTGACAGTGAGTGCAAAAAAGAACGGCCACGGCCGGAACAACCACCACCACGGCCGGCACGACCACGACCAGAGGAGGCTCCACCACGAGGCGGGCGAGTACTGCCATCATAGGTCACGAGAGCAGAACCATCAATAGGAACAGATATCACTGGATCACCAGGAGAGCTGGACGTGGGAGTAAACCTCAGTAAGGGAAGGAATAGCGCCAGAACCGATAATCTGCTGACGAAGATGCATGTACTCTGGACCCAAACTCTCAAGGTACTGCACAACACGGATCTGATCCCTCTGACGGGCAGCCTCTGTGAGATCCGTGGTAAGCGGCATGTAAACATCAAGCTGCTAACAGAGGCCAACGAATTGGCTGTAATGGGCAGCAAGAGGAAGATCACCACGGCGGAAACGCGCCCACTCAGAATAGGTAGAGCAGATCCGACTAATGTTTGCCACACCAGAGTAAAGAAGAGTAACCTGATCCCAGATCTGTTTCGCAGTAGGCAGAAGCATCAAGGGCCCAGAGACGTGAGGGGCCATACTCTGCCACAGAAGGGTACAAACAAGAGCATCCTCCTGTTCCCATCGATCAAAGGTGGGATCCGTCGTAGGAGGAGGGTCACGACGAATGACGTGGGCTTTCCCACGGGCAATAAGATACTTCTCGACGGCTGCTTTCCAAGTAACGTAGTTTGCCCCATCCAACTTAACAGTAGTGATATGTGGGAATGATCCATCCACAGAGAGAGATGATGACGAAGAAGACGCCAAAGAGGGTGTCGGACGAACACCAGGAGCCACTCCTGTGGAAGGATTGTCAAGCAACTCCTCCATAACAACAAGCAAGAAAGAAACAGACAATCCAAACCAAGACGAATAACAGGAGATAACAGAATAGGTGGGCAAACTAGGATACGCTAAGAAAGCTAGACGCGGCTACAAGAATGACGGGCATCGACGAAGCTTGACAAGAGGGAAGCCATGAGGCAAAGAGGGGAGCCGCAAAGACAAACTAGAATCAAAGTAGGGTAAGAGATGAAGATTTAACACATAATAACAGGGAGAAAAGAGTGGTAGGGTTTACCAAGGGATGAAAGGAAGAGGAGGAAAAATGATGTGGGTTGAAAAACTTGGGGTGTGAGGCTTACCAACAAACCTAGGAATTGGGGGCTGGAAAAAACAAATTCTGATGCGAGGCGAAACACAGCCCTGGAAACTTATTAATTTTGGGGGGGTGCAAATCCTCGGTCCTGGAAAAGGTTTTCCGAGTTGGTGAGAAAATATTTTCCTGCAAATCCTCGGTCCTGGAAAAAGTTTTCCAACCTGGGAAGAAAATATTTTCCTGGAAAATTTGGGGGGGGGGGGGGGGGGGTGTGCAAATCCTCGTTCTTGGAAAATAATTTCCGCCCTGGGTAGAAAATGTGTGGGGGGTTGCTGCGCGGGGGTACAGGACCAGGAGCTATGCGCAGGGGAGAGAGGGCCTAGTGCCTTCGGCTCGGAGAGAACAACTCCTTCTCAGGAGGAAAAAGACAACGTGCCGGTGTGCCTCGGATGAAACTTGGCCCGGAGTTGGGTTTCGCGGCGAGAGGGGTGGCGGGTGGCGGAGAAGATGGAGGCTGATAAAGAACCCTAGGGATCAGAAAACCCTAAGGCTCTGATACCATATTAGCCGAAAGTTTAGAAAGAGAAAATAAATGAGTTAGGGTTATCTCCCCCTGACTCATATCTTTATACCAAAACATAAAGGACTGTACAAAGTCCTAAATGCCCTTAGGCAAGTTACATATTCCAACATGAACAAAGAAAACACAACTAAAAATCAGTGGAGTGAGGGGAAATGGATCTCCTTGAGAATGTAAGACTGAGAAAGGGGGGTACCACCTAAAACAGAAGAGGGGGTGATTACCCAGGAAACATGATGTAATGATGGCATCACTCCAATAGAGGTGAGGAACCCGCATTTGAAAGAGAAGAGTGCGAGCCATATCAAGTAAGTATCAGAGTTTCCATTCGGCAACACCATTTTCCTGGGAGGCGTAGACGCAACATATCAAGTAAGTATCGGAGTTTCCTCTTGGCAACACTATTTTGTTAGGAGGTGTAGGCACAAGAGGACTGATGAATAATGCCATGGGTGAATAAGAAATCTCAAAAGTCATTAGAGAAGTATTACCTAGCATTATCAGTACACAAACATTTGAGAGGACAATCATATTGGGTAGTAATCTCTACAACACACGTGTAAAACGCGTGAAAGACCTCCGAGGGGTGTTTAAGGAGAAACAACCAAGCCGTACGAGAGAAATCACGGACAAAGACGACAAAATATCGATAATCATAGAGAGATGTGGTCCTAGCAGGACCCCATACATCAGAATGTATTAGCTCAAAATGAGGCAGGATTAACGACCCGGGAGGGGAAGGACACACGATGGTGTTTTCCGAGCTCACAGGACTTGCACTGAAAGGGCTGAAGAGGGCCAAAAACAACCTAGGGCTGATGAAGTCACGTAAGGAAGGGATGGCCGAGACGGCAAAGCCACTAGTAGGCATCAGGAGGAGGGGTGCAATCAAGGCAATAGAGACCATCCACCACACGCCCCAAGCCAATCATCTTCCCAGTCGACAGATCCTGAAAAACAAATTAAAAAGGAAAGAAAGCGACCGATAGTATGAGTCGAACTAACCTAAGGAGCCATGAGGACAGAAATGTAGAGACACGCTCAACCACACAACAACAAAGGACAGACAAGAGAGAGGTGTAGAATCACACGACGGGCCCGACCATGATACCGTAGCTCCGAGGAAGAGATAAAGCAGAAGAAGACATAGGATCACTAGCCATAAGGAGAATAGAGGCTAGGAGATGAAGACCTCTTTCACTCAGTCATTTCATCAAACATGTGGCGTACACCTTTGATATTGCGGCTTCGAAGAAGACAGAGCAATTGTAGACATAAGGCTAGTAGGGCTAGTAACCAAAGAGGAGATATAAACGGGCCAAGGAAAACGAAGCCGCGGCAAAGAAGAGGGAGAAAGACATAGAGGATTTAGACCATCTAGGAGAGTGTAGAGAAAGAGACTAAGAAGGCAAGAAAGGGAAAGAAGAGGGGAAGATTAGATCTTTAAGTTAGAGAAGTTGGGGTCAAGGGCTGACGAGGGAGAAGAGCTATAAGTTAAAGGTAGGTGAAGGAGGGGCAGGAATTGGTTTTGGAGAAGAGGGAGATGGTGGGTGGACGTGGTGTTGGCAAGGAGTGGTAGAGAAGGAGGTGGCGAGGGTGTGGGAGAAGGAGGAGAAGGCGGGTAGAGGCGGGGTGCAGCGAGGGTGTGGGGGGAGGAGGAGGAGGTGCGTGGAGGCTGCGAGGGTGTGGAGAGAAGGAGGAGACGGTGGGTGGAGGCGGGGATCAACGAGGGTGGATGGGGGAAGGAGGAGGAGGCAGCGAGGCTGAAGGGTGGAAGGAGAGAGGAGGCGTGGATTAGTGATGGGTCCTGTTGGCGGAGAGTGGAGGGCTGAGAGGAGAAGAGGAAAGGGGGAACAATGGAGGGTCCTTAGGAGATCAATGCCCTAGGGCTCTGATACCATGTTGAGGAGGAAGAGAAGAAAAGAGAATGGACAGAAATGGTGAGTTAGAGAGATGCTCCCCCTCACTTATGTATTTATATAAAGAGAAAAGTAGAAAGACCAAAGTGTCCTTAGGCACATATACACTCTAACAAGTGCAAATTTTGGGGTTTTATGCCTAGATATAGTCGTATGGAAGGATTGAAATTTTTCGGTTTCGGTTTCGACCGAAAATGAAAATGAAATTTCTGTGGCAATTTTGGATTCGGTCGAAATGTCAGTGAAAATATTATAATTTATGTTGAACTTTTTGTTAAAGTATAAAAAGATAAATAACGCCTTTCTGCAACAGCTTAAGCTTTTGGAGAAGCTTGTTAGTTAACATGGTATCAGAGCCAAAGGTCTCGAGTTCAAACCTCCCAGATAGCAAAAATCCACATGCGATGGTCAGCCCAAAGTGGGACCACATGTGCCACGTGTTTGCCAAGTGGGCCACACGTGCGGGGGAGTGTTATAGTATAAAAAGATAAATAACGCCTTTCTGCAACAGCTTAAGCTTTTGGAGATGTTGGTTAGTTAACACTTTTAAATTTCGGTCCCAGCCAAAATCCAAAATTTTGGTATTTCGGCCCAAATTTAAAACCATGGTATGTGCCTATTATACATCCAATGTTAGGAGTATCAAGAAGTTTTGTATCACTGCAACCATATTAGTGCACCATACGAACTCAACATGGTACGTGCAAGTGAGAATCTGAGAAACAAGGAAAAGTAGTGTTCTTAGTCTTGTTCATTTTTTTTTTGGTAGGTACTTGGTCTTGTTCATGTCATATAACAACTTAATATTGCAAATAATGTTCTCAATTTTCACTATGTGAAGAGATCATAACCTGCAAGCAGCCTTTGAACCAATCTTCTACCTATAAAACCTGTAGCTCCTGTTATTGATATAACCATCTGATTTGCCTGCAATGAATGGCAAAGGAATCAATTAAATCTCCAAGGAACCAGCCTATCATAGGTTATTATACCAAAACTAAAATTGTAAATACCAAAAATTGAGGTCAATTAAATTTAAAGGGAAAACAAAAAAAAGGCAGAGAAATGCAAGGAAAGGGAATCAATGTGCTTTTGTCAAAAGTGTTGGCGAATCGTATAAAGGTGGTCCTTCCTCTTATTATCTCCGAGAATCAGTGTGTTTTTGTTAGTCAGAGGCAGATATTGGATTGCTCGTTGGTGGCAAATGAGATGGTGGATTGGATGGCAAAAACAGGTGAGGAAGGTGTTATTTGCAAGTTGGACATGGAAAAAGCTTATGACAGAGTGGAATGGCAGTGGAATGGCACTGTTTAGATTATTTTCTTGAAAGGATGGGTTTTGGTAATAAATGGCAGGGTTGGATGAGAAGTTGTTTATCTTCGGCTTGTTTCTCCATTCTTATTAATGGCTCTCCAAAAGGTTTTTTCAAATCTTCGAGAGGTTTACGCCAAGGGGATCCTTTATCTCCATTTCTATTTGTGATTGTAGCCGAAGCTTTGAGTCTGCTGATGGAGAAAGGAAGATCTTTGGGTCTTGTCTCTGGGGTTAAATGTAGCCAGAATGGGATTGAGGTATCGCACTTACAATTCGCAGACGACACTTTACTTTTTAGCTCCCCTCAGGTTTCGAAGATTCTTAACCTTAAGGCGATTCTCCGATGTTATGAAATAGTTACAGGGCAAAGATCAAATTTCTCAAAATCAAGGTTGTATGCTGTGAATGTTGAAGAGGCAGAAGCCGCTAGCCTAGCCAATCTTATGGGTTGCCCCTTACAAAGGTTGCCTCCTTCTTATTTGGGCCTCCCGTTGGGGATGGGAAGACCTCACAAATGTGCGTGGGATCCCATTGTGGAAAGAATCGAAAGAAGACTTGATACTTGGAAAAGGAATTTGGTCTCTAAAGGAGGAAGGTTAACTTTGATTAAGGCAGTTTTGTCTAATATTCCCATTTATCAGTTATCTTTATTTAAATGTCCTGTGAGTGTTGTCAAGCGTATTGAACTGATTCAGAGAAGATTTTTGTGGGGGGGATCAGAGAAGAAGAAGTCTTTGGCTTTAGTCAGTTGGGAAAATGTCTGGAAGCCAGTAAAAGGAGGAGGCCTCGGTATTAGAAGGATAAAGCAGGTTAATCAGGCATTAATGGGGAAATGGTTGTGGCGGTTCGGGGAGGAGCAATCGCGACTATGGGCTAAAGTAATATTAGGAAAATATGGTGCTGAACTAGGTAACTTGCGTTCTTTAAACTGTTTTGGCAAACCTGGAGTGACAATCTGGCGGCATAATCTATGTTTAAGTTCCAGTTTCGATCATGGTGTCAGATATAGAGTGTATTCTGGAGACAGGATTTCCTTCTGGTCCATGCGTTGGTGCTCTCTTTCCCCTTTAAAAGATTTATTCCCTGATCTTTTCTTAGTTGTTGTAGATAAGTTAGCGTTAGTGAAAGATTGTTTTGAGAGAATAGCTAGTAAAGTTATTTGGAAACCTACTTTTTGGGGGAATTTCTTTGATAGAGAACTGCCTTCGGTGCTCAGATTCTTCCAGGTCCTGGAACAAACGTACATCAGTTTATCAAGGGCGGATAAAAGGCTGTGGGTTTTCGATTCTTCCGGTTTCTTTTCAGTCAAGTCTTTTTATAAGGGCTTGGTTCCTTATCAGGAAAATCCAATGGCAGCAAGGGTGTGGAAAATCAAGGCTCCTCCAAGAGTTTGTTTCTTCGGCTGGTCAGCGATATGCGGTCGGATCCAAATGGTGGACTTTTTGAGAAAGAGGAAAATGATAATTGTTGATCATTGTGCTTTGTGTATAGAATTAGGGGAGTCGGTAGATCACATTTTCATTCACTGCAAAGTCGCCCGTGAGGTAAGGGGCAGGATTTTAGCCAGGTTTGGAATTGATTGGGTTTTTCCTTCCACTCTTAAAGATTTATTTGAAGGTTGGTCCTGTAATTCTTGGAGGAAAAAAGGAAAGGTTTTATGGTGGCTCTCATTGGCGGCCACATTGTGGGTTCTGTGGATCGAAAGGAATAATAGAGTTTTTTAAGGTAAAGCTAAATCTTCTTATTTTCTGTTTATCAAGGCCATTGCGTTAACTATCTCTTGGGCTAGGGCTCTTCCGCTTTTCCAATTTGTTTCGGCTTTCAAACTTTGGGAGGGTTGGAGAGTAGTCTGTAATAGTAAGGAAAATGTTGATGTTATTATTCAGGCCTGGCGTCCTCCCCCTGATGGGCTTTTAAAGTTAAAGTTTGATGGTTCTGACCAGCCGGGATAGGGGGTGTCCTGAGAGACTGCGACGGAGAGGTCATTAAGGCTTATTCAGGTCCGATTGGGACAGCTGATTCGAGTGAAGCTGAGGTAAGAACAGTTCATCATGGCTTTTTGTGTATGGAAAGGAATAGGTTGGGCAGTTGCATTGTAGAGGGTGATTCGCTTAATGTTATGAGGTGGCTCAGGGGCTCTTCGATTCCTCCGTGGAGATTTCTTCGGTTCTTTGATGAGATAAAAGACATATCGGAAGGGCTTTCGATTATATATCAGCATGCGAGAAGATCTGCTAATGCGATTGCAGATAAGTTGGCAAAAGATGGAGTTTCTAAGCAAGTTTTAGAACTTTTTGATTTTTTACCGCCCTAATTGTATAATGGTGGGGTTGTCTCTGTTTTCTTGGTTTGTATCTGTGTCCTTGTACTTGAAGGGGGACCTTCTCGGTCTTCTTTTAATGCATTCTGTTACCATTCAAAAAAAAAATGCACGGAAAGGGAAAAAAAACCACATGGACATATTGCAATTAGGGGTAAGAAAAATTGATTATATGCCATTTTGATATGTTACAGAGATAACAAAAGGTGCATATGGGACAAATTATTTAGGACAGGCATAGATTGTTTTAGAGGCATGTTGGAGTAGTGAGGCAGAACAATCCCTTGAAAGAACTTCCTAGTTTAAAATACAGGTTCTAATTGTTAAAATGAGAACTCAAATGGTCAATATTGAACACCTATTTGGGAATTAGTATCTGTTAATCTCCACTTCTGAATATTTCAGTCCTAGTTTTACAATGAAAGTAAGTCGCATAGACCAAGAGATGGTGTTTACACAATTATACTTATGGTGTCACAGGATAAAGTGGTACGGTTATGGTAGCAGCTAGCAGCAACCATATATAAAATCGCAAAATCTGTCAAGAACTAAATTGAGACAAATTTAGCTAAACTCGGCTGAGTCAGTGATTCGAACGGTGAGTTTTTCCTCAAATTAGGTGAATTAAATGAGTCCTTGTTGACACGGGAAAGTCAATGATTGGAACGGTGAGTTTTTCCTCAAATTAGGTGAATCAAATGAGTCAATGTTGACACAGGAAAGTCAGTGATTGACCCAGTAGTATTTAAACATCTCTTGTAACTAGATTCACCATATTTTCACCAACACATATTCCCCACATTTACTAATCTATGCATGCAATACACTAGTTGCCTCCAGTTCTACTCCATACTTTTTACATGGTTAATAAATCACACGAGGGTAAGGAATCCCCAACTCCCGCTTCCCAGCTTTCATGCACAAATCCTTCCCCCTCCTCTCTTGAACTATGTAGTACATTTCCTTACAAGCAAATAACCTTCACAGGTAAGACTAAGAAGTATTGGCATCTTGAAGTTCACCCAAGACCTATAACTTCAGTTTCTAAAATAGGAAATTTAAGCACCTATATGTTGCTATCCATTTTCACTTAGTTTGAGCAGAAATAAAGCTGCAAAAAATGTATTGCTAGGCATAAGTAACCAAATTCCACCGGCCTAATCGATGTCAAATAGTACCATTCAAACAAAAAAAAAAGTAACCAAATTCCACCGCAATTAACATTACAGTCAAAAACCAGTTCACTATTGATGGGGAGGTAAAATATGATCGCAACACGTGGCGCGAGATCTCGCCAGTAACAAGTGCGGTGCCACATTATGGAGGTAAAAATGGAGTAGCCCCTCGGATAGCAACACATCGGCCA
Organism: Tasmannia lanceolata; assembly: GCF_043159265.1. Taxonomy (NCBI): domain Eukaryota; kingdom Viridiplantae; phylum Streptophyta; class Magnoliopsida; order Canellales; family Winteraceae; genus Tasmannia; species Tasmannia lanceolata. The sequence continues at coordinate 7,463,166 of NW_027518688.1, read as the reverse complement.
GCTAGACCACTCGGCCATGCTCAAAATCGAGCTCGATTCCGACTAGCCCCCGATCTCTCCCGAGCGGCTCAGCGTCTCCTACAAGAAAGCTCCCTGACAGCAATCGCCATCATGAACTGACACCGCCAGGATCTGTCCCGATCTCAGTCCCGCAGTACCCAGGTCTGTCCTGGTCAGCTGCTAATCTGTCACCACCAGATCTCATATCATGTCGAATCACCTTCCAGGATCATACATGCATGCACTGCCATGCCGACATCTCAGGTAATATGTGTGGTCCATGTCACTGCCACATCACGCCCAGGACTACCGCCTATACAGGGGGGGACCCTCATTCAAAGAGGCAAGACAAAGAAGACAAAAACAGAGGTGAACTCCCTAAGCGAGACTCGTGGCCTTCCACCTTCTGGGTAAGATAACCCCATCAGGTGCACTTACAAGTGTCTCTCCATCTATATTCAGTTATCCTTTCTTCCCGATGCCTCGATCTGACTCGAGTGTCAAAGGGTCCCCCGGCATTCTGACTCCGGGTGGTCTTTAACCCTTTGTCTGTGGGTGCAGGATACAAGTCAGACAGATACCCTTCGGAAGAAGGATCACAGATCTGGAACATTCACACTCTGGTACGGATTTGAGGAGCATTAACTATCACTTATTTATTCGACGAATTATCCAAATTAAAGAAAAAAGAGATTGAACAAAACAAGCACTGGTTTTCGAGAACAAGTAACTAAACGTCCATGGTAATTACAAGATAAAACTCCACCATCAAACATTTCAATAATGCTGCATAGAGAAGATTAACAGGCAATCCAATACATTTTCCAAAACCCAAAATGGGAGCAAGATGGAAAAGCAAAATGCAGAGGAGCAAGGAGTAGAGAAATACATACATCCCCATTCTGGGTCTGATTAATAGATGTATTGTTGTTGTTGACACACACGATCCTACATCTCTTACCCACGAATATCTACCGAAAAGGATGATTAAAAGTGTCAGAAATCAGGAAGGACAGGTTTGCCTACCCAAAGTCAGTTTAAAAAGACTCACTGGTGCGGGCTGTGGGGTGTGGAAGAATGGCACAACGGAGTTGGCCCAAGAAAACGTCGCTCTGCACAGCTCCATCTACAGAATAATCTAGAGAGAGAAGAAGAAGAAGAAGAAGGGGATGACGAGTAGAAGAGGGAAGGATGGTGTATCCATCGGATTTAAAAGGCGCGTGTCGTGTTCGGTCCGGAGCCATAGACACCAACGTAAGCAATGCAATATCCATTTCCCGTTTTTTATTTTCTGGTGGGTTTATTTTGACAGCATTCCATGCATCTCGACCGTCCATCTGATAGATCCAGTTGCGGCTCAAACCTGGCTGTCGTACGAGCAGGTCGCTCACAGACAAAAGGTTAATGACACAAATCCTTCGACACTCATATCAAACCAAGGCAACAGAATGAGAAGTGAACAAAAAGGACGATTGACTTCGATCTCGATAGTCGGAGTGTAGTGTTAGGTGTAGGATGGCAAATGACAATTGTTGATTATCTTTGAAATGAAGTGGAGGGCTCCCTTTTATAGGCATAGGTCTTGTATCTCGCGGGTCTTATGTGACCGCGGCGTAAAGCCGATGTGATCACGGGTATAGGCGCCAGTATTGGCGTGGTACAGTTGGCCAGGGATGGCATGTCAACGATGTGATGTGGTATGGGGCGTGTATTGCCCCTGATGGCTATAATCTGACGATTGGCAGGAGATGGGACGTGGTACGGTCCAAGAATGTGATGGGTCCATAGATGGATTGTGATGGGACCTCGTACAGTTGTCGGCGGTTATAGGCTAGTGGAAGGTGGGTGAGGGGACGTTGTATGATCTCCTGAAACAGTGAACTGGTGAGTTAGCAAGTCACGAGCTGTACGGGTTGCCAAGGGCTGCTACTTGGTAGGGGATCTTGGGTCTCAACTGACACTGCCATCGAGCCGCATTACGGCACTCCATTGCAATTTGTCGAGTGTCGGCCAGCCAAAGGCTACCCTTTTGGCCAAGGAGTGTTCGCGTCGTGACGTGGCTCCAACAAGTGGTGCCTAGCTCCGAGGGTTCCTTCTCGGCTAAGAACTTTCATCTCAGCTGAGGCCTCCTGGTTCTTCATTCTGTGAAGCAAAGCAATCGATGGTGCTTAGCACTCGGTTGGACGAGTGCCTCGGTCGGAGGCGCGAGGAGGCTTTGCTGCTTCATGTTCCTATGGGCCCTCTGCCACATGTCGGCACTCTATCGGTAGTCCGACTTTGCCCCCAACATGTTCCCCCACTTTTCGAGTCAGTACAAGTCCACGATGTAGTCCCGGTCTTCTACGGTGATCCGAACATGCTATGGGGTCTTGGAAGAGCCTTCGACAAGTGTTTTGGGTGAGGCTCCTTGGACGAGGACTTATTGGATGCTTGGATACCAAGGTGGTTCTCAGGGGTCTCCTTCCGAGTGGCCCTTCTCTAAGGAGATGGTCAGGTTGCTTGTGGGAGACTCTTCACTTCCTAGTTTTCGTCGTTTTGTGGAACTTTTGGACTTTGAATTGTGGTGACGCGGTTAATGCACATGCGCACGTTACTTGGGCACTTGTGCCTTGAATTGTTGTGTAACGGCAATGTAATGGTGGCAGTGATGGTGTGGAGTTAAGTGGGGTCCACGTGTTGTCAATCAGAACTGGGGAAGCGAAAATGTCACGATCCGGTCCATTGTTTTGCGTGGTGGAGGTCTATAAAAAGGTCTCACTCCCCTTACTTCTCTATTTATGTTGATCCTGCTTCTCCATTGCTCTCGCTATCCAAACTACTCCAATGCTTGTATTGGCAAAGTATAAAGTCTGGTGAGGTTTAGAGCTTTTCAGCTCCTTGCTCCTGATGAATCGGTGAGAATCCCTAGTCTTTCATTATGGTCAATGTTCCCAAGTCTTCGGGGTTAGCCGAGTCGGAAGAGCTCGAAGCAATTGGCGAGAGAAGTCTGACTTGATGTTCGGTGATATTAGACAGCTAAGGGAGGACTACTACATTCCGATCACATTTGGTCTCCTTATCCTGAGGTCTATAGAATGGGTGTGAAATGCGAGCCGAGGCATGACTAGTACGAAGACATAATCAAGGCTAGTTTCCGGCTCCCCATTTATAGGTTTTTTCGGTCCTTCTCAACTTCTACGGGATTGGCCCACCCAAATCACATCGAATGGCTAGCGCATAGCAGTTGGCTTTGTCATCTGATGGAGATGTGCCACGCCCCCAAGCCACACATGCTCCCAAGCCACACAAGCAAAGCTTAGAGGACGCGACAATGCCGTACACCTACAAGGAGAACCCTACAAGCATACAAGGCTAACAAAGCGATAACAAAACCATACATATCATAACATCCATAATGATCCACAAGTGGATAAATAATCAATATAATCAAGTCTTAACTCTTGCCCTCACTCTCCCCAATAAACCAATAATGAATAAAATAACATAGTTTCAATGATGTCTAAACCATACTCATTGTCTAATAAAACTAAATGGATCAACTAAAGTTGGAAATCGAAAAGTCAAGCCTCCGCTCCCCCGTTTGCACTATGGGGTCAAAATCTGAAAATGCTAAACCACGGTCATCTGAAGCCCAGTACATAATAACACACTACAAAAGTATGGTCAAAGCATGCTACATAAGGGGTTTAATAGGTAAGCAAAGATGGAAAAAGGCTACACATGAAATGGCTAGTACAAGTACAATAACTGAGAAGCAAAGTCTGTAAGGTCGTATCTCAAAGTGTCACAACAAAGAGGGTCACAATAAAAGGAAGTTACAAAGTCCTGAGAGATCACTGAAAGCAATCAAAATAGGTATGATGCCACGCCAAGGTCACGGCTTAGTCCAAAAAGAAATTATTTCACCCGACTGCCCATGGGTCGAAACTAGTTTCTAAGTTCACATACCTGTCAACAGGGTCAGTGTACCAACCTACTGACGGGACCCAAAAGTCAACGTACTATCCCCATATGTGCGGGCCCTTATAGTTCACATAATGCCTAGGTCTCGACAAAAGGAGTCCACATTTGTTCACAATGTCCAAAGAATCTACAAAGGTCCAAAGACAGTGCTTACATTGTTTACACAAAGGTTTTTCAGAATAGTTGGGTACACAATAGTCAAAAGATTCATATTATCTAAAGGATCACAAGGTTCCACAAAGGAGTCTCATTTCTTGGGTACACATTCAATACAAGTAACATAGTTAATGGGCATGAATTTAATGGGTTTCAAACAAGAAAGTGGTGAGCATGCAAGACCCAAATAAGAGTCTAAGGTTACCGAAGATTTCATATATTCAAAGACGTTAGGGAGTTACAATAAAGTGGCATATCACTGAATGGTGAATTATATCACTAAAGTAGTACAAAATTATGTACCTCTATGTCGAAAAGATCTTTCCTGATTCTGCGTCAAAAGTCGATTACCTAACATAAACAGTCTTTATTCATCAATTAAGGGCCTCAAGAGGTGGGCCAAAACAAAGAATCTGAAGTCCAAAATCTTCAAACAACTTCACAAAATTCGGCGAGTTCGGGCACCTGACCAAGGTCATTGAGCATCCGAACACCTCCTTCGGAAGCCACTTCGAGCGTCTCTGAAAACTTCTGAAGGGATTACACACTCTCTGTTTCTTGGGTTCTCATGCTTCGAGAGCCTGATTCGGACGTCCAAACCCCTTTCGGGTGCCCAAATACCCTCAATCGGGCATCCGAATCGCGGGGCTGGGTTTTTTGCGAGAAGTCTAGGTTTTTACCCGATTTTTGCAAAACTTTAAAAATTCATAACTTTTTTCGTTTGAACTCCAAATCGTACGTGGTCGGATCCGATGGATTTCTTGGAATGAAAGGGATCCATCAAACCCAAACACACATTCCGAATCTATAGAACTATTTATTGTCAAATAAACTAAACTTTTAGGTCAAAACCCCTAAAATCTTAATTTCCAAGGCCTTAACAGCCGTTTTTGTTGAATGGAAACATTTGAGAAGATATTTATATGTTCCAGCTATAGGGTTTTGACGCTACTGGAGAAGGTAGATAGAGGGTGTGCAAGTTGCGAAGATCCATTTATGGATTAAAGCAATCTTCCCGCAGTTGAAATCTATATTTTGATCAAGCAATCGAAGAGTTTGGCTTCTCACAAAAGCTTGTGTTTATAAGAAGGCTAGTGGGAGCGCTGCAACTTTTCTAGTGTTGTATGTGGATGATATCATACTCATTGGGAATGATGTGGGAATGTTATCAAATACAAAAGATTTGGGTGAAGCTTCCTATATCCAAGGACTTAAATTATTTAGGGATAGAAGGAATAGAACGCTTGGGCTATCACATGAAGCTTACATTAATAAAATATTGGCGAAGTATAATATGGCGGACTCAAAGAAGGGATTAATAACTTTAATGCATGGAGTCGAGCTCTCAAAGAAGATGTCTCCCAAGCTGAGGAGAAGCATGAAATGAATAGGATTCCCTACTCTTCGGCTGTGAGAAGCCTTATGTATACCATGTTGTGCAATAGGTCAGATATTTGTTTCTCTGTGAGTGTGGTTAGCAGATATCAATCAGACCTAGGTCTAGAGATTGGACGGCTGTGAAACATACTTTCAAGTATCTGCGAAGAACTGAACATTATTGTTTGGTTTATGGAGGAGACAAATTGGTCGTTTCTGGGTTTACGGATGCAGACTTTTAGTCTGTCGTCGATGACATGAATTCTTCATCAGGATTTGTGTTTACATTAGCAAATGGGACATTTTCATAGAGGAGTTATAAGCAAGACACTACCTTGGATTCCACAGCTGAGGCAGAATACATCACTGCAAGTGATCCAGCGAAGAAGGCAGTATGGCTGTGGAAGTTTATTGACGAGCTTGGTGTCGTCCCCTTTGTTGAGAGACCTATTACGCTGCATTGTGATAACAGTGGGGCCATCGCTCAAGCAAAGGAGCCAAGGTCTCATCAGAAGACGAAACACATGATTCGGAAGTATCATGTGAGATATGGGAGATAATAGACAGAGGAGATGTGGCCATATCAAAAGTGGCTTCAGTAGATAATGTGGTTGATCCGTTGACAAAGTCCCTTATTCAGAAGGTGTTTGACAAGCATTTGAAGGGAATGGGTCTGCGATACATGCATGACTGGCTTTGAGGGCAAGTGGGAGATTGTTAGAGTTAGTGCCCTAAAAGGCAGTGCATTTTGTATTTCCTTTCATTTAAAGTATCAATAATGTTTCATTTCATGACGTATTATGGGTAGGAAACTGATATCTGCGCCAACATTAAATGATACTAATGCTCCACTTAGTTGCCATTTTGCATACATACCGGCTGGGAAAGTCATAGTTGCCCCAGCCGGATCATGCCCTAAATTGTTGAGAAAAAAGAAAAGAAAAAATGCAAACCAGAAAACCACCATCGCCCTATTTTTTTTTTCAAAATCTGCAAAATCTCCTTCTCTTCCCCTCTCTCTGTCTGCCGCCCCATCTCTCTATCTTTACAAATCCAAGCTCTGATCTCCCCTTACAAACCCATCCTCACCCATCATATTTCTTTGTATCTATTTGTTTTGGTAGCAGAAAATCGGCGGATTTGGTTTCCATTGCCGATCTATCTCCCCTCTCCCTCTGTCTCGGCCAAAACGCCCGTCGGTACAATTTCTCGACCTCAACTGAGATTTGAGAGGCATATTGATGGCAGTTGATGTTCTCCGAAGCCAGTACTTGTCTTTTAAACGAAGCAAAACTGTTCAGCAGTACATGAGGTTTAACCATTGATTCCAATCTATCTGCAAGAAATAGAGGTCAATTTTAGCAATCTTCTTTAGTTGGAGAGCAAAACTGTTCAGCAGTACATGAGGTTTAACCATTGATTCCAATCTATCTACAAGAAATAGAGGTCAGTTTTAACAATCTTCCTTAGTTGGAGAACAACTTTTTCTTCCCTTGTAGATAGCATTTGCAGTTAACTAGTTTGTTTTTCACTTGGGCCCTGTTTGTTTAAGATTATATCATGGTAAGATGGGTCTTTAGCTCAAATTGGTAGAGCACTTGAGAAATGGGAATGGTTCTAGGTCCAATTGTTCTCAAGAGGATGGTGGTGCGAATCCGCCAAGATCCAAATTTTACTATTTATTGATTCATGTATGCAGCTTTTCACTAATTTCCATCAAGATTTTAAGGTATAAATAATACAGATCTTGTCAGAATTTGGATGCTTGGAGGCATGTTACTGTTGGCTTGCAAATACTTGTGGAAATGCATGTTGGCTAATGAATTGATGCTGTGTCACCGACTCTTGCTTTGGAATGAGATGAAATTCATCTTCATTAGAAGGCTTTTAGTGAATGGAAGCTATGTGCTGATTTGCCATTTGACATTAGAGTTAAAAAAAAGAGCATCTACTCCTTGAACTGAAAATCTAATAGAAATCTAGAATAAAGGGGACCTCATGCCATCTGAAACTACATTTTGAATGCCAAGGGTTGTGAATAGTTTTATGCCTCTATTATACAAAGAAGAAAATTGTATTAAGCACAATTACTATTGAAATGTGGTATTGCTTATGCAGTCCCTTTGGATATTAGTATAATCCATTGTATTTTGAGCTTTCTTTAGCCATTTGGATGATTGTTGGATGAACTTACAACACTAGAAGCTCAGCCCCGGTATAAACTGTTGAATATAGAGTAAACCAAAAGAATTTGTATTGCATATAAAATGGAATTCTACTATATGTGGCGAACCGATTCGCTGCAGTTACTGCATTTTTGTGTACATACATAACAGACCCTACCTTGTCATTAAGATGACTGACTTTTAAAGGGTTTACTGTTAAGAGAGTGATATTTGTCTAACTTACTTGACTTGGAGTTTTGAGTTGAGAAGAGTTGTATGGTTACAATCAGCACAAGTCCATAATTGATATATGACCAACAAGCTCATTAAACAATAAGATGTGAGGAGTAAAACTTATGTTCTTGGCAATAGGGTAGCTTATGAAGGCAAGGGAATAGAAAACTTTCTACTACGTGCTGAACTCCCGCGAAAGGGTCATTGTGGAGAACCGAACCTATAAAGTTACTCTTCAAAGAAAAGGTGCTAAACTCCTGTACATATTTTGGTTCTAAAAGTCTTGGTTCTATTCGGTCAAGTTTCTGGTCATTCATCAGCAAAACCAAGCTTCCAATGCATATAGATGTAATTAGAAATACATGTCCTTTCATTATAAGAACCAACACGGCATTGGGAAAATAACTTTGCATGCATATATGGTCGTCTGTTTGTCATTAATAAGGCGAGGTTCAAACCACTTTCACAAGAACTTATCCAACAATAAACATGCAAAGCCCATTAAGCTAAGAGGAATCGTCCAAAGAAGGTAATTGATTGGACTAATCTTGGCTCACCACTTTAGTGGAGTTTTTACTGCAGATTTCTTGGGTTGAAACCTCATAGGAACATTGATCTTCATGCTTGAAATCCGTTACATCAAGTAGAGTTCATTTATATCAAATATTCATCACTACATGAAATGGTGTACATTTTCATCAAAAAAGTACAAAAAGAACATTTTTTTTGTATGCTTTCTTCTTTCATTCATCTTTGTAGATCATCTCCAACATCACCACTTCACGAAAAGCAATTTTCCTATGAGATTACACTGCACCAACAAATAACAAAGATTGATATATGAAAATTGATACTAACAAGATCCTGAAAACATGTGTTTACCTTCAATATTTAATCTAGTTGTCTTAGTTTGAACTTGTCAAAAAGAACCATTGAAAAGGCTTGGGGATGCCAAAAAAATCTCATTTCCTTCTAGCCACATAAAAATATCTATCTGCAATGTACAGGAAAATGAAGATTAGTAAAACATACGATAAATTTTAATATTGAAAACAAATTGTAAGAAGTAAAAAAGAAATTACAATTTTTTTTTTCAAAATAAGATAAAGTTTCATCATGCAAGCTTATAACCTTATCCTTTGCTGATCACAAGAGACAAATTCTTCCATCCATTAGAGTGTTTAGGTCTACCACGTCCTCTATGCTTTCACCATTAACAGAGATGGCCATAGGAAATTGAGAGCTTGATGTGTTATCCCCCCTTTTTTTTTGGACATGTTTGACTATTATGACCATTTACCTTTGCATGTACCACACTTCCTTGTCCTTTCTACTCTTTCGAATGCTGAAGGGTCTCGAGTTATGCTGCTCATTGACTTAGAATTCTTTGATCCTGATGGACGTCCTCTAGGGTGTTGAACATTTGGCTCATTAATGACCAACATAGAAGAATATGCAATACAAGAAAGTTGACTACAAGCAATTGACTGTTGAAAGGGAGGCAAATTTTGATAATTCTCTATAAAGTCATCAAGTATCTTCCTCATTGGATCTTCTTGACTACTCATCCTAATAGTAGTATTTTTGAAAGTTCAACCATCAATTTGTTATTCTAAACATTAACTTAATGATCCCTTTGGATCTTGGGCAATGAAAATCAAAGAAAAACTTGAGTTAAACGAGATGTGTTTGATGTGCATTTTACCATGACCACCACTTTGATGCTTGAAATCCAACGAGTCTTCGATATTTTTCTAAGCACAATGAAGGCCTAGAAACGCCCCTTGTTCTTCTCTTACCTTGCACACCAATAGGTATATGGAAAACCTCTCAGAAGTGAACTCTCTCTCTCTCTCTCTCTCTCTCTCTCAATGAGTTCTAGTGTTGTGGTGTGTGGCAAGACGGACCAAGGGTCTCTTTTATATTCAAAAGCTCCCATAGAGCTTTCCTTAATCGTCCAAATTCGTTTGGCAATTAAACCCTAATTAGAAAGTGTAATTAGAGTCATCTTTCACTTCCCAAACGTTTCCAAATTCAAGGGATTACCCTATGAACATGAAAGGTTAATAAACATGCAAGGCCACACTCAAATTAGCAAGCCTAAACATAGCTGTGGACCTCGATCCCGAGATCGGTGAGGGACGAGCCCCCAACGGCCTCTAAGATCTCCACATGTCAAGGAAAGCTCTACCAAGGAACACTCGAAAGAGTGTCTCTCACAGCATGAGTGGCGATGTATGTGAGATACCTCTTAATCCGGGGACTAGCCCGGAACTAAGATGTACCTAAAATAACTCAGAGTCGTCATCTATGGATAGGCCATGGAACAAAAAATAAATGCTCTGTGCAATAGATAAAATCCAGAGATATAATTTAGGTCCGTGGCTGGTGACAAATGAGGAAGGTCCGAAGAGTACCCCATCCACCGAGTGCAAGCACTCGATCTCTTACGCCATTTATTTATTTATTTCAAAGAGTTTTAGGCAAAAATCATGTCAAATGGGAACAAATTTTCCCGAGAAGACGTCTACCGAAGCATGCATGTCCCGGAGATGAAATAATAAGCACACAGAAAATAAATGAAAGAAGTGTCACATAAAAGTAGCTAGGTTATGAGTGTCATACCTAATTGATGTCTAAGTTCTGGTGGGCAAACACATGCATGCTTTAGCTAAATATATAAGGTATGTACAGGAAAGTAAGAAAACACAACAAAACACATATCACAACTTGACACCTCACTCGACACGACACGACACGACAAACCCTAAACTTTAATGTGAAGCTTGACTCGGACCAGGATGGCCATCCAGGCTGCTCTACGTATTCCAGCCTCAGGAAGAATCAGAGTCAATGTAATTCAGTGACCTATTCTAAGCTACAATGCCTAAATGTGCCTAGACCACACTAGACTCGACACGACTCGACTCGTGTTTAAGTATTTTAGACACACCTATACGGTCCTAAACTAATGCAAATCAACATAATCTAATGCAGGTGAGCCCTACATCCTATGTACAACTAGGCTGAGACCCTAGAAAGCGGGCTAACTAAGTGCATCCTAATCTAGCCATCAGCTCGACTAAGTGTCTAATTGACCATGACTTGTGGCCTCCTAACTCTAGGGACACTCACACGACAAGACACATCAAATAAAACCAAACAAGACTCTAGACAATCTAAACCCTTTCTCACACCATCCTAGAATCTAAGGGGAAGAGCTTTTCAAAAAAATATTAATTTTTTAATAGTTTTTTCACGTTTTTTAGGGTTTTGAATTCATTAACGATTTTTAAGGATTTTGGTTTATTTATTTACAAAATGGTTACTGGACCTGAGGTAACGACCTCAAGCTGCTTACGTACCCCGTGGAAGGGGATCAAGTAAACCTAGTTCGAAGACAAACTCTCCTAACTACTCTCCTAATGACATTTAACTTTCCAGATATTTTTTTATTTGCATGTCTTTCAAGTGTTTTTGTTGTTTTTGACTCAAGAGGACAGATTCCTAAACTAATGGACAGACTCCTATACTGTATAAGGGTAGGACAGACTCCTATCATCTATAAGGGTATGATAGACTCCTGAGATTTGTAAAGGTTGCGCATAATCTTATACTTTGCAGGGGTTAGACAGAATCCCGTGACTTGATAAAAGGTTGGACAGAATCCTAGCTCCCTATGACGATAAGACAGACTCTTAAAAGACCGACTCTTAACTAGATGACAGACTCCTATACTATAGAACAAACTCCTAACTAGAGGGTAGACTCCTACCCTATGGGCTGATTCCTAATCTATAAGCTCTAGGGAGGGTGCTAACTAGACTAATGAAAATCTCCTAGAAGAAGAGGAGACAGAGAAGGGTGCTAGGGAGACTAGGCAAGTCTCCTAAAAGAGAGGACAACTATTTTATTTTTTTTTTGATCGGTAATTTGGGGTTAGGCAGACCCCCACCAGATATATTGAAAAGAAAAAAGAAAAATTACAAACTGGATATAAATGGCTCCCGAGGAGTCCTCTAACAAAATATTTTGGAATTCATCAGGAAATACAGAATGAGAGATTGGGAATCCTTTCATAGGACAGTTGCTTTTGGATAGATAATCAGCTGCTCTATTCCCTTCTCTCCATAGATGGGAGATGCTCCACGCTTGCAGGTTTGATAGCATCGAGTCTATCTTTTCAAGAGATATAAGTTTTGTCCATGGACATGGAGCTGTTTTTTGGATGACATTGACAGCAAGAAGGGAATCAGATTCTATCCATAGGCATTTGTAATTCACCCTCACTGCAAGATTGAGCCCCATATGAATTGCTTCAATCTCAAGATCGTGAATGGGAGCTGCTGGGTAGCTAAGAGAAAACAGGCTGAGAGATTTGCCGTCGCTACTTCTTAGTAAGCCTCCAATGCTACCTACTTCATTTGCAAGAGATGCATCGTCGTCTCCGACGAATTTGGGAGTGACATCACTCCCATAAAGTAGAGTGATGTCACACTTCCCCCCTTGTTTCGTCTTTTGCTTGTTTTGTTTGGTAGTATTTTCGTCTTTTATCGGTACATCCAGTCGTCCATCTCTCTTCCGATTGAACTCCAATTCGTACGCGGTCAGGTCCGTTGGATTCCCTGTGTTCAGGGCTTTACAATGAACTAGAAATCAGGTGCTTTCGGGAAACTGGGTGCCCTTTTGGTGCAAAAAGAGAATTTCGGATCTAAAGTTAACCTACCGATTGGGAATGTCGTGTGCAGACAGGCTTACCAGTTTATGCCGTAAATGGCGGGTGCTAAGTGGACAGGCTTCTGGTTTGACGAAAAAGGCGTTTGCCATGTTTAAAACCAGCTTTCTGGTGGCGGTTGTTTTCGTCTCTTATCGATACGTTTAATCATCCATATTTCTTCTGAATGTACTCTGATTCACACGTGGTCAGGTCCGTTGGATTCCTTGTGTTCAATGCTTTCTAATAAACCAGATGTCGAGTGCTTTTAGGAGACAGGGTGTCTTTTAGGGTGCCTAAAAGAGAGTTTCATGCCCTAGGTTAACCTACCGATTGCATAGCCGTGTGAAGACGGGCTTACCGGTTTGTGCCGTAAAAGGCGGGTGCTATGTGGAAACAGGCTCATCGGTAGTTTTCAAAACGGCTCTCAGAAATCATTTGGTACCCTAAAGAGAGATTTGATAGAAACACAACTGGTGCTCTGGAACTCGTCATAAGGTTCTTCCTCGCGTCACCTATCACTAGTACTTCCTTGACAAAATTGGGTGTCTACAGATGCCCCTTTTTGGTAGAGGGTGCAAAGCACCTGAATACACAAGTAAGGAGACAGCAAAATTTTGTCAATAAAGACTAATGATAAGCTTGAAAAACTCACATCGGGTCCTCAGATGTACGACCTTCACCGAGGAGTCTGTCAGGTCATTGAGTGGAAACCTTTCACCGACGAGGTTTTGAAATTACGACTGTTGGAATGAGCCCTGTGATGGACGTCATTACTAACAGCTGGGAGGGTCATCGAGAGTCAGGTTAAGGACACTTGACTTAGGGAGGGACGTCTGGGTCAGGTTAAGGACAACTGATTTGGGGAGGGACCTCGGGGGATGTCATTTTGACATCCAGTGCAGACACTGATAACAGGAATGCCAAATTGGCACATGGTGATTGATACGATGGATGGTATGATTGGTTTTTGGTTTGATATTGTGCTTTAAACAATTCTTGATTTCGACGAGATACCACGTACAAACGGACTTGCTCGGGCTTTGATTTGATTTGCTGGATCACTGCATGGATTTGATATATCTTGATTTGGAGGGTTGCCGTTGTGAAATGGGCATACCCTAGAGGGTTGACGAGTCAGAACGGGTTTGCTTTGGTTTGGAAGGGCTACATGAGCATTTGACTTGGTTGCAGATGAACTTAAAAGTCAGGACTTGGCCTGATGAGGGAGTGAGCCAGGGCTAATGGAAGTGACCAAGCAAGTGAGTGAGCTTGTGTCGATCAGGGATTGGTCTTGAGAGCGAACGAGGCAAGGTCACACCATCGACCGGGCGAGCGAGTGAGCCAGGGCCAATGGAATCGACCAAGCGAGCGGGTGAGCTTGTGTCGATCAGGGATTGGTCTGGAGAGCAAACGAGCTAAGGCCACACCATCGACCAGACGAGTGAGTGAGGCAGGGCTAATGGAATCGACCAGGCGAGCAAGTGAGCTTGTGTCAATCAGGGATTGGTCTTGCGAGCGAACTAGTCAGAGTCACACCATCGACCAGGCGAACGAGTGAGCCAAGGCCAATGGAATAGACCAGGCGAGCGAGTGAGCTTGTGTCTATCAGAGATTGGTCTTGCGAGCGAACGAGCCAGGGTCACACCATCGACCGGGCGAGCGAGTGAGCTAGGGCCAATGGAATCGACCAAGAGAGCGAGTGAGCTTGTGTCGATCAGGGATTGGTCTGGCAAGCGAATGAGCTAAGACCACACCATCGACCAGGCGAGCGAGTGAGCTAGGACCAATGGAATCGACCAGGCGAGAGAGTGAGCTTGTGTCGATCAAGGATTGGTCTGGTGAGCGAACAAGCCAAGGCCACACCAACGACTAGGCGAGTGAGCTAGGGCCAATGGGATCGACCAAGCGAGCGAGTGAGCTTGTGTCGATCAGGGATTGGGTACAAATTCCGTAGGGGATTTGGTTGTAAAGTCCCTGGGGATTTGGCTAGAGACTGTTGGAACGTATGCTGGTTGTTAAAGACTGGATTCGAATGATTCCCTGGGATGATGCCTCATGGGGATTTTGTGGTTTTGAATGCCTGGTTTGGTCACAAACTCTGTTGTGGATGCAGGTACAAACTTTTCTAGGGATTTGGTTGCAAACTCCGCTGGGGATTTGGTTGTAAACGCCATTAGGGATTTGGGTACAAATTCTGTTGGGGATTTGGTTGCAAACGCCACTGGGCATTTGGGTGCAAAGTCCGTTGGGGATTTAGTTACAAACGCTGCTTGAGGGTTTGGGTACAAAGTCTGCTTGGGATTTGGTTACAAATGCCGTTGGAGGTTTGGGTACAAAGTCCGCTGAGGATTTGGTTGCAAATGCCGCTGGGTATATTAGGTTGGAGAATCCAGGAACATACATCCTTTGTTAAAAGACTAGGTTCGAACGACTCTCTGGGGATGTGGGGTGTTTGTGATAGTAGGATCTATGACAGCGTGTTGCCTTGACCCTGGTGAGGAAGACCATTTGAGCTATCTGAGCTGGTAAGGTTCCTTGGATGCCTTAAATTGGCTGAGAGTCAATCGGGATTCATTCTGATGATGGTGATCTTGACTATGTCGAGGGAGTCGATGTTATACCGGCTGCTTGGAGAATTGATTCTGAAGGAGATGTAAAAATCCATCAATCAGTGTCGGAATTGGTCATGTTTGACCATGATTGGATGAATCCGTTGACAGACGGATTGCCCGAGCAAGGGTTCTCATTCAGGGAGCACCTGACAAACGTTTGTTTATCTCGACTCTACTGGGGAGTATGGGACCTGATTCCGCCAGAGGGTCGCGAGCGCGCGAGGCGCCATACTCTCTCTTTTGGTCTCTCGTACCCACGTAATTGGCATGTGCTTTTTTATTTATTATTGATTACCCAACCAAGCCGGCAACAACCAAGCCATAGGGTGCAAACAAACGTGCAACCTAGTACCCACAAGGGCAGGGGTAAGCCGCCGAGCCTAGCAAGGTGTGATTTAATTCATCCTTTCCGTGAACTTGGGATCACTAAAAGAATCCGAATTTCACACAAAGGAGAATGACAGAGTCGCCACCTAGATGAGGGATCTAGGACCCATAAATAACCATAAATCTAGACTAGTTACCAGGTTACTAGAATGGAAGGTATGGGGAGTTACCACCACATGCACCATCCTCGCCCGATAATACGGTCTTCGATTCCAAAAGTTAACTCTCTTGAATTTCTTTTAAATGGCTCATTTAACTCTATTGAAGTGCGAACTACGTGACATGAATCCTAAAATCTAATTTTAATGTAATTCATAAATGTGTATCTTGATTTTCTTAATTTGTTTGAATTCAATCTATGTGAAAGTTCTCCTAAAATTCTAATTTCATGGAAAGTTCTAAGTGATTTAATTACTTTTAATTTAAGGATTAATATACAAAACCCCACAACTTATGTGTGGAGCCGACTCGGGCTTGGTATGCCACTCAAGTATCTAAGTTGCCTACGTATCCCAGCCTCACTAGAATCAGAGTCGATCGTAGTTTGGCGCACCTAAACTAAGCTACTTATGCCTAACTCATCTAGGACACCAATTTAGACTGGATTGATTATTTTAACAGTTTAAGAGAAATTATTTAATTTAAGTTGAAGATTTTATTATCGTAGGACTTCATCTAAGATGCTATATGGTCCTATCTAAGTGCAAGTCGTCCCTTAGACTAATGCAGGTTAACCTACATCCTAGGTAACTAGGTTTGTCCTAGGGAAAAATTGGATGACTAGTGTAACTAGATCTATGGCACGGTTGCTATCCATAGCAAACGGTCGTGATAAGGCTGGACTCCTAACTCTAGGACTTCCTAAAATCTAGGACACAACATGACGTAAGTGTTCCTAAGGGGCCCTAAAAGGTTCCTACGATAGGAGACCGCAATCCAACGGCTCCTAAGACTTTGATTAAGTTAATTCAATTTGTTGATATTGGTGATTTTTAGATTGACTGATTTTTTATTTTCAAGGATTTTCGATTCCTAAATATCTAAGGGATACCAAAGGTTCTATGGTTTGCCAGTTTCGACCTCGAATCGCAACCATGGATGGGAATCGTGCTCTCAACCCTTGTATAATTTAGCACGTAAGTTATAGTATCTTATTGCCTAGCATGTTTCTCAGGATTTTCTTGGACAGTGGACCTCAGAGCCAATATCATACTATAATTTACGCACTCCAATTATGCAGGATTAATCGTAATTAGTATACGATTGTGGTTGCGATCTCGGCAGTTAGACTATCGCGGTATAGCGAATTTACATGGGAGATCTATGAAACCTAAGGTTTTTGTTTCAAACAAGTTGGGGATTAAATTCATAATGTAAATTTAAGATTTGTTGGAGGTTTCTACTGACTTTTGCTTTGATTTGCTATTACATTATGATTTATTAACATTAAGATCAGATTACTAGGATTACACAGAAATCCTAAGCAATCGAACTCCAAATCAGTTGAAACTTTTTGCGTAACAAGATGTGGATGATTGTGGCTTACTGAAAAAATTTCATGCATTTTTATTAAGATTTGATATCAATCACCGATTTTTTTAAAATTCAAATGAGTTCAGAGGTTAACACAGTATTGTATAGCATATCACTTTGAAATTAATCCAAACTTTCACAAAATAGAGATATAGATGATTATAGCTTACTGGAAAAATTTCATGAATTGTCATTAAGATTTGATATCAATTTCTGATTTCTCAAAATTCAAATCAGTTCATAGATTAACACAGTAACTTATAGCATATCAATTTCAAATTAATCCAAACTTTCACCAAATAATGATATAGATGATTATCGCTTACTGAAAATTTTCATGAATTATAATTAAGATTTGATATCAATTTTCGATTTTCCAAAATTCAAATAAGATTATAGATTAACACAGCAATCTATAGCATATCAATTTCAAATCGACTCAAACTCTTACAGTATAAAGATAATCATGATATTAGACTACTGTATGACTTTCATGGATTTTTATTTCAATTTGATCCGAATTGAAATTCACACAAAAATCGGATGAAACCAAAGAATTACTTAAAAAGCAAACCTAATGGTATCCTAAAATCAAATAAAAACATTCAGTTGATATATAATTGTAAGCCCAAGGGTTCCCCAAGGGTTCCCCAAGGGTTCCCCATGGGTTCAGTCAATCACCTTGTTTTGATGATTAACAAATACAAATTGATTAGTCGTTTATGGACTGATCAGTTGCCTTGAGTGTTGTGTCTTAGACAGGAACTTGACATGCTTGACATGTCATATCGCCATTACACAATGCAACACAACACATGCTTGAGGATCAACATGCAAAGGAGCTTGAACACATTGGTGGCATCATCCTTGGAAGATGTTAAAGCAAGGAGCTCAAGTGAAGATCCCACAAGCAATCCAAGAACCACATTGAAGATCAAATGAAGATTGGCTCAAGAGTTCATTCAAGAGAGTGTTCAAAAGGGTAGTATGTATCACCTTTCTCTCTTGTGTTTTCTCTTGATCAAGGCACATCTTAAAACTCTTAAAAATATGTTTTTCAAAGAGACTAACACACCCTTTAAGGACTTAAATGGATAAGTGAATGGCCATGGTGGTGTACCAACATGTTGGGACCCATATGGCATTCAACACAAGAATGAACAAAACAGAGTTCCGAAGCAACAACCTGGACCAGCAACTAAATCCTATCAAAACTTATTTAAAATATTTTCAAATATTTTTGAAAATATTTTTAACAGATAGCTCTCATTTTTCTCATATCCGTAGAGTATAGAAACGTCAAAATCCGACGAGAAATGAGGGAGATATGAATTTTACAAGTTCGACACTGTTTGCTGGAAACCAGTCTCGGAACTCCGAGAATTATTCTCGGAGCTCCGAGATCGGAACTCCGAGAACATTCTCGGAGCTCCGAGAAATGCACCAGATTCTAAATTTAAAGGCTCTGTTTGAATTCTCGGAACTCCGAGATTTGCTCGGAACTCCGAGAATTTCGCTCGGAACTCCGAGAATTTTTCTCGGAACTCCGAGAAATGTTTTTCTTCAAAAAAATATAGCCGTTGGGGTGCAACGGCTAGTTGATTTTTTGACCCAGTTTTGACTGTTTTACCCCCCAAACGGTCACATGGAGTTGGGACTTTATATATACCCATTCAAGGGTCCAAAACACTAGAGGAACATTGTCCAACTTCAACAAACCATAGAAAATCACTTGTGAACTATTTTTGGGTTAAATTCTCTCACCAACCAAACTCTTTGTGCCTTGATTTGAGAAAATCTTTTGAGATTGGTTTAGGCTTAAACTTGTTTATTCTTGAGAGCATCCTTGGAGCTTCAACTTGCATTGTAGCCTACATAGAGGCAAAGCTTTTATCTTCTTCTTTATTCTATCGGTGGCAAGGGCATCCGTGTTTAATTCCCTTGGGAGAAAGCGCTTAGAACTCGGCGGAGAAGGAGAGTCATTGTAAAGGTGGAAGGGCATCCTTATCTAATTCCCTTGGAGTGTAAAAGCCTCGGAGCCGGGCGTCGTGGAGGTCTCAATAGTGGAAATCCTCAAGTGCGACCTTGAGTAGAGTGGAGTAGGCCGTTTGCCGAACCACTATAAATCTTTGTGTCACTTGTGTTGGTATTTCTCTATCTTTCTCTCCCTCTCACTTTCTTATTTATTTGTGCTTGCATTCTTACATATTTGGAATTGAGTGAGTAGTTAGCATTTTGGTTTTGATTGAATATTGGTACATTGCTAACTAGGCTATAAATCACCTAATTAAGTTTGCTAATCAACAAGGGTTTTTTAACTTATATTAATTTGTAATATTGTTTAAGTTTAACTATTTCAAACTTAATTAAACAAGGGATAAGTCTTGGGTGAAATTTTAGTAAAAGTTTTCAAAAGGTAAAAGTTTTATAAACATCCTATTCACCCCCCCTCTAGGTTGCCAAACCAAGTCACTACTTGGATTTCAATTGGTATCAGAGCTTGGGCTCTTGATTAAGACCCTAACCGGTTAAGAGTTGAACGATCTAGTTTTTTTTTGGCAACTTAAAAGATGGGATCTAGACTACCTATTTTGGATGGTTCGGATTATGGATCATGGTTGATCCATATGAAGACATACTTAAAAGGTCTAGATAAAGATATGGTAAAGATAATTGAAAATGGATTTATTTTAAATGCTAAATCTAAAGGATTAAATGAATATAATAAAAAATTATCTTTATTAAATACGAAAGCCCTAATTGCAACATGTTGTGCATTACCACCACACATTTATGAGAAGGTATCCTCATGTACTAATGCTAAAGAGATTTTAAACAAACTTGAAAAATCTCGTCAAAGTGAAATCCTATGCTTAAGTGGAATAATTGAGAAATCTAATGAAAATGCTTTGGAAAGTATTGATTTCACATTTGAAGAACTACATTGTGCTTTTCAAGATTTGAATAAGAAACTTGAGGATCAACTAACTAAGAATTCAAACTTGAAAAATAATTTAGCTAGTATTCACAAGGAGTTTAGGTCACTAGAAATAGACCATGCACATCTTAGTGAAGAGAATGAAATGTTTGAAAATAATTTTATCGAACTAAGTGAAACCATTAAATCACTAAGAGAAGAAAATGAACTCCTTAAAGAAGAAGAAGATAAAATCAAGAATTCCTCATCTCTTGAAACAAATAACTTCAAAATGGAAATCAATGATTTGAAAATCAAGAATGAGAAACTTGAGTTGGAAAATTACAAACTACAAGAAAGTGTAAAACATAATTGCCATCATGACCATTCTTGTAGATCATCATGTTCATCCCGTCCATCTACCTACTCATATATGTCTTGTGATTTTTGTGGTAGATTTGGACATTACAAATCTAAATGTATGTTTAGATTTGTAAAAAGCAGTAAGTTTGTTTGGGTTAAAAAGGACTTATCACCTAGAGCAAACTTGCTTGGAACCAAGATGGTTTGGGTTCCAAAATCCCCTACTTGAATCACATCATATGATTAGTAGATTTAGGGGTAATGAGCTTAAAATGAAATATCTTTTGATAGATTTGTTTGTGTAGATACCATGTACTTATTCTTGTTTGATTCTCATGTATCTATACGTTCTACTCTAAGTGCACACACTATGATTTAGATCTTATTTCACTTAGTATTCATCCACATTCATGCCACTATAGAATTTAATGTGAAAACCATAATTTGATCCTAATAGAATATACAACCACATCACTTGCCCATGTGTTCAAATTAAATCTACAAGTATATCCTTAGCATTTGAACCCATATTGGTAGTTGCTAGTAATTACATTAAATGATCACATCTTTCTAGCAAAACCAAAGGAAACCCATAGGTTTAAGACTTGAACCTAAATGGTTTTAAAATCCTTGGTCTCTTCCCAAAATTCATAAAAGGATATAATTTGTAAGGAAGTTGAAAATATGCCTAGATTCAATGTATCACTTGAAATGAAAATATCATAGGAATCTAGAATCATATTTGGGCATTTACTCACTTGAGTAAAATTAAAATTCACTATGGTGATTGTGTACACTAGATTATGATGGGAACATATATCTCCCACACATCTTGGTTTTCAATGGGCTTATGCACTATGTGCTTAATGCCTTATCTTTACATTTGTGGTATGTGAATGTAGGAAGAAGATGTTTGGACCATGTACCTTATGTATCATGATCATTGTGTCCAAACATGGTAGACTATCCATGGAAGCTTTGATATAGATCATATCTTCCTCATGATTACCCATAGTGGTATACTCTCACTCATGAGCCATGGATGTCTCTCTTAGACATGGTTCTTTAATGTCCATTCTTCTATGTCTAAGTTCTATAGAATCAAGTCAAATTGGAATTCTTATATATATATATATTCTATAGATATCACCCCTTGGTTGATTATATCTACATGTATGAGATGTCAAACTTTAACTTAAAAGTCACTCAATTGGTGCCCTTAGCCTTCTTAGATTCTAAGAGGGAGATGGTACACTCACCGTAATTAAAATATTTAACAAATTGGCATTGTGCCTACCTCTCAAACATGAATAGGTATACATTTACATGTGATCTCCTTGGCTAGTTATATATGTTGCATACTTAGGGAAGTAAAACTTAAATTTGAAAAATATTATATCACATTTAGGGGGAGCATGAGCCAAAGATTGAACATCTTTTGTGCTATGCTTGTTTATCATGATGAGCTAGACTATGACTATCATTTTATCATGATAAACCGACACTTGGAGAGTAAAGTGTCTTCGTAGCCCAAGGGTTGATCTAAAATCATTCATTTGAAGATCCTTAGAGTCTATGTTAGGACTACACTTTGGATTCATGCATTGCATGACTCTCTTTCAAAGGGGGAGCTTAAAGGTCAAGATTTGTCCTTAGTGGCTTATCATATGATACTCAATGTATATATCATTTGGATTATGATAAGTACACCCATTAGGAGCCATGATTGCTCCATATGTGGTTAGTTCGGGCTTGTCTTATGCTCCTAAATTGGTATCATCTAGCATGTGACTGTTTTAAGACAAAAAGCCCATAGCCTAGGACTTAAAGTCATATCTTTTAGGCTTTTAGACTTATCTTGGATGATCTAGATTGGTATCATCTATTCCAAGAATAAGTTTTGATGGCCAAGCATTCAATTGTCATATCTTTGGCCTATTGTGTAATGTCATACCTTGTTTTTATATAAGGCAAATGACAAATACAAAGGGGAGAGATTACCTTTGCTATATTCATGTTTAAAATGACTATAATGACTTGCTTATATAGTTCATTTTTTCATTCCCCACCTATACGTGCTTATATGTTCATACTTTAACAAAAAAAAAAAAAAAACAAAAAAAAAAGGCTTAAATGTTCATCTTTTTGAATTTTGTGCTCAATCTTGAATATCTTTCTTGTTTCCCATTCATAATAATAGATTATAAAAATTTTCATAAAAATTTCAAAACTTAAAAATTAAATCTCCTCCGTAAAATCGATTTTTAAATAGAAAAGGGGAATTTGTTTCCTACGAATTGAAACCTGTTTATTAAAATAAATTAAAAAACCATATTAAAACTTTGCAAAATTAATTGAAAATTTTTCTCTAACATTCCAGTAACCTAAGTTACTGGTTTGTACAAAAACATTTTGTTTAATTACTGGTTTGTACAAAAAAGTTTTGAAAAGTTTGTACCGAAGAATCGATAAGAAAATAGTAAAGAAAAGATTTTTTTTAATTTTATTCAATAAAAACTTCAATTTATAATTAAACATGAATTCTGGAAATTTTCATCAATTTTTAAAATCGTTAGATATTTATTAAAAATAACACAAAATTAAAATAAATTAAAACCGGATTAAAAAATCAAAAATTTCCAAACATTTTATGGTGAACTGGAAATCCAAAAATCAGTTTGGAACCAAATTTTCATGAAATTTAGATTTGATTTAACCCGTTTTCCATTTTATTCTTTAAGAAATAACCATTTGCCAAGTTATCTTTCGAAAAATAAAACGGAAATCGAGGCGGTCAAACCGTGATCCAAGATTTCACTTTCCAGTAGTTTTGAAATTTTTATTAACCTAAAAAAAATTCATTTTTTGAAAAAGATTATGTTTTCAAACACTTGCCTTGAAAATTGAATTTAAACTCATATTGAAGAATAAAGAAAGAAAATTAATATTTATATGGAGGAAAACTAATTTTTTGTTGAAATTTTGAATTTTGAAAGCCTTTAATCTATACTATAACATACTAAAATTTCAAAAGAAAACTCATTGATTTGATATTTCAAAAATAAAACCCTAACACGCTTGTTCTAATTCGCAAAGAAGAGAGATCCTTACCGTTGATCGCGATCCTTGTCTCTTCTAGGGTTTGAAATCTGGGATATACACTTGTCCAACCCTTTTATACGCTCAAAAAGATCCAAAGAACACTCCAATAATCCTTGATTATATGATGCATTGGAGAATAAGAATAAGTTCAAGAACCCCTTTTGTGAAGAACACTTGAGAGAGAGATGAACACACTTGAAGAAAGGAATGAATTCAAAGGAAGAAGTGACAGAGGGATGAATTTTCTAGAGCCAGGCCAAAGGTTGTGATTGCTTTGTTTTTATAGAAAAAGTTAGGGTTATATTGGATTTGGAAGTTTCCAAAGTGAGGACTCCTACCTTTAGTTAGTTTCTAATTCTCACATATGGCTTACTTTCCCCTTACCTTCTAAATTGTATTTACTTCTAATATTGATTTCTTGCAAGCCAAGCAATGCTAAATTACACAATGGAGATCCTTCAAGATCAATCTAGTAGCCTTCTCACATAGGAAACTAGCTTTTATGAATGATTTTCGTCCAAAAAGGGCTGCCCGACGTTTGAGCTCATTGTTGACCTATTTAGAGGCTGATTCAGGAAAAGTCATAAACTAAAAAGTTGTAGATCTTTTCGAGACGTTCGAAACAAGTATAAAAATAAATTGTTTAGATAACAAGTTAAAAAGTTATGATAGTTTTAGTAACCTAACCATACAACCCCTTTCTAGTTATAACTCTTCCTTTCTTTATTTTTTTAAAAAAAAAATGATGTCACCAACCACCTCATCCCATGTTGGACATTTTTGCATGTGGCCTCCTCATGTGGGGAGTCCACTTATGTGCCCGACCCACATGGGTGGGTCCACATGGACCCCACCTTGTGGGCTTTAGCTCAATTAGCCTTATGACATGTATTTTGGGTTTTTTTTCAATGAAAATTCAATAAAATCTTTTAAATTCAAAATTTTTATTGATGAACCCAACCCATATGATATTTATAGTGCACCCGTAACACGTGATCAAACCATCTTTTTTTGGGAAAATAATTTTTCGGACCAAAATGCCCCTATTTGACCATTACACATCCAAATGCGACCAAAATACCCTCAAATTGGTTCACCCCTAAAGGAAAAAATCAAATAAAAATGGAAAGCCTTTGTGGTCAAACTTCAAAAATAGAAACTTTTAAAGTTGGGTCCTTTCGGTGAGCAATACGAAACAGGATCATTTGGTATCCCCTGAAAATACCCAAAATGCCCTCAACACTAAGAATTTCCAAATTAAGCGAAACCCCTGAGAAATTCTAAATTTAGCAGGTTTTCCAAAATTCAGAAAATCATTCATAATCTCTCAGACACCTTTCGGGGATCAAAAGAATTACACAGGAAAAGACCAAATTACCCCGAGGTTCAAGAATTTGGCGAGACTAGGGAAGACCCCGAAAATTCTAAAAATAGCAGGTTTTTCCACTTGCTTGGAAACTTGAATTTTCATCTTCTAGATACCATTGGAACACCCTAGAAACCTTTAGGATCGCGAATCAACTTCAGAATTCCTTCAATGAGGCGAAATCTACCCTAAAATGCACAGATGCCTAATCCTAGGTGGAATACGGACTCGAAACTTGACAAACTACCGAATCTTTTACTTTTTTAAAGTCTAGCAAAATGGGGGTGTCTACAAGGAGAAGGCCTTTGGTATTTGAGCTTGCGAGAGATAAACCAGAGTTTACCAATCTTTTGGGTAAGTGTCACGATGACAAGGACTCTCACGAGAGTCTCTGAACGACATTAGAGGGTAAATCGGCCTCTGTTAAAGAGGTTTCATATGGCAGACCATTGCCTTGGAATGTTTCCAATGGGGGCTGAATGCTGATACACTCAGCCGTGGAGAAATCGGGACGATTTCGTGCCCTGTATTAGATTTTGACATGATACGACACTTGCTTGGAGTGATTGGCCCTTGAGGAAGTGATGTAAGATACACTGGGTTGTCTCCAAAGGTCTCGGAATCCCAATGGAAAAGATTCTTGGGGGGCATTGGTTGCCTTGAGCATGCTTTATACAGACCCTGGAGGGAAAGGTGTTCAAATCTTTGGTTATTCGGGAACAAAAACAACTCAACTCTGCTTGGAGGACACTGAATAAATGTGTTTGGAAGACTCAAGGAGTGACCAAAGAATTGATTGATCCCTCACTGAAAGATTCAGGGAATCCACGGATCAAACATTAGCGAAATGAGTCGAAAATTGCAGGAGTTTCGGGACTCCATTTGATAGTGAGCTTGCTAGAGCGCCACCATGGAGAGAGGCCAGCTGAGGGATTTTGAGAGTCAAGGAAGTCTTCGGTTTCCAAGCTGAGAGTAGACCCGTCGTCCGCCTCAGATGTAGCCCAGGATCTTCAGGAGCAGGGTTTGACAGACCCAACTGATGAACAATAATTTTTTATTCCCCCAGTTGGGGATGAGATGCATTTTATCTTCTGGATTGATCAGACACACATTTGTTATATGGATCAGTTTTTGTTTGTTTGCTTTTATCTGCAGTTGTTTGTGTTGTTTGTATTGAAATAAAGAGTATTTTTATATAAATAGACATATGTTCTAGATGGGTATTTGTCACACCCCAAGGCCGCACACATAAGACCTGGGAACATGACAGTGCCGTAAACCTGCAAGGAAACCTTACAAGTATACAAGGCTAACAAAGTGATAACAAAACCATTCACATCATAATATCCATAGAGGTCCACAATTGCTATTCACATCCAAATAGTCAAATATTTAATCTCTCTCACTCTCCCCAATAGCCAATATTGAAATGAAATAACATAGTCTTAATAATGCCTAAGCAAATACTCACTATCTAATGAAACTAAAGAATAGACTAAAGCTGAAAATCGAAAGGTCACGCATACGCTCCCTCGTCCGCTCCACGAGGGTCAATGGCTGAAAATGATAAACCACAGTCGGCTGAAAATGAAAAACCACAGTTAGCTGAAAAGCTCAGTACATAATGACGCACCACAAAAGTAGGGTCAAAAGAATGCTGCAAAGAGAGGTTCAATAGGCAACTGAAGATGGTAATGTTGTATATGAGATAACTGATACAATTGCAATAACTGAATAGCAAAGCTTACGAAATCATATTTCAAAGTTTCATATCAAAGAGGTCACAAAGTCTTAAGAGATCACTGAAAGCGATCAGAAAGGTACGAAATCACCCAAAGGTCATTGGCTTAGCCCAAAAAGCAAGTTATTTTATCCGACTGCCTGCGGTTCGAAACTAGTTTCTAAGTTCATATACCTGTCGACAGGGTCAGGTATAGCTCCCACTGATGGGACCCAAAAGCCAACGTACAACCCCCATTGGTGCGGGCCCTTATAGTTCATATATAACCTAAGCCTCCACAAAAGGTGTTCACATAATCAAAAGGGTCCAAAAGTTCGTACAAAGTTCCAAAGTTCATACAAAGTTGTGGTTCACATTGGTTCCACAAGAATTTCCAAAGATATTTGTGTATACAATTATCAAAATATTCTTATATCTCAGAGGGTCACAAATTCAATGCGAAATTCATAGGCTATCAATGAGTACAAAATTCAATAAATTGTGTTCAACAAAAGGATAAGCATGCAGGACCTAAATCAAGAGTAAGGGTATCATAGATTTCACATATTCTGAGATTAGAGGACTGCAAATAAAAAAGGCGTATCATTCAATGGTGGATCACATCACTAAAGCGGTACGGAATTACGTACCTCCAATGATAGATATTTCTCTTTTCAAATTCACCTACAATCAATAGTATGAATATTTTTCATGAGTTTCATCATTAGTTGCAGTCGTATTAGGCACGTATGTCGTTCCACTAACACAGGACACCCTTTGGTGTCCAATTGGAAAAGGCATGGTAACCCGTTCTATGGTTCATTTTAGTATTCTAGAATTATCATCATTATAAAGTCTTCAAGCATTCTTGAATCTATTTTTATCATAAAGTACGTCTTCAACTGAGTCCATAGAGCACAAGAGCATCGAAACGGATAAGAGATGAAAAAGTTATGACTTTTCAAAGTTTCACAACATTTCAGGGTAATTCTACTGGCACCCCCGAAGGTGACAAATGAGTTCTACTGATACCCCTTCGGAAGTCCGAAGGT
Source organism: Tasmannia lanceolata (assembly GCF_043159265.1). NCBI lineage: Eukaryota > Viridiplantae > Streptophyta > Magnoliopsida > Canellales > Winteraceae > Tasmannia > Tasmannia lanceolata. The sequence continues at coordinate 7,435,502 of NW_027518688.1, read as the reverse complement.
CGCAGACTGGGTTTCTCGGGAAAATTCCAGATTCGTCCCGAAAACTTCAAAAGGCCATAACTTTCTCATTTTAGCATTCACGCGTGGTTGGATCCGTTGGACTCGTATCGACGAGAGGAATCCATTAAATCCAATTTCATGCTCCAGATCGATACACATAATTATCAAAAAAAAATCTAAACTTGTACTTAAACCCTTGACGACGGAACTTCCAAAAGTCAAAACAATCCGATTCTATATTCGTTACGGATTCTGGAACAAAGCGAACCCTAAGGAATCGAAGGTCAATCCTTGAACATATCTTAAAAAAAAATCAAAAACTTCATTTTTATCTTTTCGAGATCACTTAATCCTCGTTTTAGGGTTTCTAAAAAACCATAACCCAAAGAAGAACATAGTTCTTACCTTGTTATTCGCTTTCTTCTTCCAAAACTTGTTCTCCTCTTTCTTTCTCACGGAAATCCTCTTGGGGCAGTAGAAAACGGGTTTAGGGTTTGATTAAACTCCAAAACATATAATTATAGGCTGTATTTAAGAAGCCCTAATTAAACTAAAACACTGGAGGACAAAAATGCCCTTCCTTAATAGGGGAAAAATGAATTTTCATTTGGGGGTTTTTCTGGTATTTACATTCTACCCCCCTTACAAAAATTTGGTCCTCGAAATTTAACTTATCACATACCAGAATCATCAAATAAGAACGGATATTTGGCTTTCATCTTCTCTTCCAGTTCCCAGGTGGCCTCACGTTCTGAGTGATTCTGCCACTGGACCTTCACATACGGTATAGTCCGACGTCTGAGGACTTGATCCTTACGATCAACAATGCGATTAGGTTTCTCCTCGAAAGATAGGTCAGCTCTCAATTTCAAAGGTTCTATATCAATGACATGATTGGGGTCTGCAATGTACTTTTGCAACATCAAAACATGAAATACATTATGGACTCCCGACAAGGATGGTGGCAAGGCAAGTCTATACACCACTTTCCCAATCTTTTCCAGAATTTCATAAGGTCCTACAAATCTTTGGCTAATCTTCCCTCTGACTCCGAATTGCATCACACCTTTAGTGGGTGACACTTTCAATAACACATTATCCCCAACTTCAAATTTCAATTATCTTCTTCAGTTGTCAGCATAGCTCTTATGTCTACTTTGTCCAGTGCGAAGGCACTCACGAATTACTTGCACTATGTCTCTACTGTACCAACTCAGGGTGTAAAAGTTTCCTCTCACCCACATCATCCCAGCATATGGGTGATCTACACTTTCTCCCATACAAAGCTTCAAAGGGTGCCATTTTGATACTGGCCTGATAACTATTATTGTATGAAAATTCCACCAAAGAAAGATGGCTACTCCACGCACCTTTCAAATCAATCATACATGCCCTAAGCATATCTTCCAATATCTGAATTGTCCTTTCGGACTGACCATCCGTCTGGGGATGAAATGTTGTACTAAACTTGAGTGAAGTTCCCATTGCTGAATGCACACTGTTCCAAAATTGAGATACGAAAGGAGTGTCCCTGTCAGACACGATGGTCACAGGCACTCCATGATACTTATCTATCTGATCCACATACAACTTAGCAAGATTTTCAGGTGTCAGGACTGTCTTAATTGGTATGAAATGGGCTGATTTCGTTAATCTATCCACTATCACCCACACGGTATCATTGCTTGAGGGTGTATGAGGTAGAGCTGTCACAAAGTCCATAGTAATCTCCTCCCACTTCCATTCAGGGATGGGAAGTGGTTGCAACGTTCCCGCTGGTCTCTGATGTTCGGTCTTGACTACCTAACAGGTCTGCGATACAAATTGAGCTATCTCTCTTTTCATATTACTCCACCAGAAGTTACCTTTCAAGTCCTTGTACATCTTTGTACTTCCAGGATGCACCGAAGAGCTTCTGCCGTGAGCTTCCTTCATAATTTCTCTCTTTAATTTTGCATTGTCAAGAACACATATGCGGTGGCCAAATCGCAGGGTGCCGTCCTGTTGAACATGAAATTCTGATCCTTTCCTTCATCTAATTTACCTTTGATCTTACACAAGTAAGGATCGGAATCTTGTGCAATTCAAATCCTTTCCTGTAACATGGCTTGGAGTTGAAGTGCAGAGATCTGAACTCCAAAATTTCGCCCACGGATCTCAATTTCTACTCTTCGCAATCTTCTAATATGCTTTTCTGAGATGTAATCAACACTGCCAAATTGACTGAGGACTTCCAACTAAGAGCATCAGCTACCACATTGTCTCAACTGACAGGAGGCGTAGGCTATAACCTTCCCGTTCTGCATCAATACACAACCAAGTCTTTTTTTTGAAGCGTCGCTATAAATGGTGAATCCTACGCCGTTGACAGGCAGAGTTAGGATGGGAGCAGTAACCAGCCTTTGCTTCAAATCCCGGAAACTCTTTTCACATTCTTCTGACCAAGCAAACTTAATTCCTTTTCGGGTCAAGCGAGTCAAAGGAGCTGTGATACGTGGAAAGTCCTTCATGAATCTACGATAGTAGCCTGCCAAACCAAGAAAACTTCGAACTTCAGCCACATTATTCAATTTATTCCAGTCTACCACTGGTTCAATCTTCTTTGGATCCACATAAACTCCTTCCTTGGAGATCACATGTCCCAAGAAAGATATCGAGTCAAGCCAAAACTCACACAACTTAAATTTTCTGAAAAGCGTCTCCCTCCTCAGGGTTTCTAACACAATTCTTAAATGCTGCTCATGATTTGGATGACTTTTAGAGTACACCAAAATATCATCAATGAACACAACCACAAACTTATCTAATAATGGTCTAAACACCATGTTCATTAGGTCCATAAAGGCTACTGGGGCATTGGTTAATCCAAAGGGCATTACTAGGAACTCGTAATGCCCATACCGAGTACGGAAAGCCGTCTTTGGGACATCTTCCGATTTAATTCTTAACTGATGGTAACCTGATCGGAGATCGATCTTTGAGAACACACATGCCCCCTGCAACTGATCAAACAAATCATCTATCTGTGGAAGCGGATACTTATTCTTTACTGTAACTTTGTTCAACTCTCTATAGTCTATGCATAATCTCATACTTTCATCTTTCTTCTTTACAAACAAAATGGTGCTCCCCACGGTGAAACACTGGGTCGCACAAAACCCTTCTCAAGCAGTTCTTCTAACTGAGTCTTCAATTCCTTCATTTCCACTTGTGCCATACGATACGGAGCCTTAGAGATAGGCATCGTACCATGAGCTAAATCAACAGTAAACTCTACATCTCTAGCTGGGGGTAGACTAGAAGGTCTTCAGGAAAAAAATCAACAAAATCTCTAACCACTGCAATATCTTCAATCCTCACCTCATTGTGATTCACATCCACTACCGTTGCTACGAAGGCTTCACAGCCTTGTCTAAGCAATCAGCATGCTTGCATAGCAGACAAAACAACTAGGGTGGAGCGTGCCCCACTCCCCTCAAAACAAAATGTATCCTCCCCAGGGATCTCAAAATTCACAATCTTCTTATTACAGTCCACCAAGGCATAATGAGCTGATTGCCAATCCATGCCAAGGATCACACCAAAGTCATAGAGTTCTAAGAGTATTAGATCTGCTAGCAATTCTTTATCACCAATCCTGATAGGACATGTCTTGCTAATCCTATTAGTCATGAGGTCTTTTCCATCCGGTGTACTGACACATAAATCACGATCCATAGGCACAGAAGGTAATGAATGAAATGTAGCAAATGAAAAGGAAACAAACGAATGCGTAGCTCCAGAGTCAAATAACACAAAAGCATAAGAAGATGCAACAGGTAGGGTACTTGAAACCACAGTACCGGCAGTCTGAGCATCCTTATGTGTAAGAACATGTAAGCGACCAGGAATGCGGGGCCGGTTAGTCATTGGCTGAGTTGCAAGAAGAGCTGGAACATTTCGACTCTGGATTGTATGTGTCTGAATAGGCTGCGTTCGAGTAGCAGGTGTCCTCTGAACTGATTGAGAGTCACCTACCATAAGAGGGCACTCAACGATAGTGTTAACTTACCAACTTCTCCAAAAGCTTAAGCTGTTGGAGAAAGGCGTTATTTATCTTTTATACTTTAACACTCCCCCGCACGTGTTTCTCACTTGGCAAACACGTGGCACATGTGGTCCCACTTTGGTCCGACCAACGCATGTGGATTCTTGCTATCCGGGAGGTTTGAACTCGAGACCTTTGGCTCTGATACCATGTTGTAGGACCCGATCCAGCGAGAGGGGTGGGGCGCGAGCCGCCACGCCTTCTCTTGGTCTCTCGTACCTACGCGATTGGCGTGTGCTCTTTTATTATTGATTTTAACTCATCTTTTATGTGAACTTGGGATCACTAAGGCAATCCGAATTCCACACAAAAGAGACTGACAGAGTCGCCACCTAGATGTGTGATCTAGGACCCGAAATTAACCAGAAATCTAGACTCGCTACCTGGTTACGAGAATGGAAGGTATGGGGAGTTATCCACCACATGCACCATTCCTGCCCGATAATCGGTCTTCGATTCCAAAAGCTAACTCTTTTAAATTTATTTTAAATGGCTCATTCAACTCTCTGTTAATGTGCGAACTAAGTGACATGCATCCTAAAATCTAATTTCATGGAAAATCCTACGTGATTTAATTAAACATTTACAAGAAAATTAATATACAAGACCCCACAATTTGTTGTGGAGCCGACTCGCGGTTGGTATGCCATCAGACATCCAAGCTGCCTACGTACCCAAGCCTCACTGGGATCAGAGTCGACGTAGTTCGGTGCACCTGAACTAAGCTACTTATGCCTAACTCATCTAGGACACTGATCTAGACTGGATTGACTGTTTCAACAGTTTTAAGAGAAATTATTTAATTCAAGTTGAAGATTTTATTATCCTAGGACTTCATCTAAGATGCTATATGGTCCTATCTAAATGCAAATTGTCCCTTAGACTAATGCAGGTTAACCTACATCCTAGGTAACTAGGCTTGTCCTAAGGAAAGATTGGGTGACTAGTGTAACTAGACCTATGGCACGGTTGCTATCCATAGCAAGCGTCCGTGATGAGGCTGGACTCCTAACTCTAGGACTCCCTAAAACCTAAGACTCCCTAAAACCTAGGACACGACCTGACACCAGTGTTCCTAAATTGGGCTCTAATGGTTCTTATATCGGAAACCATAATCCAATGGTTCCGAAAGACTCGAGACAAATCGATTCAAGTTCTTGAAGTTAATGAATTTCAGATTTCAAGGATTTTCAGTTTCTGGACATTTAAGGATTACCAATGGCTCTAGGGTTCACCAATTTCGGCCTAGAATAACATCCAAGGAAGGGAATCGTGCGCTCTTTCCTTGTACAATTTAATACTTAGGTTATAGCATCTTATTGCCTGGCATATCTCAGGATTTCCGTGGACAGTGAACCTCAGAGCCAACAACATGCTATAACTTAAATATTCAAATTGTCAAAGATCGAGTGCAATTGTGATACGATTATGGATGCACTGGCCATTTTTCCAGGGAAATCTAAAGATCCTAAAATTTCTGTTTTAATGGATTAAGGAGTTAATATGTGACAGAGATTTAAGGTTCTTTAGAGATTTTCAGATGATTTTCAATTAATTTTGGATTTTCAATGAATTTTATCAATTTTAAACATATGAGTGATTTTTACAAGTGAAATTATTGCAAATGAATTCGAAATGAATTGAAACTTCTACAGCAGCAAGACATGATGTGATGTAGCGTACTGGGAGATTTTTGCAGATTTTTACATTCAGCTCATATTTAATTTTGATTTAACAATAACGAGACTAGATTACAAAAATAACACAGAAACTACTAGAAATAGAAATCTAAATTCATTGAAATTTCTACAGTAGTAAGATATAAGTAAACATAGCATGCTGTGAGATTTTCATGAATTTTAAAGGCTATTCATTACCAGTTTTGGATTTTATAATTTTAAGACCAAATTATGAACTTACACTACAACCAATAGGAAACAAGATCCAAATCAATTAACAATTTTACAGCAGCAAGAAATATGAAATATAAGACTATTATAAACATTTCGTGAATTTTAATGGTGATCTGATATCAGTAAAAATTCTCAAAAAATCTTGTAGGTTTCAAAGAGAGCATTAAATGATATATCAAACAGAATCCAAAAATCCCTAAAAATTCATGGTAGAATGTATCAGTATCATATTATTTTTTCACGAAATTTCATTAATTTTGGAATCTTTTTAGTATATATTTTATTTTTCTTCGTCAAAAAGATGTTTTTGAAGAGTTTTCTATTTTTAAAACACGATTTTCGAGAAAATTACGACTCCGGAAAATGTCCTTTAACCTTGTTCTGATGTGATGAACACAAGAAAAATTTGAAATTCCACAATACAAATCATCTTGAGATAGCTATTTTTTCAAATTTTATAATTTCTCAGCCATTATTTTAAATAAAATTCCACTCATCACTCAAATTTTTGAAATCCTTTGATTCAATGTCCGATCCAATCCGATGGTTATTTTACTCTATTTAAATAGATCAGTGTATTAAATTTCGGGACGAATCGGAATTGAAACACTCATGTAGATCGTGATTTTGAGCACACACATATAATATTGAATTAAATTCAATTAAATGCTAAAAATCGTGCAAAAATACATAAAAAAATATCAAATAATCCTGGAAAAATCTGAGAATAGTGCACCTACCTGTGATGGAGATTTTGGGTATCCTTTGAATAGGACAAGATTTGAAGGCGGGGATATGGAGGATTTCTCTAGTAGTTTTCTTTGAGTCTTCTTCCTCTTTTTTTCTCCTTCTTTGAAAGAAGAGAGCATGGGTATTTATAGGTGAGGGATGAGCCAGGTTGCCATCTTTAGGGCCTAGAGGTGTAGGGTGGAGATTGAGTGATGGAAAAATGAAGGGGAAAGAATGGCCAAGATCGGATTTTTCTAGAATATTCTCCCTCTTCTTTGGCATCTTCCATTTAAGCCATGACTATGTTAAAAATGGCAGGCACTTATGCGGCCAGGATCAAGTACTAAAGATTTAGAAACAATTCAAGGTCCAAGATGATGCCATTTGTCCTTGGAATCTTTGTAGATTTTGGAAGCAAATTTCAAGGCAAGGGAAATGTCCAATTTGGTTGCCTTTGTAGAGAATGGCAACGATTTGGATGGTTGCGATTAACTGCAATCTCCATGTGATCGAAATAACGGGCGAGATCGGGTCTCCAAATATCCTGAAATCTTTGCAATGATATGGAATAAGATTGGGTGGTTGAGATCAATTTCGATCGAAAGAATGGACGAGATGATGCCTCCAAATCTCCTAGAATCTTGTAAAAGATTTTTCAAATATTTTGAATGTAAAAATCGAAAAACGCGGTTTTCAGGAGATTTTGAAGTCCGATTTCGATAATTCTTTCGCCATTAAAATCATTGATTTTTCCTCTTTCATTTAAGCCCAATGTTGCCATAGAAATATTATTTTCAGAATTTTTGACAAATGTGAGCCGTCGGTTTTTAACAGCGAATCGTTTTTCCAACCGTTGATCAAATTGACGATTCGATTGATCCAACCAACTTAATCAATTTTTGATGAATGATCCTAACCTTTGAAATATGAATTTTGACAACAATTAAAGTACTGAAAGCACTGTTGTTGATAATTTGGTTAAATTATTTCGACGGCTCTCGTTCACCCACATTGATCCGTGATTTTTCACTGGGTTTTTGCTCAATTAAGTGACACAATGTTTAATCTAAATTTGAGATTAACCTTGATCGATCCTATTTTGACTAAATGATCACAAATTCTTAGTAAGGAAAGACACCCAGGTTAAGATCTGCCCTTGATCTAACGATTTACGGAAATCGGGTCTCGGAATGGAATTAGGTCCCGGGCTGTGAAGTGACCCTAGCTTATTTTGTCCCGATTGATGATCCGTAAAGTCAGATCGAGATATTAATGACCTAAAACATATAAATCCATGATAGAGGGGCTCTCACATGGATTTAACACACTAAATTCACCAATCAGGGTATTTTCAATTTTTCGGATCTAATCATCTCACCAGGTACATCTCTTTATCATTTCGGTTTTCAGAAAATTTGAGGATGCATACTTTACCAATGAAATTCCACGGATCAATATATTAGGTCATTGTCGGTTAAAGTGTAGCAAAATGAGGGTGTCTACAGATGCCCCTCTTTGGTAGAGATGACGTAGTCATCGAATACCAAAGTAAAAGTGACAGAGCCATTTTGCGTAGCTTTAATCGACAAAGGACTCCCTAGACACAATGCAACCTACTATAATGCAAGACCCTAGATAAAATCCTAGAATTTGAACATATATCAAACATCTTTTACTCTAAACACCATGAGATGGCAATTTATAAACATGGAGAATCAGATTTACCCGGGGTGTACAAATCTTGCAATCGAGAACAAAAATGATTATGATGCGGCGCCGTTCACAACCAGGCAATGAGAGAATGAGATATCATTTTCGAATGGATTCTGAAGAGAAGGAACAAAGATCGTTCTCAAACGGCTTTTAGAAGAAAATGAGACACCGTTCACAAACGGTTCAAGGAAGATAAGAGATATTCCCAAATGTACTTCGAAAATGAGGCACCGTTCACAAACGGCCTCAAGGAGGATAGGAGACCATTCACAAATGGACTCAGAAAATGAGACACCGTTCACAAACGGGTTTAAGGAGAAGACGAGACCATTCACAAATGGACTCGAGAAATGAGGCACCGTTCACAAACGGGCAATTAGAGAATGAGATATCATTTTCGAATGGATTCTGAAGGGAAAGGACAAAGATCGTTCTCAAACGGTTTTTAGAAGGAGATGAGACGCCGCTCACAAGAGGGTTCAACGAGGATAAGAAGCATTCCCAAATGGACTTGGACAATGAGGCACCGTTCACAAACGGCCTCAAGGAGGATAGAAAACCATTCACAAATGGACTCCAGAAAAGAGGCACCGTTCACAAACGGGCTCAAGGAGAAGACAAGACCATTCACAAATGGACTCGAGAAATGAGGCACCGTTCACAAACGGGCTCAAGGAGGACGATGCCATTCACAAATGGATTCGAGAAAAGAGGCACCGTTCACAAACGGGCTCAAGGAGAAGACAAGACAAGGAGAAGACGAGACCATTCACAAATGGACTCGAGAAATAAGGCACCGTTCACAAACGGGCTCAAGGAGAAGACGAGACCATTCACAAATGGATTCGAGAAATGAGGCACCGTTCACAAATGGACTCGAGAAATGAGGCACCGTTCACAAACGGGCTCAAGGAGAAGACGAGACCATTCACAAATGGACTCGAGAAATGAGGCACCGTTCACAAACGGGCTCAAGGAGAAGACGAGACCATTCACAAATGGATTCGAGAAATGAGGCACCGTTCACAAACGGGCTCAAGGAGAAGACAAGACCATTCACAAATGGATTCGAGAAATGAGGCACCGTTCACAAACGGGCTCAAGGAGAAGACGAGACCATTCACAAATGGACTCGAGAAATGAGGCACCGTTCACAAACGGGCTCAAGGAAACAATATAGCTTTGATTGATGAATTCAACAACGAAGAATTTAGAGATTTTTCATGAACTTGAATTTGACGTAGGATTGGATTTTTTTTGAATTGGGGATTGGATTTGATGAATTTTTGATTTTTGAGAAATGAGGCACCGTTCACAAACGGGCTCAAGGAGGACATGAGACCATTCACGAATGGACTCAGAAAATGAGACACCGTTCACAAACGGGTTCAAAGAGAACATGAGACCATTCACAAATGGACTCAGAAAATGAGACACCGTTCACAAACGGGTTCAAGGAGAAGACGAGACCATTCACAAATGGCCTCGAGAAAAGATGCACCGTTCACAAACGGGCTCGAAGAATTTAGAGATTTTTCATGAACTTGAATTTGACGTAGGATTGGATTTTTTGAATCGGGGATTGGATTTGATGAATTTTTTATTTTTGGAAAATGAGGCACCGTTCACAAACGGGCTCAAGGAGGACATGAGACCATTCACGAATGGACTCAGAAAATGAGACACCGTTCACAAAACGGGTTCAAAGAGATCACGAGACCATTCACAAATGGACTCAGAAAATGAGACACCGTTCACAAACGGGCTCGAAGAATATAAGAAACTATTCCCAAATGGATTTAAAAAAATGATGCGCCGCTCCCAAACGGGTTAGAAGAAGATAACAGGCCATTCCCAAATGAACCCGGAAGATGAGACACCGTTCACAGACGGGTTCAAAGAAACGAGATAGCTTCGATTGATGAATTCAACAACGAAGAATTTAGAGATTTTTCATGAATTTGACGTAAGATTGGATTTGATGAATTTTAGATTTTTTGGAATTCAATGAAATCGGGGACATTATAGATCGTGCCCGATAAAAATATTGGAAACTAGGACTTTGACAAATGATGAAACGGCAAACCTTAGGAACGAAGAACCATTACTAACAAGAATGGATTAGGAACACTTTTATGAAACTTCAACAAGATTTTTCTCAAAGAGACTGCTGGTCTTGTCTTCTGGGGATTTTGATTACTGAAACCTTGAACATGATACTTGAAATTGGTAATCTAGAACAACGGCTCTCTTGGATATAATCATGGAAAAGTGAGATTTGCCTCTTGACAGGTGTTTAGATAAACATTTCGTGACCAGGATAGTATTTAACTAACTGGAAGGAGATTCTGAATTTTAATGGTTCATCTCTTTGAGAAATTGGCTCAACCACCATTACATCTGAGGCTCTTCCAAGCTTAAGGTGCCTTCCTGGGGTATGATCTTTTTACGGAAGCTGGGCTTTCTGATGTTTCTACTTTTGAATTTTTCTGAGTTGATCTTCTTTGAAATGAAGCTGCTTGACTAGATTACCGAGCTCTTTCATACGATCGCAGGGAGCTGACGAGGCCGGGCCTCCTTCACCAAGACAGTTGCATAATTTGGACATAAGAACGACAATTGACTCTTTCTAAAGAGAAAACTTAGATGAAAGGCATTACTCAAAGGATTGAGCAGCCCTGAAGGAGTGAACATAGAATGACAAAGATTGACTAACTACACTGACAGACACAGTAATGCTTCTGACTTAGTTAACGTTTTATTTGGTAAGTCTATCCTTTCGATGAATGGTTTTTCAATTGGTAAACGCTTGACTTTTTCCTTAAAATAGTAATGCCTCAAGGATTTAATTACACCCCCTAAGATTGCTTAGCTTCAATGCCCCCAGTTTTGAGGATGCCACTTGAATTTGCTTGAACTTCAGTTGATCTTCAGTCTTGATACCAACTGTAGCCTTCTTGTAATGATTCTCTTACCGTGACCAAGTCACCTCTTCGGGGTTTTTAACTTGACGGACCGTGCTAGCCTTAACTTTTGCCTGAACCACCTTTCTAGGTTTTCGATCCAGCAGGCTATCCCCTTAGCTTTTGCCTAAGCCGCCCTTTTGAGTTTTCAACTTAGCAGGGGAATGATCTTAAATTTTGCGTAGACCGCCCTTTCAGGTTTTCAGTCTAGCAGATCTTCAAACTCCGTTCTTTTTCTTATTCATCTTTTTTTTTTCACTTTTGTGTTTCGGGACCTAGATCATTAGTTCTGAACACCAGAAGGACTTTATAGGTAGGATAGGGCTTTTTAAAGAATGGCTTAAGGCTCAACAAAGATTTTGACCGAACCTGTGAACAGGTTGCCTACATATCCCAAAGTAGGAATCAGGTCGTGTGTAGTTCAGGGCGAATGCCCCTTAGTTTGAAGATAAATTGTTTGAAGGTTAATTGATTTTTTTCTTTTTTCTTTTCTTTCTGGAATAATTGACTTCTCTTCTTTTGGAACTTGTCCCCCTCTTTTTTTCTGAAAGGATTGGATTTCTTTTCTTTTTTGTTTTTTTGAATCGACCGAACTCGGTTTAACCGAGCTGCCTACGTACCCCAGTATAGGGATCAGGTCTCGCGTAGTTCGGGGCGAATGCCCCTAGTTTGATGGGTTTTCAAGAAAATTTGATTCAGGCTCAAAGGGTTTGCAAACCGGTATTCTTTTGACATTGGGTTCTGATTTTGGGATTTAATCGGCCAAAGGAGGCCTTCCGATGTTCAGATTGGGAATCGATCTAGGTTACTAGAGTCCCTCTGGTACTGATTATTTATTTCTTCTTTTTTTTTTCGGAGTTTGACGGCATTTCCAGGTAAGAGATAATGGATCTTCTTCTTTCAAGATTCTAATATGTGCTTTCGACTTTCATAGAGCAAAACTTGTTCTTTGACATCATCCATCTATGGATTTGTAACTCTTGATATCTGATGATCACTTTTCAATGCTTGCTCTTGAACTTCTTATCTTGAATTTGTTGGCTTCATGTTATGAGTTTGAGAACCAAGGTCATTGATTGGAAATATGAAAGTTGTTTCCACTCTATGCCCCTTGTATAGCATGTGGTATTCACTTCATTCTTTCTTGAACCTTCTATCTGGGTCGTTCCCCTGGCATTAATGGTAGCGCTTACTGGACCATCTCTTTTATTCTCGAAATAGGTTTATTAATTCCTCATATTCTTCAGAGGGTATTGTATTTTCAATCGGCATTCACTGAATCAAAGTTTCAGTGCCAGTGCTTACCATTTCAATTTTCTCTTTGAGAGGCTGAGCTCGGCGCTCCTCCTCTTGTTTGAGCATAGGCTGCAACTCAAGAGGAGTTTTGTCGGCATCTTCTTCCTCATTTGAGGAGGGAGTATTATTCTCATTGGTTATTAAAGTTAGAAGCACACGTTGGAATGTATAGAGAAAGCAAGTTTCATTGAATTGAAAAAAAGACCACATCTGATAAGACTTATCCTGAACAGACTCAGAATTCATACTCTTGACTCAAAAATAAAAGTAAGAAACGACTCAACTGGATTAGAAATTTATTCAAACTTTTAGAAGACTGCACTTAATAACTGGACTTGATATCATGACTGAACTTAATTAAAATAACAAAAGGACTAAGACTGCTGCAATTGTCTGGCTTTAGAGGCTCAGCGAAAACTGAATCATCATCATAAGAAGTGCCTTTTAACTTCTGGTTCTTCTCTATCACTGCAACTGAACCTGAGCTTCTCAAAGCCCAAGTGCTTAAACATCATCCAGCGGCGGTACAACCTGGTTTTGTATAGGACTATCAGCAATATTTGGCGCTTGCTGAAATGGTAGCTTGTGCTCATCGATCAACTTCTGGATCACATGCCTCAGAGTTATGCACTGATCAGTACTATGCCCCGATCCTCGATGAAAATCGCAATGCTCTTCCGCCCTCCATGTCCTGGGGAGCAGATTAGGAGGTTCCTTAATGCGAGGCAAGTAGATATCGCCGGATTCCAATCCTTGCTGCAATATGACAGATGGTGGAAACAGGAGAGGGGTGAATTCCCTATTAGGCTTTTGCTGAGCTGCAATCCCTGATTGAGTATATTTGAATACCATAGAGTTCCGTGACGGGTTAGCCATTGATACATTATCAACCTCAGAGATCTTAGCCAGAGTCTGTGTCTTAACTTCTTTTGAATTGGGGTTTCCTCTATTGTAAACACATTGTGCCATTGCTTCCTCAATTTGCATACCAGCATTGATAAAGTGTTTAAAATCTGGATAATACTGAAGAGACATGTGATATTGGAGCTGAGAGGATATATTCTTCATAATCATCTGGACTTGCTCCTCTTCTGAGGGACGCTGCATCATTTGAGCCGCTAACCTTCTCTATCTCTTGACGAAAGTTAAGAATGACTCTTTTGAGTCCTGCTTGGTTCTCTCAAGATCCTTCTTAGTGACTTCGGTCCCATCATCATATTTGAACTGCCTGATGAATTGCTCACCGATATCCTTCCATGCCCTGTAACGAGTCTTGTCTAGGACCATAACCATCTCCTAGCAACCTTGGTTAGGGAAACTGGGAACAACTGAGCCATTTGCTCAGGAGATAAGCCTTGAGGCTGACACATGATGGTGAACATTTGCAAATGTGTGATTGGACAACCCACACCATCATATTTGTCGAAATCTGGCATTTGAAAATTAGCAGGAAGGCGGATTTCGGGAAATAGTATAAGGTCACTTGGATTAAAACCACCCTGGTCTTGAAACTGGATGTCCTGAACTTTCTTGGTAAGAGTCTCTAATTTCTCCATAACAGACTTATCAACCATGAACTGAGAAGGCCTACTGCGATCCTCGCTGTACTGCTCTTTTTCTAAGTCTTTTTCGGCTTTATCAGGGATATTGATGAACACTGGCTGGGCAGGTGCTGCTAAAGTAGCTGCTTGGTGCATAGGCCCTTTATCCTTGGACAATGATGGTCCCAACTTCTCAGAAAGCTGAGCCTTGATAACTCGGTTCTCTTCTTTGAGTTCTTGAAGCTGTTGGAGAATCAAGGTAAGAGTATCGGTAATAGCAGCGGGTGGAAGACCATCTTGGTTGCCTGCCATTGGTGAGGACGAGGACGGGAAAGAAGGAGATGCTGGGGTTCTTAGAGAAGGTGGTGGAGAGACAGAATTCCTCTCCAATCGCGAAGAAATTTGAACCCAAGGCGTAGTAGGGTTAGCTATGATGTTTACTTCCCTGAAATATTTGAAAGACACATTTTAAAATCACAGAAAGAAGTAAACAATGATGCATGCATAGACTAGGATAATGAGAGAGAAAGATGAACTTTATTGATCAATCATTAAAGCTCGAGTACAGGGTTCATTCTTTCAAAGATAAACGGATAAGATTAAACATGGAACTAAGCATTCTTTTTAGACTTCTTCTTTGGACGACAATCATGCTCAGCTGGCTCTTTTTAGAGGTTTGATGATCCTGACATCCCAAGCAGATGAAACGGCTTTGACAATTTTGGGCTTGAGATCCTCAGGCGGATAGAAATGACGAAGGGGAGGCACAATGGATTGCTTCCAAAGAAAATGGGGAATTAGCTTCCCCACTGACCACGAATAGATTCAAACCCAAGAAGCTTTCCTTGATTTTCAACTGTGAACAATCCTGACATAGAAACAATAAACACGAGATATAAGCTTGACATTCAGGGAATTTTTCCTTTCTATGATTGACATGATAATTATGATACGACTAGATAAGGAATGGGAAGTAAAGTAATGGTTCCTCAAAACAAATAAACACAACAATGATGACATGATAGCGCGTAGGGAATGCCCCTAGCTCAAGGATTATGAGAGTGAACTCTGAAAGACTTAGCAAAATAATCTTGAAAAAGGTAACCCCTAGAGGAGGAAGAGACCAAAGGTACAAGCAAGATTGGACCATCTGGACCAGGCATGATCAGATCATGAGATTGCATAATCGAAAGATTGTGAGATTCTGCTCCCGCCAGTTAGGGGATGGCATGAAGATACGATCGAATTGTATGACAGAAGAACGAAAGACGCACGATCAAAAGATTAGATGAGATAGCATAAGATTGCTTTCAACAGATAGATCATGAATGACTAATCCTATGAGATCTTTGGAAATGATGGGATTTATATCCTAACCCCAAAGGGAAAGTTTTTAATCTTCACACATTTTATCAGTGTTACCTGAAGGCATCAACCCTAATCCTAATCTAGCGGAGTGGAGATAGGATCTCGACTCATGACTTTGTTTGTGTATCTAGGACCGATCGTAGCCATTGGAAGATGGACTATGGCCTAATCTAGACACAAATGGGTAGGATATCCTAAACTAGGCTCACACACGTGATGCACATGTGTTCGTATTCTACATGCATGTGTGGGTTAATCTAGGGGTAAGGCCAAGAGTTCCCTTAGCGCGAATCCATGTTCGATATACTGTACCAGTGTCCGGCATATCAGTACGTGAACAAGAGATCCGTTTACGCACCATAAGGTGCTAGGCTAAGGGTGGAATGCTTCTCTAGCACAGAGGCACCAGGTGATGAAATCCCAGTCAACCATGCTAGATAACACTCCGGGTTCCTAAAATAGGACGTGTGTGCATGTGAGATGCAGGGTTTAGATGCAAGTGATGTAAGTGTGTGCAATAAGTTCGCGCAATCTATGATGCCTTCAGGTTTTGTTAGATTAAGTTCAAGTAAAATGTGATGAGAAGATAAAACAAGACAAACTAATCTAACAAGTATAGAGTTTTTATGAGCCAGTTAAATTAAATTCAAATGAATTAGCCTTTGGAATTGTAATGAAGTTAGGTGGTCCCCAGCAGAGTCGCCAAACTGTGGGACCCGATCCCGCGAGAGGGGTGGGGCGCGAGCCGCCACGCCTTCTCTTGGTCTCTCGTACCCACGCGATTCGCTTGTGCTCTTTTATTATTGATTTTAACTCATCTTTTATGTGAACTTGGGATCATTAAGGCAATCCGAATTCCACACAAAAGAGACTGACAGAGTCGCCACCTAGATGTGGGATCTAGGACCCGAAATTAACCAGAAATCTAGACTCGCTACCTGGTTACGAGAATGGAAGGTATGGGGAGTTATCCACCACATGCACCATTCCTGCTCGATAATCTGTCTTTGATTCCAAAAGCTAACTCTTTTAAATTTACTTTAAATGGCTCATTCAACTCTCTGTTAATGTGCGAACTAAGTGACATGCATCCTAAAATCTAATTTCATGGAAAATCCTAAGTGATTTAATTAAACATTTACAAGAAAATTAATATACAAGACCCCACAATTTGTTGTGGAGCCGACTCGCGGTTGGTATGCCATCAGACATCCAAGCTGCCTACGTACCAAAGCCTCACTAGGATCAGAGTCGACGTAGTTCGGTGCACCTGAACTAAGCTACTTATGCCTAACTCATCTAGGACACCGATCTAGACTGGATTGACTGTTTCAACAGTTTTAAGAGAAATTATTTAATTCAAGTTGAAGATTTTATTATCCTAGGACTTTATCTAAGATGCTATATGGTCCTATCTAAATGCAAATTGTCCCTTAGACTAATGCAGGTTAACCTACATCCTAGGTAACTAGGCTTGTCCTAAGGAAAGATTGGGTGACTAGTGTAACTAGACCTATGGCACGGTTGCTATCCATAGCAAGCGTCCGTGATGAGGCTGGACTCCTAACTCTAGGACTCCCTAAAACCTAAGACTCCCTAAAACCTAGGACACGACCTGACACCAGTGTTCCTAAATTGGGCTCTAATGGTTCTTATATCGGAAACCATAATCCAATGGTTCCGAAAGACTCGAGACAAATCGATTCAAGTTCTTGAAGTTAATGAATTTCAGATTTCAAGGATTTTCAGTTTCTGGACATTTAAGGATTACCAATGGCTCTAGGGTTCACCAATTTCGGCCTAGAATAACATCCAAGGAAGGGAATCGTGCGCTCTTTCCTTGTGCAATTTAATACTTAGGTTATAGCATCTTATTGCCTGGCATATCTCAGGATTTCCGTGGACAGTGAACCTCGGAGCCAACAACATGCTATAGCTTAAATATTCAAATTGTCAAAGATCGAGTGCAATTGGGATACGATTATGGATGCACTGGCCATTTTTCCAGGGAAATCTAAAGATCCTAAAATTTCTGTTTTAATGGATTAAGGAGTTAATATGTGACAGAGATTTAAGGTTCTTTAGAGATTTTCAGATGATTTTCAATTAATTTTGGATTTTCAATGAATTTTATCAATTTTAAACATATGAGTGATTTTTACAAGTGAAATTATTGCAAATGAATTCGAAATGAATTGAAACTTCTACAGCAGCAAGACATGATGTGATGTAGCGTACTGAGAGATTTTTGCAGATTTTTACATTCAGCTCATATTTAATTTTGATTTAACAATAACGAGACCAGATTACAAAAATAACACAGAAACTACTAGAAATAGAAATCTAAATTCATTGAAATTTCTACAGTAGTAAGATATAAGTAAACATAGCATACTGTGAGATTTTTATGAATTTTAAAGGCTATTCATTACCAGTTTCGGATTTTATAATTTTAAGACCAGATTATGAACTTACACTACAACCAATAGGAAACAAGATCCAAATCAATTAAAAATTTTACAGCAGCAAGAAATATAAAATATAAGACTATTGTAAACATTTCGTGAATTTTAATGGTGATCTGATATCAGTAAAAATTCTCAAAAAATCTTATAGGTTTCAAAGAGAGCATTAAATGATATATCAAACAGAATAAAAAAATCCCTAAAAATTCATGGTAGAATGTATCAGTATCATATTATTTTTCCACGAAATTTCATTAATTTTGGAATCTGTTTAGTATATATTTTATTTTTCTTCGTCAAAAAGATGTTTTTGAAGAGTTTTCTATTTTTAAAACACGATTTTCGAGAAAATTACGACTCCGGAAAATGTCCTTTAACCTTGTTCTGATGTGATGAACACAAGAAAAATTTGAAATTCCACAATACAAATCATCTTGAGATAGCTATTTTTTCAAATTTTGTAATTTCTCAGCCATTATTTTAAATAAAATTCCACTCATCACTCAAATTTTCGAAATCCTTTGATTCAATGTCCGATCCAATCTGATGGTTATTTTACTCTATTTAAATAGATCACTGTATTAAATTTCGGGACGAATCGGAATTGAAACACTCATGTAGATCGTGATTTTGAGCACACACATATAATATTGAATTAAATTCAATTAAATGCTAAAAATTGTGCAAAAATACATAAAAAAATATCAAATAATCCTGGAAAAATCTGAGAATAGTGCACCTACCTGTGATGGAGATTTTGGGTATCCTTTGAATAGGACAAGATTTGAAGGCGGGGATATGGAGGATTTCTCTAGTAGTTTTCTTTGAGTCTTCTTCCTCTTTTTTTCTTCTTCTTTGAAAGAAGAGAGCATGGGTATTTATAGGTGAGGGATGAGCCAGGTTGCCATCTTTAGGGCCTAGAGGTGTAGGGTGGAGATTGAGTGATGGGAAAATGAAGGGGAAAGAATGGCCAAGATCGGATTTTTCTAGAATATTCTCCCTCTTCTTTGGCATCTTCCATTTAAGCCATGGCTATGTTAAAAATGGCAGGCACTTATGCGGCCAGGATCAAGTACTAAAGATTTAGAAACAATTCAAGGTCCAAGATGATGCCATTTGTCCTTGGAATCTTTGTAGATTTTGGAAGCAAATTTCAAGGCAAGGGAAATGTCTAATTTGGTTGCCTTTGTAGAGAATGGCAACGATTTGGATGGTTGCGATTAACTGCAATCTCCATGTGATCGAAATAACGGGCGAGATCGGGTCTCCAAATATCCTGAAATCTTTGCAATGATATGGAATAAGATTGGGTGGTTGAGATCAATTTCGATCGAAAGAATGGACGAGATGATGCCTCCAAATCTCCTAGAATCTTGTAAAAGATTTTTCAAATATTTTGAATGTAAAAATCGAAAAACGCGGTTTTCAGGAGATTTTGAAGTCCGATTTCGATAATTCTTTCGCCATTAAAATCATTGATTTTTCCTCTTTCATTTAAGCCCAATGTTGCCATAGAAATATTATTTTCAGAATTTTTGACCAATGTGAGCCGTCGGTTTTTAACAGCGAATCGTTTTTCCAACCGTTGATCAAATTGACGATTCGATTGATCCAACCAACTTAATCAATTTTTGATGAATGATCCTAACCTTTGAAATATGAATTTTGACAACAATTAAAGTACTGAAAGCACTGTTGTTGATAATTTGGTTAAATTATTTCGACGGCTCTCGTTCACCCACATTGATCCGTGATTTTTCACTGGGTTTTTGCTCAATTAAGTGACACAATGTTTAATCTGAATTTGAGATTAACCTTGATCGATCCTATTTTGACTAAATGATCACAAATTCTTAGTAAGGAAAGACACCCAGGTTAAGATCTGCCCTTGATCTAACGATTTACGGAAATCGGCTCTCGGAATGGAATCAGGTCCCGGGCTGTGAAGTGACCCTAGCTTATTTTGTCCCGATTGATGATCCGTAAAGTCAGATCGAGATATTAATGACCTAAAACATATAAATCCATCATAGAGGGGCTCTCACATGGATTTAACACACTAAATTCACCAATCAGGGTATTTTCAATTTTTCGGATCTAACCATCTCACCAGGTACATCTCTTTATCATTTCGGTTTTCAGAAAATTTGAGGATGCATACTTTACCAATGAAATTCCACGGATCAATATATTAGGTCATTTTTGGTTAAAGTGTAGCAAAATGAGGGTGTCTACACATGTTAACTTACCAACTTCTCCAAAAGCTTAAGTTACTGGAGAAAGGCATTATTTATCTTTTATACTTTAACTGATAGTCATTATATACATCCAAAGTTGGTAAGAAAAGGGACAATGAACTATAAGATGATCCAAGGATTCTTCGTTTTGCTTGCACAAGGGAATAGTCCCGTCCTAAAAATTGGCGTGGGGATACCCTATGCCATCAAAAACAAAAACAAAAAGATTCACCTACTTGCCATGCACCCTTTTTTCTCCTTTTCAAGCGATCACATGTGCTGATCTTTCCCCTTACTAGTGACCAAGCAAAAGCCACCACCCTTGGCGGAGCTTGAGATTTCCACACCCTAGGACATCGAGAATTTCTTCTAGGCAATGCTGCCATCCTATAGAAAAAAGATCGGACTGAGAATATGCCGAATGGCCTTGGGAATGTCAATCTTTGTTTTTAATTGTTAGTAACTACGAAACAAATCAATACTTTCACAAGAATGATTCAACTTAAGAGGCAATGATTGTTTAGGTTTCTATAAGTAGAGGTCGACAATCCTTGTGAGAATTCCTCTAAACAAACAATCAGAAGGTGTCCAAGGTGAAGCTCATGCCCCAACCTAGCCGGGAGGTTGAAATAGATTTCAACTAGTGAAAATCAACATGGAGGGTTTCTTGGGAACAAAACGCAACATGAAGCAATGGAGGACATAGAATTCGACAAAGAGAGGAGTTTGACTTCATCGTACATGCCAAATAGAGATTAATATAGTGATGATGAATTGACAAAAGTAATTTTTTATTCAGGCTGTAATAAGTATTTGGAAGATGAGGCAAGTAATTTCGAGTTTTATGGAGAGTGATTTTGATGGATATTATGATGAACCTGGCGATCTACAAGAAGATTTCAACAAGCAAATTGATGATGAAGACATTAATGACTCCTTGAACAAGGATGAAGACTACCAATGATCAAATCTCATCATTAATTTTACATTATGTTTGATTTTGATAAAGTATTGCAAGAGTCAAAGCTTTAGAATTGATTTTTTAATGATGATGAGGCTAATAAACTCATTATTCATAATGATCTTTTGAACTTTCATCAAGAAGATGATATGCTCTTTTAGAAAATGCATGAAAACAAGAGTCTAAAGTATATGTATCGAGGGTTTATGAAGAAAGGTGAAACATAGGTCTAGGGAACTAAGAGGGGGGTGAATTGGTTTTCACAAAAATTTATCCCATTTTAAATTCAAATAGTAACCTAATTCTAATTTTCTTTGCTTGCTTAGTTTTTTATTAGTTTCAATAATATCAAAAAATGAAAACTAGAAATTCAACCAAAACAAAAAAATGAAAGTGCAAGAAGGAGAAACAAACATACCGATGTATAGTGGTTCGGGTAAAACCCTACTTCACTCTTCTTGAGATCGTCCTCAAGGATTTCCACTATTTGAGACCTCAACGATGCCCGGCTCCGAGGCGATTACAATCCCAAGGGTATTAAATAAGGATGCCCTTGCTACCTTTACACCAACTCTCCTTCTTCGCCGAGTTCTAAGCGCTTCTCCCTAAGGTATTAAGAATAGGATGCCATAGCCACCTTTACAGTGAAGGAAGAAGATTGTAATGCCTTCCTCTAAGGCTTAATGCACAATGGAGTCTCCTTGAATGCTCTCCAAGATAACAAGATGAAAACCTAAGTCCAAACTCAAAAGATTTGCAAGTTCAAGGCAACTTTGGAGGAGAAAACAAAAGCTTAAGCCAAAATGGGTTGCAAGTGTTTTTAAATGCTTAAGATAGTTTTTCCAATGATTCAAGAGGATTGAAAGAACCTCTTAAATGTGTATTTATAAGCCCATCTAAATTTATGACCGTTTGGGGGTGGAGGTAAAAAAAATACCACAAAAATCAATTTTTCATTTGAAACCCAACGGCTATTTTTTTGCTGTAGCGACGTTCTCGGAGTTCCGAGAACATTCTCAGAGTTCCGAGAAAATTACCAGAAGCTAGAAAAATACTTCCTGGACCATTTCTCAGAGTTCCGAGAAGCCTAATTTCAGCAGATTTCTTCTGATTTTATTATTGATTTATTTTGGGCTTTTGGAACTCAATTTTAACAAGATAAATGGAATGTTAAGAAGGTCCAAATATGTTGGTCCACCTCACGAACATTCACTTAACCATATACGTTCTAATGCGGGGGAATGTTAGTCTGTTTGAAAACATATTTTAAAAAGCTTGCCTTGACTTAGAAATTCAAAGAGAAAGGCTGTACAACAAGTCTAAGTATAGCTACACTTCTCTATGGTCTTGGTCTTCATAGATCTTCCATTGTGTGCTTTCTTTGCTTGAGTGTGTTGAGGTGAGCTCCACATTGATTGTTGTTCCAAGGTAAGTTTTCCCATGTGGTCTCTAGCTCATTTGACTCCCATGTGATACATCTTCAAGCATGATCAAGTGATGTGATAGTTCCTTCCATGATCAACCTATCTTAACACAACACTTCAAGGCAAATTGATTAGTATTAAAAAAAAATCAATTTAGTTTAGAATCATCAAACCAAGGTAGGAGGATAGACCCTTGGGCTTACAGTCTCCCCCTTTTTTATGATGACAAACAAAATTGAATATGAGGTGTGTGTTGAGTGACATGATAGGCAAGTAAATGCAAGTACTCACCCTCAACATATGCACAAATGAAAAATAACAAGTGAAGGCAGATAGTGCATATAGAACATGAATAGATAATCAATTTCCAAAAATTCTCCTCCTTTTTTCATCGACAAAAAGAAGAATTTATCAAGTTTAAGCGCATACATGAACAATGATATATTCAATAAGTGATTGATGTTGATTAGCTTTAAAACTCCCCCTTAAGCTTTTGAATGAGAGCAATCCCTGTTTCCCCTTTTTTGTTTTTTTTTTTGAAAAAAAATCTAAAGAAAAAATAAATAAACATATCATGATAAGCAAGTGATGCATATATTTGAAACCCCCCTGAAGAGATGCATATGATATGAGTATATAGCCGATTAATGCACATATACCTGTTCTTGATTGAGATGTTTGCTCAATGCCAAATTGTTAGGTATTTTAATTAAGGTGAAAGTACCTCTCCCTCTTAGAGAACTAAGAAGGCTAAGAGTACCAATTGAGTGACTTTTAAGATTAGGATTTGTCATCTCATTCATGCAGATACTACCAAACAAGGATGATACATATTTACTATATAGATAAGCAGGTGAAAGGCATAAAGTATTTATCTGGCAATTTCTTTGACTTGATCTGCACTCCAAATGTTGAAGGCACTTCTGATATAACATATTCTATTATCACTAAGGGGTTTTGTAAAGATGTAAGCCAATTGTTCCTCAGTATTGATATACTTTAGAGAAATGTCCCCCTTTTTTGAGTGATCTCTAACGAAGTAGTGCCTAATCTCAATATGTTTGGTTCTAGAGTGTTGTATGGGGTTCATTGTCAAGTTTATGGCACTAGTATTGTCACATTGGATGGGAATATTTTCTAATTTTATTCCATAGTCCATCAATGTGCTTTTCATCCATAGGACTAGTGCACAGCAAGCCTCAGCTGCCACATATTCTGCTTCTATTGTGAATAGAGCTACTGAATTTTGTTTCTTACTAAACCATGTGACAAGTGATTTGCCCAAGAATTGACAAGTCTCACTAGTGCTTTTCCTATCCACTCTACATCCAGCAAAGTCTGCATCTGAATATCCAGTGAGAGTGAAGTCACTAGATCTTTCATACCATAGTCCCAGACTTTGGGTTCCTCTTAAGTACTTGAAGATCTTCTTGACTGCAGATAGATGAGACTCATTTGAATCCGATTGAAACCGAGCACAGAGACAGACAGTAAACATAATATCTGGTCTACTGGCTGTCAAATAGAGTAAACTACCTATCATACAACTATACATCTTTTGGTCCACTGACTTGCCAAATTCATCATTGTCTAACTTAGCAGCTGTACTCATTGGAATTCTCGATGTCTTGCTGCTATCCACACCATACTTCTTCATTAACTCCTTTGTATATTTTTCTTGATTTATGAATATCCCATTTTGGTATTGTTTGATTTGGAGTCCTAAGAAGTAGGTTAACTCACCCATCATGCTCATTTCAAATTCATTTTTCATTAGATTTGCAAATTCATCACACATCATTTGATTAGTTGAGCCACAAATGGTATCATCTACATAGAGTTGGACAAGTAGGATAACTTGATTTTTCTTTTTGATAAATAAGGTCTTATCTACTTTGCCCATCTCAAAGCCCTTTTCTACAAGGAAGGTACATAGTCTCTCATACCAAGCTCTAGGAGCTTGCTTTAATCCATATAAAGCTTTATCGAGCTTGAAGACATGATTTAGATAGTTGCAACCTTCAAAACCTGGAGGTTGCTCAACATACACTTCCTCTTGGATATAGCCATTTAAAATGGCACTTTTGATATCCATTTGATATAATTTAAATCCTTTATGAGATGCATATGCCAAAAGTATCATAATAGCTTCCATACGGGCAACAGGAGCAAATGTCTCATCATAATCTATCCCTTCCTCTTGATTGTACCCTTGGGCTACAAGCCTAGCCTTATTCCTAGTGATTATTCCATTTTCATCCATTTTATTTCTATACACCCATCTTGTACCAATGACTGGATGATCACTAGACCCTAGGTACTAACCTCCACACCTTGTTCCTTTCGAATTGGCTCAACTCTTCTTGCATGGCCATCAACTAATATTCATCCTTTTCGGCTTCCTTAATGGACTTACGTTCCAATTCGGATAGGAATGCTAAATTGTTACTCACAGTTCTATAGTATGATCTAGTTCTTACCGGCGATGTGGCATCACCTAAGATTTGGAATTCTGGATGATCTACCAATATTCTCTTATCCCTAGGTAATGAATCATTTTCTTCATTCTCAACTTCCACAATATGCAATGTATCACTTGTAGCTTCTTGTGGAGGTACACCCTTTTTAGGCAAAGGATTTTCAATAGGTTCATCCTCATCATGTGACATGTCTTGAAGGGTTGGCTCTCTTTCATCAAATGTAACATGCATAGATTCTTCTACAATTAGGGTTCTTCTATTAAACACTCTATATGCTTTGCTATGTGTAGAATACCCTAAGAATATGCTATCATCCGATTTCTTATCAAATTTATGCAAGTTGTCTTTGATATTCAAGATGTAGCATCTACAACCGAACACCCTAAAGTAGCTTATATTGGGTTTCAAGTTTTTCCAAAGCTCATAAAGTGTTTTCTTAAAAATTGGCCTCATATACATCTTATTTATGATATAGCAAGCAGTGCTAACCGCCTCCGCCCAAAAGTATCTAGGGAGACAACATTGATCTAGCCATTTTCTTGAAGGGTTCGGTTCTTTATTTCTACAATCCCATTTTGTTGAGTTGTCTTAGGTGCCGAGAAGTTGTGTTTGATGCCATGATCATTACAATAAGTGTTAAAGTTTATATTTTCAAATTTTGTTCCATGGTCACTTCTAATGTAAGATATGGCAATACCCTTTTCATTTTGGACTTGATTGCACAACTTAGAGAAATTTCATAGGTTTCATCTTTATGTGCTAAAAATATGACCCATGTAAATCGTGAGTAGTCATCTACAACAACAAACACATACATCTTTCCTCCTAAGCTACTTGTCTTCATTAGTCCAAAAAGATCCATATGAAGTAGTTCCAAGGGGTAAGTGGTAGAGATCATATTTTTAGGGGTAAAAGAACTCTTTAATTATTTGCCTAATTGACAAGTTCTACAAATGTGATCTTTGGTGTACTTAAGCTTAGGCAAACCTCTAACTATGTCTTTTGAGGAGAGGGTTGAAATGAGATCCATTCCGGCATGACCCAACCTCCTATGCCATAGCCAAGAATCTTCACTAATAACATTAAGACATACTACATTTTGTAATCTAAGATCATCTAGTCCAATGGTGTAAATATTATTGTCTTTAGAACCTATGAATTGCACCTTGCCATCTACCTTATTCTTATCAATGCATTTGTCGAAGTTGAAGACTACTTTAAACCCATTATCACATAGTTGACTAATGCTAATAAGATTATGAGATAAGCCATCAACATAAAGTACATCATGAATGGGTGAGGTAGAGTTACCTATGGTGTCTTATCCTTTAACCTTTCCCTTCTTATCATCTCCAAAGGTAACTTCTCCACCATCCTTGAGTGAAAGGGATGCAAATTGAGTAAGGTCTCCGGTCATGTGCCTAGAGCATCCACTATCAAGGTACCATGTGTTCTTCTTGTTGTGGCTTCTAAGACATACCTACATATGAATAGGCAAATGATATCCCTTAGGTACCCAAATCTTCCTAATCTTGCTAAGTCCATTTTTTTTCACCTTTGCATTTAATTTAGTTTTGTCTTGTTTAGCATACATGCAAGCAACCTTATAATGTCGTTCTAATCCACAATAAAAATAAGTTTTAGTACCACTAGAAGAAGCTTTCACAAATTTGTTCTTATAATTTGACATTGTAGTATCCCATTTATATCCAAGTCCACTCTTATCATGTGACATTCTTTGAATGTTAACAAGTTTATCCAATTTTAGTGAATCATTTTCAAACCTTTCAAATAGCTTCTTCAAATTATTATATTCATGCTTTAGTTTGTTGTTTTCAATTGATAGCTCTTGTCTACTTTCATTCAAACTCTTGATGGTAGCATTCAAATCATGAATTTCAAGTTTAACTTTTTCATTCTCTTCTTCCAGGAAATCATGATCATTTTTTAAGCACCCAAATTCTTTTGTCAAACTAGAAAGAGAGTTTTCAAGAGATGCATTTTTATTAAGTTCAATTTCTAGTTGATCATGAGCATTTTGTACGGAATCAAGCACTTCTTTTAAAGTAATAACATCATTTAAAGTACTTACCTCTTGATTGTCATTTGTTGAAGCCATGAAGCACACATTTTTTGCAATCATGCAATCTTCTCCATCATCCGGCTCACATTCGCTTTCATTGTCTTCATCACATGTGGCGGTCATTCCTTTCTTGTGTACTCTCCTCTTGAATCAATTGTTCGGGGTAGGCTCATTGTTGAGTGGACAATCCAGACGAATGTGTCCAAGTTTCTTGCATCCGTAGCATCGAGGTTGAGATGATCCATCACTGAGCTCTTCTTTCTTTTTAAATCGATGATAGGCTTTTCTATTTTTCATGTTTCCTATATTTCTTTGCAAGAACTTGATTCTTCTTGTTATGAAGGCTACCTCATCTTCCATGTATCGTTTCGCTTCTTCGTCATCACCTACATTACAAGTAAAAGCAACACATTTTCCTTTTCTCATTTTATTTTCAATTTCAGGTGCTTTTGTTTTGAAAATTATTTCATGAGTTATCAAGGACCCTATTAGTTCATCTAGATTTAATGTGTTCATGTCCTTGGCTTCGGTGATTGCAGAGGTTTTGGATTTCCATGATAGAGGTAGGGATCTAAGGATTTTGGTTACTAAATCTCGATTTGAAAATTGTTTCCCAAGTCCCCTTAGTTCATTGACTAAGATAGTGAATCTAGTGTACATATCGGCAATGATCTCATCGGGTGTCATTTGAAAGAGTTTAAATTGCCTAAATAGGTGATTCATTTTAGATTCCTTAACTTGGTTAGTCCCTTCATGGGTAACTTCTAAGGTGTCCCAAATTTCTTTAGCTGAATTCAAGTTTGAAACTCTATTGAATTCTCCGGGTGACAAAGCACAAATTAAAGAATTCATGGCTTTGGCATTATAGTTTGAGGCTTATTGAACGGCTCTCCAAATTTGATAGTCTTGGGTTAAAAAAAAATTTATTTTGGTTTTCCAAAATCTAAAATTTGTTCCATCAAAATAAGGTGGCCTAGTGTTTGAGTAACCTTCTTGGTGTTGAGGGTAGTTTGCCATTTTAGGATATTTTCTCTAGACCGGTTAGGGTTTTGAAAAATAAAGACGAGGCTCTGATACTAATTGAAATATAAGTCTAGGGAACCAAGAGGGGGATGAATTGGTTTTCACAAAAATTTAACCCATTTTAAATTCAAATAGTAAACCTAATTCAAATTTTCTTTGCTTGCTAAGTTTTTGGTTAGTTTCAATAATATCAAAAAATGAAAACTAGAAATTCAACCAAAACATAAAAATAAAAGTGCAAGAAGGAGAAACAAACACTAATATATAGTGGTTCGGGTAAAACCCTACTCCACTCTTCTTGAGATCATCCTCAAGGATTTCCACTATTTGCGACCTCCACGATGCCCGGCTCCGAGGCGATTACAATCCCAAGGGTATTAAATAAGGATGCCCTTGCCACCTTTACACCAACTCTCATTCGCCGAGTTCTAAGCGCTTCTCCCTAGGGTATTAAGAATAGGATGCCCTAGCCACCTTTACAATGAAGAAATAAGATTGCAATGCCTTCCTCTAAGGCTTAATGCACAATGACGTCTCCTTGAATGCTCTCCAAGATAACAAGATGAAAACCTAAGTCGAAACTCAAAAGATTTGCAAGTGCAAGGCAACTTTGGAGGAGAAAACAAAAGCTTAAGCCAAAATGGGTTGCAAGTTCTTTTAAATGCTTAAGATAGTTTTTCCAATAATTCAAGAGGATTGAGAGAACCTCTTAAATGTGTATTTATAAGCCCATATGAATTTATGATCGTTTGAGATGGAGGTAACAAAAACACCACAAAAGTTATTTTTTCATTTGAAACCCAACGGCTATTTTTTTGCTGTCGCGACGTTCTCGGAGTTCCAAGAAAAATGACCAGAAGCTAGAAAAATACTTCCTGGACCATTTCTCGGAGTTCCGAGAAAACTCTCGGAGTTCCGAGAAGCCTAATTTCAGCATATTTCTTCTAATTTTATTGCTGATTTATTTTGGGCTTTTGGAACTCAATTTTAACAAGATAAATGGAATGTCATGAGGGTCCAAATATGATAGTCCACCTTACGAACATTCACTTAACCATTTAAGTTCTAATGCGGGGGAGTGTTAGTCTATTTGAAAATATATTTTAAAAAGCTTGCCTTGACTTAGAAATCCAAAGAGAAAGGATGTACAACAAGTCTAAGTAAACCTATACTTCTCTTTGGTCTTGGTCTTCATAGATCTTCCATTGTGTGCTTGCTTTGCTTGAGTGTGTTGAGGTGAGCTCCACATTGATTGTTCTTCCAAGGTAAGTGTCACATGTAGTCTCTAGCTCCTTTGACTCCTGTGTGATACATCTTCAAGCATGATCAAGTGATGTGATAGTTCCTTCCATGATCAACCTATCTTAACACAACACTTCAAGGCAAATTGATTAGTATTAAAAAATAATCAATTTAGTTTAGAATCATCAAAACAAGGTAGGAGGATAGACCCTTGGGCTTACAAAAGGTACGGAGTTCTACTCCAAATATCTCATCCAGAGGAAAGATGGGGCATTTGGAGAAGCGGTCCAAGCGGGGTGGCAGGTAGTACCATATGCAATAATATGGCACCTATGGAAAGAATGGAACAACCACATCTTCACGGATAAAATGAAATGGTGGAAAAGAATAGCATTAGATATTAAAGTCGACCTTATCTTTTGAAGTAGGTGCGGAAAAGGAAGCGTCAAGTTATAATGTTGGCAAGATCTAATGTTTTGAGATGAAAGGGGAGAAGCATGGTTTCAAAAATAAGGAGTTTTAATAAATGGGGAAGAAAGAAAAGAGATTATTCAAGAAATTCCATTTTGGAATCAATGGACATTCCTAAGCTTGGACCTTGTTGAAGAGAACAAGAGATATCTATATACTATATAGTAGAAGAGAAAAGGAGAGAATTATTTGAATTTCTCCCAAAATTTTTATAGAATTACACATCACTCTTTTTGACTTTTTTTAACAAAGGCACCCACTCAACCCACATATTTTCAATCATACCCCCTCCTTTATGCTTTTTAACAAAGGCACCCATTAAAGTCACATAATTTCAATCCTACCCCCTCCTTTATGCTTTTGTAATAAACAAAAGTGGACAACGTCAACATAGGGACGTTTTTTCTTTGCAAAATTACAGATTGGGTACATATGTTACATAATACTACAGATTTTTGTGAACATATTACATAATACTACGGATTCATTACGCCTTTCAAAATATTGACGAATTCCAGGCACCTTATGAGGCACAACATACTATGGAAACCTCTATAGATTGGAGGGCTTGGATCAGCCTAAGGAAATGATTTTACGGGCACAACCTATTTATGTTGTGTTCCATCACATTGACGGTTTGGATCAACCTATGATGTGGTCCGTACAGTTCCTTGTCGACACGGGGTTTTTTACTAGTATATATAGATATATATATATATATATATAGACACACACATATGAGAAAAGCGTTCCTGCGCTGCAGCACATGGAGCTTAACTGCGCTTAAGTTGTTTATAAGGCCTCCCATTGGTTCCTTCTTGTGGACCCGCTATACATTTCAAAGGGGGACCCGCTATACGAACCAATGGGAGGCTTTATAAACAACTAAAGCGCAGTTAAGCTTCCTGCGCTGCAGCGTAGGAACGCTTTTCTCATATATATATATATATATATATATATATATATATATATATAGAGAGAGAGAGAGAGAGAGAGAGAGAGAGAGAGATAGAGAGGATTTCATAAGGGGAAAAGTGTTACATTCATATGATTTTAGTCAAATGACAGAAATATGCTTAATGACTTAATATTTAATACTTTATACATATAACTATACTACTTCTCTAACAATACCAAGCAGAATCAACAGAGCAGTGAGATGAAGATAAATCATACAATTCCCTTCTCTTTTTCTATTCTATTCTTTTACTTCAAGAAAGGGCGGTAATAAGCACCCTTTAGATTTCCTCCACATATAAACATGTTCGATCAGGTGAACCAAGCAGTCATTTCTCCATCTGATCAGTTTCAGACAGCTGTCACTAAATGTCATGCCCCAACACTAGTCAAAGCAGTTATCGAGTTAGTGTCATTGGGCTCTCAAAGTAGAGTGATGAATCAAGAGATAGTCAAAACAGCTGTCACTTGCCTTCCCCCATTAAGGAATCAATAGATACTTCCAATTTAAGATACTAATTTAAGTAGTTACTAAAAATTCAAATAGAAAAACCATTTAGCATTGATCATTGAAGACTTACATAAGATGGATGGAACATGGCGCTGAAATAGCAGCGATCTTCTGAGCGCGCTGGGCTTCACACCTGTACAGCCCCTTCAATTCTTTCTTTGCCTTTCGTGCTTCCCTTTTCTCTTCGTTTACAGCTACCTACATGCAAAGAACCTCATCATCGACCACATAGACATTAATAAAATCATATGTACCAATTTTAACTTCTCGGGAAGAAAGAGAAAAGGTTGCGTCCCTTCACTTCAACAAAGTAGTATCTACTTTGTTGTATATTCAGAAAATTGCGAGAAAACCCTTCATATTGGGAGCAATAGGTCACTCTCCATTTTCTGTGTTAAAATACCCACAATTCCATGGAGGAACGCAACATAGCCCGGGGGACTAGAATATTTTGGAGTAGTTGAGAGTCTTGAGACACTCTTGAACTTCTCCGAAGCAGCAGAGTACTGTTGTTCTTGGAGTGGTCAACCTAGAGGAATGATAGAATGAAGGGCGCCCATGCAAAAATCAGCTTCAAGGATGCCCCTATTGGTTGATTTCTGCAAAGTGAATTTATGGTGACGCCGAAAAAAGTGGATGGCGCCTAAAAAAGTGGAAACCGTGTTGACTTCACAGAAATCAACCAATAGGGGCGCCCTTGAAGCTGATGTTTGCAAGGGTGCCCTTCATTTCTATCATTCCTCAGTCAACCTAATCCTTGTTCTTAACCATACTTCTCCTAAAATGAAAGATTCCTCTTTTCTCCCTTTCCAAGCACAACTTGAGTTCTGGTGTATGCATGTAGGCAGAAAGCTCAAATATTGGTCAATGATTTACCTTCCTTTCTTTCTTTTCCTCCTTTGACTCCTCACCATGTGGCCTCCTCTTCCGCGAGCCGGCTCCCAAACTTGTCACCTTCTTCTTCTTCTCCTTCTCGACAAAAGTTCTACTGTGCGGCAAAAACTGCAGAGGGAGCTTCTCTTTCCCTCCAAGAGAAATCATGTGACTGTTGTTGCGCAATGCTCCAGAGACACTTGTGAGTTTCTTTCTGTGCTTCTCTGGAGCTAGTATTTTCCTAGGATGGTTATCAAGATTTGAATACGTAGAAACAATTGTCTCACAGTCCCACACCTCGGATTCATCAATACTTTCCTGCAAAACCACCAACTCCTCATTATCTTTATTTTCACAGCTGTACATTTCAGCGTACTCCACACATCGACGAATAATATCAACATTAGAGTCTGCTTATTTCCATTCCATTGATCCTTGATCTCCATGTAAAAAATCACCCGGAACTTTATACTTGTCATTAAGTTCTATTTCATCCATTAGATAGTCCTTAATTACAGGATTGAGCTCAGTGGCAACTGCTTCACCTTCTGAAGCTATGGAACTAGCATCGTCATCAGTGTCACTATTAGATTCCCGAAGATTAAGCTGTAATACCAACACAATAAATATCTCAACCACTCAACAAAGCCTTACCAACACAATAAATATAAACATAAAAAATAATATGCAAATAAGAGTGTGTGAAAATAAAATGTTGCTTGAAAATGATATATTGAGAAATGAAGTAAGCTGCAAATATATCTGAATAATAAGAAATCAAATTTGAACTTCAAAACGATCAAGGGAGAAGGTTGGTAGAATATGGAGGATAGGAACGTAGTAAGTTGAAATAGAAATACCAGGCAAACAACTTAACAACAAAGAAACTATGGTCTTGAAACATATAGAGTTATCAACTATAGCGTGGCATGAGCAAATGCAGTTCCT
The DNA here is from genome assembly GCF_043159265.1 of Tasmannia lanceolata. NCBI lineage: Eukaryota > Viridiplantae > Streptophyta > Magnoliopsida > Canellales > Winteraceae > Tasmannia > Tasmannia lanceolata. The sequence goes on along the minus strand of NW_027518688.1, from coordinate 7,402,217 downwards.
CTTAATTAAGTAGATATGAACTGTGATGTCTCTTTTCTAGGAACACACAGCAAATGACAAGAGCCATTCAGAAAAAGAAAAAAAAACAGCAAATGACAGTGGAAAAACTAAACAAAATATTTGAAAAGTAGAGAGGAAATATAAGAAAGGACATCTGCACTCCCTTCTTTCATGAAGTACGTATTTGATTGGCTAATGATAGCATTTTAGGAATTGCAACATCCGTTAATAGCTAATTAGAACTGTAAATCAAAAGAGTGTCATTATTAAAGCAAGATTGTGAGGATCATGGTTTTAAATTTCGAATCCGAAACTGAAACTACCTGAAACCGAAATTTCAGCCAGAGTCCCAAATTTTGGCCAAAATTTATGCCGAAATTTACTTTTTCCAAAATTTAAACGAAATTTACTTTTTTCCGTAATTTGGTAATTCCAAAATAGGAATCAGAAGCCCCTGAAAGTACATCAGAGAAAATACAGACCCAACCCCGGAGATTGAGATGACATGAGAATGGAGGACTATATAGGAGATCATATAGAGTCATGGTGTCATTGTCATTTACGGGCACTATAATCATCAATATCATGTAAGGGTTATCATTCATGAGCACAATTATCATTGGAGTGCCAATATCAATATTGATGAATACCTCTTGGACACTTATGACCTAAGGTGACATTATGTCACTTCAAAATTTCGTTGGGTTGGAATACGGCTAGTATCCATGTTGAATTTGGAGTTCTAATCCTACTCCCCTAAGATTTTTGTGGGGTATCGAGAGTCTAAATTTAATGGCCTCTGGACTTTTCAAGAGACTTGAATGATAATAAATCCTGCTATTTTCTAAAGCTGGTAGGGTGCCCCTTTGTCCTTAAGGTGTGATGCCTTAGAAGGCTAGTGTGACTCCAGATTAGATCTCTCCCCCTCTCTACACTTTCTTTATCTTCTTGCTCTCGTTCTCTCCTATTTATTTTTTCCTAAGCGTGCAACCATTACCAGTCCATGGACCATCTAAGATCACTACCATCAGCTCCACCATTCCATTCACCCACAACCATAACTTTAAACCCAGACACCCAAATACCCTAATGATCAACCCTAGACCCATTTTCTACCTCCGAACTGCCCAAGATACTATTCACTACCTACAAACTGCTCAAGAAACCATCCAAAATCATCAGATAGTCTGTCTATCCAATCCTCTCCCCACCTGCAACAAAAAATAACAACATAAAACTGATATATCGATCAGTTCTTAACCCGTTCCCATTGCTAGCCCTTTTCTCTACCCTTTTCTAGCATTGCAAGTTGAAACAACACCAAACCTTCCCCTTCACCTACTACCGAACACCCTTTATACCTAGATCTGGCTTGCAATCATTCCAGATCCAGGTCCAAGCTCCTTTGACATTATCTTTTCATATTGTTGCCCCTGGAAACCATTACCTACAACCTCCCAACCACCCTCCATAATTTTAAACCTGATTCAATCACCTGTTGAACCATTAAAAACCCAAGAAACAATCAAAATCCCTACCAAAACCTGATACAGCCCTGAAGTTTTTATCTAAACTATTCTCAGCCCTAATCCCCAATCTGCAGCAAAATCGTTGACCTGCAATCCACGTACCTTTTGAACTGTTCCACTTCTAACCCCTCCCACCATTCCTATACATCCCCTTTATCCATTTAGATTTACCAAACAGTACCCTAAACTCATTCAGAACTTGCTTACAGTCATTTACAAATTTGTTAGTCACTTTTAAAGCCTAATAGTCCACTTTATATCCAGTTACAGTCGACTGTAACCTGCAGCAGTCCATATAAAACAATGTTAACCTTCCATACCAACCATCATCACTATCTAGTTATCTTCCAAATATTAAATCAAGCCCAGATTCACATGCTAATCTTGCGCAAGCCTTCCCCTAAATCTTATTCTTACCTATTCCCACATCTCATTTGATTCAAATTAAAATAAGACGTTGGAGAGACTAATTCTAGTTGGCTGTCCATGGCATTTTGGTATCATAGCCTAGGTTACCACCATCACAACCTGCAGCAGTAGGACTTACTAGCCAACGAACACCAACCAAAAGATGCTAGATTTACTATTAAAACTAGCTGAGAGAATTAGAGAGTATTGAGTTGCAATTGGAACAGACTAGACATGAACCTGCTTAATGTTACCAGGGTCGTCATCCCACCTTTCGACTCACGAACCAGGGTCGAACGATCCCAAACATGGTTTGCTTGCAACCCAGACCGCCAAAAAAGGCAACCCGCAAGAGAGAGAGATGCACATACGCTGAGAGAGAAAGAGAAGGAAGGGAATAAGGTGAAAAGAGAACCAAAATCAACACCTTGTATGCTTTCATTTATGATTAAGAATGCAATATATGTAGATATTTTATTTAGTGATAGTTATCAATTGTAGGCAGATTGATTTTATCCTCACTAGGAGAGAGGACAGAGTTGCGTGTAAAGATTGTAAAGTCATACCTGCAGAGTGTTTAATCACACAACATAGGCTGGTGGTGTTGGATATATGCATTAAACGTTGGAAGAGAAAAGATAGAGTTGTTAGACATCCAAGGCCTAGGTGGTGGAATCTCAAAGGGGAAAAACTAAATATGTTTACGGATAGACTGTTTAAAGAAGGTCTTTGGAGTCATGACGAAAGGACTAATATTATGTGGAATAAGATGTCTAGTTATATTAAGAAAGTGGCTAGAGAGGTACTTGGAGAATCTAGATGAAGTGGGCCGCCATCTACAGACACGTGGCGCTGGAATGAGGAGGTCCAAAAGGCGATTAAGTCTAAAAGGAAGTGTTATAAATGTTTGCATAAGTGTAGAAATGAGGAGAACATTGAGAAGTATAAAATGGCAAAAAAAGAAGGTAATAAGGGAAGCTAGAGGCAAGGCCTATGAGGATTTGTACCACAAGTTAGGGATGAAAGAGGGTGAAAAGGGTGTTTACAAGCTTGCTAAGATGAGAGAAAGGAAGAGCAGGGACTTGAATCATATAAAATGCATCAAAGACGAGAATCAAAGATTGTTAGTAAATGAAAACGAGGTTGAAGAGAGGTGGAGAAGTTACCTGGATAAGTTGTTTAATGTAGAACCCGTAGCAAATTTGAGAGAACTTGATAACGCTTTTGATGATACAAACTGGAGGTTTGTTCGTAGAATCTGAACATCAGAGGTAAGAGTAGCTATGAAAAAGATGAAATTACCTAAGGCTATGGGGCCTAACGGTATTCCTATGAGAATTGGAGGTGCTTGGATGATGTGGGTTTGGTTTGGTCAACTATGTCATTTAACAATATTTTCAAGCCTAAGAAGATGCCTGATGAGTGGAGGAAGAGTATATTAGTACCTATTTATAAGAATAAAGGGCCAATTACCTGGAATTAAGCGAATGAGTCCTACCATGAAGCTTTGGGAAAGGGTAATTGAGCATAGACTAAGAAAAGAGACTAAGGTGTCAGATAATCAGTTTGGCTTCATGCCCAAACGATCGACTATGGAAGCTATCTTCTTAATTAGGCGGTTAATGGAGAGATTTAGATAAAATAAAAATGACCATCATATGGTTTTCATTGATTTGGAGAAAGCGTATGATAGGGTTTCTAGGAGTGTTATGTGGTGGATCCTTGAAAGGAAAAGAGTGCCTACTAAATATGTTCATATGATTAAGGATACATACGAAGGAGCAGTAACTAGTGTTAGAACTACGAATGGCATGTCTAGTGAGTTTCCAATTACAATAGGACTGCATAAAGGATAGCTCTAAGCCCTTATCCTTTTACACTGGTTTTGGATGAACTTACGGAGGGTATCCTGGACAGGGTGTTGTGGTTTATGTTTTTTGCATTTGACATGGTATTAATTGACGAAACCAAAACACGAGTTAATGCTAAGTTAGAGTTATGGAGAACTACTTTGGAATCCAAAGGTTTTAGACTAAGCAGGACTAAGACAGCGTATATGGAGTGCAACTTTAGTAATATAAGGAGGCGAGGCGATGATGTAGTAAATATGACTGGACAGGAGGTACCTAAAGGGATATCTTTCGCTATTTTGGTTCAATCCTACATAAGGAAGGAGAGATTGAAGAGGATGTTAGCCACAGAATAAGAGCAGGTTGGTTGAAGTGGAAGCATACTTCAGCAGTTCTGTGCGACCGTAAAATACCTACCAAGTTGAAGGCGAAGTTTTATAAGACAGTTGTGAGGCCAACCATGCTGTACGGCTCAGAATGTTGGGCCACCAAGAAGAAGTATGTGCATAAGATGAGTGTAGCGGAGATGAGAATGCTTAGATGGATCTATGGCCACACAAGGTTAGATAGAATTAAAATTGAAGACATCGGTAAAAAGGTGGGGGTGGCACCAATTGAAGAGAGGTTAAGAGAGCACCGCTTAAGATGGTTTGGGCATATCCAATGTAGGCCTTTGGATGCTCCAGTGAGACGAAGTAACGCGTGCCAAGTTAATGGAGTAAAAAGAGGTAGGGGCAGACCGAAAACAACTTGGGTAGAAAAATGAGGAAAGACTTGATGGCTAGGAACATAACAGAGAACATGACCTTGGATAGGAGAGAATGGAAGAAAATGATCCATGTAGACGAACCCAACTAGTGTCAGGATTAGATTTAGTCAATTTGAACCGGGTAGATCCTTTCACCTTCTTCATGAAAATTTTCTAAAGGATTCATTAGCAGGCCCCAACTAGTTTGGGACAAAGGCTTAGCTGAGTTGAGTTGAGTTGAGTTGAGTATTTTATTTAGCGATAGTTGAAGATCTTCAAATTTAATATATTTTTGGTTGGATTGGAACTGAAATTTTCTTTTTGAATAAATATGTTTTTTTTATGACATAGGGTATCCGCAGACATCTAGCCCTCCCAAGACCCCGCAATGGCGGGAGCCTCGTGCATTGGGCCGCCCTTTCTTTTATATAGACTATCCACACCCCAATTTTTTAGGGCAGGACTATTCCCTACAATTGAGCGCAATCACCCTTAAACCACGCGCATCGAGTAAGCCCGAGGGATTTGAACTCTCGTCACCAGGAAGCATACCCATGACTTTAAGCCAAAGGGCCACACCCATACGGGTTTATTTTTGAATAAATGTATATGGCATACATGCGGTTTTTTTATTTTTTTTCTTAAATGTATGTAGTACGGACTATGGAATGATTTTTATTTTTTTACGTGTGTGTGTATAGAGAGAGAGAGAGAGAGAGAGAGAGTGGACCGGAGTGACACGAATTAGCGCTCCAAACTATCCTGCGACCCCAAATAGCGAATCAACTTAGCTTACCCTCATTGTACCGTATAACGAGGTACCATCGTACAGCGTACCCTTTCCCGTACTGTGTACCGAAACGAACCACGTTCCAGATAACCTTGAACCCTTGAACTTGCTCAAGAGCTTGGAAATCCTAACCAAAGGCAATTGGTCTTTTCATTTAGACTAATTATAGCCCTTGATCAAACCTTGATTCAGGGTTGTGATTTATCACGAAAGATTAGGGTTGATAGCATCTAACATAGGCAACTAAGAGATTTTTAAATAGATTTTCACATGCAAATTGAGAAATATCTTTGGAATTGCTTATGTTTTTCCCTTAATTTGAAAAGATCAAGGTCAAATTGGTCTTTTCGTTAAGATGAACCCCAGTTCTTAATCAAGCCTTGAGCAATTGTGATGCTTGATTACAAAATATTAGGGCCAATCTCATTGCCTTCTCTTTTCTTAAAAATTATTTTATGCAACAGGTGGTTCGAGATGATTATTCTCTCAAAAGCATAAAAATCTTGCTTCAAGATAATTCTTTACCTTGCTTTTTTTTTTTTGAATGGTTCCTTACATTGCTAATCGACAGCATATCCCGTCATTTTAGGCACATGGAGCTTACAATCTTACTTGTTTCCTTCTTTCGAGTTTTACCAAAATACCTAAACCCTTTTCCCAAAAATCTTTCGTATTTTGAAATTTTTTCACTTGTCCTAGATGCATTAAATTCTGCACGTTCATTCTTCGGCCCTAGTGATCGGTTCATTGGAAGAGCAGTCCATGAATAGAGGCAATTTGCTCAATGTACTCTTCAATCCATAGTTAACTCCCCCGCGTCATCATGGACTCCCCCGAGCCCTCCCTTTTACCTTGGCCTCGTTCCGCTTTTTGTCCTACAAAGTCAATAAAAACTCCTTTGACTTTCCCGAGTTATGACAGCGTCAATCAAGTACTCGATAGCGTCGTTCCAATTCGACTAGGATTTTTGTTAGCCGCATTTTGAGCCAACTGCTTCAATTGAAGATGATCTGTATAGCTGGATTGAGATGGCTCTCACTAAGATACTTAAAATTTTCAAATGTGTATTGTACTCATGGCCTTTTAAGTTGATTAGATCTGCTCATTGCCGTGATGCTTGATAGGGAGCTCCAATTCTTGACTCGTTAAATCAAGATTCTTCATATGGTAAAGGCAATCTATTGACTCCTTCCATATGGTTGGCTTAGTTGTTACGTGCAAGGATGGGTAGGACTTTTGTGCTTTGGCCTCAATTTTAAGATATTCTAGTGTATCCATCATCTTTTGGTCTCATTTGGTTGCACTGGTGATCAATCGGGCATTCGAGCTAAACATGACTCTTTTGATGCGTAGTCGTTGAGATGGTTCCATTATGATGATGAAATTGGATTGATTTTGATCTTTTTGCAGTGAACCGAGCCATTGATATATCTAATTTGTATGTGTGCCCACAAGTGTCCCAATTTCTCTAATTCTGAGTCAATCTTAGGCCCTAGGTGCCTCGATAGCATGTGTACCCTTGTTGCAACACGAGCTTCCATGGCCCCACTAGCCTTGATAGGTCCATTTAGCCTCTTTATCATCAAACACACATAAAGATCAATTGCTAGGCAAAATGGGGAATGCCTTAACTGTTGTGGCACTGGTGCGTCTGATTGCTGGGTTGCCCTTCTTGTGAGGTAAAGAAGTGAATGTAGGTGCAGCAGATGCCTCTTGCTCTTGATGGAATTGAGGAGAAGCCTTCACTTGACTGGATGGTTGGGATGGGAAGCTTGAGTATCCCTCATGAATTTTCAATGATTAGCGACTTTTTCATGAAAAGAACCTCAATTACAAATTCAAGAACAAAACACAAATCTTCGAATATTTCACGAATTTGATAACTACGGTGAGCCCGACGTGGATGATCACAGAGGTTGTGAATCCCAATGGGTATGGCGAGATTGTCGGTGAATGACTAACGACAATCTCGATCATCAGGGAGATCCGCAAAGACAACTTGAGAAACAGCAAGATGCTAACTTCTTCCATGGCAATTTACTTCTCTCAAGCCATCTTAGAGGGCGGTGGAGTGAATCAAAGGAATCAATGACAACAGAGAAGAAACCCTATCTCAGTGACAACAATGGCTGCGAAGAAGCTAGTTATCGATTTCTCTTCTACTTGTGAATTGAGTTCTTCTCTGAAAAATGTCATTAACTTAATAACCGAATTATATTTTATTTTATTTTGAATGGAACTTAATAACCAAATTCCTCCCCCCCCCCGAAAAAAAAAAAATCAAGGTTGTGAGTTCTCCTTGACCACTATTCAGGTTATTTTAGTCTACCTCAATAATTTGGTCCCATCTATGGTCTTCTTCTTGAAGAAATACCCCTTAAACTTTATACCTAGGAAAAATTGAGTAAAAAACCAATCAAAATCAAACCAAAGCATATAGACCGTAAAGCTTAGGATTTTCAGATCTGCTCCACTTTTCAAAGAAACCCCCTTTAATACCCTGAAAATGATGAGAAAAAACCCAATCAAGATTCAATCAAGATCTAGCAAGAGCACATAAACAATGAAGCTTGCAATTTTTCAGCAATTGACGAGTTAGAAGGAAGAAAAAGAAGATGAAGAAGAGAGATATGTTGATGTGTCTAATCAAGCAGCTCCTATTCTATTCATTCCTCCTTTTCATTAAGAGAGAGATACAACCAGTTGCGCAACAGCCACTGCCCAGCCAGTTTTAAACAAAATACAAGAGTGACTGAATTATTCAAGATTTTTTAGAGTTGAAAAATGTAGCATCAAAAATTCATATTTTTTTCAAGAATTATTCAATCATTTGGAGAATTTTGTAACTGTGCCAAGAAGCATAGATAACACATCCAATTCCAACTGCAAGAGTGCAATATTGCGTGAAAAGCCAAGATGTTATATGTTGACTAATTCCGCACAAAAAATATGTGATTCTGAAACATGAATTAAAATTTAAACCAGCTTGACACATAAGGTTTGTGCATTTTCTTGTAGTACCTATCTTGATAAAATTCTCACAGTGGACTGCCTCCATATCCGTAAATGCCTAACTATGAATCATTATGCTCATTGTGTTGCAAATGGTGAATCAGTTGATCACTTGTTTATTTACTGTAGATTTCCAAGAGAACGTTGGTATTTTAGTTTAAATAGGTTGCATACGTGGTTGAAAATTGGTTCCTTGCTCCTAGACCTATTAGGGACTCCATGCTTAGGGGGCTCCTTTTGGTGTCAGTTATTTGGAACCTGTAGAAAGAAAGAAATGGCAGTGTTTGAAGGAGTTTTAAAAAAAATCAGATTGATTCAGCAATAGACTTTACATAGTATCACAATATGGGCGGCAGTCATCCCAGAATTTTGAGATTATTCGGAATCCTCCTTTTAGAGATTTTGGATAAAATGACTAATAAATAGACTCCTCCGCCTCTTGGTTTTATAAGCTGAATTTCAATGTCTCCAATTTAGGCACGGTTTGGTTCATATCGAGGGCCTCTTGTGTAATGTCCAGGGCGAACTGAGTGTGGCTTTCTCTAGCTCAATTGGATTTCAAAACTAATATGACAGAAGTTCAAGCACTCCTAGCGGGAATCCATCTGATTAATCAAAGCATTCTTGATGGATTGATTGTTGAAGATGACTCCCTCGATGTCACTAGATGGATGAGGGAAGGGAGAGTTACTTGTTGCACTTTGCAGATGAAATTGAAGAATTGATATACCAAGTGGAGAGTCATGTGGTTGTGTTTCAGTATATGTGGAGCTCGGCGAATCCTGCGGCTGATAATCTTCACCGATCTGAAGTTATGACAATGGAACTTGAAATCTTTGATGTTTTTCCACCATAATGATCAATCCCATCCAAATTCACTCCCCCGTCATTTCGCCTTATTTCACTCGCATTTCGCACTCATGATGGTATTAAACAACATTGGGTGACATGAACGCTAAAAAATCGAAGAAATTTTTCAGCCGTCAAGAGTTCATCTCGTTCAAGATTTTCCTTTTATGTTAGAAGCAACTTCTCCTCTCCGCCGACTTAGACAGTTCAAAAAATAGGACGAAGATGGCGATGGCGATCGATATAGAGAGAGATGGCGATGGAAAATGATGAAGGACATGTCTAATTTTGAAAACACCATGTCTCTCTATATCGATCGTCCCCACCATATTCATCCTATTTTTTTAACTGTCTAAGTCGGCGAGGAGGAGAAGTCGCTTCTAACATAAAAGGAAAATCTTGAACGAGATGAACTTTTTTTTATGAAATAGGGTATCCCCACCCCATTTTAGGGCAGGACTAATCCCTATGGATGCACACAATCACCCGTAAACCACGTGCATCGGGTAACTCCGAGGGGACTTTGAACGTGATGAACTCTTGACGGCTGAAAAGGTTGGATTTCTCCGATTTTTCGGTGTTCATGTCGCCCATTGTTGTTTAATACCATCATGAATGCGAAATGCGAGTGAAATAGGTAAAATGACAGGGGAGTGAATTCAGAATCCTCCTTTCAGAGACTTTGGAATGAGAATCTCCTAAATAGACTCCACCTCCTCTTAGCTTTTATAAGCGAAATTTCGATGGCTCCAATTTAGGCAACCCGGGCTTGCCTCATATCAAGGCCTCTTAAATACTGCTCATGGTGAAGTGAGTGTGGCTTTCTCTAGATCGAATGAATTTCAAGACTAATACAATGGAAGTTCAAGCACTTCTAGCGGGAATCGGTCTGATTAATCAAACATTCTTCATGATTGATTGTTGAATGTGACTCCCTCAATGTAATTACATGGATGAAGGGAGTGTTACTCAGGATGCTTTGTGGATGAAAGTGAAGAATTGAAGAACCAAAGGGGAGGGTCATGTGGTTGCGTTTTAGCATACGTGGAGCTCAGTGAATCCTGTGGATGATAATCTTCCCCGATCTGAAGTTACCACAACGGAATTTGAGATCTTTGATGCAGTTCCATCATAATGATGGAATGGAATGGTTGTTTTTTGCTGTTTCCTTGTTTTTTATTGTTTGCCTTCCTCTTTGCTCATATTTTGTGGTCCATCTTGGTCTCCTTCTTGCTTATTTTTATTACTGCATTTTTGCAATAGAAAAATTAAACCAGCTCAGTGCCTCTTTCTGTGGGAATGATGAATAAAAAAACAAACAGAGAAGATTGCATGAGAAGGTAAAAGAATAAAGAAACTTACCAAGTCAAATTGCTCATCCAGAAGACGACAAACTCCCAACTCATTTCCTAATTGCTGATGGCTTCTTGATTCGAACTTGTCAATCAGGTCGAGTTCCTGCACTTGTGAAGAACAGTCATTGGATTCATTGTCCTCTCCTCAGATTACTTTTGATCACCCATCCTTAGTGCTCATTTCATCTAATGTTCCATCCTTCCCTTCTTCTGGAAGGTTAGCTCGAACAATGAAATCCTCTTCCAATTCATCCACATCTGAACCAAATTGAGAAAAGTCACTATTGTCAAGCAATGCAGCTACATCAGGATCAACAGCTTTCTAAATCTTCACACCAACAGTCTTCGAGGCAACCCTATACATTGAATTTGTTTTTGGATCACTGCCAACTTCGGCACAGATCAGTAATCTTGAAGCATCATACGCCTAAAATGAGATAAATAAAAATACTACTAAATTCAAAACCTCAAAATTGATATCATAAATAATGATAATATCATAGTTGCCAGAGTCGGAAGCAAGTGCGAGAAACAATATGGGAAGGGAGGGACTTAGAAAAGAAAAAATGCAGGAAGCGAAAACCTCTAAAGTAAAGAGAAACTTTGGAAAGTGTCACTGAAAGTCAACATTAAGCATGTAATAAGCCTCATTGGAAGCGAACAAGTACATAGAAAAAATAAGAGAGGTTAATATAGGTAAAAATTACAAGTAGAAAGAAGACTTCACGACGAATTAGAATAACAAGCTTTAGGAATTTATAATTTTACATGTTGTATTCATGTATATTTAATTTACAAAAAAAAAAATCTACTAACCTTTACATCAAGTGGAAGCTGATCAAGCTTGGCCTTGCTGTTATGATAAAAGGAAGAACCTCCTCCAGAGTTCTTGATCTCCCGCAAATGAAGGAGATAGTTATAACCATTATCCGGAAGCCCTAACTCTAGGATTTCTCTCCTAATTTGATCAGGGAGCGGCGGATTTCCATGTGTCCAATCATTATCAATTATCTGATTATCATCAACCTCTATGTCTTTAGGCGCATCCGCAAAAATGGAATTAGGATCATCATTATGGGGATTAATTGTGTTGTTATCATCATCAATGAAAAAGCCATTGGAAGAGTACGAATAATTGTCGACTCTGACAAAAACTCAGTCACTGGTTGAAACACTAGGATCGGAAGAGTCTCTAGCTAGAAACTGAAACGTTGCTGAGTTTTTCTTATTGATGAACTTCTTCTTATTCTTCCCCATTGTAATAGTTGTACACAGAGGAAGAATACTATAAAAGGGGATTTATCTGGCTTGATTTAGGGCTTTTTCTATTTCTATTTAGTTACGAAGAGGGATATTGGGGGTAAAATCGGTATACACGGTACCGACCCTCATAACTATCCTTCGACGCCCTTCCTGATCAATCTGAACCCCACAAGTAACATTCACTAACGAACGTGACAAAATCCCTTCAACACTTCTCCTTAGATCGGTGCCGAATTTCAAAGGGAGACAAACACAATCGCGGAGATTTCGCTTCCAAACAACTTCCGGACGGCCGTTATACGTAAGGCGCGACTTTTGAATTCAAAACATCCCGCCTAAGTCACCATCCACGATCTCCGCCCAAAATCATCAGAAGTCATATCTCCACGATTTTATTCTCCAGCCATCACGCTCCATGTGGGCTAAATCAAAGGTATGATTGATATCTCCACGATTTTATTCTCCAGCCATCACGCTCCACATGGGCTAAATCAAAGGTATGATTGATATCTCCAAGATCATGGATCTCCTCTCCTATAAAAAGGGGGCTACACACCCGACTATGCCAAAGTCGAAAGCTACCTCCCAACCTAACGGTGGAATGGTTACGAGAAGTCAAGCAAGCCAGCGAGACCGCGAACCACAGGAGGAGAAGGGAGAAATGGTTGCTTCCGGCGTCGTTCTAGTAACAATGACCACCTTCAACCAGCTAACACAACAACTTGGAAGCGTCGCGGCCACTCTCCAACAAGTACTTCAAAAGATCCATCCCCAACCGGCGGCGCCACCTCCGACAATACACCCGCTGGGCAACGGAATTCTTCCTGTCGAGATTTCAGAGGAGCAAGGATCCTCAGAAGGGCGAAATCCTCGGAGTCGAAGACCCCGCCAACGTCAACAAGGGTCTGCCTCAATCACCAGCCCACCACCCGACCATCACCGCGATAACCGCAATCGAAGCAGAAGAAAACCCCACTGTCATGGCCGACCTCCAACGCCAGATAAGATAACTCCAACAGCAAATGAAGGCGCCCTGCGACCCGAACCTCCTGGCAGAATGGGATAGCGAAATCAACTCTCCATTCATTCCAAGAATCTCCAACGCCATCGTTGCTATGAATTCTGACATGCCTCGGTTAGACCTCTATGACGGGTCATCTGACCCTCTTGAGTTTCTCCGAACTTACCGCCGTGCGATGGTAATCAGGAATGCTTCAGACGCCACGATGTGCAAAGCCTTTTCCGCCTACTTAAAGAAAGATTCTAGCAACTGGTACAGTCGGTTAAGGCCCAACTCCATCAAGTCATTCCATGAACTAGGAAAAGCGTTTGTCGCTTATTTCGTTAACAGTCGGCCCCGAAAGAAACCATTTGATGCTCTTCTGGCTTTACGCCAAGGAAAGGATGAAACACTACGGAAGTTCATTGGGCGGTTCCGAGTGAAACTCCACCAAATTAACGAACCAAACTTTGATATGGTCCGCGCCGCGCTCTGCCATGCCATCCGAGATAGAGACATGAAAGTAGCCTTGAATGTGAGTCCTCCTCGTGACCTCCAAGAACTCATGGCCACTGCGGATAGATACATCAATAATGAGGAATCATTTGACATGGAAAGGGAGTTGGAGAACACCCGAGGAAACGAAAAGCTGAAAGAAGACTCTAGGGCGCTACCTAGTCATAAGCAGGCAAGACACAATGATCGACAGAATCGTCGCTCCCCAAATCCCCAGTTTGATAAGGTCAACCACACTCCATTGAACAACACCATCTCAAATATCCTGTACGAAATTCGCGACAGAGAGCCCATACACTAGCCCGAAAGAATGAGAAACTCGGGAAAAGGTAAAAACACCAAGATCATGGGCACACCACCAACAATTGTTATCATCTTAAGAACGAAATTGAAAGGCTCGCGGGACTTGGTCGGATTGATCGTTACCTTCAAAATCCCCCAAGGAGTCAACAACCCAGATCCAAAATACACCGGCCGGACGAACATCGTCGTTCACCCAACCGCCGGACAGAAAGTAATAGGCAAAGAGCTTTGGATCGGGAAGAAGAGCCCAAAATCACCAGAAATATTGACACCATCTACAGAGGTCCGGCGTCCGGAGGACCAACCGAGGAAGGACGCGCCCTTTATGCGGGACAAATCAACTCCATAGAAAACCCCTCCAAGAAGTCGATGATGGACCCAAGTACCAGTGTACCCATCACCTTTACCGAGGTAGATTATGGAACGATAGATCAGCAGCATGATGACATTGTGGTAGTCCGACTCACCATTGCCAACTTTAACGTAGGACGAATCTTGGTCGACACTGGAAGCTCGGTCAATGTCCTCCATCAAGAAGCCTTCGCCGAAATCGACATCAGCAATGATAGGCTAGAGCCTGTTGATTGGTCCATCTTCGGATTCTCTGGAGGAGAAATCAAGGTACGAGGGAAAATCAAACTCCTTGTAACATTTGGAGCTCACCCGATCCAACGCACCATCATGCAAACCTTCGTAGTAGTTCGCATCCCTTCCACTTATAATGCAATCATCAGAAGGCCAGCGTTGAACGAACTGGGGGCAGTGGTTTCCACTGCCCATTTGAAAATAAAGTTCCCCACAAAACTTAGTGTCAGAGAAGTTATCGGCGACCAAGAGAAAGCTCGAGAGTGCTACGCCGCCCTGTTGAAAAAGAAAAAGACCGCCAAAGAAACCTTCTCCATAGGCAGTACCGACCCTCGAGTTGAGGTAAAACAGGGAGAATAGGTCGAGGAACTCACAAAAATTCCTCTGTTCATCCGACGAGCAAACCATCCAAATAGGTTCCCTCCTATCAGGTAAGCTCAAAACTGACCTCGTCGATTTCTTAAAAACTAACTCAGACATCTTCGCCTGGTCCGCCTCCGATATGCAGGAAATTCCCTCCAATGTAGCGGTCCATAAGTTGAACGTGGACCCAAACTCCAAGCCGGTCAAACAAAAGAAAGGCAATTTCACCGCCGAAAGACAAAAGCAGGTCAAGGAAGAAGTAGATAAACTCGTCGATGCCAAATTCATCAGAGAGATTCGATACCCAGAGTGGCTTGCCAATGTTGTGATGGTCAGGAAATCCAACGGCAAGTGGCGAATCTGCATAGATTTCACGGATCTCAACAAAGCGTGTCCCAAAGATTGTTACCTGTTACCGAGGATCGATCACCTCATTGATACCATCACCGGGCATGAGATGCTAAGCTTCATGGATGCCTTCTCCGGGTACAACCAGATCCAGATGTACGATCCCGACATTCCAAAAACCTCCTTCGTCACCGACCAAGGGTTGTTTTGTTACGAAGTCATGCCTTTCGGACTCAAAAATGCTTGCGCCACGTACCAACGTCTCGTTAATAAGATTTTTGCCAAACAAATTGGGAGGAACATGGAAGTATATGTTGACGACATACTCGTTAAAAGCCTCAAAGCACAAAACCACATTGCCGACCTTGAAGAGGCCTTCGCCGTACTCCGACGGAACCGAATGAAGTTGAACCCCACCAAGTGTGCTTTTGGGGTTACCTCCGGAAAATTCCTTGGCTTCATGGTTAGCCAGTGAGGAATTGAGGCCAATCCCGAAAAAATAAAAGCACTATTAGAAATGACAGCGCTGAAGAAAGTCAGAGATGTACAAAGACTCACCGGCAGAATCGCGCCCCTCAGCAGGTTTATGTCTAAATCTGTCGAAAGATGGCTGCCCTTCTTTAAAACTCTCCGAAGCGTGAAAGACCTTCAATGGACAGAGGAATGTCAAACGGCCTTCGACCAGCTAAAGGCATATCTCCAAGCGCTTCTGTTACTCTCAAAGCCGGTACCGGGGGAAGATTTGTACCTATACCTAGCAGTTGGACCCGCCGCGATAAGTTCTGTACTCGTTCGGCAGGAAGGAAAAACAGAGCAACCTATTTACTATGTTAGTAGAGTGCTCCATAACGCCGAAACCCGATACCAGGAGATTGAAAAATTCACCTTTGCTGTCATCATGTCGGCAAGAAAGCTCCACCCGTATTTTCAGGCTCATCCTGTTACCGTACTCACCGACCAACCTCTCCGAAAGATATTGCAGAAGCTTGAAACTTCAGGACGCTTGATTAATTGGACAATTGAATTGGGCGAATTCGACATCCAGATAAAGCCCCGTCCAGCAATCAAGTCCCAAGTGCTGGCAGATTTTATTGTGGAACGTACTGTACCGACAGAGGAATCCGAAGAACCAACTCTGAAAATCCGATATAGGGGGTCCCAAGTTATAATAGAAATGGCAACTATGAGGAGGGAGAATACGGTTGTTTAAGAAAACTAGAATTTACCAATTTGAAAAACTTAAACCGATTAAGAGATCAAAAACAATATTTTAAGCATACAAGTTAAATCTAATGGTGCAATGCAAATGAAAGAGCAAAGAGATAGAAAGAGTGCACCCGAGATTTAAAGTGGTTCGGTCCTCAAACTCGAGGCCTACTCCACTCCACCAACCAAACCCGTTGATGGCTTCACTATTTGATCTTCTTAACCTTGGCGAAGATCGGTGCCAATTACAATTGCTTTAACCTTGGTGGCAATCCTCACCACGGAGAAAAAGGGCTCCGCTTCTCCGAATACTCGCCCGAATACAAATCTTGAAAGATGAAAGAAAGAACTAAAAGATCCCTTCACAAGGGTTACAAAAGATGTACAATTGAGAGCCTATGATCCAAATCCTAGAGTTGGTGATGAGAGGCACAATTGAAGCTTGATTCACTCTTGGGTATTCAAATGAAGTTTAAGAGTGTTAGGATTGATAGTTTGTATGTTTAGAACACCCATACTTATAGGAAAACCAAAATATGACCGTTTAATGGCATTGAGGTAATTCCAGCAAAATTCCAAACGGCTCTTTTTCAGACCGTTGGAGTGTTCTCGGAGTTCCGAGAATAATTCTCGGAGTTCCGAGAATTCTCGGAGTTCCGAGAAAAAATCTCGGAGTTCCGAGAAGCCTCACAGAAATTGGAAAAAGTCTACTGGACCATTTCTCGGAGTTCCGAGAATAATTCTCGGAGTTCCGAGAATTCTCGGAGTTCCGAGAAAACCTCTCGGAGTTCCGAGAAGCCTATGCAGAGCAGATTTTCAATTCTGTTTTTGGGCTTCCAGTTCTCAATCAAGATGGGATTGCTATGAGGGTTCCAAGGTGTTGGAACTCCACAAGTACAATCACTTGTTTATTTAGGGTGTGTGAGATTACTTTAATCATGCCTCTAAAAACCTAATCTAGGTTTGGATCAATTACATTAAAAAATGGTCTTCAATATTAATTTCTTCATGTCTTCAAGTCTTCATGACTTCTTGCTTGATGACTTTGGCCTTCCAATTAGTGGTCCAATGTGGGCTTCTTGGCCTTCAATCCAAGCATCCTTGATCTTACTTTATCAAGATCTACAACTTAGATAAACAAACACATTAGTGATAAATGATCACTTGTGTATTGGAATCATCAAAACAAGATGGGAATGCCAAGGTAAAAACCATTGGGCTTACAAACTCTGAGCCAGCAAAACCATGATCCACTGTGGATGTTGTACGTGGATGGCTCCTCCAACGCTGGAGGCAGTGGCGCCGGCTTGGTCATAACAGGGCCAGACAATTTCATTATTGAGTACGCCCTGTGGCTAGATTTCAAAACAACCAACAATGAAGCGGAATACGAAGCTTTGATAGCTGGAGTAGCTCTTGCCACCGAATTACGAGCTAATCGGATCAGAGTTCACAGTGATTCGCAATTGGTGGTGAGCCAGGTCAATGGCTTCAGCGAAGCTAAAGAAGAACGGATTATCAAATACCTAGAAAAGGTGAGAAAGGAAATCTCCACCTTTGAAGAATTCCAAATAGTACAGGTTCCCCGAAAATACCCGCACTGATGCTCTCTCCAAGATGGGCTCATCCGAAATATTTGAACCAGGAAACATCTATATCGAGATCCTCCCCCAACCTAGCATTGAGAGAGAAGAAATCCTACAACTCAACAAGGAACCCGATTGGATGGATCCTATAGTATGATACTTAAGAGACGGTGTCGTACCCTCGGGTAGGAAGGAAGCTCGACGCTTGGTTGCCAAGGCCGCCCATTACATCTTCGATGGACAGGAGTTGTACAAGCGGTCCTTTTCATGGCCTTTATTGAAATGCCTCTGACCCTCCGCTGCAGAACTCACCATGAGAGAAGTCCATGAAGAAATCTGTGGCAATCACTCGGGAGGAAATGTGTCAGCTCACAAGATCCTCCGCCGAGGTTTTTTCTGGCCAACCCTCCAACAAGACACATCTGATTTCGTCAAAAAATGCAAACAACGCCAGAAGTTTGCTACCGTACCTCGTCTCCCTACTATTCCTTACAAACCCATCTCCAATCCAGTCCCGTTCACTATGTGGGGAATGGATTTGTTAGGGCCTTTTCCAAACTCGACCAAGGGGCATCGAATGATGTATGTCGCCATTGACTACTTCACCATATGGGTCGAGGCCAAGGCTATGAAAAAAATTACCTCCAAAGAAACGGAAAACTTCTTCTATCATGATATCATTTGTAGATTCGGTATTCCGCGGGTCCTTGTAACTGACAACGGAACCCAATTTTCGAGCAGGAGGTTCAAAGACTTTTGCGGAAAACTCGGTGTCGAACAACGGTTCACCTCAGTCTGCCATCCACAAGCCAATGGACAAGTGGAAGTAACCAATCGAACTCTCTTACAGGGATTGAAGAAACGCGCAAAAAACGCCTGAGGATCATGGGCAGAAGAATTACCGAATCTCCTCTGGGCCTATCAAACCACCCCCAGGACCACAACAGGAGAGTTGCCATTCAACCTCGCCTTCGGGATAGATGCAGTCATACCCGTCAAGATTGGAGCCCACTCTCCGAGGCTTGAGGCATACAATGAGAGGGCTAATCCCAACCACCTAAGGAGTAGCCTCGACCTCGTCGAAGAAACTATAGAAAAAGCCCAGGTCAGGATGGCCACGTTTCAGCACAGAGTCGCTCGATACTACAACTTAGGATGAAGGAAAGAGCGATAAGGATGGGCGACTTGGTGCTACGACGATCTGAAGTCTCCGATCCTCGCAACTCGGGAAAATTGGCTCCCACCTGGGAGGGGCCCTACCGCGTATCCCGCACTCTCCAGCTAGGATCGTATCAATTGGAAGACTTAGAGGGCAACCCCATTCCCCGCACTTGGCACATTTCGAATCTGAAAAAGTTCCACCAGTAAGCAAGAATGTAGTTTGTTTCCAATTTCTTATTTCCAATCAGTCTACGTGTTTGTTCTTTGTCTTTGTGATATTGCAGGAATGTAATCATTCTCCCCAAGTAATGAAATCTCCTATTCAATTATCCATCCATAAAAGCAATTACTCTCCAACATTAATGAATCTCCAAATCGAACAAGCTACGAACGAAGGATAAAAGATACGACCCATAAACCGGTGCCCAAACAGGCTCGGTAGAGAGTCTATCCACTTAAACAATACGACCCATAAACCGGTGCCCAAAGAGGCTCGGTAGAGAGTCTATCTACTTAAAAAGATACGATCCATAAACCGGTACCCAAAGAGGCTCGGTAGAGAGTCTATCTACTTAAAAGATACGACCCATAAAGTGGCGCTAAGAGAGACCCGGTAGAGAGTCTATCTACTTAAAAGATATGACCCATAAACTGGCGCCCAGAGAGGCCCGATAGAGAGTTTATCTACATAAAAAATACGACCCATAAACTGGCGCCCAGAGAGGCCCGGTAGAGAGTCTATCTACTTAAAAGATATGACCCAAAAACTGGCGCCCAGAGAGGCCCGGTAGAGAGTCTATCTACTTAAAAGATATGACCCATAAATTGGCGCCCAGAGAGGCCCGGTAGAGAGTCTATCTACTTAAAAGATATGACCCATAAACTGGCACCCAGAGAGGCCCGGTAAAGAGTCTATCTACTTAAAAGATATGACCAATAAACTGGCGCCCAGAGAGGCCTGGTAGAGTCTATCTACTTGAAAGATATGACCCATGAACCGATGCCCGAAGATGCTCGGTAAAGAGTCTATCTACAAAATACTACCCATGAAAGCTAGGTAAAGAGTCTATCTGCTTCAAAAAACAAATCAATATCTTGCCAGAATCAGGAGAAAATTCACTATCACCAGTAAAAGGTAAAAATGTTTCAAATGCATCACCATAATAGGGATCGCCTCGAAGGACGAACCCTTCCATCCACACCAAAATAAAATTACGTTTTACAGAACCAGTTCATAAGAGAAACAAAAAGAAAATTGCAAGGGCCCTGCCTCTAAGCATCCTTCTCCAAATATTCTCCAGCAGAGGGCGCGACAACGGGCGGAACGGAGGATCCCACTCCAGGAGAAGCCACCACGAGGTTCGCCTCGTTCGCTTCCAATCGCCCCAAAGTCCTCTTCCTCTGAAAGTTCGGCCCCCGGTGGTCCCTCCAGCTTGTCGACGAGAAATGCGGAGTCTATGGCCTTAACCTGGTTTCAGCAGTCAATGAACCCCTCCGCCTCAAACTCCAGGACATAAAGTGCCATATCCGTTTGATACTCTTGAGATTGACGGAACTCGGCAATCGCCCGGGACCGAATCTCTCCTTCTCACTGCGCAACCTCATCCCACACCTTCTCGAGGTTAGCACGGATCTCCTTTTCTCAGTTAATGAAATAAACAAGAGGGGGGTGAATTGATTTTAATACTAAATTAGCCCTTTTGAAAATTAATTAGTGAACCCTAATTTGAATTTTCTTCTCTTAATTGGATTTTGGTTAGTTCAAATGAGATCGACAGAAATAGAAATACCAAACCAAAAATAAGAATGAAAGTGCAAGAATAAGAAAGAACACACTGATATATAGTGGTTCGGGCAAAGTCCTACTCCACTCTTCTTAAGATCGTCCTTAAGGATTTCCACTATTGGAGACCTCCACGATGCCCGGCTCCTAGGCGATTACACTTCCAAGGGATATTAAATAAGGATGCTCTGACACCTTTACACCGACTCTCCTTCTTCGCCGAGTTCTAAGCGATGCTCCCTAGGGTATTAAGGTAGGATGCCCTAGCCACCTTTACAAGAAATGGAAGTTGAATAGCTTGGCTTCTCTTGAAAGCTTGATGCACTTTGTAGTCCCTTGATTGCTCTTGAATAATGGTTGCAAGTGAAAGCCCTAAATCCCAACTCAATAGATTTGCAAGTTGCAAGGCAAGTTTGGGAAGAAAAACAAAATCTTAAGCTCAAATGGGTTGCAAGTATTCTTGAATGCTTAAGGAGGTTTTTCAAATGTTCAAAAGAGAGGAAAATAATCCTCTTGATGTTCTATATATAGCATTTGACAAAATATGACCGTTTTGGGGTGTTGATATCAAAAACCAAGTTTTAATTTAAATCCCAACGGCTATATTTTGGTCTGTCGCGAGGTTCTCGGAGTTTCGAGAACCATTCTAGAAGCTCCGAGAAATATTCTCGGTGTTCCGAGAGAACGGCCAAGAGATGGAATTTTTCTACTAGACCATTTCTCAGAGTTCCGAGAAAATGGCCAAAAGCTACTGGACCATTTCTCGGAGTTCCGAGAAGCCTAAAAATCAGCAGATTTTGTGTTTTTATTGCTTGTTTGATTTTTGGCTTTTGGAACTCAAACCCTATGATAATTTTGGAATGTTTATGAGGGTCCCAACATGTTGGTCCACCACATAACCATTCACTAATCCATTTTAAGTTCTTAAGTGTGTTTGAAAAACTCTTTTAAAAAACACTTTGCCTTGTCTTGGAAATCTAAAGAGAAAGGATGTACAATGATACCTATGTAACCTTCAACTTCTCTTTAGTCTTGGTCTTCAATTGATCTTCCATCTTTTGTATGCTTGCTTGAGAGATGATGTGAGTTCCACTTAGCTCCTTTGACTCTTATGTTGGTACGTCTTCAAGCATGATCATATAGTGTGTTTGTTTCTTCAGTAATCAATCCTATCTTAAACACAACACTTTAAGGCAAATTGATTAGTATTCAATAACACAATCAATTATGTTTAGAATCATCAAAACAAGATAGGAGAGTAGACCCTTGGGCTTACAATCTCCCCCTTTTTGATGATGACAAACAAAATTGATTATGAGATGTGTGTGGAGTGACATAGTAGGCAAGTGAATGCTGGAACTCCCCCTCAATATATGCACATGGATAAATTATAACAATTAAAAGCATATGGTGCATATAGTCAATTGAATAGATAATCAATTTCAAACTTCTCCCCCTTTTGTCATCGACAGAAAGGGTGAATTAAATATACAGCAATTTAGGAGTAAATGAAGATTAAGTTAGGTACTCCCCCTAAATTAATACTTATGGTATAAAAATATTTAGCCAAGTAATGCACATATACCTGTTCATGATCGAGATGTTGACAAATGTCAAATTTGTTAGGTATTTTTAATTAAAGTGAAGGTATCTCTCCAACTTAGAAAACTAAGAAGGCTAAGAGTACTAATTGAGTGATTTTTAAGATTAATATTTGACATCTCATTCATGCAGATACTACCAAATAAATATGATATATATATATATATATATATATATATATATATATATATACTATATAGATAAGCTGGTGAAAGGCACAAAGTATTTATTTGGCAATTTCTTTGACTTGATCAGCACTCCAAATGTTTAAGGCACTTCGGATATAACAAATTCTATCATCACTAAGGGGTTTTGTAAAGATATCCGCCAATTGATCCTCAGTGTTGATATATTTTAAGCAAATATCCCCTTTTTGTGAGTGATCTCTAATGAAGTGGTGCCTAATCTCAATATGTTTTGTTCTAGAGTGTTGTATGAGATTCTTTGTCAAACTTAGAACACTAGTATTGTCACATTGGATGAGAATATTTTCCATTTTAATTGCATAGTCCATCAATGTGCTTTTCATCCATAGGACTTGTGCACAGCAAGCTCCAGCTGCCACATATTCTGCTTCTGTTGTTGAGAGAGCTACTGAATTTTGTTTCTTGCTAAACCATGAAACAAGTGATTTGCCCAAGAATTGACAAGTCCCACTAGTGCTTTTCCTATCCACTCTACATCCAGCAAAGTCTGCATCTGAATATCCAATGAGAGTGAAGGCAGAAGATTTTTCATACCATAGTCCCAGACTTTGGGTTCCTCTTAAGTACTTGAAGATCTTTTTGAGTGCCGATAGGTGAGACTCCTTTGGATCCGATTGAAATCGAGCACAGAGACAGACAGTAAACATAATGTCTGGTCTGCTGCCTGTCAAATAGAGTAAGCTACCTATCATACCCCTATACATCTTTTGATCTATTGATTTGCCAAATTCATCATTTTCTAGCTTAGCAGTTGTACTCATGGGAATCCTTGATGTCTTACTACTATCCATGCCATACTTCTTTAATAACTCCTTTGTATATTTTTCTTGATTTAAAAATATCCCATTTTGATATTGTTTAATTTGGAATCCTAAGAAGTAGGTTAACTCACCCATCATGCTCATTTCAAATTCATTTTTCATTAGAGTTGCAAATTCATCACACATTTTTTGATTAGTTGAGCCACAGATGGTGTCATCCACATAGATTTGGACAAGGAGGATATCTTGATTTTCTCTTTTGATAAATAATGTCTTATCCACCTTTCCCATCTCAAATCCTTTTTCCACTAGGAAAGTGCAAAGCCTCTCATACCAAGCTCTAGGAGCTTGCTTTAATCCATATAAAGCTTTATCAAGCCTGAAGACATGATTTGGATGTTTGAAGTCTTCAAAACCTGGAGGTTGCTCAACATACACTTCCTCTTGGATATAACCATTTAGGAAGGCACTTTTGACATCCATTTGATAGAGTTTAAATCCTTTGTGAGATGCATATGTCAAGAGTATCCTAATGGCTTCCATACGGGCAACAGGAGCAAATGTCTCATCATAGTCTATTCCCTCCTCCTGATTGTACCATTGGGCTACAAGCCTAGCTTTATTTCTAGTGATAATTCCATTTTCATCCAATTTGTTTCTATACACCCATCTCGTGCCAATGACTGGATGATCACTAGGCCTAGGCACTAGCCTCCACACCTTGTTCCTTTCGAATTGACTCAATTCTTCTTGCATAGCCATCAACCAATATTCATCCTTTTCGGCTTCCTTGATGGACTTAGGCTCTAATTCGGATAGGAACGCCAAGTTATTGCTCACACTACAATAGTATGATCTAGTTCTTACCGGCAATGTGGCATCACCCAAGATTTGGGATTCAGGATGATCTACCAATATTCTCCTATCCCTAGGCAATGAGTCATTATCTTCATTTTCTACTTCCTCACTAAGTAATGTATCACTTGTAGATGCATGGGGAGGAACATTTGTCTTAGGTAAGAGATGTTCAATAGGTTCATCCTCATCATGTGGCATTTCTTGAGGTGTTGGCTCTCTCTCATCAAATGTCACATGCATGGATTCTTCTACAACTAGGGTTCTTCTATTAAATACTCTATATGCCTTCCTATGTGAAGAATACCCTAAGAATATGCCATCATCCGACTTCTTATCAAATTTGTGTAAATTATCTTTAATGTTTAAGATGAAGCATTTACATCCAAACACTCTAAAATAGCTTATATTTGGTTTCAAGTTTTTCCAAAGCTCATAAGGTGTTTTCTTAGAAATTGGAATATATATACCCTATTTATGATATAGCAAGCGGAGCTAACCGCCTCCGCCCAAAAGTATCTAGGGAGATCATTTTCATGCAACATAGTTCTAGCCATTTCTTGGAGGGTTCGGTTCTTTCTTTCTACAACCCCATTTTGTTGAGGTGTCCTAGGTGCCGAAAAGTTATGTTTGATGCCATGTTCATTACAGTAAGTGTCAAAATGTATATTTTCAAATTCCGTTCCATGGTCACTCCTAATGTAAGATATGGCAATACCTTTTCATTTTGTATTTGATTGCGCAATTTAAGGAAATTTTCATAGGTTTCATCTTTATGAGCTAAAAATATGACCCATGTAAATCGTGAGTAGTCATCCACGATGACAAACACGTACCTCTTTCCACCTAAGCTACTTGTCTTCATTGGTCCAAAAAGGTCCATATGAAGTAGTTGCAAGGGGTAGGTGGTTGAAATCATATTTTTAGGGGCAAATGAGTTTTTTAATTGTTTTTCTAATTGACAAGTTCTACAAATGTGATCTTTGGTGTATTTGAACTTAGGCAATCCTCTAACAATTTGTTTTGAGGAGAGGGTCGAAATGAGATCCATTCCGGCTTGACCCAACCTCCTATGCCACAACCAAGAATCTTCAATAATGGCATTAAGACAAGTCACATTTTGGAGTCTAAGATCATCTAGTCCAATGGTGTAAATATTATTGTCTCTAGAACCTATGAATTTCACTTTTCCATCTATCTTATTTTTCACAATGCATTTGTCGGGGTTGAAGACTACTTCAAAACCATTATCACATAATTGACTAATGCTAATAAGATTATGGGATAAGCCATCAACATAAAGCACATCATGTATGGGAGAGGTAGAGTTATCTATGGTGCCTTCTCCTTTGACTTTTCATTTCTTGTCATCTCCAAAGGTAACATCTCCACCATCCTTGAGTGATAGGGATGCAAATTGAGTGAGGTCTCCGGTCATATGTCTAGAGCATCCACTATCAAAGTACCATGTATTCTTCTTGTTATGGCTTTTAAGGCATACCTACATATGAATAGGCAAGTGAGATCCTTTAGGTACCCAAATCTTCCTAATCTTGCTATGTTCATTTATTTTCACTTTAGAGTTCAATTTGATTTTATCTTGTTTAGCATGCATGCAAGCAACTTTATAATGACCTTCTAAACCACAATAAAAGCAAGTTTTGGTATTGCTAGAAGAAGCCTTTACAAGTTTGTTTTTATAGTTGGATATTGTAGTATTCCATTTGTGTTTAAGTCCACTTTTATCATGTGGCATTCTTTGAATGTTAACAAGCCTATCCAATTTCAATGAACTATGTTCAAATTTTTCAAATAGTTTCTTTAGTCATCATATTCAAAAGATAGTTTACTATTTTCATGCTTTAGCTTGTTGTTTTCAATAGAAAGTTCTTGACGATTTTCATTTATGATTTTGATAGAAGCATTTAAATCATGAATTTTAATTTTGTATTTTTCATTTTCATCCTCCAAAAATTCATGATATTTCTTTAACCAACCAAATTCTTTTGTCATGTTAGAGAGAGAATTTTCAAGTGATGCATTTTTATCAAATTCAATCTCAAGTTCATCATGTGCATTTTGCAAGGAATCTAGAACTTTTAAAATAATGACATTATTTAAAGTATTTACCTCTTTATTGTCGTTTGTTGAGGCCATGAAGCAAACGTTTCTTGCAATCAAGCAATCTTCTCTATTGTTTTGTTCACCTTCATTTTCAATTTCCTCATCCCATGTGGCGGTCATTCCTTTCTTGCCTTCTCTTTTCTTAAAACGGTTGTTTGAAGAAGGCTCATTGTTGAGTGGACAATCCGGGCGAATGTGTCCAAGCTTCTTGCATCTATAGCATCGGGGTTGAGACGATCCATCACCGAGCTCTTCTTTCTTCTTGAATGGAGGATTTGTCCTTCTATTTTTCATGCCTCCCATATTCCTTTGCAAGAATTTGATCCTTCTTGTTAGGAGGGCAACTTCATCTTCCATGTCTTCCTATGTATCTTCATTGTCACCTATATTACAACCAAAAGCAACTCATTTTTCTTTTTCAATTTTAGTTTCAATTTCGGGTGCTTTTGTTTTGAAAATCATTTCATGGGTTATCAAGGACCCTATTAGTTCATCTAGGTTCAATGTATTCATGTCCTTGGCTTCGGTGATTGCGGAGGTTTTGGATTCCCATGACAAAGGTAGGGATCTAAGGATTTTGGTCACTAAATCTCTATTTGAAAATTGCTTTCCAAGTCCCCTTAATCTATTTACAAGGTTCGTGAATCTAGTGTACATGTCGGCAATAGTTTCATTGGGTGTCATTTGAAAGAGTTCATATTGCCTAAATAAGTGATTCATTTTAGATTCTTTGACTTGGTTGGTTCCCTCATGGGTGACTTCTAAGGTGTCCCAAATTTTCTTAGCCGAATTTAAATTTGACACTCTATTGAATTCTCCGGGAGACAAAGCACAAATTAGGAAATTCATGGCTTTGGCGTTGTAGTTTGAGGCTTCTTGTTCGGCTTCGGTCCAATCATTTAGATTTCTAGTGGGTAATATATATTCATTATTAATTGCTCTCCACATTTGGTAATCTTGGGTTAAAAAGATTTTCATTTTGGTTTTCCAAAATCCATAGTTTGTTCCATCAAAGTAGGGTGGCCTAGTGTTTGAGTAACCTTCATGGTGTTGAGGATGGTTTGCCATTTTTAGAATCTTTACTCTAGACCGGATAGGGTTTTTAAAAAAATTAGAGACGAGACTCTGATAGCAATTGAAATAAACAAGAGGGGGGTGAATTGATTTTAACACTAAATTAGCCCTTTTGAAAATTAATTAATGAACCCTAATTTGAATTTTCTTCTCTTAATTGGATTTTGGTTAGTTCAAATGAGATCAACACAAATAGAAATACCAAACCAAAAATAAGAATGAAAGTGCAAGAATAAGAAAGAACACACCGATATATAGTGGTTCGGGCAAAGCCCTACTCCACTCTTCTTAAGATCGTCCTTAAGGATTTCCACTATTGGAGACCTCCACGATGCCCGGCTCCTAGGCGATTACACTTCCAAGGGATATTAAATAAGGATGCCCTTACACCTTTACACCGACTCTCCTTCTTCGCCGAGTTCTAAGCGATGCTCCCTAGGGTATTAAGGTAGGATGCCCTAGCCACCTTTACAAGAAATGGAAGTTGAATAGCTTGGCTTCTCTTGAAAGCTTGATGCACTTTGTAGTCCCTTGATTGCTCTTGAATAATGGTTGCAAGTAAAAGCCCTAAATCCCAACTCAATAGATTTGCAAGTTGCAAGGCAAGTTTGGGAAGAAAAATAAAATCTTAAGCTCAAATGGGTTGCAAGTATTCTTGAATGCTTAAGGAGGTTTTTCAAATGTTCAAGAGAGAGAAAAATAATCATCTTAATGTTCTATATATAGCATTTGACAAAATATGACCGTTTGGGGGTGTTGATATCAAAAACCAAGTTTTAATTTAAATCCCAACGGCTATATTTTGGTCTGTCGCGAGGTTCTCGGAGTTCCGAGAACCATTCTCGGAGTTCCGAGAAATATTCTCGGAGTTCCGAGAGAACGGCCAGAAGATGGAATTTTTCTACTGGACCATTTCTCGGAGTTCTGAGAAAATGGCCAAAAGCTACTGGACCATTTCTCGGAGTTCCGAGGGAACTCTCGGAGCTCCGAGAAAAATCTTGGAGTTCCGAGAAGCCTAAAAATCAGCAGATTTTGTGTTTTTATTGCTTGTTTGATTTTTGGCTTTTAGAACTCAAACCCTATGATAATTTTGGAATGTTTATGAGGGTCCCAACATGTTGGTCCACCACATAACCATTCACTAATCCATTTTAAGTTCTTAAGTGTGTTTGAAAAACTCTTTTAAAAAACACTTTGCCTTGTCTTGGAAATCTAAAGAGAAAGGATGTACAATGATACCTATGTAACCTTCAACTTCTCTTTAGTCTTGGTCTTCAATTGATCTTCCATCTTTTGTATGCTTGCTTGAGAGATGATGTGAGTTCCACTTAGCTCCTTTGACTCTTGTGTTGGTACGTCTTCAAGCATGATCATATAGTGTGTTGGTTTCTTCAGTAATCAATCCTATCTTAAACACAACACTTTAAGGGAAATTGATTAGTATTCAATAACACAATCAATTATGTTTAGAATCATCAAAACAATATAAGAGAGTAGACCCTTGGGCTTACAGTTAAGTTCATCCTTAAACCTCTGAAGCTCAACTTGGGCATCTGCCTGAAGCTTTCTCGCATCCGCCAAGGATTCCCCGAACACCTTCCTATCATTCGCCCACAAATCCGCATAATTCTTTACCTCCTTGGATGCATGAGCATAGAGAGATTGGTACTTGTCCATGCCCCGCGAAGTATAAGAACAAATATCTGACAACTGTGAATAAAAAGGGGAGAAATAAGTATTCGCAAAGCCTAAAGGACGTCTAGAGAATTAAAGATAAAAACACACACCTTCTTCACCAAAGCGACCATGTTCCGGCCCAAAGAATAATGCGAACACTTCTCCATCTCCGCCAAGTCTCTTGGTAAGACACTCGTCATCGCCATCTCTACAGCCATCATCTGGTTACGAAGGGCAGAATCTTCAGTACCCACCTTCCAATTATGATCAAAATAAGGCCTCTGTTCGGTCGCCTGATCCTTCGAGAGAGTCACGAGCTTAAAAAGAGCCTGGGTCCCATCGCAACCCTCGGCGGGCAGGGTCTCCTGAGTCACAACTGGGTCTTTACCTTTAAGACCCTACCCCTCTGCCAACTTACCCTTCTTGCTAGGGCTCTTCTCCGGCAAATCCGCTTGCCTCTTGCCATGTACAGATTTCTCCGGAGATGCAACATCCTTGGACCCTACGGTCGAGACCGACCCTTTTTCAGCCTTAGCCGCCTGGCGCTTCAAGGCTCTCTCCTGTTTCTGCCGAGCTACTTCCTCATCCTTCAATCTCCTCGCCTCCTCCATTGTCGAGGCAGAAATATTAAGGCCCGAACTGTGCCGCCATTTCTGCCATAAAACCAAGAAACAAGTCACGATACAGTAAAAAGGAGGCAAATAAAAGCATGGAAAAGGTCAGAAGAGGGAATCACCAGACTGACTCTCGTCAACACTTGTCTCATACTCCTCCCCCTCTTCCTCACCTTCATCATGAGCCTCATCCTCTGAATCTGCCACAACGTTACTTAAACCAAATTTGACCAATACCCGTTGGGATTTAAAATCCCGAACATCAAACTTTTCCTTTCCTACTTCCATACCCCTACCTACAATATTGTTGAAAACCAGCAGACTCAATGTTCCTAAGGAAAACTTCAGCCCCATTTTCTCCGCATTGGGCTCTCTCCAATCAAAGGGAAATCGTCATCCGGCTGTTTGAGGCGGCTTCACGAAGAAAAATTCATTCTTCCACCGTTTGATGGAAGACGGGGATCCTCCCATGATCATCAATGTCCGATGCTGGGCCACGTCTACCCAGTCCCCTTTCATCTTCATAAGAAAATACTTCTAAATAACATCCAAAGATAGTGGAGCCCTCACCATTTTACTTTTTGCTATGTACGCCAGAAGGCCCTCCACCATTTGGAAAAATCTGGGACGGTTCCAAGCCAAAGAAATCAAAAAATTCTATCAGAATCGGATGAAGAGGAATGCAGACACCCGCCTCAATAACCTCTTTGTAGAAGGCTGTCTCCCCCTCCACGCTGTTGTTGCACGGTAGACACCCCATTTTGACCGAACCATTTATCCTTGTGTTTGATCAAAACCCCACCAAATCAGAGATTTATGGCCCCAAATTCCACTCTAAGGCAGTTTAGGGTCCCAACTAAGTCCCCATAAAATTTTGTCAAAATCTAAGCTGATTTGCCCAGCGAACGAACCTTGGAAAGCATCGCAGTGTAAATATATAAGGGGGGCGAATTATCCTGGAAAGGGTCTGTGGATACACACACACATGATCAAAGAGCTTGCACCTACATCGGAGTCATCACCATTCAGAGATGATCAAGTTAAGAAGCTTAAGATAAAGATCCCTCAAGCTACCTAGCAAGTGTCAAGAAGAAGCTTGGAGTTGAATAAGCCATTGGTGACACCTCATGCACCTTCCAACATGCATTGAAGATTGGAGGAGTCACAAGAACCAAGACAAAGTTCAAGATTTTCATTCAAGACGAAGAAGTCAGAGAGAGTGCAAAAGAGAAAAGACATTCCAAGAAGACTCAATGATATACACTTTAGAATGTATTTTGGAGTTCTCTTGATTTTATATTTAAATGCACTTTCAAAAGGTTTTTCAAATGGTTTTCATTCTTAACTTTTTACATCTTTGAAAACCAAACACACACCCAAAAATGTGTTTGAAAACCTAGGACTTAAGCCCAAAGACCAAAGCCCAAAGACCCTGGATCTCAAAGTTAAAAATGGAATTTTACTCAGGGCCGGTCGACTAGGCTATTCCAGGCGACTGCAGGATGTAACTTAGAATTCTAGGGCATCTCGAAATTTATCGAGCCGGTCGACCGAGGTGATTCGGGCGACCGCGAAAATGGTTCTGTTGAAACAGAACCATTCCAGGTTGGTCTTGGCGGGCGACCTCCATTGGTCTGGTCGACTGCGTTAGTGTTTTTGAGCCGAATTTTTATTCAAACAGATTGCACTCGTCGGACGACCACCATAGGGCCGGTCGACCACGCCGGTATGAAATTTAAAATTAAAAAGAAGGGCCCTATAAGGGCGGGCGATCGTCGTGCCTCGGTCGACCACCACGGCTTGGAAAACTAGCCGTTGGGGCTTACGCATGTTGACTTTTTCAACCCTGTATTTTACAGTTTTACCCCCAAACGGTCATATTTCCTTGTGGGATATATATACACTATCAAAACATTTCTAAACAACCTTTTGCAAGATCAAATCCCATCTTCTTGAACCTAAACTTTTACATGAAAGGTTAAACCTCTTTGAATTTGTACTTTTATATTCTATCAAGAGGATCACCATATGCTTTACATTTGCATCTAAAATTCCTCTCCCTTGATTTTATCCCCTCAAATCCCTCTGAGATCTCCTTCTCTTGTGCGCGCAAACCCAGTTTTGGGTTTTTCGTGAAACCTATTTGTGCAAACCCATCTCTCTCCACTCTCTTTGCCGTAAATATCGAATCTCCAAAAAAATCTCACAAATCTCTCCCTAAATTCTCCCTCCCTCTCTCTCTCTCTCTCTCTCTCTCTCTCTCTCTCTCTCTCTCTCTCTCTCTCTCTCGGAAATCTCTCTCTCGGAAATCTCTCTCTCTTGCTCGACCATCTTTCTCTCTCTTTACGGCAAAATCCAAAACCCTCTCTTATGCCGTAAATCCCAAAAACACACAAAAAAAAGAAAGAAAAAGAAAAATCTCATATTCTCTCCTCTTGTTGTCGTAAACCCCAAATCTCTCTAATTCGCACTCCCAACTCCTTTTATTTCCTCACTTTCTTCCTCTTTTGAATCCCAAAACTCCACCCTAACCCTTTCTTTTATTTTTTCTATATTTTTGGCTTCTATGGCCTTTGTCTTGATCTCCATGATGTACCCTAAGTATTTGATGAAATGTCTATAAGAGGGCTTTTGTGCCTTAAAGGTCTTCTTTTCTTTGCAAGTTGAAGGCCTTCTACTTGTGCGATCCTTAATGGTTCCTTGTTGGGGAAGAGAATGGACATCTCTTTCTGTATACAACCAGCACCAATCTTGCCTACATGCGCGTGTTGTGAGGTGACTTATCTCGGTCATCTGGGGAGTGGACCCTAAGCAAGAAGTGTAGGTGCGATGATTGGATCGCACAACCGAACCGAATCAAATAAAGAACAACTTGTGGACAAGAGAGTGTAAGGTTGTTCTACCCATAGTTAGCAAAATGTGATACGCCAAAAAAATGGGATGGCAAAAATTCAAGTTTAATACGGTACCGGTTCAAAAAACGTAGTCCAAAAAATGGCAACACAAGAAAATGAGTTTAGAATTTTGTCATTTACAAAATATGGTGGGGGTAAAATTGGAAAGTTGGCCCAAAAAACGTGTTTAAAACACATTTTAGACGTGTTTAAAACATTTGCCTAAAAAATGGAGTTTTATTCGTTGTGAAAGTTTTAAACAGAGTATTAAACGGCACATTAATCAAACGCTTTTTTCCAAAAAAAAATGGAATTTTGCTAACTATGGTTCTACCAGACATGACCCTTCACATGTTCTTAGACCTGAGGGATCTTATTGGTCTATGGGCCCGTTCTAGGGTCTTAGTCTATCTCATAGTGATTCTAGTATAGGGTCACATTCGGATAGTGCTATATCCTAGAGCAAACCCTCGAGACCAATATTGATACTCAATATGGGATTCTTCGCCCTAAAATTTAGGGATTAACATCTACAATTTTATCAGAGCGGTAGGCCTCTTAAATAGCCTGGCCAGGCAGATTTGATAAAAGGTTTATCGGAATGTATTCTGAAACATTGAAAAGCTTTCAAAGGATTTTACAAATGCATTTGGAAGCCTAATACCGTTTGACCAAAATGGTATACCAAGAGTGGGCCAAAGGGGTAAGAGGTGTCCACCCAACTAGGACTCAAGTCAGTAGATGTAGTAGAGGAGAAAGGACTTGCACATACAAGATGTGATTATGGGTAAGATGATCTGACGATCATCTTCAGGGTTACGTCTCGATGGAGGCCACTGACTCAATCCGTGTAGTTTAACTACAGAGCAAGATCACAGTGGAACCCACTAAAGGGTTCTACAGTATCGACCGTCGGATCCCTGCGATGATCCCACTCATAACTCGAATGACCCAATAACATCTAAACGGATCAGGGTTCCACATTTTAAGTATTTGCACAGACAGATAAGATCCGTTAGATCAATGTGGATATTTATTAATTATATATATATATATATATAGAGAGAGAGAGAGAGAACGATTTCTACACACAAGTGTAGATAAGTTATCTACACACTAGCTTAAAATACAGTGGAGGGCATATTGTTTGGGTGATCCAAACCATTCATTTGATTGGCCCTCACATAGATAGGGTGTCCACAAACAATCAGCTCCATAGGATCATCCCAACCCTATGATCTGTGGAGGTAAAATGGACGTGTATAAACCTTCAAAAATCTGTCCATTTTTTACCTCCACGGTTCGAAGGGTTAGAATGATCCTATGAAGCTGATTTTTTAGGCACACCCTATCTATGTGAGGGCCCATCAAATGAATGCTTTGGATCACCCAAACAATGTGGGCCCCCACTGTATTTTAAGCTAGTGTGTAGATAACTTCTCTACACTTGTGTGTAGAAACTGTTTTCTCATATGTATATATATATATATATATATATATATATATATATATATATATATGAGGAAACTGTTGGTGAGCTTAACCAAACTTATGGTGAGCTAGCTTGCCCAATCACATGGGTCCCACATTTTGGGGAGTGATCCAAACCATTCATTTGCAAGGCCTTATCATAGATAGGGGTGTACCAAAAATCAGCTCCATAGGATCATCCTAACCCCTCCATTTGTGGAGGACAAAAATGGGGCAGATTTGTGTCTGTCCATTTTTGTCCTCCACAAATGGAGAGGTTAGGATGATCCTATGGAGCTGATTTTTGGTACACCCCCATCTATGTAAGGGACTTTCAAATGAATGGTTTGGATCATCCTAACAAAGTGGGCCCCCATGTGATTGGGCAAGCTAGCTCACCATAAGTTTGGTGAGCTTAAACTCACCAACAGTTTCCTCTCTCTCTCTCTCTCTCTCTCTCTATATATATATATATATATATATATATATATATAGAGAGAGAGAGAGAGAGGAAAGTGGCTCTAGTCTGCCGACTAGAGATCATTCTCTAGTCCGCCTACCAAAAACACATGGGTCCCATCTTATTTGGGTGATGCAAAGCAATCATTTGATGGGCCCCGACATAGAGAGGGTGTCCACAAAAAATCAGCTCCATAGGATCATCCCAACCCTACGATTTGTGGAGCTTAAAAGGGACGGCTACAAACTGCCACAAATCTGTCCATTTTTTAGCTCCACAAATCGAAGGGTTAAGATGATCCTATGAAGCTGATTTTGTGGACACCCTATCTATGATGGGGCCTATCAAATGAATGCTTTAGATCACCACAAAAAATGTGGAACCCATGTGTTTTTGGTCAGCGGACTAGAGAATGATCTCTAGTCGGCAGACTAGAGACACTTTTCTTATATATATATATATATATATATATATATATATATATATATGAGGAAAATGATTGTGAGCTTGAAGCTCATATAGCTTATATGAGCTTGAGGGCCCAAACACATGTGGGCCCACATTGTTAGGATGATCCGAAGCATTCATTTGAAAGGCCCTTACATAGATAGGGTGTGTACAAAAAATCAGCTCCATAGGATCATCCTAACCCATCCAAAAGTGGAGGGCAAAATAGACAGACACCGTTTGCCACAAATCTGCCCATTTTTGCCCTCCGCTTTTGGAGGGGTTAGGATGATCCAATGGAGCTGATTTTTGGTACACACCCTATCTATGATGGGGCCTTGCAAATAAATGGTTTGGATCACCACAAAAAATGTGGGACCCATTGTAGACACCCACATTTTGCTTTACTTTAACCAATAATAACCTAATATATTGATCCATCCTCAAATTTTTTGAAAAAAACAAAATGATAAAGAGATGTACCTGGTGAGATGATTAGATCCGAAAAATTGAAAAATACCCTGATTAGTGAATTTAGTGTGTTAAATCCATGTGAGAACCCCCTCTATCATTGATTTATATGTTTTAGGTCATTAATATCTTGATCTGACTTTACGGATCATCAATCGGGACAAAATAAGATAGGGTCACTTCATAGCCCGAACCCTGATTCCATTCCGAGACCCGATTTCCGTAAATCGTTAGATCAATGGCAGATCTTGACCTGGGTCTAACCATCCAAAACCACCTAACCTCTCCTCTCATCCTAACCATCCAAACCTCACCTAACCTCACCTAACCTCTCCTCTCATCCTAACCATCCAAACCTCACCTAACCTCACCTAACCTCACCTAACCACCTAACCTCACCTAACCTTACCTAACCTCACCTAACCTCACCTAACCTCCTATCCCATTCTCCTATAAATACCCTCTCATCCCACCATCCAACAAAAAGAAGAAAAAGAACCCCTCTCTTAGAAAATTCATCCCTCTCCCTCATCTCTTCAAGGGTTCGGCCATCCTTGCCGGATCGGGTGATTTTATACGTTGGGTGATATATATCAAAAGCAGTCATTATCAAGCAAGGAATCATCTTCAAGGAATTACCATCAAAGAAAAATCAAACACAAAGTGGGTTTCCAAAGAGGTAGGCATTTATTTCAATTCTATGTAGGGTCTGTTTTCATGCATATCTTTTACTTTAAAAGAAAAACCATGTTAGGAAGCATGTAGGGTCTGTTTTCCCCCTGGTTAGCCTCTGGTTAGACCCTGGTTGCACCCAGGTTCGCTGCTGGTTGCACCCAGGTTCGATGCTGGTTGCACCCTGGTTCCCTACTGATTCGCACCCTGGTCCGCACCCTGGTTTGTACCCTGCTTCCTCCTAGTTAGACCATGGCTAGTCTCGGGTTTGCTCCTAACTTAGACCCGACTCACTTGACCCTAACCATTAACCCAATCCAACCAAGTCATATCCCAACACAATCCGAGTCGCATGTCTGAATCCATTTGGCCGAATCTCATAAGCCCGCCCACTTTGAATTCCGAAAATTCAAACCCTTGATGATTCCAATATGCTCAATTCTTTGATGCAAATTCCCAATTCCAAAATCCCATTGCTATATCAATGTTTTTGAATCTCAAGTCCAATGCTCAAATACAAACCCGATTCCTGATCCAAATACCAAACCTGTTTTCCAAAATCCAAGCAACCTCCCCAGCGGAACTACGTGTGGCTTGATCCCCATCACGGGGTACGTAGGCAATTTGGCACTCCCAAGTTCAGTCGCACCTTTCTCTATCTTTCCCATTCCCTCACACTATTCATCATCTCGATTCATCTCGTGTCTCTCGGAACCATTGGATTATGGTTTCCGTCGTAAGAACCCTTAGAGCCCAATTTAGGAACAATGGTGTCGTGTCGTGTTGTGTCCTAAGTTTTAGGGAGTCCTAGAGTTAGG
Organism: Tasmannia lanceolata; assembly: GCF_043159265.1. Classification (NCBI taxonomy): domain Eukaryota; kingdom Viridiplantae; phylum Streptophyta; class Magnoliopsida; order Canellales; family Winteraceae; genus Tasmannia; species Tasmannia lanceolata. Next base: position 7,365,417 of record NW_027518688.1, on the reverse strand, counting down.
AGTCCAGCTTCATCACGGACGCTTGCTATGTATAGCAACCGTGCCATAGGTCAAGTTACACTAGTCATCCAGTTTTTCCCTAGGACAAGCCTAGTAAACTAGGATGTAGGCTAACCTGCATTAGTCTAAGGGACAACTTGCATTTAGATAAGAATCATATAGCATCTTCGATGAAATCCTAAGATAATAAAATCCTCAACTTGAATTAAATAACTTTTCTTAAAACTGTTGAAACAATCAATCCCGTCTAGGTCGGTGTCTTAGTTGAGTTAGGCATATGTAACTTAGCTTAGGTTCACCGAACTACGTCGACTCTGATCCCAGTGAGGCTTGGGTACGTAGGCAGCTTGGATGTCTGACGGCATACCACCCGCGAGTCGGCACCACAACAAATTGTGGTGTTTTGTATATTAATTTTCTTGTAAATGCTTAATCAAATCACTTAGGACTTTCCATGAAATTAGAATTTTATGAGAACTTTCACTTCGATTGAATCCAGACAAATTAATAAATCAAGATACACATTTAGGATTCACATTGAAATTAGATGTTAGGATGCATGTCACTTAGTTCGCACTTTAACATAGAGTTGAATGAGCCATTTAAAATAAATTTAAAAGAGTTAGCTTTTGGAATCGAAGACCGATTATCGGGCAGGAATGGTGCATGTGGTGGATAACTCCCCATACCTTCCATTCTCGTAACCAGGTAGCGAGTCTAGATTTCTGGTTAATTATGGGTCCTAGATCCCACATCTAGGTGGCGACTCTGTCAGTCTCTTTCGTGTGGAATTCGGATTGCCTTAGTGATCCCAAGTTCACATAAAAGACGAATTACAATCAACAATTAAAAAACACACGCCAATCGCGTGGATACGAGAGACCAAGAGAGAGAGCGCGCGGCTCGCGCCCCACCCCTCTCGCGGGATCCGGGTACCACAGTTTGGCGACTCCACTGGGGATCACCTAACTTCATTAAAATTTCAAAAGATAATTCATTTGAATTTGATTTAACTGGCTCATAAAAACTCTATACTTGTTAGATTAGTTTGTCTTGTTTTATTTTCTCATCACATTTTACTTGAACTTAATCTAACAAAACCTGAAGGCATTATAGATTGCGCAAACATATTGCACACACCTACATCACTTGCATCTAAACCCTTGCATCTCACGTGCACACACATCCTATTTTAGGAACCCGGAGTGTTATCTAGCATGGTTGACTGGGATTTCATCACCTGGTGCCTCTGTGTTAGAGAAGCATTCCACCCTTAGCCTAGTACCTTTATGGTACGTAAACGGATCTCTTGTTCACGTACTGATACGCCGGACACTGGTACAGTATATCGAACAGGGATTCGCGCTAAGGGAACTCTTGGCCTTACCCCTAGATTAACCCACACATGCATGTAGTATACGAACACATGTGCATCACGTGTGTGAGCCTAGTTTAGGATATCCTACCTATTTGTGTTTAGATTAGGCCGTAGTCCATCTTCCAATGGCTACGATCGGTCCTTAGATACACGAACAAAGTCATGAGTCGAGATCCTCTCTCCACTCCGCTAGATTAGGATTAGGGTTGATGCCTTCAGGTAACACTGTTAAAATGTGTGAAGATTAAAAACTTTCCCTTTGGGGTTATGATATAAATCCCATCATTTCCAAAGATCTCATAGGATTAGTCATTCATGATCTATCCGTTGAAAGCAATCTTATGCTATCTCATCTAATCTCTTGATCGTGCGTCTTTCATTCTTCTGTCATACAATTCGATCGTATCTTCATGCCATCCCCTAACTGGCAGGAGCAGAATCTCACAATCTTTCGATTATGCAATCTCATGATCTGATCATGCCTGGTCCAGATGATCCAATCTTGCTTGTACCCTTGGTCCTTTCTTACTCTAAGGGCAACCTTTTTCAAGAATATTTTGCTAAGTCCTTCAGAGTTCACTATCATAATCCTTGAACTAGGGGCATTCCCCTATGCGAATCAGTCATCATGGTCAGTACAATTGTTGAGTCCGGTCTTACATTTCAAGGTCAATGCCTAGTTCAGGCAAGTCATCTCTCTTTTTTATTTAGAGTTGTGAATCCTGAGCATGTTCAGGATAGGTCGTGTCCAATAATTCACTTGTGTCTGTCTCTTAAGTTTGCTTCTGATCTTAAAGTAAGACTCCCTCCTCAAATGAGGACAAAATTGACGAAACTCCACTTGAGTCACAGCAATTACTTGAATAAGAGGAGGAGCGCCAATCCCAGCTTTTCAAAGATGAAATTGAAGTGGTAAACACTGGCACTGAAACTTTGATTCAGTGAATGCCGATTGAAAATACATTACCCTCTGAAGAGTGTGAAGAATTGATAAAATTATTTCAAGAATAAGAAGATTGTCTAGAAAAGCTACAACCGATACCAGGGGCAAGACATAGATGGAAAGCTCAAAGAAAATGAAGAAAGTGAGAAGATATATGCTATACAAGGGGCATAGAGTGGAAACAACTTTCATATTTCCAATCAATGACCTTGGTTCTCAAATTCATAACATAAAGCCAACAAATTCAAGATAAGAAGTTCAAGAGCAAGCATTGAAAAGTGATCATCAGAACGAATCCATAGATGGAGGATGTCAAAGAACAAGTTTCGCTCTATGAAAGTCGAAAGCACGCTTTAGAATCTTGGAAGAAGAAGATCCATTATCTCTTACCTGGAAATGCCGTCAAACTCCATAAAAAAAAACAAAAGAAAAAAAAAGAAGAAATAAATAATCAATACCAGAGGGACCCTAGTAACCTAGATCGATTCCCAATTTGAACATCGGAAGGCCTCCTTTGGCCGAATAAATCCCAAAATCAGAACCCAACGTCAAAAGAATACCGGTTTGCAAACCCTTCGAGCCTGAATCAAATTTTCTTGAAAACCCATCAAACTAGGGGCATCCGCCCCGAACTACGCGAGACCTGATCCCTACACTGGGGTACGTAGGTAGCTCGGTTAAACCGAGTTCGGTCGATTCAAAAAAAAAAAAAAAAAAGGAAAAGAAATTCAATCCTTTCAAAAAAAAAAAAAGAGGAACATGATCCAAAAGAAGAGAAGTTAATTATTCCAGAAAGAAAAGAAAAAAGGAAAAATATCAATTAACCTTCAAACAATTTATCTTCAAACTAGGGGCATTCGCCCTGAACTACACACGACCTAATTCCTACCTTGGGATATGTAGGCAACCTGTTCACAGGTTCGGTCGAAATCTTTGTTGAACCTTAAGCCATTCTTTGAAAAGCCCTATCCTACCTATAAAGTCCTTCCGGTGTTCAGAACTAATGAGCTAGGTCCCGGAATACAAAAAGTAAAAAAAAAATGAAAAAAAAGGAACGGAGTTTGAAGATCTGCTAGACTGAAAACCTGAAAGGGCGGTCTAGGCAAAATTTAAGATCATTCCCCTGCTAAGTTGAAAACCCAAAATGGCGGCTTAGGCAAAAGCTAAGGGGATAGCCTGCTGGATCAAAAACCTAGAAAGGTGGTTCAGGCAAAAGTTAAGGCTAGCACGGTCCGCCAAGTTAAAAACCCCGAAGAGGTGACTTGGTCACGGTAAGAGAATCATTATAAGAAGGCTACAGCCGGTATCAAGACTGAAGATTAACTGAAGTTTAAGCAAATTCAAGTGACATCCTCAAAACTGGGGGCATTGAAGCTAAGCAATCTTAGGGGGCGTAATTAAATCCTTGAGGCATTACTGTTTTAAGGAAAAAGTCCAGTGTTTACCAATTAAAAAACTATTCCTCGAAAGGATAGACTTACCAAACAAAATATTAACTAAGTCAGAAGCATCACTGTGTTTGTCAGTATAGTCAGTCAATCTTTGTTATTCTAAGTTCACTCCTTCAGGGCTGCTCAATCCTTTGAGTAGTGCCTTTCATCTAAGTTTTCTCTTTAGAAAGAGTCAATCGTCGTTCATATGTCCAAATGATGTAACTGTCTTGGTGAAGGAGGCCCGGCCTAGGCAGCTCCCTGCAATTATACCTGAAAGGGTTCAAGAATCTAGTCAAACAGCTACATTTCAAAGAAGATCAACTCAGAAGAGTTCAGAAGTAGAAACATCAGAAAGCCCAGCTTCCGTAAAAAGATCATACCCCAGGAAGGCACCTTAAGCTTGGAAGAGCCCCAGATGCAATGGTGGTTGAGCCAATTTCTCAGAAAGACGAACCATTAAAATTCGGAATCTCCTTCCAGTTTGTTAAATACTATCCTGGTCAAGAAATGTTTATCTAAACACCTGTCAAGAGGCAAATCCCGCTTTTCCATGTTAGAGAGCCGTTGTTCTAAATTACCAATTTCAAGTATCTTGTTCAAGGTTTCAGTTATCAAAATCCCCAGAAGACAAGACCAACAGTCTCATTGAGAAAAATCTTGTTGAAGTTTCATAAAAGTGTTCCTAATCCATTCTTGTTACTAATGGTTCTTCGTTCATAAGGTTGGTCGTCTCATCATTCGTCAAAGTCTTGGTTTCCAATATCTTTACTGGGCACGATCTATAATGTCCCCGATTTCATTGAGTTCAAAAAAAAAAAAAAAAAAAAATCCAAAATTCATCAAATCCAATCCCCGATTCAAACAAATCCAATCTTACGTCAAATTCAAGTTCATGAAAAATCTCATGTCCTCTTTGAGCCCTTTTGTGAAAGGTGCCTCATTTCTCGAGTCCATTTGTGAATGGTCTCGTCTTCTCCTTGAACCCGTTTGTGAACAGGTTTCTCATTCTCTGAGTCCATTTGTGAATGCTCTAATGTCCTCTTTGAGCCCGTTTGTGAACGGTGCCTCTGTTCTCGAGGCCATTTGTGAATGGTCTCATCTTCTCCTTGAGCCCGTTTGCGGACGGTACCTCATTTTCCAAAAATAAAAAAATTTATCAAATCCAAATCCTTAATTAAAAAAAAAAATAAAAAAATCCAATCCTACGTCAAATTCAAGTTCATAAAAAATCTCTAAATTCTTCGAGCCCGTTTGTGAACGGGGCCTCATTTCTCGAGTCCATTTGTGAATGGTCTTGTCTTCTCCTTGAGCCCGTTTGTGAACGGTGCCTCATTTCTCGAATCCATTTGTGAATGGTCTCGTCTTCTCCTTGAGCCCGTTTGTGAACGGTGCCTCATTTCTCGAGTCCATTTGTGAATGGTCTCGTCTTCTCCTTGAGCCCGTTTGTGAATGGTGCCTCATTTCTCGAGTCCATTTGTGAATGGTCTTGTCTTATCCTTGAGCCCGTTTGTGAATGGTGCCTCTTTTCTCGAATCCATTTGTGAATGGTATCGTCCTCCTTGAGCCCGTTTATGAACGGTGCCTCATTTCTCGAGTCCATTTGTGAATGGTCTTGTCTTCTCCTTGAGCCCGTTTGTGAACGGTGCCTCTTTTCTCGAGTCCATTTGTGAATGGTTTTCTATCCTCTTCGAGCCCGTTTGAGAACGGTGCCTCTTTTCTTCGAGTCCATACAACTATGGTCTCTTATCCTCTTTGAACATCATACATCTATGATGTCTCATTTCCTTGAATCCGTACAAATACGGTATTTCATTATCTTCGAGTCCGTACAACTATGGTCTCTTATCCCCTTTGAACATCATACAACTATGATGTCTCATTCCCTTGGAATCCGTACAAATACGGTATTTCATTATCTTCGAGTCCGTACAACTATGGTCTCTTATCCCCTTTGAACATCATACAACTATGATGTCTCATTCCCTTGGAATCCGTACAAATACGGTATTTCATTCTCTTCGAGTCCATACAACTATGGTCTCTTATCCCCTTTGAACATCATACAACTATGATGTCTCATTCCCTTGGAATCCGTACAAATACGGTATTTCATTCTCTCCGAGTCCATACGACTATGGTCTCTTATCCCCTTTGAACATCATACAACTATGATGTCTCATTCCCTTGGAATCCGTACAAATACGGTATTTAATTCTCTCCGAGTCCATACGACTATGGTCTCTTATCCCCTTTGAACATCATACAATTATGATGTCTCATTTCCTTGGAATCCGTACAAATACGGTATTTCATTATCTTCGAGTCCGTACAACTATGGTCTCTTATCCCCTTTGAACATCATACAACTATGATGTCTCATTCCCTTGGAATCCGTACAAATACGATATTTCATTCTCTTCGAGTCCATACAACTATGGTCTCTTATCCCCTTTAAACATCATACAACTATGATGTCTCATTTCCTTGGAATCCGTACAAATACGGTATTTCATTCTCTTCGAGTCCATACAACTATGGTCTCTTATACCCTTTGAACATCATACAACTATGATGTCTCATTTCCTTGGAATCCGTATAAATATGGTATTTCATCTTACCCAAGCCCATTCAAAAATGATGCTGCGTTTTCATTAAGAATCTTTCAAAAGTCATCCATTATTCTCTCTGAGACCATTTGAAAATGACGTCTCATTTCCTCTGAAGCTGTTCAAAAGCGATATTCCTTTCCCTCCGAAAATCCATTTGAAAATGGTATCCCATTTCTCTCGTTGCCAGCGGCACCGCAGCGGGTTTGTTTTATTGCATTCCAATTCTAGGATTTCATCTAAGGTCTTGCATTATATTAGGTTGCATTGTGTTTAGGGGGTCCTTTGTCGATTAAAGCTACGCAAAATGGTTCTGTCATTTTGACTTTGGTATTCGATGACTACGTCGTCTCTACCAAAGAGGGGCATCTGTAGACACCCACATTTTGCTTTACTTTAACCAATAATAACCTAATATATTGATCCATCCTCAAATTTTTTGAAAAAAACAAAATGATAAAGAGATGTACCTGGTGAGATGATTAGATCCGAAAAATTGAAAAATACCCTGATTAGTGAATTTAGTGTGTTAAATCCATGTGAGAACCCCCTCTATCATTGATTTATATGTTTTAGGTCATTAATATCTTGATCTGACTTTACGGATCATCAATCGGGACAAAATAAGATAGGGTCACTTCATAGCCCGAACCCTGATTCCATTCCGAGACCCGATTTCCGTAAATCGTTAGATCAATGGCAGATCTTGACCTGGGTCTAACCATCCAAAACCACCTAACCTCTCCTCTCATCCTAACCATCCAAACCTCACCTAACCTCACCTAACCTCTCCTCTCATCCTAACCATCCAAACCTCACCTAACCTCACCTAACCTCACCTAACCACCTAACCTCACCTAACCTTACCTAACCTCACCTAACCTCACCTAACCTCCTATCCCATTCTCCTATAAATACCCTCTCATCCCACCATCCAACAAAAAGAAGAAAAAGAACCCCTCTCTTAGAAAATTCATCCCTCTCCCTCATCTCTTCAAGGGTTCGGCCATCCTTGCCGGATCGGGTGATTTTATACGTTGGGTGATATATATCAAAAGCAGTCATTATCAAGCAAGGAATCATCTTCAAGGAATTACCATCAAAGAAAAATCAAACACAAAGTGGGTTTCCAAAGAGGTAGGCATTTATTTCAATTCTATGTAGGGTCTGTTTTCATGCATATCTTTTACTTTAAAAGAAAAACCATGTTAGGAAGCATGTAGGGTCTGTTTTCCCCCTGGTTAGCCTCTGGTTAGACCCTGGTTGCACCCAGGTTCGCTGCTGGTTGCACCCAGGTTCGATGCTGGTTGCACCCTGGTTCCCTACTGATTCGCACCCTGGTCCGCACCCTGGTTTGTACCCTGCTTCCTCCTAGTTAGACCATGGCTAGTCTCGGGTTTGCTCCTAACTTAGACCCGACTCACTTGACCCTAACCATTAACCCAATCCAACCAAGTCATATCCCAACACAATCCGAGTCGCATGTCTGAATCCATTTGGCCGAATCTCATAAGCCCGCCCACTTTGAATTCCGAAAATTCAAACCCTTGATGATTCCAATATGCTCAATTCTTTGATGCAAATTCCCAATTCCAAAATCCCATTGCTATATCAATGTTTTTGAATCTCAAGTCCAATGCTCAAATACAAACCCGATTCCTGATCCAAATACCAAACCTGTTTTCCAAAATCCAAGCAACCTCCCCAGCGGAACTACGTGTGGCTTGATCCCCATCACGGGGTACGTAGGCAATTTGGCACTCCCAAGTTCAGTCGCACCTTTCTCTATCTTTCCCATTCCCTCACACTATTCATCATCTCGATTCATCTCGTGTCTCTCGGAACCATTGGATTATGGTTTCCGTCGTAAGAACCCTTAGAGCCCAATTTAGGAACAATGGTGTCGTGTCGTGTTGTGTCCTAAGTTTTAGGGAGTCCTAGAGTTAGGAGTCCAGCTTCATCACGGACGCTTGCTATGTATAGCAACCGTGCCATAGGTCAAGTTACACTAGTCATCCAGTTTTTCCCTAGGACAAGCCTAGTAAACTAGGATGTAGGCTAACCTGCATTAGTCTAAGGGACAACTTGCATTTAGATAAGAATCATATAGCATCTTCGATGAAATCCTAAGATAATAAAATCCTCAACTTGAATTAAATAACTTTTCTTAAAACTGTTGAAACAATCAATCCCGTCTAGGTCGGTGTCTTAGTTGAGTTAGGCATATGTAACTTAGCTTAGGTTCACCGAACTACGTCGACTCTGATCCCAGTGAGGCTTGGGTACGTAGGCAGCTTGGATGTCTGACGGCATACCACCCGCGAGTCGGCACCACAACAAATTGTGGTGTTTTGTATATTAATTTTCTTGTAAATGCTTAATCAAATCACTTAGGACTTTCCATGAAATTAGAATTTTATGAGAACTTTCACTTCGATTGAATCCAGACAAATTAATAAATCAAGATACACATTTAGGATTCACATTGAAATTAGATGTTAGGATGCATGTCACTTAGTTCGCACTTTAACATAGAGTTGAATGAGCCATTTAAAATAAATTTAAAAGAGTTAGCTTTTGGAATCGAAGACCGATTATCGGGCAGGAATGGTGCATGTGGTGGATAACTCCCCATACCTTCCATTCTCGTAACCAGGTAGCGAGTCTAGATTTCTGGTTAATTATGGGTCCTAGATCCCACATCTAGGTGGCGACTCTGTCAGTCTCTTTCGTGTGGAATTCGGATTGCCTTAGTGATCCCAAGTTCACATAAAAGACGAATTACAATCAACAATTAAAAAACACACGCCAATCGCGTGGATACGAGAGACCAAGAGAGAGAGCGCGCGGCTCGCGCCCCACCCCTCTCGCGGGATCCGGGTACCACACCCATGTGTTTGGGCCCTCAAGCTCATATAAGCTATATGAGCTTCAAGCTCACAATCATTTTCCTCTATATATATATATATATATATATATATATATATATATATATATATATATGTGTGTGTGTGTGTGTGTGTGTGTGTGTGTGTGTGTGTGTGTGTGTGTTAGTTAAAGAGTGAACTAGCAAGAGACTATGAGAGAATTTTTCAAGAACAAAATTGGAGCCAAGTAACTCCCATCGGATGGGAGTCACTAATTAATTAGATGGATAATTAATTATTTATTTAATTAAACATTATTAAATATTATTATTATGATTAAGAATAGAAATAATAGTATGAAATCCAAATGAGGACAGTTGTACCCAAACTGATTTTGCATAGAGGGCAAAATGAGAACTGAATTCAAAATTGGAGTTGTCCCACACATTGGGAAACGTGTGGTGGGGTCCACCCAAGGTTACCCGGAACACGGTTCGTTCCGGTACGCGGTACGGGAATGGGTATGGGGTACGATGGTACCCCGGTGCGCGGTACGATGAGCGTAGGCTAAGTTGGTTCGCTTTATGGGGTCACGGGTCGGCTTGGAGCGCTAATCCGGGTCATTTTTGTACTCTCTCACTCTAGTTTAATGTTATGCCAAGAGATGCTAAAGTATTGTTAGGCCTTATCTTAAATATGACGGTCAAGCATATCAACTGGTGGTTGCTGATAGTTTTTGGGAAAGGCAATCATAATTAACAGCTAATTTAAAAAGAGATTAAAACTTGTAGTGCTAATATCAGTTTTTGGGAAAGGCAATACCATTTGACAACTCTTTTAAAGAAAAGGTTAAAACTTGTAGTGCCAAATATCAGTAGGTTTGTGGTCAGATTTTTTGTTTAGGGTTTTTAAGTGGTTGCATGCCTTCCACGTTTTCCTTTTCCCTCATCTCTTATGTCATTTACAAATCCCCCTCTCTCTCTCTGCAAAAGCAAGGAAGCAGGGAAGGAGGTTTTATAATACTATGCATGGGTTGTATTTCGATTGGCGATCTTCAGTGGAAGTTTCTGTCGGAACAAGTTTCAATTTAGTCTCTTTACTTCTCAATTTCTTCTTTTTTTCGGCCTCCAATACGGAATTATTAGATTAAAGCTGGGAAAGAGAGTTGTTTTTTTGTTCTCTTTCCCCCGTTCTTCCCCCTCCTCTATGCACCTCTCCCATTCTTGTGGGTTGCCCGGGTCGCCATTTTTGGCTATCCGGGTCGAGAATGACCCGTGTTTGGAATCAGCGACCCCGGATCGCGGGTTAGAGGGTGGGAGGGCGATCCCGGTAACTTTGGGTCCACCACACACCCAACTCAGTTGGGACACAAGGGAAAACATTTCCCACTTTGGTTTGGAGTTACATTTATACTGGAAGTCCTTTTGGAGATGGAATTGTTCCAAGCTATCTTCTAGAAGTCATAGAATATGATTCCAACTTGAACTCTATTGGATAAGCTCTCAAAGAGTTGGAGTGTGACTCAAATACACGCCCCCCAAGGAGTGAGGGGCGTCGAACTCAGCCATGGGTCGGTTTTGGGAGGAGTCCCAATTTGTTTTGGACTTTGATACAAGATGTCTTCTAATTTGGATAGAATTTGGGTGAGAAAAAGAAGGAATGAACTAACCAAACTCTCTTGGACTATAATATGAGGGTGGACAAATTCCATCAGCAGATGAAATCTGGAATTCGTCCACTCCCCTCCCCCTTGGAAAATCGTTTTCACATTCTCCCTTCATCTCTCCCTCAATAGTTGAAAATCACACCAAAGATCAAAAGAAAAAGGCTTCCAATATAATTCTCTATTCTCTGTCACTTGGATACTGATTAAGTCAGATCCTAAAGAAGTGAATAAGAGTTATTCACATCCACAATCAACGGTGCAAACAATAGAATCCATCGGTTCAACTTGCGGGTTCGTGGTGTTTAGAACGATTGCAACCGTTCGAAGAGTAGATCAAGCATCGTGACCTATCAATTTATTCTTCAAAAAGGTATTTATTGATCTTAGATTAATTATAATAACTAATCTAGACTCTGGGATCTTGGGCAAAAGCAAGATCAAAAGAAAAACATAAAATACTATGCGAATCTAATTTCTGCTACCATAGCGATCTTGTCGGAAGGAGATATCCTTCTTTCAACCTATACATACCCCATTAACTGCATTGCACTTCTTTTCTGGAGGTACAAACCATGTGTCAAATACTGCCTGCTAAGACCAGGCGGTTTGATGGTTAAACTTCTCTGAGTGCTCGGTATTTGAAATTGAAACTTATGGCAGGATTGTTTTCCCTTCCTCCTGACCAGCCATCAGAAACTTGCCCTTCCGTTGCTTTTCCCGTGGTTTTAAATTTTGGTTTCGGTATAAATTTCAGTCCCAGCCGAAACTGAAATTTCAGCCAAAATTCGTAGAAAGGCCCGAAATGCCAGTTTTTTTGGCTGAAATTTTGGTAATTTCGGCCAAAATTGAGTAAAAAAATTTAAAAATAGTATTTCATTGAAATTTTGGCCTAAATTTTCGAAATTTCAACCGAAATTTGGTACTTTTCGGCAATTTCGATTTCGGTACATTTCAGTTTCGGCCACGACTGAAATCTGCGGATTTTGGTCAAAATTTAAAATCATGGCCTTTCCTCTAACCAATCTGAATCGTTCAATTGAATTGAGAAGTTTGATTGAGATCTCTCCCCAACCTAGGGTGGAGATTTTGTCTCCTTCCTCGAGCTGTTAGACTCCTGTTTGTTTTGCCGATCCGAGGGTACACTTTCCTCCATCACCAGCTCAGCATTCGCTGCTCTAGGCCCTTTTTTCCATGATCTTGCCCTTCTTCCTTCAACCCTCATCAGCAGGAGAAGAGCGATCTCTCCGTGGGTTTTCTGCATCAATTTTTACATATTCCTCAAATTCTCCTCCCACACCGATTGATTACCACCTTTCTGCAACCTTTAACCTAACAAAGGAATGTAGAAATCCCCAATGTGCAGTAAAAACTTGTGCTGGGACGTATTATAAACATCTCCCATCCTTCCCTTCCTTCACTACCTTTATCTTTGTGCCGAACAAACTACCCAATGCTTGAACGGTAGAAATAGCCTATGCATGTAACTATATTCCGAAAAATCAGACCCAGATCCCCCTCGAGCCAGTCCTTTAAGCTGGATTCCACTAATTCAGAGAGAGGAGATGATCCCCAAAGGCTCTCGCCCCACTCTTGGCTACTGCAGTTGTGTGCCTCAAACTGGAAGCAAAACAAGATTTCATTCCTGCTCAAGTTAAACTACATAGGTATTTGCAAGAGGTCCCAAAACCAGCTGGTCCATTTCCATATTTCTTCTAGCCTCCATTCTTCTCTCTTCAGTCTGCATATGAAACATGTTTTTCAGTAGTTTGGTTTAATTCTCCTCTTCTTTTCCGGATATAGTTACGGAAATGATATTTTCTCAAGCATTTACGAGATTCTTCCCTTCTGAAGTTGTGGTAACCACTCCCAAACATCTTTCCCTTCAGATTTGAGTCGGAGAAGCAAGCATGTGGGGTTTTGTATCGTGGATGTGATGCTATGGGTAATTATCTTGCTTCTTTGTACCCATGGAACTCAGCCTTGTTTTCTGGGGCAAAAGCTGTCTGGATAAGATTTATGATATCTCGACGATTGAAGCTCTAGGTAAGATATTTGGGGTGGTTCTCCAAGTTAAACTGTCAGGTTACCATGATCATTGTATGACTTTTGCATTGGTTAAAGTCCTTACTCCAAACTGGAAAAGCCTTACCTCATTTATTAGAATAAAGGCTGAGGGTAAATGCTTCTTAATTAGTGTCGTTGTCTTACCTGAGGTATGGCCTTAAGAGAAGAGTTTTGATGGCAATGTGGCAAAAAAACTCAAGCGTTAATAATTCCTCTATGGGGTTTGGGAAGGGGAGGTAAATTCGGCTCATTTGGAATCTACATCCATGGGTAATGTGCCCGCGATTGAAGTTGAAGACCATCTCAGCTCTAGGAATCCATTGTTGGCGGTGAAGTCCGTCTCCGACGAGTGGAGGGAAGGAAACGGGGTCATACCGAAGAGGCAGAAGGCGGCGATCAAACCATTGGATGATTCAAATTTCAAATTTGAATTAGGGTCCAATAAAGCGGAGTGCTCATTGGCTGGCATGCTTAGGCTTAATAAGGCTGGCGTAGATACAGACCGGTTAGATGAATTGGAGTGCCCTGAATTAAATGCGTTGCCATGTGGCCATTTGGGAGGGGATATTAGGGCGATAGAAGATAAAGCAAGGTTGAAAACATCGATATCAATCCGCTTTCTTCTATGAAAGGAGTAAAGAATGTCAGTTTTCTCGAGTACGAGAAAGATAATTATAAGTGTTGGAAGACGTGTTGATTCTCAACCTTTAGTTCGGAAAGGTAGTATGTGCAATCCGCATTTAAGAGGGATCGTGGTGGTATGCGAAGGCCCTCGTTTTGAAAAATGTTCCTTATACGTAGGGGTGGCAAAATTGGCCGAACCGAACCGGAACCGAGTCGACACCGAACCGAAAATTCAGTTTTGGTTTGGTTTAACCAAACCGATTCAAATTTCGGTTTAGTTTGGTTTGGGGATGAATCAAACCGAATCGAAACCGAATATCTCCAATAATTATGAGTAAGGGGTGGTAAAATTGGCAGAACCGAACCGAAACCGAACCGAAAATTCGATTTTGGTTCGGTTTCGGTCTGGTAAAACCAAACCGATTCAAATTTCGGTTCGGTTACCGAAACCGAACCATTGCCACCCCTGCTTATACGCATGAGGGATATCATACCGAGGCTGCTGTCACATCAATGATATCAGTGGATAGAAAGGGCGGTTCAGATCTGTATAAAAAGTGGTCAGTGAGGAGGCGTGTTAAAAGACAAAGAAGGAAAAAGTTAGTCTCTGACGTGATTACAATGTGAGGAAGTTTCTTCCAATCTGAGGATTCTTCATCTTCAGAAGATGGAGAGTTTAGGGATCGCCAAAGCAAAAGGTCCTCGGGAGGGAAAGAACTGCTGGGTGTAGGTGAAAAGAGATCTTTTAAAAGACTTGGACAGAGTAGTCACAAGAGAAGGAAGAGGAAGGACTTGTTCAACAGAGAGGAAGTGGCATCGGAATATCTCAAGCTCCAGTGGAGGAACATACAAGAAGAGGCGAAGGGGAAGGAGAAGGAATTGGAGGAACTTACTGGTAAAAACTCGTTGGCAGAGATTTGTGTCCCGCTATATGAATTGCCGTTATTCAAATCAAAACAAAAACAAGTTTTGAATATAGGGTTTGTTGATGGTGAGAACCGGGAGGAAGAAATTGTACAGGAATTGAGTAAAAAGGCGTGCTCGTCATGTGGAGATCGTGAATCTGGTGTCCCCGAGACTCTCTGGAAGCTGAACTTAGCGGTAAAATCAAATCTTGTCTCAATAGGGCTGACTTCGTTCCGATGGAGGGGAACAAAGAGTTGTCGGAGGAGAGGTCCAGTTGGAAGAATTTGAGGAGATAGCGAAATAGGGAAGTGTCTTGGGGATTGATTATGAAGAAGATGTGGAAGAAACAAAGAGAATGTTCAGTGATATTGAGAGGCGTGATGCAGGGAAAGAAAAGAAAGGGAAGACTCCTGGAAAGTGTAGCAAGGAACTAAAGGCCTTGAGTAGGTAGAGAGAGTTTGTTTTCTCTTGGGTGTAGATACGGTGTTCTTCTGGAAAGCATTGTGTTTTTGTCTTTTGAGAGCTTGCGGCGATGGTGGCGTTCTTTCTTTTAGCTGTTTTGAAGGTTGTTTTTTTCTGTGTTTTGGTAAAGGATGGATCACTATCAATAGCAAGTGCGCTTGAGGGGCTGTGGTCCTTCGCTGCTTGAGGGCTTACTGTGATGTCTCCATGGAGTGGTGATTTCTATTTCTGACTTTGTGGGAAGCCTGGATCAGAAAGGATGTTGGGAAAGGATCTCTACCATGCATTGCTCGATTATGCTTGAGAGACCTTGGTCTTTCGTGTTTTTTGAGTTATCTTTTATCCTAGTTGTACCATTTGAGTTTGTATGGTATGGGGAGTTATTTTCTGTTTTTCTCATGTTGTTGTGACTGGGTGTTTTGTATAGGGGTGGGACTACTGGTCCCCAACTTGGAACTAGATATGGTTTTGATTTATGCTACCTGTATCTTGTCTCAGTTCCTCTGGCTTCAATTTCCTTGGTTAGGACCCCTTGATTTTGATTTCTGTTACCATGAGTTCCAAATGCAACTGAGGTGTCAGTCCCATCTGCAACTTCATGACTTTCCAGTTCAGGAACTGCAATCTCCTGAGGGTCCATTCATTATCCTTTTCTATTGTTTCTTTGATAGCAAGTTCTCAGTGAAGGTAGCAAATCCAAGTTTAAAGGCCTGTTCGTTTAAGATTATGCGAACCGATTGTGAGTGTCAAACCAATTATTAGACCCAACATTGCGTTTGAATTTGCGTCCAATAATTGGTTTGGCCCACACAATCAGTTGGCATAATCTTAAATGAACAGGGCCTAAGCCTCAGGTCAGCTCAAGATTAGCCCTTTGCTGGGGTTGAGCAAGTGGTCTTTTTTAGTCCTTTTTCTTAAATGTTAAAACTGATCACAGTCGTGTCTTATTATTACGGGACATCTTTTTTTCTGGGTGTAAACATCAATCCTTGTTCTTAAAACTGATCACAGCCGTGACTAATTGAAGTCACTGAAATCGCCTAGGACCGAGCTACTCATTCCCAATGCTTGCCCCAGCATCACTCTCATGATTATTTTATGAGACCATAGGGCGCTACTGGCTAAGATGAATTTTCCAATAAAGTCTCAAAGTACTATAAAGAAGCTCAAACTGCGGTGCAAGTTTGTGAAAATTTTGTCCTCAGGAAAGCCTAACAACGCCTCTCAGCTTAGGAATTCAACCATACCTTATAATGTCATCAATTTTAAACCATGTAGAAACTCCCAACTTTACATTGAGCTTTAAGGCCCATGCCCTGGCATCTAGGATTTAACGATATGAACATTGTGGCCATTCAATCACACCTTATGCTCATGCTTATTTAAATTTCTTATTTACACTTCATTGTTCATCCTAGATTAAGTTTTCCAATCATCCTGAAATCATTTTTTTGACATGGAATTTATTTAGGAACCAGGGTCTGCACCTTAAATTTTATTAATGAGAAAATAATAATTACAAGAGGAAATAAAACCTTGCCTCTAATGCAGCTCAATACAAAGAAGAAATAAAAAAGGAAGACCTTTCTGGAAGGCTATTGATATGGGCACTAAAAAGTTTTTGACATTTTCACCAACTCACCTTGACTTTTCTTTATTAATTTGGCTTCTGAGAGTATTCTTGGAAATCGTGAATTCGTAATAACCATTGACAGCTGGTTAAATAGTAAAAGACAACATGAGTTGGTGCAATTATCAAAACATGGTAGTGCAAATATCAGCAGCCTTCTGGAATTGTAATTGTTTGGCTGTCATGTTTTTAATTGTAGGCGTGAGTTCGATACTAAAATGCAATCTCTCTTAAAAACTGCAGATGCAGTAGTTGGAGTTCTGCACCAAGCCGGAGCGATCCCGATCCTAAACTCTACTGAAATTTCCCAAGAAGATGTTGAAGTTGTGAATTACAAGTCCAGCCTGCTGAAAAGGTTGCATGGTAAAAAATGAGTCAACTTCGTTAAAGGGTGAGGTCTGTGAGCCCAAGCAATCCATGTAAGTTTAGTAGCCATGTTTAAATTCCAAAGAAACTTCCCATGTTTGAAGAACATGATACAGAGCACCCTGAAATTTGACTTTTTGGTCAAAATGTCTTCTAAAATGAATAGGTTTCCTTACCCAATTGTTTAAAATGGTAACTGTATACTATATTTCGGAAGGGTGTTATGGTAATGGAGAAGCATAAGCCAACTTATGTTTTCGAAAGAGATAAGGAAGATCATATATAATAGAGGACCACTTGGCAGATGATCATAGTAGGGATCAATGGTAACATGCAATTTTTGGGTCCCATAAGTGGGCATGTATGTGAAATCAAGACCGTTGATCTTGTAGAGCAGCAGGAGACCTTCCTGTCCTTGATCCCATCCTGAACAGAGATCCCATGCTCAGGATTAAGAACTATAAAAATTGATGGATTAACTTTTCTTGTAGGAACCCTAAACGAGGTTTGATGGATTAAGGCCTAGAATCCTCCTATTCAGGTGTTCTCAATGGCACTTGCCAGACCTATATAGACAAGGCACAAGTAGGCCCCACCAAGTATATGTTAGGCAAGAGCCTATTCCTTGTTGGTATGAGTGGCATAGCATAAGTTGTCTCATCTCATCGACATTATCACTATTTCCTATAATTTTGGTGTTTTAACAGCACGATGGATGATCTTCAAAATAATCGGTGGTTCATCTCACAAGTCTTTTGGCCCACGAGCTAACGTTATTGAAGTCACCTTCTATTATTAAGTCATATATACAGTACTATGAATATGCACAGTCAGATTTATAGAGAAGCATTTGGAACCTCACTGCTGATTTCTAAATAGTCTCCCAATATCAACAAGCTTGGGATCATCTTTAGAGCTGCCATCGAAATTTAAGTTTTGATAACATCTATGGTGGGGCATAGTGGGGTTTCAAATTCGATGAAAGTATGCCTTAGTCTCCTTTTCTGTGTGATCACAAGTATGCTTTAGTCGCCTATCCCATATGATCGTTTTTCAATTACAAATTGTATGTCTAGCTTAAGTTTCATTATAATCTAACAATGGACTTCTCTTGGAAGATTTGAAGACTTCATTAATTCCTAATATGCCAATTTATTGGGTAAGGAACGACCCCATGGGTCTCTACCAACATTTCCAAATGTGTTGGAAACCAATTAAAAATGGATTCTAATAGTTTTTGGAAATACCCTTCAGATGGATTTTGGAAAGACTCATCTCATACCAAAAGGCAACAATGTATATGAGTCCAATAATCAGTTTTGGAGTCTCAGTCGGTTCTCAGAGTCCAAAACAAACAAGTAGTAAGTGATCTATGGTTTTTTCCTTCCATCGACAATGAATCATTGAATGATCTAAGGATTCCTCCACTCATGGACAATGAATCATTAAGTCCTCTTTGTTTTGGATTCTGGGAACCAATTTTGAGTTCAAAATTAAACAATTCTCTAAAATCCAAAATGAGAAGGGCCTTACCGATCTAATGATTCCTCCACTCTCTGACAAAGGATGCATGTACTCACTATTTGGATTTGTTCTTTCTTAAGCCGTTCACATAAACTAATCTTTTTAGCCAACACGGTCCAGAAGAAAACTGGGTCCTATAGGGATGGCGCTTGAATTACCTATCCCTAATGGGACACCTAGATAGGATAGTGGGACATTAACTTTGATGCCTCTCAATACCTCAGCTATTCTTGCTTCCTCTTCTCCATGTTAAATTTTAGGCCCGAAATGACTTCAGACCATCGAAAGGGGGAATCCGCACGAGGAGGGCCTTGCGTCTGATTAGCTATTTGGCGAGGCAATAGCTTACCAAGGCGATGATCAGTAGAGTTTGCCATTTCCTTCTATTTTAAAGATATGAGTATGCCATCCATAAATTGCGAATGAAAAATACTAGGAGCATCAATTTGAGCTTGGATGCCACCTACAAAATTCCTTCCTGCGCCTTCTTAAGGATTGAATTAAGCGCTTCCACCAATAAAATGAAAATGTAACTGGACATTGGGTCCCCACAGAGGGGAGAGCTCTCCGCTCCTGGTTCTCATTTCCCTAAATCCTACGGAAAAGCAAGAATCCTTAGAATAAGATTCAAACTCCGCACATTTTGATTGAGACTTTGACTAGAGTTGCTCTTTTGAGAGCACAATACACAATGAAAGTTGTATGAGGAATTTGTGGATAAAATCCACAAAATTTTCATTCTACGTGATCAGAAGCGGTCTGCATACCAAGTTCCCAAATAATGTCTGGTATGACTTCTCTTTTTTAAGTCTAAACACTCATTTACAATTAGCTCTGATCTAATATTTCTTATGCAATTTACAACTATTAATCCGATTTTATAAAGATCGAATAAAACTAGTGCAATTATATCTGCACAGCCATGTTTTCATAATTGAATTAACAACTCATCTTGCCTTTAATTATTTAAAGAGCTGTTACAAGCCAATTACAAAAAAAAGACAAGCTGAGTTTGTGTAATTATTAAGACATGGTAGTGCCAATATCATTGAGCTCTGTTTGTTTATAATTTTGGGAATCGATTTTGATTTCAAAACCGATTCTAGGTAAAGTCGAGCATTTGGTTTGCAATATAAAATCAATCTTGACTCAAATGGATTCTTCATCCAAGTAATATGTGTATTTTTGCTAGATTTGAGCCCAAATTCAATTTTACAAGTGCAAGCCAAAGTGCCACAGCTGCAAGCAACCTAGAAGCTTTGCCATAAGGAAGACGAGGAAGCTGAGCTGTCGTAAAGCTCAGCAGAGCTTTGCTAGACCAACAACAACAAAACAGTCACTGTTGGGTTCCACACAAAAGCAAAGATCCCACATCGGAAAACTGAGATACGGATGGGCTTATATAGGACTTGGGCACCCTCTACTTAAGGGCAAGATTTTAAGGGCGAGTTCAACCCGGGTCCCAACAGTCACGGCCTACTTTGATTCAAAGGCCATTGAAAAGTTTCCATAAAAATTGCAACCAGAATCCCAGTTACCTCTCCTGGAAGAAGCTACTATCATCATTAAATGAAATAAATAAAGAATAATGATACCCCACACCACCTTTTTTGATAGTAGCACTCATACTGTCAAACACTTTCAGACCAGCTATGATAGGTAGGTAAATTTAATATGCTTTTAATAGCTACTTAGAGAAGTGCAACATAAAGAAAAGAGTACCATTATCAAAACAAGGGAGTGCAGCTATAATAAGAACATTGTTAGCATGTATGTACATGGATGAATTGGCAGAAGACTCACAGGTTTCCATTTGCGCATGGACGCAAAGACAGATCAGCCATGGAGGCAACAAGGTCATCAATATTTTGTTCATCAAAAGTATCAACTGTATTGGAAGGTGTTGATGGTAGAACTCTGAGTGAACTCTCAGAAAGAGCTTTCTTCAACTGTTTGACAAGTCCATCTTCTTCAAAGGTCACGTCCAGATCCCAAACCCTGAATATATTTTCAAGCTCTGTGTTCTCAGAAGATCCAATGGCCAACTCTGCTGTGTGATCGTCTCCATTTTCTTCTAAATCAAGACAATTAGGGAGAACATCGTCTCGTAAGCAGTATCGAACTTGTCTTGTTTCTGACTCATAACTGGTTGGTATATACTCATCATTTTCTTCTGGAATCTCATGGAGTTCCACAGTTGAAGAAGGTTCATAAATAGTGTGAGAGCTGAGAATGTCTAATAAGGCATCTTGCAGGGCACTCCAATTATCAGTTGATAATTCAGGGTCTTTTACCAAGCAAGAATCTACCCACACCGCGTCTTCAGGAGAGAGTTCATTCCCTCTCTGATTTGAATGTGAAAAAATACTTTTCCAGCCATCATCTTCTACTGCCATGACCACCTATACAAATGGTTGGGGCAATATCAGCAAAAAAGACTAAAAACGCACGTGACTGGCATCTACAAGTGCGAATTGTGTACAAGAGTAAGTAGTAAGAAGAGGACTATATGCGCCAGTCTTGCCAGAATGCCAATTGAGCGTCTTTCACTATAACATTTCAGTAAAGAAAATTTATGAAGTTTAGCAAACCCAGAAAATGAAAAGTGCGATCATGCCTTCAACAAACATTAAAGGTCATGTAATACGTGAAAGAACCATGGGATAGTAGCCTCAATCACAAAATTATCAATGAACAAACAAAGCAGGATAGGCAACATAAAGAAATATATTATCCATTTCATTTTTTTTCGGAAGGTGTCATGGGAAATAGTTTACATTTCATTTTTTTTTTTCGAACGGTACAGACTGCAGATAGATAACTGGATATTGCAGCAGTCTGGCTGGGTGCGGTCCATCTCGGTCCCCTTCCCTTTCATAATATACTTCTGCCATTTCAAAAAAAAAAAAAACAAAGCAGTCTGGCTGCAGCAGTTGTAAAAATGCTCCTGGGTTCTAGCACTCAGTGGCAAGACATTTTTTTTTTAAAGTTGACAGAAATTTTCATTGATACTGTGACAGTGACAAGACATTTTAAATAAAGGATGATATTCTTCATTGAACATTAAAGAGCTTTATATAGGTGGGGGTGGCTCCAATCGAGGAGAAGATGAGAGAGCACTGCCTAAGATGGTTTGGACATATCCAACGTAGGCATTTGGATGCTCCGGTGAGAAGAGGTGACTCATGCCAAATTGAGGGAGTAAAAAGAGGTCGGGGTAGACCGAAAATAACATGGGTAGAAACAGTGAGAAAGACTTGATAGCTAGGAACATAACAGAGAGCATAACCTTGGATAGGATAGAATGGAAGAAAATGATCCACATAGAAGAACCCAACTAGAACCAGGATTCATTTAGCCGACCCCAACTAGCTTGGGACAAAGGCTTTGTTGAGTTGAGTTGAGTATATAGGGGTGAAAGTTGAGCAGAGCTGGGCTTTTAGCATTGGTCAATAATGAATCAAATAGACCCAAAACTAGCCCAATTTCAAAGTAGAAGTCTGGAAACTCAATTACAGGCCCAACTTCAGCTCTAGCTTTCTTTTCTCTCTTTTTTATTTTTTTGAACTGGTCCTAGCTTTCTTTTCTTTGAGGGATTACAAGATGAAATTGAATTCAAATAAGGTGAACAAGTACATAAATGGGTCAAGATGGTAGTCACAATGCAGAAAAAATGCAAAGAAAAATGCACGAACATTTAAAAAGTAGAACAGAAACACTTAAAAAGAGGGTCCTTACGAGTTACCAATAACCAACTCAGCCCCCTATTGAACCCTCCCAAGCATGCCCCGCACATCATTAGAGCTTTAGGAGAGGGGTGGAAGTCAGAATCCCAACATTTTGATTTGAAAGGTAACATTTATTAATTGAATGCCCAAGGTACAGAAGGAGGGACTGTCCCACTAATACATCTGCACTCTAAGACCTCAATATGCTGCAACCTAAGAAGCAAGGGTATGGGTACAGGGTGCCGGTACGACACGACACGGGTACGTGCGTAGGTGATTTTTCAAAAAAACCGGGTGCGGGTACATTCGGGTACGCCAAATATAATAATATATTTTAATATTTTATTATAAATTATAATAGTATGTTTTTTTTTTTTTAAATTGACAATTTCATTGATGCTATGAAGATTACATTGGGGACCAGTGGTCCCAACTTGCATTACATAGAATCAATTAAGAGTGGCCAGGAGTATACTCCTGGGCCAATAAAAACTAAAAAAAAATCTTCTGGGTTAAACCACTGCAGATAAGTCAACACTTCCATGCACTTCCACCCTGCCAAATAGCTATATCACTTTCCTTTCGAGATCTTCATCTACTACCGCAACCAAAAAAGCTTTCACCATACATCTTCCTATCCTTTCCAATGCCCAATGGTCTAGGGCATTCATCAAAACAGGCTTGTCATCATCATCTAGATAGTCATTCAGTTTGTATCTTTGAATGACAAGCCAAAAATGCACACTCCCCTTCGCCATAATCTTAGAGGATCAAGAAATCCAGCATGTCAATGAGGAGTTCCCCCGAAGTCCCAATCAATAAGCAGAATGTTTCTGCTAATAATTCTTTCTTCCACCATCCGGATACGCACCACCCTAATGCCCCACAGAGGCTCAGCCATATAAGGATCCTAGCTCGAGACTCAAAGTTGAAGTCTTTCCATTGCTTCTGAAGGCGATCTCCCAACAGCACCATCTCTTCAACAGCAGTCATCTTTCTCAACTGCTACATGACATTCTCTAGCACCAAAAGCCCCAAGGGTAGCCAAAGCTTCGAACCAAGGAAGCAGGATTCTTCCCTAGGAGCCTTCGATTCCCGCTTTCAATTCCGGTTTCGATTCCCGCTTTCGATTCCCGCTCTGGCAACCTTGAGCAGGATTCTTCCCTGGGAGCCTTCGATTCCTGCTTTCGATTTCCGCTCTGGCAACCTTGCTTTGAACACCAGAAAATGAGGAAAACTCGCAACAAAAAAGAGGCCCTCCCAGACCCAAAAGCTACTAATTACTAACTAGAATAACTAGTAATAATAATTTAACCCGAAGCAAATCCTACCTTGGGCGACCGGGAATAAAATTTTAGGAGATTTGAGAGTACTATTTTTCCTTCTTGACCCTACCAAAGATGCATCCAAAAGTTTCTCAACAATACGTGCGAGAAGGTTGTTTCCTGATCTTGCCACCATAGCACTAAGATTTAGGCGATGATTAACGCCGTTAAAGGCTCGGGAAACGAAGGTGTTCCTTACTTTTGGAGGGAAAGCACCTTTATTTCTAACCTTATTGGGTAAGTCCGACCAAGCAACTTTCCATCTAGGAGAAGCAGAGTCAAACTTACTCTTCTCGAGCCCCGTCAGGGGCACACAAGATTGACCAACACTCCTAATGGCAGGCCCCTACACACCTTTTTCGAGCTCTTTCTCAGCGCCATCCTTGGATTTGAATTTTGAATTGGTCAGGGGAATCAACGGCTCACTAGGAATCCGAGTCAATCGGCGGGGAACCCCCAATCGACGGTATAATGCTCAAACCAGCACATCCTAAGCAAGGAACTAGAGTACTCAAAAAAGTAGCCACCATTTTTACTATCATGTTTTTTTTCTGAAAATCAATCCCAATGGAGTAAACCTTGTCAAGAATTCTAATTCTAACACAAGAACCATGGAAATGCCACTGAGGGGCTAGAATTTTGGCGGAGACAAAGCTCATACAATGTTGGCGGTTGCCTTCCATTTTGGTTTCCAATACTTTACCAAAGAGATTCCCTATAGCTTCCACCGTTGAAACAGCCCATGCATGCAGTGGGATACATAAAAATTAACCCAAAGGGCTTCCTCACCTTGAAGGAACTCCCTATTTCACGATGAGAGAGGAACGAATTGATTACCTAGGGCTTCAAATCCCATCCCAAGAATCTTTGATGCCTGGGCTTCAAATTCAAACATAAAGAAAATCTCGTCCTCCGCCAAAGTACAAGAGCAATGTAAGGATGGAAAATCCCAAACTTTTTGTACCCAAAACCAGAGATCCTCCAGAGTCACGTTACTGTCTTTCTTTTTTCCGATAAGACAAGTTTTTCGGGTGTCCATACGTGTTAGCACTTCCTTGCCGGAAATGGAAAGGGCTAGGCTCCCTTTACCCTCAAGTAAATGGATATTACCCGAATCAGGCCATCGGCTGTCCACCCCATAGTTAGCTTCTAGACGAGGCTCTGAATTACCACGGACAACCCATTTTGAGGGGATTTCAGACCGTTGACACCAACGGCACATATCCCGCCACTTGAAATTAAGATATTTAAAGGGGGAGCAAAACCAAACACCAGGTCTATTCCTTAGTTTAATTTTCCTATTGGTACTCTTCCCACCCTCGGAAAGCGTTACAAAAGAAGGGTTCGGTTCTGCTTTAACTTGCGTGCACCTTCTACATCCTTGCCGCCAACTAAAGTTGTGGTAGGAGCAGTAATAACACTGCTAGTCCTCCGACCATAATCTCCCCTTTTATAATAATATGTTTTGAATCCAACAGATTATTTGTCACGGGCTTAGCACTTTCGTTAGCTAAAACCGTGCGGCACTTGCACTTAGCACCCCAATGCTTAGCACCAGTCAGCCTTCTAACCAACTAGGGGAACGCTAAAAGTAAAATAACACACTGAGATTTAGAAAGAGAGCTTCTATTAGTTGAAGAATGCTTACAACTTTCTGAGGTGATTCACAAATGAGGGGTCATCTCCCCTTTTATAGGCATAAGGGGAACTTTCTAGACCCCTTTTCTATAAATTTCTTCTTCTAGAGTATTTTTAGAATATTCCAAGCACATCCTCCTCTAGAATATTCACATGCCTCTACTTCTAGAGCCTTCCACCCTTCTAGTAAGTTCTAGAAGGTTCTAGAATAACCTACATAATTCTAGAGAGTCTAGAAGATTCTAGAATTCTCTACATAACTCTAGGCTTTTGGAAGGTACTCCACTATTCCATGCTTGTTTTGGGCCTCCAATATGCCTATAAAATGAGATGTGGTGAGCTAAATTGTCACCCCGTGACATTATTGGACCCAAAAATCAAACAGATAATCAGTTTTGAATCCAACAAATGTAATCTTGACTCTCAACAGTTTTGGACTCTCAATCCAATAATCAATTTTGAATCCAACAGATTATTGCACCCAATCTGTGAGTCCGAAGCTCATTCTTGGACTCAACTGACTCTTGAACTCAACAGATTATAGCGCCCAATTTTGAATCCAACAGATTTGAGAACAGATTGTCAGTCCGAAGCTGATTCTTGGACTCAAAATTAGACTCAACAGATTGTGAGTCCAACAATCAGCTTTGGACTCCCAATTTGTTCTCAAATTCCAAAACAAATAGGGCCCAATGTAATTTTGAGTCCAATAATCTGTGATGGACTCAAAATCCACTTGTCAAAAAAAAAAAACAAAAAAACAGGGCCTTTGAGAGAGAGTAGAGAGAGTGAGGCAGAGAGAGGGAGAGAGAGTAGAGACAGAGAGAGAGGTCGGAGAAACAGAGAGAGAGAGAGAGAGAGAGAGAGAGAGAGAGAGAGAGAGAGAGAGAGAGAGAGTAATACCGGAGAGGAGGGTTTCTGCCTTGCCGGAGCCGGTGCCGGTGCCAGAGAGAGAGAGAGAGAGTTAGGGTAAAAGTTTTTCTTTTTTCTTTTAAGTTATAACCACACACCCCCTTTTATAACCACACCCCCCTTGTAACCCTTTATGTTATAAAAAAACGTACCCAGTTTGGTTTTTATTTTTATTTTTATAAAATAGCTGTGATGGGTGCGTACCCGACACGCACCCACCCGCACCCCACACGCACACAGGCACCCCACACGCACCCGACTCGGGTGCGGGGTCCCGGGAGAGTACCCGTGCTTCCTAGGCTGCAACTACTTGCAGAAACAACACAGTGACAGTACCCTACAAGCATCGTCCCACCATTACCAATACAATATAATATCTCCCACAAAAACTAACAAATACGGAGACACATCCTTAGCATCACAGCCCACCCCATCACAACAACCCCTCCTAAGCCCAGCTTACTGGATACTTGTAAGATTAGCTGGCACGGTGATGCAGGGCAAGTGCGGAAGCTGTCGTAACAGATCAGAGATGTGATTGGTAGATTTTCGGGATAGATGCTGAGCTATAGCACAAGAAGGCTCAATTTCTGATCTGTACCCAGACAACAGCTATGACTGCTCTGGAATGAATTGAAGGTTTTAATTGAAATAATTCAGCACTTAGTATGTGAATGCAGCAACCAAATATACGGGCAATTCACCCACAATCGACAACATTCGACACTGCCAGACAATTATCTCTTGGACAGTTAAATCGTGAAAAGCCTTTTAATTACCTTCAAGAAACAAATGCGTTCAAGTGGATTAAGACCTTCTCTAGATAAAAATGCCAAAGATGCCATTGATATTCAGATCACTAGCTTCAGGGAAAGAAATGCAGCAACACTTGTCAAGGTAGAACAGCACTACCAGGTTTGAGGGCGTGTCATAGCAGAGCTTCTGCTATTGCAAGTTCACGAATTTCCCTAATCCAACATTGATGGAGAGTTCAGTTCTGTTCACTCCAGTGAGTTTTCTTGGCTGTACTGACTTCACTAAACCCAAACAGGATGCTTAGTAGTTCAAACCTATGTTTAAAAACACAGATGCAGCGCGGAACGCGGCCGAAGAAAATCCTAGTCGAGTCGGCACGAGTACTCGGTAGACACGGTCATAGCTCAGGAGAGTAAAGGAGTTTTTATTGACTCTGTAGGGCAAAACAGGGATGCTGTGCAACGCGGAACGCGGCCAAGGTAAAAGGGAGTCGACTCGGGGGAGTCGATGCGGACACGGGGGAGTTTCAAAACTATGGTTCAAACAACATTTTCTCCTTAGGTCTAAATGTGAATTCACTTGAGACATGCCTTAAGTAAAAAATTCTAGCTGAGGTTTAGGAATTGCAGTGGACACAACATAATACGAGTCAGTATAGCAGTATTCTGAGTTCTATAGGGTCACTAATTCGGTTTCATCCAGAAATTATAAAGAACCCTTGTTGATCCAGATCTCATACCTAGATCAGATCCATGAGACATCTCCGCAGCTCTATGAAATGGATTTCATTTCAGCAATGAAAGTCAAGGATCTGTCTCATATTGATAGATTCTCTTGATGGATCTGAATCCTTTAGGTGAAGAGTTTACAACAGTGACTTTCTTAAACAACATGCTCAGATCTACATGCTTTTGATGCTGAAATAAGGAGACTGAAGCTAGCTGATTACATTAGATGATGAGTATACAGTTCTGTAGCCGAATTCAGATATAAATGGTCACTGTTCTTGGTTCACTTATCAGGACTGCAAATTTGCCAAAATCTATGATCACAGTTTTAAATTTCGGCTGAAATACCGAAATTTAGGATTCCGGCCGGGCCAAAATACAGAAATTTAAAATTTTCGGCCGAAATTGTAAGATTTTCACCGAAATTTCCACCGGAACCGAAATTACAATCCTTGTCTATGACAACGTGGGGCGAATACTATTCCAAAAGAAGAAAAGCATCAACGTTACAGATCTGAGATTTAATCAAGAACTATGGGATCTGAAACCTCAATTCCAAGCAGTTACAGCACTATCAACTGAGGATAATGAACTTTAATAATTCTTGCTAAGTTTCAACCACATTTCAAGAGATTCTTCATTAGGATCGAAATAATATGGAAAGGAAGGAATTTCACTTACTGATATGAAGCTGTAGTCGAATTTCAGCACAAGAGAATTCACAATATTTCTCTTTTAATCCAGCAACTTGAAATAGAGATGTATACAAGAGCAGTTCATGTTGCCTTCTTGAGTTTTCTTCAATGCAACGAACCAGATCCAGTGAGCTATGTCACAAATGTCGTTCTCGAGAATTTCTCGGCAAGGGAAAATCTCGGGATATATTAATTTTTATTAATTCTTTCGGGTTTATATCGGGAAATAAACGGTAAAACTAAAATTATTTAAAAAATATATAAAAATATTAAATTTAAGAAAAAAAATATAAAATAAAAATATCGTAAAAATATCGGGATATTTTATGATAAAAACGAAAATATCGCTATATTTTTAAAATCTCGGGATTAGTTCGGGATTTTGTCTTTTTATCAAAATCTCACGATAAAAACACTATATTTTGAAAATATCGGAGATATTTGTGACATAGCCAGTGAGGAGACGCCGAAATTTCTAAATCAGAAGTGAATCCTTGATAGAATAAGGTGTAGGATAAAACTATTGTGGAGGGTGATTCACTCAATGTGATTCGGTGGTTAAGTAGGCCGGTGTTGCCTCCATGGAGATTCTCTTCTATTTTTGATGAAATAAAAGATTTAATCTCGGGTTCGAGTATTGTGTTTAATCATGTGCGGAGGTCCGCTGATAAGGATGCAGATCGTTTGGCTAGGGGTGGAGTTAGGCGCTCGGAGTTGGAGTGGTTTGATTTTCTCCCTCCGTGGGAATTATTTTGTAATTTTTTTTTTTTAAATTCCTGTATATTCGGGTGTGGTCCATCTCGGTCCCCCCTCTTCTTTTAATGATATATTTTCGCCATTTAAAAAAAAAAGAATAAGGTGTAGGATACAAAGAAGTGGTCAGACTTGAAATCCAAGCTTGTATATCACTCTCCAAACGGATTTCAACTAAAATCCCTCTTTTGGCAAGAGGATTTCCTTCCAAAGTTCCCACTTAGATCTAAAATCTAATTTCTCATTTCAAAAATCAAGTAAGCTAATTACAAAAGAGAGGGAAGTCGTCTTTTATAGGCATCCCTTACAAGTAAAATGTCCTAACTACCCCTCCTCAATATGAAAAGACAATTAAGGACATGAAACAATTACAATATGACTAAACTCCCCTGCATGGCTAGCAAAGGAAAAAAGGAAGATACTAATCCTATACTAATGAGCAAGCTAGGTCAATGTAGAATTCCCAGGGGATGCTCCTGCATCACTTGGTTATCATCTCCTCTCTAGTCATCTTTAGCTAATTTGTAAGCATTTCATTAGCAGAGTGTTGAATATGCTGAAATTTGAGTGCAATCAAAACAACTAGGTCTCTGATTACAGTACTGATGTCCGCTAATATCCATGGTCTGACCGATTTGCTATTTGCCCATGCTATTACGTTTGATGAATCACCTTCAATGATTAACGGCCTAAAGCTGTGGGTGACTGGGCGGTAAACCAAATCAAACCTCATAAGAGAGAGCTCTCTCTTCCACTTCATTGGAAGTCGCATACACCGGCTGTCATTGTTTCTTTTGATGTTCTACTGTTGTGTATGGGTTTTTTTGTTTTATTTTGCTGTCATTATTTCCTTTTGATGCTCTATTGAGGTGGGTTTTTTTTCAGCTTCATTCAATGTATCTTGATGCAGTTTTCTGGGTGTCCGGAGGGTAGGTAAGAGGAGAAAGGTGGTTTTCTGGGTGCCTGGAGGGTAGGCAAGAGTAGGAAGAAGGTAAGTGGATCGAGGAGGAACTCGTGAATTCGAGAAGATGGCAACTCTCTCTCTCTCTCTCTCTCTCTCTCTCTCTCTCTCTCTCTCTCTCTCTCTCTCTCTCTCTCTCTCTATCTCTCTCTCTATGTAG
Source organism: Tasmannia lanceolata (assembly GCF_043159265.1). NCBI lineage: Eukaryota > Viridiplantae > Streptophyta > Magnoliopsida > Canellales > Winteraceae > Tasmannia > Tasmannia lanceolata. Next base: position 7,335,292 of record NW_027518688.1, on the reverse strand, counting down.
ATTCACGCAAGGGAGAACTAGTCAATGTGGGGAAACAATAAATGGATGAAAACCTTGGTAGCATGCACGAACACATCTCTGTGTCATTCAGGGACAAGAGGTATCTTAAAACAAAAAACTCAGCACTCATGAATCAAGAACACTATTCTACATTGGGGTGGATGATCCTCTGGTAAATCAAGAAAAATACTCTGAGACATGTTACCTTATGTATTGATTTGGCATGTAAGGAGAGAAATGATAGTATTTTCCAAGGAAAAAGAGGTGATTGGAAATGATGATATAAGAAATCAAAATAAATCTCATTCTTTGGGGAAGAAATGACAAGAAATTGTCCAACTATAGCATGGGTGGCATACTTAGAAATTGGAGTACTATTGTACGGGAAAAAGGCTTCGGAAATAGATCTATTCCAAAGTGGCGCCCTCCCCCTAGTAGTTTGATCAAGCTTAATTTTGATAAAAGTTCTAAAGGTAATCCAAGTCAGTTTTTATATGGTGCCTGACCGTCAAGTACCGTCAGAGCGGTACCACCCTTGATATTTGATCCAACAGCAGCGCACATATTAAGAGGCTGCTGTTGGATCAAATATCAAGGATGGTACTTCCATCGTATCACCTTCACGGGACTTGACGGTCGGCCACCATATAATTTCTCATCCAAGTCATGCAGATATTGGTGGTATATTTTGTGTCTCAAACAGACACACTTTATAGACCTTTTTTGGCTCGGTGGGTGTGTGCAAATCCAACAAGGCAGAAGCAAGAGCCCTTCTTTGGGAATTGAGATTGTATGCTATCTCTGTGAATGACCCCTTAGTCATTGAAGGTGATTAATCAAATGTCATTCGATGAGCGACAAAAATATATCAATAGGTCCTTTTAGCAGGTGTTATTTCTGAAATTAGAGTAGACACAACTGTTGAAATTAGAGATCATTGCATCAAATTGAGCCCTAAATTCCAGCATATGTTGAAGTCCACTAATGAGCAAGCAGACAAATTGGCTAAAGGAGTGGGGAAGGGAGAACCGGTTATCGTTAATTACAGTCCAACTGAAAGTGTTGCTTGGTCCATAGATAGGATTTTGGGTGGGCTTACTGATTTTTTATCTGTTGTGTTCCCTTTTGGGATGGCTTGTCCCACTTGAGTGTGCTATGCAAATGTGTTGAACATATTTTTAGAAAAAAAATCTATCATCTTTCAAAAAAACTCAGCCAGCCCAGCCACCTCCATCTCCCAACTCACCTCCATTCGACTTTTATGTATGTAAATGCATTAGAAGAAATCTAAACTCCATATCAAAAAGGAGAGGGTGGTTTCTCTTCTGATTTCAACCCGCCCACTCTACAAAGCACTTCAAAACCTCCTATATAAAAAAGAAAAGCAGTGTCTTACCTTCTGATTTCAACTTCCCACCTCCAAACAAAAAGCCCCACCAACACTGCCATAAACATCTCCTTCAAATTTAAACCTCCTTTAAAACAAAAACCAGGCTCATAACAAACCACACATCACCATCTTGTCCACCCCTCACAATAGACCTATAATGAGCCGACCAATTCCCTCTCCAACTGGACAGCCTTGACCTCTCTCAACCACTCATGCTCCACTTACGCTCTTCACCCATCACCACCACCTAATCCCTCGTCTTTTGACACCAAGGCCACTTCCACATCCATTGCCACCTCCATTGCCACCTCCATGTCTATTCTCTATTTACGCATTTCCAATACCAACCGCTACTTACTACAGCTCCTCTCTGCACATCCTTAGGTGCCCCTCCTCTTTTCAATGTTGCTCTTCATTGTCTTCCCACCATTGCTTTCTTCTACCCCTTTCTCCCTCCCTCCCTCGGTAATCCTCTAGTCCACAGGTTCCAAATCAACATCGAATAAAAAGGTATTATTATATGAATGGTCCTCCTTCTCATGGACTCTGATGGGAAGTGTTTGAGGCAAAGGTTAATTTAGCCTTGCCAAGCAACCCAATTTGTATCTAGTTTTTGTTAAATTGAATAACTTGTATTGGACACTTAGCTAAGAAGATGAAGTATTAATTTTGCTTTTTTTTTTTTCTTAAATGAGGAGTATTAATTAATTATGCATTATCATATTTTATCCCCAAGCACAAGCTCAGTACATGCACTTACTCCAAAAATTAAATAAATAATTACCAAAAAAAAAGAATTAAGAAATTGTAGTATGCTTACGGCATAAAATTACTAAATAATTAACAAGAAAAGAATTAAGGAATTGTAGTATAATAATGCCATAAAATAAATAGATAATGTTTTTTGATAAAGTAAAATAAATAAATAGTTAACAAGAAAGGAATTAAAAAATTGTAGTAATTGTTAATTGGGCATGAATCAAACTTTCATGCCCATGGCAAACACAACCTTAATGCATGTCTTTATGCAAGAAAATAAATAAATAATAAACATTGGAACTAGGGAATTAAGAATAACAAGAAAATATATTAAGAAATTGTAGTATTAGTTAATTGGGAATGCATCAAACTTTTATCCCCATACACAAGCATAGTATATGTCCTTATGCAATAAAATAAATAAATAAATGAGTAAAGGGTTTTTGCGCTTATTAGCGCTTGAGTGCAAAAACAGGGGTGGGCCCACATTGTTGGGGGGGGTCCAAAGCATTCATTCGGAAGGCCCCATCATGGATAGGGTGTCCACCAAAAATCAGCTCCATTGGATCATCTTAGGGTGTCCATTTGTGGAGTGAAAAAATGGGCAGATTAGTGGACAAACAGCATTTGTCCATTTTCACCCCCACAAATGGCCACCCTATGATGATCCAATGAAGCTGATTTTTGGTACACATCCCATCCATGATGGAGCCTTTCAAATGAATGCTTAGGATCACCCCAACAATGTGGCCCCACCCTTGTTTCCTGCACTCGAGCGCAGATAAGCTATCTGCGCTCGAGCACAGGAACCCTTTCTCTAAATAAATAAATATATAACATTGCAACTAGGGAATTAAGAGTAACAAGAAAAGAAATAAGAAATTGTATCATTAGTTAATTGGGAATGCATCAAACTTTTATCCCCATACACAAGATTAGCACATGACCATATCCTATAAAATAAATAAATACTTAATAAACGATGGAACTACGGAATTAAGAGGAACAAGAAAATACATTAGCAATTGCATTATTGAATAAAATGGTACTATTAAAATGACATATTATTATAAGTAGCAACATCAGATGGTAAACGACTTTATAATATAACCACATAAAAAAGTCATAAAGAACAGGGCCTTATACGATATAAAATCCCTGCCCTATAGCTTATACAACTATGATACTCAGATACTTGTGTAGGCTCAATGTATCGTGTCCAACATGCTACAATATTGATATTCGTACTTGAATATATGGATACATCATTCATATTTCTGTTGGTCAAAATAATTAGACATATATCACTCTCTTAGAATTAAATATAATGTTTTTTGCATGTTACTGTCACATTTTCTAAATTATAATTTTGAACATGTTTTATAGATGCTACTTTAAATTTATTTTTCCAACCCACACCTCCAAGCCCCAACATCTCGAGAATGAGTACAGTTATGTTCACTACTGTAGATTGCCAGGTATTATGAAGCTTAAGCATGCTCTCCTTTAGGTTCGGATATGACCAACTTGTTCTTCTAAAAGTAGGATTATGTGGGATGAATCTTGAAACGGGCCATGACCCAAAGAAATATACTCAACTATATGGTTTGATCAAAATTGTTGTTTTCGCTACTTAGTTGGTATGCAATAGGAATATACGGTACGGATGCAATAATAGTACAAATACTCCTTTCTTGTGTACTAATAAACCTAATCTTACTCTTAGATTTCTACAGATGTAAAGCACCTGTGTTGGACACGTGTCAAATTCTAGGGAATTGGCTACACGTGATTTCTTCTTTTGCTTCATTCCAAATCATTCACCATAGTTTTAGAGTCGTACCCTTCTCAATAAGAAATCTTTTACATAAAAAACAAAACAATGCATTTAGAGAACCTTCAATTTACCATTACAAGAGACATTATATAAAAAAAATTAATTGTCAATTGTCAATAACAATATTGAGGTTACTTGTTTTACGAAGATATATATATATATATATATATATATATATATATATATATATATATATATATTACAATTCAAAAAACAATTATATTTTTTATAAAAAACTAGAAGAGAAATTACAAAGATACATCAATGGGTAGCACAGACCCAGAATAGATAAGGTATCTAACCACCCCTAGCTTGGCCAATTTATCGTCTAAGCCATTTGCACTCCTCGGAATATAAGAAAATGGTGTCTCTCCCTCTAAATCTCAAATAATATCAGCAATCTCGTCAAAGAACCTTGCAAGCCTCCACGGCCATGTGCTATGACCATGGTGTGAGGTCTTTAAATCCAAATCAGATCTTAGATTTGCATGGCTGATTCTGATACTAACTGTAAAACATAGGATCATGGCATTCCATCAAATTCCATTATCACAAAAATTATAAAACAATAACACAAAAAATCTAAAGGATATAACCATGTATTAAATCTAGAATACAAGAAAAAACGAATCAAGGAACATATCTCGACCGGCCATGGCGGTGATCGACTGGGATGGATCTTCTCCCGCCTCTCTGGTTTGCTTGACCTCTAGCGGAGGAGATCTCCTTTTGTCAACTTAGATGGAAGTAGAGACCAACCCCTTTATTTATAGAAAAAGACCCCCTAGAGTTCCACCAACAGTAGAACTCTAATTGGCTTAATCTATTTAACCAACTGACGTAGTTGAATCTAGGGCTATACTAATCATCCATGTCTCAATAGGGATGAAATGCACTTATACCCTTTACTGATCGTTGTGACAACGGGTAACTCCAATCATTTCACACTTAACCTCATTCTTCAATCTAGACCGTCGATCTTTGATCAATAATTGCCCAAATAAGATCTTATTCTCCCACTTGGGCAAGCATTGAACATAAGGCTAACCTTAATGCGTATCAAGGCTGGTAAACTTTTTGGCTAAATACGATTAATGCGATATCATCTCACAAACAAAATCCTGTCTAACAAGACTCTAATAACAAACCATAGAGATCAATACTCCATTCAAAAAGTGTATGACCAAGTATGATAATAATTATTAGTAATCTCATTCACAAATAATCGTTAATGAACATGGAACATGTAGTATTAAAATAACATACCTTTAAATGATCATTTACGCTAAATCCAATATTGATCAACCTTCATATTTCTCTCCAAAAGCCCTTATGACTATTACAGTCATGCTTAAGTATGAAACTTAAGGTGCTGATGTATGAAACACAAGGATTTATGCTTCTCACCTGAAGCCCATGTGTGACTTTACCGTCATGCTTAAGTATGAGACTTAAGGCTTTTACTTCAGGAATATTCTCATAATTATTTAGTGAAAATGCATATTCCTTAACTGATATCAGTATTATTTATTAAATAAAACCGGTCAAGCTCTTATTAACCTTTGAGCTATCCATGGCCCTAGAGTGGAATCAAGCCTTTGTCCGAATTTTATAAACTCATTCCATTGGCCAAAAGGAAATACTTAACGAACTCCTATTAATCTTGAGATATATATATATATATATATATATATATATGTATATTGATCAATCAATGAGGTGATCATAGGATCTAAATCCAAAATCTAATATCTTGATGCCTACTGAAATCGTAAAATTGAGCCCCCTAATTTATATATTATAAAACAAGCTATCAATGCTATAATTAATCTAAAGGAGCTATAAAAATTTTATACTCCCACCGATGTTTGCTTCTTAAAAAATTAGCTCATGTATTTTTATATCTCAGATAGATTAACTCTATCTTGATGACCTTAAAGACATCTACAACGCTACATCATGATCAATTTAGTGACACTTTCATCTTTCATTTTCACCAGGGTATTCATCAAAGTCCATTCTCTGTCCTCTCTAATTCATCAAAAGCCTTGTCCAATGGCATTTAAAAGCTAGTTACCTTATCAGACTTTGAATACCTTTCCTTATGGCATCATATACAAATCATCGTACACACACACACACGATCAGATGACATATGCTATCCACTCTCATCTACTCCTAGACTTGGGATTTCACTTTATAAGAGCTATCCAAATTAACCATAACAGTCTCATCCACTCTCAACAAAATACTATAAATTCTACCTTTAATCAAACCTTACTAGCAAGGTCTATTAGGAGTCCTAACTGCACCTTTGTAATCTTTTCTTTGGGACAAGAGTATAATAAGCAATGCTCCACTTCAAAAGATACCTCAATGCCAGTTAATGAAAATATAATAACCTCCAAAAATCCCATCACCTTTGGGCATAAGAGATTTTCTTTAGTTATCATAGCTCCTGCAGAACTAGATAAATGTATCTAGTTAATGATTATTCAAATTCATTTAAGTCCATAATTGACTGGTGTTACCTGTTGCCACAGTAATCAGTAAAGGGTATAAGGGTAAATAGTGCATCTCATCCCTATTAAAACAAGGATGATTAATTTAGCCCTAGATTCAACTACATCAATTGTTAAATTGATTAAGCTAATTAGAGTTCTACTGTGGGTGAAACTCTAGGAGATCTTTTTCTATAAATAAAATGGTTGATCCATGCTGCCATCTAACCTGACCAAAGGAGATCTTCCCCACCAGATATCAGGCAGACCAAAGAGGTAGTAGAAGGTCCAGCCCGATCAATCACCGCCATGGCCGATTATTTGATATATTATTTTATTATATTTGTTATCATGGAATTTGATTGAATACCATGATCTTAGGTTTTACACATGGTACCAAGACATAATGTTTGCGGAGTTGCCTTCAACTTCAAGTCTCCCATCCATGTGACTGAAGAAAGTGATGAATCCAAAATGAAACAGTTTTGAGGTTCCTTCTCTCTAATAGGGGCTAGGGCATTGGTAAACCTCACCCAACAGAAAAAAAATTTACACCCAAATGAATACCTCTGGGTTCTCTTTCGAGAACTGTTGGAACATATTCAAGATAAAGTGATGAGGGCCACGGAGGAAGCTTTCTTTCACAATGTTTAGAAGGAAATACAATTTCTGGGCCATTGTAGTAAGAACTACAGGGATCAAATTAGTTGGGTTGTCGAACCTAGCTTTTATTTAAGAAAGAATTCACCTACAAGGAAATTAGGATGGGGAATCCAACTAAGTATAAGAGAAAGTTAATTAGAAATAACAGAAAACAATTTTAAAAAAAAGCAAAATCAAAAGAGGAAGGACCCCAAAAGTAAAACGTCTGGCATGTGATGAACCCAATACAAAACATCTTCTTTTCATTGAAAGGAATCCCACAGAAATAACTTAAGATGCTAAAATAGTTTAATCTCAATGAAAAAGTAGAGAGAAAAACCCATCATGCTCTTATGTATAAGAAGGGGAAAAGGTGAACAACATAGAGGAGATGAAGGACTCACCCTTTTGAAGATATGCCGAATACCCTTTCGTGCTTTCCAAGTTCGAACGAACGAGAGGGAGGGAAAGAGTGGAGAGGGAGGGATGGAAATCTAAATGACAAAACCGAAAAGGTTTTGGAAAATTTTGTACTAGGGTTTGGATAATTTTGTACCTCTAGGTTGTTTCCAATTTAGGCCCCTCCCCATGTGAACAATCACATCCTTTAGATCAACTTTACCAAAATCGACGATTGAGCTTTTTTGGATTTATTGGGTTGGAATCGGAATTGGCATTCCCTCGGGTTGCTCGGGTACGGGGTACCTGGCAAGTGGCAAACGGGTGGCCCGGGCCGGGTCATTTACGGGTCAAAAGTGACAATTTGGTGAACCCGGATCCCACCCGTAGGGCTGGGTGGACCCACGGGTCATCCAGTTTTTTTTTTCTTTTTTTATTGGTACACTATAATCGGATGATCCAAACCGTCAATGTGATGGGCCATAATGTGAATTGGTTATGCCAAAAAAATAATTTCCTTAAGATGATCCTAGCCAGATCTACAGAGGAATTGCATATTATTATTTATAGAAACCTTTATAAACTAGAGGGATAGGAAAATGTGATATCTACGCTGACCCTTGTTTTGATATTGGCACCATTTAAATGGGCAGGTGAAAGGAAACACGGGAAATTTACCGGATTTAACGAAAAAATCCATTAATTTTACGGTCAGGATTTTAGTGACAGAATAAAGGTGGGGCCCGCTGCCATTGTTGTTTCTTCCTTTCCTAATAAAATATTGATGCTTATGCGTGTGAGGGACCCACCTTAGATGATTGGGTCCCACAGTAAAGCTTGAACAAGGAGTGGCGGAGGATTATACCATATTAAAGAGAGTGTTTTTTGCATTTAAAACTCCTTATTTGTTGGTTTTTCTTCAACAAAATATAAAAAGGGCAAATAAAGGAAAGCTACTTTATAATTGGGGAGTGATAAATCGACCCCGTATGTGTCTTTCTCTCTCCAATCGACCCCCTATTGCTCTGTTTGGTTCCCTTTTTTGAGAAAAATAGCAGGAATGTAATTCTACTAATTCGTTGAAGGGTGTTTGGTAGGGAATTTAGCGAAATTGGGGAGTTTGACGGCCGGGGATGTCGGGCGCTTGTCGGTGACATGGAACCCTCAAAATTCGCTGGATGAATTTCTCCAAATCGAAGAAAAAATGGGAGAAATTTTCAGGCAAATTCTTTTTTCCCGTAATTGTCATAAGTTTTTAATTTTCATTGTAGTTTTTTTGGTAATTGTCATATGTTAGTACCTCCTGTTGATATATTTTCATAATTTTCCTACTTTGCTTCCATTTTTCTGTAATTTTTCATTTAAAACTTAGTATTTCTGCCACAAATCATAATGATTACTATTTTTTGCTATTTTAAGTTTTGCTAACCACCTTTGCACCCATGTTACTTCTGCCAATCTTTGCACAAAGGATGGGCCACAAGCCAACAAGTGGCCTCAGCAAAGGTGGCTAGCAAATTCCTATAGAAAAAAAAAAGGAAATGTAATCAGCACTACTGTTTTTTGATGAGGGCACTCCTCACTTTATTAAAAGTACGGTATGGCCCACACCATAGGATGATCCAAACCGTCCATTAGATGGACCATACCTAAATAGGTTATGCCCCAAAAATCATTTCCATAGGCTGATCCTAACCCTCTATAGATCGGAGGGTTAGAATCAACCTATGGAAATAATTTTGGGGCATAACCTATTTAGGCTATGGCCCATCTAATGGACGGTTTGGATCATCCTATGGTGCGGGCCATGCCATACTTTTAATAAAGTGAGGAGTGCCCTCATCAAAAAACAGTAGTGCTGATAACATTTCCCAAAAAACATCTTAAAAAATACGGCAAAAAACCTCCTTCACATCTCCTAACGCAACCAAACAACGTCTGGGAGATTTGCTCTCAATCTCTCCGTTGACTGATTTCATTTTGATATGCTTTTAATCTCCCTTTAACTTCTTCTTCTCCAAATCCTCCCAACATCTACCAGCATCCAAACAGAGCATATGTGTCTTTATCTGGAGAGAGAAAGACACACCAGGGGGACGATTTAAGATATCTGGGGGTCGATTTATCATTGCCCTATAATTGTTGTTGGTAGTTGGTACTAGGAACGGATATTCATACCATCATGCTCTGATAATTGCACATAGCCAGCTGTCAAAGTTTTGTTGCAATTCCCAAAAATAAAAACCTCTTGGAAGCCAATTAAAACGGAAAATATGATTTTGCCCAGTTATCAAAACATGCTGAAAGGAAAAATATTGATTTACCATGAAAGGCTTTGATAAAGACTTAATTCCTTTTAATGCTAGCTTTAGTTCTAAGCAAGTTTCAAATTTCGGTTTCGGAATGCGTTTCGGTCCTCACCGACCGAAACCGAAATTTCGGACGAAATCCAACGAAATCAAATTTTAGTAATATTTTATTTCGTATAAAATTTCGACGGCCGAAACTTCGGTAATTTCGGCTGAAATTTCAGGAAAGTATTTAATAATCAATAAAATCCAAATTTTTTATGATATCCCTTAAATTTCGGACCGAAATTTTGGGGAAACGAAATTTCAAAATTTCGCACGAAATAAAGTAACGTTTCGAATATTATGGGTTTTGATTTCGTTCTCCACCGAAACTTGACTTGGAGAATATATGAAAACTTTAGCAAAGTTGGTTTTTAAAAAACACTTGCCACGATCGGGCTTATTTTCACGTTAGGATTTTTAAACAGAAGAATAAAAGAGAGTTAAAAAGAGAAAGGAAAAAGGGTTTTTTTTTTTGCTGCAAAGGGGTAGATGATTTCTGCTATACGTAATGTAGAAAGCAATAAGGAAAGCTCTAATGAAATACCTATAAATTGAGAGGTTTACTATACAATTCAGATACACCGGACATCAAAACCTTATAGCTGTCCTCAATCTAGGTACTATGGAATATAAATGACAGAAAGTAAGCGACAGAAAGTAAATGACAGAAAGTAAATGACAGAAAGTAAAGAAATGTGTTAAGTTCTCTCCATTTGTCCTACACTTTAGTAGTATAAACTCTCTTCTCTACCTCTCCTAGCCTATGGTGGGGCCCGAGATAGAATGATGGGATAAGGAGAGAGAAAAGAACTTTATTTGCGAAAAAGGAGGGGATATAGGCTATAGGACACGGGGCTAGAAGGATCCTCGAATCCCACAGCAACCCGTTTCCGGTTTTGTAATTGAAAGATGGAGAGTTGTAAAACCTCTACAAATTGAGAGCTTCACTATATGATTCGGGTCCACCGAACCTCCAAACCTTATAGCTATCCTCAATCTAGATGGTATGAAAAGTAAATAACAGAATGTTATAAAATAGAGCGTCACTATATGATTCGGGTCCACCGGACCTCCAAACCTTATAGATATCCTCAATCTAGATCCTGTGAAATGTAAAGAGAAAAAGGTTCCGTTCTTTCTACTTCTCCGTCCCCGTAGGAGCGCAAGGCTCAATTCTTTAGCTCCCAAGACCTATGGGGGGTTTGGGATAGAGTGGCGGAACAAGTAGAGAGAAAAGAACTATTTCTGTGAAAAAGTAGGGGATTTATGCTATAGGGTTTGGGGCCAGAAGGATCCCAAAACTCCATAGCTACCCGCTACCGGTTTTGTAATTGAAAGACAGAAAGTTGTAAATAAAGCTGTAAATCTAACCTAGTACTTCCCAATTTGTGATTGGGGTCGCTCTAATTCCTTAGAAATTCGGTAGAGTGCCGATGTCCCGTGGTTTTGGAACAGATTTCAATAGAAATTGGGAAGTCGAATTGTGACCATTCCCGATTTCTGCAGCCTCGGCTAGTTTCTCTAGTTTCTCTCTACTTCTTCTTTTTATAGGGTTTCGGAACCAGAACCTAGCGAATCTAAGTGGAAGGGTAAATGGGGGTGAAAAGAAGACAAAGGGGGTTGTATTTATCCATATGTGGGAAGAGTAAATTTTTAAAGTGAAATTGAAGGAGGACTGGGCGTAGGAAGTGAGTGACCCAATCTGTCTGACTCCTGTAGAGAGTGACTCACTAGTCGTGAGTCGCGAACGGGCGGATGGAAATAAACATCTTTTACCTTTTTGATATTAGGTAGGATGGGAACATAGATCAAAGTTGAATTAAAAAAAAAATGGGATGGGGACCCCTTTTTATAGGGGTTGGGCCCCAAAATCATGTCCTGTGATTTTGGGGGACCTCCCCTGATTTTTAAAATCCCGAGTGGGTTAGGGCCACGGTTTGTGGTCCTGGATCCCTGATTCGTTGTTTTGGATCCCCGATATGTTGTTCTGGGTTCCCGATATGTTGTTCTGGGTTCCCAGAATGTGGTCTTCCGTTTTCGGTTGCTGATATGTGGTTTTCGGCTTTCGAAAAGTTGTTTCTGGTAGCCAAAATTGATTTATGGTTCCCAAAAAGTGTATGGTAACGGAAATTAGTCTTCAGTGGAGTTTTTCTGAGTTTGGAGGTTGGATCTTCATAATCTGCCGTGTGCTAATGGGCTAAGGGGTTGGATTTCCGGGATCTCTTCCTTTTCTTCGATCATTATCCTTCTTCAATAGGGGGCAGTCCGGGTAGATGTGTCCGGTTTTTCCACACTCATAGCACTGGATTGGATCTTCGTCTTTATCTCTTCTTTCCTTTTCTCTTTTTGGGGATTTGCTTCTTTGAAATGATTTCTTCTTGCGGTTGAATCTCTCAAGTTTGTTGATTTTCTTCGTGAGGAGAGCTAATTCTAGTGTCAAGTCCTGGAGACTTGGTTCTTTTCACTTCCTACTTCCTCACAATCAACTTTGGCCTTCAAGGCCACTCATCTCTTCTTTGTTTCTTCTCTTTCTTTGTGAAATACAGATGTTGCAACCAAGAGGGGAGTGAATTGGTTTTCTTTATAAAATTTTGCCTTTTAAGCCTTTTTCAAAAATCACCTTGGTTTTAATCTTACTTTAATCAAGTTGATTTAAATGGGTGTACAATATATACACTCGATATGAACCACTCCTTAAGTCGATTTACAACTTGATTATTAGTGGATTAACTTAATTAGCAAAGATATGATGTTCAATGTACATTTAAATGCTAGTAAGGAATTAAACACCGAAGAGATTTAGATAAGTAAAAGGGAGGGGGGAGAGAGAAACAAATACCACAAGAGACGACACAAAGATTTATCGTGGGTCGGTCCTTCAACCTTGAAGCCCTACTCCACTCCCCAAGTTGGTACTCCTTGGGATTTTTCTTCACTAAGTCCGACGCCACACAAAACCCGGGTCGTAGGACGATGTACAATCACCATCAATGAGGGACAAGACCTTCTTTACAGACCCCACCTTTCTTGAAAGCCGAATCGTAGACCAAAATCGGATTCATCTTCTTGACGGGCCGAATCGTAGACCCTCGAATACAATGCAGAAGAAGGAATGAAGAATGCTCTCAGCCTCTTGTTAGGCTTGATACAACAATGTGTGGGAGCCAATTTTTCCCGCTCGCGTGAGACAGCAGGAGATCACCACATCGGGTTCTCTGGGAGTGTTAGTTGATCTGTGTTTCTTGCGGACTCGGGACCGTGGTCCTAACTCTGTAAGAAAGAGAAACTCAAAGTCGCCACCTAGGTCAGGGCCTATGACCCGTGCATGTTCTTTCGATGAAAAGGGGAATAGTACCCGAATTTCATTGGAGGAACAGTAACTAAAGGGGTTCTTTTGCTCTGGGCCTAGAACCTTGTAATTTTACTCAGTTTGTTAAGGCATGGTCCTTACAGATATCTTAGTAACGGTTATGGTTACAATCGGAGAAGGTGTTAGGCACCCCTCTTGCTCAGATAAGTCCGGTCTCTTGACTTAATTTGGCATTTTTGAAGAATTTTACTCAGGATAACTTAGCCTTTTATCCTTAATTCGGATTACACTTAATTCCAGGATGTAAATAAAATGAATTTAAAAAAAAGACCGAAAATAAGCGGTAGTTATCCTGATTGAGATCGTATGTTGCTGTAGAGGGATTTATATCATAAGTTATGAGGGCAATGTGAACTAGAGATCTTATGATGTCACTACTCCGTACCTTACTTTGTAAAGAAAATTACAGAAAGCTAGGGAATAAATGTAAATTTACAGGAATCTGAAACGAAATTGACAGCGTAACTGCGCTATTATGAAAAGGGGACTCCGAAGTTGCCGAGATTTCGCGGCGTAACGATGCTATTCGGACAAAGGGGCTCCGAAGTTGCCGAGATTTCGGCGGCGTAACGAGGCTATTCTGACAATGGGGCTCCGAAGTTGCAGAGAAATCGGCGGCGTAACGACACTATTTTGAAAAGAGGCTTCGGAGTTGCCGAGATTTCGGCAAAACAACAGCGCTATTATCGAAAAATAGCTCGTGGTTCTGTGAAATTCTACAGAACAACGATGCTATTTGAAAGATGTTGCTCCGAACCTTTAGAATTTCGACAGAATGCCGATGCCTAGTGTGAGCTACCTATAATTTCTCTACTTTCTCTCTTCTAAAAGCAAAGGAATTAGTGTTTTCTGAAAATTCAGAAGGGTTTTTGGACTGGAAAAGCCAAAAAGGGTGAAAAACAAGAGTTTTTCTTTAAACAAAAGAGAGGAGAGAGAGAGAGAGAGGGATCGTGGGAGAAGGTTTTTTCCCGCGCGTGTAAGGCGGCAGGGGATCACCACATCGGGTTCTCTGGGAGTGTTAGTTTGATTTGTGTTTCTTGCGGACTCGGGACCGGGGTCCTAACTTCACAAGAAAGAGAAACTCAGAGTCACCACCTAGGTTAGGGCCTAGGACCCTATAGACACCCAATTTTGTCAAGGCGGTACTAATGATAGGTGTCGCGAGGAAGAACCTTATGACGAGTCCCAGAGCACTAGTTCAGTTTCTCTCAATCTCTCTCTTTAGGGTGTTTTCAGAAGGAAACGATTTCCGAAAGCCGTTTTAACAACCGGAAAGCCTGTTTTTACACAGCACCTACCTTTTCGGCAAACCAAAAGTTTGTTCCTACACAGCACCCGCCTTTTACGGCATAAACCGGTAAGCTCGTTTTCACACGGCGTTTCAACCGGTAAGTTAACTTCCGGTCGGGAACTTCTATTTTCACCAAAGTACACTTCGTTTCCTGAAAGCGTACGATATTAGGTTCATTGGAGGAGTTACGGAAGATCGAAACTCACCAATAAAAGACAAAAAATCATATTTTTCGAGACAAGAACAAGACGAACCTTCACGCCTTCCGAAAAATGAAGCACCCAGGTGATGTCACCTGGGTGACACCAATTTTCTCCAGGGGCAAAATTCAATTTCGCCCCTAGTGAAATTTGGTAGAAATGACCAAATTTTACCCCCCCACCCAAACCTATAAATAGGGGGGTAAGAGTAAAACAAGCTCTCTCTCTCTCTCCCCCCCCCTTTTGTTGGTTAAAACACCCCTCCCCCTCGGTGATATTTTCACCCCCCGTTTTTGGTATTTTCATCCCAAATACCCCTAAGAAATTTTAAAAACCCTAATTTATTTGGTTTTTAGAAGAGAGAAAGTAGAGAAGCTCTTAGTAGCTCACACCGGACGTCGGCACTTCACCGAAATTCTGAAGGTTTGGAGCGACATCCTTCAAATAGTGCCGTTGTTCTGTCGAATTTCGCAGAACCACGAGCTATTCTTCAATAATAGCGCCGTTGTTCCGCCGAAATCTTGGCAAACCCAAAGCCCCTTTGCCAACACAGCGCCGTTGCGCTGCCGAATTTCTGAGAACCCATGACCCTATTATCCAAATAGCACCGTTGTTCTGCCGAAATCTCGGCAAACCCGAAGTCTCTTCATCAACACAACGCCATTATACCGCTGAAATCTCCGTAGCCTCGGAACCCTCTCTTTTCAGGATAGTGCAGCTGCTCTGCTTATTTTTCCTCAACTTTTGGTAAAATTACATTTATTTAACAGCTTTATGTAATTCCCTTTACAAAGTAAGGTACGAGGTGGTGACATTATAAGATCCCGGCTCTCGTTGCCTAGATTTTATAATATAAATCCCTCTACCGTTCTTTTACTTTCCGCAATTTCCTTTACAACGTAAGGTACGAGGTGGTGACATTATAAGATCTCGGCTCTCGCTGCCCAAATTTTACAATATAAATCCCTCTACCTCTCTTTCTTCACTGTCTTTTTTCATTTGTTTTAAGTTAACCTGATCATGAGTAGTTGTGAGATCTTCAGAGATCCGTATACAACTTACGACATCGATCAGGATAACTACCGCTTATTTTTTGTCTTTTTGTAAATTCACCTTTATTTACATCCTGGAATTAAGCATAACCTAAGTAAAGGATAAAAAGATAAGTTATCCTAGTTTAAATTCTTTGAAAAATGCCAATCTAAGTTAAGAGACTGGATTCATCCGGACAAGAGGGGTGCCTAACACCTTCCCCGATTGTAACCATAACCCTTACCCAGATATCTGTAAGGACAATGACTTAAACAAACGGAGAAAAATATTAGGTTATAGGCCCAGAGCAAAAGAACCCCTTTGGTTGTTGTTCTTCCAACAAAATTCGAGTACCGTTACTCATTTCATTGGAAGAACAGGCACGGGTCCTAGGCCCTGACTTAGGTGGCGACTCTGAGTTTCTCTATCTTGCGAAGTTAGGATTTCGGTCCCGAGTCCGCAAGTAACGTTAATCAAATTAACACTCCCGAGAGAACCCGATGTGGTGATCCCCTGCCATCCTACTCTCACGGGAAAAAATTGGCTCCCACAGGCCGGCGACTCTGCTAGGGAGAACTTTGATTTCCTTTCAGCAGACTTGTTAACAAAATAAAAAAGGTTATAACTCTATATAACTTACCTTGGCATTCTTGAAGAATTCAACCAAATAACTTGGCTTTTTCTCCTTTATTTGGGTTATCCTTAACCCGATGTAGCCTTTAGGGGTATCCACAAGTTGCAAACACTTCGCAAGTTGCAGACGCTCCTAACGTACGAAATAAAATAAGTGTTAGATTTACTTTTCAGTACCATATGCTTGTTCTACAAGGATTGCAAGAGCTAATGCTCAAAATTGCCGCCAATCGTGCGAAAATGCCCCAGGAGGCACCTAGGCTTACCTATTTATTTTTATACAAATACACACACACACACACCCACACACCATATTGTGGACCCCGATCCTGAGAGAAAGTGTGGGGGACGAGCCCCCAACGGCCTCTGGATCATCCACGTGTGAAGGAGAGCTCTACCAAGGAACTCTCGAAATGGATGCCACATTTGCAGCATAGCACGAGTGGCGATGTAAAATGAGATACATCTCGATTCGGGAACAAGTCCAGATTCGAGACGTTCCTAAAAATAACTCAGAGTCGCCATCCATGGATACGTCATGGAACCAAGAAAACAAATGCTCTGTTTATAATGGATAACCAGAGATATAAAAGGTCCGTGCCTGGTGACGAATGGAGAAGGTCCGAAGAGCGCCCCCAATTCTCCCGAGTGCGAACATTTGGTCTCTTATGCCATTTATTTATTAACTTTGAAGAGTTTTGGGTAAAAATCATGTAAAATGGGAACGAATATCCCCGAGGAAAACGTCTACCTAAACATGCATGACCCGGGGATAATAAGCACATACAAAATAAATAAAAGAAGTGTGCCACCTAAGCATTGCAAGGTTATGAGTGTCATGCCTAAATAAGTGTTTAAATTCTGATAGGCAAACACATGCATGCTACAGCTAAAGGTATAAGGTCTGCACAGGATGAGAAATCTAAAACTAGCAGTTAATCACGAAATGGATTAAGATATAGTAAATGAAACAAAAAATAAACAGAAGTACATGTAGATAAAAAAATAAGCATGTGAGAAAGCCAAGAAATGGACACACACTATCATGATCCTATGCGAAAATCATCATCGATATACAAACACAAGCCCTAAAGTGCTAACAACAGACCTTAAGACTAATGCTTCAGCCCAAGTCTTTAGATGATCTGATATTTATCCAAAGAAGCCTACATATCCCCGCCTCCACGAGAATCAAGGCAACGTAGTTCTTCGCGCCTATTCTAAGCTATGATGCCTAAGACATCTAAACCTCTATCCTAGACACGACCTAAAAGACCGGACTAGTTATTAAAGCTTCTTGTGCGATTATTTAAATTCCAGTGGATTGTGAATTTTAAGACACCCTATATGCCCTAACTAAATGCAGGTTAGCCCTAAGCTAATGCAGGTGGTTCCTACAACCTATGTGTAACTAGGCTGTGTGTCATAGGAAAAACAATGGGATCACTAATGTATCCAAGACCTAGTCATCAGTCGGTGATTTGAATCGCCAACTGACCGGACGGAGGCACTCCTAGCTAGGACAAACTCCTAACTTTAACACAAACACACAACAAGCACAAAACAAATCAAGGACGAACACCTAACTTTAGAACAAACTCCTAACTATAGAGGAAGAGCTTTTTGAAAACAAGATTTTAAAGTTGTTTATTACAAAAAAAGATTTAAAATGTTATTTATCAAAAAAAAAAATTGGCTGGACTTGGGATGACGATCCCAAGCTGCACTACGTACCTCGTGAAAGAGGATCAAGCCAACGTAGTTCAAAAGCAAACTTTCTTAACTACTCACAAAATGCTTTAAATTTTCAAATGTTGTTAATGTTTTTGGAGTGTAAAGCTTTCCAATGTTCTAATACTTTTGGTTTAAAAGTGTGTTAACACCCTTTTAGCTAAAGGGGATCCGATAGAAGAGCCTCTATACCCACCATATCACGGTAGGGTATTAAAGAGGGAAGCAGGATCCCTAAAGCCTAAGGAAAAAGAAAATAAACGAGGGAACTAAAATTTTGATACAAGAAAACAATCTCAAAGAGATGACCAAAAGCTGACGAGACTTAGCCAGTTTCCGAAATAGAGGATATCTAACCTATGGAGTAAAACCCTTGAACAAATGACAGATGAAAAGCTTCTAACCCTAAGGGCTGACTTCTAACCAATGACGCTAAAAAGGGTACTGACAAGACAAATAATGTCTAACAACTCTAGAGAGGGGCAAATAAATCAAAGACTCAACTCCTAAAAGGATGGGGGGCTCTAATATGAGGCTAGGTAAGCCTCCAAAAGGGAAAACTCTCTAAATGAGACAAGGTTTATCTCTCTAAATGGCAGGCTCTAGACAACAAGGCTTGTCTCCATGAGAGAACTGCCTTAATGAGACAGAGTATGTCTCCTAGTGGAGGAATATCTAATGAGACAAGAATATGTCTCCTAAAAGGGGAATATCTAATGAGACAAGAACATGTCTCCTAAAAGGGGACTCTAGATGGCTCTTTCATTGCCCTAGCAATGAGGGAGCTAACTTTCTAAAAGGGCGTCTAAAAGACTAGGTAAGTCTACTATACAAAGGAGGGGAACACTACCTGGACTGAGTAAGTCCCATAAGGATGGGCTTGGGCTAACACCTTCCTAGCCCGATGGAAACTCTGAAAAATCGATGAAGATCTCGGAAACCAAATGAAATTCCGATCCCGAAATGCAGAAACTGTCGAAGGTAGACCCAAAACGAAAGCAAACACTGAAAATGAAAGTGGACCCTGAATCCTATGGAAACTCGAAAACGAAGTGAACGAAGAAGGATAAGGGGTATGCTGGAGGGTACAATTGGCCATAAGGAATATGATAACCTCGTTTATGAAGTTCACTCAAACGTAATGACCATCCGCACAAAATTCCAACCTAAGAGACTCATGTAAAGAACTAAAGAGATGGTATCAATACAACCACATTTTTGGAATCCCCACAACTCATCTTGTCCTTTGGATGAATGGCAACTCCCTAATTAGCACTATATCTAATCTAGCCATGGCCTGTAATATTCAGATTTGGCACATCTATATTATGATAATGAACACTAAATCCCTCTAAAGTGACTAAACTTGTCGCAGGTGCTTCGGGTACAGATTGACAGAAGAAGATAAACAGTTTTGTAGGTTTACCTATCCATTAGGGGATATTTTGAGGCCTGCGATAATTCTCTTATTTATAGAAAATTTAGCACAAGGAAGGAATGGGGTAGGACTGACCAATGGTTGAGCTTCAGACTTGTCTATGAGCTGCTGGTGCAAACTTTGACTATGGCCATTCGGCATATCAAACAGATAATTAGGCTCATCAGAAAAATTCTTATTGTAGCCTGGACAATATGCGACTTTCTTCATCTAATGTTCTAATTTTCAAAATGCTCAATTCTGATAAAATAGCAGGAATTTCAGCACAATCAGCCATCATTACAAGCATATCAATTCAAAAAAAAACAAGCATATATCCCATAGAGATACCATAACAGAGCAGTTGAGCATTAACCAAAGCAATGCAAAAAAAAGTTTTAGAATATTACCCTGCCTTCAGTAATAAATTGATTTCCATGTACTTGTCTTAAGGAAATGATATCACCATAGTCATGTTCCTCAAAGGTTTATAATAGCCAAGAATAAAGACATCAATTCCCAAATTTATACCCTAATAAATGTTCTAAACTACCAGAAACATTCATCTTGAACCAAGAAAGAATTCTTATGGAATTTCGGAATAAGCAATGGAACTCCAAACCACACAGACCATCACAATATACCGATTAAACAAAAGGACAATGCAAATCTTCATTATTCAGTGATTTGCACTACATCATCTGATGATCCCCAAACCATTCATTCACTATGCCCTGCTGTCTGCTAAAAAAAAAAAAAAAAAAAAAATCTATAAGAGGATCTCAACTACTCAACCCATGGTCATTTTGGTATAATTTTAACCACAAGATATTAGGCATTTCATCATTATGTTAAATGGTTTAAATCCCGAGAAATCATCGTATGAGAAGGTTAGCTGGGAGCGGTGACTAGAGAAGAAACACTCTTAAACTAACAAATCATCACACTAGGCTGGGGGCACAATATTCTCTTTTCCCCTCAACAATGCTCTGGGTATGAAATGCGTCCTTAAGCCAAACAAAAGCATTCACATCCAAAACCTAGAAGCTAAGATTCAAGGACAACTTACAAACGCATTCCCCTTCACAACCATGAAAAGGGGGGAATAGAAAATCCGAGAAAGTAAAATGCACTTAAATCCAAATCAACCATGCAATGTGCCTTTCCATATCCACTTACTCTACAAGCATGAACTAGATTTTCTGCAAGGACCCATCTCTTACCTTATTCACTAGTTGTTTACCATGATTGAAACAAGCCTCGATGTCAAGCATCAAAGAAATCAAAGGTGGAAACTTACAGGGGGAATGATGGGTATGTAAATTTCATGAATGAGCAAGGTAAGCTAAACAAATATGTACCAATGAATCCGGAAATGATTCACACAGTGCAGTTGCAGATTCATCAACATCCATAATCTCAAGAATTCCAAACACCAAAATGAAAGTCCATGAGCGAAATGAAAGTATAAGCAGCTGCCCTAACTTGCTGCCCTTATGCTAAATTAAAATTAAATGGATACCATTAGTAAAAGGGACAAGACAAAATCAAAGAGAACTAACAGCTTGCTATCCTTCTTGGCATATTTTGTATTTACAGATCATAAAATTCCATCTAAAGTATAGGGCATTTTACCAAAATCAAATTATGACTTAGAATATCATTTGGAATCTAGGAACACTTAAAGTGTAACCACTTAACCAAACCTCAAACATGCAGGCTAAATCGACCAAAATTTCTTAATGGAGCCAATCTGGTGAATTTACAACCTGCTGGTGTCATGATGCAAAGACTTAATCCGGAACGAAGGTCCAAGAGACTACACTAGGACAACTAGAAAAAATAGAACCTTTAACCTCGCATTCCCGAACTCATAAATCTTTGCAAAACAAATTTTTATAAGATCATTGTCCTTTGAATAGGAGAAGACATGAATTGAAAGCATAACAACACACAAATCAGAGCATCATGCCATAAGGAACAAACTCTAAGAACTAGAAGGGCTGAATTGTACTTACAATAAATTGTAGTCTAGAACAGCAACTCTTGGATCCTTGGAGAATCAATCAACTATGCCGGGGGGGGGGGGGGGGGGCTCCTCGACGTTCCACCGTTGACAAAGCTTTGAATTAACGGAAATGGTGGCCAGGTTTCGTTGAAATGGCCAGAATCGTAGATGGTGGCCACGGTAGCAGAAATAAAGAGGAAATGAGAAGAGGCTCTCTCTCTCTCTCTCCCTCAGCTCTCTCCTCCTTTGTTTTCTAACCAAAATGGGAAAACCCCTTTTTCTTCTCTCTGCAAATTTAAACAGAAAAATCGAATGGGTTTGAGGAGTGGGTTTTGGATGGTTGGGTTCTAGTGAGAATCCCACCGGAGAAGAAGGATTTAATAGCGGAGGAGATGGAGGGGTTTTTGAGATGGGTTTGAGAGGTAAAATGGGAGATCAGTCGAGGAAGAAGATGGTGGGCGGCTGGAGGTGGTAATGGAGGGATTGCAGAGGTGAGGGTGGTGGTCGGAGAAGGGGGTAATCGATGGTGGTCCGATGTGGGTTTGGGTTAAATGGTTTTTGGGGTTTTGGTTTTTTAGAAAAGGAAAATGAAGAAGAAGAAGAAGAAGATGGTGGTGCTAATTTGTAGTGGTGGTGGAGGCGATCGGTGATGACCGGCCGGAGAAATGGCCGGAGATGGGTTTGAAGGTGGAGGTGAAGTCAGCCGGTGGATGAGTTGGGCTTGCCGGATTCCGGCCGGAAGAGGAGGCGAAGGTGGCGGCTGTAGATTGCAGAGATGGGATGGAAAATAGAAATGGGTTTGGATAAATGAGAAGAGGGCTTGATGGGTATGGGTTTGCGTGGAGAAGATGATGGCGGAGAAAATGGGTAGAGAGAACCGGATTCTCCTCTCTGTCTCTCTGTGCTTTTTCTCTTCCTCTCTCAAATCGCTTTTTCTTTTTTTCTTCTCCTCTCTCTTAAAAAACCCTAATCGGCTGGGTTTTTAACAAAGGGAAGTGGTGAATTCGCCCCCCCCCTCTTTTTCTTCCAAAATAGGCCCCCCTGAGTGTATTTGTGACTAATCTTTGCAAAGAAGGGGGGGCGGCCAGGTAAAATGTACCCAAAGGAAAATGATATAATTGACCCCCTGCTATCCCACTTGGACAGCCTCCTCTAATGCTTTTGACAACTTTTATACCAGAAAGGTGGTCCAAGGCAAGAGCAAAGGGGAAAAAATTTGCAACAAATATCTTCTTGAGAATTGATCTCAGCCCTCCAAATTCTCTTTATGTTTCAATGGTGAGGATTGAAGGCTCTCTAACCACCTAGGAAGCTTCCTAATATTCCTTCCCAACTAATCCTAGCCCTAAACCTCCATTAATCTATATTAGGCTATAATCATTACTTGAAAAGAAAGAAATGAATCTTCCTTATTTACAAAACTACCCTGCTCCCGGATAATGCACCCCCCCATTATGTTACACATTAATCTGCACGCCTGCATATGTTCCTGGACTGCCCCCTGCAGTAAACTTGAACTGGTTTTCCAGGTTCAAGCGCACCCCCTTTTATGGCTAAATTGCCACCCGTCTGAACTTGCACCACGACACTTTCCGAGGTTTGCTCGCTGGGCAAATCAGCTCGGATTTCGACGAAAATTTGCAGGGACCTCGATGGGACCCTAAGATGACCTAGGGCACAATTTGGGACTTCAGAACACTAGTTTATTAGGATAATTATTTAAAACAAAACATAAAAGGGTTCGGTCAAAATGGGGTGTCTACACATATTTTGCATACCTATTACCCTCGGGAGTGACTAGTACTTGGAACAGATTCGGTAACTTTTGGGATTTCATCACCCAATTGCCTCTGGTCTCACCTCCATTTGATGTGAAAGTGTAGACACACCATTTTGACCAGGCCCTAAAGTCCCAAAGTTGACTCGATGTCCCGAAGTCGAATAAAATTTCAAAACCAAATAACAAAATTTTTGAAAAACTGAGCCTCTGCCAAAAATTTCAAAGCCCAGAAAAACCCCTATTGAGAGTTGAGACCCCTTGTTAGGTTGCATTAACTCCTTCCCTCGTCTTCCAAAAATTTGCAAAGTTTACAAAATACCCCTGACTTCGGTATTGGCACCCCTCTATTTGGATTCCCCGAGTTTTGATGATACCCTCACACCATATTTTTGATATGCACTAACTCACTTCGTCTTAGTGTTTATGGAGCTGTTAAGAGGTTATTACATTTCCCAAGACAACTCTTGCAAGCTAATTAAAGAGGAAAAGACAAACTAAGTTGGTGCCCTTATCAAAACATGGGCGTGCTATACGTCGTTTGGGCAGAAAAGACAAAGTGAGGGGAGTGTCAATATCAATATTCAGATGTGTCCATATCATTTCCCTTTAAATAAAAAATGTACAAAATAAATAAAAAAGAACTTTTACACCTCCTTGCTTGCATAGACCACCCTTGTGGAGTAAAAGAATAATCATAAATTACATTAGAGAGGGGCTGTTCATACAAAGAGAAAGGTGTCAAATACGTCATTTTCCACTTGGAGTTGTCTCACCCAAGCCCCACCCCCTGGTAGTATAAAATAATAGTCATAATTCATTAGAGGGTGGCTGTCCAGGGAAGAGAAGTGATTGAATATTCCAC
Organism: Tasmannia lanceolata; assembly: GCF_043159265.1. Classification (NCBI taxonomy): domain Eukaryota; kingdom Viridiplantae; phylum Streptophyta; class Magnoliopsida; order Canellales; family Winteraceae; genus Tasmannia; species Tasmannia lanceolata. Next base: position 7,311,086 of record NW_027518688.1, on the reverse strand, counting down.
TTATTTTTAGAAACTTGCTTGTACTTGAGACACCCCCTTATAAATCAAACCACAATGGCAAATATCCCAGTGGAAAAAAGGGGTCGGATATATATCATTTTCCTTTAATCCCGCCGAATTAAGGCATTTGCAAAGGGAGAATCTTCTTCTCATTTTGAGGAAGAAAATCAAGGGGTGAAAAACCCTAGCCGAGCAAGATAGAGAGAGGGATGTAGAGAAGGAGCTCGCCCCATCTTCACCTTCTTCAGCCAGCAACCGCACTTCCCTAGTAGCCACCATCTCCACCGTCTCCACCAACTCCATCATTTCAGCCATCACTTCCACCCTCTTGCCACCATTGCAGCCACCATTTCCACCTTCTTCTCCATCTTACCAACAGCCCATCTTCATTCCTGCCCTCTTCTTCTCCTCTGTTCCATTGCAGCCACCACTCCAACCCCTAGATCCGCCCATTTCCACCATAGCAGCACTCATTTTTAACATCAGCCCCCATTCTCTCTTGGATCCCACTCCATATCAAACCCACTTTGATTTCTACCAATCTCTCTCACTCTTCCTAGATTTAAAGAGGGTTTTGATTTTCTCTCCCATTTGCATACAAGAGGAGGGGAATTGCAGCTGATCCTCATCTGAGCTCCTACTTCGGCCACTCCGATCGTCTCCTCCACCACTCGTCACCGCCATTATCATTCCCACCATCATCTCCTTCACTCCCCATCAAACCTGCAAGAGGGAAAAGTGTTCTAAGATGAGATCAGCTAAGGTTTGGGTCTCTACAACATTGAGAAAGAGGATTAGAGCTAAGAAGAAGAAGAGGGTTTGCCAACCACCTTGTCTTCCATAGATCTTGGCCAATTCCGCAACTTTTCGGAAATTGGTCTTAGGGCTTTCATTTTTTCTGGGTTTCAAGAGAATAAAACACAACAAATAGAGAAGGGGAGAGGGCACGATCATCACGCGTCTCCATCGCAGACCTCGCCAACCTCCATTGACTCCGACAATTCACGCCCAAATCTGATCTCGCCAGCAACTCTACCCTCTTTCGCGCCAAGCCGCGGACATCGCCTCAACTCGGCTACAAATTCGTCATAGATCGCAATCTCCCCTAGGATCTATGAGTTGTTGTCTGGTGTATCTAATCATTGTAAGTTGAGCTAATTTTCCTTAACTTCACGACTCATTCCCTGTTCTTATGGTGCACTATTTTTCATGATGGTATTTTTGTGATGGTTTCAAATTCTCTTGTTGTTCCATGATTATTTCAAATAAGAAATCACCATAGGCACAAGGGGGTTTTTCCCTTAAAAGTCTCAATCTAGGTTTCTTTGATTCGTTTTAACGAAAAATGGTGATTTCCCTAGGTCAGTCTCACTTGATTTTTGAACATAGGGATTTGTGAATCCATTTAAGAGGCTTGTCTTTGTTATGTGTATCGACGATCTTAGAAAGGAAGACCTCATCCTCGAATCTGTCATTCTTGTAGCTCGCGATTTATGAGTATTCTACTTTGATGGCTTGAGTCATACAAGGACTGTCACATTGGTTGAGATTCTGAGAGTTATACTTTATTGTTACATCTATTTCTATTGTTACTCTATTCCATTGCTGTCAGTAACTTTCACATGAGTCCCTAAAATTCAATTCATGAATTGTCAAAAGGCCCCTTTCATTTCATTCATTTTGAGCGATGCCACATGCACAATTCTTTTTATTTTATTTTATTTGATGATCAACAAACCCAAATTGATGGTAGGATTGTGTTTTAGACAGGTTTTACTCAAGTCAACACTTGAAGCTAGAAGAACAAGGCTAGTCTTGGAGAAAGTCAAGTATTGGTGGTTAACCTTCAAGCCATATGGTGTATTGAAGAAATAAGGGAACCACAAGCACAAGAACATGTTCAAAGACTATCTCAAGACAAAGGAAGATTCATGCAAGCACCCAAGAAGATTGAAGATCAAGAAGACTCAAGGTTCATATGTTTAGAATGCATAGGAGTCCTCTTGACATTTAATGTTTGCATGTTTTGATATTTTCAAATCATATTTAAAACTATTTTTGTAAGTGTATTAGTGTATTTGAAAACACATGTTTAAAGCCCAAAGACCAAGGCCCTAAGTCCCTCTCACAAATATTTTAAAACAAGTTTTTAAAGCAAGGCCGGTCGACCGGGCGACCGCGGGATGCTACCTGGAATTCCAGGGCATCTCAAAATTTATCGGGCTAGTCGACAGGGCCAACTCAGTTGACCGTGGGATGATTTCTCAATTTTGAGAAATCATCCAGGTTGGTCTCTGCGGACGACCGTGACCCCCTTGGTCGACTGTGATATTATTTTCGAGCCAAAATATTTTTCGAACAGGTAGCCCTCGGAGGGCGACCACGGCGATAAAAATTTTGAAAATAAAACTAAGCTGCCCGATAAGGGCAGGCGACCGCGATGGCTGGGTCGACCGCGCCGGTTCGTCGAAAGAGCCGTTTGAACTTGCCAGTGGTAGGTGCTACTACCCCACCTACCTAGTTTTAATATGATTTTGCCATTAAGGGTTTCTAAATCAACTATGGGTATTTAAACATGTAGAGGAACCTCATTTTACACCTTTTGAGCATTTTATCAAACCCTAAAGTTTTACTCTTTGAAATTAAAATGATTATTCTTCAAAATCTCTTGAGCATTCAAACTTGCATTCATTTCTTGCCAAGAGGTTCTCCCTAAGCTTTTCGTTTCAATCATTGGGAGGTTTGTGAGCTTTGAGAGTTATATACGCCTGCAAGAGGCTTGAGTGCGTTTCATTTTCCTTTATCCTTCTTTCATTTGTTTTTGAGATTGTAAAGAGGGGTTTCTTGGTTCAAGGTCGGAGTGCAACAAAGAAGAACGTCCTTGGAGGTGGATTTATAATACAAGGGTGTGTCCCCTTATTAATGTGGTGAATGTTGTATACGCTTTGTGAGACAGCGTCAAAGAGTCTCATCATAGTGGAGGAAATCCCAAGGAAAGGCGAAGTACTTGGGTAGTGAGTAGGTCAAGCTGTAACCGAACCACTATAAATCATTGTGTGGTCTCCTTACTCTCTCTCCTCTCTCTTGTGGTTTTGGTAGTTTCTTTCCCTTCTATTTTGAATATAACTTGGACAAGGGTTAGAATTAATTAGGCTAATCTCACTTGCCATAGCATTTCAAATAGAAAATTTTGAAAACATTAATTCACCCCCCTCTTGGTTGTTGTCCTTTTGGATTTCATTTGGTATCAAAGCATTAGGCTCTTATAGAGATTTTTAATCTAAAAATCTACAAGAAAAAGATTCATGGCAACCGAAGAGACCTCCTCATCTAATTCCCCCTCCTCTTCCAATAACTTCTTCCGGATACATGGAGGGCCATGCCTCAAATCGACCTCCATATTTCAATGGATTAAACTACGGATATTGAAAAATAAGAATGGCATTTTATTTAAAATTCGTAGACTTTGAAATTTGGGAGCTAGTCCAAGATGGGTACATTGAACCTTCAACGGATAGGAAGGAATGGAGTGCCGCCGACAAGAGAAAGGCTACATTGGACGTTAAAGGAGTGACACTAATATTTTGTGCTCTCTCTCCTGAGGAATTCAATAGAGTCTCAACTTGTAAGACAGCTAGGGAAGTTTGGACCACACTTGAGACAACCCATGAAGGGACAACTCAAGTGAAGAAATCTAAAGTTAATATGCTTATAAGTGATTTTGAAGCCTTTGAGATGCATGAAGGAGAGTCTATCTCCAACATGTTCACAAGGTTTACTAATATTGTAAATGAGTTGAATGCTTTAGGAAAGACGTATACAAATTGGTCCAAAGGCTCTTAAGATGCTTTTCGGACTCATGAGATCCAATGATCACGGCAGTAGAGCAATCAAAAGACTTGGACTCTCTTGAATTCAATGATCTTAACCTCATCACTCATGATATGAAGATGAAGAGTTGCCAAACTGTGGGACCCGATCCCGCGAGAGGGGAATGAGGCGCAAGCCGTCTCCCTCTCTCTTGGTCTCTCGTACCCACGTGAATGGCGTGTGCTTTTTATTATTGATTTTAATTACCCAACCAAGCAGGCAGGAACCAAGCCATAGGGTGCAAACAAACGTACAACCCAGGACCCATAAGGGCATGGGTAAGCCGCCGAGCCTAGCAAGGTGTGATTTAATTCATCTTTTCCGTGAACTTGGGATCACTATGGCAATCCGAATTCCACGCAAAAGAGAGTGACAGAGTCGCCACCTAGATGAGGGATCTAGGACCCATAATTGACCAGAAATTTAGACTCGTTACCTGGTTACGAGAATGGAAGGTATGGGGAGTTACCACCACATGTACCATTCCTGCCCGATAATCGGTCTTCAATTCCAAAAATTAACTCTTTTGAATTTCTTTTAAATGGCTCATTTAACTCTATATTAATGTGCGAACTACATGACATGCATCATAAGATCTAATTTCAGTGTAATTTCTAAATGTGTATCTTGATTTTCTTAATTTGTTTGAATTCAATTTAAGTGAAGTTCTCATAAAATTCTAATTTCATGGAAAATCCTAAGTGATATAATTACTTTTAATTTAAGGATTAATTTATAAAACCCCACCACTTATGTGTGGAGCCGACTCGGGCTTGGTATGCCACTCAAGTATCCAAGTTGCCTACGTATTCCAGCCTCGCTGGAATCAGAGTCGACGTAGTTCGGTGGACCTAAACTAAGCTACTTATGCCTAACTCATCTAGGACACCGAATGGACTGTTTCAACAGTTTAAGAGAGATTATTTAGTTCAAGTTGAAGATTTTATTATCCTAGGACTTCATCTAAGATGTTATATGATTCTATCTAAGTGCAAGTTGTCCCTTAGAATAATGCAGGTTAACCTACATCCTAGGTAACTAGGCTTGTCCTATGTGAAAAAGGGATAAGTAGTGTAACTAGATCTATGACTCAATTGCTAATAATAGTAATCGGTCGTGATGAGGCTGAACTCCCCAACTCTAGGACACCCTAAAACCTAGAATACAATATGACACAAGTGTTCCTAAATAGGGCTCTAATGGTTCCTACGATGGGAAGCCGTAATCCAATGGTTCCAAAGACATGGAGTGAGTTAGTTCAATTTGTTGAACTTGATGATTTTCGATTTCAAGGATTTTTTATTCCTAAACATCTAAGGAATACCAAAGGCTCTATGGTTCTCAAGTTTCGGCCACGAATCGCAACCATGGAAGGGAATCGTGCTCTCAACGCTTGTATAATTTAGCACGTAAATTATAGTATCTTATTGCCTGGCATATTTCTCAGGATTTCCGTGGACAGTGGACCTCGGAGCCAATATCATACTAGAATTTACGCACTCCAATTATGCAGGATTAATCACAATTAGTATACAATTACGGTTGCGATCTCGGCAGTTAGACTATCGCGATATAGCGAATTTACAATGGAGATCTATGAACCCTAAGGTTTCTGTTTCAAACAAGTTAGGGATTAAATTTATGATGTAAAGTTAAGATTTGTTGGAGGTTTTTACTGACTTTTGTGTTGATTTGCTATTAAATTATGATTTATTAACATTAAGACTAGATTACTAGGATTACACAGAAACCCTAAGCAATCAAACCCCAAATCAGCTGAAACTTTCCAGTAACAAGATATGGATGATTGTGGCTTACTGAAAATATTTCATGAATTATCATTAAGATTTGATATCAATTTTTGATTTTTCAAAATTTAAATCAGATTATAGATTAACACAGTAACTTATAGCATATCAATTTCAAATTAATCCAAACTTTCACAAAATAGAGATCTAGATTATTATAGGCTATTGGAAAACTTATATGAATTGTCATTAAGATTTGATATCAATTTCTAATTTCTCAAAATTCAAATGAGTTCATAGGTTAACACCGTAACTTATAGTATATCAATTTTAAATTAATCCAAACTTTCACAAAATAAAGATAATCATGAGATTAGACTACGGTATGACTTTCATGGACTTTTATTATGATTTGATGTCAATTGAAATTCACACAAAAATCGGATGAAACCAAAGAATTACTTAAAAAGCAAACCTAATATATCCTAATATCAAATAAAAAATTCCAGTAGATATATAATACATTATAAATTTTTTTATCAAAATTTCAAAACTTAAAAATTAAATCTTCTCCATAAAATCGATTTTTAAATAGAAAAGGGGAATTTGTTTCCTAGGAATTGAAACCTATTTATTAAAATAAATTACAAAACCATATTAAAACTTTGCAAAACCAATTGAAATTTTTATCTAACATTCCAATAACCAAAGTTACTCGTTTGTAAAGAAAAATTTCAAAATTATACTAATTTAATACAAAAACGAATTACGGCACGTAAAACGAAGAAGCGATTAGAAAATAAATAAAAAAACTATTTTTTGAAAAAACAATTTCATAAGAAATTCAATTTATTATTGAAAATTAATTCTGAAGAGTTTCATCAATTTGTAAAACATTCTGATATTTATTAAAAATGGCCGAAATTTAAAATAATTTAAAAATGGATTATACAAATTAAAAAAAATCCAAATTTTTTTGGGTCTTCTTGAAATCAAAACATTGGTTTGGAAAAAAGATTTCACAAATTTTGGACATGGTTTGATATACTTTTGGATTCGTTCATCAAGAAATAACTCCTTTCGGGGTTATTGTTTGAAAAATAGAATGAAAATTAAAACGGCCAAACCCCGATTGGAAATTAAGTTTCCACTAGAAATTATTTTATAGAAATTCTAAAAAATATCAATTTTTAAAGAAACCCACGTTCTCTAACACTTGATTTGATAGTCCAATTTAAATCCATATTGAATAAAAAACGAAAGAAAATCATTATTAAATGGAGAAAATTTATTTTTTTGGTGAAATTTTAAATTTTGAAAACTTATAATCTATATTATAACATACTGAAATTTCAAGGAAAAATTCATTGATTTGATCTATCAAAAGTAAAACCCTAGCATGCTTTTCTACTTTTGATATTACAAAGATAAAGATCCTAACGTTGATCGCGCTCCTTGTTTCTAGGGTGCGTAGATCCGAGGTATACGCTTTGTCGCACCCTTTTATATGATGAAGAAGACCCAAAGAACACCCCAAAAAGGACGAATTTGGATTTTTTTCCATCATTTTTAGGATTGTTTGCTTTGATTTATCTCTTTCATATATCTCTTTCTATTTTACTCTCATCTCTCATATATCTCTTTCTATTTTACTCTCATCACTCTTATTTATCTCAACAGAGCACTATCTCATCTCTCACATTCATCTCACTCGGTTCTCTCTCATTTTGACCCACTCTCAATAGCTCTTTTCATCCCTCTCTATCTCTCTCTCCCTCTCCACAGTGGTGAAGAAAAACAAAGAAAAAAGAGAAAGAAAGGGAATCGAATTGCACGTCGGCGAACTTTCTCGGATTCTTAGGCTCTTGGATTCGGCGAGGATTTCAATCAAAGGTAGGTGCACTATTCTCAGATTTTTCCAGAATTATTCAGTATTTTTTTTATATATTTTTGCATGGTTTTAGCATTTAATCGAATTTAATTCAATATTATATGTGTGTGCTCAAAATTGTGTTTTACTTGAGTGTTTCAAGTCCGATTCGTCTCGAAATTTAATACACTGATCTATTTGAATAGACTAAAAGAAATGTCGGATCGGATCGGACATTGGACCAAAGGATTTCGAAAATTTGAGTGAAGAATGGAATTTCATTTAAAATAATGACTGAGAAATTAAGAAATTGGAAAAAATAGCTATCTCAGGATGATTTATTTTTTGGAATATTAAATTTTTTTTATGTTCATCATATCAGAACAAGGTTAAAGGACATTTTCCGAAGTCGTAATTTTCACAAAAATCATGTTTTAAAAATAGAAAACTCTTCAAAAACATCTTTTTGAAGAAGAAAAATGGCAAATATACTAAATATGTTCTAAAATTAATGAAATTTCATGAGAAAATAATATGGTACTGATACATTCTACCATAAATTTTTAAAGATTTTTAGATTTTATTTGGTATATTATTTGATGCTTTCTTTGAAAACAACCATATTTTGTGAGATTTTTCACTAATACCAAATCACAATTAAAATTCTCAAAATTTTTACGGTAGTCTTATATTCTATAGTTCATGCTACTGTAAAATTTTCAATTGATTTGAAATTTTATTTCTAAGTGATGTAGTGTACATTCATAATCTGGTCTGAATATTCAAAAATCCGAAATTGATAGTAAATAGTATCGAAAATTCTTGAAAATCTCACAACATACTATGTTTACTCATATATTACTACTGTAGAAATTTCGATGAATTTAGATTTCTATTTCTAATAGTTTCTGTGTTATTTTAATAATCTGGTCGTATTTTTATTAAATCAGAAATTAATAGGAGCTTAATATAAAAATCTGTAAATTTTTTCCAGTAAGCTACATTCCTTCATATCTTGTTTCCGTAGAAATTTCAGTTTATTTCGAATTTTTTTGCAATAAGTTCACTTGTAAAATCACTTATGCGGTCTGAAATTGATAAAATCCACTAAAAATTGAAATTAATTAAATATCCTTATGAAAATTTCTGAGGAACCTTAAATTTCTGTCACATATTCATTCCTTAATCCATTGAAACAGAAATCTTAGGAGTCTTAGATTTCCCTTGTAAAATGGCTATAGCGTCCATAATCGTATCCCAATTGCAATCGATCATTGACAATTTGAGTATTTAAGTTATAACATGTTATTGGCTCCGAGGTGTACTGTCCACGGAAATCCTGAGAGATATGCCAGGCAATAAGGTGCTATAACTTAAGTATTAAATTGCACAAGGGAAGAGCGCACGATTCCCTTCCGTGGATGCCATTCGAGGCCGGAATTTGTGAACCGTAGATCCTTTGGTATTCCTTAAATGTTCAGAAACCGAAAATTCTTGAAATCTGAAATTTATTAACTTCAAGAACTCGAATCGATTTACTCCATGTCTTTGGCACCGTTGGATGGCAGTTTCCATCGTAAGAACCATTAGAGCCCTATTTAAGAACACTTACGTCATGTCGTGTCCTAAGTTTTAGGGAGTCCTAGAGTTAGAAGTCCAGCCTCATCACGGACGTTTGCTATGGATAGCAACCGTACCATAGGTCTAGTTACACTAGTCACCCAAATTTTTCCTAGGACAAGCCTAGTTACATAGGATGTAGGTTAACCTGCATTAGTCTAAAGGACAACTTGCACTTAGATAGGATCATATAGCATCTTAGATGAAATCCTAGGATAATAAAATCTTCAACTTGAATTAAATAACTTCTCTTAAAACTGTTGAAACAGTCAATCCAGTCTAGATCGGTGTCTTAGTTGAGTTAGGCATAAGTAGCTTAGCTTAGGTGCACCGAACTACGTTGACTCTGATCCCAGTGAGGCTTGAGTACGTAGGCAGGTTGGATGCTTGATGGCATACCAACCGTGAGTCGGCTCCACAACAAATTGTGGGGTTTTGTATATTAATTTTCTTGTAAATTCTTAATTAAATCATTTAGGACCTTCCATGAAATTAGAATCTTAGGAGAACTTTCACTTAGATTAAATTCAAACAAATTAAGAAATCAAGACACACATTTAGGATCTACATTGAAATTAGATCATAGGATGCATGTCACGTAGTTAGCACACCAACATAGAGTTAAATGAGCCATTTAAAAGAAATTCAAAAGAGTTAACTTTTGGAATTGAAGACCGATTATCGGGCAGGAATGATGCATGTGGTGGATAACTCCCCATACCTTCCATTCTTGTAACCAGGTAACGAGTCTAGATTTCTGGTTAATTATGGGTCCTAGATCCCACATCTAGGTGGCGACTCTGTCACTCTCTTTTGTGTGGAATTCGGATTACCTTAGTGATCCCAAGTTCACATAAAAGATGAATTAAAATCAATAATAAAAGAGCACACGCCAATCGCGTGGGTACGAGAGACCAAGAGAGAGCGTGGCGGCTCGCGCCCCACCCCTCTCGCGGGATCGAGTCCCACAGGTTGTTCTTATTTGCTATGTCTTGTCGTGTGAGTGTCCCTAGAGTTAGGAGGCCTCGACTCATGGTTGTCGAGCTGATGGCTAGATTAGGATGCACTTAGTTAGCCCACTTTCTAGGGTCTCAGCCTAGTTACACGTAGGATGTAAGGCCCACTTGCATTAGACTAGGTTGACTTGCATTAGTCTAGGACCATATAGGCATGTCTAAAATACTTAAACATGAGTCGAGTCGTGTCGTGTCGAGTCTAGTGTGGTCTAGGCACATTTAGGCATCGTAGCTTCGAATAGGCCATCGAACTATGTTGACACTGATTCTTCCCGAGGCCGGGATACATAGAGCAGCCGGGATGGCCATCCTGGTCCGAGTCAAACTTCACATTAAAGTATAGGGTTTGTCATGTCGTATCGTATGTAGTGTCGAGTCGTGTTGTGTGTTTTATTGTGTTTTCTTACTTTCCTATACAGACCTTATACTTTTAGCTGTAGCATGCATGTGTTTGCCCACTAGAACTTAGACATCAATTAGGCAAGAGACTCATAACCTAGCTATGTTTAGGTGGCACTTCTTTCATTTATTTTGTGTGTGCTTATTATTTTCATCCTCGGGTCATGCATGCTTAGGTAGACGTCTTCTCTAGGATATCTGTTCCCATTTCATATATTTTTGCCCAAAATTCTTTGAAGTTATTAAAAATGATATAAGAGATCGAGTGCGTGCACTCGGGCAGGTGGGGGTGCTCTTCGGAACTTCCTCATTCGTCACCAGGCACGGACCTTTGTATCTCTGGTTATCCGTTGCGACAGAGTATCTTTTGGGTTCCAGGGTCGACTTCCCTGGATGACGACTCTTTCTTTGCTTCAGGTACATCTTGGTTCCGGGCTAGTCCCCGAATCAAGAGGTATCTCATATACATCGCCACTCATGCTATGCTATGAGGGTGGCACCGTTTTGAGAGTTCCTTAGTAGAGCTCTCCTTCATGTGGAGATCCCAAAGGACCGACGGGGGACTCGTTCCTGGCCTCCTCCTCAGGATTGGGGTACACAAAAAGCACCACCTCTTTGCACGTCGCCCTTGTGGTGATGTTAAAACGATGATGTATTAAACTTCCAGCCGCGCTGGAGCACACCTGGCAAGGGTTGTTTGATTACTTCGGTAAGAGCAACATTCAAACCTTCATCACAATGTATAAGCTCAGCATACGCACATAGATGTTACCATGCTCGCATAGGGCATGCTGAGCTTAGAGTTAGGCAAGCCAAAACCAGTTACTCTCGAGAGATGTGAGTGTCTTCCAAAGTAGGAATACACTAAACCTTTGGCCCACCTCGGGCATGTCGAGCGAGTCTAGATAGGTATCCCCAGGTTGCCTATTCTTGCTAGGGATGTCATTACCCTAGCCCGATGCGCAAACGGTCGCAGCTTATTTTACCCAAGACTATAGGTTATTGTCTAACCTTTAGTTTTGTCCAGAGTCATGTTTGCAAACCCATATCATCACATTCCTTGGATAAGCAACCATTGTACCCTGGAGGGATGTTTGTCCCCCGGTTATTATTCTTAACCAAAAGATCCTCACTCTAGTCCCATCTTTCAAAGGTTATTGTAATCCCTTAATCATCTTCTTCTCTAGACCGTCTTGGTCTCAGCCGTGTAGGCTCTACTGTGTTTCTATCCGTCCTGACTATCATTATAGTTAAGACCGCGAAGCTCTGCTCAAATAAAGTCTATCTATCCTTAGACTTGTCCTGACCACCCTGGTCAAATCCTTTTTGGAGTTGTCTTCTCACACAGAGATAGACCTTCCCCGACCTCTGTTATAGTCAAGAGCGGTGGAGCTCTGCCCAAATACACCTGTCTTCTGGCACGAAGATAATCTTGTCATGACCATTGTTTTGGTCACAGTACCCGAGCACTGCTCAACCCAAGTTTGTCTTTTTGAAAGGTTAGACTCATCCAGACCACCCATTATGGTCAAGACAGCGGCAGAACTCTGCCCGAATTCTCTTCATCTTCCTATGGGAAGATGGCCTTTTTCTGACCAGTGTCTTGTTCATAACTCAGGAGTCACACTCAGTTCATGTTGTGTTCACTTTTGAAGACAATCTTATCCCGACCATTTTTCATGGTCAAAGCGTGAGGGCTCCGTTCAAATGAATATGTCTTCTCGCAAGAAGATATACCCATCCAAACCTTTGTCATCCAAAGTGTCGGACCTCTGTCCAATTGTCATTTCAAAATCAGGGTTAGATCATTATCGTAACTCTATTTTTCTAGGAGTGTCCTCCCAGTTCTCATACCGTAGGGGCAGATCTCAACCCCTTGCTTGTCCACGATCCGTCCAAAATTTGTAAAAATTTAAAAAAGAAAGAAACAACAAAATTACAATAACAAATGTTTTACCGATCGTTTTACACTTGTTCTACCGTATTTTTGTTCTCTGTCTTTCGTATAGGTAGATCATGGACCAAGCCAATTTGATCGACTGGATGCAGCAATTTTACTCTCCTGAGAGTCTTAAGCACGTTGGATGGATGATAGATCCAAATGAAAACTTCATCCCTCTCTTACCCACAATCTTGGTAAACCTAAATTTCCTTAGGACAGCCGCTACATTTTGGGACCCCAACTATCATGTCTTTCGTTTTGGCACAGAAGAAATATGCCCGATATATTAAGAATTCTACGCTTTGTTGAGAGTATCATCCGAAGGACCCATGGTCACTCCAATGATCGGAGGTCGTCATTGAGCAACTGTCCAGTGGTTATTCTGTTGGGAACATTTTGAACATTCCACATTCAAAAATAGAGACGGCGTGCTAACCAGTTTCGTCCTTGGTGCCTTCTCCCCAGATGGAGATTTGAGAGATTCCATCTATCAAATGCACCGATATAGCGCCCTTCTATTTTGCGTATGTGCACAATACCTTACTGTTCAACATTCTGCGATAGCTTCTCCTAGCATTCTCAACCTTGTTGATCAAATCCCAGATGGAGCAAATCCTGTGTCTACTATTTTAAGGGAAACCCTTAATGGCCTAGATGCGGTTTCTGCAAATCTGAGCCTTCCATTTTCAGGAAGTCCTATTCTGTTATACATGTGGCTTACCCTTAAACTTGGCGTCTTCATCCCGAGGTCCCGTTATAATATCTCCATTTTTAACTTTAGCTCTTGGGTTGTTGGTCCGCGCTTTGATACCGATTCTGAGTGGATCGCTTGGTTAGGTAACCGCTCCTCCGGAGACATATTTTGGAAAATGGATGGATACGCATTCGCTGCCCTGACGACCCACAATACAACTATGTCAAAATTCAGGCCTTAGAAGAAACTTCTTTCTATATCCCAGATTGCATTAGGTGCCGGTATGGGGCCAGATAGGAAGTTTGTCGCCCCCTTTATCAGTTCTCCCCTCCAGAAGGATTTACCCAATGGATGGCAAGTAAGATTGCCTCCAAATGGAGAAAGAGAAATATCGTCCCTCTCCTCAGCATCTCTTCATCCCGAGGAAATGAAGTGTCGCCCGAATATTACCTTGCTTTACAGAGAGAAGTCGCTGTAAGAATGTTCACTCTCGGTCACTGATCAACCTACGTAGAAGATAGAGAACGTCGCTTTCTTTTCTTTTACCGGTTTTTGCTTTGTAAATAGCCTGTTAAAGGCCTCTGTGTAAACGAGAAAGGAAATGTGAATAAATAAAAAGTATGTATATGTATTGTATTTATCTTATTGTTTGTCTGAAAATTTCCTTGTTATCTTCTGTATGGAGCAGACCATGTCTGCATAAATGGTGTCAGAATGGATTCAAAGTTACAGCCAGCCTGAGAACTTCTGATTGTTTGACCGTATGTCTTACCATGAGCAGTTTTTCCCCCTATATGAGTCCATCCAAATAGATTGGAACCTCCTCAAAGCAGCAACAAAATGTTGGGATCCCTGGTACCATGTCTTTCGCTTTTATCTGGAAGAAATGTGTCCTACCTTCGACGATGGTTGTACTCTTTTACAGTACCTGGATGACGGACCTGTCATCCACCCTGAGCTTAGGTACGGATCAAACAAATTCCTATGTCTTCGGCTACTCTGCAAGCTATTACAAGACCCCGACGATTTCATGACGCCAGAAGGTGTTTACATAGATAGGCTTATCAGAGCCGATGCTCCCGTTGGAGACCCAGAAGACCTGTTGTTTCAACAACGTTGTCATGAAGCCTATGTATTTTGTGTATATGCAAAGCACCTTTTCTGTCAAAGGTCCAATGTAGCCTCTTTGTCCCTCCTTAGTGTGGTTGACCAGTTGCCATTAGACGCCAACCCCATACCAACCATACTCGCTGAGACTTTCCATGGACTTGATGATGTCTTCCAGCATCCTCATCTCTCATTCACAGGATGTCCAACTCTCTTATACATTTGTTTATGCCCGAAGCTTCATATAGCAACCCCTCGACCTCAGACAATCCCTTGCATCTTGAATTTCGAGTCATGGACCCGTGATATTCATTTTGATAGCGAGATCAAATGGTCTAAATGGTTAAGAACCCGTACAAATGAGGACATACTCTGGAAACTTCGAGGTTCCGATTCTGCCACCTTGGCTACTTTCAAATCCAACTATGTTCAAATCCAGGCCTTCAGGATACTTCTTTTGATATTCCTCACCGAATCATGTGGCAATTCAGAGGCAAACAAAAGCCATGAGAACCCCTCCGACGCTTCCATCCACCAGAGGAATTCGATGCAATTGAAGCCGTTGTCGTATACTCAGCATGGCAAAAGTGCAGAGTAGTCCCTATCTTCAAACTTTTCATTCCTCGTAAAGACAGGATACATCCAGAGTACTATTCAGCACTCCGTATGCTACTTCCCTCTGGTGCTGTGCCCTCGGAAGTCTTCGTTGATTCAGAGGCATATGGATTGTTCAAATGTCATTCGTTCAACTCAGGACTAACAGGCTATGGACCACTTCTATACAGAAGATAACAAGTTTCTTTCTTGTTTTGCTAAATCTTGTAAAAATAGTGTTAGAAGTCAGGCTAGCACATGCCTTGTTCTACAAAATGTAAAATAATGGTCAGACATATAAATAAAATAAATTTTTTTGTTTGTACTCGTCCAATTGCTTGCATAAACTCTTCTCTCCTTGCATGGATAAAATTTAAAACTAGTGTATCTTCTCATCTGCAGGTAGAAAGTTTTTACACTTAAAACCATTGCATCCAAGAAGTCAAATGCCTGGGCCCGTACCCAAGCCCGTTAAATAACATTGGATCTACCTAGCCCCTCAATTCCTACTCCTCCGGTAGCAATTTCAGAACTGTCTAGTCCTTCAACTTCCCTTGCCATCATGGCAGAACCTATGGACCAGTCTTAGGTTATCCATGAACTGCAGCAGACAGTAGCTGCACTTGCTCAGAATCTTCGTCATCTCTTAGAGGAGAACGCCGCGTTGAGATCACCTCCTCAGGTCACTGTGGCACCCACTATACCTCAACAGACAACTCCTCCTATTCAGAAAACCATACCAGTCCAGCCCACTAACCAGTCTACAGCTCAGCCTCCGGACCCATTCTTAGGAGAACAATATGCAGATGAGAACCATCCTTTTTCTCAAATTCTGAAACAATGGGAAGATAAGTTTGCCAAGGTCAGTCAATACCTCAAGGTTATCAAGATTCAAGGATCAACAAGACTCTCTTTTCGAGACGTCTCTTTGTTTCTAGATGTACAGCTCCCGGCCAGCTTCAAATGACCTGACATTAGCAAGTACGACGGTGTAGACACCCCCATTTTGCTCCGCCTTAGTCAACAAAGAAGTTAGTGTTTTTCTATCGGTTCTTCGGTGTTTTCCATTCCCGTGTTCGCCTCCTATGTTTTCTCGATCTTTTCAATCATATCTGCCGTGTTTCGCATTTTTCCGTCAAGTGTCGAGAAGAGTTATTCAAAAATCGAAGCACGAAAGAATTTGGGCCCGTGCGTGGGCCCGCATTGAGCATTTTGTTGAGATTTGGATCAAACAGGGGGCCCGCATATTGTTTTAATGAAAAATGAGTTTTGAGCTATTCAAATAACCCTTGAAAACGATTCAAGAAGCACATCGAATTTATATTGAGGTCCATTAATTGAATGGCTCAAGTCATCCCATGAAAAATGATTTGTGGGCCTAGCCCATTCGCATTACCGCCCATTAATTGAACCGCTTGGATCATTCCAAATGGGCTCTATCCCAAATTCGGCCACCATGTGTGGGCCTTGCTGATTGTGTATTTTTCCACCCTAAAATGGGCCACCATGTGTGGGCCTTATTTAAGAAGGGATCCAATGAAGAGTTAACCGTTTGGGAAAGGTTATAAATAGAAATTCTCTATTGTGGGGAAGAAAGAGGCCAAAATGCTATTAGTATCTTAAGATAATGGACGATTTTCACATTTTTACCGAGTTTCTAATTAATCCCACTGCAAATAGAGGTAATACATGTGGGACCTGCATTGATTTTATATGTTTGAGGTTCCTTGTTGCTGAGATAGCAACTATTCTCACGAAAAATGGAATTTCTACATTGAGAAAAAGCTATATTCGGTGCAAAGGATGGGTTACCTGATTTAAAAAAAAGAAAAATAGCAATTACATGGTGGAAAAAAAGGAATTCAAGGATTAAAAAAAGAAAGAAAGAGGATATCAAAGGAGCTTTCTCTCGGCAGCACAAGGGGGAAGGGAAAAAGAACAAAAGAAAAAAACGGAGAGCAGAGGAGTCTCCCTCTGTTTTTTCTTCTCCCCTACCCTCTCTCTCTGTTTGGACGATCCTCCCGATTTCCCTCTGTTCTTC
Source organism: Tasmannia lanceolata (assembly GCF_043159265.1). NCBI lineage: Eukaryota > Viridiplantae > Streptophyta > Magnoliopsida > Canellales > Winteraceae > Tasmannia > Tasmannia lanceolata. The sequence continues at coordinate 7,294,185 of NW_027518688.1, read as the reverse complement.
TCACCATCTACCCCCAACCCTCAACAGCCCATTAAAAAGAAAAAAAGAAAAAAAAAAGGGAAGGAGCGTGAAAAAACAGAGTATCGTAATACTCTGTTTTTTTTGCTCTCTCTCTCTCTCTCTATCTCTCTTATACTCTCTCTCTTATACTATCTCTCCCCCTCCATCTATCTGTTATTTCTTCTTTATCTTACTCTCTCTGTTACCGTTTCTCTCTCTCTCTATCTCTCTGCCGTTTCTCTCTCTCTACCCCTCTCCATCATTCTCTCCCTATATCTATCTCACCCTCTCTCTATATACATCTATCTCACCCTCTCTCTCGTTTTATATCACCTCCTCTATTTCCCTCCATCTGTCTCTCTCTTCATCTAACTCTCTCAACTCTCTCTCGGCCTCACTCTCACACCCTCTGTCAATCTCTCTCGGCCTTTTTCTCACTCTCTCTTGGCTTCTCTCTCTTGGCCTCTCTCTCACTCTCACTCTCGCTCTATCTCACTCTCAACCTCGCTCTCTCTCGCGTTCGCACTCTCGGTTGAGGAACAACAAAGAAAAGAAAAGAAGAAAAATCGGATCGGATCGCACATCGGCGGGATATTTTCGGACTTTTCGGCTTCGGATTCGGCGAGGATTTCCATCACAGGTTAGTACACTATTCTCAGATTTTTTCCGGATGATTTGGCATTTTTTTATATTTTTGCATGATTTTTAAACATTTAATTGAATTTAATTGAATATTATATGTGTGTGCTAAAAATCATGATCTGCATGAGTGTTTCAAATCTGTTTCGTCCCGAAATTTAATACGATGTTCTACTTGAATAGAGTAAAATAACTATCGTATCGGATCGGACATTGGATCAAAGTTTTTTTAGAATTTGAGTGAAGAGTGGAATTTTATTTAAAATAATGGCTGAGAAATTACGAAATTCGAAAAAATAGCCATCTCAGGATGATCTATTTTTTGGAATTTTTAATTTTTCTTGTGTTCATCATATCAGAACAAGATTAAATGACGTTTTCCGGAGTCGTAATTTTCTCGAAAATCGTGTTTTAAAAATAGAAAAACTGTTCAAAAATATCTTTTTGACAAAGTAAAATAAAATATATACTAATTGGATTCCAAAATTAATAAAATTTTGTGAGAAAATAATATGTTTCTGATACATTCTACCATGAATTTTTAAAGATTTTTGGATTCATTTTGGTATGTTATTTTATGCTTTCTTTGAAAATTATCAGATTTTGGGAGACTTTTTACTGACATCAGATCACGGATAAAATTCTCCACATTTTTACAGTAGTCTTAAATTCCATATTTATTGTTGGTGTAAAAGTTTCAATTGGTTTGGAGCTTGTTCCATATGGGATGTAGTGTTAATTCATAATCTGATCTGAAAATTGAAAAATCCGAAATTGATAGTAAATAATTCCTAAAATTCATGCAAATCTCACAGCATACTATTTTTACTTATCTCTTACTACTGTATAAATTTCATTGAATTTAGATTTCTTTTTCTAGTAGTTTCTGTGTTATTTTTGCAATCTGGTCAATTAATTGTTAAATCAAAATTAAATATGAGATTAATGTAAAACTCTGTAGAAATCTTCTAGTAAGCTACATCTCATCATATATTGCTGCTGTAGAAGTTTCAACTCATTTCGAATTTGTTTGAAACTGTTTCACTTGTAAAATCACTCATATGGTTTAAAATTGATAAAATCCATTAAAATATCGAAATTAATTGAAATTCATCTGAAAATCTCTAAAGAACCTTAAATCTCTGTCACATATTAATTTCTTAATCCATTGAAACAGAAATCTTATGATCTTTAGATTTCCCTGGAAAAATGGCCAGTGCATCCATAATCGTATCCCTATTCCACTCGATCTTTGACAATTTGAATATTTAAGCTATAGCATGTTGTTGGCTCCGAGGTTACTGTCCACGGAAATCCTGAGATATGCCAGGCAATAAGGTGCTATAACATAAGTATTAAATTGCACAAGGAAAGAGCGCACGATTCCCTTCATTGGATGCCATTCGAGGCCGAAATTGGTGAACCCTAGAACCATTGGTATTCCTTAAATGTCCAGAAACCGAAAATCCTTGAAATCTGAAATTAATTACCCTCAAGAACTTGAGTCGATGTGTCTCGTGTCTCTCGGAACCATTGGATTATGGTTTCCGTCATAAGAACCATTAGAGCCCAATTTAGGAACACTGGTGTCAGGTCGTGTCCTAGGTTTTAGGGAGTCTTAGGTTTTAGGGAGTCCTAGAGTTAGGAGTCCAGCCTCATCACGGACGTTTGCTATGGATAGCAACCGTGCCATAGGTCTAATTACACTAGTCACCCAATCTTTCCCTAGGACAAGCCTAGTAAACTAGGATGTAGGCTAACCTGCATTAGTCTAAGGGACAACTTGCATTTAGATAAGAATCATATAGCATCTTAGATGAAATCCTAGGATAATAAAATCCCCAACTTGAATTAAATAACTTCTCTTAAAACTGTTGAAACAGTCAATCCAGTCTAGGTCGGTGTCTTAGTTGAGTTAGGCATAAGTAGCTTAGCTTAGGTGCACCGAACTACGTCGACTCTGATCCCAGTGAGGCTTGGGTACGTAGGCAGCTTGGATGTCTGATGGCATACCAACCGCGAGTCGGCTCCACAACAAATGTGGGGTTTTGTATATTTATTTTATTATGAATTCTTAATTAAAATATGTAGGATTTCCTTGAAATTAGAATTTTAGGAGAACTTTCACTTAGATTGAATCCAGACAAATTAAGAAATCAAGATACACATTTAGGATTCATATTGAAATTAGATTTTAGGATGCATGTCACTTAGTTCGCACACTAACAAAGAGTTGAATGAGCCATTTAAAATGAATTTAAAAGAGTTAACTTTTGGAATTGAAGACCGATTATCGGGCATGAATGGTGCATGTGGTGGATAACTCCCCATACCTTCCATTCTTGTAACCAGGTAGCGAGTCTAGATTTCTGGTTAATTATGGGTCCTAGATCCCACATCTAGGTGGCGACTCTGTCAGTCTCTTTTGTGTGAAATTCGGATTGCCTTAGTGATCCCAAGTTCACATAAAAGATGAATTAAAACCAATAATAAAATGCACACGCCAATCGCGTGAGTACGAGAGACCAAGAGAGAGCGTGGCGGCTCGCACCCCACCCCTCTCGCGGGATCGGGTCCCACAGACGGGACCAAATGTCCTCGTAGTCATCTCGCAATATTTGAAAGTATGTTGAGATCACATGATCTGTCCCCAGAACAACTCGCCCTTGTCTTTCAGATGTCTTTGAAAGGTGTAGCACATAAATGGCTTTTGAGTCTGCCTGAATTACCAACTATGGGTTGGGAGCGCATTATGAACGAGTTCATCAGCAGTTTTCTTATGAAGATGGTACTGAAACTTCCCGCCAAGATCTTCAAACCACCAGGCAAGAACCCTTAGAGTGCTTCTCCCATTTTGTAAAGCGTTGGCGTCGTAAGAAGGCACAAATGCTCAAGCAGCCCACCTAGGAAGAGCAGATTGACATGATGCAACAGAACCTGACTTTGTCCTTCCAGCGTCCCATGGCCATTTAGAGTTTCACCAGTCTCAAACACTACATAGAGAACGGCAACAAGATCGAGGATTCTATGGCTCATGGTTGGCTCATCAAAGCCTCCTCCTACATTAGAAATACTCAGACCAAAAAGCCTCCCATATCTAAGGAAGTTAATGAAACAAAGTCTATTCCAGAAACCTCTAAACCTCTAGTCATTTGGCAACAAAACAATGCACCTCCGGAATCTGCCATTGTGAACAAGCCACCCAGGGAATCCACTCCCTTGCCAGCCAACTTTACCACCATCATGAAATTACTTCTCCAAGCGAAGGCGATATTTCTGCTTGCACCCCGTCCACCTCCCAATCCTCTGCCAATAAATTGGAACAACATAGAATATTGCGAGTACCATCAAGGTAGAGGACACCAAACAGATAGATGTCTCACTCTGAAACATGCTATCCAAGACCTTCTTGAAAAGAAACAGTTCATTCTCCTGTCTGGGCCAAATATCAATACCAACCCTCTTCTGAATCATTACCCATCTTCGTCCACCACCAATGCCATCTTCACTGAACCTCCGCTCATCGATTTCTCGTCCTTAATTTGTATTATTGAACCCTATCCTTGGGTGTAGACACCCAATTTTGTCAAAGCGGTACTAATGATAGGTGTCGCGAGGAAGAACCTTATGACGAGTGCCAGAGCACCAGTTCGGTTTATCTCAATCTCTCCTTAGGGTGTTTTCAAAAGGAAATGATTTTTGAAAGTCATTTTAACAAGTAGAAAGCCTGTTTTTACACAGCACTGCCTTTACGGCATGAACCAGAAAGCCCGTTTGCACACGACATTTTAATCGGTAAGTTAACTTTGGGTCGGAAACTTCTGTTTTCACCCAAAGGACACTTCATTACCCGAAAGCATACGATATTAGGTTCATTGGGAAGTCCACAAAATGAGGAATCCAACAGACCTGACTGCGCATGAATCGGTATTCAATCGGAGGAGTTACGGACATTCGAAACTCAATTTTAAAAAGACGAAAAATCACATTTTTCGAGAAGGGAGAAAAGACGAAGCATCGCACTAACCAAGGATGATGTCATCTGGATGATGTCATCCAGATGACATCATCTTTTGTCCAGGGCAAAATTTGGTCGAATTTACCAAAAACTATCCCCAAACCCTATAAATAAGGGCGTAAGTATTAAACAACAACTCTTCTCTCTCTCTCTCTCTCTCTCTCCCCCTTATTTTTGGGTTAAAACTCCCCCCTTTTTTGTGATATTTTCACCCTCCTTCGTGAATACACCGAACTCCTGTAGAAATCCAGAATACCCTAGTCTATTTATTTCTAGAAGAGAGAAAGTAGAGAAACTCTAGGTTGATCACACCGCGCGTGGGCACTCCGCCGAAATTCTGAAGATTCGGAGCGACACCTTTCAAATAGCGCCATTGTTCTTCCGAAATCTTGGCAAACCCGAAGTCTCTTCATCAACACAGTGTCGATACGCCGCTGAAATCTTCGCAGCCTCGGAACCCTCCCTTTCAAGAGTAGTGCAGCTAATCTGCCTATTCTTCCTCAGCTTTTGGTAACATTATATTTTTTTAACCGCTTTATATAATTTCCTTTACAAAGTAAGGTATGAGGTGGTGACATTATAAGATCCCGGCTCCCGTTGCCTTGATTTTATAATATAAATCCCTCTGGCTTTCTTTTACTTTATGTAATTTCCTTTACGAAGTAACGTACGAGGTGGTGACATTATAAGATCCTGACTCCCATTGCACAGATTTTATAATCTAAACTAGTTACAGTCCCGTGCGATGTACAGGGCGAAGAAAAAATCATGATTTTGAAATACTTTTCTTTAAAAAAATGCAATTTGGAAATGCAGGTTGTATAAAAAGTATGTAAAAACATTAAAATGTGAAAAATCAAGAGAAATCAGCCGCCAATATGATTTGTAAAAGTTATCAGGAAAATTAAATTGAAGAATTAAAATTTTAAAAAATTGCTTAACAAAAATTTGTCAAAACTCAATATCGTAATCATACAAAAAAATTTATAACAACATAAAGACCATGTATTTATTAGACAATGGAAACTCAATAACCCAATCCAATCAGATGATATCATAGGTAAGAATATGGCATCTTTCTTGAGAATGATAATTCATAATAAAAAGATTGATAATTCTTGAAAAAGTATTAATACCCACTATTAAATTAGAAAAATGTAAATCTCGCTTTAAAACATACCACGAAATCAAATAACATTTGAAGATATGGAGTGTCAAGTTCTTTATTCCAAATCCCGACCAAATAAATGGAAGACCAAATAATCAACATTGTCAACCATGAAACTATCGAATAGATCAAATGACGTGTGCATTTGCCATTTAATATTGTAAGATAAAGATCAAACAGGGCAGAAGAAGATAGAGTAAAACATATCCAAAGTCCCTTTTCCATAACTATCAGTTGCTAAAGCGAAAATATTTAAAACAAAGAGGGGCGTCCAACTCGACCCACTTCTTTATTTTAATGGAAAAAATGGGGGAATAGATGAGAGAGATTTTATACTATCAGTAGATCTGTTTGTGTCCTCCATAGCCTTTTCCATCCCAAAACTTCCAAACAAAAATCCAATGCCAAATTCATGGCTGCTCCTTCTAATAGCATAGTAATGGAAGTAGTTAATAGAGATAGGGAAAAGGCAAAAGAAATCCTGCATGTAAAATCAGGAAAGGTCTGATGAAAACATTTGGAAAGATTCAATAAACTAAATTTATAAAAGTTTATGGGATTGAAAGAAAAATATATCCGCTGGAAATTTTTTTTGAGAACAATTTTTGTTTCCAAGATTTAGAAGAAAATGATATGATTATGGTTCATTTAGACGGATACTACCATAAATTGAAGGTCGCTCATAGTAGAAATTTAATAGGTCTGGTTCAATTAATTTTTTTTCCAAAGTAAAAAAAAGCACAAAATTTAGAATTATTTTTTCCTTTCCAAACTTTTCCCAAAACTTCCTGCAATCCAGGGCCAAATTGTAGAGGGATAAAGAGAAATTTTCACGAAAAGCAAAAACAGGACGTCACCTCAAATGTTATACCCTGAGTTATCCTTAAATATAGTCAAGCGTGATTCTCTTCAAATGGCCTTGTGTGCATCCGAAAATACCTACAAAAACTCAATACCCTAATCAAACGGTGAAAGAAACAAAATTATTGAGAGAGAGAGAGAGAGAGAGAGAGAGAGAGAGCTTGTATGCTGCTTTTTCAAAATTTGGTTCAACATCCATGAAAAGAGATGCAGTCGGGTTTGCATACTAGAGAGATAGAGAGAGGATGTCTTTTTAAGTGATTTGGAAACAAATTGTTGTACTTATGGGTTTTGATGCCATACATGGGTAGGAGATATGGTTAGAGAGAGAGAGAGAGAGACGAAGGGGTGTGGAGGTTTTTCAAGGGTTTCGTAAACGACTTCTTATGTTCAAGACGTTTCAGATTTTAGGAGTGAGGAGAGGCATTTTGCATGGTGGGAATTGTAAGAGGTAGGGAGAAGGGACGTTTTAGGCATTGTTTAATGTATAGCAACTAATGGTGTTTTAGAAAATTAATTCATTTTTAGAGAAAATGACCTTAAAGCCATTATTGCCTTTTATTGAAAAGGCATGCGTTTTGCAAGCCATTATTGCCCCTAATTACACGTTAATTGTGTTCTGTTTTGCTCTTTTATGAATCCTTTTATGAAAGTACATCATACTAGGGGCATCTTTTATGACTTGCATCTTAAAAGATATCAAACATAAGATAATTGAGATAGATATTCTCAGCAGATAGAGATAAGAAAAGCTTGAACACTCTTTGAGTCAAATCCCTTAGTTGACTTGTTTTTCAGTAGAGTCAAAGTTTTCAAAAATCCAATCCCCAGCGGAGTCTAGAATTCACTTTTGCAATCTTCAAACCCAGTGGAATGTAGTTCCCTTGTTTAAAAGAGTCAACACCCAAAAATTCTATCAAGTTTTTCGAGTCTGGTCTTCAGCAAAGATCATGTACTCCTATTTATTCTCGGCAGGAGATAGCTATTCCTTCAATGAAATCGATAAACCCTTCAATTATGTTTGCAAACCCTTTGGGCAAAGAAAAAGAAATTTCTTTTTCTTTGATAAACCTAAACTAGGGGCATTTAAAAAAAAATCTTTTGATTGCCGGTTGATGAAGTGCCAAGTAGTGGTGCGTTTAATTGTCGCTTGGTGAAAAGTAGTTTCGCCTTGGTATTGAATGTTTGTGAGAGAAGTAGTTTCTCTGAATATTCGAATACCCGGATGATTGACAGTGAAATGTCAAGTAGTGACATATCTAATCATCGTTCCGCAATGTGCCGCTACCTAATGAGTTAGGAGTCAGGCATATCTGCGAATAGGTTTGAATGAAACTGTTTGGCAGGACCATACGAACCTGGATTTATATGGAACTGTTTGGGAGGACCATATAAATCTTGGATGATTCGCTACCTTGAAAGAGAGAGTCAGAGTTACACAGATAGCTAAACAAATCGATTTTCAGCAATGGTCTGTATAGCTATCGCCTGGTGAAAAGTAGTTTCACTGTGTTTTCAGATTGGGTGAAAAGTAGTTTCCCCTTTGATTGGAAGATTGGGCAAAAAGTAGTTTCCCCTTTGATCGGAAGATTGGGAGAAAAGTAGTTTCCCCTTGGATTGGAAGATTGTGCGAAAAGTAGTTCCCCTTTGATTAAAAGATTGGGCAAAAAGTAGTTTCCCCTTGGATTGGAAGACTGGGCGGAAAGTAGTTTCCCCGTGATTTGGAAGATTGGCCGAAAAGTAGTTTCCCTATTGATTTGAAAGATTGGGCGAAAAGTAGTTTCCCCGTGATTTGGAAGATTGGGCGAAAAGTAGTTTCTCCTTTGATTGGAAGATTTTTTTTAGAGAAAAGTAGTTTATCAGAGATAGAGTATTTGGAGAACGTAGTTTCTCAGAGATAGAGTTTTTTGAGAAAAGTAGTTTCTCAGAGATAGAGATTTTGGAGAAAAGTAGTTTCTCATAGATAGAGTTTTGGGAGAAAAGTAGTTTCTCATGATATGAAGATTTTGGAAGAGAAAAGTAGTTTCTCAATTAAATAAAGTTTTTAGAGAGAAAAGTAGTTTCTCATCAATATTAAGAAGGGAGAAAAGTAGTTTCTCATGGATGGAATGATTAAGAGAAAAGTAGTTTCTCGTGGATGAAGGGAATAGAGAAAAGTAGTTTCTCATGGATGGAAAGATTTAGAGAAAAGTAGTTTCTTGTGGTTAAGAAAGCTTTGGAGAAAAGTAGTTTCTCGTCGTTATGAAGGTTGAGTGAAAAGTAGTTTCCTTTTTATTTTGAATATTTATGTGAAAAGTAGTTTCCTTTTAATTTTTGAATGATTGAGTGAAAAGTAGTTTCCTTCTGATTTTTGAATGTTTGAATGAAAAGTAGTTTCCTTTTGATTTTGAATGTTTGTGTGAAAAATAATTTTTTTCTGATTAAATGTTTGTTTGAAAGTAGTTTCCCCATTGTTTTGGATGCTTGGGGTGGAAAGTATTTTCACCAAATATGATATATTTTGCGGAGTGAAGAGTCGGAGAGAGGCTCTCTCACCGATGTTTGCAGAGTTTGAGTGTTGTTCAAAAGCCATTTTACCAGTTTTACCTTTGTGAATACCATTTTAGAATCAAAACCCAAAAATTTGCTTTATTTTTATATCGGGTAGGCCAAAATGTGTTGCATGTCACCTTTTTCATTCGTGTGACAAGCACACTCTGCCAAAGAGGGGCATCTGTAGACACCCCATTTTGACTGCACCCGAAATAACCTTGGTTTAATAAAAACCCTATCAAGCGAGTGATTTAGTGTCCCGAATTTTACCCTATAGTAAGTTAGGGTCCCAAGTAGGTGTCTGTAAAATTTCATCAACATCGGACAAGAATGGCTTAATAAGATCAGTGTGGTTTGTAGTGTAGTTTACTGTAGCGTAAAAGGGGGTGATATATCCAACAGGGGTGTGTCCATACCAATTTTAGGCAGTAACAATAAGGGTCAAATGACCTTCTCATTTTTTTTACTCAGGCCACCACCCCTGTAGTGAAAGAATTGGTCAAGTTGTACAAGAGTGGGCTGTCCATGGAAGGAATGTAGAGGGGCTTGAATATATCATTTTCCCTTGGTTAATTTCTACCCAAGCACCCCATGTAAAAAAAAGAAGTAGTCATACATGCATTTGAGAGTGCTGTCCAAGGAAAGATTGAGGGCAAAGCATGTCATTTCTCAATACAAGGTGGCTGGCCAATGAGGGAAAGGAGACAAATATACATTTTTAGGGCCCATTTTTACCCAGCCCCCTTGTAGGATAAAAAGTGTAGTCATATATGCACTAAAGGGGCTGTCCAGTAGGGAGTGAAAGGGTTGTATATATCATTTTTATATAAAATGGCCATCCAATTAAAGTTGAAAGGGAGAGAGCAAAAGGGGCAGATCTCATTCAAGAGGGGAATGAGGCTGCTGTTGAGGTGGAAAATGTTTCAATTTTTTATTTTTTTTAAAAAGTCGGTGGCACCACCATTTAGCTAGCCACTCCCCCTTATAGAGAAAAAGAATGTTCATAAATGCACTAAAGGGAGTGTCCAGGGGGTGGAATGTGGAGGAAATATATGAATTCTTCTCTAGGGTCACTTGCTACCTAGACCACCATTTTTGAAAAATAAAAGTAGATAAAATACACTCAAGGGGGCTGTCCAAAGGTGAAGTTGGGGGAAGCACACTCACATTCTATAAATGGCAACCGAACTATGGTTCAGGGGGTATGCCTATTCATTAGGGTCATGGGTTAGAGCACTGCTAGCAAAGCAAAGAATAAAAAGTGCAAGGAAATGAACGGTTCGGATTAAAAGTTAAGATGAGTTTTGTTATAAAAGGGGAAAATGAAATCGATTCAAGCTGGGGTGATTCCCAATTGAAAATAGCAGAGAGAGAGAGAGAGCTCTTGTTAGAAAAAAGGGGATCTCATTCGTTTTAAACATAGAGCAGATATAGCAGGCAGAGAGAGAAAGAGCAAGAAAACAAAAATCCCAAATTAGAACCCTTATCTTCTCCTTCTTCTCCGACCTAATTCCGGCCGGATTCCTGTCAAGCTTCGGCCGGCATCGCCATTGCTGTCCCTTGCTTCTTTTTCTTCTTTACCTAGCTTTTGTTACTGTTATTATTTCCTTCAGTCTCATCAGAGTTCTTTTTTTTAGTAGATTTACAAAGATCTTTGATGTGAGAAGAAGAAGAAAAGAGTTTTGGCAGGCCATATTCTCTGAGGATTCTTGCCGGAATTCCGATTCTCTTCTTATTCTTGATAATTTTGATTTGTTCGGTGTATTCATAAATCTTTGCTCTGAAGAGAGAAAGAAATTGTTGCATGGAGCTAGTATAAAAACGAGGAAAAGAAAATCAGATGCTATTCTCCGTTCAACACAGGTAAGTTCAGTTAAATTCATTCTTGTTGTACTTTCATGCTTCAAGTATTGAATACATCTATTTTTGTATGAGATTTTAGAGAAAGAGAATAAGAAGTTCCAAATCAGATTTTAGGCTTTTATTGGAATTTATGGGTTTAGAGCTTCCTTTTGTTTGTGTCTTTTCTTTGAGTGAGTGTATGATCCTAATTTGTTGAAAGATTATTTGAAGTCACATACATGCTCTGTGTCCTCATGCTTGTGTTGATTTGATTAAGTCTGAAATCACACATGTTTTTAGATTTTTGTTCTCATGTATTTCATTTTAATTTGAACTTGTGTTTCTGCTATCATTTAATGGCAGTAAATGAGGCGAATGAAATGAAAGTACATCTTATGAACTGATGAGATTTGTGTCGTTTGGTCTTAATGTAGACACAATGTCTGTTAGCTTTAATTGTTATTTGCATAATATGAAGTTGATAGTGATAGTAGAATAGGTTTAGAATAGTGGCATTGATGTTGGAGTAGGGTAGTGCTAAATAATATTGGCCAGGCTCTGAAATAACATGGTTCTAGCTTACATTTTTCTTTGGAGGTAGCTAATAAAAGTTTGTCAGTATTTATAATGGTCTTCGGGAAGAATAGTGGATGTGTATGGATGCTGAAATTGCTAAGAATTCTAAATAATGTGAATGAAAATTATCATCAACATGATCGAGCATTCATCTTCATCAGGTTTTTCAAATTAGTAGTATGAATATATGTGAGTATGTGAGTCTGTGTGTGTATATGTGCATGTGCGTGTGAGTGTGTGAGTGTATGCGTGTGCCCGCGTGTGTGTATGTGTGTGTGTGTGTGAGTTTATGACTGTGAATGTATGCTTGTAACTGTGTGTAGGTGTGTCAATGCGTGTATATATGAGTGTGTGTGTGTGTGTGTATGATTTAGTGTGTGTGTGTGTGTGTGTGTGTGTTTATATGTGTGTGTATGCATTTGTGAGAGTGCATGTGTGTGTATATAATTATGAGAGGTGTGTTCTCAAAAGAAGAGTTTCCCTTCTAATTCTTGCTTGAGGGTATGTCTAGGTAGCATGGGGGTGTGGAATAGTTTCAGCCATTAAATGTGTTAATTTTTTTAAGTTTTAGGAAATTTGTCGCGTCAAGTAACTTCTGAGCCGCTTTTGGCTAGATCTGGGTGGATCCATAGAAGACAAAGTTATTCATTATGAGATTTCCTAAAACTTTGTCAGTGTGCATGTGGGACCTGATCTTGCGAGAGGGGCGGCGCAACCCGCCTCCCTCTCTCTTGGTCTCTCGTACCCACGCGGTTGGCATGTGCCGTTTATTATTTGATTTAATTCATCATTTTCGTGAACTTGGGATCACTAAAGCAATCCGAATTGCACGCAAAAAAGAATGACAGAGTCGCCACCTAGATGAGAGATCTAGGATCCATAAGTGACCAAAAATCTAGATTCATTACTTGATTACGAGAATGGAAGGTATGAGGAGTTACCACCACATGCATCATTCTTGCCCGATAATCCTGTCTTCAATTCCAAAATTAACTCTCTTGAATTTCTTTTAAATGGCTCATTTAACTCTATATTAATGTGCAAACTATGTGACACGCATCCTAAAATCTAATTTCAATGTAATCACTAATGTGTATCTTGATTTTCTTGATTTTGTTTGGATTCAATCTATATGAATGTTCTCCTAAAATTCTAATTTGAGAGATATCCTATATATTTTAAGAATTTAAAAATAAAGAAGAAATAAGAAAAACTACTCTAAAAACTCCACTGATTTTGTGTAGGGCTGACTCGTGATTGGTATGCCATCAAGCATCCAAGTTGCCTACGTATCCAAGCCTCACTGGGATCAGAGTCGACGTAGTTTGGTGCCTAAACATCTAGGGCACCAATCTAAATTGGAACAACTGTTTCAACAGTTTAAGGGAATTAATTTAATTCAAGTTGAGTGGCTTTTATTATACTAGGACTTCATCTAAGATGATATATGATCCTATCTAAGTGCAAGACGTTCCCTAAACTAATGCAGGTGAACCTACATCCTAGGTTACCTAGGCTTGTCCTACAGGAAAATGGGTTAACTAATGTACCTAAACCTATGAATCGATTACTAATAATAGCAATCGGTCGTGAGGAGGCTGAACTCCTAACTCTAGGACACCCTAAAACCTAAAACACAACTTGACGTAAGTGTTCCTAACGAGCCTTAAAGGTTCCTACGATGGGAGACCACAATCCAACGGTTCCAAAGACACGGATTAAATTAATTCAGTTATCTAAAATTAATGATTTTTAATTCTTTAAAGGTTTTCGAATTCTAAAATCTAAGGAATACCAATGGCTCTAATGCTTGCAAGTTTCAGCCTTGAATTGCATCCATGGAAGGGAATCATGCTTTCCACCCTTACATAATTTAGCACATAAGTTATATAGTATGTTATTGCCTGGCAGGTTTCGTAGGATTTCTGTAGATAGTAGACCTCGGAGCCAATAACGTACTATAAGTTACATGCTCAAATTATCAAGGATTTATCACAATTAGTATATGATTATGAATGCGATCTTGGCGGTTAAACTATCATAGCATTGCAAATTTACAAAAGGAAATCAATGATTCCTAAAATTTCTGTTTTGATAGTTTAAAGATTGAATACATGATGTAGCATTAGAATTCTCTGAAAATTTTTATAACAATTTGAATTTATTTCGATTTTCTTAAGGATTTTAAAAATTTTCAGTTCAGATTATAGATTTACACATCAACTTATAGCAAATATAATCTAAAGAAGCTGAAATTTTTACAATAGGTTTCTCTTTACCAGTGAAGATTACTATAAAATTGTGATGGATTTTAAATGCGTTTTGCTATCAGTTTTCCAATGTTGAAGATATCTGTCCAGATTATAAATTTACATATAAACGTATAGTAAATCTAATTGAAATAAGATAAATTTTTTACAGTAGCTTTATCTTGACCATAGAAGATTACTTTAAAATGGTGATGGCTTTTAAAGATGATTTACTATCAATTTTTTATTTTAAAGATATCTGTCCAGATTATGAAATTACACAAATACACATAGTAAAAATAGTCCGAATCATTCTAAACTTTGTGAGAGCATGTCATTCCAGAAGTAAACCTCAATAAAATATTTCCAGAATTGTTTATTGCAATTTGCTATTTTTTCCAAATTTAATATCGCTTGCTTGATTTGGCATAAAAAATCATAAGACATTTCTAGTAGCAACCAAAAATCTTGAAAAATTTATTGGAGATCAGATAAGATTTTAATTACTTTTCATCCAAATTTTACTTCTGGAAACCTTGTATACTTTTCGAAAATTGATTTTTTCCAAAAGTGCCCCTAGAATTAAATTTTTTTTTAAACCACTTAATTTAAATCCAAAATTCTTCAAAACATTCGTGCTGTTTCAAAACCTTAAAATTCTGTTATGTTTAAATTTTTATTGATTTTTTATCGATTTTGACATCTTTTTAAATTCGATCTTGAAATTTTACCCGTTTAATGGTAGAGTTCAAAAGGTCAAATAGCGGTCAATACGAAGTCAAAATTCCTGAAAATTCTAAATTTCTATACTCTTTAATACACAAAAGACTCAGAGATTGAAAATTTCAAAAAATTGCAAAGGCTTATTAGAATTGCTTTGTAAAATGGATTTTAATATTAAAAAATAGATTTTCTAAGAAAAATTTCAGATTATGAAATAACCTAAACCTGATCTCATCTTTTCAAAATTTTACATGCAAACATTTTCATCTTCATAACTTTTCAAAGAAAATCATAGATTCACTCATAGCATGCTTCTAATTTAAGCTAAATGAAATAGGATTTTGGAAGACCAATCTTGCTAACTCTCCTTGTCTCTAGGGTAAGTAAACCTTGGATATACGCTTTGACTTATCCTTTTTATTGCAAAGAAAATCCCGAAGAATAATAATATAGCCTCAATATGTTGAATATGTTGAATATATGAAAGCACTTTGTGTAGAACCAAGTGGTAGAGATGAACACCAAAGCACACAAAAAGTGGAATAAATTCCAAGAGGGAGGAGAGAGAGGGACGAATTTTTCAGGGGACAGCAGGTTGGACGATTTTCAAGAAGAGAAAAGCCTTTGGTGGGTTTGCTTTTATAGGCAGAAGGCTAGGTTTGAGTGAATTTGAAAGTTTCCAATGTGAGCTCTCTCTTTTTAGCTTGTTTCCAATTTGTACTTTGACTTCCTCATTCTTTGATTTTCATATTGAACTTATTTCTAAACATCATTTCTTGCAAGCTAAGCAATGCTAAATTACACAATGGAGATCCTTCAAGATGAATATAGAAGCGTTCTCAGATAGGAAACTAGCTTTTAAGAATGATTTTCGTCCAAAGAGGGTTGCCCAATGTTTGAGCTCATTTTTACCTATTCAGAGGCTGACTTAGGAAACGTCATAAACTAGAAAGTTATAGATCTCTTCGATACGTTCGAAACAAGTATATTTGCAAATTTGTTGGATGAGAAGGTAAAACGTTATGGCCATTTTACTAACCTGACCATACTAGCTCTTTCTAATTATAACTCTTCCTTTATTTATTATTTTTTTTCAAAATAAATATGAAGTTACCAACCACCTCATCCCATGTTGGACGTTTTTGCATGTGGCCTCCCCATGTGGGGTACCCACTTATGTGGCCGACCTACATGGGTATGTCCACAAGTGGGTCGACCACATAAGTGGGCACCCCACCTTGTGGGCTTTAGCCCAATGGGCCTTATGACATGTATTTTGGGTTTTTTTTCAATGAAAATTCAATAAAATCATTTAAATTCAAAATTTTTATTGAGGAACCCAACACATATGACATTTATGGTGCACCATCGACATATGGTCAAACCATCCCCTTTAGAAAAAATAATTTTTCGAACCAAGATGCCCCTATTTGATCATTACGACCCAAAGGCGGCTAAAATGACCTTAAATTGGATTGCCCCCAAAGGGGAAAGTTAAAAATAGAAAGTCTTCATGGTCAAACATAAAAAATAGAAAGTTTTTAAGTTTGCTTCTTTTGGTGGGTGATATCAAATAGGATCACTTGGAACCTCCTGAAAATGCCCAAAATGTCATTGACAAGTAAAATTTTCAAATCAAGTGAAACCCGGAGAAGTTCTAAATTTAGTAGATTTTTTAAAATTCGTGGAATCACTCAATATTTCTCAGACACAACTCGGGGGTCAAATGGGACACATTGGAAATGACCAAAATACCCCTATGGTGCAAGATTCGATGAAAAATGAGAAAAATCCTGAGAAATTCCAAAAATAGCAGGCTTTTCTACTTGATCGGAATTTTGAATTTTCATCTTACAGAGGCCAATGGAACCCCTTAGAGACTTTTAGGATTGCGAACCAACTTCAAAACTCCTTAAAAACGCAAGAATACCTAATCTAATGCGGAATACCGACTCAAGACTCGATGAAACTTTCGAATCTCTTGCTTTTCAAAGCGTAGAAAAATGGGGGTGTCTACAGATGCCCCTCTTTGGTAGAGATGACCTAGTCATCGAATACCAAAGCAAAAGTGACAGCCATTTTACGCAGCTTTAATCAACAAAGGACACTCTAGATAAAATGCAACCTAGACGTTAAATGTTTTCTAATGCAAAACCCTAGACGAAGTCTTAGAATATATTTAAGATCATTTATTCCTACTACCATGAGTTGATAGTTCAGAATAATGGAGAACGAGATTCAATCTAGGTGTAAAAAATTGTGCAACTCAGAACGAAAGATTAACATGCCTGCGAGCATGACATGAGGCTAAATGATTGACATGGCTGTGAGCGAGCCCGAGGAACGAGAAAATCGATCTGTCTGCGAGCGAGACGGGAGATCAGCGAGACAGAAGACTAAGGGATTAACCCGGCTGCGAGCGGGCACGGGGGTCAAGAGGATTGATCCGTCTGCGAGCGAGACGGGAGCTAAAGATAATTTGATTTTTCTGTGAAACTAACCTATCTGCAAATGAGACGGGGTCAGCGGGACGAGAATCAAAGAGGATTGGCCTGGATGGGCGGATGAAAATAGCTTGCCTGCGAAATTGACTCGTTTGCAAATGAGACAGGGTCAGCGGGACAGGAGTTAAAGATAATTTGATTTGTCTGGGAAATTGACCTATCTGCGAATGAGACAGGGCAGCGGGACGGGAATCAAAGAGGACTGGCCTAGATGGTCGGATGAAAATAGCTTGTCCGCGAAATTGACCGTCTGGGAATGAGACAGGGTCAGCGGGACAGGAGCTAAAGATAATTTGATTTGACTGCGAAATTGACCTATCTGCGAATGAGATGCAGCCAGCGGGACGGGAATCAAAGAGGATTGGCTTGGATGGCCGGATGAAAATAGCTTGTCTGCGAAATTGACCGGTCTGCGAATGAGACAAGGTCAGTGGGACGGGAGCTAAAGATAATTTGATTTGACCGCAAAATTGACCTATCTGCGAATGAGACGCGGCCAGCGGGACGGGAATCAAAGAGGATTGGCCTGGATGGCTGGATGAAAATAGCTTGTTTGCGAAACTGACCTGTCTGCGAATGAGACAGGGTCAGTGGGACGGGAGCTAAAGATAATTTGATTTGTCTGCGAAATTGACCTATCTGCGAATGAGACGCGGCCAGCGGGACGGGAAAAAAAGAGGATTGGCCTGAATGGCCGGATAAAAATAGCTTGTCCGCAAAATTGACCTGTCTACGAATGATACAGGGTCAGCGGGACTGGAGCTAAAGATAATTTGATTTGTCAGCGAAATTGACCTATCTGCGAATGAGACGCGGCCAGCGGATGGCCGGAAGAAAATAGCTTGTCTACGAAATTGACCTGTCTGCGAATGAGGCAGGGTCAGCTGGACAGGAGCTAAAGATAAGTTGATTTGTTTGCGAAATTGACCTATCTGCGAATGAGACGCGGCCAGCGGGACGGGAATCAAAGATGATTGACCTGAATGGCCGGATGAAAATAGCTTGTCTGCAAAATTGACCTGTCTGCGAATGCGTCAGAGGGACGGGAGCCAAAGATAATTTGATTTGTTTTTGAAATTGACGTATCTGCGAATGAGATGCGGCCAGCGGGATGGGAATCAAAGAGGATTGGCTTGGATGGCTGGATGAAAATAGCTTGTCTACGAAATTGACCTGTCTGCAAATGAGACAGTGTCAACGAGACGGGAGCTAAAGATAATTTGATTTGTCTGCAAAATTGACTTATCTGTGAATGAGACGCAGCCAGCGGGACAGGATTCAAAGAGGATTGGCCTGGATGGCCGGATGAAAATAACTTGTCTTCGAAATTGACCTGTCTGCCAATGAGACAAGGTCAGCGGGACGGGAGCTAAAGATAATTTGATTTGTCTACAAAATTGACCTATCTGCGAATGAGACGTGGCTAGCGGGACGGGAATCAAAGAGGATTGGCCTGGATGGCCGGATGTAAATAGCTTGTCTACGAAATTGACCTGTCTGCGAATGAGACAGGGTCAGCGGGAGGGGAGCTAAATATAATTTAATTTGTCTGCGAAATTGACCTCTCTGCGGATGAGACGCGGCTAGCGGGATGGTAATCAAAGAGGATTGACTTGGATGACCGGATGAAAATAGCTTGTCTGCAAAATTGACCTGTCTGCGAATGAGACAGGGTCAGCGGGACAGGAGCTAAAGATAATTTGATTTGTCAGCGAAATTGACCTATCTGCGAAAGAAACGCGGCCAACGGGACGGGAATCAAAGAGGATTGGCCTGGATGGCCTGATGAAAATAGCTTGTCTGCGAAATTGACTCGTTTGCAAATGAGACAGGGTCAGCGGGACGGGATTTAAAGATAATTTGATTTGTCTGAAAAATTGACCTATCTGCGAATGAGACGCGGCCAGCAGGACGGGAGTCAAAGAGGATTGGCCTGGATGGCCGGATGAAAATAGCTTGTCTGCGAAATTGACCTGTCTGCGAATGAGACAGGGTCAGCAGGACGGGAGCTAAAGATAATTTGATTTGTCTGCAAAATTGACCTATCTGTGAATGAGACGCGGCCAGCGGGACGAGAATCAAAGAGGATTGACCTGGATGGCCGGATGAAAATAGCTTGTCTGCGAAATTGACCTGTCTGTGAATGAGACAGGGTCAGTGGGACGGGAGATAAAGATATTTTGATTTGTCTGCAAAATTGACCTATCTGCGAATAAGACGCGGCCAGTGGGACGGGAATCAAAGAGGATTGGCCTGGATGGCCTAATGAAAATAGCTTGTCTGCAAAATTGACCTGTCTGTGAATGAGACAGGGTCAGCGGGACGGGAGCTAAAGGATTGCCATGGCTACAAGCGAGCCTGGGGCCAAGAAATTGGATTGGATTCCACTTAATAAAGAGTGAGATTAAAAATTCAGATTGCTTGATTGATCATTTGTTGGTTGCTTGAGACGACTTTGATTTAGACGAATTGATGACTTTGACGATAGGGAATTTGGAGATTTTTCATGAACTTGGATTTGAAGTGAACTTGAATTTCGTGAATTTTGGATGCTTGAAATTAATGAAGGTTGAAATCGGGGACAATAAAGATCATCCCCGATGAGGACTTTGACACTAGGACTTCGACGAATGATGAGACGACAAATCGTAGGAACGATGAAGCATGACTAACGAGAATGGTTTAGGAACGCTTTCATGAAGCTTCAACAAGATTTTTCGCAAAAAGACTATTTCTCTTTTCTGCTGGGGATTTTGATAACTGAAACCTTGATCTAAATAGCTGGAACTGATAATTTAGAACAACGGCTCTCTTGGATACTGAAATTGGAAAGTGGGATTTTTCCTTTGACATGTGTTTAAACAAAATATTTCTTGACCAGGATAGTATTCAATTGTCTAGAAGGAAATTATGAATTTCAATAGTTCATCTTTCTGAGAAACTGGCCCAACCATCATCACATACAGGACTCTCCCAAGCCTTAGGTGCCTTCTTGGGGCATGGTTTTCTTATTGAAACTGCACTTTCTTATGTTTCTACTTCGGAATGCTTCTAGGCTGATCTTCTTTAAAACGAAGCTCTTTGACTAGATTCTCGAGATCTTTCCTTCATGACTAACTTAGCTCTGGTACAAATGCAGGGAGCTGACAATGCCGGGCCTTTTTCACCAAGACGGTTGCATCATTTGGACACAAGGACGGCGGTTGACTCTTCTTAAAGAGAAAATTTGGGTAAAAGACATTATTCAAAGGACTGAGGAACTCTGAAAAGGTGAATTTAGAATAACAAAAATTGACTGACAACACTGACAGACACATTGATGCTTCTGATTTAGTTAATATTTTGTTTGATAATTTTATCCTTTCGAGGAGTGGTTTCTCAATTAATAAACACTGGACTTCTTCCTTAAAACAGTAATGCCTTAAAGATTTGATTACCATTCCTAGGATTGCTTAATTTCAATACCCCCAGTTTTGAGGATGACACTTAAATTCACCTAAACTTCTGCTCGATCTTCAGTCTTGATCCAGCTGCAGCCTTCTTATAATGATTCTCTTACCGTGACCAAGTCACCTCTTCAGGATTTTTAACTTGGCGGACCGTATTAGCCTTAACTTTTGCCTGAGATGACCTTTCGGGTTTTCAACTCAGCAGGATATCACCTTGACTTTCGCTTAAGCCGCCCTTTCGGGTTTTCAACTTAGCGGGAGAATGATCTTAAATTTTGCCTAAACCACCTATAAACACCGGAAGGACTTTATAGGTGGGGAAGGGCTTTTCAAAGAAAAGGCTTAAGGATTTGCAAAAATTTTGACCGAACCTGTAAACAGGTTGCCTACGTATTCCAGTGTAGGAATCAGGTCGTATGTAGTTCAGGGCAGATGCCCCTAGTTTGAAGGTAACTTGATTTTTCTCTTTTGTTCTTGATTGACTCTTTTTTCTTCCTTATCTCTTTTTTTGGAACGATTGAATTTCTTTTTTTTTTAATCAACCGAACTCGGTTTGACTAAGCTGCCTACGTACCCCAGTGTAGGGATCAGGTCTCGTGTAGTTCGGGGCGAATGCCCATAGTATAATGAGTTTTGAAAGAAAATATTATCCAGGCTCAAAGGGGTTTTGAAAAAGGGTATTCTCTTTTTTTTCACACCGGGTAACGAGTTTGGGATTTGTTCGGCCAAATGAGGTCTTCCAATGTTCAGATTTGGACTTGATCTAAGTCGATAATTCTCTTTAATTTTTTTTTACAGAGTTGGACGGCATTTCCAGGTAAGAGATAATGAGTCTTCATCCTTCTAGATATTGATGTAGATTGGCTCTTGATATCCTTGAATATGGTATTTGAACTTGAATTTCATCTGAGGACTTGCTTAATAACTTTTGACATTGATCCTCAATTTGAGATGTTTGCTTCTACGCTTTCCATCTTGAATTTAATGGCTTCACATTATCACTGGTGGAATCAGTGACTAAGGCCAATAATTAAAATAATGAGGGCCATTTCTCATCCATGCCCCTTGTATGGCATGTGACATTCACTTCCTTCATTTTCTTTCCCTCCCTATCTAGGTCATGCCCCTGGTATTAGTTATAATGCTTCTAGGCAATCTTCTTATCCTCGAAATGGGTTTATCAATTTCTCACACTCTAATATATTTCCAATAGGCATTTACTGAATCAAGGTGTTAGTGCCAATATTTATCATTTCAATTTCTTCCTTCAAAGGTCGGAGTCGACGCTCTTCTTCTTGTTTAAGGAATTGCTGTGAATCAAGTGGAGTTTCATCGATCTCTTCCTCATTTGAGGAGGGAATCTTATTTTTATTATTATTAAGATCAGAAGCATACTTGAGAGACAAACACATATGGGCTATCGGAACTGAAGTTTTCATTTAAAGAAAAACTATTACATCAAATGACCTATCCTGAACATGCTCAGGATTCACAACCTTTAAAATGAAAAGAAAAGCAAAAGATAACTTGCCTAGACTAGGCATTGACTCCGAACTGTAAGACTGTAAGACTTGACTCAATAACTGGACTGATCATAATGACTTGACTCAATAAAAAAGTAAATGACTAAAATTACAACTGCTGCAACTGTCTGGCTTTGGAGGCTCGCAGAAGGCTTGCTCATATATAGTACTTTCAACTTTTGATTCTTTTCATTTCAGCCGGACCTGTGCTTCTTTGAACCCTAAATTGTCTAAGCATTGAGATTTGCCGGCGGCAGTGTTGCATGAGTCGGCACAGGATTATTGACAATACTGGGTCTTTGCTGGAAGGCAAGGCCCTTATTGTTGAGCAACCTGTGGATCCTGAATTTTAGGACAACGCAGTTATCGATAAGGTGGCCAGGGCCTCTATGGTATTCACAATACTGGTCCGTTCTCCAATCGGCTGGTAGATGATTAGGAGGAGGCCTAATGGAGGGTATGGTAATGTGGCATGAAGCTAACCCTTGCTGCAAAATAACTGACGGTGGAAGTGAGAGAGGGGTAAATTCCTTGTTGGGCTTTTACTGAGGTGCAACCCTTGTTTGATTGTATCCGAATACCATAGGGTTTTGTGACTGGTTAGTCCTTGATACTTTACTTATCTCGGGAATCTGAGTGGGTGTTGGCTTCTTGATATCTTTTGAGGTAAAATTGCCCCCGTTTTAAGCCCCATGTGCCGCAACCTCTTTGATTTTCTGACTTGTGGAGATCAGGCTCACAGTATTCTGACTCATCACAGTGCATTGCTGGTCGTGATTATTATAAGACTTCCTCTTCACTTCCTCAACTGGCTCAAACCATGGTTCGCGGTCATTAGGAAGGGATGGAGTTCCGTAGCTTGACAAAAGATTTTGAGGGTCATGGAGCTCCATGTCTATAAGGTCTTGAATATCATATTTCAAACTGAGGCATTTATCACTAGCATGACCAGGACGTAAATGGTAATCACAAAATTCTTTCATTTGGAAGGACTTGGGAAGAGGATTAGCAATAGGCTCTGGTCCCAACAGTTTTATTATTCTCTCTTTGATTAACCATTTCAGAGCATCAGATCGCGAGATCGGCAAGGCGGTGAATTCTCTTCTTGGAGTTTCAGATGGTTGCTCTTGATCATATTCAAGAATTAAAGGCCCAACAGAATTCCTGGCAACAACATCCTGGACTTTGATATTCTTGTTAGCAAAATGTTCGGACTTTTGGGACTGACAATGACAGGTTTGTATTTGTTGCTTCATCTGATGAACCTCTTGTGTTAGCATGACCATTTTCTGAGAAAGATTCATTATCAATTCTTTCATTCTACCAATTGTAGCCTTCTGAGGGGGCTGTGATATAATAGAGAGGCCGGAGCTCTTGCTCTCAGAAGTGGAGATAATTTGACCAAATTTCTTAGCTAGTTGAACCTTGAGGGATTGACTCTCTACTTTCATTTCTTTCATGTGTTGGTCAAGCAGGGCCAAGGTTTCTGTGATACCAGCAAGTTGGGAGTCTTCTGTGGAATCTGCCATGGGTATGGATCGAGATGAAGGCAAAGCAATGGCTTCTGAAAATGGAAGTGGTATTGACTCCTTCTCCAACCGAGAGGAGAATGAACCCAAAAAACTTGAAGATTATCAATGGTGAAAGGTCCTGATATGGAAACGATAAACACGATGTATAAGCTTGACATTCATGGATGTTTCTTTTCAAAGACTGAAAAATGATTATAGGCTAAACGTGTAATGGAGATGATAGGATGCATCCTTAAAGAACCGAGACATAAGAATGATCACACAAGTGAGCAGGTGGAATGCCCCTAGTTTAAGAATTATGAGAATGAACTCTGAGGAGTTTAGCAAAGTAATTTTGAAAAAGGTTACCCCTAGAGTAAGAAGAGATCAAGGATAAAAGTATGATCAGATCATCAGGATTGCATAATCAAAGGATTGAGGCTTTGTCCTTGCCAATTAAGAGGAGGAATGAAGACATGATTAAATCACATAAAAGAAAGACCGATAGACACATGATCAAAGGTTTAGATGAGATTGCACAAGATTGCTTTGAAGGGTAGATCAAGACTAGACTAATCCTATGAGATCTTAGAAAAAATGGAATTTATATCATAATCCCAATGGGAAAGCTTTTAATCTTCTTACATTTTAACAAGTATTACCTGAAGGCATCAAACCCTAATCCTAACCTAGCGGAGTGGAGAGAGGATCTCGACTCATGACTTTGTTTGTGTTTCTAAAAACTGATCGTAGCCATTGGAAGATGGACTACGGCCTAATCTAAACACAAATGGATATGATATCCTAATCTAGGCTCACACAAGTGATATACGATTGTCCGTACTATATGCATGTGTGGGATAATCTAAGAGTAAGGCGAAGAGTTCCCTTAGCGCGAATCCGTGTTCGATATACTGTACCAGTGTTCGGTGCATCAGTATGTGAACAAGAGATCTGTTTACGCACCATGAAGGTACTAGGCTAAGAGTGGAATGCGTCTATAGCACAGAGGCACCAGGTGATGAAATCCTAGTCAACCATGCTAGATAACACTCCGGGTTCCTAAAAATAGGACGTGTGTGAATGTGAGATGCAAGCGTTTAGATACAAGTGATGTAAGTGTGTGAAATAAGTTTGCGTAATCTATGATGCCTTCAGGTATTGTTAGATTAAATTTAAGTATGATGTGATGAGAAAATAAAGCAAACAAATTAATCTAGCAAGTAAATAAGATATAAGATAGAGTTTTTTATGAGCCAGTTAAAATAAATTCAAACGAATTATCCTTCGAAATTTTAATGAAGTTCGGGGGTCCCCAGCAGAGTCGCCAATCTATGAGACCCGATCCAGCGAGAGGGGCGGCGCGACCCGCCTCCTTCTCTCTTGGTCTCTCGTACCCACGCAGTTGGCGTGTGCCGTTTATTATTTGATTTAATTCATCATTTTCGTGAACTTGGGATCACTAAAGCAATCCGAATTCCACCCAAAAGAGAATGATAGAGTCGCGACCTAGATGAGAGATCTAGGACCCATAAGTGACCAGAAATCTAGATTCGTTACCTAATTACGAGAATGGAAGGTATGGGGAGTTACCACCACATGCACCAATCTTGCCCGATAATCCGGTCTTCAATTCAGAAATTAACTCTCTTGAATTTCTTTTAAATGGTTCATTTAACTCTATATTAATGTGCGAACTAGGTGACATGCATCCTAAAATCTAATTTCAATGTAATCTCTAATGTGTATCTTGATTTTCTTGATTTTGTTTGGATTCAATATATGTGAATGTTCTCCTAAAATTCTAATTTGAGGGATATCCTATATATTTTAAGAATTTGAAAATAAAGAAGAAATAAGAAAAACAACTCTAAAAACCCCACTGATTTTGTGTAGGGCCGGCTCGTGATTGGTATGCCATCAAGCATCCAAGCTACCTACGTACCCAAGCTTTACTGAGATCAGAGTCGACGTAGTTCGGTGCCTAAACTAAGCTATATGCCTAAACATCTAGGACACCAATCTAAATTGGACCAACTGTTTCAACAGCTTAAGGGAATTCATTTAATTCAAGTTGAGTGGCTTTTATTATCCTAGGACTTCATCTAAGATGTTATATGGTCATATCTAAGTGCAAGACGTTCCCTAAACTAATGCAGGTGAACCTACATCATAGGTTAACTAGGCTTGTCCTATAGGGAAATGAGTTAACTAGTGTAGCTAAACTTATGACTCGATTGCTAATAATAGCAATCGGTCATGATGAGGCTGAACTCCTAACTCTAGGACACCCTAAAACCTAAAACACAACGTGACGTAAGTGTTCCTAAGGGGCCCTAAAGGTTCCTACGATGGGAGACCGCAATCCAATAGTTCCAAAGACACGGATTAAATTAATTCAGTTATCTGAAATTAACGATTTTTAATTCTTTAAAGGTTTCCAAATCCTAAAATTTAAGGAATACCAATAGCTCTAATACTGGCAAGTTTCAGCCTTGAATTGCATCCATGGAAGGGAATCATGCTTTCCACCCTTGCATAATTTAGCACGTAAGTTATAGGATGTTATTGTCTGACATGTTTCTCAAGATTTTCGTAGACAGTAAACCTCGAAGCCAATAACTTACTATAAGTTACGTGCTCAAATTATCAAGGATTGATCACAATTAGTATCAAATTATGAAAGCGATCTTGGCAGTTAAACTATCATAGCATTGCAAAATTACAAAGGAAATCAATGATTCCTAAGGTTTATGTTTCGATAGTTTAAAGATTGAATACATGATGTAGCATTAGAATTCTCTGAAATTTTTTATAATAATTAGAATTTATTTCGATTTTCCTAAGGATTTTAAAAATTTTCAGTTCAGATTATAGATTTACACATCAACTTATAACAAATATAATCTAAAGAAGCTGAAATTTTTAGAGTAGGTTTCTATTTACTAGAGAAGATTACTATAAAATTTTCATGGATTTTAAATGTGTTTTGCTATCAATTTTTCAATGTTGAAGATATTTATCTAGATTATAAATTTACATATAAAAGTATAGCCAATCTATTTGAAATAAGCTGAAATTTGTACAGTGGCTTTATCTTGACCAGAGAAGATTACTGTAAAATTTTCATGGATTTTAAAGATGATTTACTATCAATTTTGGATTTTAAAGATAGCTGTCCAGATTATGAAATTACACAGAAACACATAGTAAAAATAGTTCGAATCAATCCAAACTTCGTGAGAACATGTCATTCCAGAAGTAAACCTCAATAAAATATTTTCAGAATTGTTTATATCAATTTGCTATTTTTCCAGATTTAATATGGCATGATTGATTTAGCATAAAAAATCATAAGACATATCTAACAGCAACCAAAAATCTTGAAAAATTCACTGGAGATCAGATCAAGTTTTAATTACATCTCATCCAAATTTTACTTCTGGAAACCCTATATACTTTTTGAAAAGTAGTTTTTTCCAAAAAAGCTCTTAAAATTAAATAAATTTTTAAACCCCTTAATTTAAATCCAGAATTCTTCAAAACATTCGTGCTGTTTCAAAACCTTAAAAGTCTGTTATGTTTAAACTTTCATTAATTTTTTATCGATTTTGACATCTTTTTAAATTCGAAATTTAGAATTTTACCCCTTTAAGGGTAGAGGTCAATACGAAGTCAAAATTCCTGGAAATTCTAAATTTCTATACTCTTTAATACACAAAAGACTCAGAGATTGAAAAATTCAAAAAATTGAAAAGGCTTATTAGAATTGATTTGTAAAATGGATTTAAACCTTCTTAAATTCAAAAATCGGATTTTAATATTAAAAAATAGATTTTCTAAGAAAAATTTCAGATTATGAAATAACCAAAACCTGATCTCATCTTCTCAAAATTTCACATGCAAACACTTTCATCTTCATAACTTTTCAAAGAAAATCATAAATTTACTCCTAGCATGCTTCTAATTTTAGCTATACGAAAGAATGTTTTGGATGATCAACCTTGCTAGCTCTCCTTGTCTCTAAGGTAAGTAATCATTGAATATACGCTTTGACTTACCCTTTTTATCGCAAAGAAAATCCTGAAGAATAATAATATAGGCTCCAATATGTTGAATATGTTGAATATATGAAAGCACTTTGTGTAGAACCAAGTGGTAGAGATTAACACCAAAGCATACAAAAAAGTGGAATAAATTCCAACAGGGAGGAGAGAGAGGAACAAAATTTTCAGTGGGACAGCAGGTTGGATGAATTTCAAGAAGAGAAAAGCCTTCGGTGGGTTTGCTTTTATAGGCACAAGGCTAGGTTTGAGTGAATTTGGAAGTTTCCAATGTGAGCACTCTTCTTTTGGCTTGTTTCCAATTTCTGCTTTGACTTTTTCATTATTTGATTTTCATATTGAACTTATTTTTAAACCTTGTTTCTTGCAAGCTAAGCAATGCTAAATTACACAATGGAGATCCTTCAAGATCAATCTAGAAGCCTTCTCACATAGGAAACTAGCTTTTATGAATGATTTTTGTCCAAAGAGGGCAACCCAACGTTTGAGCTCATTTTTGACATATTTAGAGGCTGATTCAGGAAATGTCGCAAAACTAGAAAGTTTTAGATCTTTTGAGACGTTCAAAACAAGTATAAACACAAATTTGTTTGATAGAAAGAAAAAAGTTACGGCAATTTTACTAACCTAAATATACTAGCTTTTTCCATATGGACCCCCCACCTTGTGGGCTTTAGCCCAATGGGCTTTATGACATGTATTTTGGGTGTTTTTCAATGCAAATTCAATAAAATCATTTAAATTCAAATTTTTTATTGATGAACCAAACCCATATGACATTTATGGTACACCCTCGACATATGGTCAAACCATCATCTTTATAAAAAATAATTTTTCGGACCAAAATGCCCCTGTTTGATCATTACGCACCTAAAGACGATTAAAATGACCTTAAATTCGATTGCCTCCAAAAGGGAAAGTTAAAAATAGAAAGTCTTAATGGTCAAACCTAAAAAATAGAAAGTTTTTAAGTTTGCTTCTTTTGGTGGGTGATATCAAATAGGATCACTTGGAACCCCCTAAAATGCTCAAAATGCCCTTGACACGTAATTATTCCAAATCAAGTGAAACCCTTGAGAAGCTCTAAATTTAGCAGGTTTTTCAAAATTCGGGGAATCACTCAAGATTTCTCAGACACAACTCGGGGGTCAAATGGGGTACATTGGAAATGACCAAAATACCCCTATAGCAGGTTTTCCTACTTGATCGGAAACTTGAATTTTCATCTTTCATAGGCCAATGGAACCCTCTAGAGACTTTTAGGATTGCGAATCAACTTCAAAACTCCTTAAAAACGCAAGAATCCCTAACCTAATGCGGAAGACCGACTCAAGACTCGATGAAGCTTCTGAATCTCTTGTTTTTCAAAGCGTAGCAAAATGGGGGTGTCTATAGTGCGCATTTTTTCAGAAACAACGTTTGGTGTGTCAAAAATCACTTTCAAAATTTCAGTTATCGAAAAAAACTATGTTTGCTGTAACAACAGATTGTCGGCTATTTTTGGGGCACTTCTGCCAGGATCGAGCTAGAGCCGTAGAAGACAAAGTTGTTCCTTGAATGATTTTCTAAAACTGTCTTTGAGTAAAATTTTCAAAAATGATGTTTTGAGTGTCAAAATTGAGCTCGAACTTTCAGCTGAAATACTAATATGTCTTGTAATGGCGATGGATCGGAAACGACCATTTTCTGGTCACTTCCGGTCTGAACCTAACAAAGTGGTCAACTAAGAGAATGTCACTCATGCTGAGATCTACAATTTTGATTAGTAGGTTTTTGATATTTTTGATGTTTGAGGGGTTCAAAATTCAATGCAAAGTTACATTTTTCACACTATATGACATAACTGTGCAATTTCTTGAAAATCATGGATAACATGAGCTCTAATCATTTTTAGTGGTGTTTTTTGATGTATTGAGCTTGGTAGCAAGTCATGAATAATTTTCTGATGTTGTTCATAATTTACTTGTCATTTTAGGTCATTTTCGTAAAAATTGCATCTTTAGTTGTGATTTTTGCCTTTTATTGTTTTCAAGGATTTTTTGGACTAAAATCATTTTTAATGCTTATAGTTAGATATGATGAGCATTCTAGCAAGTTTTAAATCATATATTGAATAATTTTCATGAATTGTTTGGCATTTTTTACCCTTTTTGGTGAAAATTGCATGTTGGGTGGAAATTTCAATATTTTTTTTATGCTAAATGAATGGAACCTGTGCTACATGTCAAGCTAGACATCTAAACTTTTAGGATCATTTCCAAATCATGTCTAGATCTTCCAAATTCCATGAGTTTTTCATTTTAGGAGACATGCTTTGTCTCATTAGTGAGTCACACAGAGGAGACTATCCAAGTCTCAGGTTAAACACCCCAGTTAAGTTAAAGACTAACTAAGTCTTTTAGAGCCCTTTATCATTGCAAGGGCAATGATAAGGTTACCTGGAGCCCACCTCTGTGTCTAGTAGACTTGCCCAGTCTATCTCTTCTTCTTGTAGTAGTTATGTTTTGATTTATTTGCACCCCTTCTTGTAGAGTTGCTAGACATGTTTTGGTTTATTTGTCCCCCCTCTTATAAAGTAGTTAGACATGTTTGGTCTTATTAGTACCCCCTTTAGACATTGTTTCCTTATCTCTTTTAGAGATTAGCTCAGTCTTGTTAAAGTTTACCTATTTGGGATTTTAACTTTCATATTGGGATGTTTGTTTGTTTGCTTGCTTGGGATCTTAGCTTTTATAGTGGGACACTAGTTTATTTGTTTTGGGATCATTACATTTTTAGCGAGTTTGTTTTGTTTGGAGTTTCCCCTTTACCATAGAGTTTTACCCAAGGGTGTTGCTTTGTGTGTTCCCTTAGGCCTTTGACCAAAAGGGTAAAAATATTTTAAAAAATCTAAAAAACATTGAAACACTTTAAAATTAAAAAACACTTGAAAATTTTAAAAATCCAAAAACATTAAAACAATTAAAAGTCCAAAAACACTGGAAATCATTTTAAAATTCAAAAACACTGAAATATCTGAAAAATTCAAAAGATTTTATAGTTTTAGGAATGTAGTTAGGAGAGTTTGTTTCCGAACTACGTTGGCTTGATCCTCTAACACGAAGTACGTAGGCAGCTTGGGATTTTTATCCTAAGTCCAGCCAAATTTTGTAAATAAATCATTTAAACTCTTTGAAAAAAAATATAAAAATCGTCCAAAACATTATTTTCAAAAAGTCTTCCTCTAGAGTTAGAAGTTTGTCCTAGATATAGGGTTTTATTTGTGTGTTTTGATAAGCTGTGTGTTTTGTTTGTGTTTGTTTTAGAGTTAAGACTTTGTCCTAGCTAGGAGTATGACGCCTCTGTCCGGTCAGTTGGCGATCCACATTGCCGACTGATGACTAGAATAGGATGCAATTAGTCTGCCCATTGATTTTCTTATGACATATAGCTTAGTTACACATAGGATATAGGAACCACCTGCATTAGTTTAGGGTTAAAAACTTGCATTTAGTTAGGGCATATAGGGTGTCCTAAAATTTACAATCCAGTAGAATATAAATAATCGCACAAGAAGCTTTAAAAATCAGTCTGGTCTTTTAGGATTGAGTCTAGTTTAATGGTGTAGATGTCCTAGGCATCATAGTTTAGAATAGGTGTGAAGAACTATGTTACTTTGATTCTTGTGGAGGCGGGGATACGTAGGCGGCTTTGGATGAATACTAGACCATCCAAAGAATCGGGCGAAAATATTTAGAGTTTTAGGGTTTGTTGTGTTATGTCGTGTGTAGTATCGAGTCGTGTTGTATGTTTTGTTGTGTTTTCTTACTTTCCTATGCAGACCTTATACCTTTAGTTGTAGCATGCATGTGTTTGTCCACCAGAACTTAGACATCCATTAGGCATGTCACTCATAACCTAGCAATGCTTATGTGACACCTATCTTTTATTATTTTGTGTGTGCTTGTTATTTCTATCCCAGAGTCATGCATGTTTAGGTAGACGTTCTCTTTTGGATATTTGTTCTCATTCCACATGATTTTCGCCCAAACTCTTCGAAGTTAATAATAAATGACATAAGAGACCAAGTGCTTGCACTAGGGCGGGTTGAGATGCTCTTCAAACCTTCCTCATCCGTAATCAGGCACGGACCCATATATATTTCTGGTTATCCATTGCACAGAGAATTTGTTTTTGGGGTTCCATGGCCTACCCATGGATGGCGACTCCGAGTTATTTTTAGGTACGTCTTGGTTTCGAGCCATGGCTCCCGATCAAGAGGTATCTTCATTCATTTATTGCCACTCGTGCTATGCTGTGAGAGTGGCACCTGTTTTGAGAGTTCCTTGGTAGCAAAGTTTAAAATTTCGGTTTCAGTACTAGTTTTGGACTCTGAAATTTTGACCAAAATTTCGATCGAAATCTGGTACAAAAATCGAAACTAATATTTTATTCAATATTAAATTTCAGTTGAAATTTTGGTGAAATATTATATTAATTTTTAAAAAAAATTTAGGTCAAATTTTGGGAAAATCGAAATTTCAACCGAAATTCTGAAATTTCTGCCGAAATAAATGACCGTTTCGGTTTTTGGTGGTTTCGGTGTCGGTCTCCACCGAAATCCGAAATTTAAAACCATGCTTGGTAGAGCTCTCATCACATTTGGATGATCCAAAGGACCGACGAGGAACTCGTTCTCTCGCCGCCTCCCTCAGGATCGGGGTCCACACCCGTCCTTGAAGGAGATCCTCGGCAAGGGTCGGTCTAGAGCTTCTCAACTTGTTCCTTGGTGGAGCTTTGAAGCTCGGCCTTGAAGGAGATCCTCAGCAAGGGTCGGTCTAGAGCTTGTCGGCAAAGCTTGCTTTCCGGAGAGAACATTGGCTCAGTTAGATCTTGTAAGGGAAGCCCGTCCTTGAAGGAGATCATCGGCAAGGGTCGGTCTAGAGCTTCTCAACTTGTTCCTTGGTGGAGCTTTGAAGCTTGGCATTGAAGGAGACCCTCGGCAAGGGTCGGTTTAGAGCTTCTCAACTTGTTCCTTGGCGGAACTTTGAAGCTCGGCCTTGAAGGAGACCATCGGCAAGGGTCAGTCTAGAGCTTCTCAACTTGTTCCTTATGCCTTTGATATGTGTTGAGTATCTTTGGGGCCCACACAAAGGAAACAGGTTGGTGTGAATGACATGAAGGGGTTAGGTATCTCCTACAAGTCACATTGTTGGCCTAACAATAATGGTCTCAACAAATAATCAGACATAGTAGGGAGTGCTCTTATCAAAACAAAGTATTCGGATGTAATTTCATTCTACACAGCGGGGAACATGGGCGTTAATTTGGAGAGGCTTGGCCCACTTCGGCATGCATAGACACGGGGAGTGATTTGGTCCGTTGATATGGCTTTGTATAGTTTTACTGGTGCTATTTTTTGGGTCAAAACATGGAATTTTTTTTTTTTTTTTTATCAACGGTGACGACCATCCAACATTGTGCTAAGTGTATGATGAGCTATAACCATCAAAGAGTACAAGAAGAGGGTGTATTTATTAAACTAGGAGTGTTGAGATCACCTCGTCTTTTGATGGGTTGGGGCAGCCACCAGATCATCTCAAACCCTGCACTGTGCGGGCCCGCCATCTTTGGCAAGGCTAGTAGCTTTCCAAAATAATAAAATTCCAGCAGATTTCATTTACCCACTTAGATAAGTGTCATTCTTATTATAAAATTGGAAACAGTGAGCTAGTTTCCTGAATCATGAAAACTAATCCCTTCTCATCCGCAAGATAAGAGTAATTACAGCCGTACAGAGGGCTGCTGCTCATAAAGATAGGAACTCGCATTGCTCGGAAACGATCGTGCGGAATGCTCTCTATCAATTTCAGTGGAGAGGACATCGGTGACACCGGTGAAATACAGTAACAATTGACGGGGTATGAAAAACAACAACTAATGAGTTGTCGGCACGTGGCCCCGGAAGAGCCCACCACGGATTCGACACTTGTCCAGGGGTAATCCGGTAATTACCCGAGAGTAGGTAAACCTAAACCCACAGAAGGGTCGACACCTGTCCTGGGGTAGGTAATCCAACCACCCCAGGCCTCCTTCTATAAAAGGCCTCTCAAGGCTCAAACTACCACTCTTAAATTTTTGGCTCTGCACTCCTGCTCATACTGACTTGAGTGTCGAAGGGCCCGTCCGGAGCAACGACTCCGGGTTGTTCTTCTGACCTCGTGCGCTCTTGTACAGGACTCAGCTCCTCAGGTCCTCCAGCTCAGCTCTTACGTCACTGCTGTATCTGTTACCGATTTTAAGCCTAACAGATTGGCGCCATCCGTGGGACCCTGAACTAAAAGCTGTTCAAATCCCCTTTTATAAAATGGCAGGACGGAGGAGTGCCCGGGTACCAACCACTTGGACAGCCCGAGCTGAGGAGCCTCGCAGGACTCGGAGCGATCGAGTGGCCTCACAGATAGTGGCTCTTTCAGCAATAGCAGAGCAGAGCCTGGCTCGTTCAGAACACCTCAACCACGCTCCCACTCCGGAGCAAGTTCAAGCTCTCTTTCAACAAATGACCACTCTTGTTGGTCAATACCAGAATCTGATCCAAGCGCCTCCCCAACATCATCCAGCAGCCTCAAGGCCTGCGTAGGAAAGGTCGAACGCCCACAGGAGGGAGCCCGCACCTCTCAGTAGAGACCGGACCCACCACTCTACGAGGAGAGTTCATCATTCCAGGACCAGGCATGCCCACACGGAACCTCACCACCACCACAGGTCACGTTCTCGCTCAGTGCAGAGGCACCGAGCTCAAGAGGACCGTGCACCCCGAGAGAGGCCCAGACATCGTAAAAAAGGCTCGGAAAGTCACTCCGACTCCGCAACTAGTCCCTCTGTGGGGGGAAACAGATCAGTGGACTGAGCAGACATGAGGCCTGATCCAATGCTGCGGAGGATAGAAGAGATAGACCACCGAATAGAAGAGCTGGCAAAGGATCAAGGACGGCCTGCTGCAAGGACGTTCTCAAGCAGACCGCCGTCCATAGGCGATGTTATGAACACGCCAGCACCCAGAGGGTTCAAAATGCCGACAGTTCCGCAATACGATGGAACCACCGACCCTGTGGACCACCTGGAGATGTTCAGGACTATGATGCTCCTCCACGGGCGCCTCTGACGGTTTCCTCTGCAGAGCATTCCCGACCACGCTGATTGGTGCAGCCCGGGACTGGTACTCGAGGATCAAGCCGAACTCCATTAGCAACTTTGAGGACTTTGGGGACGACCTGGTCCGCCATTTTATGAGCAGCCGGAGGCCAAGGAAAACAACAACATCCTTGATGGCCTTGCGGTAGGAGGATAATGAACCTCTGAAAACATTCGTCAGCCGTTTCAACAGAGAGGCTCTCCAAGTTCCAAATTTGGATCCTTCAGCCACCATGAACGCACTTCTCGCAGGGGCCAAATCCAATGATTTCCGCCGATCAATGGCTCGCCAGAACCCGCGCTCACTGGCGGATCTGATGGCTGGAGGCGAGGAGTTCATAGCCGTTGAGGAGACTCTGGCGGCCTTAGACTCAAACCGGAGGAGAACCTCTGAAGAAAAGAACCCTTCCAAGCAGCGTAGGGATGAGAAGGCCCCCAGAAGAGAAAGATCTCCCCAGAGGAGGGAGGAAAACTTTACCCCTCTCAACACCTCCCGAAGACACATACTGGCCGCGATCAAAGGAGAGGAATTCATAAGGTGGCCGACCAGGATGATCTCCAAGGGAAACAAGAGGGACAAGTCGAACTATTGTAGGTTCCACAGGGACCACGGGCACGACACAGACGAGTGTTGGCAGCTCAAGGAAGAAATCGAGCTGCTGATTGGTTGGGGATACTTGAAAAAATATGTCAAAAATGACGGCCACAGAAGAGAGTGCAGGGAGAAGAGTCTCCAGGGCCAGAGCCCTCGGCAGTCGCAGCCGCCCCCTGCTCGAAATCAATCCCCCTCAACATCGAGTCCACGGCCGGAGATACACCGATCCCAGCCCAAGGGGTTCATCAACACAATTATGGGTGGGCCGGCAGCCGGGGGCACATCATCTGCTGCTCGAAAAGCCTACGCATGCCGAGTCAATGCCGTGCACACATGCATCAAAAAGATGAAGACGGTGAACGAAATCTCCTTTTCAGATGCGGATCTCGACAACTTGATACTACCTCACGACGACGCACTGGTCCTGACCATGCTCGTCGCGAACTGGGAGTTGAAGAAAATCCTTGTTGACAATGGGAGTTCGGCCGATATCCTGTACTATCATGCTTTTGAGAAAATGATGATAGGAGACGACCGCTTGAGGCCAGCAAACTCCGACTTGTTCGGTTTCTCGGGGGAGATCGTGAAAGTAGAAGGACATATTGAGCTCCCAGTCCTCGTCGGGGAGCTGGCCTGTCAAGCCTTCGCGATGGTCAACTTCCTGATAGTGAGGGCCACCTCGGTCTACAACGCTATCTTAGGATGACCTGGACAGAACCTCATCCGCGCCGCCGCCTCAGCGTATCACCAGAAAATGAAGTTTATAACGCCGAACGGCGTGGGTGAAGTTAGAGGAGATCAACCACAGTCCAGGGAGTGCTATGCTATGGCACTCAAAGGCAAGAACGCCTCAGAGTCACTGCCGATTGAGCTGCTTGATCTGAGAGATGAAGCCCAGGTGAATCAGCCCGCCGAAGACCTCATCTCCATCCCTCTGTGCGAAGGCGATAGTGAGAAGGTCATTCAAATCGGCTCCTCTCTAGGCAGTAGCACCTGGCAGAGCCTCACCCAGTTTCTTCAAGACAATGCAGACGTCTTTGCATGGGCTCCCGCAGACATGCCCGGCATAGACCCGGAGGTCAGCACGCACAGACTCGGTGTTGATCCAACCTGCAGGCCGGTGAAACAAAAAAGAAGACATTTTGCCCTGAAAAGGCGGCAGGCGATCAAGGAAGAAGTGGAGAGGCTCTTGAGAGCTGACTTCATTCGATAAATTCAATATCCGGACTGGCTGGCGAACGCGGTCTTGGTAAAGAAAGCCAATGGGAAGTGGAGGACCTGTGTTGATTTTACCGACCTGAACAAAGCTTGTCCCAAGGATAGCTACTCGCTCTCAAAAATCGACCAGCTGATAGATGCCACCGCAGGTCATGAACTGCTGAGCTTCATGGACGCCTTCTCCGGGTACAACCAGATCAGGATGTATGAATCAGACATACCGAAGACTTCCTTCATAACAGATCAGGGAACGTACTGTTATCGTGTCATGCCTTTCGGCCTAAAGAATGCCGGGGCCACATACCGAGGGTCGTGAACAAGCTCTTCAAGGAACAGATTGGCCGCAACATGGAAGTTTATGTAGACGACATGTTGGTCAAAAGCCAAAGCGTGCAAGATCACGTCTTCGATCTGAAAGAGACATTCTGTAAGCCCAAGGGTCTACTCTCCTATCTTGTTTTGATGATTCTAAACATAATTGATTGTGTTATTGAATACTAATCAATTTGCCTTGAAGTGTTGTGTTTAAGATATGATTGATCATTTGAAGAAACCAACACACTACATGGTCATGCTTGAAGACGTACCAACACAAGGTTCAAAGGAGCTAAGTGGAGCTCACATCATCTCTCAAGCAAGCATACAAACGATGGAAGATCAATTGAAGACCAAGACTAAAGAGAAGTTGAAGGTTACATAGGTATCATTGTACATCCTTTTCTCTTTAGATTTTCAAGTCAAGGCAAAGTGTTTTAAAAGAGTTTTTCAAACACACTTAAGAACTTAAAATGGATTAGTGAATGGTTATGTGGTGGACCAACATGTTGGGACCCTCATAAACATTCCAAAATTATCATAGGAGTTGAGTTCCAAAAGCCCAAAATCAGATAAGCAATAAAATCTCAAAATCTGCTGATTTTTAGGCTTCTGGAAACTCCGAGAAATGGTCCAGTAGAAATTCTCATCTTCTGGCCGTTCTCTCGAAACTCCGAGAATTTCTCGGAGCTCCGAGAATGGTTCTCGGAACTCCGAGAACCTCGCGACAGACCAAAATATAGCCATTGGTATTTGAATTAATTTTTGATTTTTGATATCCACACCCCCAAACGGTCATATTTTGATGAGGGACTATATATACAACATCAAGAGGATTATTTCCTCTCTCTTGAACATTTGAAAAACCTCCTTAAGCATTCAAGAATACTTGCAACCCATTTGAGCTTAAGATTTTATTTTTCTTCCCAAACTTGCCTTGCAACTTGCAAATCTATTGAGTTGGGATTTAGGGCTTTCACTTGCAACCATTATTCAAGAGCAATCAAGGGACTACAAAGTGCATCAAGCTTTCAAGAGAAGCCAAGCTATTCAACTTCCATTTCTTGTAAAGGTGGCTAGGGCATCCTACCTTAATACCCTAGGGAGCATCGCTTAGAACTCGGCGAAGAAGGAGAGTCGGTGTAAAGGTGTAAGGGCATCCTTATTTAATATCCCTTGGAAGTGTAATCGCCTAGGAGCCGGGCATCGTGGAGGTCTCCAATAGTGAAAAACCTTAAGGACGATCTTAAGAAGAGTGGAGGAGGGCTTTGCCCGAACCACTATATATCGGTGTGTTCTTTCCTTTTTCTTGCTCCTTCATTCTTGTTTTTGGTTTGGTATTTCTTTTATTTTTAATCTTTGCACTAACCAAAAATCTAATCTAAAGAAGAAAATTCAAACTAGGTTCACTATTTAAATTTTCAAAAGGGATAATTTAGTGTTTAAAATCAATTCACCCCCCCTCTTGTTTATTTCAATTGGTATCAGAGCCTCGTCTCTAATTTTTAAAACCCTAACCGGTCTAGAGTAAAGATTCTAAAAATTGGCAAACCATCCTCAACACCATGAAGGTTACTCAAACACTAGGCCACCCTACTTTGATGGAACAAACTATGGATTTTGGAAAACCAAAATGAAAATCTTTTTAACCCAAGATTACCAAATGTGGAGAGCAATTAATAATGAATATATATTACCCACTAGAAATCTAAATGATTGGACCGAAGCCGAACAACAAGCCTCAAACTACAACGCCAAAGCCATGAATTCCCTAATTTGTGCTTTGTCTCCCGGAGAATTCAATAGAGTGTCAAATTTGAATTCAGCTAAGGAAATTTGGGACACCTTAGAAGTCACCCATGAGGGAACCAACCAAGTCAAAGAATCTAAAATGAATCACTTATTTAGGCAATATGAACTCTTTCAAATGACACCCGAAGAAACTATTGCCGACATGTACACTAGATTCACGAACCTTGTAAATGGATTAAGGGGACTTGGAAAGCAATTTTCAAATAGAGATTTAGTGACCAAAATCCTTAGATCCCTACCTTTGTCATGGGAATCCAAAACCTCAGCAATCACCGAAGCCAAGGACATGAATACATTAAACCTAGATGAACTAATAGGGTCCTTGATAACCCATGAAATAATTTTCAAAACAAAAGCACCCGATATTGAAACTAAAATTGAAAAAGGAAAAGGAGTTGCTTTTGCTTCTAATGTAGGTGACAATGAAGATGCAAAGGAAGACATGGAAGATGAAGTTGCCCTCGTAACAAGAAGGATCAAATTCTTGCAAAGGAACATGGGAGGCATGAAAAATAGAAGGACCAATCCTCCATTCAAGAAGAAAGAAGAGCTCGGTGATGGATCGTCTCAACCCCGATGCTATGGATGCAAGAAGCTTGGACACATTCGCCCGGATTGTCCACTCAACAATGAACCTTCTTCAAACAACCGTTTCAAGAGAAGAAAAGGCAAGAAAGGAATGACCGCCACATGGGATGAGGAAATTGAAAGTGAAGGCGAACAAAACGATGGAGAAGATTGCTTGATTGCAAGAAACGTTTGCTTCATGGCCTCAACAAACGACAATCAAGAAGTAAATACTTTAAATAATGTCATTGTTTTAAAAGAAGTTTTAGATTCCTTGCAAAATGTACATGATGAACTTGAGATTGAATTTGATAAAAATGCATCACTTGAAAATTCTCTCTCTAACATGACAAAAGAATTTGGTTGGTTAAAGAAAGACCATGAAT
Source organism: Tasmannia lanceolata (assembly GCF_043159265.1). Classification (NCBI taxonomy): domain Eukaryota; kingdom Viridiplantae; phylum Streptophyta; class Magnoliopsida; order Canellales; family Winteraceae; genus Tasmannia; species Tasmannia lanceolata. The sequence continues at coordinate 7,254,460 of NW_027518688.1, read as the reverse complement.
TTTTAGAGGATGAAAATGAAAAATACAAAGTTGAAATTCATGATTTAAATGCTTCTATCAAAATCTTAAATTAAAATCGTCAAGAACTTTCTATTGAAAACAACAAGCTAAAGCATGAAAATAGTAAACTATCTTTTGAATATGATGAACTAAAGAAACTATTTGAAAAATTTGAACATAATTCATTGAAATTGGATAGGCTTGTTAACATTCAAAGAATGCCACATGATAAAAGTGGACTTGGACACAAATGGAATACTACAATATCCAACTATAAAAACAAACTTGTAAATGCTTCTTCTAGTAATACCAAAACTTGCTTTTATTGTGGTTTAGAAGGTCATTATAAAGTTGTTTGCATGCATGCTAAACAAGATAAAATCAAATTGAACTCTAAAGTGAAAATAAATGAACATAGCAAGATTAGGAAGATTTGGGTACCTAAAGGATCTCACTTGCCTATTCATATGTAGGTATGCCTTAAAAGCCATAACAAGAAGAACACATGGTACCTTGATAGTGGATGCTCTAGACATATGACCGGAGACCTCACTCAATTTGCATCCCTATCACTCAAGGATGGTGGAGATGTTACCTTTGGAGATGACAAGAAAGGAAAAGTCAAAGGAGAAGGCACCATAGGTAACTCTACCTCTCCCATACATGATGTGCTTTATGTTGATGGCTTATCCCATAATCTTATTAGCATTAGTCAATTATGTGATAATGGTTTTGAAGTAGTCTTCAACCCCGACAAATGCATTGTTAAAAATAAGATAAATGGAGAAGTGAAATTCATAGGTTCTAGAGACAATAACATTTACACTATTGGACTAGATGATCTTAGACTCCAAAATGTGACTTGTCTTAATGCCATTAGTGAAGATTCTTGGTTGTGGCATAGGAGGTTGGGTCATGCCGAAATGGATCTCATTTCGACCCTCTCCTCAAAAGAAATTGTTAGAGGATTGCCTAAGTTCAAATACACCAAAGATCATATTTGTAGAACTTGTCAATTAGGAAAACAATTAAAAAGCTCATTTGCCCCTAAAAATATGATTTCAACCACCTACCCCTTGCAACTACTTCATATGGACCTTTTTGGACCAATGAAGACAAGTAGCTTAGGTGGAAAGAGGTACGTGTTTATCATCGTGGATGACTACTCACGATTTACATGGGTCATATTTTTAGCACATAAAGATGAAACCTATGAAAATTTTCTTAAATTGTGTAATCAAATACAAAATGAAAAAGGTATTGCCATATCTTACATTAGAAGTGACCATGGAACGGAATTTGAAAATGTACATTTTGACACTTACTGTAATGCACATGGCATCAAACACAATTTTTCGGCACCTATGACACCTCAACAAAATGGGGTTGTAGAAAGAAAGAACCGAACCTTCCAAGAAATGGCTAGAACTATGTTGCATGAAAATGATCTCCCTAGATACTTTTGGGCAGAGGCGGTTAGCACCGCTTGCTATATCATAAATAGGGTATATATAAGGCCAATTTCTAAGAAAACACCTTATGAGCTTTGGAAAAACTTGGAACCAAATATAAGCTATTTTAGAGTGTTTGGTTGTAAATGCTTCATCTTGAACATTAAAGATAATTTACACAAATTTGATAAAAAGTCGGATGATGGCATATTCTTAGGGTATTCTTCACATAGCAAGGCATATATAGTATTTAATAGAAGAACTCTAGTTGTAGAAGAATCCATGCATGTGACATTTGATGAGAGAGAGCCAACACCTCAAGAAATGCCACATGATGAGGATGAACCTATTGAACATCTATTACCTAAGACAAATGTTCCTTCCCATGCATCTACAAGTAATACATTGCCTAGTGAGGAAGTAGAAAATGTAGATGATGACTCATTGCCTAGGGATAGGAGAATATTGGTAGATCATCCTGAATCCCAAATCTTAGGTGATGCCACATCACCGGTAAGAACTAGATCATACTATCGTAGTGTGAGCAATAACTTGGCGTTCCTATCCGAATTAGAGCCTAAGTCCATTAAGGAAGCCGAAAATGATGAATATTAGTTGATGGCTATGCAAGAAGGGTTAAGTTAATTCGAAAGGAACAAGGTGTGGAGGCTAGTGCCTAGACCTAGTGATCATCCAGTCATTGGCACGAGATGGGTGTATAGAAACAAATTGGATGACAATGGAATTATCACTAGAAATAAAGCTAGGCTTGTAGCCCAAGGGTACAATCAGGAGGAGGGAATAGACTATGATGAGACATTTGCTCCTGTTGCCCGTATGGAAGCCATTAGGATACTCTTGGCATATGCATCTCACAAAGGATTTAAACTCTATCAAATGGATGTCAAAAGTGCCTTCCTAAATGGCTATATCCAAGGGGAAGTGTATGTTGAGCAACCTCCAGGTTTTGAAGACTTCAAACATCCAAATCATGTCTTCAGGCTTGATAAAGCTTTATATGGATTAAAGCAAGCTCCTAGAGCTTGGTATGAGAGGCTTTGCACTTTCCTGGTGGAAAAAGGATTTGAGATGGGAAAGGTGGATAAAACTTTATTTATCAAAAGAGAAAATCAAGATATCCTCCTTGTACAAATCTATGTAGATGACACCATCTGTGGCTCAACTAATCAAAAAATGTGTGATGAATTTGCAACTCTAATGAAAAATGAATTTGAAATGAGCATGATGGGTGAGTTAACCTACTTCTTAAGACTCCAAATTAAACAATACCAAAATGGAATATTTATAAATCAAGAAAAATATACAAAGGAGTTACTAAAGAAGTATGGCATGGATAGCAGTAAGACATCAAGAAGTCCCATGGGTACAACTGCTAAGCTAGAAAAGGATGAATTTGACAAATCTATAGATCAAAAGATGTATAGGGGTATGATAGGTAGCTTACTCTATTTGACAGCCAGCAGACCAGACATTATGTTTACTGTCTGTCTCTGTGCTCAATTTCAATCAGATCCAAAAGAGTCTCACCTATCGGCAGTCAAGAAGATCTTCAAGTACTTAAGAGGAACCCAAAGTCTGGGACTGTGGTATGAAAGATCATCTGCCTTCACTCTCATTGGATATTCAGATGCAGACTTTGCTGGATGTAGAGTGGATAGGAAAAGCACTAGTGGGACTTGTCAATTCTTGGGAAAATCACTTGTTTCATGGTTTAGCAAGAAACAAAATTCAGTAACTCTGTCCACAACAGAAGCAGAATATGTGGCAGCTGGAGCTTGCTGTGCACAAGTCCTATGGATGAAAAGCATATTGATGGACTATGCAATTAAAATGGAAAATATTCTCATCCAATGTGACAATACTAGTGCTATAAGTTTGACAAAGAACCCCATACAACACTCTAGAACAAAACATATTGAGATTAGGCACTACTTCATCAGAGATCACTCACAAAAAGGGGATATTTGCTTAAAATATATCAACATTGAGGATCAATTGACGGATATCTTTACAAAACCCCTAAGTGATGATAGAATTTGCTATATCCGAAGTGCCTTAAACATTTGGAGTGCGGATCAAGTCAAAGAAATTGCCAAATAAATACTTTGTGCCTTTCACCAGCTTATCTATATAGTATTTATATATATCATCTTTGTTTGGTAGTATCTGCATGAATGAGATGTCAAATATTAATCTTAAAAATCACTTAATTGGTACTCTTAGCCTTCTTAGTTTTCTAAGTTGGAGAGGTACCTTCACTTTAATTAAAAATACCTAACAATTTGACTTATGTCAACCTCTCGATCATGAACAGGTATATGTGCATTACTTGGTTAAATATTTTTTTATACCATAAGCATTAATTTAGGGGGAGTACCTAACTCAATCTTCATTTACTCCTAAATTGCTGTACATTTTAGTTCACCCTTTCTGTCGATGACAAAAGGGGGAGAAGTTTGAAATTGATTATCTATTCAATTGACTATATGCACCATATACTTTTAATTGTTATCATTTATCTGTGTGCATATATTGAGGGGGAGTTCCAACATTCAATTGCCTACTATGTCACTCTACACACCTCATAATAAATTTTGTTTGTCATCATAAAAAAGGGGGAGATTGTAAGCCCAAGGGTCTACTCTCCTATCTTGTTTTGATGATTCTAAACATAATTGATTGTGTTATTTAATACTAATCAATTTGCCTTGAAGTGTTGTGTTTAAAATAGGATTGATCATTTGAAGAAACCAACACACTACATGGTCATGCTTGAAGACGTACCTACACAAGGTTCAAAGGAGCTAAGTGGAGCTCATATCATCTCTTAAGCAAGCATACAAACGAGGGAAGATCAATTGAAGACCAAGACTAAATAGAAGTTGAAAGTTACATAGGTATCATTGTATATCCTTTTCTCTTTAGATTTTCAAGTCAAGGCAAAGTGTTTTAAAAGAGTTTTTCAAACACACTTAAGAACTTAAAATGGATTAGTGAATGGTTATGTGGTGGACCAACTTGTTGGGACCCTCATAAACATTCCAAAATTATCATAGGAGTTGAGTTCCAAAAGCCCAAAATCAAATAAGCAATAAAATCTCAAAATCTGCTGATTTTTAGGCTTTCGGAACTCTGAGATTTTTCTCGGAGCTCTGAGCTCGGAACTCCAAGAAATGGTCTAGTAGCTTTTGGCCATTTTCTCGGAACTCCGAAAAATGGTCCAGTAGAAATTCTCATCTTCTGGCCGTTCTCTCGGAACTCCGAGAATATTTGTCGGAACTCCGAGAATTTCTCGGAGCTCCGAGAATGGTTCTCGGAACTCCGAGAACCTCGCGACAGACCAAAATATAGCCGTTGGGATTTGAATTAATTTTTGATTTTTGATATCCACACCCCCAAACGGTCATATTTTGATGAGGGACTATATATACAACATCAAGAGGATTATTTCCTCTCTCTTGAACATTTGAAAAACCTCCTTAAGCATTCAAGAATACTTGCAACCCATTTGAGCTTAAGATTTTGTTTTTCTTCCCAAACTTGACTTGCAACTTGCAAATCTATTGAGTTGGGATTTAGGGCTTTCACTTGCAACCATTATTCAAGAGCAATCAAGGGACTACAAAGTGCATCAAGCTTTCAAGAGAAGCCAAGCTATTCAACTTCCATTTCTTGTAAAGGTGGCTAGGGTATCCTACCTTAATACCCTAGGGAGTATCGCTTAGAACTCGGTGAAGAAGGAGAGTATGTGTAAAGGTGTAAGGGCATCCTTATTTAATATCCCTTGGAAGTGTAATCGCCTAGGAGCCGGGCATCGTGGAGGTTTCCAATAGTGGAAAACCTTAAGGACGATCTTAAGAAGAGTGGAGTAGGGCTTTGCCCGAACCACTATATATCGGTGTGCTCTTTCCTTTTTCTTGCACCTTCATTCTTGTTTTTAGTTTGGTATTTCTTTTATTTTTAATCTTACTTGCACTAACCAAAAATCTAATCTAAAGAAGAAAATTCAAACTAGGTTCACTACTTAAATTTTCAAAAGGGATAATTTAGTGTTTAAAATCAATTCACCCCCCCTCTTGTTTATTTCACATTCCAAGTCCTCAGGGAGCATAACATGAAGCTCAACCCCACCAAGTGCACTTTTGGTGTCAGTTCGGGAAAATTTCTGGGATTCATGGTAAGCCGGAGAGGGATCGAAGCCAATCCGGAAAAGATCAAAGCGGTGGTGGAGCTCACCCCACCAAAGACCATCAGAGAAGTGCAACGGTTAACCGGGATGGTGACCGCACTGGGGCCCTTTATCTCAAAGTCTGCAGAGAGATGGCTACCCTTCTTCAACACCGTCAAAGGAATCAAGACAGCACCATGGACAGAGGAGTGCCAAGTCGCATTCTAAGAGTTGAAGCAGTATCTGTCTTCTCCACCGCTGTTGACAAAGCCGGAGCCGGGGGAAGAGCTGCTCTTGTACTTATCCGTAAGCCCCCTGGCACTGGCAGCTGCACTGATCCGAGAAGAGCACAACCAACAGAAACCGATCTACTGTGTCAACAAGGTCCTACACGACGCTGAAATCAGGTACCAACGGGTTGAGAAATTGGCATACGCCCTGATCATGGAGGCCAGAAAGCTGAGGCCGTATTTTCAAGCCCACACAATAAAGGTCCTGACTGATCAGCCGCTCAGACAAGTTCTCCATAGGCCAGACTCTTCAGGGCGACTTGTGAAATGGGCCGTAGAGCTGAGCGAATTCGATATCCAGTACCTACCTAGGCCGGCGATAAAAGCTCAAGTGCTGGCAGATTTCGTGGCCGAGTGCACCATCCACCAGCAAAGCATCGAATCCGAAGTTGCCCAAACCCCGTTTGTAGAGAACACAACTATAACTGGGGAACAGACAGAAGCTGAGACTGAACCGTGAGAACGGAAAACATCCCTGTACCGGCAGAACAAAATCCATCGTCCAATGAACCGCTCTGGGAAGTATATGTGGACCGATCTTCAAACAAGGTTGGTTGTGGAGCCGGTTTGGTTCTCACTGGACCCGATAACTTTGTTCTGGATTATGCGCTGAGGTTCGGATTCTGTGCGTCCAACAATGAGGCAGAATACGAGGCTCTCATCGCCGGAATGAACCTAGCAGTCCAGACCAGCGCCCAAAGGCTGAAGGCGTATTGCGACTTCCAGCTGGTCGCAAACCAAATCCAAGGAGTCTATGAGGTGCGTGACGAACGCATGATCAAGTACCTCTCCAAGGTGCTCCAGTTGGCCGGCAAGTTCAAAAACTTCGAGGTCATCAGAATCCCTAGAACGGAGAATACAAAAGTGGATGTGCTGTCTAAGCTGGCAGCATTCGGTTACACCACCCTTGGGAGTATATGTATGGAATTTCTGAAGAAATCCAGTATAAAAAATGAGGTTGTCGAAGTGATGCAGGTCGAGTACAAGCCGTGCTGGATGGACGAGATCATTGATTACCTGCTTAGTGGGAAACTTCCCGAAGCAAAGAAGGAAGCCCGCAAAGTGATACAGAGAGCAGCCCGATTTTCCTTAGATGGTGAAAGTCTATACAAAAGGTCGTACACCATTCCATACCTAAAATGCCTCCGGCCAAGCAACGCCGCATACACTCTGCAAGAGACTCATGAAGGAATATGCGGAGAGCACCTGGGGCGCAAGGCCTTGGCCATCAAAGTACTACTAAGAGGCCTGTAGTGGCCAACCTTGAGACAAGACGCTCTGGACCTGGTCAAAAGGTGCGAGAGATGCCAAAAGTTCTCTCCCACCATCCATCAAGCTGCTGTGTCAATGGCCCAGATCATCAGCCCACTCCCTTTCACAGTATGGGGGATGGACATCTTAGGCCCCTTCCCGCCTGCCTCCCGGAGACGTGAGTTCGTCGTGGTAGCCATTGCCTATTTTACCAAATGGGTGGAGGCTGAACCTCTGGCCAAGATCACAGAACAAAACGTGCAGACCTTCTTCTGGAAGTCAGTCGTTTGTAGATTCGGTATTCCCCGCGTCTTGATAACAGACAACGGTAGGCAGTTCGACTGCCGGAACTTTCAAAAATTCTACTCTGACTTGAAGATCGAACAGAGATTCACTTCAGTGGCACACCCTCAGACGAATGGGCAAACTGAAGTAACGAACAGAATCCTACTCCAGGGGATCAAAAAGAGGCTGGACGAGAAAGCAGGTCGATGGGCAAACGAACTTTATCACGTCCTCTGGGCGTATCGTACCACCCCGCGAACCGCTACAGGGGAATCGCCATTCAACTTATCTATTGGAACCGAGGCCGTAATACCCATCGATGTTGGCGTCCCGTCTCCCAGAGTCACCAACTTCAATGAGCTGACCAATGGAGATGGGCTCCGCGCAAACCTCGACTTGCTAGAGGAAGCCCGAGAAGAATCCCGAATCAGAGTCGCGGCCTACAAACAGAAAGTGTCCCGCTATCACGACCTGAAGATACGCCCAAGAGAATTCCGAGCAGGAGACCTAGTCCTGAGAAAGGCTGCTATCTCCTAACCAAAGAAGGTAAGCAAACTCTCCCCGACCTGGGAGGGGCCGTACCGAGTGAAAGAGATAATTCGCCCGGGCAGTTACAGACTAGAGACGCTCGGGGAGCACCAACTACCCCAGGCCTGGAATTCAAGGAACCTCCGAAAATAATATCAGTAGCTAGCCGCCCGGCGTGAAAGTGAGACGTCGTAAAAAAAAAATGTTTGAATGTGAATGATAAAAAGGACTCTTTGCAAATCTCCTAGCGCTCCTACTCGGAAACCCAGTTCACTAAAACTTGGGTACTCGTTGCTTGGTTCGCCTCGGCTCGTCTCCACAAAGACTGGGAGCGTACTCCTGGTAAGGAACGGGCCCGGACAGAAAAACCAAACCTACTCGGAAACCCAGTTCACTAAAACTTGGGTACTCGTTGCTTGGTTCGCCTCGGCTCGTCTCCACAAAGACCGGGAGCGCACTCCTGGTCAGGAACGGGCCCGGACAGAAAAACCAAACCTACTCGGAAACCCAGTTTACTAAAACTTGGGTACTCGTTGCTTAGTTCGCCTCGGCTCGTCTCCACAAAGACCGGGAGCGCACTCCTGGTCAGGAACGGGCCCGGACAGAAAAACCAAACCTACTCGGAAACCCAGTTCACTAAAACTTGGGTACTCGTTGCTTGGTTCGCCTCGGCTCGTCTCCACAAAGACCGAGAGCGCACTCCTGGTCGGGAACGGGCCCGGACAGAAAACCAAACCTACTCGGAAACCCAGTTCACTAAAACTTAGGTGATAGCTGCTTAGTTCACCCCGGTTCGTCTCTACAGAGACCCAGGTCAATAAAAGCTTGAATGCCTGCCCGGAGTGCCGTTCTGCTCGGAAACAAACTGTTTTACAAGTATTATTTGGCCCACAGTGTTGAGTTAATCAGTATTAGCCAGAGGCAGACATGAGTGGAGACAGTGGACAGCAAAATGTAACTTCTATTCATGAAAAAGTGGGCCTCGAAGGGCCATTACAAAAAGTAGGGCCTCCAAGGGCCATTACAAAAAGAATCAAGAAGCCATGCCCAAGAAGGGGAAATGGAGAGCTCAAGACACCCCATGACCACCATCCCGTGGGGGATCTGCCCCCGGGACCTCTGCTGGTAAGATGGTGCCCTGCTTGTCGTCTCCGGCCACTAGCGGATCAGGAAGGATAAGGCCCGTCAGAACGACAGCCGGGTTGGATCCCTTGACCTGCTCGAGGCAGTCCATTAATCCCAGTTTGTAGGATTCAGTGGACAAACTAATGAGCTCGTCCTCTTTCTTCTGCACAGCCTCTTCGACGGCCGCTATCTGTCTCTCCCAGGCTCTTTCCCTCTGTGCGTTGAGGGCTTCGGTGGCCTTCTGCTTCTGGGCGGCCATCTCAGCCTTGAGCCGCCTTATCTCCACGTCCCTCTCCCCGATGGACCTATGGAGCTCGGCTGCCTCCTGCACCAGTTTGCCGTTCTCCTCCTCGGACTTAGTGATAGCGGCAGAGAACTTCCGACTCTTCTCGCGGAAGTCATTATAATACAATCCGATCTAATAAAGGGAGGAGAAAATGGCCTCATCAGCCACATCGAGAGGCTCGTTCAAAACCCGGAGCTGATCCTGGTTCAGTAGGCCTTTTGTGACAATCTCCATGGCCACCCGGCTATCACCCAGGCCGGTGTCGCTCTTCTGAACGGCCCAGTTAGGCCGGAAGACGTTGTCCCCGGACCTCGCGGGGGTGGGACAGGCTCTGATAGCTGCGTCCCCCGACTTAGAGCTCCCCGCTCCCCGGCCATAGGAGCCGACCAACTTCACAATGGGCTTGCCCTTGGGGAGCGGTGCGTCCTTAGTTGGCGTGGGACTTGAAATCTCGGGGGCTTTCCTCTTCTGGCCCTGCTGACCTTGGCCCCTGCCGAAGGCCCCTTGCCTCACCTTCTCCAGCTTTGATTGCGTCTGCATTTCTGAAATCCAACAGCAGAAACAAAAACCGGTCAGGGACAAAGAAGAGAAAAGAGGACATAAAATCAAGACTCGTCACATACGTGTCGGGGTCGCAGTACTGATGCCGAGCCCGACCAGAACCTCTTCTCTAAAGAAGTCCACATAGTGGATCACGCCCTCCCGATGTAACTCATCACAGACTAGGGCGAACGTTCGCAAATCCTCGCCCTCTAAGAGCGGTTTGCGGCTCAGCGCAAGTGTGTCCGGGGTGTCCCACTTCAAAGGAACCGCCCAGGGCTCAGTGGGCTCGCCGTCCTCAATATAGAAAAATCTGTTCTTCCATAGGTGTATGGAGGATGGAATGCCAGTAATCATTTTTACCTCGGGGCGTTGGCTAATATAAATCCAACCCCCATCCTTGTGCCTCTTCAGGTGCGCACACATCCGAAACAGCGGTAGGGACAAGCTCCTTTGGAGCCGGCCCTGGACGAGGTATATGAACCCGACCAGCGTCCTCCATGAGTTCGGTACGACTTGAGCCGGAGCCAGGCCATAATATCGAAGGACTGCGACGAAGAACGGATGCAAAGGGAACCTGACCCCGGCTCTTAGCGATTCATCGTATATACAGATGTCGGTGCTGTCGTTGCAAGCCCTAACTCCCTCTATCGCAGCACTCAGCCTGAACCTTTGGGAAATACAATACCTATCTTTAATGTCCCCTAATCTGGACTCATCAAAGAAATTCTCCTCGTAAAGAGCCTGTGTAAGCCCAATGGTTCCCACCTTGGCATTCCCATCTTCTTTTGATGATTCCAATACACAAGTGATTTTATATCACTAATGTGTTTGAATGTCTAAATTGTAGATCATGATTGTATTAAGACAAGATTGCTTGGATTAAGGCCAAAAAAACTCTCATTGGACCACATTCGGAAGGCCAAGACATCGGAGATCCAAGACGCATGAAGACTTGAAGCATCACAATTGAAGATCGAAGTCGTTTTAGAATGTAAAGATCCAATCCTAGTTTAGGTGTTTAGAGGCATAAATAAAGTAAATAACACACCCCTAAATGTTTAAAGAGATTGTCCTTGTGGTGTTCCAAGACTTTGGAACCCTCATAACAATCCCAACTTGGTGTAGAGTTGGAAGCCCAAAAAGAGAATTGAAAATCTGCTGGAAATAGGCTTCTCGGAACTCTGAGAGAATTCTCGGAGCTCCGAGAGATTCTTCGGTGCTCCGAGAAATGGCCCAGTAACATTTTTCTAACTTCTGTTTCAATTCACGGAACTCCGAGACCACTATAACGGGAAAAAATATATCTGTTGGGGAACTTTGCCATAATTACGACTATGCCCCTAAATGGTCATATTTGGGTTTTTCTATATATATGGGTATTCTAAACTTCTCAATTATCAATCCTAACACTCTAAAAACCTATTGGAATATCCTAAGAGTGAATCAAGCTTGTTTATGCCTCTCATCCTCTAGAATTAGGATTTGGATCATTAGGCTCAAATTTGTACATCTTCTACAAACCTTGTAAACCCTTGTGAGGGATTTTTTGTTCTTTCTTTCTTTCTTAAGACGATTGTATTCGGGCGAGTGTTCAGAGAAGCGGAGCCCACTCTCCGTGGTGAGGATTGCCACCAAGGTTAAAGGCAATTGGAATTGTAATCGGAACCGATCTTCGCCGAAGTTAAGAAGATCAAATAGTGAAGCCATCAACGGGTTTGATTGGTGGAGTGGAGTAGGCCTCGCGTTTTGAGAACCGAACCACTTTAAATCTTGGGTGCACTCTCTTTTATCTCTTGCTTTACATTTGCATTGCACTTAGGATTTAACTTGTGTGCTTAATTTTCATCTTTGATCTCTTAATCTTCAAATTTGGGTTAGAATTTTCAAAAGCTTAAAACTTGTTAGTAACCTAAATTTTCCCTCCTCATAAGTTGCCATTAGAGTAGAACTCGGGCCTACCCTTGGAATTTCACTTGGTATCAGAGCCTTGGCTCTTAAAAGATTTTCTTTTCTTAAAATCTTTGGTAATTTTTTAAAAAAATTTTAACAAGGGAAAGATCATAAGATCATTGGCAACTTTCTAATTGTGAAATGGCAAACATAAATGGAACCGGACTTCCGGAAGGCCATTCCACAACTAGACCTCCTTTCTTTGATGGGTCCAACTATGGACATTGGAAAACAAGGATGCGCATCTGTAGACACCCCCATTTTGCTCCGCTTTAATCAGCAAAGAAGTCAGTGTTTCGCTATCCGTTTTTCAGTGGTTCCCAATCCCGTGTCTGCCTCTTGTGTTTTCTCAATCTTTCTGATCTTCTCCGCAATGTTCTGCATTTTTCTTTTCGCTAAGTATTGAGAAGGGTTATTCACAAAAATCCGAGCAAGGGAAAATTTGGACCCCGCATTGTTTTTATTAAATGAGAGTGTTGAGCTCATGGATTCTCATGCTGTGACCCACCAATCTAACGGTTTTGATCATCTAACTGAGATGGGTATGTAAACTGGAATGGGCGTGCGTGGGAGAAAAAGTGGGCCCACTAATGTTTAAAATCGCAATTTTGGAAGAGAGACATGTTCGACCAAATTTAAGTGGGGCCTCTCATTGTTTCATTCAATGTGGCTTATTAAATGGACGATCCAGATCATTTTACACCAATGAGTTGGGAGCGCAACTAATCTACATCGTGGCATGCAAAATGGATGGTGGAGATCAACTTACAATGTAGACCACATTTCCATTGGTTCATCCCTCTATATTAGAAAGTACTTCACGTAAGAGATTTTTTTTAAAAGCCATTTTTGTTAATAAGTCATGATTGTTAACTCTCTATTCCATATGTATTTAATTTTGGAAATTCTTGGCCCATATTAGAAATAGTATTCGGCAGCCTTCTTGTATTGGAAAATCAATTCTTAATTCTTCTCCCCTATTAGATGGCAATAATGTTAAGAATGGCAAGATGGATCTCTCGAAGGATTTTTGGGACAGCCCATGTTTAGAAAAAAAGGAGGAAACACAGCAATAGGGTGGAGGGGAAGAGAAAAAAGAGGGACCGAAGAAAAAAATGGGTGGCTGGGGTTTTCTGCTCTTGAAAGCCAACCTCTCCGAGCCTCTTCCACCGGGCTAGACCTCATCTCTCCTCTCTCTCTCAAACAGCGAGCTCGCTCTCTCTCGGCAACTAGACCTCATCTCTCCCCTCTCTCAAACAGCGAGCTCGCTCTCTCTCAGCGGCTAGACCTCATCTCTCCCCTCTCTCAAACAGCGAGCTCGCTCTCTCTCGGCTGCTAGACCTCATCTCTCCCCTCTCTCAAACAGCGAGCTCTCTCTCTCTCAACTGCTAGACCTCATCTCTCCCCTCTCTGAAACAGCCAGTGAGCTCTCTCTCAACTCCCTCTCAGCATCTTTATCTCCCACCTCAACAGTCCTCTTGATCTCACTCTAAGCTCTCGTCTCTCATCTCCATCTTTCAAGCTCTCATCAATCTCACCCTACACAACCCAACAAAAAAATTGAAGCCAAATCAAGAAAAACCAAAACAAAAAAAAAAAACGTTAAAGAAAAAAATAGAGTATCTTATACTTTGTTTTTTTCTCTCGTACTCTCTCTCTCTCTCTCTCTCTCTCTCTCTCTCTCACAAGCTCTCCACACTACTCCCTCTCTCAAGCTCTCCGCAACACTCTCTGTTAGGTGTCTCTCCCGTCGTTAATCCCTCTCTGTTTCTCTCATTCTCTCTCTGTCTCTCTCACTCTCTATCACTCTCACACCCTCTTTGTTTCTCTCATTCCCTCTCGATTGCCTCTCTTTCTCTCTCTGCCTATCTATCATTCTCTATCTATTATTCTCCCATCAGCAGTAAAAAAAAAAAACAAACAAAAGAAAAAAAAAGAGAGAAGAAAGCGGGTCGGATCACGGCGTCGACGGGATTTTTCGGGTTCTTCGGCTTTTGGATTCACCGAGGAACACTATCACAGGTAGGTGCACTATTCTCGGATTTTTTCAGGATTATTCGGTATTTTTTATGTATTTTTGCATGATTTTTAACATTAAATTGAATTTAATTGACTATTAAATGTGTGTGCTTAAAATCATGATCTGCGTGAGTGTTTTAATTCCGATTCGTCCCGAAATTTAATGCACTGATCTATCTAAGTAGAGTAAAGTAACCATCGGATCGGATCGGACATTGGATCAAAGGTTTTCGAAAATTTGAGTGAAGAGTGGAATTTTATTTAAAATAATGGCTGAGAAATTACGAAATTCGAAAAAATAGCCACCTCAGGATGATCTATTTTTTGGAATTTTAAATTTTTCTTGTGTTCATCACATCAGAACAAGATTAAAGGACGTTTTCCGGAGTCGTAATTTTCTCGAAAATTGTGTTTTAAAAATAGAAAACTCTTCAAAAATATCCTTTTGAAGAAGAAAAATAAATTATATACTAAACGGATTCCAAAATTAATGAAATTTCGTGGAAAAATAAATGATACTGATACATTCTACCATGAATTTTTGAGAATTTTTGGATTTTGTTTGGTATATTATTTTATGCTTTCTTTGAAAATTATCAGATTTTGGAAGAATTTTTACAGACATCAGATCACAGATAAAATTCTCACAATTTTTACGGTAGTCTTATATTCCATATTTCTAGTTTCTGTAAAATTTTCAAGTGATTTAGATCTTGTTTCATATGGGATGTAGTGTTAATTCATAATCTGGTCTGAAAATTAAAAAATCCGAAATTGATAGTAAATAGTTTCTAAAATTCATGAAAATCTCACAACATGCTTCTTTTACTTATATCTTACTACTGTAAAAATTTCATTGAATTTAGATTTCTATTTCTAGTAGTTTCTGTGTTATTTTTGCAATCTGGTCAATTAATTGTTAAATCAAAATTAAATATGAGATTAATGTAAAAATCTGTAGAAATCTTCCAGTAAGCTACATCTCATCATATCTTACTGCTGTAGAAGTTTCAACGGATTTCGAATTCGTTTAAAATAATTTCACTTGTAAATCCGAAATTAATTAAAAATCATCACAAAGGTTCTAAAGAACCTAAAAATTCTGTCACATATTAACTCCTTAATCCATTGAAACAGAAATCTTAGGATCATTAGATTTCCCTGTAAAAATGGCCAGTGCATCCATAATCGTATCTCAATTGCAACCGATCTTTGACAATTTGAATATTTAAGCTACAGCATGTTGTTGGCTCCGAGGTTACTGTCCACGGAAATCCAGAGATATGCCAGGCAATAAGATGCTATAACCTAAGTATTAAATTGCACAAGGAAAGAGCGCACGATTCCCTTCCTTGGATGCTATTCTGGGCCGAAATTGGTGAACCCTAGAACCATTGATATTCCTTAAATGTCCAGAAACCGAAAATCCTTAAAATCTGAAATTAATTAACTTCAAGAACTGAAATCGATTCATCTCGTGTCTTTCGGAACCGTTGGATTACGGTTTCTGTCATAAGAACCCTTAGAGCCCAATTTAGGAATACTGGTGTCGTGTCTTGTCCTAAGTTTTAGGGAGTCTTAGGTTTTAGGAGTCCTAGAGTTAGGAGTCCAGCCTCATCACGTACGCTTGCTATGGATAGCAACCGTGCCCTAGGTCTAGTTACACTAGTCACCCAATCTTTCCCTAGGACAAGCCTAGTAAACTAGGATGTAGGCTAACCTGCATTAGTCTAAGGAACAACTTGCATTTAGATAAGAGTCATATAGCTTCTTAGATGAAATCCTAAGATAATAAAATCCTCAACTTGAATTAAATAACTTCTCCTAAAACTGTTGAAATAGTCAATCCCGTCTAGGTCGGTGTCTTAGTTGAGTTAGGCATAAGTAGCTTAGCTTAGGTGCACCGAACTACGTCGACTCTGATCCCAGTGAGGCTTGGGTACGTAGGCAGCTTGGATGTCTGATGGCATACCAACCGCGAGTCGGCTCCACAACAAATGTGGGGCTTTGTATATTTATTTTATTATGAATTCTTAATTAAAATATGTAGGATTTCCTTGAAATTAGAATTTTAGGAGAACTTTCACTTAGATTGAATCCAGACAAATTAAGAAATCAAGATACACATTTAGGATTCATATTGAAATTAGATTTTAGGATGCATGTCACATAGTTCGCACACTAACAAAGAGTTGAATGAGCCATTTAAAATAAATTTAAAAGAGTTAGCTTTTGGAATTGAAGACCGATTATCGGGCAGGAATGGTGCATGTGGTGGATAACTCCCCATACCTTCCATTCTTGTAACCAGGTAGCGAGTCTAGATTTCTGGTTAATTATAGGTCCTAGATCCCACATCTAGGTGGCGACTCTGTCAGTCTCTTTTGTGTGGAATTCAGATTGCCTTAGTGATCCCAAGTTCACATAAAAGATGAATTAAAATCAATCATAAAATGCACACGCCAATCGCGTGGGTACGAGAGACCAAGAGAAAGCATGGCGGCTCGCGCCCCACCCCCTCTCGCGGGATCGGGTCCCACAGTTTGGCGACTCTGCTGGGGACCACCTAACTTCATTACAATTCCAAAGGATAACTCATTTGAATTGATTTTAATTGGCTCATGAAAACTCTATCTTATATACTTGTTAGATTAGTTTGTATGTTTTATTTTCTCATCACATTTTACTCAAATTTAATCTAACAAAACCTGAAGGCATCATAGATTGCGCAAACTTATTGCACACACTTACATCACTTGCATCTAAACCCTTGCATCTCACATGCACACACATCCTATTTTAGGAACCCGGAGTGTTATCTAGCATGGTTGACTGGGATTTCATCACCTGGTGCCTCTGTGCTAGAGAAGCATTCCACCCTTAGCCTAGCACCTTTATGGTGCGTAAACGGATCTCTTGTTCACGTACTGATACGCCGGACACTGGTACAGTATATCGAACATGGATTCGCGCTAAGGGAACTCTTGGCCTTACCCCTAGATTAACCCACACATGCATGTAGAATACGAACACATGAGCATCACATGTGTGAGCCTAGCTTAGGATATCCTACCCATTTGTGTCTAGATTAGGCCGTGGTCCATCTTCCGATGGCCACGGTCGGTCCTTAGGTACACAAACAAAGTCATGAGTTGATATCCTCTCTCCACTCCGTTAGATTAGGATTAGGGTTGATGCCTTCAGGTAACACTGTTAAAATGTGCGAAGATTAAAAACTTTTCCTTTGGGGTTAGGATATAAATCCCATCATTTCCAAAGATTTCATAGGATTAGTCATTCATGATCTATCCGTTGAAAGCAATCCTATGCTATCTCATCTAATCTTTGATCGTATGCCTTTCATTCTTCTATCATGTGATTCGATCATGTATTCATACTTTCTCTAAACTGGCAGGAACTTATCCCAATCTCGTGTTCATGTAATCTTGATCATCCTCGTATCATTTTTCTTGGCTTACAGGCACCATGTCTACTCGTATAATTCTTGATTGGATCCGTGGTACATTAAGAGAATCTCACATCTATGCTATAAGTGAGCAAGAGAGAAATCTCTTCGGCTACGTGGCAACCATTAAGCTCGATTGGGGATTACTCTATGCCGCATCAGAGTGTTGGGATCCCGATCATTATGTCTTCCGTTTTGGCAACCAAGAAATGTGTCCCACCTTTGAAGAATGGTGTGCCTTGTTGGAATATCCTGTGGATGGCCCTCTAGGGAAGCCATCCTGTGTTCCAGATTATCGTCCTTTGTTCCTTCGCTTAATGAATAATCCAGATGAATCCATGAACTCTTTCATGAAAGGCCAAGAAGTGTCCATGCAACATCTGATTGACATTTACCCTCCTATTGGACACATTGGTGCTGTTGATATTCAAAAAGCCCGACGGCGTGCTTTGAGATTCTGCTCCTTTGCTAGGTTCCTCACTGTCCAGCCTTCTCGCTTTGCGTCAGCTGTTCTTCTAGACCTCGTTGATCTAATGGATCGTGGCGCCAATCCAATTCCTACTATGCTTGCAGAAACCTTCAATGGATTGGATGATTTGGCTCGTCTTCGTGCCAGCTCAGGTTCAGGCTCTTATGTTCGCTCCTTCGTTGATTCTTTCTCAGGATGTCCTGCTTTACTTCAGGTGTGGTT
Organism: Tasmannia lanceolata; assembly: GCF_043159265.1. Classification (NCBI taxonomy): domain Eukaryota; kingdom Viridiplantae; phylum Streptophyta; class Magnoliopsida; order Canellales; family Winteraceae; genus Tasmannia; species Tasmannia lanceolata. Next base: position 7,236,386 of record NW_027518688.1, on the reverse strand, counting down.
GTGCCACAAGCTAAAAATCACAGCTCCTGTGCATTTCGATCATACGTTATACACCTTCAGCGAATGGCGTCATGATGTTTCCTTCGATCATAAGAGCGATTGGGTTGAATGGTTAAATTCTCGCCAACAAGATCAAATTTATTGGCAAATTCCTGGAATCCAAGAAGCTGTCTTCAACACTGGAGAAGCTAACTATGTTCGCCTTCTCGGCCTCGAAAAGACTTCCTTTTATGTTCCTGCCAGGATCCTGCGTTAGTATGGAAGGGAGCAATCTATTGTGCCTCCCCTTCGTCATTTTTATCCGCCTGAGGATCTAAAGCCCAAGATTGTCAAAGCCGTTTCATCTGCTTGGGATGTCAGAATCATCAAACCTTTAAAAGAGTCAGCTGAGGAAGATTGTCGTCTGAAGAAGAAGTCTAAAAAGAATGCTTAGTTCCATGTTTAATCTTATCCGTTTATCTTCGAAAGAATGAACCCTGTACTCAAGCTTTAATGATTGATCAATAAAGTTCATCTTTCTCCCTCATTGTCTTGGTCTATGCGTGCATCATTGTCTACTTCTTTCTGATTTTAAAATATGTCTTTCAAATATTTCAGGGCAATAAACACCATAGCTAACCCCACTACTCCTTGGGTTCGGATCTCTTCACGATTGGAGAGGAAATCTGTATCCTCGCCACCTTCTCTGAGAACCCCAGCATCACCTTCTTTCCCGTCCTCATCCTCACCAATGGCAGACAACCAAGATGGTCTTCCACCCGCTGCTATTACCGATACTCTTACCTTGATTCTCCAGCAGCTTCAAGAACTCAAAGAAGAGAACCGAGTTATCAAGGCTCAGCTTTCTGAGAAGTTGGGACCGTCGTTGTCCAAGGATAAAGGGCCTATGCACCAAGCAGCTACTTCAGCAGCACCTGCCCAGCCAGCATTCATCACTATCCCCGATAAAGCCGAAGAAGATTTGGAAAAAGAGCAGTACAGCGAGGATCGCAATAGGCCTCTCAGTCCGTGGTTGATAAGACAGTTATGGAGAAATTAGAAAGCCTTGCCAGGAAAGTTCAAAACATCCAGTTTCAAGACCAGGGTGGTTTCAATCCAAGTGATCTTACGCTGTTTCCCGAAATCCGTCTCCCTGCCAATTTTCAAATGCCAGATTTCGACAAATATGATGGTGTGGGTTGTCCAATCACCCATTTACAGATGTTTACCATCATGTGTCAGCCTCAAGGCTTATCTCCTGAGCAAATGGCTCAATTGTTCCCGGTTTCCCTAACCAAGGTCGCTAGAAGGTGGTTCATGGTCCTAGACAAGACTCGTTATAGGACATGGAAAGACATCGGTAAGCAATTCATCAGGCAGTTCAAATATGACGATGGGACAGAAATTACTAGAAAGGATTTGGAAAGGACCAAGCAAGATTCGAGGGAATCTTTTCTAATTTTTGTGAAGAGATGGAGAAGACTAGCAGCTCAGATGATGGAACGCCCTTCTGAGGAAGAGCAGGTCCAGATAATCATGAAAAATATTTCCCCCCAGCTCCAGTATCACATGTCGTTGCAGTATTATCCGGACTTCAAACACTTTATCGTGGCATGCACCCAAATAGAGGAGGCTATGGCTCAAGGTGTATTCAACCGAAGTAACCCGAATACCAGAGACTTCAGGAAGTCTCCATCAGCTGAAAATTATAACCTTTCCCGCTCCAAGCCTCAGCCTTCAAAACCTCAGAACCCCATGGTGATGGATTATACCCAACCTGCTGTCGCACCTCGGCCACAGGCCCAGACAGAATTTACCCCTCTCCCTCTTCCACCATCTGAGATACTCAAGGAGTGTCTAGCCTCAGGTCGCATAATCCTGCCCGACATTAGGGCTCTTCCTAATCCTTTACCAGCAAATTGGCGAACAGATCAACACTGCGAATACCATAGAAATTCCGGCCATCTCAATAATAATTGCATTGCCCTAAAATTCAGGATCCAGAGGTTGCTCGACAACAAAGATCTTGTGTTCGAGCCAAAACCCGATAACCCATTACCTTGTCATGCAAACCCTGCTGCTGCTGTCAGTGTTATAACCATAGGGGACCCAAAATTTGATCCTCTCACTCTTATCTGTGCCTTAGAACCTACCTTTGAAACGTCTGGGTCGGAACCTTTTGAAGAAGAAGAAGATACAGACACTGAAGATGTTCTAGTAGCTGCTATCCTGATATGAACCAGCCTTCGCCGAGCCTCCGAAGCTAGACAGTTGCGGTAGTTAAAGTTTTATCTTTTACTATTTTATGTTGAAGTCAGTCATCATGGTCAATACAATTGTTGAGTCCGGTTTTACAGTTCAAAGTTAATGCCTAGTCCAGGCAAGTTAGCTTTTGCTTTTCTCTTTATTCAAAGTTGTGAATCCTGAGCATGTTCAGGATAGGTCGTCAGATGTAATAGCTTTTTCTTTAAATAAAAATTTCAGTTCCAATAGTTCACTTGTGTCTGTTTCTTAAGTATGCTTCTGATCTTAAAGTAAGACTCCCTCCTCAAATGAGGACAAAATTGGCGAAACTCCACTTGAGTCACAACAATTACTTGAACAAGAGGAGGAGCACCAATCCCAGCCTTTCAAAGATGAAATTGAAGTGGTAAGCACTGGCACTGAAACTTTGATTCAGTGAATCCCGATTAAAAGTAAATTGCCCTCTGAAGAGTGTGAAGAATTGATAAACTTATTTCAAGAATAAGAAGATTGTCTAGAAAAGCTACAACCGATACCAGGGGCAAGACAGAGATCGAAAGCTCAAGAGAATGAAGAAAGTGAGAGACATATGCTATGCAAGGGGCATAGAGTGGAAACAACTTTCATATTTCCAATTAATGACCTTGGTTCTCAAATTCATAACATAAAGCCAACAAATTCAAGATAAGAAGTTCAAGAGCAAGCATGGAAAAGTGATCATCAGATATCAAGAGTTACAAATCTATAGATGGAGGATGTCAAAGAACAAGTTTCGCTCTATGAAAGTCGAAAGCACGTATTAGAATCTTGAAAGAAGAAGATCCATTATCTCTTACCTGGAAATGCCGTCAAACTCCGTGAAAAAAAAAAGAAAAACAAATAATAATAAATAATCAGTACCAGAGGGACTCTAGTAACCTAGATCGATTCCCAATCTGAACATCGAAAGGCCTCCTTTGGCCGAATAAATCCCAAAATCAGAACCCAACGTCAAAAGAATACCGGTTTGCAAACCCTTTGAGCCAGAATGAAATTTCCTTGAAAACCCATCAAACTAGGGGCATCCGCCCCGAACTACGCGAGACCTGATCCCTACACTGGGGTACGTAGGCAGCTCGGTTAAACCGAGTTCGGTCGATTCAAAAAAGAAAAGAAATTCAATCGTTCCAAAAAAAAGGAGATGAACAAGTTCCAAAAGAAGAAAAGTCAATCATTTCAGAAAGAAAAGAAAAAAAATCAATTAACCTTCAAACAATTTATCTTCAAACTACGGGCATTCACCCTGAACTACATGCGACCTGATTCCTACCTTGGGATATGTAGGCAACCTGTTCACAGGTTCAGTCGAAATCTTTGTTGAGCCTTAAGCCATTCTTTGAAAAGCCCTATCTTACCTATAAAGTCCTTCCGGTGTTCAGAACTAATGATCTAGGTCCCGAGAAACATTAAGTAACAAAAAAAATGATGAATAATAAAAAGAGCGGAGTTTGAAGATCTGCTAGACTGAAAACCTGAAAGGGCAGTCTAGGCAAAATTTAAGATCATTCCCCTGCTAAGTTGAAAACCCGAAAGGACTACTTAGGCAAAAGCTAAGGGGATAGCCTGCTGAATCGAAAACCTAGAAAGGCGGTTCAGGCAAAAGTTAAGGCTAACACGGTCCGCCAAGTTAAAAACCCCGAAGATGTGACTTGGTCACGGTAAGAGAATCATTATAAGAAGGCTACAGCCGGTATCAAGACTGAAGATCAACTGGAGTTCAGGCAAATTCAAGTGGCATCCTCAAAACTGGGGGCATTGAAGCTAAGCAATCTTAGGGATCGTAATTAAATCCTTGAGGCATTACTGTTTTAAGGAAAAAGTTCAGTGTGTACCAATTGAAAAAAAATATTCCTTGAAAGGATAGACTTACCAAATAAAACGTTAACTAAGTCAGAAGCAGTACTGTGTCTATCAGTGTAGTTAGTCAATCGTTGTCATTCTATGTTCACTCCTTCAGGGCTGCTCAATCCTTTGAGTAGTGCCTTTCATCTAAGTGTTCTCTTTAGAAAGAGTCAATCGTCGTTCTTCTGTCCAAACGATGCAACTGTCTTGGTGAAGGAGGCCCGGCCTCGGCAGCTCCCTGCGATCGTATGAAAGAGCTCGGTAATCTAGTCAAGCAGCCTCATTTCAAAGAAGATCAACTCAGAAAAATTCAGAAGTAGAAACATCAGAAAGCCCAGCTTCCGTAAAAAGATCATACCCCAGGAAGGCACCTTAAGCTTGGAAGAGCCTCAGATGCAATGGTGGTTGAGCCAATTTCTCAGAAAGATGAACCATTAAAATTCAGAATCTCCTTCCAGTTAGTTAAATACTATCCTGGTCAAGAAATATTTATCTAAACACCTGTCAAGAGGCAAATCCCACTTTTCCATGATTATATCCAAGAGAGCCGTTGTTCTAGATTACCAATTTCAAGTATCATGTTCAAGGTTTCAGTTATCAAAATCCCCAGAAGACAAGACCAGCAGTCTCTTTGAGAAAAATCTTGTTGAAGTTTCATAAAAGTGTTCCTAATCCATTCTTGTTAGTAATGTTTCTTCGTTCCTAAGGCTTGTCGTTTCATCATTCGTCAAGGTCTTAGTTTCCAATATCTTTATCGGGCACGATCTATAATATCCCCGATTTCATTGAGTGCAAAAATCTAAAATTCATCAAATCCAATCTTACGTCAAATTCAAATTCATGAAAAATCTCTAAATTCTCCGTTGTCGAATTCATCAATCGAAGCTATCTCGTTTCTTTGAGCCCGTTTGGGAGCGGTACCTCGTTTTCCGAGTCCATTTGTGAATGGTCTCTTATCTTCTACCCGCCTGTTTGTGAACGGTATCTCATTTTCCAAGTCCATTTAGGAATGGTCTCTTATTTTCTACCCGCCCGTTTGTGAACGGTATATCATTTTCTCGAGTCCATTTGTGAATGGTCTCGTCTTTTTTTGAACCCGTTTGTGAACGGTGACTCATTTTCTGAGTCCATTTGTGAATGGTCTCATGTCCTCCTCGAGCCCGTTCGTGAACGGTGCCTCATTTCTCGAGTCCATTTGTGAATGGTCTCGTCTTCTCCTTGAGCCCGTTTGAGAACGGTGCCTCATTTTCTGAGTCCATTTGTGAATGGTCTCATGTCCTCCTTGAGCCCGTTTGTGAACGGTGCCTCATTTTCTGAGTTCATTCGTGAATGGTCTCATGTCCTCCTTGAGCCCGTTTGTGAACGGTGCCTCATTTCTCGAGTCCATTTGTGAATGGTCTCGTCTTCTCCTTGAGCCCGTTTGTGAACGGTGCCTCATTTTCTGAGTCCATTTGTGAATGGTCTCATGTCTTCCTTGAGCCCGTTTGTGAACGGTGCCTCATTTCTCGAGTCCATTTGTGAATGGTCTCGTCTTCATCTTGAGCCCGTTTGTGAACGGTGCCTCATTTTCTGAGTTCATTTGTGAATGGTCACATGTCCTCCTTGAGCCCGTTTGTGGACGGTGCCTCATTTCTCAAAAAATAAAAAATTCATCAAATCCAATCCCCGATTCAAAAAAATCCAATCCTACGTCAAATTCAAGTTCATGAAAAATCTCTAAATTCTTCGTTCTTGAATTCATCAATCAAAGCTATCTTGTTTCTTCGAGCCCGTTTGTGAACGGTGCCTCATTTCTCGAGCCCATTGGTGAATGGTCTCGTCTTCTCCTTGAGCCCGTTTGTGAACGGTGCCCCATTTTCTGAGTTCATTTGTGAATGGTCTCATGTCCTCCTTGAGCCCGTTTGTGGACGGTGCCTCATTTCTCAAAAAATCAAAAATTCATCAAATCCAATCCCCGATTCAAAAAAATCCAATCCTACGTCAAATTCAAGTTCATGAAAAATCTCTAAATTCTTCGTTGTTGAATTTATCAATCAAAGCTATCTTGTTTCTTCGAGCCCGTTTGTGAACGGTGCCTCATTTCTCGAGCCCATTGGTGAATGGCCTCGTCTTCTCCTTGAACCCGTTTGTGAACGGTGTCTCATTTTCTTGAAATCCGTACAAATACGTCATTTCATTCCCCATGAGTCCATTTGAAAATGGTCTTTTCTCTTGGAGCATCATATAAATGTGATGCCTCATTCCTTGGGATTCGTATAAATACGATATTCAATTATCTCTGAGTTATCTTTGAGCATCATATGAATATGGTGTCTCATTTCCTTGAAATCCGTATAAGTACGTCATTTCATTCTCCCTGAGTCCATTTGAAAATGGTCTTTTCTCTTGGAACATCATATAAATGTGATGTCCCATTCCTTGGAATCCGTATAATTATGGTATTTCATCCTCTTCAGAATCCATTCGAAAATGGTATCTCATTCTCTCGTTGCCCGTTCGTGAGCGGCACCGCAGTGGGATTTTTTATTGCATTCCAATTCTAGGACTTCGTTTAGGGTCTTGCATTAGGTAGTAAATGTTTGCGTCTAGGTTCCGTTTTGTGTAGAGTCCTTTGTTGATTAAAGCTGCGCAAAATGGCTCTGTCACTTTTGCTTTGGTATTCGATGACTATGTCATCTCTACCAAAGAGGGACATCTGTAGACAACCCCATTTTGCTCCGCTTTAATCAGCAAAGAAGTCAGTGTTTCGCTATCCGTTTTTCAGTAGTTCCCAATCCCGTGTCTGCCTGTTGTGTTTTCTCAATCTTTCTGATCTTCTCCGCAATGTTCTGCATTTTTCTTTTCGCTAAGTGTTGAGAAGGATTATTCACAAAAATCCGAGCAAGGGAAAATTTGGACCCGTTTGGTGGGCCCCATTGAGCATTTATTTAGATTTGGATCAAACAGGGGGCCCGCATTGAACATTTTAACTGGAATGGGATAAAGTCAGTGTACCGCGCATTGTTTTTATTAAATGAGAGTGTTGAGGTCATGAATTCTCATGCTGTGACCCACCAATCTAACGGTTTTGATCATCTAACTGAGATGGGTATGTAAACTGGAATGGGCGTGCGTGGGAGAAAAAGTGGGCCCACTAATGTTTAAAATCGCAATTTTGGAAGAGAGACATGTTCGACCAAATTTAAGTGGGGCCTCTCATTGTTTCATTCAATGTGGCTTATTAAATGGACGATCCAGATCATTTTACACCAATGAGTTGGGAGCGCAACTAATCTACATCGTGGCATGCTAAATGGATGGTGGAGATCAACTTACAATGTAGACCACATTTCCATTGGTTCATCCCTCTATATTAGAAAGTACTTCACGTAAGAGATTTTTTTTAAAAAGCCATTTTTGTTAATAAGTCATGATTGTTAACTCTCTATTCCATATGTATTTAATTTTGAAAATTCTTGGCCCATATTAGAAATAGTATTCGGCAGCCTTCTTGTATTGGAAAATCAATTCTTAATTCTTCTCCCCTATTAGATGGCAATAACGTTAAGAATGGCAAGATGGATCTCTCGAAGGATTTTTGGGACAGCCCATGTTTAGAAAAAAAGGAGGAAACACAGCAATAGGGTGGAAGGGAAGAGAAAAAAGAGGGACCGAAGAAAAAAATGGGTGGCTGGGGTTTTCTGCTCTTGAAAGCCAACCTCTCTGAGCCTCTTCCACCGGGCTAGACCTCATCTCTCCTCTCTCTCAAACAGCGAGCTCGCTCTCTCTCGGCGGCTAGACCTCATCTCTCCCCTCTCTCAAACAGCGAGCTCGCTCTCTCTCGGCGGCTAGACCTCATCTCTCCCCATCTCTCAAACAGCAAGCTCGCTCTCTCTCGGCTGCTAGACCTCATCTCTCCCCTCTCTCAAACAGCGAGCTCTCTCTCTCTCAACTGCTATACCTCATCTCTCCCCTCTCTGAAACAGCCAGTGAGCTCTCTCTCAACTCCCTCTCAACATCTTTATCTCCCACCTCAACAGTCCTCTCGATCTCACTCTAAGCTCTCGTCTCTCATCTCCATCTTTCAAGCTCTCATCAATCTCAGCCTACACAACCCAACACAAATTGAAGCCAAATCAAGAAAAACCAAAACAAAACAAAAAAAAACGTGAAAGAAAAAAATAGAGTATCTTATACTCTGTTTTTTTCTCTCGTACTCTCTCTCTCTCTCTCTCTCAAGGTCTCCACACTACTCCCTCTCTCAAGCTCTCCGCAGCACTCTCTGTAAGGTGTCTCATTCCCTCTCGACTCCCTCTCTTCCTTAAATGTCCAGAAACCGAAAATCCTTGAAATCTGAAATTAATTAACTTCAAGAACTGAAATCGATTCATCTCGTGTCTTTCGGAACCGTTGGATTACGCTTTCTGTCATAAGAAGCCTTAGAGCCCAATTTAGGAACACTGGTGTCGTGTATTGTCCTAAGTTTTATGGAGTCTTAGGTTTTAGGAGTCCTAGAGTTAGGAGTCCAGCCTCATCACGTACGCTTGCTATGGATAGCAACCGTGCCCTAGGTCTAGTTACACTAGTCACCCAATCTTTCCCTAGGACAAGCCTAGTAAACTAGGATGTAGGCTAACCTGCATTAGTCTAAGGAACAACTTGCATTTAGATAAGAGTCATATAGCATCTTAGATGAAATCCTAAGATAATAAAATCCTCAACTTGAATTAAATAACTTCTCCTAAAACTGTTGAAACAGTCAATCCCGTCTAGGTCGGTGTCTTAGTTGAGTTAGGCATAAGTAGCTTAGCTTAGGTGCACCGAACTACATCGACTCTGATCCCAGTGAGGCTTGGGTACGTAGGCAGCTTGGATGTCTGATGGCATACCAACCGCGAGTCGGCTCCACAACAAATGTGGGGCTTTGTATATTTATTTTATTATGAATTCTTAATTAAAATATATAGGATTTCCTTGAAATTAGAATTTTAGGAGAACTTTCACTTAGTTTGAATCCAGACAAATTAAGAAATCAAGATACACATTTAGGATTCATATTGAAATTAGATTTTAGGATGCATGTCACAATGTTCGCACACTAACAAAGAGTTGAATGAGCCATTTAAAATAAATTTAAAAGAGTTAGCTTTTGGAATTGAAGACCGATTATCGGGCAGGAATGGTGCATGTGGTGGATAACTCCCCATACCTTCCATTCTTGTAACCAGGTAGCGAGTCTAGATTTCTGGTTAATTATAGGTCCTAGATCCCACATCTAGGTGGCGACTCTGTCAGTCTCTTTTGTGTGGAATTCGGATTGGCTTAGTGATCCCAAGTTCACATAAAAGATGAATTAAAATCAATCATAAAATGCACACGCCAATCGCGTGGGTACGAGAGACCAAGAGAAGGCATGGCGGCTCGCGCCCCACCCCCTCTCGCGGGATCGGGTCCCACAGTTTGGCGACTCTGCTGGGGAGAACCTAACTTCATTAGAATTCTAAAGGATAACTCATTTGAATTGATTTTAATTGGCTCATGAAAACTCTATCTTATATACTTGTTAGATTAGTTTGTATGTTTTATTTTCTCATCACATTTTACTCAAATTTAATCTAACAAAACCTGAAGGCATCATAGATTGCGCAAACTTATTGCACACACTTACATCACTTGCATCTAAACCCTTGCATCTCACATGCACACACATCCTATTTTAGGAACCCGGAGTGTTATCTAGCATGCTTGACTGGGATTTCATCTCCTGGTGCCTCTGTGCTAGAGAAGCATTCCACCCTTAGCCTAGCACCTGTATGGTGCGTAAATGGATCTCTTGTTCACGTACTGATACGCTGGACAATGGTACAGTATATCGAACATGGATTCGCGCTATGGGAACTCTTGGCCTTACCCCTAGATTAACCCTGAAAATCCGATATAGGGGGTCCCAAGTTATAATTGAAATGGCAACTATGAGGAAGGAGAATACGGTTGTTTAAGAAAACTAGAATTTACCAATTTGAAAAACTTAAACCGATTAAGAGATCAAAAACAATATTTTAAGCATACAAGTTAAATCTAATGGTGCAATGCAAATGAAAGAGCAAAGAGATAGAAAGAGTGCACCCGAGATTTAAAGTGGTTCGGTCCTCAAACCCGAGGCCTACTCCACTCCACCAACCAAACCCGTTGATGGCTTCACTATTTGATCTTCTTAACCTTGGCGAAGATCGGTGCCAATTACAATTGCTTTAACCTTGGTGGCAATCCTCACCACGGAGAAAAAAGGGCTCCGCTTCTCCGAATACTCGCCCGAATACAAATCTTGAAAGATGAAAGAAAGAACTAAAAAATCCCTTCACAAGGGTTACAAAAGATGTACAATTGAGAGCCTATGATCCAAATCCTAGAGTTGGTGATGAGAGGCACAATTGAGGCTTGATTCACTCTTGGGTATTCAAATGAAGTTTAAGAGTGTTAGGATTGGTAGTTTGTATGTTTAGAACACCCATATTTATAGGAAAACCAAAATATGACCGTTCAATGGCATTGAGGTAATTCCAGCAAAATTCCAAACGGCTCTTTTTCAGACCGTTGGAGTGTTCTCGGAGTTCCGAGAATTCTCGGAGTTCCGAGAAAAAATCTCGGAGTTCCGAGAAGCCACACAGAAATTGGAAAAAGTCTACTGGACCATTTCTCGGAGTTCCGAGAATAATTCTCGGAGTAAGAAAAGTCTCTAGTGTAAGAAAAATGTGAAAAGAGTATATGGTTTGATTTGTAAATCTCTTGTGCTTGTCATCATCAAAAAGGGGGAGATTGTAAGCCCAATAGTTTTTACCTTGGCATTCCCATCTTGTTTTGATGATTCCAATATACAAGTGATCATTTATCACTAATGTGTTTGATTGTCTAAGTTGTAGATCTTGATAAAGTAAGATCAAGGATGCTTGGATTGAAGGCCAAGAAGCCCACATTGGACCACTAATTGGAAGGCCAAAGTCATCAAGCAAGAAGTCATGAAGACTTGAAGACATGAAGAAATTAATATTGAAGACCATTTCTTAAATGTAATTGATCCAAACCAAGATTAGGTTTTTAGAGGCATAATTAAAGTAATCTCACACACCCTAAATAAACAAGTGATTGTATTTGTGGAGTTCCAACACCTTGGAACCCTCATAGCAATCCCATCTTGGTTGAGAACTGGAAGCCCAAAAACAGAATTGAAAATCTGCTCTGCATAGGCTTCTCGGAACTCCGAGAATTCTCGGAGTTCCGAGAAAACCTCTCGGAGTTCCGAGAAGCCTATGCAGAGCAGATTTTCAATTCTGTTTTTGGGCTTCCAGTTCTCAACCAAGATGGGATTGCTATGAGGGTTCCAAGGTGTTGGAACTCCACAAATACAATCACTTGTTTATTTAGGGTGTGTGAGATTACTTTAATTATGCCTCTAAAAACCTAATCTAGGTTTGGATCAATTACATTTAAGAAATGGTCTTCAATATTAATTTCTTCATGTCTTCAAGTCTTCATGACTTCTTGCTTGATGACTTTGGCCTTCCAATTAGTGGTCCAATGTGGGCTTCTTGGCCTTCAATCCAAGCATCCTTGATCTTACTTTATCAAGATCTACAACTTAGACAATCAAACACATTAGTGATAAATGATCACTTGTGTATTGGAATCATCAAAACAAGATGGGAATGCCAAGGTAAAAACTATTGGGCTTACAATCTCCCCCTTTTTGATGATGACAAGCACAAGAGATTTACAAATCAAAGCATATACTCTTTTCACATTTTTCTTACACTAGAGACTTTACTCTAGATTCTTCTCCCCCTTTGTCATCAACAAAAAGAAGGGGTAAGAAAAACAAGGGTTTAAAATTTACAATTTTAAAGCTCCCCCTTTTTCAAAGAAAAATTCAATTTTAACTCCCCCTAGTTAAAATAATTTTACAATACAAGAGGGGTTATCAAACAAAACATACAAATGAAATATATTCAATTTTAAATTCAAAAACCCCTAATCTACACAATATGAATATCATCATATGGGGGTTTTGGGAACCCAAGATTTCTTGGTCCCACATCTAGCCCTACTCTTGGATGCACATTGGAATTGGTAATGACCATTCATTCCACAAAAATGGCATCTAACAAGAGGGTTAGATACACTAGTCCTATCATGATAAGCATGTTGAGGTCTAAGACTAGTTTTACTTAGGATTATGTCAATAATTTTATTTCCATTTAGAAATCCATGTAAACATAATCTAAGTCTTTCATTTTCATTATGAAGATGGGATGTTTGAACTAAAAGCTCATTTCTTTCATCTTCATAAGAGTTGGAGGAGCTTGCCATATTTTGAAATTTTAAAAGTTGGCAAGTTTTCTCATCCAAGCTACCCTTAAGGGTATTAATCTCAAGTTTATGATTTTCAAGTGTAACTTGTTCTTGAGATATGGAAGAAGATAAATCACTTTTCAAAAATTCAAGTTCTTTTTCTAACTTTAAAATGGATTTTTTAAGAACTTTGTTTTTGGAAATTTGGGTATGCAAGGTTTCACATAATTCATCATAAGGTATGCTATCACTTTTACTACTAGATGAAGAATATGAGGGGTTAGAGTTTACCTCAACTTCATGGGTGAATGTCATGAAGCAAAGATCATCCTTTTTATTTTCTTCCCCTTCACTTGAGCTTTTGCCCGATGTGCTTAACGCATCCCAACCGGCGGCAAGAGCCTTATGCTTCTTCCAATCCTTCTTACCCTTGTACTTAGAGGAAGTTGATTTTAGAAGTGGACAATCCGGTCTTTTGTGTCCTATCTTCTTGCAATTGAAGCATCTTAAGGCTCTATCAACATCACTTTCTTCTTTCTTTTTCTTATCTTTCTTATGCTTCTTTCTCCACAAGCTTTTGAATCTTCGTAAAGCTTCTTCTTCGTCACTATCCGCTTCACTTGATGAGTCTTCCTTGGAAGCCTTGAGTGCTAGGGATCTAAATTCCCTCTCCTTCTCCTTTGGCTTCTTTTCCTCTTGTCGGCTAGTAAGGAGCATCTCATGGGTGATGAGAGATCCTACAAGCTCCTCTATGGTTAGCGTCTTGAGATTTTTTGACTCTTGAATCGCGGTCACCTTTGGATCCCAATGGGGAGGAAGAGACCTAAGTAACTTACTCACAAGCTCATCGTTAGGATAAGATTTACCAAGATTAGCTAGTTCGTTATAAATAATAGAAAAACGAGTATACATTTCCGAAATACTCTCGTTTGGACTCATTCTAAACATTTCATACTTGCTCTTTAACAAGTTTATTTTGGAATCCTTGACTTGTGATGTTCCCTCATGGGTAGTTGCAAGGGTATCCCAAATAGTCTTGGCGGAATCAAAAAGAGCAACTCTATTAAACTCCTCGGTAGCTAAGGCACAAAACAAGGAATTTATTGCTTTGTAGTTCAAATTAGCTTGCCTTTTCTCTACCACATTCCATTCTTCAAAAGGATTGGAAGGTACATTGTATCCATTTTCAACAATGTACCAAAGTTCTACATCTATCGAAAGAAGATAGATGCGCATCCTTGTTTTCCAATGACCATAGTTTGACCCATTGAAGAAAGGAGGTCTAGTTGTGGAATGGCCTTCCGGAAGTCCGGTTCCAATTTGGTGTGTGTAAGCCCAAGGGTCTACTCTCCTATCTTGTTTTGATGATTCTAAACATAATTGATTGTGTTTTTGAATACTAATCAATTTGCTTCGAAGTGTTGTGTTTGAGATAGGATTGATCATTGAAGAAACCAACACACAACATGGTCATGCTTGGAGATATCCCATACAAGAGTCAAAGGAGCTAAGTGAAGCTCACCTCATCTCTCAAGCAAGCATACACAAGATGGAAGATCAATTGAAGACCAAGACTAAAGAGAAGTTGAAAGCTACATAGGTATCATTGTACATCCTTTCTCTTTAGATTTCCAATTCAAGGCAAAGTGTTTTCAACTTGGTTTTCAAAGAACACTTAAGAACTTAAAATGCATTAGTGAATGGTTATGTGGTGGACCAACATGTTGGGACCCTCATAAACATTCCAAAATAACCATAGGAGTTGAGTTCCAAAAGCTAAAAATCAAATTTGCAATAAAAATCAAAAACTGCGGATTTTTAGGCTTCTCGGAACTCCGAGAATTTTTCTCGGAGCTCCGAGCTCGGAACTCCGAGAGTTCCCTCGGAACTCCGAGAAAAGGTCCAGTAGCATCTGGACATTTTCTCGGAACTCCGAGACAATTTCTCAGAACTCCGAGAAATGGTCCAGTAGAAATTTTATTTCTTCTGGCCGTTGTCTCGGAACTCCGAGAATATTTCTCGGAACTCCGAGAATTCTCGGAACTCCGAGAATGGTTCTCGGAACTCCGAGAACCTCGCGACAGACTAAAAAATAGCCGTTGGGATTCAAATTAATTGTTGGTTTTTGATATGTCCACCCCCAAACGGTCATATTCTTTGGTGTGGTTATATATACAACATGTAGAGAAGTTTTTCACTCTCTCTTGATCTTTGAAAAACATCCTTAAGCATCAAAAACATTTGCAATCCATTTTAGCTTGAGTTTTTGTTTTTCATCCCAAACTTGCCTTTCACTTGTGAATCTTTTGAGTTTGGATATAGTAGTGCTTTCACTTGCAAATCACCATCTTTGAAGAGCAATCAAGGGTCTACAAAGAGCATCTAGCTTTCAAGAAGAAGCCAAGCTATTCTCTTTCAAATCTTGTATAGGTGGCTAGGGCATTCCCTTTTTAATTCCCTAGAGAGCAACCGCTTAGAACTCGGCGGAGAAGGAGAGTCTTTGTAAAGGTGTAAGGGCATCCTTTAGGGTTTATAGATAATTTTCAAAAGGCCTAATATTGAGTTAAATTCAATTCACCCCCCCTCTTGAGTATTTCAATTGGTATCAGAGCCTCGTCTCTATTTTTTTTGAAAACCCTAACCGGTTTAGAGTAAAGATTCAAAAATGGCAAACTACCCTCAACATCATGAAGGTTATTCAAACACTAGGCCACCCTATTTTGATGGTACAAATTATGGTTTTTGGAAAACTAAAATGAAAATCTTTTTAACTCAAGACTATCAAATGTGGAGAGCAATTAATAATGAATATATCCTACCCACAAGAAATTTAAATGATTGGACCGAAGCCGAACAACAAGCTTCGAATTATAATGCCAAAGCCATGAATTCTCTCATTTGTGCTCTATCTCCCGGAGAATTCAATAGAGTATCAAATTTGAATTCGGCTAAGGAAATTTGGGACACTCTAGAAGTCACCCATGAAGGAACCAATCAAGTTAAAGAATCTAAAATGAACCATATTTTTCGGCAATACGAACTTTTTCAAATGACACCCGATGAAACAATTGCCGACATGTACACTAGATTCACCAACCTTGTAAATGGATTAAGGGGACTTGGAAAACAATTTTCCAATAGAGATTTAGTAACTAAAATTCTTAGGTCCCTACCTTTGTCTTGGGAATCCAAAACCTCCGCAATCACCGAAGCCAAGGACATGAACACTTTGAACCTAGATGAACTTATAGGGTCCTTGATCACACATGAAATGATTTTCAAAACAAAAGCACCCGAAATCGAAACTAAAATCGAAAAAGGAAAAGGAATTGCTTTTGCTTGTAATGTAGGTGAAAGTGAAGATGCAAAGGAAGACATCGAGGATGAAGTAGCTCTCCTAACAAGAAGGATCAAGTTCTTGCAAAGAAACATGTGAGGCATGAGAAATAGAAGGACCAATCCTCCATTCAAGAAGAAAGAAGAAGCTGGTGATGGATCTTCTCAACCCCGATGTTACGGTTGCAAGAAACTTGGACACATTCGCCCGGATTGTCCACTCAACAATGAACCTACTTCAAACAACCGCTTCAAGAGAAGAGAAGGCAAGAAAGGAATGTCCGCCACATGGGATGAGGAGATTGAAAGCGAAGGCGAACAAAATGATGGGGAAGATTGCCTATTGGCAAGAAATGTGTGCTTCATGGCCTCAACAAATGACAACAATGAGGTAAACACTTTAAATGATGTCATTATCTTACAAGAAGTTTTAGATTCCTTACAAAGTGCAAATGATGAACTTGAAATTCAATTTGATAAAATTGCATCACTTGAAAATTCTCTTGCTAACATGACAAAAGAATTTGGTTGGTTAAAAAAGGATCATGAATTTTTAGATAATGAAAATGAAAAATGCAAAGTAGAGATTCATGAGCTAAATGCTACCATTAAGACTTTGAATGAAAATCGACAAAATCTTTCTATTGAAAATAACAAACTAAAGCATGAAAACGGTAAACTATCTTTTGAATATGATGAACTCAAGAAACTCTTTGAAAAATTTGAAAATAGTTCATTAAAATTGGATAAACTTGTAAATCTTCAAAGAATGTCAAGTGACAAAAGTGGACTTGGACATAGATGGAATACCACAATATCTAACTATAAAAACAAACTTGAAAAGACTTCCTCTAGTAGTACCAAAATTTGCTTTTATTGTGGATTGTTAGGTCATTATAAAGTTGCTTGCTTGCATGCTAAACAAGATAAGATCAAATTGAACTCTAAAGTGAAAACAAATGAACATAGCAAGATTAGGAAGATTTGGGTACCTAAGGGATCTCACTTGCCTATTCCTATGTAGGTATGCCTTAAAAGCCACAACAAGAGGAACACTTGGTACCTTGATAGTGGATGCTCTAGACACATGACCGGAGATCTCACTCAATTCGCATCCCTATCACTCAAGGATGGTGGAGAAGTTACCTTTGGAGATGATAAGAAAGGAAAAGTCAAAGGTGAAGGCACCATAGGTAACTCTACCTCTCCCATACATGATGTACTCTTTGTTGATGGCTTGTCCCATAATCTTATTAGCATTAGTCAATTATGTGATAATGGTTTTGAAGTTGTCTTCAATCCCGACAAATGCATTGTTAAAAATAAGATAAATGGAGAAGTAAAATTCATAGGGTCTAGAGACAATAACATTTATACAATTGGACTAGATGATCTTAGACTCCAAAAAGTGACTTGTCTAAATGCCATTAGTGAGGATTCTTGGCTATGGCATAGGAGGTTGGGTCATGCCGGAATGGATCTCATTTCGACCCTCTCCTCAAAAGAAAGTGTTAGAGGATTGCCTAAGTTCAAATTCATCAAGGATCACATTTGTAGAACTTGTCAATTAGGAAAACAATTGAAAAGCTCTTTTGCACCTAAAAATATGATTTCAACTTCCTACCCCTTGGAGCTACTTCATATGGATCTTTTTGGACCAATGAAGACTAGTAGCCTAGGTGGAAAGAGGTACGTGTTTGTAGTTGTTGATGACTACTCACGATTCACATGGGTCATATTTCTAGGACATAAAGATGAAACTTATGAAAACTTCCTAACATTATGCAATCAAATTCAAAATGAAAAAGGTGTTGTCATCTCCCACATTAGAAGTGATCATGGAACGGAATTTGAAAATGTACACTTTGACACTTACTGTAATGAACATGGCATTAAACATAATTTTTCCGCACCTAGAACACCTCAACAAAATGGAGTAGTAGAAAGAAAGAATCGAACTCTCCAAGAAATGGCTAGAACAATGTTGCATGAAAATGATCTCCCTAGATATTTTTGGGCGGAAGCGGTTAGCACCGCTTGCTATATCATAAACAGGGTATACTTAAGGCCAATCTCTAAGAAAACACCTTATGAGCTTTGGAAAAACTTGAAACCAAATATAAGTTATTTTAGAGTGTTTGGATGTAAATGCTTCATTTTGAACATTAGAGATAATTTACATAAATTTGATAAGAAGTCGGATGATGGAATATTCTTAGGGTATTCTTCTCATAGCAAAGCATATAGAGTATTTAATAGGAGAACCCTAGTAGTAGAAGAATCCATGCATGTGACATTTGATGAAAGAGAGCCAACACCTCAAGAAATGCCACATGATGAGGATGAACCCGTTGAACATATTTTTCCAAAATTGAGTGCTCCTCCTCATGCATCAACAAGTCATACATTACCTAGTGAGGAAGTAGAAAATGAAAATGATGACTCATTGCCTAGGGATAGGAGAACATTGGTAGATCATCCTGAATCCCAAATCTTAGGTGATGCCACATTGCCAGTAAGAACTAGATCATACTATCGTAGTGTGAGTAACAATCTGGCGTTCCTATCCGAATTAGAACCAAAATCCATCAAGGAAGCTGAAAAGGATGAATATTGGTTGATGGCTATGCAAGAAGAGCTAAGTCAATTCGAAAGGAACAAAGTGTGGAGGCTAGTACCTAGACCTAGTGATCATCCAGTCATTGGCACGAGATGGGTGTATAGAAATAAATTGGATGAAAATGGAATTATCACTAGGAATAAAGCTAGGCTTGTAGCCCAAGGGTACAATCAGGAGGAAGGGATAGATTATGATGAGACATTTGCTCCTGTTGCCCGTATGGAGGCTATTAGGATACTTTTGGCATATGCATCTCATAAAGGATTTAAACTATATCAAATGGATGTCAAAAGTGCCTTCCTAAATGGCTATATCCAAGAGGAAGTGTATGTTGAGCAACCTCCAGGTTTTGAAGACTTCAAACATCCAAATCATGTCTTCAGGCTTGATAAAGCTTTATATGGATTAAAGCAAGCTCCTAGAGCTTGGTATGAGAGGCTTTGCACTTTCTTAGTTGAAAAGGGATTTGAGATGGGAAAGGTGGATAAAACCTTATTTATCAAAAGAGAAAATCATGATATCCTCCTTGTCCAAATCTATGTGGATGATACCATCTGTGGCTCAACTAATCAAAAATTGTGTGATGAATTTGCAACCTTAATGAAAAATGAATTTGAAATGAGCATGATGGGAGAGTTAACCTACTTCTTAGGACTTCAAATTAAACAATACAAAAATGGAATATTTTTAAATCAAGAAAAATATACAAAGGAGTTATTAAAGAAGTATGGCATGGATAGCAGTAAGACATCAAGAATTCCCATGAGTACTACTGCTAAGCTAGAAAAAGATGAATTTGGCAAATCTGTGGATCAGAAACTGTATAGGGGTATGATAGGTAGTTTGCTCTATTTGACAGCCAGCAGACCAGACATTATGTTTACTGTCTGTCTCTGTGCTCGATTTCAATCGGATCCTAAAGAATCTCACCTATCGGCAGTTAAGAAGATCTTCAAGTACTTAAAAGGAACCCAAAGTCTAGGACTGTGGTATGAAAGATCATCTTCCTTCACTCTCATCGGATATTCAGATGCAGACTTTGCTGGATGTAGAGTAGATAGGAAAAGCACTAGTGGGACTTGCCAATTCTTGGGTAAATCACTTGTTTCATGGTTTAGCAAGAAGCAAAATTCAGTAGCTCTGTCCACAACAGAAGCAGAATATGTGGCAGCTGGAGCTTGCTGTGCTCAAGTCCTATGGATGAAAAGCACATTGATGGACTATGCAATCAAAATGGAAAATATTCTCATCCAATGTGACAATACTAGTGCTATAAGCTTAACAAAGAACCCCATACAACACTCAAGAACAAAACACATTGAGATTAGGCACCACTTCATCAGAGATCACTCACAAAAAGGGGATATTTGCTTAAAATACATCAACACTGAAGAACAATTAGCGGATATCTTTACAAAACCCCTTAGTGATGATAGAATTTGCTATATCCGAAGTGCCTTAAACATATGGAGTGCGGATCAAATCAAAGAAATTGCCAAATAAATACTTTGTGCCTTTAACCAGCTTATCTATATAGTATTTATATATATAATCTTTGTTTGGTAGTATCTGCATGAATGAGATGTCAAATTTTTAATCTTAAAAATCACTCAATTGATATTCTTAGCCTTCTTAGTTTTTCTAAGTTGGAGAGGTATCTTCACTTTAATTAAAATACCTAACATCTTGACATATGTCAACATCTCGATCATGAACAGGTATATGTGCATTACTTGGTTATATAATTTTATACCATAAGCATTGATTCAGGGGGAGTTATCCACTCCTATTTTTTTTACACCCTTTCTGTCGATGACAAAAGGGGGAGAAGTTTGAAATTGATTATCTATTCAATTGACTATATGCACCACTTGCTTATAACTTGTATCATTTATATGTGTGCATATATTGAGGGGGAGTTCTAGTATTCACTTGCCTACTATGTCACTCCACACACACCTCATAATCAATTTTGTTTGTCATCATCAAAAAGGGGGAGATTGTAAGCCCAAGGGTCTACTCTCCTATCTTGTTTTGATGATTCTAAACATAATTGATTGTGTTTTTGAATACTAATCAATTTGCTTCGAAGTGTTGTGTTTGAGATAGGATTGATCATTGAAGAAACCAACACACAACATGGTCATGCTTGGAGATATCCCATACAAGAGTCAAAGGAGCTAAGTGAAGCTCACCTCATCTCTCAAGCAAGCATACACAAGATGAAAGATCAATTGAAGACCAAGACTAAAGAGAAGTTGAAAGCTACATAGGTATCATTGTACATCCTTTCTCTTTAGATTTCCAAGTCAAGGCAAAGTGTTTTCAACTTGGTTTTCAAAGAACACTTAAGAACTTAAAATGCATTAGTGAATGGTTATGTGGTGGACCAACATGTTGGGACCCTCATAAACATTCCAAAATAACCATAGGAGTTGAGTTCCAAAAGCTAAAAATCAAATTTGCAATAAAAATCAAAAACTGCGGATTTTTAGGCTTCTTGGAGCTCCGAGCTCGGAACTCCGAGAAAAGGTCCAGTAGCATCTGGACATTTTCTCGGAACTCCGAGACAATTTCTCGGAACTCCGAGAAATGGTCCAGTAGAAATTTTATTTCTTCTGGCCGTTGTCTCGGAACTCCGAGAATATTTCTCGGAACTCCGAGAATTCTCGGAACTCCGAGAATGGTTCTCGGAACTCCGAGAACCTCGCGACAGACTAAAAAATAGCCGTTGGGATTCAAATTAATTGTTGGTTTTTGATAT
Source organism: Tasmannia lanceolata (assembly GCF_043159265.1). Lineage (NCBI taxonomy): Eukaryota > Viridiplantae > Streptophyta > Magnoliopsida > Canellales > Winteraceae > Tasmannia > Tasmannia lanceolata. Next base: position 7,215,237 of record NW_027518688.1, on the reverse strand, counting down.
GTCCACCCCCAAACGGTCATATTCTTTGGTGTGGTTATATATACAACATGTAGAGAAGTTTTTCACTCTCTCTTGATCTTTGAAAAACATCCTTAAGCATCAAAAACATTTGCAATCCATTTTAGCTTGAGTTTTTGTTTTTCATCCCAAACTTGCCTTTCACTTGTGAATCTTTTGAGTTTGGATATAGTAGTGCTTTCACTTGCAAATCACCATCTTTGAAGAGCAATCAAGGGTCTACAAAGAGCATCTAGCTTTCAAGAAGAAGCCAAGCTATTCTCTTTCAAATCTTGTATAGGTGGCTAGGGCATTCCCTTTTTAATTCCCTAGAGAGCAACCGCTTAGAACTCGGCGGAGAAGGAGAGTCTTTGTAAAGGTGTAAGGGCATCCTTTAGGGTTTATAGATAATTTTCAAAAGGCCTAATATTGAGTTAAATTCAATTCACCCCCCCTCTTGAGTATTTCAGTGTGCCATTTCACAATTAGAAGTTGCCAAATAAAATCTTTCCCTAGTTAGATTTTGAAAAAAACTTTCAAAAATTTTAAAATCTTTTGAGAGCCAAGGCTCTGATACCAAGTGAAAATCCGATATAGGGGGTCCCAAGTTATAATTGAAATGGCAACTATGAGGAGGGAGAATACGGTTGTTTAAGAAAACTAGAATTTACCAATTTGAAAAACTTAAACCGATTAAGAGATCAAAAACAATATTTTAAGCATACAAGTTAAATCTAATGGTGCAATGCAAATGAAAGAGCAAAGAGATAGAAAGAGTGCACCCGAGATTTAAAGTGGTTCGGTCCTCAAACCCGAGGCCTACTCCACTCCACCAACCAAACCCGTTGATGGCTTCACTATTTGATCTTCTTAACCTTGACGAAGATCGGTGCCAATTACAATTGCTTTAACCTTGGTGGCAATCCTCACCACGGAGAAAAAAGGGCTCCGCTTCTCCGAATACTCGCCCGAATACAAATCTTGAAAGATGAAAGAAAGAACTAAAAAATCCCTTCACAAGGGTTACAAAAGATGTACAATTGAGAGCCTATGATCCAAATCCTAGAGTTGGTGATGAGAGGCACAATTGAGGCTTGATTCACTCTTGGGTATTCAAATGAAGTTTAAGAGTGTTAGGATTGGTAGTTTGTATGTTTAGAACACCCATATTTATAGGAAAACCAAAATATGACCGTTCAATTGCATTGAGGTAATTCCAGCAAAATTCCAAACGGCTCTTTTTCAGACCGTTGGAGTGTTCTCGGAGTTCCGAGAAAAAATCTCGGAGTTCCGAGAAGCCACACAGAAATTGGAAAAAGTCTACTGGACCATTTCTCGGAGTTCCGAGAATAATTCTCGGAGTTCCGAGAATTCTCGGAGTTCCGAGAAGCCTATGCAGAGCAGATTTTCAATTCTGTTTTTGGGCTTCCAGTTCTCAACCAAGATGGGATTGCTATGAGGGTTCCAAGGTGTTGGAACTCCACAAATACAATCACTTGTTTATTTAGGGTGTGTGAGATTACTTTAATTATGCCTCTAAAAACCTAATCTAGGTTTGGATCAATTACATTTAAGAAATGGTCTTCAATATTAATTTCTTCATGTCTTCAAGTCTTCATGACTTCTTGCTTGATGACTTTGGCCTTCCAATTAGTGGTCCAATGTGGGCTTCTTGGCCTTCAATCCAAGCATCCTTGATCTTACTTTATCAAGATCTACAACTTAGACAATCAAACACATTAGTGATAAATGATCACTTGTGTATTGGAATCATCAAAACAAGATGGGAATGCCAAGGTAAAAACTATTGGGCTTACAAACCCACACATGCATGTAGTATACGAACACATGAGCATCACATGTGTGAGCCTAGCTTAGGATATCCTACCCATTTGTGTCTAGATTAGGCCGTGGTCCATCTTCCAATGGCCACGGTGGGTCCTTAGGTACACAAACAAAGTAATGAGTCGATATCCTCTCTCCACTCCGTTAGATTAGGATTAGGGTTGATGCCTTCAGGTAACACTGTTAAAATGTGCGAAGATTAAAAACTTTCCCTTTGGGGTTAGGATATAAATCCCATCATTTCCAAAGATTTCATAGGATTAGTCATTCATGATCTATCCGTTGAAAGCAATCTTATGCTATCTCATCTAATCTTTGATCGTATGCCTTTCATTCTTCTATCATGTGATTCGATCATGTATTCATACTTTCTCTAAACTGGCAGGAACTTATCCCAATCTCGTGTTCATGTAATCTTGATCATCCTCGTATCATTTTTCTTGGCTTACAGGCACCATGTCTACTCGTATAATTCTTGATTGGATCCGTGGTATATTAAGAGAATCTCACATCTATGCTATAAGTGAGCAAGAGAAAAATCTCTTCGGCTACGTGGCAACCATTAAGCTCGATTGGGGATTACTCTATGCCGCATCAGAGTGTTGGGATCCCGATCATCATGTCTTCCGTTTTGGCAACCAAGAAATGTGTCCCACCTTTGAAGAATGGTGTGCCTTATTGGAATATCCTGTGGATGGCCCTCTAGTGAAGCCATCCTGTGTTCCAGATTATCGTCCTTTGTTTCTTCGCTTAATGAATAATCCAGATGAATCCATGAACTCTTTCATGAAAGGCCAAGAAGTGTCCATGCAACATCTGATTGACATTTACCCTCCTATTGGACACATTGGTGCTGTTGATATTCAAAAAGCCCGACGGCGCGCTTTGAGATTCTGCTCCTTTGCTAGGTTCCTCACTGTCCAGCCTTCTCGCTTTGCGTCAGCTGTTCTTCTAGACCTCGTTGATCAAATGGATCGTGGCGCCAATCCAATTCCTACTATGCTTGCAGAAACCTTCAATGGATTGGATGATTTGGCTCGTCTTCGTGCCAGCTCAGGTCCAGGCTCTTATGTTCGCTCCTTCGTTGGTTCTTTCTCAGGATGTCCTGCTTTACTTCAGGTGTGGTTGTGCCACAAGCTAAAAATCGCAGCTCCTGTGCATTTCGATCATACGTTATACACCTTCAGTGAATGGCGTCATGATGTTTCCTTCGATCATAAGAGCGATTGGGTTGAATGGTTAAATTCTCGCCAACAAGATCAAATTTATTGGCAAATTCCTGGAATCCAAGAAGCTGTCTTCAACACTGGAGATGCTAACTATGTTCGCCTTCTCGGCCTCGAAAAGACTTCCTTTTATGTTCCTGCCAGGATCCTGCGTTAGTATGGAAGGGAGCAATCTATTGTGCCTCCCCTTCGTCATTTTTATCCGCCTGAGGATCTCAAGCCCAAGATTGTCAAAGCCGTTTCATCTGCTTGGGATGTCAGAATCATCAAACCTTTAAAAGAGTCGGCTGAGGAAGATTGTCGTCCGAAGAAGAAGTCTAAAAAGAATGCTTAGTTCCATGTTTAATCTTATACGTTTATCTTCGAAAGAATGAACCCTGTACTCAAGCTTTAATGATTGATCAATAAAGTTCATCTTTCTCCCTCATTGTCTTGGTCTATGCGTGCATCATTGTCTACTTCTTTCTGATTTTAAAATATGTCTTTCAAATATTTCAGGGCAATAAACACCATAGCTAACCCCACTACTCCTTGGGTTCGGATCTCTTCACGATTGGAGAGGAAATCTGTATCCTCGCCACCTTCTCTGAGAACCCCAGCATCACCTTCTTTCCCGTCCTCATCCTCACCAATGGCAGACAACCAAGATGGTCTTCCACCCGCTGCTATTACCGATACTCTTACCTTGATTCTCCAGCAGCTTCAAGAACTCAAAGAAGAGAACCGAGTTATCAAGGCTCAGCTTTCTGAGAAGTTGGGACCGTCGTTGTCCAAGGATAAAGGGCCTATGCACCAAGCAGCTACTTCAGCAGCACCTGCCCAGCCAGCATTCATCACTATCCCCGATAAAGCCGAAGAAAATTTGGAAAAAGAGCAGTACAGCGAGGATCGCAATAGGCCTCTCAGTCTGTGGTTGATAAGACAGTTATGGAGAAATTAGAAAGTCTTGCCAGGAAAGTTCAAAACATCCAGTTTCAAGACCAGGGTGGTTTCAATCCAAGTGATCTTACGCTGTTTCCCGAAGTCCGTCTCCTTGCCAATTTTCAAATGCCAGATTTCGACAAATATGATGGTGTGGGTTGTCCAATCACCCATTTACAGATGTTTACCATCATGTGTCAGCCTCAAGGCTTATCTCCTGAGCAAATGGCTCAATTGTTCCCGGTTTCCCTAACCAAGGTCGCTAGAAGGTGGTTCATGGTCCTAGACAAGACTCGTTATAGGACATGGAAAGACATCGGTAAGCAATTCATCAGGCAGTTCAAATATGATGATGGGAAAGAAATTACTAGAAAGGATTTGGAAAGGACCAAGCAAGATTCGAGGGAATCTTTTCTAATTTTTGTGAAGAGATGGAGAAGACTAGCAGCTCAGATGATGGAACGCCCTTCTGAGGAAGAGCAGGTCCAGATAATCATGAAAAATATTTCCCCCCAGCTCCAGTATCACATGTCGTTGCAGTATTATCCGGACTTCAAACACTTTATCGTGGCATGCACCCAAATAGAGGAGGCTATGGCTCAAGGTGTATTCAACCGAAGTAACCCGAATACCAGAGACTTCAGTGAAAATCCGATATAGGGGGTCCCAAGTTATAATAGAAATGGCAACTTTGAGGAGGGAGAATACGGTTGTTTAAGAAAACTAGAATTTACCAATTTGAAAAACTTAAACCGATTAAGAGATCAAAAACAATATTTTAAGCATACAAGTTAAATCTAATGGTGCAATGCAAATGAAAGAGCAATGAGATAGAAAGAGTGCACCCGAGATTTAAAGTGGTTCGGTCCTCAAACCCGAGGCCTACTCCACTCCACCAACCAAACCCGTTGATGGCTTCACTATTTGATCTTCTTAACCTTGGCGAAGATCGGTGCCAATTACAATTGCTTTAACCTTGGTGGCAATCCTCACCACGGAGAAAAAAAGGGCTCCGCTTCTCCGAATACTCGCCCGAATACAAATCTTGAAAGATGAAAGAAAGAACTAAAAAATCCCTTCACAAGGGTTACAAAAGATGTACAATTGAGAGCCTATGATCCAAATCCTAGAGTTGGTGATGAGAGGCACAATTGAAGCTTGATTCACTCTTGGGTATTCAAATGAAGTTTAAGAGTGTTAGGATTGATAGTTTGTATGTTTAGAACACCCATATTTATAGGAAAAACAAAATATGACCGTTCAGTGGCATTACGGTAATTCCAGCAAAATTCCAAACGGCTCTTTTTCAGACCGTTGGAGTGTTCTCGGAGTTCCGAGAATAATTCTCGGAGTTCCGAGAATTCTCGGAGTTCCGAGAAAAAATCTCGGAGTTCCGAGAAGCCTCACAGAAATTGGAAAAAGTCTACTGGACCATTTCTCGGAGTTCCGAGAAGCCTATGCAGAGCAGATTTTCAATTCTGTTTTTGGGCTTCCAGTTCTCAACCAAGATGGGATTGCTATGAGGGTTCCAAGGTGTTGGAACTCCACAAATACAATCACTTGTTTATTTAGGGTGTGTGAGATTACTTTAATTATGCCTCTAAAAACCTAATCTAGGTTTGGATCAATTACATTTAAGAAATGGTCTTCAATATTAATTTCTTCATGTCTTCAAGTCTTCATGACTTCTTGCTTGATGACTTTGGCCTTCCAATTAGTGGTCCAATGTGGGCTTCTTGGCCTTCAATCCAAGCATCCTTGATCTTACTTTATCAAGATCTACAACTTAGACAAACAAACACATTAGTGATAAATGATCACTTGTGTATTGGAATCATCAAAACAAGATGGGAATGCCAAGGTAAAAACCATTGGGCTTACATTCAGGAAGTCTCCATCAGCTGAAATTTATAACCTTTCCCGCTCCAAGCCTCAGCCTTCAAAACCTCAGAACCCCATGGTGATGGATTATACCCAACCTGCTGTCGCACCTCGGCCACAGGCGCAGACAGAATTTACCCCTCTCCCTCTTCCACCATCTGAGATACTCAAGGAGTGTCTAGCCTCAGGTCGCATAATCCTGCCCGACATTAGGGCTCTTCCTAATCCTTTACTAGCAAATTGGCGAACAGATCAACACTGCGAATACCATAGAAATTCCGGCCATCTCACTAATAATTGCATTGCACTAAAATTCAGGATCCAGAGGTTGCTCGACAACAAAGATCTTGTGTTCGAGCCAAAACCCGATAACCCATTACCTGGTCATGCAAACCCTGCTGCTGCTGTCAGTGCTATAACCATAGGGGACCCAAAACTTGATCCTCTCACTCTTATCTATGCCTTAGAACCTACCTTTGAAACGTCTGGGTCGGAACCTTTTGAAGAAGAAGAAGATACAGACAGTGAAGATGTTCTAGTAGCTGCTATCCTGATATGAACCAGCCTTCGCAGAGCCTCCGCAGCTAGACAGTTGCGGCAGTTAAAGTTTTATCTTTTACTATTTTATGTTGAAGTCAGTCATCATGGTCAGTACAATTGTTGAGTCCGGTTTTACAGTTCAAAGTTAATGCCTAGTCCAGGCAAGTTATCTTTTGCTTTTCTCTTTATTCAAAGTTGTGAATCCTGAGCATGTTCAGGATAGGTCGTCAGATGTAATAGCTTTTTCTTTAAATAAAAATTTCAGTTCCAATAGTTCACTTGTGTCTGTTTCTTAAGAATGCTTCTGATCTTAAAGTAAGACTCCCTCCTCAAATGAGGACAAAATTGGCGAAACTCCACTTGAGTCACAACAATTACTTGAACAAGAGGAGGAGCGCCAATCCCAGCCTTTCAAAGATGAAATTGAAGTGGTAAGCACTGGCACTGAAACTTTGATTCAGTGAATCCCGATTAAAAGTACATTGCCCTCTGAAGAGTGTGAAGAATTGATAAACTTATTTCAAGAATAAGAAGATTGTCTAGAAAAGCTACAATCGATACCAGGGGCAAGACAGAGATCGAAAGCTCAAGAGAATGAAGAAAGTGAGAGACATATGCTATACGAGGGGCATAGAGTGGAAACAACTTTCATATTTCCAATTAATGACCTTGGTTCTCAAATTCATAACATAAAGCCAACAAATTCAAGATAAGAAGTTCAAGAGCAAGCATGGAAAAGTGATCATCAGATATCAAGAGTTACAAATCTATAGATGGAGGATGTCAAAGAACAAGTTTCGCTCTATGAAAGTCGAAAGCACGTATTAGAATCTTGAAAGAAGAAGATCCATTATCTCTTACCTGGAAATGCCGTCAAACTCCGTGAAAAAAAAAAGAAAAACAAATAATAATAAATAATCAGTACCAGAGGGACTCTAGTAACCTAGATCGATTCCCAATCTGAACATCGAAAGGCCTCCTTTGGCCGAATAAATCCCAAAATCAGAACCCAACGTCAAAAGAATACCGGTTTGCAAACCCTTTGAGCCTGAATGAAATTTCCTTGAAAACCCATCAAACTAGGGGCATCCGCCCCGAACTACGCGAGACCTGATCCCTACACTGGGGTACGTAGGCAGCTCGGTTAAACCGAGTTCGGTCGATTCAAAAAAGAAAAGAAATTCAATCGTTCCAAAAAAAAAAGGAGATGAACAAGTTCCAAAAGAAGAAAAGTCAATCATTTCAGAAAGAAAAGAAAAAAAATCAATTAACCTTCAAACAATTTATCTTCAAACTAGAGGCATTCGCCCTGAACTACACGCGACCTGATTCCTACCTTGGGATATGTAGGCAACCTGTTCACAGGTTCAGTCGAAATCTTTGTTGAGCCTTAAGCCATTCTTTGAAAAGCCCTATCTTACCTATAAAGTCCTTCTGGTGTTCAGAACTAATGATCTAGGTCCCGAGAAACATTAAGTAACAAAAAAAATGATGAATAAGAAAAAGAGCGGAGTTTGAAGATCTGCTAGACTGAAAACCTGAAAGGGCGGTCTAGGCAAAATTTAAGATCATTCCCCTGCTAAGTTGAAAACCCGAAAGGACTGCTTAGGCAAAAGCTAAGGGGATAGCCTGCTGAATCGAAAACCTAGAAAGGCGGTTCAGGCAAAAGTTAAGGCTAACACGGTCCGCCAAGTTAAAAACCCCGAAGAGGTGACTTGGTCACGGTAAGAGAATCATTATAAGAAGGCTACAGCCGGTATCAAGACTGAAGATCAACTGGAGTTCAGGCAAATTCAAGTGGCATCCTCAAAACTGGGGGCATTGAAGCTAAGCAATCTTAGGGATCGTAATTAAATCCTTGAGGCATTACTGTTTTAAGGAAAAAGTCCAGTGTGTACCAATTGAAAAAAAATATTCCTTGAAAGGATAGACTTACCAAATAAAATGTTAACTAAGTCAGAAGCAGTACTGTGTCTATCAGTGTAGTTAGTCAATCTTTGTCATTCTATGTTCACTTCTTCAGGGCTGTTCAATCCTTTGAGTAGTGCCTTTTATCTAAGTTTTCTCTTTAGAAAGAGTCAATCGTCGTTCTTCTGTCCAAACAATGCAACTGTCTTGGTGAAGGAGGCCCGGCCTCGGCAGCTCCCTGCGATCGTATGAAAGAGCTCGGTAATCTAGTCAAGCAGCCTCATTTCAAAGAAGATCAACTCAGAAAAATTCAGAAGTAGAAACATCAGAAAGCCCAGCTTCCGTAAAAATATCATACCCCAGGAAGGCACCTTAAGCTTGGAAGAGCCTCAGATGCAATGGTGGTTGAGCCAATTTCTCAGAAAGATGAACCATTAAAATTCAGAATCTCCTTCCAGTTAGTTAAATACTATCCTGGTCAAGAAAATATTTATCTAAACACCTGTCAAGAGGCAAATCCCACTTTTCCATGATTATATCCAAGAGAGCCGTTGTTCTAGATTAGCAATTTCAAGTATCATGTTCAAGGTTTCAGTTATCAAAATCCCCAGAAGACAAGACCAGCAGTCTCTTTGAGAAAAATCTTGTTGAAGTTTCATAAAAGTGTTCCTAATCCATTCTTGTTAGTAATGTTTCTTCGTTCCTAAGGCTTGTCGTTTCATCATTCGTCAAGGTCTTAGTTTCCAATATCTTTATCGGGCACGATCTATAATATCCCCGATTTCATTGAGTGCAAAAATCTAAAATTCATCAAATCCAATGTTACGTCAAATTCAAATTCATGAAAAATCTCTAAATTCTCCGTTGTCGAATTCATCAATCGAAGCTATCTCGTTTCTTTGAGCCCGTTTGGGAGCGGTACTTCGTTTTCCGAGTCCATTTGTGAATGGTCTCTTATCTTCTACCCGCCTGTTTGTGAACGGTATCTCATTTTCCAAGTCCATTTGGGAATGGTCTCTTATTTTCTACCCGCCCGTTTGTGAACGGTATATCATTTTCTCGAGTCCATTTGTGAATGGTCTCGTCTTCTCCTTGAACCCGTTTGTGAACGGTGTCTCATTTTCTGAGTCCATTTGTGAATGGTCTCATGTCCTCCTCGAGCCCGTTTGTGAACGGTGCCTCATTTCTCGAGTCCATTTGTGAATGGTCTCGTCTTCTCCTTGAGCCCATTTGTGAACGGTGCCTCATTTTCTGAGTCCATTTGTGAATGGTCTCATGTCCTCCTTGAGCCCGTTTGTGAACGGTGCCTCATTTCTCGAGTCCATTTGTGAATGGTCTCGTCTTCATCTTGAGCCCGTTTGTGAACGGTGCCTCATTTTCTGAGTTCATTTGTGAATGGTCACATGTCCTCCTTGATCCCGTTTGTGGACGGTGCCTCATTTCTCAAAAAATCAAAAATTCATCAAATCCAATCCCCGATTCAAAAAAATCCAATCCTACGTCAAATTCAAGTTCATGAAAAATCTCTAAATTCTTCGTTGTTGAATTCATCAATCAAAGCTATCTTGTTTCTTCGAGCCCGTTTGTGAACGGTGCCTCATTTCTCGAGCCCATTGGTAAATGGTCTCGTCTTCTCCTTGAGCCCGTTTGTGAACGGTGCCTCATTTTCTGAGTTCATTTGTGAATGGTCTCATGTCCTCCTTGAGCCCGTTTGTGGACGGTGCCTCATTTCTCAAAAAATCAAAAATTCATCAAATCCAATCCTCGATTCAAAAAAATCCAATCCTACGTCAAATTCAAGTTCATGAAAAATCTCTAAATTCTTCACTGTTGAATTTATCAATCAAAGCTATCTTGTTTCTTCAAGCCCATTTGTGAACGGTGCCTCATTTCTCGAGCCCATTGGTGAATGGCCTCGTCTTCTCCTTGAACCCGTTTGTGAACGGTGTCTCATTTTCTTGAAATCCGTACAAATACGTCATTTCATTCCCCCTGAGTCCATTTGAAAATGGTCTTTTCTCTTGGAGCATCATATAAATGTGATGCCTCATTCCTTGGGATTCGTATAAATACGATATTCCATTATCTCTGAGTTATCTTTGAGCATCATATGAATATGGTGTCTCATTTCCTTGAAATCCGTATAAGTACGTCATTTCATTCTCCCTGAGTCCATTTGAAAATGGTCTTTTCTCTTGGAACATCATATAAATGTGATGTCCCATTCCTTGGAATCCGTATAAATATGGTATTTCATCCTCTTCAGAATCCATTCAAAAATGGTATCTCATTCTCTCGTTGCCCGTTCGTGAGCGGCACCGCAGTGGGATTTTTTATTGCATTCCAATTCTAGGACTTCGTTTAGGGTCTTGCATTAGGTAGTAAATGTTTGTGTCTAGGTTCCGTTTTGTGTAGAGTCCTTTGTTGATTAAAGCTGCGCAAAATGGGTCTGTCACTTTTGCTTTGGTATTCGATTACTATGTCATCTCTACCAAAGAGGGACATCTGTAGACAACCCCATTTTGCTCCGCTTTAATCAGCAAAGAAGTCAGTGTTTCGCTATCCGTTTTTCAGTGGTTCCCAATCCCGTGTCTGCCTGTTGTGTTTCTCAATCTTTCTGATCTTCTCCGCAATGTTCTGCATTTTTCTTTTCGCTAAGTGTTGAGAAGGGTTATTCACAAAAATCCGAGCAAGGGAAAATTTGGACCCGTTTGGTGGGCCCCATTGAGCATTTATTTAGATTTGGATCAAACAGGGGGCCCGCATTGAACATTTTAACTGGAATGGGATCAAGTCAGTGTACCCCGCATTGTTTTGATTAAATGAGAGTGTTGAGCTCATTAATTCTCATGCTGTGACCCACCAATCTAACGATTTTGATCATCTAGCTGAGATGGGTATGTAAACTGGAATGGGCGTGCGTGGGAGAAAAAGTGGGCCCACTAATGTTTAAAATCGCAATTTTGGAAGAGAGACATGTTCGACCAAATTTAAGTGGGGCCTCTCATTGTTTCATTCAATGTGGCTTATTAAATGGACGATCCAGATCATTTTATACCAATGAGTTGGGAGCGCAACTAATCTACATCGTGGCATGCTAAATGGATGGTGGAGATCAACTTACAATGTAGACCACATTTCCATTGGTTCATCCCTCTATATTAGAAAGTACTTCACGTAAGAGATTTTTTTTTAAAAGCCATTTTTGTTAATAAGTCATGATTGTTAACTCTCTATTCCATATGTATTTAATTTTGAAAATTCTTGGCCCATATTAGTAATAGTATTCGGCAGCCTTCTTGTATTGGAAAATCAATTCTTAATTCTTCTCCCCTATTAGATGGCAATAACGTTAAGAATGGCAAGATGGATCTCTCGAAGGAATTTTGGGACAGCCCATGTTTAGAAAAAAAGGAGGAAACACAGCAATAGGGTGGAGGGGAAGAGAAAAAAGAGGGACTGAAGAAAAAAATGGGTGGCTGGGGTTTTCTGCTCTTGAAAGCCAACCTCTCTGAGCCTCTTCCACCGGGCTAGACCTCATCTCTCCTCTCTCTCAAACAGCGAGCTCGCTCTCTCTCGGCGGCTAGACCTCATCTCTCCCCTCTCTCAAACAGCGAGCTCGCTCTCTCTCGGCGGCTAGACCTCATCTCTCCCATCTCTCAAACAGCAAGCTCGCTCTCTCTCGGCTGCTAGACCTCATCTCTCCCCTCTCTCAAACAGCGAGCGAGCTCTCTCTCAACTGCTAGACCTCATCTCTCCCCTCTCTGAAACAGCCAGTGAGCTCTCTCTCAACTCCCTCTCAACATCTTTATCTCCCACCTCAACAGTCCTCTCGATCTCACTCTAAGCTCTCGTCTCTCATCTCCATCTTTCAAGCTCTCATCAATCTCACCCTACACAACCCAACAAAAATTGAAGCCAAATCAAGAAAAACCAAAAAAAAAAAAAAAAAAAAAAAAACGTGAAAGAAAAAAATAGAGTATCTTATACTCTGTTTTTTTTCTCTCGTACTCTCTCTCAAGCTCTCCACACTACTCCCTCTCTCAAGCTCTCCGCAGCACTCTCTGTTAGGTGTCTCTCCCATCATTAATCCCTCTCTGTTTCTCTCATTCTCTCTCTATCTCTCTCACTCTCACACCCTCTCTGTTTCTCTCATTCCCTCTCGATTCCTTCTCTTTCTCTCTCTGCCTATCTATCATTCTCTATCTATCATTCTCCCATCAGCAGTAAAAAAAAAAGAAACAAAAGAAAAAAAAAGAGAGAAGAAAGCGGGTCGGATCACGGGGTCGGCGGGATTTTTCGGGTTCTTCGGCTTTTGGATTCGCCGAGGAAGACTATCACAGGTAGGTGCACCGTTCTCAGATTTTTTCAGGATTATTCGGTATTTTTTATGTATCTTTGCATGATTTTTAACATTAAATTGAATTTAATTGAATATTAAATGTGTGTGCTGAAAATCATGATCTGCGTTAGTGTTTCAATTCCGATTCGTCCCGAAATTTAATGCACTGATCTATCAAAGTAGAGTAAAGTAACCATCGGATTGGATCGGACATTGGATCAAAGGTTTTCAAAAATTTGAGTGAAGAGTGAAATTTTATTTAAAATAATGGCTGAGAAATTACGAAATTTGAAAAAATAGCCATCTCAGGATGATCTATTTTTTGGAATTTTAAAATTTTCTTGTGTTCATCACATCAGAACAAGATTAAAGGACGTTTTCCGGAGTCGTAATTTTCTCGAAAATCATGTTTTAAAAATAGAAAACTCTTCAAAAATATCCTTTTGACGAAGAAAAATAAATTATATACTAAACGGATTCCAAAATTAATGAAATTTCGTGAGAAAATAATATGATACTGATACATTCTACCATTGATTTTTAAGAATTTTCGGATTTTGTTTGGTATATTATTTTATGCTTTCTTTGAAAATTGTTAGATTTTGGGAGACTTTTTACAGACATCAGATCAGAGATAAAATTCCCAAACGTTTTACAGTAGTCTTACATTCCATATTTCTAGTTTCTCTAAAAGTTTCAAATGCTTTAGATCTTTTTTCATATGGGATGTAGTGTTAATTCATAATCTGGTCTGAAAATTGAAAAATCCGAAATTGATAGTAAATAGTTTTTAAAATTCATGAAAATCTTACAGCATGCTATTTTTACTTATATCTTACTACTGTAGAAATTTCATTGAAGTTAGATTTCTATTTCTAGTAGTTTCCGTGTTATTTTTGCAATCTGGTCAATTAATTTTTAAATCAAAATTAAATATGAGATTAATGTAAAAATCTGTAGAAATCTTTCAGTAAGCTACATCTCATCATATCTTACTGCTGTAGAAGTTTCAACGCATTTTGAATTCGTTTACAATAATTTCACTTGTAAAATCACTCTTATGGTATAAAACTGATGAAATTCATTGAAAATCCGAAATTAATTAAAACTCATCACAAAGCTTCTAAAGAACCTTAAAATTCTGTCACATATTAACTCCTTAATCCATTGAAACAGAAATCTTAGGATCATTAGATTTCCTTGGAAAAATGGCCAGTGCATCCATAATCGTATCTCAATTGCAACCGATCTTTGACAATTTGAATATTTAAGCTATAGCATGTTGTTGGCTCCGAGGTTACTGTCCACGGAAATCCTGAGATATGCCAGGCAATAATATGCTATAACCTAAGTATTAAATTGCACAAGGAAAGAGCGCACGATTCCCTTCCTTAGATGCCATTCTGGGCCGAAATTGGTGAACCCTAGAACCATTGGTATTCCTTAAATGTCCAGAAACCGAAAATCCTTGAAATCTGAAATTAATTAACTTCAAGAACTAAAATCGATTCATCTCGTATCTTTCGGAACCGTTGGATTACGGTTTCTATTATAAGAACCCTTAGAGCCCAATTTAGGAACACTGGTGTCGTGTCTTGTCCTAAGTTTTAAGGAGTCTTAGGTTTTAGAAGTCCTAGAGTTAGGAGTCCAGCCTCATCACGTACGCTTGCTATGGATAGCAACCGTGCCCTAAGTCTAGTTATACTAGTCACCCAATCTTTCCCTAGGACAAGCCTAGTAAACTAGGATGTAGGCTAACCTGCATTAGTCTAAGGAACAACTTGCATTTAGATAAGAGTCATATAGCATCTTAGATGAAATCCTAAGATAATAAAATCCTCAACTTGAATTAAATAACTTCTCCTAAAACTGTTGAAACAGTCAATCCCGTCTAGGTCGGTGTCTTAGTTGAGTTACGCATAAGTAGCTTAGCTTAGGTGCACCGAACTACGTCGACTATGATCCCAGTGAGGCTTGGGTACGTAGGCAGCTTGGATGTCTGATGGCATACCAACCGCGAGTCGGCTCCACAACAAATGTGGGGTTTTGTATATTTATTTTATTATGAATTCTTAATTAAAATATGTAGGATTTCCTTGAAATTAGAATTTTAGGAGAACTTTCACTTAGATTGAATCCAGACAAATTAAGAAATCAAGATACACATTTAGGATTCATATTGAAATTAGATTTTAGGATGCATGTCACTTAGTTCGCACACTAACAAAGAGTTGAATGAGCCATTTAAAATAAATTTAAAAGAGTTAGCTTTTGGAATTGAAGACCGATTATCGGGCAGGAATGGTGCATGTGGTGGATAACTCCCCATACCTTCCATTCTTGTAACCAGGTAGCGAGTCTAGATTTCTGGTTAATTATGGGTCATAGATCCCACATCTAGGTGGCGACTCTGTCAGTCTCTTTTGTGTGGAATTCGGAGTGCCTTAGTGATCCCAAGTTCACATAAAAGATGAATTCAAATCAATCATAAAATGCACACGCCAATCGCATGGGTACGAGAGACCAAGAGAAGGCATGGCGGCTCGCGCCCCACCCCCTCTCGTGGGATCGGGTCCCACAACATCTATCTTCTTTCGATAGATGTGGAGCTTTGGCATACTGTTGAAAATGGATACACTTTGCCTTCCAAGCTATAAACTCTTTGTTTTGCGCCTTATCTACGGAGGAGTTTAATAGAGTAGTTCTTTTTTATTCCGCCAAGGTTATTTGGGATACTCTTGCCGCTACCTATTAGGGAACATCATAAGTCAAGGATTCCAAAATAAACTTGTTAAAGAGCAAATATGAAATATTTAGAATGGGTCAAAATGAAAGTATTTCCGAAATGTATACTCAATTTTCTAAAATATCAAATGAATTAGCTAATCTTGGTAAATCTTATCCTACTGATGAGCTTGTGGGTAAGTTGCTTAGGTCACTTCCTCCACATTAGGATCCAAAGATCACCGCCATACAAGAATCAAAGGATATCAAGACGCTAACTATAGAGGAGCTTGTAGGATCTCTTATCACTCATGAGATGCTCCTCACTAGCCGACAAGAGGAGAAGAAGCCAAAAGAAAAAGAAAAAGAGAGTAGATCCTTAGCACTCAAGGTGAAAGCGGACCCATCTTCCTCAAATGAGGCGGATAGTGATGAAGAAGAAGCTTTGAGAAAATTCAAAAGCTTATGGATAAAGAAGCACAAAAAGGACAAAAAGAAGAAGAAAGAAGAAAGTGAAGTAGAAGGAGGAATAAGATGCTATAATTGTAAGAAGACAGGACACAAAAGACCGGAGTGCCCTCTTCTCAACTCATCTTCCTCGAAGTACAAGGGAAAGAAGAAGGATTGGAAGAAGAACAAGGGTCTTGTAGCCGCCTGGGATGCTTCTAGCACTTCGGGAAAAAGTTCAAGTGAAGGGGAAGCTAATAAGGATGATCTTTGCTTGATGGCACTCACCCATGAAGATGAGGTAAATTCTAACCCCTCATGTAATTCATCAAGTAGTGATAGTGGAAACATATCTTATGATGAATTGTGCATTACCTTGCATTCTCAAATTTCAAAAAATAAAGTTCTTAAAAAATCTATTTCAAAATTAGAAAATGAACTTGATGTTTTGAAAAATGAATCTTCTTCTTCCATATCTCAAGCTAAGTAAAAATTAAAAATTTTAAACTTGAGATTGAAACCCTTAAGGGTTGTTTGGATGAGAAATCCTGCCAAATTGGTAAACTCCAAAATGTGGCAAGCTCTTCCAAATCTTATGAAGATGACACTAATGATTTTCTAAATCAAATAACCCATCTTCATAATGAAAATGAAAGGTTAAGATTATGTCTCCATGGATTCTTAAATGGTGATAAAATTATTGACATAATCTTGATGAAGGCCAGTCATAGACCTAATCATTTATTTTATGATAGGACTAGTCTATCTAACCCTCATGTTAGATGTCATTATTGTGGAATCAATGGTCATTACCAATTCCAATGTGCATCTAAGATTAGGGATTGTGGTGGAACCAAGAAAGCTTGGGTTCCCAAAGCCCCCATATGATTCTCTTCATATGTGTTTTTAGATTAGGGGCTTGCACTTAAAATTGAATATCTTTTTATGGTTATTTAAATATCTCCTCTTTTGTTGAATAAAAACTCTAAATAGGGGGAGTTTTATGTTTGTCTTTTTCCTTGAAAAAGGGGGAGCTTAAAATTGAAAATTTTATCCCTTTGATTTTCTTTTACCCCATCTTTTTTATTAATGCCAAAGGGGGAGAAAAATCTAGTGTAAGGAAATATATGTATGCTTTTATTGTAAAATCTCTTGGTCTTGTCATCATAAAAAATGGGGAGATTGTAAGCCCAATGGTTCCCACCTTGCCATTCCCATCTTCTTTTGATGATTCCAATACACAAGTGATTTTATATCACTAATGTGTTTGAATGTCTAAGTTGTAGATCATGATTGTATTAAGACAAGATTGCTTGGATTAAGGCCAAAAAAACTCTCATTGGACCACATTCGGAAGGCCAAGACATCGGAGATCCAAGACGCATGAAGACTTGAAGCATCACAATTGAAGATCGAAGTCGTTTTAGAATGTAAAGATCTAATCCTAGTTTAGGTGTTTAGATGCATAAATAACACACCCCTAAATGTTTAAAGAGATTGTCCTTGTGGTGTTCCAACACTTTGGAACCCTTATAACAATCCCAACTTGGTGTAGAGTTGGAAGCCCAAAAACAGAATTGAAAATATGCTGGAAATAGGCTTCTTGGAACTCTGAGAGAATTCTCGGAGCTCCGAGAGATTCCTTGGAGCTCCGAGAAATGGTCCAGTAACATTTTTCTAACTTCTGTTTCAATTCACGGAACTCCGAGACCACTATAACGGGAAAAAATATATCCATTGGGGAACTTTGCCATAATTACAACTATGCCCCCAAACGGTCATATTTGGGTTTTTCTATATATATGGGTATTTTTAAACTTTCCAATTATCAATCCTAACACTCTAAAAACCTATTGGAATATCCTAAGAGTGAATCAAGCTTGTTTATGCCTCTCATCCTCTAGAATTAGGATTTGGATCATTAAGCTCAAATTTGTACATCTTCTACAAACCTTGTAAACCCTTGTGAGGGATATTTTGTTCTTTCTTTCTTTATCAAGACGATTGTATTCGGGCGAGTGTTCGGAGAAGCGGAGCCCACTCTCCGTGGTGAGGATTGCCACCAAGGTTAAAGGCAATTGGAATTGTAATCGGAACCGATCTTCGCCGAAGTTAAGAAGATCAAATAGTGAAGCCATCAACGAGTTTGGTTGGTAGAGTGGAGTAGGCCTCGCGTTTTGAGGACCGAACCACTTTAAATCTCAGGTGCACTCTCGCTTATCTCTTGCTTTACATTTGCATTGCACTTAGGATTTAACTTGTGTGCTTAACTTTCATCTTTGATCCCTTAATCTTCAAATTTGGGTTAGAATTTTCAAAAGCTTAAAACTTGTTAGTAACCTAAATTCTCCCTCCTCATAAGTTGCCATTAGAGTAGTACTCGGTCCTACCCTTAAAATTTCAGCCTGAATGTTATATTTGGGATCGGCGTCCATCCGAGCCCTAGCAGTGACCTTGTAGACACCCCCATTTTGCTACGCTTTAAAAAGCGAAAGATTCGGTAGTATCATCGAGTCTTGAGTCCGTATTCAGCATTAGATTAGGCATCTATGCATTTTAGGGTAGATTTCACCTCATTATGGGAGTTTTGAAGTTGATTCGTGATCCTGAAGGTCTCTAGGGGGTTCCTTTGGCCTCTGGAAGATGAAAGTTTAAGTTTCCAAGCAAATGAAAAAACCCTGCTATTTTTAGAATTTTCAGGGTTTCCCTCATTTTTGCCTATTTTGAATTGCAGGGGTATGTTGGTCATTCCCGATGTGTCTTATTTGACCCCCGAGTTATATTTGAGAAATCTTGAGTGATTTTACAATTTTTGAAAAAGCTACTATTTTTATAAACTCATGGGGCTTCCACATTTTCATCATCTTATGGATATTTCAATCATTTCTCATATGTCCAAAACCATCTCGAGGGTACGGCTGATGGATTAAGAGTAATTTCGTAAGATTTGGAAAATCTGCTAAATTTAGATCTCTCAAGATTTTCTCTTAGTCTTGCACTTCGGGGGTATTTTAGACATTTCCAAACATATCATATTTAGTCCCTAAGTTGTGAGTCCGTTCATAAATTTTTGAAAATCTGCTATTTTTAGAATTTCTCAAGGTTTTCCCTAGTCTCGCCAAATTCTAGCACCTCGGGGTAATTTGGTCTTTTCCTGTGTAATTCTTTTGATCCTCGAAATATGTCTGAGAGATTATGAATGATTTCCTGAATTTTGGAAAACCTGCTAAATTTAGAATTTCTCAGGAGTTTCGCTTAATTTGGAAATTCTAAGTGTTGAGGGCATTTTGGGTATTTTCAGGGGGTACCAAATGATCCTGTTTGATATTGCTCATCAAAAAGACCCAACTTTAAAAGTTTCTATTTTTGAAGTTTGATCACAAAGACTGTCCATTTTTAACATTTTCCTTTAGGGGTGAACCAATTTAAGGTTATTTTGGTCACATTTGGATGTGTAATTGTCAAATAGGGGCATTTTGGTCCGAAAAATTATTTTCCCAAAAAAGATGGTTCGATCATGTGTGAGGGATGCACCATAAATGTCAAATGGGTTGGGTCCATATATAGAATGTTGAATTTAGAAAGATTTTATTGAATTTTTACGGAAAAACCCGAAACCCGTGTGAAATGGCCCATTGGGCTAAAGCCCGTAAAGATGGAGCTCATGTGGGTTCATCCATATGGGTCGACCACCATGGTGGGCGCACCACATGGCTGACCCACATGAATTGAGCATCCAACCTCGATGATGTCACAATGGTGACATCATATTTGTTAAAAGAAAAATAAAAAGAATAAAAAAAGAAAATAAGGAAAGAAGGAAAAGAGGAATGATTGCTTAAAAAAGGTTTTCTTCCAAAGAAGCAATGCGGAATAAAGAATAGCATGTCTTGATTGACAATAAATTAAGATTGGAATCAAATCCAATTTGGAAACAAGAAAGAAAGCAAGCAAGAGGGGAAATTGGAAACAAGCCAAAAATGAGAGCTCTCATATTGGGAACTACTATTTCTCTCTTAACCTTAGCTTTTTTGTATAAAAATCAAAGCAAACAATCCTAAAAAAGAGGGGAAAAAGATCAAAATTCGTTTTTTTCTCTCTCCTCCCAAGAAGAAAAAAAAATCTCTTTTCTCTTGAAGTGTGATCTCTCTCTCAAGTGTTCTTGACAAAAAGGAATTCTTGAATTCCTTCTTCTTCTCCAAGGCATCACACAATCAAGAATTATTGGAGTGTTCTTTGGGTCTTCTTCATCATATAAAAGGGTGCGACAAAGCGTATACCTCGGATCTACGCACCTTAGAGACAAGGAGCGCGATCACGGTAGGATCTTTATCTTTGTAATATCAAAAGTAGAAAAGCATGCTAGGGTTTTACTTTTGATAGATCAAATCAATGAATTTTTTCTTGAAATTCCAGTATGTTATAATATAGATTATGAGTTTTCAAAATCCAAAATTTGATCCAAAAATTAAATTTCCTCCATTTAATAATGATTTTCTTTTGTTTTTTATTCAATATGGATTTAAATCGGATTATCAAAGCAAGTGTTAGAAAATGTGGGTTTCTTTAAAAACTTATATTTTTTGGGATTTCTATAAAATAAAATACTACTGGAAACTTAATTTTCAATCACGGTTTGGCCGTTTTAATTTTCATTCTAATTTTCAAACAATAACCCCGAAAGGGGTTATTTCTTGATGAACGAATCCAAAAGTATATCAAACTATGTCCAAAATTTATAAAGTCTTATTTCCAAACTAATGTTTTGATTTTCAGAATACCCAAAGAATTTCGGAGTTTTTTGAATTTTTTTAATCCGGTTTTAAATTATTTTAAATTTCGGCCATTTTTAATAAATATCAAAATATTTTAAAAATTAATGAAACTCTCCAGAATTAATTTCCAATAATAAATTGAATTTTTCATGAGATTTTTTTTTTGAAAAAATGTTTTTTATTTGTTTTCTAATCGTTTTTCGTTTTACGTGCCGTAATTCTTTTTTCGTATTAAATTAGTAATTTTTTGAAATTTTTCTTTACAAACAAGTTAGATAAAAATTTTAAATTCGTTTTGCAAAGTTTTAATATGGTTTTGTAATTTATTTTAATAAATGGGTTTCAATTTCTAGGAAACAAATTCCCCTTTTCTATTTAAAAATCGATTTTATGGAGGAGATTTAATTTTTAAGTTTTGAAATTTTGATAGAAAATTTTATAATCTAATATATATCTACTGGAATTTTTTATTTGATTTTAGGATACTATTTGGTTTGCTTTTTAAGTAATTCTTTGGTTTCATCCGATTTTTGTGTGAATTTCAATTGGTATCAAATCGTAATAAAAATTCATGAAAGTCATACAGTAGTCTAATCTCATGATTATCTTTATTCTGTGAAAGTTTGGATTAATTTGAAATTGATATGCTACAAGTTGATGTGTTAATCTATAATCTGATTTAAATTTTGGAAAATCAGAAATTGGTATCAAATCTTAATGATAATTCATGAAATATTTCCAGTAAGCTACAATTATCCATATCTTATAACTGGAAAAGTTTTAACTGATTTGGAGTTTGATTGCTTAGGGTTACTGTGTATTCCTAACAATTTGGTCTTAATGATATTAAATCACAATTTAATAGCAAATCAATACAAAAGTCAGTAAAAATCTCCAAAAAATCTTAATTTTTCATCATAAATTCAATCCCTAACTTTTTGAAACAGAAACCTTAGGGTTCATAGATTGCCTTTGTAAATTGGCTATGCTGTGACAATTTAACTGCCGAGATCGTAACCATAATCGTATACTAATTGCGATCGATCCAGCATAATTGGAGTGCGTAAATTATAGTATGATATTGGCTCCGAGGTCCACTGTCCACGGAAATCCTGAGAAATATGCCAGGCAATAAGATACTATAATTTATGTGCTAAATTATACAAGGGTTGAGAGCACGATTCCCTTCCATGGTTGTGATTCGAGGTCGAAACTTGCGAACCATAGAGCCTTTGGTATTCCTTAGATGTTTAGGAACCGAAAATCCTTGAAATCTGAAAATCATTAACTTCAGCAAATTAAATCAATTTACATCATGTCTTTCAGAACCGTTGGATTGCGGTTTTCATCGTAAGAACCATTAGAGCCCTATTTAGGAACATTTGCGTCATGTCGTGTCCTAGGTTTTAGGGAGTCCAAACTAATGTTTTGATTACCAGATCCCGCGAAAGGGGTGGGGCGCCAGCCGCCACGCTCGCGCCCCACCAGAGTCCAAGCAAATCTTATTAGGAATGCCCCAAACTGTCGCACCCTTTTTCAGGGAGTCCAAACTAATGTTTTGATATGGCTCGCCTTCGTGCCAGCTCAGGTCCAGGCTCTTATGTTCGCTCTTTCGTTGGGTCTTTCTCAGGATGTCCTGCATTACTCCAGGTGTGGTTGTGCCACAAGCTAAAAATTGCAGCTCCTGTCCATTTCGATCATACGTTATACACCTTCAGTGAATGGCGTCATGATGTTTCTTTCGATCATAAAAGCGATTGGGTTGAATGGTTAAATTCTCGCCAGCAAGATCAGATTTATTGGCAAATTCCTGGAATCCAAGAAGCTGTCTTCAACACCGGAGAAGCTAACTACGTTCGCCTTCTTGGTCTCAAAAAGACTTCCTTTTATGTTCCTGCTAGGATCCTGCGTCAGTATGGAAGGGAGCAATCTATTGTGCCTCCCCTTCGTCATTTTTATCCGCCTGAGGATCTCAAGCCCAAGATTGTCAAAGCCGTTTCATCTGCTTGGGATGTCAGAATCATCAAACCTTTAAAAGAGTCAGTTGATGAAGATTATCGTCCGAAGAAGAAGTCTAAAAAGAATGCTTAGTTTCATGTTGAATCTTATCCGTTTATCTTTGAAAGAATGAACCCTGTACTCAAGCTTTAATGATTGATCAATAAAGTTCGTCTTTCTCTCTCATTATCTTGGTCTATGCGTGCATCATTGTCTACTTCTTTCTGATTTTAAAATATGTCTTTCAAATATTTCAGGGCAGTAAAAATCATAGCTAACCCTACTACTCCTTGGGTTCGGATCTCTTCATGATTGGAGAGGAAATCTGTATCCCCGCCACCTTCTCTGAGAACCCCAGCATCTCCTTCTTTCCCGTCATCATCCTCACCAATGGCAGACAACCAAGATGGCCTTCCACCCGCTGCTATTACCGATACTCTTACCTTGATTCTCCAGCAACTTCAAGAACTCAAAGAAGAGAACCGAGTTATCAAGGCTCATCTTTCTGAGAAGTCGGGACCGTCGTTGTCCAAAGATAAAGGGCCCATGCACCATACAGCTACTTCAGCCGCACTTGCCCAGCCAGTATTCATTCCCATCCCTGATAAAACCGAAGAAGATTTGGAAAAAGAGCAGTACAGCGAGGATCGCAGTAGGCCTTCTCAGTCCATGGTTGATAAGATAGTTATGGATAAATTAGAAAGTCTTACCAGGAAGGTTCAAGACATCCAGTTTCAAGACCAGGGTGGTTTCAATCCAAGCGATCTTACACTGTTTCCTGAAATCCGTCTCCCTGCCAATTTTCAAATGCTAGATTTCGACAAATATGACGGTGTGGGTTGTCCAATCACCCATTTACAGATGTTTACCATCATGTGTCAGCCTCAAGGCTTATCTCCTGAGCAAATGGCTCAATTGTTCCCGATTTCCCTAACCAAGGTTGCTAGAAGGTGGTTCATGGTCCTAGACAAGACTCGTTATAGGACATGGAAGGATATCCGTGAGCAATTCATCAGGCAGTTCAAATATGATGATGGGACAGAAATCACTAGAAAGGATTTAGAGAGAACCAAGCAAGACTCGAGGGAATCCTTTCTAATTTTGTGAAAAGATGGAGGAGGCTAGCAGCCCAGATGATGGAGCGCCCTTCTGAGGAAGAGCAGGTCCAAATAATCATGAAAAACATTTCTCCCCAACTCCAGTATCACATGTCATTGCAATATTATCCAGACTTTAAGCACTTCATCGTGGCAGGCACCCAGATAGAGGAGGCTATGGCTCAAGGTGTATTCAACCGTAGCAACCCAAACCCCAAAGATTTCAAAAAGTCCCTTCCAGCCCAAGTCAATAGCATTTCCCGTTCCAATGCTCAGTCCTCTAAGTCCCAAGAACCTCTAATAATGGACTATGCTCAAACCGTGACCGCACCTCGGCAACGGACCCAGGTAGAATTCACCTCTCTTCCTATTCCATCTTCAGAAGTGCTTAAGCAGTGTCTTGCTTCAGGTCGCATAACCCTACCTTCCATCCAGCCTCCCCCCAACCTCTATCTTTAAATTGGCGAGTTGACCTACACTGTGAGTATCACAGGGGTCCTGGTCATCTTACTGACAACTGCATTGCCTTGAAATTTAGAATCCAGAAACTCATTGATGAGAAAGTCATTTCATTCCAGCCAAGACCCAATGTTACCCAAAACCCGCTACCTGGTCATGCTAACCCTCCTGCTGCCGTTAATGCCATAACCATAGGAGATTCTGAGTTTGACCCTCTCACCCTCATATGTGCCTTAGAACCCATGTCTGAACCCCAAATCATCTTCTGTGATGAATCATACCTAAGAGAGTCTGTACCTCCCTTGGTAATCACCTATGAGCCACAAGTCCCTCAAGTTATCACTTATGATGAGCCAGAATTGGATGAAGTCAGATATGTTACAAGGGGTGGAAGAATTTTCAAACCTGCTGAATTGAGAGTCGAAAATCCAGGGGCATTGGCTCGAGGAGAGGATATGTGAAAGACCCAGATGATGAAGTTGTGCAACAGTTGAAGAAAACTCAGGCTGTTATATCTGTTTGGGGATTGTTGATAGCATCAAAGAAACACAGAGAGGCTGTGTTAAAGGAATTGAATACAACACAGGTGTCCTCAGAAATATCTCCAGAGCAACTGGCTGAAGTTGTCGCTTTGACCCAGGCCACCAGGGTCATTAGTTTCTCAGATCAGGAGCTGCCTCCTCAAGGTCGGAATCATGCTAGAGCTCTTCATGTCACTATTGTCTGTGAAGGCAAGAAAGTACCATCTGTGTTGGTAGATAACGGATCCACATTGAATGTGTGTCCATTGAGAACTGCCATTACCTTGGGTTTCGGTCCCACTAATTTCGCCGAATCAACCCTTGGAATCCTCGCATATGACAACACCCGCAGAAATGTGGTCGGG
This sequence comes from Tasmannia lanceolata, assembly GCF_043159265.1. NCBI lineage: Eukaryota > Viridiplantae > Streptophyta > Magnoliopsida > Canellales > Winteraceae > Tasmannia > Tasmannia lanceolata. The sequence goes on along the minus strand of NW_027518688.1, from coordinate 7,190,191 downwards.
GTCCTTACCACCAAGATTATTGTAGGCGGTCAAGAATTTGAGGTTGAGTTTCAAGTTATTGATATCAAGGCCTCGTTCAATATGCTTCTGGGACGTCCCTGGTTGCATAAGGAGGGCGTTGTCACTTCGACCCTTCATCAAAAACTAAAGTTCATTAAAGATGGAAAATTGATCACTGTCAGAGGTGATGAAGAGCCAGAAATAGGACAGATAACAGGAAAAACTCTGATCCTTCCACTTGCAAAAGCAGAAGACTATAACTTGAATGGTTTCGCGTTCGACGTTGCTGCTATTTCCTATGAAGAGGCCTCTCGGGAGGAATTGTGCTTGCCTTTTGCCATCAGTCCTGTGGTTGCCAAGATGATGAGAAAAATGAACTACTTTCCTGGTATGAATTTGGGCCGTGATCTAAGCAAGACGTCTCACTGGCGCCCAATTAAAGCAAACCATGGAATTTTCGGTCTTGGATATGTACCTACTGAGGAGGAGGAAGAAGCCATGGAAGAATTGTTGAAATTGAAGGAAGAAATCCGCCGCACCGGAAGGGTACTCCCAATGGCTCCATATTCCTTATCGATGAATGGTCACTTTATCAAAGAAGGCGAGACTTCTCCATACTATGGGTTTTCTGAACCATGGTATGACTCGGTTACAGGAATCATGATACCTAGTTTTGAAATATTCAGTGGCCTCGCTCTCCCAGAAGCAGAACCGCCAGTATATTATGTTGAGAAGACTGTTGAGGACTGGTTAGTCTACCTTGAACCAGATATGTTGGGATCCTTGTTTGAAGAAGATGAGCCTGATGTTGCTTGGCAGAAGTTATCAGTTTTAGACCATTCTGAAGAGCAAGAAGAGACAGACTGGGAAGATGTGCTAGTAGCAGTTATTCAAAGCAATGATACCTCTACTGAACCTCAGAGTCAAATTGCACCTGCAACAGAAAATCTTTCAAACTGGAGTTTTAGTGTTTTTCCTACTTATTTTATTAAGTCAAGTCCTGTCAAGTCGATTGAATCCGAGTCAGTGCCTAGTCCAGGCGAGTCATTTTCTAATTTTATTTACAATGTGAATCCTGAGCCTGTTCAGGATGAGTCCAATGATAATGATGTAATTTCTTTCAATTCAATGAAATCTGATTCTCAGTATGTCTCTGTGTTTGCTTCTGACTTTAATAATGATAACACTCCCTCCTCAGACAAGGAAGAAGGGATCGACGAAACTCCCCTTGAATTGCAGCATATGCTCAAACAAGAGGAGGAGTGCTGAGCCCAGCCTCTTAAAGATGAAATCGAAATTATAAACATCGTAACAGAAGATTTAATACAGGAAATACGAATTGGAAATACTCTATCTCCTGAAGAGCGTGATGAATTAATAAAACCTACTTAAGGAATATAAAGAAGTTTTTGCCTGGTCCTACAAAGATATGCCTGGGTTGAGTGAAGACATTGTTCAGCATAAGCTGCCTTTGTTACCAGGAATTAAACCTAAAAAGCAGAAGCTAAGAAGAATGAAGCCCGAATGGGTCTTGAAAGTAGAGGAAGAGGTTACTAAGCAGTTGAATGCTGGATTTCTGCAAGTAGTAGAATATCCAGAGTGGCTCGCAAATATAGTACCTGTACCAAAGAAAGATGGAAAGGTGAGAATGTGTGTAGATTTCAGGGATTTGAACAAGGCAAGTCCAAAAGATGATTTCCCTCTACCACATATCGATATCCTGGTAGACAATACGGCCGGGCATGAATTACTATCTTTCATGGATGGCTTCTAGGCCTACAATCAAATTAAGATGGCACCCGAGGATATGGCTAAAACCTCATTCATTACACAATGGGGGACATATTGCTATCGGGTAATGCCATTTGGTCTCAAGAATGCCGGTGCGACATACCAAAGAGCAGCTACAGCCTTACTCCATGACATGATACATAGAAAAGTCGAAGTTTATGTCGATGATATGATTGTAAAAGCCAAGGAAAGGAGAGATCATATCCCGAACCTTAAGAAGTTCTTTGAAAGAATACTCAAATACCAGCTTCACCTGAATCCCAGCAAGTGTGTATTCGGGGTTACCTCTGGTAAGTTGCTAGGATTCATGGTGAGTCAAAGGGCATAGAGGTAGATCCTCAGAAGATTAAGGCTATCTAAGAGATGCCGCCGCCTAAAACCGAGAAGGAAATTCAGGGATTCCTAGGAAGGATACAGTTCTTAAGGCGTTTCATCGCTCATCTGACTTCAACTTGTGAACCTATCTTTAAGCTCTTAAAGAAGAACTCTTCTAAAGAATGGACAGAGGAATGTCAACAGGCCTTTGAGAAGATAAAGCAAAGTTTATCTGAACCACCGATAGTAGCACCAGTAATACCGGGGCATCCATTGCTGCTTTACTTGTCAGTAACAGAAACCACCATGGGTTGTATGTTAGCACAGCAAGATCCAGAAACCAAGCATGAAAAGGCTGTGTACTATCTTAGCAAGAAGATGTTGGATATGAACAGAAGTACACTGTTCTAGAAAAAACCTGCTTAGCCTTGGTTTGGGCATCTCAGCGACTCAGACATTACCTCTTATCGCATAAGGTCCTGCTTCTGTCAAGGATGGATCCTCTGAAGTATCTCTTTGAAAAACCAGCCCTGACAGGTAGGACTGCCAGGTGGTTATTATTGTTGTCTGAGTTCGGCATCACCCATGTAACCCAAAAATCAGTAAAGGGCCGAGCCATTGCTGAACAATTGGCAGAAGCACCCCGAGAAGAAAGTCAGCCTTTCAAGCCGATGTTCCCAGATGAAGAGATCATGATGGTAGAAGATGAATATCCAGAAACTAGTTGGACCCTCTATTTTGATGGAGCAGCAAACCAGACAGGGCAAGGAGTAGGGGCATTGCTTGTGTCACCTCGAAATGAGCATGTTCCCCTTGCCGTTAAGTTACAATTTAATTGTACCAACAATATGGCAGAGTATGAAGCATGCATTGTTGGGCTTGAGGCCGCATTGGCCTTAGGCATAGAGAATCTTGACGTATATGGAGATTCGAAGTTAATCATTTGCCAAACTCAAGGAGAATGGAGAACCAAAGAAGAAAAGCTACAGCCATATCATGAATACTTGGATGTTCTTGCTCGACAATTTCGGTGCATCACTTTCAGTTATTTACCAGGGTTGAAGAATAGATTCGTCGATGCCTTAGCGACATTAGCTTTTATGATTGACATACCTCACAATATGAAGATGAGGCCCATCACGGTTCAAGAGCAATGGGCTCCTGCATATGTTGATGCTATAGAAATAGCTGCAAGATGTCCCGATGGTAAGCCATAGTATACGGACATAAAGAACTACATCTCAGGCCAGGGGCATCCCAATGAGGCGTCGAGTAAAGAAATAAAGACTTTGCAGAGATTGGCAGCTAATTTTGTCATTTGTGGAGGGGAGTTGTATCGACGGTCTTTCGACGGAATTCAACTCTTATGTGTCACTGAAGATCAGGCAGAAGAAATTCTCGCAGATATTCATGAAGGGGTGTGTGGGCCTCATACGAATGGGAAGATGTTGGCAAGGAAGATCCTACGTCTGGGGTACTATTGGCCAACATTGGAAGCAGATTGTCACACATTCGTGAAGAAATGCTATAAATGTCAGATACATGCGAATCTCATCCATGTACCACCCACCGAATTGCATTCTCTTACCTCTCCTTGGCCGTTTTTGGTATGGGGAATTGACATCATTGGCAAGATTTCTCCTAGGTCATCTAATGGTCACGAGTACATACTAGTTGCAATTGACTACTTCACCAAGTGGGTTGAGGTCGCTTCTTATGCAAAGCTTACATCTGCATCAGTTGCCAAATTCATACGAACCAATATCATATGCAGATATGGAATTCCCCATGAACTTATCTCAGATAACGGATCTCATTTCAAGAAGGAAGTAATCACTCTTTGCGAAGAGTTCAAGATTAAGCATCACAAATCCTCACCTTATCGGCCGCAGACGAATGGAGCGGTAGAAGCTGCAAACAAGAATGTCAAGACTGTCATTAGCAAAATGTCAGAAACTTATAAGGATTGGTCAAATAAGTTACCGTACGCCTTGTGGCCTTACAGAACATCAATTAGAACTTCAACTGGGGCAACCCCTTACTCTCTTGTTTATGGGATGGAAGCAGTGCTACCTGTTGAGATCCGTGTACCTTCGCTCCGAGTATTGACTGAAGTCAGGTTGCCAGAAAATAAATGGGCAGATGCCAGATATAAAGAGCTGAACATGCTAGATGAGAAGAGGTTAAAGGGCGCTTTACCATGTACAGGGTTACCAGCGCAGAATAGCCCGGGCTTTTAATAAAAATGTTAAAATCAGAGATCTAGAAGAAGGCAATCTTGTTTTGAAAGAGAACCGAGCACCAGTGTTTGACCCAAGAGGCAAGTTCAAGCCAAATTGGTCAGGACCATACATTGTGGACCAAATCTTACCCGGAAAAGCCGTCAAGCTCCGTAATTTAAATGGAGAAATATTACCGGAACCAACAAATCTTGATCAACTCAAGAGGTTCTATGCTTGAACACCAGAAGGCCGTCTTTTGGCTGAATAAATCCCAAACTCATAACCCAAAATTAAAAAAAAAAAGAAAAAAAAAATATATATATATATATAACCTTTTGCAAACCTTTTTGAGCCTAAATAAAATTTTCCTTCAAAACCCAATATACTAGGGGCATTCGCCCTGAACTACGCATGACCTGATCCCTACACTGGGGTACGTAGGCAGCTCGACCAAACCGAGTTCGGTTGTTTCAAAAGAAGAAAATCAATTATTCCAAAAAGAAGTTGAAAAGAAAAAAAAAGAAAAAGAAAAAATCCACGCAAAAAGAAAAGAAAAATTAAAATACCTTCAAACTAGGGGCATTTGCCCTGAACTACGCATGACCTGATTCCCACACTGGGATACGTAGGCAACCTATTCACAGGTTCGGTCGAAATTCTTGTAGAACCTTAAGCCATTCATTGAAAAGCCCTACCTCACTTATAAAGTCCTTTTATTGTTCAAGTAAAAAGAAAATGAAAATGAAAAAAAAAGAAAAAAAAAAAGAAATGGAGCTTGAAGATCTGCTAGATTGAAAACCTGAAAAGGCGATCTAGGCAAAATTTAGGATCATTCCACTGCTAAGTTGAAAACCTGAAAAGGCGACTTAGGCAAAAGTTAAGGGAGTGGCCTGCTGAGTCGAAAACTTGAAAAGGCGATTCAGGCAAAAGTTAAGGCCGAGCGGTCCGCCAAGTTGAAAATCCAAAAAGGGAGACTTGGTCGTGGTAAGATTGGGTTCGCGTCAGAAAAATTACATCGATCTCTGAAGTCGCAGTAGGTCAGGCAAAGCTAATAACAACAATTCCTGAAACTAGGGGCATTAATTTCTAGCAATTGGAAAGTTGATAGAAATATATACGAAGTATTACTGTCTTAAAAATAAGTGAAGATGTTTGTCAATGGAGAAATATTCTTTTAAAGAGGCCAGCCTAACCCAAAAGAAAATACTGATAAATCAGAAGCATCACGAGATTACTTGAGTAATCTTTCTTCTTTTGTCTTTTTATTACAAATGTCTGTGGTTCTATTTTTTAGAAAAAAAATTTACGAATGCTATTTTAAGAATTGTTGTAGGGTGCAATCACTCTGAAAGCAGGTTCATTAACAAGTTCTGAGAAACTTGGAAGAGGCGAGACTGTCTCGAATGGCGAAAAATCTTTGAAGAATGATCTCTGGTCAATGAATAGAAGAAGGTTAGAATGCCTCAAACTGAAGTGGCATCTCATATTCAAGCCCTGAAAGTCCTTTGCTGCATAGTGTTATTAAATCCTTTGCTTCTAAAGTTGTTAATTGGAAATTCTGATTTCTTTCAAAACTCAAATTATCATATTCTCTCTGAGTCCATTTGAAAGTGGTCTTTTCTCTTTGAACATCATACGAATGTGATGTCTCATTTCCTTGGAATTCGTATAAATACGATATTCCATTGTCTCTGAGTTATCTTTGAGCATCATATGAATATGGTGTCTCATTTCCTTGAAATCCGTATAAATACGTTATTTCATTCTCTCTGAGTCCATTTGAAAATGGTCTTTTCTCTTTGAACATCATACGAATATGATGTCTCATTCCTTTGGAATTCGTATAAATACGACATTCCATTATCTCTGAGTCATCTTATCTCTGAGTTATCTTTGAGCATCATATGAATATGGTGTCTCATTTTCCTTGAAATCCGTATAAATACGTTATTTCATTCTCTCTGAGTCTATTTGAAAATGGTCTTTTCTTTTGAACATCATGCAAATATGATGTCTCATTATCTTGGAATCCGTATAAATATGGTATTTCATTCTCTTCAAATCATTCGAAAATGGTCTGTTGTTCTCTTTGAGCATCATATAAATGTGATGACTCATTTCCTTGGAATCCGTATAAATATGGTATTCCATCTATTCGAGTCCATACAACTATGGTCTCTTATTCTCTTTGAGCATCACACAAATGTGATATCTCATTTCCTTGGAATCCGTATAAATATGGTATTCCATTCTCTTCGAGTCCATACAACTATGGTCTCTTATTCTCTTTGAGCATCACACAAATGTGATATCTCATTTCCGTGGAATCCGTATAAATATGGTATTTCATTCTCTCCGAATCCATTCAAAAATGGCTCCTCAATTCTCTTCGAGCGTCATACGAATATGATGTCTCATTTTCCTTGAAATTCGTATAAATACGCTATTTCATTCTCGTCGAGCCGTATGAAAATGGTCTTTGCCCTTTGAACATCATACAACTATGATGTCTCATTTCCTTGAAATCCGTAAAAATACGGTATTTCATCTTATCCAAGCCCATTAAAAAATGATGCTTCGTTTTCTTCAAAAATCTTTCGAAAGTCATCTGTTATTCTCTAAAACCATTCGAAAATGGCGTCTAGTTTCCTCTGAAACCATTCAGAAACGGTATTCCTTTCCCTCCGAATATCCATTCGAAAATGGTATCCCATTCCGTCATTGCCCGTTCGAAAACGGCACCGCATCATATTCATCTTTTGTTCTGGATTGCAAGATTTTTGCACCCAGAGTAAATCCGATTCTCCATTATTCTAAACTACCATCCCATGGTGTTTAGAGTAAAAGATTTTTGATATATGTTCAAAATTCTAGGATTTCATCTAGGGTCTTGCATTATATTAGGTTGCATTGTGTCTAGGGAGTCCTTGTCGATTAAAGCTACGCAAAATGGTTCTGTCACTTTTACTTTGGTATTCAATGACTACGTCATCTTTACCAAAGAGGTGCATCTGCAGACACCCCCATTTTGCTCTGCCTTAGTCAACAAAGAAGTTAGTATTTTTCTATCGGTTTTCCAGTGTCTTCTATTTCCGTGTCCGTCTCTTATATTTTCTCGATCTTATCGATCATTTCTGCCGTGTTTCGCATTATCCCGCTAAGTGTTGAGAAAGGTTATTCACGAGAATCCGAGCAAGGGGGGAGTTTGGACCCGTTCGGTGGGCCCGCATTGAGCATTTTTGTTTAGACTTGGGACAAACAATGAAACCATGCATTTTTCCATGGAAAATGCATTTCGGCTTTATTTGGAATTAACATTGAAACATTAATTTCTATGAGAAGGTGCTCATGTGTTTTAAGCCATGGGATGGGGCCCACCATGTGCTCAACATGGTGTGGGCCCATCACCTTATTTGTAAAAGCATTTAGACAAATTGGAATAGAGGCCACCATGATAAAAAGTTTAAAGGTAGGTCCATTATCATTTGTGGGGCCACTATCATTAATTTTTTTGTTTTTTTGTGATGGTGCCACTATCATTTTGAGCATCGTAATCTGATGTGTGGGACCCTCAATTACGTGCGTGATGTAGATGACCATAAGGTTTGGTAATTCCACCACCTAATAAATAAATTCTGCAATATTTGGGGATTCCCTATGTCATTGTTTTGAAAAGGAAATTTTTTAAGCATGGTGTAAAGTTACTCTCGGTCATCGAAAATAGTTGGCAACATCCTCTCCCTTTCTAGAAAGAGTGCTCGGATATTCCTTTGATAGAGGGTGGTTTTTTTAGCAACACAAAGGAAGTGGGTAGGAATAAAAGAAAAAAAAAGAAACAGGGGAGAGGAGAAGAATCCGTTTTAAGGCAAGAGAAATATGGTTCTAAAAAAAAAAAAGAAGATCGTAGATAGCAGCTTTGGTGTTTGATAAAAAAAGGAAGACAACAAGTGATCCACCCTCTAGTGTTAGGAAGCTTTTAAGAAAAAAAGAAAAATACCCATTTTCAGGATGAGGTGGCTCGGTTTTTCTAAAAATAAAGAGCAACTCTATAAAAAAGAAAAACCGTGAGATTGTGAGGGGCGGTGTTTTCCCTCTCCCATTGCTAGCTTCTGGGTTTTCCCTCTCCCATTGCTAGCTTCTGCGTTGCCCCCTCCCCTCACTCACTCTGTTTGTCTTCCTCTCTCCGATCCGTCTCCATCTCACCTTCCTTCGGTAAAAAACAGAGTGCCATAACTCTCTAACTCTTTATCTCTCTAACTCGGTCTTTCTCCCCCTCTCTATCTCTCTATCTCTCCCTCTCTATCTCTGTGTATCTCTCACTCATCTTCTCGGTCTCACTTACACTCTCTGTCTCTCTCATTTTCTATCACTCTCACTCTCTCTGTTTATCTCCATCTCCCTCTCTATCACTTTCTCTCCCTCTGTTTATCTCTATCACTCTCCCTCTTTATCATTCTCTCTCTCTCTATCTCTAACGTTCCTCCCTATCACCCTCTCTCTCACTCACTCTCTGTTATCCCTCTCTGTCGTCTGTATCTCTCTCTCTCTCTCCACAGTGGGAAAAAAAAAGCGGAGCGGATTGCACGTCGGCGAGATTTTTCGGATTTTTCGGCTCTTGGATTCGGCAAGGATCGCGATCAAAGGTAGGTGCACAATTCTCAGATTTTTCCAAGATTATTTGGCATTTTTAATATATTTTTTGCATGATTTTTAGCATTTAATTGAATTTAATTCAATATTATATGTGTGTGCTCAAAATCATGATCTACATGACTGTTTCAATTCCGATTCGTCCCGAAATTTAATACACTGATCTATTTAAATAGACTAAAATAACTATCGGATCGAATCGGACATTGAATCAAAGGATTTCGAAAATTTGAGTGAAGAGTGGAATTTTATTTAAAATAATGGCTGAGAAATTACAAAATTTGAAAAAATAGCTATCTCAGGATGATTTATTTTGTGGAATTTCAAATTTTTCTTGTGTTCATCACAGCAGAACAAGATTAAAGGACATTTTCCGGAGTCGTAATTTTCTCAAAAATCATGTTTTAAAAATAGAAAACTCTTCGAAAACATCTTTTTGACGAAGAAAAATAAAATATATATTAAATAAATTCTAAAATTAATGAAATTTCGTGGGAAAATAATATGGTACTGATATATTCTACCATGAAATTTTAGGAATTTTTGGATTCTGTTTGGTATATTATTTGATGCTTTCTTTGAAACTTAGCAGATTTTGTCAGATATTTTACTGACATCAAATCACAAATAAAATTCTCAAAAGTTTTACCGTAGTCTTATATTTCAAATTTCTTGCTGCTGTAAAATTTTCAATTGATTTGGATCTTGTTTCCTAAGGGATGTAGTATAAATTCATAATCTGGTCTTAAAATTGAAAAATCAGCAATTGATAGTAAATAGTCTCTGAAATTCATGAAAATCTTACAGTATGCTATGTTTATTCATATCTTATTACTGTAGAAATTTCAATGAATTTAGATTTCTATTTCTATTAGTTTCTGTGTTATTTTTACAATCTGGTCTCATTATTGTTAAATCAAAATTAAATAGGAGCTTAATGTAAAAATCTGCAAAACTCTGTTAATAAGCTACATACATTCCCATCTTGTTTCTGTAGAAGTTTCAGTTTGTTTCGAATTCGTTTGCAATAATTTCACTTGTAAAATCACTCATATCTTTGAAATTGATAAATTCCATTGAAAATTCGAAATTAATTAAAAATCATTGTGAAAATTTCCAAAGAACCTTAAATATTTTTCACATGTTCACTCCTTACTCCATTGAAACAGAAATCTTAGGATCTTTAGATTTCCCTGGAAAAGTGGCTAGTGCATCCATAATCGTATCCCAATTGCAATCGATCTTAGACAATTTGAATATTTAAGCTATAGCATGTTATTGGCTCCGAGGTTACTGTCCACGGAAATCCTGAGATATGCCAGGCAATAAGGTGCTATAACTTAAGATTAAATTGCACAAGGAAAGAGCGCACGATTCCCTTTCGTGGATGCTATTCTAGGCCGAAATTGGTGAACCATAGAACCTTTGGTATTCCTTAAATGTCCAGAAACCGAAAATCCTTGAAATCTGAAATTAATTAACTTCAAGAACTTGAATCGATTTGTCTCGAGTCTTTCGGAACCATTGGATTATGGTTTCCGATATAAGAACCATTAGAGCCCAACTTAGGAACATTTATGTCAGGTCGTGTCCTAGGTCTTAGGAAGTCTTAGGTTTCAGGGAGTCCTAGAGTTAGGAGTCCAGCCTCATCACGGACGTTTGCTATGGATAGCAACCGTGCCATAGGTCTAGTTACACTAGTCACCCAATCTTTCCCTAGGACAAGCCTAGTTACCTAGGATGTAGGTTAACCTGCATTAGTCTAAGGAACAACTTGCACTTAGATAGGACCATATAGCATCTTAGATGAAGTCTTCGGATAATAAAATCTTCAACTTGAATTAAATAATTTCTCGTAAAACTGTTGAAACAGTCAATCTGGTCTAGATCGGTGTCCTAGATGAGTTAGGCATAAGTAGCTTAGTTCAGGTGCACCGAACTACGTCGACTCTGATCCCAGTGAGGCTTGGGTACATAGGCAGCTTGGATGTCTGATGGCATACCAACCGCGAGTCGGCTCCACAACAAATTGTGGGGTTTTGTATATTAATTTTCTTGTAAATTATTAATTAAATCATTTAGGATCTACAATGAAATTAGATCATAGGATGCATGTCACATAGTTAGCACACTAACATAGAGTTAAATGAGCCATTTAAAAGAAATTCAAAAGAGTTAACTTTTGGAATTGAAGACCGATTATCGGGCAAGAATGGTGCATGTGGTGGATAATTCCCCATACCTTCCATTCTTGTAACCAGGTAACGAGTCTAGATTTCTGGTTAATTATGGGTCCTAGATCCCACATCTAGGTGGCGACTCTGTCACTCTCTTTTGCGTGGAATTCGGATTGCCTTAGTGATCCCAACTTCATATAAAAGATGAATTAAAATCAATAATAAAAGAGCACACGTCAATCGCGTGGGTACGAGAGACCAAGAGAAGGCATGGCGGCTCGCGCCCCACCCCTCTCGCGGGATCGGGTCCCACAGTTTGGCGACTCTGCTGGGGAATGACTAATCCTATGTGTGACCATTGGTCTCTCGTACCCACACGATTGGCGTGTGCTCTTTCATTATTGATTTTAATTCATCTTTTATATGAAGTTGGGATCACTAAGGCAATCCGAATTCCACACAAAAGAGAGTAACAGAGTCGCCACCTAGATGTGGGATCTATGACCCATAATTAACCAGAAATCTAGACTCGTTACCTGGTTACAAGAATGGAAGGTATGGGGAGTTATCCACTACATGCACCATTCATGCCCGATAATCGGTCTTCAATTCCAAAAGTTAACTCTTTTGAATTTCTTTTAAATTGCTCATTTAATCTCTATGCTAGTGTGCTAACTACGTGACATGCATCCTATGATCTAATTTCAATGTAGATCCTAAATGTGTATCTTGATTTCTTAATTTGTTTGAATTCAATCTAAGTAGAAGTTCTCCTAAAATTCTAATTTCATGGAAGGTCCTAAATAATTTAATTAAGAATTTACAAGGAAATTAATATACAAAACCCCACAATTTTTTCTGGAGCCGGCTTGCGATTGGTAAGCCATCAGACATCCAAGCTACCTACGTACCTAAGCCTCACTGGGATCAGAGTCGACGTAGTTCGGTGCACCTGAACTAAGCTACTTATGCCTAACTCATCTACGACACCGATCTAGACTGGATTGACTGTTTCAACAGTTTTAAGAGAAATTATTTAATTCAAGTTGAAGATTTTATTATCCTAGGACTTCATCTGAGATGCTATATGGTCCTATCTAAGTGCAAGACATCCCTTTGACTAATGCAGGCGAACCTACATCCTAGGTAACTAGGCTTGTCATATGAGAAAAGTGAGGTGACTAGTGTAACTAGATCTATGGCACGGTTGCTATCCATAGCAAACGCCCGTGATGAGGCTGGACTCCTAACTCTAGGACTCCCTAAAACCTAGGACACGACATGACGCAAATGTTCCTAAATAGGGCTCTAATGGTTCTTACGATGGAAACCACAATCCAACGGTTCCGAAAGACATGATGTAAATTGATTCAATTTGCTAAAGTTAATGATTTTCAGATTTCAAGAATTTTCGGTTCCTAAACATCTAAGGAATACCAAAGGCTCTATGGTTTGCAAGTTTCGACCTCGAATCATAATCATGGAAGGGAATCGTGCTCTCAACCCATGTATAATTTAGCACATAAATTATAGTATCTTATTGCCTGGCATATTTCTCAGGATTTCCGTAGACAGTGGACCTCAGAGCCAATATCATACTATAATTTACGCACTCCAATTATGCTGGATCGATCGCAATTAGTATACGATTATGGTTACGATCTCGGCAGTTAAATTGTCACAGCATAGCCAATTTACAAAGGCAATCTATGAACTCTAAGGTTTCTGTTTCAAAAAGTTAGGGATTGAATTTATGATGAAAATTTAAGGTTTTTTGGAGACTTTTACTGACTTTTGTATTGATTTGCTATTAAATTGTGATTTAATATCATTAAGACCAGATTGTTAGGAATAGACACTAACCCTAACCAATCGAGCTCTAAATCAGTTAAAACTTTTTCAAGTAACAAGATATGGATAATTGTAGCTTACTGGAAAACTTTCATGAATTATCATTAAGATTTGATATCAATTTCTGATTTTCCAAAATTTAAATCAGAATATAGATTAACACATCAACTTGTAGCACATCAATTTCAAATTAATCCAAACTTTTCCAGAATAAATATAATCATGAGATTATACTACTGTATGACTTTCATAAATGTTTATTACGATTTGATGCCAATTGAAATTCACACAAAAATCGGATGAAACCAAAGAATTACTTAAAAAAGCAAACCTAATAGTATCCTAAAATCAAATAAAAAATTCCAGTAGATATATATTAGATTATAAAATTTTTTATCAAAATTTCAAAACTTAAAAATTAAATCTCTTCCAGAAAATCGATTTTTAAATAGAAAAGGGGAATTTGTTTCCTAGAAATTTAAACCCATTTATTAAAATAAATTACTAAACCATATTAAAACTTTGCAAAACCAATTTAAAATTTTTATCCAACATTCTAGTAACCTAAGTTACTGGTTTGTAAAGAAAAATTTCAAAAAATTACTAATTTAATACGAAAAAGAATTACGGCACGTAAAACGAAAAAACGATTAGAAAACAAATAAAAAAACCTTTTTTCAAAAAACAATCTCGTGAAAAATTCAATTTATTATTGGAAATTAATTCTAGAGAGTTTCATTAATTTTTAAAATATTTTGATATTTATTAAAAATGGCCGAAATTTAAGATAATTTAAAACCGGATTAAAAAAATTCCAAAAAATTCAAAATTTTTTGGATATTCTGGAAATCAAAACATTAGTTTGGAAATAAGATTTTATAAATTTTGGACATGGTTTGATATACTTTTGGATTCGTTCAGCAAGAAATAACCCCTTTCGGGGTTATTGTTTGAAAATTAGAATGAAAATTAAGCAGCCAAACCGTGATTGAAAATTAAGTTTCCAGTAGTATTTTATTTTATAGAAATCCCAAAAAATATCAGTTTTTAAAGAAACTCACGTTTTCTAACACTTGCTTTGATAATCCGATTTAAATCCATATTAAATAAAAAATGAAAGAAAATCATTATTAAATGGAGAAAATTTAATTTTTGGATCAAATTTTGGATTTTGAAAACTCATAATCTATATTATAACATATTGGAATTTCAAGAAAAAATTCATTGATTTGATCTATCAAAAGTAAAACCCTAGCATGCTTTTCTACTTTTGATATTACAACGATAAAGATCCTACCGTGATCGCGCTTCTTGTCTCTAGGGTGCGTAGATCCGAGGTATACGCTTTGTCGCACCCTTTTATATGATGAAGAAGACCCAAAGAACACTCCAAAAATTCTTGATTGTGTGATGCCTTGGAGAAGAAGAAGGAATTCAAGAATTCCTTTTTGTCAAGAACACTTGAGAGAGAGATCACACTTCAAGAGAAAAGAAATTTTTTTTCTTCTTGGGAGGAGAGAGAAAAAAATGAATTTTGATCTTTTTCCCCTCTTTTTTAGGATTGTTTGCTTTGATTTTTATACAAAAAAGCTAAAGTTAAGAGAGAAATAGTAGTTCCCAATATGAGAGCTCTCATTTTTGGCTTGTTTTCAATTTTCCCCTCTTGCTTGCTTTCTTTCTTGTTTCCAAATTGGATTTGATTCCAATCTTAATTTATTGTCAATCAAGACATGCTATTCTTTATTCCACATTGCTTCTTTGGAAGAAAACCTTTTTTAAGCAATCATTCCTCTTTTCCTTCTTTCCTTCTTTTCTTTTTTTTTATTCTTTATATTTTTCTTTTAACGGTGACATCATCAAGGTTGGATGCTCAATTCATGTGGGTCAGCCATGTGGGGCGCCCACCATGGTGGTCGACCCATATGGGTGAACCCACATGAGCTCCATCTTTACGGGCTTTAGCCCAATGGGCCATTTCACACGGGTTTCGCGTTTCTCCGTAAAAATTAAATACAATCTTTCTAAATTCAACATTCTATATATGGACCCAACCCATTTGACATTTATGGTGCATCCCTCACATATGATCGAACCATCTTTTTTGGGAAAATAATTTTTCGGACCAAAATGCCCCTATTTGACAATTACACATCCAAATGTGACCAAAATAACCTTAAATTGGTTCACCCCTAAAGGGAAATGTTAAAAATGGAAAGTCTTTGTGATAAAACTTCAAAAATAGAAACTTTTAAAGTTGGGTCCTTTTGATGAGCAATATCAAACAGGATCATTTGGTACCCCCTGAAAATACCCAAAATGCCTTCGACACTTAGAATTTCCAAATTAAGCGAAACTCCTGAGAAATTCTAAATTTAGCAGGTTTTTAAAAATTCAGGAAATCATTCATAATCTCTCAGACATATTTCGGGGATCAAAAGAAATACACAGGAAAAGACCAAATTACCCCGAGGTGCTAGAATTTGGCGAGGCTAGGGAAAACCCTGAGAAATTCTAAAAATAGCAGACTTTCAAAAATTTATGAACGGACTCAAGATTTCTTAGACACAACTTAGGGACCAAATATGATATGTTTGGAAATGTCTAAAATACCCTTGAAGTGCAAGACTAAGAGAAAATCTTGAAAGATCTAAATTTAGCAGGTTTCCCAAAGCTTACGAAATTACTCATAATCCATCAACCGTACCCTCGAGATGGTTTTGGACATATGAGAAATGATTGAAATATCCATAAGATGATGAAAATGTGTAAGCTCCATGAGTTTCTAAAAATAGCAGCTTTTTCAAAAATTTGTAAAATCACTCAAGATTTCTCAAATATAACTCGGGGGTCAAACAAGACACATCGGGAATGACCAAAATACCCCAGCAGTGCAAAATAGGCAAAAATGAGGGAAACCCTGAAAATTCTAAAAATAGCAGGTTTTTTCATTTGCTTGGAAACTTGAACTTTCATCTTTCAGAGGCCAAAGGAACCCCCTAGAGACCTTCAGGATTGCGAATCAACTTCAAAACTCTCATAATGAAATGAAATCTACCCTAAAATGCATAGATGCCTAATCTAATGCTGAATACGGACTCAAGACTCGATGATACTACCGAATCTTTCGCTTTTTAAAGCGTAGCAAAATGGGAGTGTCTACAGATGCCCCTCTTTGGTAGAGATGACGTAGTCATCGAATACCAAAGCAAACGTGACAGAGCCATTTTGCGCAGCTTTAATCAACAATGGATTCACTAGACAATGTAACCTAACCTAATGCAAGAACCTAGATGAAGTCCTAGAACATAATCAAGATCATTTAATCTAAACATCGTAACTTGATGGTTCAGAATAATAAAGAACTGGATTCAATCTGGGTGTAAAAATCATGCAACCTAGACGTGGCGCCGTTTTCAAACGGGCAACGACGGAAGGAGGCACCGTTCCCTGAACGGGCTCAAAGAAATCAGAGAATTAGCCTATTCGCTAGTGAGATGGGGGCTAATGGATTTAAGATCGGATTTGACAATTGAGAATGAGACTGGAAATGATAATTTAATAACTGGAGGACTCGATTACCGGAAAATTAGAGGCTTAAGGACTTGAGAACCGGAGAACTGAGAAACCGAATAATCAAACAATGGGTGGACTAGAGAATTGGAAGACTGGATAACTTGAAACTGGAGGATTGAAGATTTGATGAACTGAAGAATTGGAAAACTGGAGAAGTAGAAAATTTAGGGACTGGATATTTGCAGAGCTGAAAATTGGAGAACTTGATGATTAAAGGACTCAATAGTCGGATAACTGAAGAATTAAAGAACTGAGAAGTTAAAGAGCTAGTTCACTGGGAATTGTAGAACTTGATTACTAGAAAACTGGAGAGTCAAAAATTGATAATTGGTGAACCGGGGATTAGATTGGATTGACATTTTGATTGATTCCATTGGGATTGGAATTTGATCACTGGATGTTAGGACTGGAAACTGGAATCTTGATCTAAACATCGAGAACCGGGAATCTAGAACGAAGACATATTGGATACCTGAATTAGAGTACTGAAACACTGGATTTTCGGACACTGGAACAGAGTGTTGGAATTGGAGTGTCGAAATACTGAGAACAGGAATACGAGTACTAGAAAATGGAACACTGGAATACTGGTGATAAGGATACTGGACACTAGAACTGTGATACTGGAATATTGGATACGGGAACTGGAGACTAGAACTGGCATAGTGAAATACTGGAATACTGGAATTGAAACTGGATACTAGATGCTGGAACTGGAATACTACAGTACTGGATACTGGAACTGGAATACTAGAATACTGGATACTGGAACTGGAATACTAGAATACTGGATACTGGAACTGGAATATTGGAATACTGGATACTGGAACTGGAATTTTGGAATACTGGATACTGGAACTGGAACTGGAATACTGGAATACTGGAATCGGTGAACTGGTACTGGCGAATTAAGAATTGGTGATTGAAGAACTAGTAAACTGGTTTTTACACAAGTTTATTAGCATTTTGAATTGTTTACTGGGGATGAACAAGAAAGTCTCACAGGGCTTGAAATTTCTTAGATCAAGATCTTCTTTACTGGGGATATGAATTGGGACCTCGGAATATTTGGACACTGGTACAGAGGATTCTTCTTTTGACAAGCATTCAGACAAATATTCAACTGACTGGAAGGAGATTCCGATTTTTAATGGTTCATCTTTATGAGAAACAGGCTCAACCACCATTGCATCTAAGGCTCTTCCAAGCTCAAGGTGCTTTTCTAGGGTATGATCTTCTTATGGGAACTGGTTTTTCAGATTTTTCTGCTTCTGGATTCTTCTGGAACTGACTTTGCTTAGACTGGATTTTTTTCTTAACTCCCGAAATCCTTGCCTGCGGATTAACTTAGCTCTGGAACAATTGCAGGGGGTTAGCTATACCAGGCATCTTTTACCGAGATAGCTGCAACATTTGACTAACTGGACAATGATCGACTCTATTAAAAAGGGGAAGATGGTAAAAGACAATATTGGATGAACGGGAAGTTTTTGAAAGAATGAGCTAAAACGAACAGGAATGGACTGACTGGACTGATACACAGTGATGCTCCTGACTTAGTTATCGTTTTGTTTGGTAAGTCTAGCCTTTCAAAGAGTAGTTTCTCAATTGATAAGGACTGGAAATTTTTTTTTTTTAAAAACAGTAATGCTCTTAGAATTTGATTACCACTCTTAGGATTGCTTCGTTTCAATGCCCCCAAGTTTCTTGGATGACATTTAAGCTTGCTCGAACTTCTTTTCTCTTCTTCAATCTTGATACCGGCTGTAACCTTCTTATAATGACTCTCTTACCGTGACCAAGTCACCTCTTCAGCGTTTTTAACTTGGCGGACCGTGTTAGCCTTAACTTTTGCCTGAATCGTCCTTTCGGATTCTCAACTCAGCAGGCTATCCCCTTAGCTTTTGCCTAAGCCGCCCTTTCGGGTTTTCAACTTAGCAGGGGAATGATCTTAAATTTTGCCTAGACCACCCTTTCAGGTTTTCAATCTAGCAGATCTTCAAACTCCATTCTTTTTGTTTTGTTTTTTTCACTTTTTGTGTTTTGGGACCTAAATCATTAAATCTAAACACCGGAAGGACTTTATAAGTAGGATAGGGCTTTTCAAAGAATGGCTTAAGATTCAATAAAGATTTCGACCGAACCTGTGAACAGGTTGCCTACGTATCCCAGAGTAGGAATCAGGTCGTGCGTAGTCCAGGGCGAATGCCCCTATTTTGAAGATAAATTGTTTGAAGGTTAATTGATTTTTCTTTTTTCTTTTCTTTCTAGAATAATTGACTTCCCTTCTTTTGGAACTTGTCCCTCTTTTTTCTAAAAGGATTGAATTTCTTTTTTTCTTTTTTTTGAATCGACTGAACTCGGTTTAACCGAGCTGCCTACGTACCCCAGTGTAGGGATCAGGTCTCGCGTAGTTCGGGACGGATGCCCCTAGTCTGATGGGTTTTTAAGAAAATTTCATTCAGGCTCGAAGGGTTTGCAAACCGGTATTCTTTTGACGTTGGGTTCTGATTTTGGGATTTATTCGGCCAAAGGAGGCCTTCCGATGTTCAGATTGGGAATCGATATAGGTTACTAGAGTCCCTCTGGTACTGATTATTTATTATTTTTTTCTCTTTTTTTTTTCACGGAGTTTGACGGCATTTCCCGGTAAGAGATAATCATTCTTCTTCCTTCTGGATATTGATAAGTAATTTGACCTTGAGGGTGCATATCGGTTTTTGGACATCATTTCATCCTTGAATCGGTGGCCCTTGATATTTTGATGATCGCTCTGAGATGATTGCTCTTGCACTTTTCATATTGATGGCTTTACATTGTCACTGGTGAAACCTGTGACCAGGGCCATTGACTGAAGATATGGAAGTTGTTTCGAATCCATGCCCCTTGTATAGCATGTGATATTCACTTCATTTTTTCTTGAACCTTCTATCTGGGTCTTTCTCCTGGCATTAATGGTAGCGCTTACTGGACCATCTCTTTATTCTCGAAATAGGTTTATCAATTCCTCACATTCTTCAGAGGGTAATGTATTTTCAATCGGCATTCACTGAATCAAAGTTTCAGTGCCAGTTTTTACCACTTCAATTTCATCTTGAAAGGCTGGGATTGGCGCTCCTCCTCTTGTTCAAGTAATTGTTGTGACTCAAGTGGAGTTTCGTCAATTTTGTCCTCATCTGAGGAGAGAGTATTATTCTCATTGTTTATTAAAGTCAGAAGCGCAAACTG
Source organism: Tasmannia lanceolata (assembly GCF_043159265.1). NCBI lineage: Eukaryota > Viridiplantae > Streptophyta > Magnoliopsida > Canellales > Winteraceae > Tasmannia > Tasmannia lanceolata. The sequence continues at coordinate 7,170,384 of NW_027518688.1, read as the reverse complement.
GAATGTATAGAGAAAGCAAGTTTCATTGAATTGAAAAAGACCACATCTGATAAGACTTATTCTGAACAGACTCATAATTCACCCTCTTGACTCAAAAATAAAAGTAAGAAATGACTCAACTGGACTAGAAACTTATTCAAACTTTTAGAAGACTGCACTTAATAACTGGACTTGACATCGTGACTGGACTTAATTAAAATAACAAAAGGACTAAGACGCTGCAACTGTCTGGCTTTGGAGGCTCGGCAAGGGCTGGCTCATAACTAGACTTGTTTCTTTTGTTAACCCTGGGTTGTCTAAGCATCGAGATCATCTGGCGACAGGGGATCGAGGAATCCTTCTGGCAACACTACGTTTAGATCTCTTCCGGCATCTGAGTCACTGTCGTCGTCACTGCTACTACTGAGCTCGATTATCGGATTTGGTTTGGACGGTCCTTCGTGTTCATGCTCATGAGTCAGAGACTTGAGTGGTTCCTTAGAGCTTTGACTGGCCGAGTTCCATATAACAAAACTTCCTTCTCTATCATCTTGGAGCTTAGAGTCCTGCGGTTGGAAACGATTGGCCTTCATTTGTTGCTTCATTTGATGAATCTCTTGCGCGAGGGCGGTCACTTGTCTAGAGAGATTCAAAATCAATCCTTCAGAACCCGTGGCCATGGAACTTTGAGCACGCCCATATGCCATGGAGAAGCTAGGGCTTTTGCCTTTAGAGGTAACATCAGCTGAGCCAAATATCTCATTCAATTGAACCCTGATGCAACGATTCTCTTCTTTAAGCTCTTGCAATTGTTGGAGGATAAGAGCCAAGGTATCAGCAGTGGTATTGGACCGGGTATTTCTTGAGCTTTCAGCCACAGGAGCTGACGGAGGAAGTGGCACAGAATCTGGATCAACAACGGAAGGTTGTGGAGAGCCAGGCCTCATTTGTAATAATGAATTGATCCGGACCTGAAAAATATTAGACATGGCTATGACAGTTCCTGGAATGGAAACAAGGAATATAAAGTGTAAGCCTGACATTCAAGGTGCGCTCTAAACTTGACGATTGAAAGATGATTATGGGTTAAACAAGCAATTGAAATGACAGAATGAATCCTATAGTGACTGAGACATGATGATGGAGACACGAATGCACTAGGGGATGCACTTAGTTTAAGGGTCATGGGAATAGACTCTGAGAGGGGTACCCCTAGAGTGAGAAGAGATCAATGAAATAAACAAGATTGGATCATTTGGACCAGGTATGATCAGATCATGAGATTGCATAATCGAAAGATTGTGAGATTTTGTTCCTGCCAGTTAGGGGATAGTATGAAGATACAATCGAATCACATGATAGAAGAATGAAAGGCATACGATCAAAAGATTAGATGAGATTGCATAGGATTTCTTTCAACGGGTAGATCAGGAATGACTAATCCTATGAGATCTTTGGAAATGATGAGATTTATATCCTAACCCCAAAGGGAAAGTTTTTAATCTTCGTACATTTTAACAGTGTTATCTGAAGGCATCAAAACCTAATCCTAATCTAGCGGAGTGGAGAGAGGATCTCGACTCATGACTTTGTTTGTGCACCTAAGGACCGATCGTAGCCATTGGAAGATGGACTACGGCCTAATTTAGACACAAATGGGTAGGATTTCCTAAGCTAGGCTCACACACGTGATGCACGTGTGTTCGTATACTACATGCATGTGTGGGTTAATCTAGGGGTAAGGCCAAGAGTTCCCTTAGCGCGAATCCGTGTTCAATATACTGTACCAGTGTCCGGTGTATCAGTACGTGAACAAGAGATCTGTTTACGTACCATAAAGGTACTAGGCTAAGAGTGGAATGCTTCTCTAGCACAGAGGCACCAGGTGATGAAATCCCAGTCAACCATGCTAGATAACACTCCGGGTTCCTAAAATAGGATTTGTGTGCATGTGAGATGCAAGAGTTTAGACACAAGTGATGTAAGTGTGTGCAATATGTTCGCGCAATCTATGATGCCTTCAGGTTTTGTTAGATTAAATTTGAGTAAAAAGTGATGAGAAAATAAAACATACAAACTAATCTAACAAGTATATAAGAGAGAGTTTTCATGAGCCAGTTAAATTAAATTCAAATGAGTTATCCTCTAAAGTTTTAATGAAGTTAGGTGGTCCCCAGGAGAGTCGCCAAACTGTGGGACCTCGAAATGACTAATTGAAACTCCCCAAACCGTGATTGAAAATTAAGTTTCCAGTAGTATTTTATTTTATAGAAATCCCAAAAATATCAGTTTTTAAAGAAACTCACGTTTTCTAACACTTGCTTTGATAATCCGATTTAAATCCATATTAAATAAAAAATGAAAGAAAATCATTATTAAATGGAGAAAATTTAATTTTTGGATCAAATTTTGGATTTTGAAAACTCATAATCTATATTATAACATACTGGAATTTCAAGAAAAAATTCATTGATTTGATCTATCAAAAGTAAAACCCTAGCATGCTTTTCTACTTTTGATATTACAAAGATAAAGATCCTACCGTGATCGCGCTCCTTGTCTCTAGGGTGCGTAGATCCGAGGTATACGCTTTGTCGCACCCTTTTATATGATGAAGAAGAGCCAAAGAACACTCCAATAATTCTTGATTGTGTGATGCCTTGGAGAAGAAGAAGGAATTCAAGAATTCCTTTTTGTCAAGAACACTTGAGAGAGAGATCACACTTCAAGAGAAAAGAGATTTTTTTTCTTCTTGGGAGGAGAGAGAAAAAAATGAGGGGTGGGGCGCCATCCCCAGCAGAGTCGCCAAACTGTGGGACCCGATCCCGCGAGAGGGGTGAGGCGCGAGCCGCCACGCTCTCTCTTGGTCTCTCGTACCCACGCGATTGACGTGTGCTCTTTTATTATTGATTTGAATTCATCTTTTATATGAACTTGGGATCACTAAAGCAATCCGAATTCCACACAAAAGAGAGTGACAGAGTCACCACCTAGATGTGGGATCTAGGACCCATAATTAACCAGAAATCTAGACTCGTTACCTGGTTACAAGAATGGAAGGTATGAGGAGTTATCCACCACATGCACCATTCCTGCCCGATAATCGGTCTTCAATTTCAAAAGTTAACTCTTTTGAATTTCTTTTAAATGGCTCATTTAACTCTATGTTAGTGTGCTAACTACGTGACATACGTCCTATGATCTAATTTCAATGTAGATCCTAAATGTGTATCTTGATTTCTTAATTTGTTTGAATTCAATCTAAGTGAAAGTTCTCCTAAAATTCTAATTTCATGGAAGGTCCTAAATGATTTAATTAAGAATTTACAAGAAAATTAATATACAAAACCCCACAATTTGTTCTGGAGCCGACTTGCGATTGGTATGCCATCAGACATCCAAGCTACCTACGTACCTAAGCCTCACTGGGATCAGAGTCGACGTAGTTCGGTGCACCTGAACTAAGCTACTTATGCCTAACTCATCTACGACACCGATCTAGATTGGATTGACTGTTTCAACAGTTTTAAGAGAAATTATTTAATTCAAGTTGAAGATTTTATTATCCTAGGACTTCATCTGAGATGCTATATGGTCCTATCTAAGTGCAAGACATCCCTTTGACTAATGCAGGTGAACCTACATCCTAGGTAACTAGGCTTGTCCTATGAGAAAAGTGAGGTGACTAGTGTAACTAGATCTATGGCACGGTTGCTATCCATAGCAAACGCCCGTGATGAGGCTGGACTCCTAACTCTAGGACTCCCTAAAACCTAGGACACGACATGACGCAAATGTTCCTAAATAGGGCTCTAATGGTTCTTACGATGGAAACCACAATCCAACGGTTCCGAAAGACATGATGTAAATTGATTCAATTTGCTGAAGTTAATGATTTTCAGATTTCAAGAATTTTCGGTTCCTAAACATCTAAGGAATACCAAAGGCTCTATGGTTCGCAAGTTTCGACCTCGAATCACAACCATGGAAGGGAATCGTGCTCTCAACCCTTGTATAATTTAGCACATAAATTATAATATCTTATTGCCTGACATATTTCGTAGGATTTTCGTGGACAGTGGACCTCGGAGCTAATATCATACTATAATTTACGCACTCCAATTATGCTGGATCGATCGCAATTAGTATACGATTATGGTTACGATCTCGGGAGTTAAATTGTCACAGCATAGCCAATTTACAAAGGCAATCTATGAACCCTAAGGTTTCTGTTTCAAAAAGTTAGGGATTGAATTTATGATGAAAAGTTAAGGTTTTTTGGAGATTTTTACTGACTTTTGTATTGATTTGCTATTAAATTGTAATTTAATATCATTAAGACCAGATTTTTAGGAATACACAGTAACCCTAATCAATCGAACTCCAAATCAGTTAAAACTTTTTCAGTAACACGATATGGATAATTTTAGATTACTGGAAAATTTTCATGAATTATCATTATGATTTGATATCAATTTCTGATTTTCCAAAATTTAAATCAGATTATAGATTAACACATCAACTTGTAGCACATCAAATTCAAATTAATCCAAACTTTCACAGACTAAAAATAATCATGAGATTAGACTACTGTATGACTTTCATGAACTTCTATTACGATTTGATGCCAATTGAAATTCACACAAAAATCGGATGAAACCAAAGAATTACTTAAAAAGAAAACTTAATAGTATCCTAAAATCAAATAAAAACTTTCAGTAGATATATAATAGATTATAAAATTTTATATCAAAATTTCAAAACTTAAAAATTAAATCTCCTCCATAAAATTGATTTTTAAATAGAAAAGGGGAATTTGTTTCCTAGAAATTGAAACCCATTTATTAAAATAAATTACAAAACCATATTAAAACTTTGCAAAACCAATTTAAAATTTTTATCTAACATTACAGTAACCTAAGTTACTGGTTTGTAAAAAAAAATTTCAAAAATTTACTAATTTAATACGAAAATGAATTACGGCACGTAAAATGAAAAAGCGATTAGAAAACAAATAAAAAAACCTTTTTTCAAAAAAAAAATATCATGAAAAATTCAATTTATTATTGAAAATTAATTCTGGAGAGTTTCATTTATTTTTAAAATATTTTGATATTTATTAAAAATGGCCGAAATGTAAAATAATTTAAAACCGGATTAAAAAAATTAAAAAAAAATCCGAAAATTTTTGGGTATTCTGGAAATCAAATCATTAGTTTGGAAATAAGATTTTATAAATTTTGGACATGGTTTGATATACTTTTGTATTCGTTCATCAAGAAATAACCCCTTTCCGGGTTATTGTTTGAAAATTAGAATGAAAATTAAAACAGCCAAACCGTGATTGAAAATTAAGTTTCCAGTAGTATTTTATTTTATAGAAATCCCAAAAAATATCAGTTTTTAAAGAAACCCACGTTTTCTAGCACTTGCTTTGATAATCTGATTTAAATCTATATTGAATAAAAAATGAAAGAAAATCATTATTAAATGGAGGAAATTTAATATTTGGATCAAATTTTAGATTTTGAAAACTCATAATCTATATTATAACATACTGGAATTTCAGGAAAAAATTCATTGATTTGATCTATCAAAAGTAAAACCCTAGCATGCTTTTCTACTTTTGATATTACAAAGATAAAAATCCTACCGTTGATCGCGCTCCTTGTCTCTAGGGTGGGTAGATCCGAGGTATACGCTTTGTCGCACCCTTTTATATGATGAAGATGACCCAAAGAACACTCCAATAATTCTTGACTGTGTGATGCCTTGGAGAAGAAGAAGGAATTCAAGAATTCCTTTTGTGAAGAACACTTGAGAGAGAGATCACACCTTAAGAGAAAAGAGATTTTTTTTTCTTCTTGGGAGGAGAGAGAAAAAAAACGAATTTTGATCTTTTTCCAATCTTTTTTAGGATTGTTTGCTTTGATTTTTATACAAAAAAGCTAGGGTTAAGAGAGAAATAGTAGTTCCCAATGTGAGAGCTCTCATTTTTGGCTTGTTTCCAATTTTCCCCTCTTGCTTGCTTTCTTTCTTGTTTCCAAATTGGATTTGATTCCAATCTTAATTTATTGTTAATCAAGACATGCTATTCTTTATTCTACATTGCTTCTTTGGAAGAAAACCTTTTTTATGCAATCATTCCTCTTTTCCTTCTTTCCTTCTTTTCTTTTTTTATTCTTTTTATTTTTCTTTTAACAAATATGATGTCACCATTATGACATCATCAAGGTTGGATGCTCAATTCATGTGAGTCAGCCATGTGGGGCACCCACCATGGTGGTCGAACCATTTGGGTGAACCCACATGAGCTCCATCTTTACGGGCTTTAGCCCAATGGGCCATTTCACACGGGTTTCGGGTTTTTCCGTTAAAATTCAATAAAATCTTTCTAAATTCAACATTCTATATATGGACCCAACCCATTTGACATTTATGGTGCATCTCTCACACATGATCGAACCATCTTTTTTGGGAAAATAATTTTTCGGACCAAAATGCCCCTATTTGACAATTACACATCCAAATTTGACCAAAATAACCTTAAATTGGTTCACCCCTAAAGGGAAATGTTAAAAATGGAAAGTCTTTGTGATCAAACTTCAAAAATAGAAACTTTTAAAGTTGGGTCCTTTTGATGAGCAATATCAAACAGGATCATTTGGTACCCCCTGAAAATACCCAAAATGCCCTCAACACTTAGAATTTCCAAATTAAGCGAAACTCCTGAGAAATTCTAAATTTAGCAGGTTTTCCAAAATTCAGGAAATCGTTCATAATCTCTCAGACATATTTCGGGGATCAAACGAATTACACAGGAAAAGACTAATTTACCCCGAGGTGCTAAAATTTGGCAAGAGTAGGGAAAACCTTGAGAAATTCTAAAAATAGCAGATTTTCAAAAATTTATGAACGGACTCACAACTTAGGTACTAAATATGATATGTTTGGAAATGTCTAAAATACCCCTGAAGTGCAAGACTAAGAGAAAATCTTGAGAGATCTAAATTTAGCAGGTTTCCCAAATCTTACGAAATTACTCTTAATCCATCAGCCGTACCCTCGAGATGGTTTTGGACATATGAGAAATGATTGAAATATCAATAAGATGATGAAAATGTGGACGCCCCATGAGTTTCTAAAAATAGCAGCTTTTTCAAAATTTGTAAAATCACTCAAGATTTCTCAAATATAGCTCGGGGGTCAAATGAGACACATCGGGAATGACCAACAAACCCCTGCAGTTCAAAATAGGCAAAAATGAGGGAAACCCTGAAAATTCTAAAAATAGCAGGTTTTTTTCATTTGCTTGTAAACTTAAACTTTCATCTTCCAGAGGCCAAAGGAACCCCCTAGAGACCTTCAGGATTGCGAATCAACTTCAAAACTCTCATAATGAAATTAAATCTACCCTAAAATGCATGGATGCCTAATCTAATGCTGAATACGGATTCAAAACTCGATGATACTACCGAATATTTTACTTTTTAAAGCGCAGCAAAATGGGGGTGTCTACAGATGCCCCTCTTTGGTAGAGGCGACGTAGTCATCGAATACCAAAGCAAAAAGTGACAGAACCGTTTTGCGTAGCTTTAATCAACAATGGATTCACTAGACAATGCAACCTAACCTAATCAAGACCCTAGATGAAGTCCTAGAACATAATCAAGATCATTTACTCTAAACATCGTAACTTGGTGGTTCAGAATAATAAAGAATTGGATTCAATCTGGGTGTAAAAAATGATGCAACCTAGACGTGGCACCATTTTCAAATAGGCAACGACGGAAGGAGGCACCGTTCCCTGAACGGGCTCAGAGAAATCAGAGAATTAGCCTATTCGCGATTGAGACGGGGGCTAATGGATTTAAGATCAGATTTGACAATTGAGAATGAGACTGGAAATCGCAATTTAAAAACTGGAGCACTCGATTACCGGAGAATTAGAGGCTTAAGGACTTGAGAACCGGAGAACTGAGAAACCGAATAATCAAACAATGGGTGGACTGGAGAATTGGAAGACTGGATAACTTGAAACTGGAGAATTGAAGATTTGATGAACTGAAGAATTAAAAAACTGGAGAAGTAGAAAATTTAGGGACTGGATATTTGCAGAGCTGAAAATTGGAGAACTCGATAATTAAGGGACTCAATAGTCGGATAACTGGAGAATTAAAGAACTGAGAAGTTAAAGAGCTAGTTCACTGGGAATTGTAGAACTTGATTACTGGAAAACTGGAGAGTCAAAAATTGATAATTGGTGAACTGGGGATTAGATTGGATTGACATTTTGATTGATTCAATTGGGATTGGAATTTGATCACTATATGTTACGGCTGGAAACTGGAAACTGGAATCTTGATCTAAACATTGGTGTGGACCCCGATCCGGGAGAGAGGTGGGGGACAAGCCCCCAGCGGCCTCTTGGATCATCCACACGTGAAGGAGAGCTCTACCAAGGAACTCTCGAAACAAAACAAAACTCAGAGTCGCCATCCATGGTATACGGCCATAGATCCTAAAAAAATATGCTCTGTATATCATGGATAACCAGAAATGAATGTGTTCGTGCCTGATTACGAATGGAGAAGGTCTGAAGAGCACCCCCAATTCGTCCTAGTGCAAGCACTTGGTCTCTTATGCCATTTATTATTAGCTCTAAAGAATTTTGGGTAAGATCATATGAAATGGGAACAAATATCCCCGAGTGAACGTCTATCTAATCATGCATGACTCGAGGATAAAATAATAAGCACACATAAAGTAAGATAAAAGATGTGTCGCCTAATGACAACTAGGTTGTGAGTGACATACCTAACTGGTGTCTATGTTCTGGTGGACATACACATGCAAGCTACAGCTAAAGGTATAGGATGTACAGGAAAGGAAATCTAAAATTAACAGTTAATCATGAATAGTAAATGAAATAAGGAATAAACAAAATGCCAGGCAAATAACAAAATAATGAAATAAAAACCTACGGCGTGCACATAGCGCCTATCTACAATGGGGCGAATACATAGCGCCTAATATAAAATCCTAACACATCTCATCTAAAAAGCAGTAAATGACAGATAGTAATTGCAATAATAAAAACCTATGGCGTGCACATATCGCCTATCTACAATGTGGCGAATACATAGCGCCTAATATAAAATCCTAACACATCTCATCTAGAAAGCAGTAAATGACAGATAACCATTGCAATAATAAAAACCTATGACGTGCACATAGCGCCTATCTACAATGGGGTGAATACATAGCGCCTAATATAAAATCCTAACACATCGCATCTAGAAAGCAGTAAATGACAGATAAAAAATGCAGTAATAAAAACCTATGGCGTGCACATAGCGCCTATCTACAATGGGGCGAATACATAGCGCCTAATATAAAATCCTAACACATTGCATCTAAAAAGCAGTAAATGACAGATAGTAATTGCAATAATAAAAACCTATGGCGTGCACATATCGCCTATCTACAATGTGGCGAATACATAGCGCCTAATATAAAATCCTAACACATCTCATCTAGAAAGCAGTAAATGACAGATAACCATTGCAATAATAAAAACCTATGACGTGCACATAGCGCCTATCTACAATGGGGTGAATACATAGCGCCTAATATAAAATCCTAACACATCGCATCTAGAAAGCAGTAAATGACAGATAAAAAATGCAGTAATAAAAACCTATGGCGTGCACATAGCGCCTATCTACAATGAGGCGAATACATAGCGCCTAATATAAAATCCTAACACATCGCATCTAGAAAGCAGTAAATGACAGATAAAAAATGCAGTAATACCGTAAAGTGTTACAGCTAAGAAGATAAACCTGCACAATGAGCAAACGTCAGTAGATGATAGTAAAGAGATAATAATCAATAACCTAATAATGATAGAGAATTGCAGCTAAGCATGTGAGAACTACAGCTAAGCAGGTAGAGCTACAACTAAGCAAGTAGGTAAACAAGGAAATGAACACACGCTATCATGATCCTATGCGAAAATCAATATCAATATGTAAACACAAGTCCTAAAGTACTATCAACAAAACCTAAGACTAATGCTTCGGCCCGAGTCTTTAGATGATCTGATATTCATCCAAAGAAGCCTACGTATCCCCGCCTCCACGAGAATCAAGGCAACATAGTTCGGAATATATTCCGAGATAAAGACACTAAACAAGTACACAAGGGTGATTCACAAACAAGTAAACTAGTGTGCTCACAAACAGGTACACCAGCGTGGTCACAAACAAGTAAACTAGCATGATCACAAACAAATGAAACATATATCGGATAAAACATGTCCAAAGGGAATATCTGAAAGACTTGGAAAGTCTTCTAAAATGAAGAGAAATGGGTGCTACAGGACTCAAACAATTTCTCCTAAAAGAGGGGCTTGGGATGACTCCTTCATCGCCCTCGCAATGAAGGGACAAGTGTCTAAAGACATCTAAAAGGCTGGGCTAGCCTACTAAATAAAAGAGGGGAGAATGCTACTAGGACTTAGTAAGTCCCCTAAAATGATGGGCTTGGGCTAACGCCTTCATCGCCCCTACAATGATTAAAAGATTAGGCCACTAATAGACCGAGTTGGTCTTTACCTAGTAGGGTTACAGCTTGTGAGACTTGCGGTAGTCTCCTACGGGTTGACTCAAGGACAAAGCTTGCTATGAGACAAAGCATGTCTCTCTAAAAGGTGTGACATTTCTACACAAGACATAGCTTGTATCCTAAAAGGGTTTGATTTTTCTGAATTTTACAAACATACAACTGAACTAACAAATTTAAAGCATTGAGTTCATGACGTCCACACATATTTCAGCCTCAAAAGCCGAACAGAACTCCCAGACATTTTAACTTCACATGTTTGAACAAAAAAGTATGAGTAGAATGCTAGAACTGAATTCAATTGCAATACCATTTGGATTCTGATGTCAATTGAGTAAGAAATTTTCACAGCAGCAAAAGATAAAATATGATTCAGGTGCACTGCATTGTACTCCCACAACCTTAAACATGGGTACTTAGAATGAAAGATTTAACAAAATATGTTGATCTAGACTCTTGAAGGTCCAAGTGCAAAAATCACAGACAGAAAGCCCCATCTTTGATTTTTATCTTTTCAAAATAATCTAAACTAAAACCAACTAAAGATTAAAATGAATTGTCAGGACTCATTTGGAAATCATTCGTATGTGAAAACTAAGACAAAATGGAACTCGGATAAGAACTGAACTGAACAGTAAAAAAAAACTACTTAAAATTCATTTGTATATCAAAACTAGAATCTTTCATCAGCCCCAAAAAAAAAATATTAACTATAGTTGTATAATAATAAAAAACACAGTAGAATCGACATTTAAACATGGAAAGGACCAAAGAAATTGTATCAGCACAACTATATTTTGGTATTCTCACAACCTCTCTCGTCTTTTGGATGTAATGACAACTCCCATAAAAGAATTTTGCAAGCTATAAGAGAGTCAAGCTTTGAGCATACAAAACATAAAAGACATGCATGTGCTGGTACCTTCCGTCATTAAAAAAAATATGGAATCTCTGAATTTTAATGGAAACTTTAATGCAAAGTAACTTGACTAGCAATTTGCATAATTTTACTACGATCAGTTAACTTTACGCTATTTCAAGGCAAATTAAACTAGCACGCCGAATAAATCTAATTATATGCTTCCTTCAATCACTCCTTCTACTATCACTACTACAAATCAATAATTTTAACTCCTAAACAACCACAGATTCATGGCTCGATTCCAAAAATTGCAACCATAAATTCCGTTTCATAATATTCTCTAACCGAAGCTTAAAATATCTTAAATGAAGCATATACCATAGATTCTATGCAAAGGAAGGAGTAAAAAATATCAAGAAAGCAATCAACATAACAGATATGTTGCTCAAATGGCCCAACTGTGCACCTCACAATTCAACAAGACTAAAACCTTGCCCTCTTCACTCTCTCTTTTTTTTTAAAAAAAATCATGCATCATCCAATACACATTCAAGCATTTTTCCTGAAAGAATTCAGAGCTTAAACATTACAACAATAAGATCAATTCCTTTATCCACCACTGAGATAGCACCAAAATTAAAATTGTTAAAAAAAAAATGAAGATCAAAGAAATTAGAGCTAACTTACCTGTTCAATGTAAAGAATCTTACAAGAAATTTTTTTTTTTTTTTTTGGATTGAGCACCAAGTAATTGATACGAGCAAAAACCTTGAACTTCCTTCCAAACCTTGGATCAGAGTGCAAATAGCCGAATCTAATTCTAATAATGAGAACAGTTAGGGTTTCTAAAATAATATGAAGAGAAAGTGAGTTAGATCTACAAGAGAAAGGTTCGAATCCATAGAAATAACGAAGAAGAAAACAAGGAAATGGATTTCGCTACAAGAGAAGAGGAAGAGTTAGGATTTTTTGGATGGCTAAAGTAGAAGGTGAGATTTAGGACAAGGTTGAAGATAATAACAGTGACAGAAATTAGGCAAAGAAGAAGAGGAAGCAAGGAGCAACAATAGCGATGCCGGCCGGAGCTCCGGTGAATGGCTGGAGAAGAAGAGACTTGATCGGAGTAGAAGTTTGGGTTGGAGATTTGGGGATTTTGCTCTCTTTCTTTCTCTTTAATTTTTTCTAAAAAAATGAGATCCCCTTCCCCTAAATCCTTGCTCGGTTGAGCATTTTATAGGTGAGGATTGTGCTGATTTCAGCACACCCTGATTTTAGTAATGGCACCCCCCTTCTCTCTCTACTCTCGTTTTCACTCACACCCCCCTCTGTTTTCTAAAAGATCCCCTAACAACAGACCTTAATTCGATGGTATGTAGATGAGTGTATGTTAATTTTGACACCCCCTTGCCTTAGTAAATGTACACCCCCCACTTGATTTGTAATTATACCCACCTTAGTGACTTGGTAGCTGCACTCCTCTCAAACCTTCTCTTTTCTATATATAGAAAATGATACATATCAGCCCCCTTATGCTTCCAGAGACAGCCCACTTTCAATAAAGCACCCCCCTCTTTGAGAGCTCTAACAAGTAATTTATATATAAATGACATATTTACAAACCCCCCTCATTGGATAGGCACCTTGATGTATATTTTGCCATTCTTTTTCTATTGCTAGGGGTGGTCCATTGAACAACAAGGGTAAAATGAAATTGCCTTTTCTTTTCTTTTATTATGGGCAGCCACCTTAATCCCTGATTCACTTCCCTCTCTGTGAAATTATGATTACTCTTTATCCAACAAGGGCTGCCTTGGGGTAACAATGAATACAACATTTTGCTCTAATCTATGCTACATATAGGGTTGATATTGACACTCATGTATGGGATATTTCACACCCCCTTTCCTTCTTTTTTTTTGGGATTTTATTCGCTCTTGGGAATTAGGGTCCGGTCAAAATGGGGTGTCTACAGATGCCCCTCTTTGGTAGAGCGTGTGTAACACGCGAATGCCAAAGCTGAACAGACAACATATTTTGATCGACCTGAAAATAAAGCAAATTTTTGGGTTTTCAGTTTTAAAACGGTATTCACAAAGGTAAAATTCTACTAACAATAGGGAGATAGCCTCTCACCGACTCTTGACATCTAAAATGAGATATCCTCTCCCTAATACTCGAACTCAACAGACTATCGATCAACAAAGACCTTTTTGAAAACAAACAAGCACAAAACACTTTTTTTTTACTGAAAACCAAAACTTTAACAAAACATGAAACAAAACACTTAAAGAATAAAATCATACTTCAAACACACAATTGTATCGATGAATAATGGTTTTTGCGGACAATCAGACCAAATATCGTTCGGTCAATTGCCAAAATGATATCATTAAAAAGAAAGAGCAAGTCTTAACGATCACACCAAATATCGCTTGGTCAGTCGTCAAAAATACCTCAAAACAAAAAGGGGCGATAGCTATACAGACCATTGCTGAAAATCCATCTGTTTAGCCATCCAGATAACCCTGACTCCTCTTTTTCAAGGTAGCGGGTCATCCAAGATTGATATGGTACTGTAAAAAAAAAGTTCCATATAAATCCACGCAGATATACCTGACTCCCAATCTCAGTAGGTAGCGGTACATTGCGAAGTGACAATTAGATAGGCCAAATTTGGCATTTCACTGTAAATTGTCACGGGCGAAGAAGAAAAGACCAGACTCCAAATATACGGAGCTCAATTTCACTGGTAGTTTCTTACTTCTTAAAAAAAAAAAACTCTCCATGGTTAAAGAAAAGCCCAGACTCCAAACATGCGAAGCTGCTTCACTGGAAATTCCTTTAAGAAGAAATCATTTTTCAAATGATGAGAGAAATTACCAGACTCCAAATCACAGAGCCATTGGCGAAAACATTTTTAAAATCTTTCAAAGGGTGAAAGAAAAGACCAAACTCCAAATCACGGAGCCATTGGCGAACACATTTTTTTCAAATCTTTCAAATGGTGAATGAAAAGACCAAACTCCAAATCACGGAGCCATTGGCGAACACATTTTTTTCAAATCTTTCAAATGGTGAATGAAAAGACCAAACTCCAAATCACGGAGCCATTGGCGAACACATTTTCTAAATCTTTCAAACAATGAAAGACAAGACAAAACACCAAATCACGGAGCTATTGGTGAAAATATTTTTTTTTTAACTTTTCAAATGGTGAAAGAAAAGACCAATCTCCAAATCACGGAGCCATTGGCGAAAATATTTTTTAAACCTTTCAAATGGTGAAAGAAAATCTCCAAAAAACGGAGCCATCGGCGGAAGTATTTTTTAAACCTTTCAAATGGTGAAAGAAAATGACCAAACTCCAAATCAAGGAGCCATTGGCAAAAATATTTTTTTTAAACTTTTCAAATGATGAAAGAAAAGACCAATCTCCAAATCACGGAGCCATTGGCGAAAATATTTTTTAAACCTTTCAAATGGTGAAAGAAAAGACCAATCTCCAAATCACGGAGCCATCAGCGAAAATATTTTTTAAACCTTTCAAATGGTGAAAGAAAATGACCAAACTCCAAATCAAGGAGCCATTGGTAAAAAAAAAAAAAAAATTTTAAACTTTCTCAAATGGTGAGAGAAGAGAACCAAACTCCAAATCACAGAGCCATTGGCGAAAATATATACAACATGATGAAAGAAAATACCAAACTCCAAAACATGGAGCCATTGGCAGAAATTTACAAAATGATAAAAGAAAATGCCAAACTCCAAAACAGGGAGCCATTGGCAGAAATTTACAAAATGATAAAAGAAAATGCCAAACTCCAAATCACGGAGCCTGTGGTAAAAATATTTACAAAATGATGAAAATGCCAAATCCCAAATCACGGAACCTGTGGCAAAAATATTTACAAAATGATAAAAGAAAATGCCAAACTCCAAATCACGGAGCCATTGACAAAAATATTTACAAAATGATGAAAGAAAATGCCAAACTCCAAATCACGGAGCCATTGACAAAAATATTTACAAAATGATGAAAGAAAATGCTAAACTCCAAATCATGGAGCCATTGGCAAAAATATTTACAAAATGAAAGGAATATTCATTGAAATGATTGAAGAAATGACCAACTTTGATCGATTTCATAAGGTGAATAAATCATCCTTTGCTGAGAATGATTGAAAATGCATGATCTTCGCTGAAGATAAAACTCCAGAAACTTGAAGAAAATTTCAGGTATTGACCCTTTTAAAACGAGTGAAAAGCATTTTGCTGGGGGTTTGAAGATTGCAAGAGCAAATTCTAGACT
Source organism: Tasmannia lanceolata (assembly GCF_043159265.1). Lineage (NCBI taxonomy): Eukaryota > Viridiplantae > Streptophyta > Magnoliopsida > Canellales > Winteraceae > Tasmannia > Tasmannia lanceolata. Next base: position 7,154,608 of record NW_027518688.1, on the reverse strand, counting down.
CCGCTAGGGATAAGATTTTCTAAAAACTTGACTCCAAAAGAAAACAATTTGATTGAAGAGACTGGCCCAAAGATTGTGCTCAAGTTTCTCTGGTTTTCATTTGCTGAGAATAGTTATCCCAGTTATCATCATGTTTCATATCTTTTATGACGAAAGTCATAAAAGATGCCCCTAGTATGATGTACTTCCATGACAAAAGTCTTAAGAAAGCAAAACCAGAAAAAGTAGGAAAAATTTGGATGTGCATGGGTTCTTTCTTTGATATAGTGGTAAAACCATCTTCACAAAGGCTGAATCTGGGAATTCTCTCTATCCTTGCTCTGTACTTGAGGCTTTTGATGTTTCAAGCAGGTCTGAATAAGAAGTTTCCTGCCCTTCATTGATTCCTAAACCAGGATCTACTTCGGATTTAACTTTTCACTTTGGAAGGTGTGCACCCATTCTTTCCAGTGCCATACACTTTGGACTTTGAGAGAAAAATGAAGATGAATGACGAATAGACTCTCAAGGACTCTATCAAAGAAAATTGACGTTATACAAGGGACTCGACTCACTTTTGATTCACCCTTAGATAAAATGTGTTATTTTGTTATAGTAAGGTCAGCCACCCTCAGAATAATCTCAAAACTATGTCAAGAGGCATTAATTTCCTCCATCAGGATTTTCGTCATGGTTATTACCCCTTTCGGATTGCTCAGTCTTAATGCCCCTAGTTTAGAAAAATGTCAAAGTAAATCTCATCGACACTACTCGAATTCCAGGATCCTGCCCTGTTCAGAAATCACTTTTTCTGTCTCATCGACTTCTCTCTTTGCAGGAAGTCATAACTAATGTCTTCCAAGTTTTCTGTCTTGCAGACCACTCGTCTAAGCTTTTGCTTGCACTATTTGAATTTCCGAGTTCTTCATAATTGTGGAACTCCTTCTGCATCTCATCAACTCACTCATTATGTGAAGTCTTTGCCCCTGACTAGATTCCTTTATCAGGTTTTTCAATCCCATAAACCGCTACCCTTGCCTTTGCATAAGCCAACACCTTTGGTTATTGACTTAGCAAGTACATGTATCTATCTAGGCCGCCCTTTCGGGTTTTCAACCTAGTGGGTCTTCAGACTCTCGTTTTTCTCATTTCTTTCTGTTTTTATTTTCATTTGCCTTGAACCTTTGCTTATTTCACCAGAAGGACTTTCTAGGTGGGCTTGGGTTCAAAAGGGTTAGATATCTAAAGTTCTAAGGATTTGGACCAAATCTGGTCTAGCCAGATTACCTACGTACCCCAAAAATGGAGGATCAGGTCCGCGTAGTTCGCTTTGGGGTTTATCAAAGAATGGTTTAGCTTTTAGCTTCAAATTTTGTAAAGGAATAATTGACATTTATTCCAAAGGTTGACCGAACCTGAATAAATCAGGCTACCTACGTACCCCTGAAGAGATGGGGATCAGGTCATAACGTAGTTCAAACTCTTAAAAAAAATGCCCCTGGTTTATAATGTGGTTAGGAAAAAAAATGGTTTGATTTGAATTTTTGGCCCAAAGGGTTTACAAACGAATTTTTAAACGTTAGGATTTTGGCTATAAAGGCTCAAACGTCCAAGGATGACCTCCTGGCGTATTTGACATACAAGCTTTTTTTGCTTAAGGTTCAAAGATTTTGAATATTTTTGTCGAGGAATCTAGCAGTTTTCTGGCAAGACTTCAACCACGGTGCTCCATTCTCTTCTCGAGATCTTGAATTTATGCTCAAGATTCGTCAACTTTCATTTATCTCCAAATAGTAAAGACGATTCTCATATGCGATATATCTTATTGACTCCATCATCTGGGTCTTTGATATTCCAAAAAAAATTGTCATATGGACACATTCCCTTCTCTTTGTCTTTTTCTCATATTCTAAACATTAAAAATGCCCTTTTTCTTAAAATATTCCACCTCAGAATCATAATGAAAATACACAGCCCAATTGTTCTTTTAGGGCTCAAATCTATGACTTCATGTTGATAAACTCTTCTCTCAATTCTTCATCAGCTCCACAGAATGTCTGATGTCCATCTCTCTTGAATTTTGCTCTTTGACCCGATGTTTCAAACAAATGGAGTCTTGCTTTGCACCATACCCTGGCATTCACCCGGTTTATCCTTATAGGATCAAGCAAGACTACTATGAACCCCTCTAAATAGGTTTATCAATTCTTCTCGCTCCTCGGGAGATAAAGTTTTGCCAATCCATCTTTCCTGAGTTTCGGATTTCAATACCACTATCAATAGCTTCGATTTCCTCTTTAAGTGGCTATGCTAGACGCTCTTTCTCTAGTTTGATCATTTTTCAGATCTCAAGAGAAATTTCATCTGCATTCTCATCCGAGAAGGGTGTCTTTAGTTATTTAAACGTTAAATCCAAAGGTGAATCAAAGAATATCAAAGATATGAAATCAACAACTTTATTGAATTGAAAAATGTAAGTACATCAGTAACTCTTTGACACGCCTCAATGGGCTCTACATCAGACTTAACAGCAGACTGAACATTGACCCAATAAGAAGACTGACAAACATTATATATTCTGAATTATTGATGACACGACTAGAATTACCAACTTTGACACAAGAGTTGGTATAAACTTTGCAAAAGACAAACTCTGAAAACTGGACACTTCTTCATAAGCAAGAGAGTGGCACTGAAAATTCTTGGGCGATACACCCTCCTCCATGATAAAGGTATCTACTGAGCTTGATCCTGAAGTAGGAATCTCGGAAAGGGTAACCGTACAAGGCCAGGGTTAAGTGGGACAATAAAAGGCTATGTTGGCAATATAAGGGAAGCAATAAACTGTCTTGATCAAATGTGTTTGAAAGTGGTTAGTCTTTTGGAAAGGTAATCATTTGCTGAACTTAGACTTTCGAATTGGAAGTACACACACTAGATCAATAGTCATGGGATAAAAAAATTCTGAACAAACTGAGGGAAAAGCCATCTTGTCCATTAATATTTTGAGTTGGAATGTTAAAAGGAGACTGCCTATGAAGGTAAAAAATAGACAGTGATAATATGACTTATACCCACAGGGTCTCAAAGAATCCTCAATCCACTCATTTGGGTCTTCTTTAGATATGGCTGATTGATTCAAACCAGGAATCTCTACTAGAAAGTAAGTCTTGATCTTATAATCAAGAGATGTACGGACAAAAGTCTCAATGAATATAGCAAAAGATAGGCCACGACCATGAGAGGTGCAAGTAAAAGCCACCAGTAGGGTCTAGATCTGAAAAACGGACTGATATAATTGATTAGATAAGACAAGGAAACCTCACTAGAGAGTAGGCCCCAATCTGATAACCAATATATAGATATATACATATATATTCTAACCAGGGGCACCAGCCCTAGATATGATCCTGCAGAGTCAAGACACTTGACTCAAGACAGACATGTGAGTGCACTAGGACTGCGTTGTAGCCACATAAGGTGAGCTACAATAATCTATGGATAGGACATGGCTCCTAAATCTAGGCTTCAACATGTATAAGCAACACATGTTCGTCCTTATATGAATGTAATATATATGTAAGCAGATGCAGATCCTAATTGGGTTTTACTAAATCAACAAATATATCCATGTACATAATATATGTAAAATGAAAGTAGAGCTCCGGACTCAATATATCGGGTACTATGCATATGATCCATACTTTAAGTATATAACACAAGTACACCGAGTGTTATATACAATATGCTTCATTGCTCACCGGCTGCTGTAACCACAAGTACACCGAGTGTTTACAACTGCAGCACTGGCGCATAGCTTGGAAATAGATACAACAGCACCATCAGGGTAATGACATCCCATGTGGCACGCATTGTATCTATCCCGTGGAGCCAATAATAATAAAAAAATCAATAAAAGAAAATAAAAACATGATGATGTATGCTGTGTAGTGTGTGAATCCCTTATTTTACGCACCTATTTGGTGCCCCTGGATTCTAAGCGAAAGAATTCCCATTTACAATATTTTCACCCAAATTTCTCCAAAATAATAAAAATGGCATTTTAACAGAGTTAGGCAATGTTCTAAGAACTCCCCAGCAGAGTCGCCAGCCTGTGGACCCCGATCCGGGAGAGAGGTGGGGGACAAGCCCCCAGCGGCCTCTTGGATCATCCACACGTGAAGGAGAGCTCTACCAAGGAACTCTCGAAACAAAACAAAACTCAGAGTCGCCATCCATGGTATACGGCCATAGATCCTAAAAAAATATGCTCTGTATACCATGGATAACTAGAAATGAATGAGTTCGTGCCTGATTACGAATGGAGAAGGTCTGAAGAGCACCCCCAATTCGTCCGAGTGCAAGCACTTGGTCTCTTATGCCATTTATTATTAGCTCTAAAGAATTTTGGGTAAGATCATATGAAATGGGAACAAATATCCCCGAGTGAACGTCTATCTAATCATGCATGACTCGGGGATAAAATAATAAGCACACATAAAGTAAGATAAAAGATGTGTCGCCTAATGACAACTAGGTTGTGAGTGACATACCTAACTGGTGTCTATGTTCTGGTGGACATATACATGCAAGCTACAGCTAAAGGTATAGGATGTACAGGAAAGGAAATCTAAAATTAACAATTAATCATGAATAGTAAATGAAATAAGGAATAAACAAAATGCCAGGCAAATAACAAAATAATGAAATAAAAACCTACGGCGTGCACATAGCGCCTATCTACAATGGGGCGAATACATAGCACCTAATATAAAATCCTAACACATCTCATCTAAAAAGCAGTAAATGACAGATAGTAATTGCAATAATAAAAACCTATGGCGTGCACATATCGCCTATCTACAATGTGGCGAATACATAGCGCCTAATATAAAATCCTAACACATCTCATCTAGAAAGCAGTAAATGACAGATAACCATTGCAATAATAAAAACCTATGGCGTGCACATAGCGCCTATCTACAATGGGGTGAATACATAGCGCCTAATATAAAATCCTAACACATCGCATCTAGAAAGCAGTAAATGACAGATAAAAAATGCAGTAATAAAAACCTATGGCGTGCACATAGCGCCTATCTACAATGAGGCGAATACATAGCGCCTAATATAAAATCCTAACACATCGCATCTAGAAAGCAGTAAATGACAGATAAAAAATGCAGTAATACCGTAAAGTGTTACAGCTAAGAAGATAAACCTGCGCAATGAGCAAACGTCAGTAGATGATAGTAAAGAGATAATAATCAATAACCTAATAACGATAGAGAATTGCAGCTAAGCATGTGAGAACTACAGCTAAGCAGGTAGGGCTACAACTAAACAAGTAGGTAAACAAGGAAATGAACACACGCTATCATGATCCTATGCGAAAATCAATATCAATATGCAAACACAAGCCCTAAAGTACTATCAACAAAACCTAAGACTAATGCTTCGGCCCGAGTCTTTAGATGATCTGATATTCATCCAAAGAAGCCTACGTATCCCCACCTCCACGAGAATCAAGGCAACGTAGTTCGGAATATATTCCGAGATAAAGACACTAAACAAGTACACAAGGGTGATTCACAAACAAGTAAACTAGTGTGCTCACAAACAGGTACACCAGCGTGGTCACAAACAAGTAAACTAGCATGATCACAAACAAATGAAACATAAATCGGATAAAACATGTCCAAAGGGAATATCTGAAAGACTTGGAAAGTCTTCTAAAATGAAGAGAAATGGGTGCTACAGGACTCAAACAATTTCTCCTAAAAGAGGGGCTTGGGATGACTCCTTCATCGCCCTCGCAATGAAGGGACAAGTGTCTAAAGACATCTAAAAGGCTGGGCTAGCCTACTAAATAAAAGAGGGGAGAATGCTACTAGGACTTAGTAAGTCCCCTAAAATGATGGGCTTGGGCTAACGCCTTCATCGCCCCTACAATGATTAAAAGATTAGGCCACTAATAGACCGAGTTGGTCTTTACCTAGTAGGGTTACAGCTTGTGAGACATGCGGTAGTCTCCTACGGGTTGACTCAAGGACAAAGCTTGCTATGAGACAAAGCATGTCTCTCTAAAAGGTGTGACATTTCTACACAAGACATAGCTTGTATCCTAAAAGGGTTTGATTTTTCTGAATTTTACAAACATACAACTGAACTAACAAATTTAAAGCATTGAGTTCATGACGTCCACACATATTTCAGCCTCAAAAGCCGAACAGAACTCCCAGACATTTTAACTTCACATGTTTGAACAAAAAAGTATGAGTAGAATGCTAGAACTGAATTCAATTGCAATACCATTTGGATTCTGATGTCAATTGAGTAAGAAATTTTCACAGCAGCAAAAGATAAAATATGATTCAGGTGCATTGCATTGTACTCCCACAACCTTAAACATGGGTACTTAGAATGAAAGATTTAACAAAATATGTTGATCTAGACTCTTGAAGGTCCAAGTGCAAAAATAACAGACAGAAAGCCCCATCTTTGATTTTTATCTTTTCAAAATAATCTAAACTAAAACCAACTAAAGATTGAAATGAATTGTCAGGACTCATTTGGAAATCATTCGTATGTGAAAACTAAGACAAAATGGAACTCGGATAAGAACTGAACTGAACAGTAGAAAAAAACTACTTAAAATTCATTTGTATATCAAAACTAGAATCTTTCATCAGCCCCAAAAAAAAAATATTAACTATAGTTGTATAATAATAAAAAACACAGTAGAATCGACATTTAAACATGGAAAGGACCAAAGAAATTGTATCAGCACAACTATATTTTGGTATTCTCACAACCTCTCTCGTCTTTTGGATGTAATGACAACTCCCATAAAAGAATTTTGCAAGCTATAAGAGAGTCAAGCTTTGAGCATACAAAACATAAAAGACATGCATGTGCTGGTACCTTCCGTCATTAAAAAAAATATGGAATCTCTGAATTTTAATGGAAACTTTAATGCAAAGTAACTTGACTAGCAATTTGCATAATTTTACTACGATCAGTTAACTTTACGCTATTTCAAGGCAAATTAAACTAGCACGCCGAATAAATCTAATTATATGCTTCCTTCAATCACTCCTTCTACTATCACTACTACAAATCAATAATTTTAACTCCTAAACAACCACAGATTCATGGCTCGATTCCAAAAATTGCAACCATAAATTCCGTTTCATAATATTCTCTAACCGAAGCTTAAAATATCTTAAATGAAGCATATACCATAGATTCTATGCAAAGGAAGGAGTAAAAAATATCAAGAAAGCAATCAACATAACAGATATGTTGCTCAAATGGCCCAACTGTGCACCTCACAATTCAACAAGACTAAAACCTTGCCCTCTTCACTCTCTCTTTTTTTTTAAAAAAAATCATGCATCATCCAATACACATTCAAGCATTTTTCCTGAAAGAATTCAGAGCTTAAACATTACAACAATAAGATCAATTCCTTTATCCACCACTGAGATAGCACCAAAATTAAAATTGTTAAAAAAAAAATGAAGATCAAAGAAATTAGAGCTAACTTACCTGTTCAATGTAAAGAATCTTACAAGAAATTTTTTTTTTTTTTTTTGGATTGAGCACCAAGTAATTGATACGAGCAAAAACCTTGAACTTCCTTCCAAACCTTGGATCAGAGTGCAAATAGCCGAATCTAATTCTAATAATGAGAACAGTTAGGGTTTCTAAAATAATATGAAGAGAAAGTGAGTTAGATCTACAAGAGAAAGGTTCGAATCCATAGAAATAACGAAGAAGAAAACAAGGAAATGGATTTCGCTACAAGAGAAGAGGAAGAGTTAGGATTTTTTGGATGGCTAAAGTAGAAGGTGAGATTTAGGACAAGGTTGAAGATAATAACAGTGACAGAAATTAGGCAAAGAAGAAGAGGAAGCAAGGAGCAACAATAGCGATGCCGGCCGGAGCTCCGGTGAATGGCTGGAGAAGAAGAGACTTGATCGGAGTAGAAGTTTGGGTTGGAGATTTGGGGATTTTGCTCTCTTTCTTTCTCTTTAATTTTTTCTAAAAAAATGAGATCCCCTTCCCCTAAATCCTTGCTCGGTTGAGCATTTTATAGGTGAGGATTGTGCTGATTTCAGCACACCCTGATTTTAGTAATGGCACCCCCCTCATTGCACCCCCCTTCTCTCTCTACTCTCGTTTTCACTCACACCCCCCTCTGTTTTCTAAAAGATCCCCTAACAACAGACCTTAATTTGATGGTATGTAGATGAGTGTATGTTAATTTTGACACCCCCTTGCCTTAGTAAATGTACACCCCCCACTGGATTTGTAATTATACCCACCTTAGTGACTTGGTAGCTGCACTCCTCTCGAACCTTCTCTTTTCTATATATAGAAAATGATACATATCAGCCCCCTTATGCTTCCAGAGACAGCCCACTTTCAATAAAGCACCCCCCTCTTTGAGAGCTCTAACAAGTAATTTATATATAAATGACATATTTACAAACCCCCCTCATTGGACAGGCACCTTGATGATGTATATTTTGCCATTCTTTTTCTATTGCTAGGGGTGGTCCATTGAACAACAAGGGTAAAATGAAATTGCCTTTTCTTTTCTTTTATTATGGGCAGCCACCTTAATCCCTGATTCACTTCCCTCTCTGTGAAATTATGATTACTCTTTATCCAACAAGGGCTGCCTTGGGGTAACAATGAATACAACATTTTGCTCTAATCTATGCTACATATAGGGTTGATATTGACACTCCTGTATGGGATATTTCACACCCCCTTTCCTTCTTTTTTTTTGGGATTTTATTCGCTCTTGGGAATTAGGGTCCGGTCAAAATGGGGTGTCTACAATCGGGAACCGGGAATCTAGAACGAAGACATACCGGATACTAGAATTAGAGTACTGAAACACTAGATTTTCGGACACTGGAACCGGGTGTTGGAATTGGAGTGTCGAAATACTGGGAACAAGAATACGAGTAAAGGAAAATGGAACAATGGAATACTGGTGATAGGGATACTGGACACTAGAACTGTGATACTGGAATATTGGATACGGGAACTGGAGACTAGAACTGGCATAGTGAAATACTAGAATACTGGAATTGAAACTGGATACTGGATGCTGGAAGTGGAATACTAGAATTGAAACTGAATACTGGATGCTGGAACTGGAATACTAGAATTGAAACTGAATACCGGATGTTGGAACTGGAATACTAGAGTACTGGATATTGGAACTGGAATACAAGAATACTGGATACTGGAACTGGAATATTGGAATACTGGATACTGGAACTGGAATTTTGGAATACTAGATACTAGAACTGGAACTAGAATACTAGAATACTGGAATCGGTGAACTGGTACTGGCGAATTAGGAATTGGTAATTGATGAACTAGTAAACTGGGTTTTACACAAGTTTATTAGCATTTTGAATTGTTTACTGGGGATGAACAAGAAAGTCTCACATGGCTTGAAATTTCTTCGATCAAGATCTTCTTTACTGGGGATATGAATTGGGACCTCAGAATATTTGGACACTGGTACAGAGGATTCTTCTTTTGACAAGCATTCAGACAAATATTCAACTGACTGGAAGGAGATTCCGATTTTTAATGGTTCATCTTTATGAGAAACTGGCTCAACCACCATTGCATCTAAGGCTCTTCCAAGCTCAAGGTTCTTTTCTAGGGTATGATCTTCTTATGAGAACTGGTTTTTCAGATTTTTCTGCTTCTGGATTCTTCTGGAACTGACTTTGCTTAGACTAGATTTTTTTTTCTTAATTCCGGAAATCCTTGCCTGCGGATTAACTTAGCTCTGGAACAATTGCAGGGGGTTAGCTACACCAGGCATCTTTTGCTGAGACAGCTGCAACATTTGACTAACTGGACAATGATCGACTCTACTAAAAAGGGGAAGATGGTAAAAGACAATATTGGATGAACGGGAAGTTTCTGAAAAAATGAGCTAAAACGAACAGGAATGGACTGACTGGACGGATACACAGTGATGCTCCTGACTTAGTTATCGTTTTGTTTGGTAAGTCTAGCCTTTCAAAGAGTAGTTTCTCAATTTATTAGCACTCGAATTTTTTATTTTTTTTTAAAAATAGTAATGCTCTTAGAATTTGATTACCACTCCTAGGATTGCTTGGTTTCAATGCCCCCAAGTTTCTTGGATGACATTTACGCTTGCTCGAACTTCTTTTCTCTTCTTCAATCTTGATACCGGCTGTAACCTTCTTATAATGACTCTCTTACCGTGACCAAGTCACCTCTTCAGCGTTTTTAACTTGGCGGACCGTGTTAGCCTTAACTTTTGCCTGAATCGTCCTTTCGGATTCTCAACTCAGAAGGCTATCCCCTTAGCTTTTGCCTAAGCCGCCTTTTCGGGCTTTCAACTTAGCAGGGGAATGATCTTAAATTTTGCCTAGACCACCCTTTCAGGTTTTCAACATAGCAGATCTTCAAACTCCATTCTTTTTTTTCTTTTTTTTTCTTTTTGTGTTTCGGGACCTAGATCATTAATTCTGAACACCGGAAGGACTTTATAGGTAGGATAGGGCTTTTCAAAGAATGGCTTAAGGTTCAATAAAGATTTCGATCGAACCTGTGAATAGGTTGCCTACGTATCCCAGGGTAGGAATCAGGTCGTGCGTAGTTCAAGGCGAATGCCCCTAGTTTGAAGATAAATTGTTTGAAGGTTAATTGATTTTTCTTTTTTCTTTTCTTTCTAGAATAATTGACTTCCCTTCTTTTGGAACTTGTCCCTCTTTTTTCTGAAGGATTGAATTTATTTTTTTTGAATCGACCGAACTCGGTTTAACCGAGCTGCCTACGTACCCCAGTGTAGGGATCAGGTCTCGCGTAGTTCGGCGCGGATGCCCCTAGTTTGATGGGTTTTCAAGAAAATTTCATTCAGGCTCGAAGGGTTTGCAAACCGGTATTCTTTTGACGTTGGGTTCTGATTTTGGGATTTATTCGGCCAAAGGAGGCCTTCCGATGTTCAGATTGGGAATCGACATTAGTTACTAGAGTCCCTCTGTTACTGATTATTTATTTTTATTTTTTCTCTTTCTTTTTTTCACAGAGTTTGACGGCATTTCCCGGTAAGAGATAATGATTCTTCTTCCTTCTGCATATTGATAAGTAATTTGACCTTGAGGGTGCATACCGGTTTTTGGATATCATTTCATCCTTGAATCGGTGGCCCTTGATATTTTGATGATCGCTCTGAGATGATTGCTCTTGCACTTTTCATATTGAATTTGATGGCTTTATATTGTCACCGGTGAAACCTATGACCGGGGCCATTGACTGGAGATATGGAAGTTGTTTCGAATCCATGTCCCTTGTATAGCATGTGACATTTACTTCATTCTTTCTTGAACCTTCTATCTGGGTCTTTCTCCTAGCATTAATGATAGCGCTTACTGGACCATCTCTTTATTCTCGAAATAAGTTTATCAATTCCTCACATTCTTCAGAGGGTAATGTATTTTCAATCGGCATTCACCGAAACAAAGTTTCAGTGCCAGTGCTTACCATTTCAATTTTCTCTTTAAAAGGCTGAGCTCGGCGCTCCTCCTCTTGTTTGAGCATATGCTGCAACTAAGGAGGAGTTTCGTCTGCATCTTCTTTCTCATTCGAGGAGGGAGTATTTTTCTCTTTGTTTATTAAAGTCAGAAGCACACGTTGGAATGTATAGAGAAAGCAAGTTTCACTAAATTGAAAATGACTACATCTGATAAGACTTATCCTGAACAGACTCGGGATTTACATTATTGACTCAAAAATAAAAGTAAGAAAAGACTCAACTGGACTAGAAATTTATTCAAACTTTTAGAAGATTGCAGTCGATAACTGGACTCGACATCGTGACTGGACTTAATTAAAATAGCAAAAGGACTAAGACTGCTACAACTGTTTGGCTTTGGAGGCTCGGCAAAAACTTAATTATCATCATAACAAGTGCCTTTTAACTTCTGGTTCTTCTCTATCACTGCAACTGAACCTGAGCTTCTCAAACCCCAAGTGTCTAAACATCATCCAGCGGCGGTACAACATGGTTTTGCATAGGATTATCAACAATAATTGGCGCTTGCTGAAATGGTAGCTTGCGCTCATCGATCAACTTCTGGATCACATGGCTCAGAGTTATACACTGATAGTATTATGCCCCGATCCTCGATGAAAATCGCAGTGCTCTTCCGTCCTCCATGTCCTGGGGAGCGGATTAGGAGGTTCCTTAATGCGAGGTAAATAGATATCGTCGGATTCCAATCCTTGCTGTAGTATGACAGATGGTGGAAACAGGAGAGGAGTGAATTCCCTATTGGGCTTTGGCTGAGCTGCAATCCCTGATTGATTATATTTGAATATCATAGGGTTCTGTGACGGGTTAGTCCTTGATACATTACCAACCTCAGAGATCTTAGCTAGAGTCTGTGTCTTAACTTCTTTTGAATTGGGGTTACCTCTATTGTAAACTCCTTGTGCCATTGCTTCCTCAATTTGCATACCAGCATTGATGAAGTGTTTAAAATCTGGATAATACTGAAGAGACATGTGATATTGGAGCTGAGAGGATATATTCTTTATAATCATCTGGACTTGTTTCTCTTCTGAGGGACGCTGCATCATTTGAGCCGCTAACCTTCTCCATCTCTTGACGAAAGTTAAGAATGACTCTTTTGAGTCCTGCTTGGTTCTCTCAAGATCCTTCCTAGTGATTTTGGTTCCATCATCATATTTGAATTGCTTGATGAACTGCTCTCCAATATCCTTCCATGTCCTATAACGAGTCTTGTCTAGGACCATGAACCACCTTCTAGCGACCTTTGTCAGGGAAACCGGGAACAATTGAGCCATTTGCTCAGCAGATAGACCTTGAGGCTGGCACATGATAGTGAACATTTGCAAGTGTGTGATCGGACAACCCACACCGTCATATTTGTCAAAATCTGGCATCTGAAAGCTTGCGGGGAGACAGATTTCGGGAAACAATGTAAGATCACTTGGGTTGAAACCACCCTGGTCCTGAAGCTGGATGTCTTGAACTTTTCTAGTAAGACTTTCTAATTTCTCCATAACCGTCTTATCAATCGCTGACTGAGAAGGCTTACTGTGACCTTCGCTGTACTGTTTTTTTTCTAACTCTTCTTCAGCTTTATCTGGGATAGGGATGAACACTGGCTGGGCAGGTGCTGCTGAAGTAGCTGTATGGTGCATAGGCCCTTTATCTTTGGAAGACGATGGCGCCAACTTCTCGGAAAGCTGGGTCATGATAACTCGGACCCAGCTTTCCGAGAAGTTGGCGACTCTGCTGGGGACCACCTAAAAGTGGGGGTGTCACGATCGGGTCCCACAGTTTCAATCCGGTCTGCTGAGAAAAATGAGGCACTGTTCCCAAACGGGGATTAGATTGGATTGAAATTTTTGATTGATTCAATTGGGATTGGAATTTGATCACTGCATGTTAGGACTGGAAACTGGAAACTGGAATCTTGATCTAAACATCGGGAACCGAAAATCTAGAACGAAGACATACTGGATACTAGAATTAAAGTACTGAAACACTGGATTTTCGGACACTGGAACTGGGTATTGGAGTTGGAGTGTCGAAATACTGGAAACAGGAATACGAGTACTGGAAAATGGAACACTGGAATACTGGTGATAGGGATACTGGACACTAGAACTGTGATACTGGAATATTGGATACTGGAACCGGAGACTAGAACTGGCATAGTGAAATACTGGAATACTGGAATTGAAACTGAATACTGGAACTCGAATACTGGAATTGAAACTGAATACTGGATGCTGGAACTGGAATAGTGGAATTGAAACTTAATACTGGATGCTAGAACAGGAATACTAGAGTACTGGATATTGGAACTGGAATACTAGAATACTGGATACTGGAACTGGAATATTGGAATACTGGATACTGGAACTGAACTGGAATACTGGAATTGAAGCTGAATACTGGATGCTGGAACTGGAATACTAGAGTACCGGATATTGGAACTGGAATACTAGAATACTGGATACTGGAACTGGAATATTGGAATACTTGATACTGGAACTGGAACTGGAATACTGGAATTGAAATTGAATACTGGATGCTGGAACTGGAATACTAGAGTACCGGATATTGCAACTGGAATACTAAAATACTGGATACTGGAACTGGAATATTGGAATACTGGATACTGGAACTGGAACTGGAATAGTGAAATACTAGAATTGAAACTGGATACTGGATGCTGGAACTGGAATACTGGAATTGAAACTGAATACTGGATGCTAGAACTGGAATACTGGAATTGAAACTGAATACTGGATGCTGGAACTGGAATACTAGAGTACTAGATATTGGAACTGGAATACTAGAATACTGGATACTGGAACTGGAATTTTGGAATACTGGATACTGGAACTGGAACTGGAATACTGGAATCGGTGAATTGGTACTGGCGAATTAGGAATTGGTTATTGATGAACTAGTAAACTGGTTTTTACACAAGTTTATTAGCATTTTGAATTGTTTACTGGGGATGAACAAGAAAGTCTCACAGGGCTTGAAATTTCTTAGATCAAGATCTTCTTTACTGGGGATATGAATTGGGACCTCGGAATATTTGGACAATGGTACAGAGGATTCTTCTTTTGACAAGCATTCAGACAAATATTCAACTGACTAGAAGGAGATTCTGATTTTTAATGGTTCATCTTTATGAGAAACTGGCTCAACCACCATTGCATCTAAGGCTCTTCCAAGCTCAAGGTGCTTTTCTAGGGTATGATCTTCTTATGGGAACTGGTTTTTCAGATTTTTCTGCTTCTGGATTCTTCTGGAACTGACTTTGCTTAGACTGGATTTTTTTCTTAACTCCTGAAATCCTTGCCTGCGGATTAACTTAGCTCTGGAACAATTGCAGGGGGTTAGCTACACCAGGCATCTTTTACCGAGACAGCTGCAACATTTGACTAACTGGACAATGATCGACTCTACTAAAAAGGGGAAGATGGTAAAAGACAATATTGGATGAACAGGAAGTTTCTGAAAGAATGAGCTAAAACGAACAGGAATGGACTGACTGGACTGATACACAGTGATGCTCCTGACTTAGTTATCGTTTTGTTTGGTAAGTTAGCCTTTCAAAGAGTAGTTTCTCAATTGATAAGGACTGGAAATTTTTTTTTTTTTTAAACAGTAATGCTCTTAGAATTTGATTACCACTCCTAGGATTGCTTGGTTTCAATGCCCCCAAGTTTCTTGGATGACATTTACGCTTGCTCGAACTTCTTTTCTCTTCTTCAATCTTGATACCGGCTGTAACCTTCTTATAATGACTCTCTTACCGTGACCAAGTCACCTCTTCAGCATTTTTAACTTGGCGGACCGTGTTAGCCTTAACTTTTGCCTGAATCGTCCTTTCGGATTCTCAACTCAGCAGGCTATCCCCCTAGCTTTTGCCTAAGTTGCCCTTTCGGGTTTTCAACTTAGCAGGGGAATGATCTTAAATTTTGCCTAGACCACCCTTTCAGGTTTTCAACCTAGCAGATCTTCAAACTCCATTCTTTTTTTTTTCACTCTTTGTGTTTCGGGACCTAGATCATTAATTCTGAACACCGGAAGGACTTTATAGGTAGGATAAGGCTTTTCAAAGAATGGCTTAAGGTTCAATAAAGATTTTGACCGAACCTGTGAACAGGTTGCCTATGTATCCCAGGGTAGGAATCAGGTCGTGCGTAGTTCAGGGCGAATGCCCCTTGTTTGAAGATAAATTGTTTGAAGGTTAATTGATTTTTCTTTTTTCTTTTCTTTCTGGAATAATTGACTTCTCTTCTTTTGGAACTTGTCCCTCTTTTTTCTGAAAGGAATGAATTTCTTTTCCTTTTTTTTTTATCGACTGAACTCGGTTTAACCGAGCTGCCTACGTACCCCAGTGTAGGGATCAGGTCTCGCGTAGTTCGGGGCGAATGCCCTAGTTTGATGGGTTTTCAAGAAAATTTCATTCAGGCTCGAAGGGTTTGCAAATCGGTATTCTTTTGACGTTGGGTTCTGATTTTGGGATTTATTCGGCCAAAGGAGGCCTTCCGATGTTCAGTTGGGAATCGATATAGGTTACTAGAGTCCCTCTGGTACTGATTTTTCTTTTCTTTTTTCTTTTTTTCACGGAGTCTGACGGCATTTCCCGGTAAGAGATAATGATTCTTCTTCCTTCTGGATATTGATAAGTAATTTGACCTTGAGGGTGCATATCGGTTTTTGGACATCATTTCATCCTTGAATCGGTGGCCCTTGATATTTTGATGATCGCTCTGAGATGATTGCTCTTGCACTTTTCATATTGAATTTGATGGCTTTACATTGTCACTGGTGAAACCTGTGACCAGGGTCATTGACTGAAGATATGGAAGTTGTTTCGAATCCATGCCCCTTGTATAGCATGTGATATTCACTTCATTCTTTCTTGAACCTTCTATCTGGGTCTTTCTCCTGGCATTAATGGTAGCGCTTACTGGACCATCTCTTTATCCTCGAAATGGGTTTACCAATACTTCACCCTCTTCAGAGGGCAATGTATTTCCAACAGGCATTTACTGAATCAAAGTTTCAGTGCCAATGTTTATCATTTCAATTTCATCTTTGAAAGGCTGGGATTGGCGCTCCTCCTCTTGTTCAGGTAATTGTTGTGACTCAAGTAGAGTTTCGTCAATTTTGTCGTCATTTGAGGAGGGAGTATTATTCTCATTGTTTATTAAAGTCAGAAACACAAACTGGAATGTATAGAGAAAGCAAGTTTCATTGAATTGAAAAAGACCACATCTGACAAGACTTATTCTGAACAGACTCAGAATTCACACTCTTGACTCAAAAATAAAAGTAAGAAACGACTCAACTGGACTAGAAATTTATTCAAACTTTTAGAAGACTGCACTTAATAACTGGACTTGACATCATGACTGGACTTAATTAAAATAACAAAAGGACTAAGACTACTGCAACTGTCTGGCTTTGGAGGCTCGGCAAGGGCTAGCTCATAACTAGACCTGTTTCTTTTGTTAACCATAGGTCGTCTAAGCATCGAGATCATCCGGCGACAGGGGATCAAGGAATCCTTCTGGCAACACTACGTTTAGATCTCCTTCGGCATCTGAGTCACTGTCGTCGTCACTGCTACTACTGAGCTCGATTATCGGATTTGGTTTGGATGGTCTTTCGTGTTCATGCTCGTGAGTTAGAGACTTGAGTGGTTCCTTAGAGCTTTGACTGGCCGAGTTCCATATAACAAAACTTCCTTCTCTATCATCTTGGAGCTTGGAGTTTTGCGGTTGGAAACAATTGGTCGTCACTTGTTGCTTCATTTGATGAATCTCCTGCGCGAGGACGGTCACTTGTCTAGAGAGATTCAGAATCAATCCTTCAGAACCCGTGGCCATGGAACTTTGAGCACACCCATATGCCATGGAGAAGCTAGGGCTTTTGCCTTTAGAGGTAACATCAGCTGAGCCAAATATCTCATTCAATTGAGCTCTGATGCAACGATTCTCTTCTTTAAGCTCTTGCAATTGTTGGAGGATAAGATCCAAGGTATCAGCAGTGGTATTGGATTGGGTATTTCTCGAGCTTTCAGCCAAAGGAGCTAACGGAGGAAGTGGTGCAGAATCTGGATCAACAACGGAAGGTTGTGGAGAGCCAGGCCTCATTTGTAATAATGAATTGATCCGGACCTGAAAAATATTAGACATGGCTATGACAGTTCCTGGAATGGAAACAAGGAATATAAAGTGTAAGCTTGACATTCAAGGTGCACTCTATACTTGACGATTGAAAGATGGTTATGGGTTAAACAAGCAATAGAAATGACAGAATGAATCCCATAATGACTGAGACACGATGATGGCGACACGAATGCATTAGGGGATGCCCCTAGTTTAAGGGTTATGGGAATAGACTCTGAGAAGTTTATCGAAATAATCTTGTAACAGGTTACCCCTAGAGTTAGAAGAGACCAATGATATAAACAAGATTGGATCATCTGGACCAGGTATGATCAGATCATGAGATTGTATAATCGAAAGATTGTGAGATTCTGCTCCTGCCAGTTAGGGGATGGCATGAAGATACGATCGAATCGTATGACAGAAGAATGAAAGACACACGATCAAAAGATTAGATGAGATTACATAGGATTGCTTTCAACGGGTAGATCAGGAATGACTAATCCTATGAGATCTTTAGAAATGATGGGATTTATATCCTAACCCCAAAGGGAAAGTTTTTTTAATCCTTTTACATTTTGACAAGGGTTACCTGAAGGCATCAATCCTAATCCTAATCTAGTGGAGTGGAGAGAGGATCTCGACTCATGACTTTGTTTGTGTACCTAAGGACCGATCGTAGCCATTGGAAGATGGACCACGGCCTAATCTAGACACAAATGGGTAGGATATCCTAAACTAGGCTCACACACGTGATCCACGTGTGTTCGTTTACTACATGCATGTGTGGGTTAATCTAGGGGTAAGGCCAGGAGTTCCCTTAGCGCGAATCCGTGCTCAATATACTGTACCAGTGTCCGGCGTATCAGTACGTGAACAAGATATCCGTTTACGTACCATAAAGGTACTAGGCTAAGAGTGGAATGCTTCTCTAGCACAGAGGCACTAGGTGATGAAATCCCAGTCAGCAATGCTAGATAACACTCTGAGTTCCTAAAATAAGATGTGTGTGCATGTGAGATGCAAGGGTTTAGATGCAAGTGAGGTAAGTGTGTGCAATAAGTTCGCGCAATCTATGATGCCTTCAGGTTTTGTTAGATTAAGTTTGAGTATGATATGATGAGAAAATCAAACAAGACAAACTAATCTAACAAGCATATAAGATAGAGTTTTCATGAGCCAATTAAAATAAATTCAAATGAATTATCCTTTGAAATTTTAATGAAGTTAGGTGGTCCCCAGCAGAGTCGCCAAACTGTGGGACCCGATCCCGCGAGAGGGGTGGGGCGCGTGCCGCCACGCTCTCTCTTGGTCTCCGTACCCACGCGAATGGCGTGTGCTTTTTATTATTGATTTTAATTACCCAACCAAGCAGGCAGCAACCAAGCCATAGGGTGCAAACAAACGTGCAACCCAGTACCCATAAGGGCAGGGGTAAGCCGCCGAGCCTAGCAAGGTATGATTTAATTCATCTTTTTCGTGAACTTGGGATCACTAAGGCAATCCGAATTCCACGCAAAAGAGAGTGACAGAGTCGCCACCTAGATGAGGGATCTAGGACCCATAATTGACCAGGAATCTAGACTCGTTACCTGGTTACGAGAATGGAAGGTATGGGGAGTTACCACCACATGCACCATTCCTGCCCCATAATCGGTCTTCAATTCCAAAAGTTAACTCTTTCGAATTTCTTTTAAATGGCTCATTTAACTCTATATTAATGTGCGAACTATGTGACATGCATCCTAAGATCTAATTTCAATATAATTCCTAAATGTGTATCTTGATTTTCTTAATTTGTTTGAATTCAATTTAAGTGAAAGTTCTTCTAAACTTCTAATTTCATGGAAAGTCCTAAGTGATTTAATTAAGAATTTACAAAAAAATTAATATACAAAACCCCACAATTTGTTGTGGAGCCAACTCGTGATTGGTATGCCATCAAGCATCCAAGCTGCCTACGTACCCAAGCCTCACTGGGATCAGAATCGACGTAGTTCGGTGCACCTGAACTAAGCTTCTTATGCCTAACTCATCTAGGACACCGATCTAGACTGGATTGATTGTTTCAACAGTTTTAAGAGAAATTATTTAATTCAAGTTGAAGATTTTATTATCCTAGGACTTCATCTAAGATGTTATATGGTCCTATCTAAGTGCAAGACATCCCTTTGACTAATGCAAGTGAACCTACATCCTAGGTAACTAGGCTTGTCCTATGAGAAAAGTGAGGTGACTAGTGTAACTAGATCTATGGCACGGTTGCTATCCATAGCAAACGCCCGTGATGAGGCTGGACTCCTAACTCTAGGACTCCCTAAAACCTAGGACACGACATGATGCAAATGTTCCTAAATAGGGCTCTAATGGTTCTTACGATGGAAACCGTAATCCAATGATTCCGAAAGACATGATGTAAATTGATTCAATTTGCTGAAGTTAATGATTTTTAGATTTCAAGGATTTTCGGTTCCTAAACATCTAAGGAATACCAAAGGCTCTATGGTTCGCAAGTTTCGACCTCGAATCACAACCATGGAAGGGAATCGTGCTCTCAACCATTGTATAATTTAGCACGTAAATTATAGTATCTTATTGCCTGGCATATTTCTCAGGATTTTCGTGGACAGTGGACCTTGGAGCCAATATCATACTATAATTTACGCACTCCAATTATGCTGAATCGATCGCAATTAGTATACGATTATGGTTACGATCTCGGCAGTTAAATTGTCACAGCATAGCCAATTTACAAAGGCAATCTATGAACCCTAAGGTTTCTGTTTCAAAAGGTTAGGGATTGAATTTATGATGAAAAGTTAAGGTTTTTTGGAGATTTTTCCTGACTTTTGTATTGATTTGCTATTAAATTGTGATTTAATATCATTAAAACCCGATTGTTAGGAATACACAGTAACCCTAAGCAATCGAACTCCAAATCAGTTACAACTTTTCCAGTAACAAGATATGGATAATTGTAGCTTACTGGAAAATTTTCATGAATTATCATTAAGATTTGATATCAATTTCTGATTTTTCAAATTTAAATCAGATTATAGATTAACACATCAACTTGTAGCATATCATTTTCAAATTAATCCAAACTTTCACATAATAAAGATAATCATGAGATTAGACTACTGTATGACTTTCATCAACTTTTATTACGAGTTGATGCTAATTGAAATTCACACAAAAATCAAATAAAACCAAAGAATTACTTAAAAAGCAAACCTAATAGTATCCTAAAATCAAATAAAAAATTCCAGTAGATATATAATAGATTATAAAATTTTCTATCAAAATTTCAAAACTTAAAACTTAAATCTCCTCCATAAAATCGATTTTTAAATAGAAAAGGGGAATTTGTTTCCTAGAAATTGAAACTCATTTATTAAAATAAATTACAAAACATTATTAAAACTTTGCAAAACTAATTTAAAATTTTTATCTAACATTCCAGTAACCTAAGTTACTGGTTTGTAAAGAAAAATTTCAAAAATTTACTAATTTAATACGAAAAAGAATTACGGCACGTAAAACGAAAAAGCGATTAGAAAAAAAATAAAAAAAACCTTTTTTCAAAAAACAAATTTCATGAAAAATTCAATTTATTATTGAAAATTAATTCTGGAGAGTTTCATTAATTTTTAAAATATTTTGATATTTATTAAAAATGATCGAAATTTAAAATAATTTAAAACCAGACTAAAAAATTCAAAAACATCCAAAAATTTTTGGGTATTCTGGAAATCAAAACATTAGTCTGGAAATAAGATTTTATAAATTTTGGATATGGTTTGATATACTTTTCGATTCGTTCATCAAGAAATAATCCCTTTCGGGGTTATTGTTTGAAAATTAGCATGAAAATTAAAACGGCCAAACCGTGATTGAAAATTAAGTTTCCAGTAGTATTTTATTTTATAAAAATTCCAAAAATATCAGTTTTTAAAGAAACCCACGTTTTCTAACACTTACTTTGATAATCCGATTTAAATCCATATTGAATAAAAAATGAAAGAAAATCATTATTAAATGGAGGAAGTTTAATTTTTTGGTGAAATTTTGAATTTTGAAAACTTATAATCTATATTATAACATACTGAAATTCCAAGGAAAAATTCATTGATTTGATCTACCAAAAGTGAAACCCTAGCATGCTTTTCTACTTTTGATATTACAAAGATAAAGATCCTACCGTTGATCGCGCTCCTTGTCTCTAGGGTGCGTAGATCCGAGGTATACGCTTTGTTGCACCCTTTTATATGATGAAGAAGACCCAAAGAACACCCCAAAGATCCTTGATATGTGATTTGTTGAAGAAGAAAAAGGAATTCAAGAATTTCTTTTCTGAAGAACACTTAAGAGATATGAACACACTTCAAGAGAGAAGAGAAAAAAAATTTCTTGGGAGGAGAGAGAAAATGGACGAATTTGGATTTTTTTCCTCTTTTTTTGGATTGTTTGCTTTGATTTTTTTATAAAAAAAATTAGGGTTAAGAGAGAAATAGTAATTTCCAATGTGAGAGCTCCCTTTTTAGCTTGTTTCCAATTTTCCCTTCTTGCTTTCTTTCTTTCTTTTTTCCAAATTGGATTTGATTCCAATCTTAATTTCTTGTCAATCAAGACATGTTATTCTCATTCCACATTGCTTCTTTGGAAGAAAACCTTTTTAAGCAATCATTCCTCTTTTCCTTCTTTCCTTCTTTTTATTTTTTATTCTTTTTATTTTTCTTTTAACAAATATGATGTCACCATTGTGACATCATCAAGGTTGGGTGCTCAACTCATGTGGGTCAACCATGTGGGCCGCCCACCATGGTGGTTGACCCATATGGGTGAACCCACATGAGCTTCATCTTTGCGGGCTTTAGCCCAATGGGCCATTTCACACGGGTTTCGGGTTTTTCCGTAAAAAATCAATAAAATCTTTCTAAATTCAACATTCTATATGGACCCAACCCATTTGACATTTATGGTGCATCCCTCACACATGATCGGACCATCTTTTTTGGGAAATAACTTTTCAGACCAAAATGCCCCTACTTGACTGTTAGACATCCAAATGCGACCAAAATACCCTCAGAATTGTCCACCCCTAAAGGGAAAAATTAAAAATGGAAAGTCTTTGTGGTCAAACTTCAAAAATAGAAACTTTTAAAATTGGGTCCTTTCGGTGAGCAATATTAAACAGAATCATTTGGTATCCCCTGAAAATACCCAAAATGCCCTCAACACTTAGAATTTCCAAATTAAGCGAAACTCCTGAGAAATTCTAAATTTAGCAGGTTTTCCAAAATTCAGGAAATCATTCATAATCTCTCAGACATATTTCGGAGATCAAAAGAAATACACAGGAAAAGACCAAATTACCCCGAGGTGCTATAATTTGGCGAGACTAGGGAAAACCCTCAGAAATTCTAAAAATAGCAGATTTTCAAAAATTTATGAACGGACTCAAGATTTCTTAGACACAACTTAGGGACCAAATATGATATGTTTGGAAATGCCTAAAATACCCCCGAAGTGCAAGACTAACAGAAAATCTTGAGAGATCTAAATTTAGCAGGTTTCCCAAAACTTACGAAATTACTCATAATCCATCAGCCGTACCCTCGAGATGGTTTTGGACATATGAGAAATGATTGAAATATCCATAAGATGATGAAAATGTGGAAGCCCCATGAGTTTCTAAAAATAGCAGCTTTTTCAAATTTTGTAAAATCACTCAAGATTTCTCAAATATAACTCGGGGGTCAAACGAGACACATCGGGAATGACCAAAATACCCCTGCAGTGCAAAATAGGCAAAAATGAGGGAAACCCTGAAAATTCTAAAAATAGCAGGTTTTTTCATTTGCTTGGAAACTTGAACTTTCATCTTCCAGAGGCCAAAGGAACCCCCTAGAGACCTTCAGGATCGCGAATCAACTTCAAAACTCCCATAATAAAATGAAATCTACCCTAAAATGCATGGATGCCTAATCTAATGTTGAATACGGATTCAAAACTCGATCATACTGTGGTACCCGATTCCCGCGAGAGGAATGTGGGGCGCGAGCCGCCGCTCTCTCTCTCTTGGTCTCTCGTATCCACGCGATTGGCGTGTGCATTTTATTATTGATTTGAATTAATCTTTCCTGTGAACTTGGGATCACTAAGGCAATCCGAATTCCACACGAAAGAGACTGACAGAGTCGCCACCTAGATGTGGGATCTAGGACCCGTAATTAACCAGAAATCTAGACTCGCTACCTGGTTACGAGAATGGAAGGTATGGGGAGTTATCCACCACATGCACCATTCTTGCCCGATAATCGGTCTTCGATTCCAAAAGCTAACTCTTTTAAATTTATTTTAAATGGCTCATTCAACTCTATGTTAATGTGCGAACTAAGTGACATGCATCCTATGATCTAATTTCAATGTGAATCCTAAATGTGTATCTTGATTTATTAATTTGTCTGGATTCAATCTAAGTGAAAGTTCTCCTAAAATTCTAATTTCATGGAAAGTCCTAAGTGATTTGATTAAGCATTTACAAGAAAATTAATATACAAAACACCACAATTTGTTTGTGGTGCCGACTCGCGGGTGGTATGCCATCAGACATCCAAGCTGCCTACGTACCCAAGCCTCACTGGGATCAGAGTCGACGTAGTTCGGTGCACCTAAGCTAAGTTACATATGCCTAACTCAACTAAGACACCGACCTAGACGGGATTGACTGTTTCAACAGTTTTAGGAGAAGTTATTTAATTCAAGTTGAAGATTTTATTATCTTAGGATTTCATCTAAGATGCTATATGATTCTCATCTAAATGCAAATGGTCCCTTAGACTAATGCAGGTTTGCCTTACATCCTAGTTTACTAGGCTTGTCCTAGGGAAAGATTGGGTGACTAGTGTAACTAGACCTATGGCACGGTTGCTATACATAGCAAGCGTCCGTGATGAGGCCGGACTCCTAACTCTAGGACTCCCTAAAACCTAAGACTCCCTAAAACTTAGGACACGACACGACACGACACCAGTGTTCCTAAATTGGGCTCTAAGGGTTCCTAAAGGAATTTTGAATCCACCGGCTCTTGGGAATCTCGAATTCTTTTGGGTTTGTGGAAACTTTTAGAGTTTTCTTGAAGCTTTTATTATCTGAAGGTATTTAGTGTGTTTGGTAGCTTTTAAAGTTGTTTATTTAGAAGGTTTTAGTTTCATTTGAAATTTTTAGTGGTCTTTTGGTTAATGGCTTTTAACGGATTTTTATCAGTGGATTTTAAATGGGTGAATTTTAGTTTTGTTAATTTTAGGTTGGATGTACTTTAGATTAATGTCTTTCGATTTTGGTTTGGAAAATGACGTTAACACAACCAAGTTTTGACAATTGCACAAATTCGACAAACCATTGACCATTAAAAGATCTAACAAATGCAGCCCACTAAAATTGTCGTAACTCTTTAACCGCTTGGCCAAATTCAACGTACGAACATGCGTTGGAAAGATCTTTTATAGGGCTACAACTTTGTAGTTCTCCATTGTTTGTAAATCTGTGATTTAGAGGTTCGAATTTGTGTTGCAAACAAAAGGACAGCAACATTAAACTGGAAATGCCTAAAGGTGTGCCGCAACCATTTTGGACTTAACTTTTTAACCGCTCGCTGTCTGATCTAGCACGAATACTCGTTGGAAACGGCACGAAAATATCTACGACTTTGTAGTTAACCATTTCCCACGATTCTGTTGTTTAGAGGTCGAAAAATCTGTTTAAAGTCTAACAGCTAGCACTATGACGGGAATGATATTGGCACCCCCATGTTTTCTTTTGATAGTTCTTATTTTTTTTAGTGATTAAAAGACGGTGAATATGAAAAATGGCTTGAATGGGCCTGAGATTAGATTCAAATGGGATGTTTGAAAAAGGGGTTGTTTTTATCTACTTGGCAAGGTGGGGTATGGATATTGGGTTCTTGAGATTGAGTGGGGGCTGTTGTTATCAAATTGGAGTGGGGGCTGTTGTTATCAATTGAAAGATGGAGGTTTTGTAAGCCAAATTAAATGGGTTTTGATAATTCATGTAAAATTCAAGTTTTCTTTCTTGTAAATGTTCAAAATTTTTAATGAATTATTTTCCCAAAAGAAATCTAAATTCCCTAACAAGCCAATGATTTCAACATCCCATCGCAAATAGGTTCTAATGACCCTAACACATTAATTATATTTAGCATAAGTGAGAACATGACCAAGGCCAAACTAGTACAAAATTAAACATGACATCAACCAAAATATACGCAAAACAACACTCAATCCTACAAATATAGAAAAGAAAATAAAATTCCAAAAGACATACCTTTTTGTAGACGATATTCCATGCAAACTTATGGAGAAGAGGGATTTGGTCTAGAGAGAGGGCTTGAATTTTCTAAGAGAGGGGTTCTCTCCTCTTTTCTTTTTTTCTTTCCTTCCTTTCTTTGGTGAGATGAGAGGGTATTTATAGGAGAATGGGATAGGAGGTTAGGTGAGGTTAGGTGAGGTTAGGTAAGGTTAGGTGAGGTTAGGTGATGTTAGGTGAGGTTAGGTGAGGTTAGGTGAGGTTTGGATGGTTATGATGGGAGGAGAGGTTAGGTGAGGTTAGGTGAGGTTTGAATGGTTAGGATGAGAGGAGAGGTTAGGTGGTTTTGGATGGTTAGACCCAGGTCATGATCTGCCATTGATCTAACGATTTACGGAAATCGGGTCTCGGAATGGAATCAGGGTCCGGGCTATGAAGTGACCCTAGCTTATTTTGTCCCGATTGATGATCCGTAAAGTCAGATCAAGATATTAATGACCTAAAACATATAAATCAATGATAGAGGGGGTTCTCACATGGATTTAACACACTAATTTATTTGTTGATTAAAACAAAACAAAATGGGGTGTCTACAGATGCCCCTCTTTGGTAGAGATGACGTAGTCATTGAATACCAAAGTTAAAAATGACAGAACCATTTTGCGTAGTTTTAATCGACAAAGGACTCTCTAGATACAACGCACCTTAACATAATGCAAAACCTTAGATGAAACCCTAGAACTTGAATAATAATAAAAACTCGATGCGGCGCCGTTCACAAACGGGCAATTAGAGAATGAGATATCATTTTCGAATGGATTCTGAAGGGAAAGGACAAAGATCGCTCTCAAACAGTTTTTAGAAGGAGATGAGACGCCGCTCACAAGCGGGTTCAACGAGGATAAGAAGCATTCCCAAATGGACTTGGATAATGAGGCACCGTTCACAAACGGCCTCAAGGAGGATAGAAAACCATTCACAAATGGACTCGAGAAAAGAGGCACCGTTCACAAACGGGCTCAAGGAGAAGACAAGACCATTCACAAATGGACTCGAGAAATGAGGCACCGTTCACAAACGGGCTCAAGGAGGAAGATACCATTCACAAATGGATTCGAGAAAAGAGGCACCGTTCACAAACAGGCTCAAGGAGAAGACAAGACCATTCACAAATGGACTCGAGAAATGAGGCACCGTTCACAAACGGGCTCAAGGAGGACGATACCATTCACAAATGGATTCGAGAAAAGAGGCACCATTCACAAACGGGCTCAAGGATAAGACAAGACCATTCACAAATGGACTCGAGAAATGAGGCACCATTCACAAACAGGCTCAAGGAGAAGACGAGACCATTCACAAATGGATTCGAGAAATGAGGCACCGTTCACAAACGGGCTCAAGGAAAAGACAAGACCATTCACAAATGGATTCGAGAAATGAGGCACCGTTCACAAACGGGCTCAAGGAGAAGACAAGACCATTCACAAATGGATTCGAGAAATGAGGCACCGTTCACAAACGGGCTCAAGGAGAAGACAAGACCATTCACAAATGGACTCGAGAAATGAGGCACCGTTCACAAACGGGCTCAAAGAGGACACGAGACCATTCACAAATGGACTCAGAAAATGAGGCACCGTTCACAAACGGGCTCAAGGAGAAGATGAGACCATTCACAAATGGACTCAGAGAATGAGACACCTGTTCACAAACGGGTTCGAGGAGAAGACGAGACCATTCACAAATGGACTCGAGAAATGAGGCACCGTTCACAAACGGGCTCGAAGAATTTAGAGATTTTTTTATGAACTTGAATTTGACGTAGGAATGGATTTTTATTTTTATTTTTTAATTAAGGATTTGGATTTGATAAATTTTTTTATTTTTGGAAAATGAGGTACCGTCCGCAAACGGGCTCAAGGAGAAGATGAGACCATTCACAAATGGCCTCGAGAAAAGAGGCACCGTTCACAAACGGGCTCAAAGAGGACATGAGACCATTCACAAATGGACTCAGAGAATGAGAAACCTGTTCACAAACGGGTTCAAGGAGAAGACGAGACCATCCCCAAATGGCCTCGAGAAAAGAGGCACCGTTCACAAACGGGCTCAAAGAGGGCATGAGATTTTTCATGAACTTGAATTTGACGTAAGATTGGATTTGTTTGAATCGGGGATTGGTTTTGATGAATTTTTTATTTTTGGGAAATGAGGTACCGTCCGCAAACGGGCTCAAGGAGAAGACGAGACCATTCACAAACGGCCTCGAGAAATGAGGCACCTTTCACAGAAGGGCTCAAAGAGGACATGAGATTTTTCATGAACTTGAATTTGACGTAAGATTGGATTTGTTTGAATCGGGGATTGGATTTGATGAATTTTTATTTTTGGGAAATGAGGTACCGTCCGCAAACGGGCTCAAGGAGAAGACGAGACCATTCACAAATGGGCTCGAGAAATGAGGCACCGTTCACAAACGGGCTCGACGACACAAGATAGCTTTGATTGATGAATTCAACAATGAAAAATTTAGAGATTTTTATGAATTTGAATTTGACGTAGGATTGGATTTTTTGAATTGGGGATTGGATTTGATGAATTTTTGATTTTTTGAGAAATGAGGCACCGTCCACAAACGGGCTCAAGGAGGACATGAGACCATTCATAAATGAACTCAGAAAATGAGGCACCGTTCACAAATGGGCTCAAGGAGGAGACGAAACCATTCACAAATGGACTCGAGAGATGAGGCACCGTTCACAAACGGGCTCAAGGAGAAGACGAGGCCATTTGCAAATGGGCTCGAGAAAAGAGGTACCGTTCACAAACGGGCTCGAAGAATTTAGAGATTTTCCATGAACTTGAATTTGACGTAAGATTGGATTTGATGAATTTTTTATTTTTTTGAACTCAATGAAATCGGGGATATTATGGATCGTGCCCGACAAAGATATCGGAAACTAGGACTTTGACGAATGATGAAACGGCAAACCGAAGAACCATTACTAACAAGAATGGATTAGAAACACTTTTATGAAACTTCAACAAGATTTTTCTCAAAGAGACTGCTGGTCTTGTCTTTGGGGATTTGGATGACTGAAACCTTGAACAAGACACTTGAAATTGGTAATCTAGAACAACGGCTCTCTTGGATATAATCATGGAAAAGTGGGACTTGCCTCTTGATAGGTGTTTAGATAAACATTTCTTGACCAGGAAAGTATTTAACTAACTGGAAGGAAATTCTGAATTTTAACGGTTCATCTTTCTGAGAAATTGGCTCGACCATCATTGCATCTGAGGCTCTTCCAAGCTTAAGATGCCTTCCTGGGGTATGATCTTTTTACGGAAGCTGGGCTTTCTGATGTTTCTACTTCTGAATTCTTCTGGGTTGATCATCTTTGAAATATAGCTGTTTGACTAGATTCTCGAACTTTTTCAGGTACAATCGCAGGGAGCTGACGAGGCCGGGCCTCCTTCACCGAGACAGTTGCATCATTTGGACATATGGATGACGATTGACTCTTTTTAAATAGAAAACTTAGATAAAAGGCACTACTCAAAGGATTGAGGAGCTCTAAAGGAGTGAACATAGAATAACAACGATTGATTAACTACACTGACAGACACAGTAATGCTTCTGACTTAGTTAACGTTTTATTTGGTAAGTCTATCCTTTCAAGGAATATTTTTTTCAATTGGTAAACACTGGACTTTTTCCTTAAAACAGTAATGCCTCAATGATTTAATTACAACTCCTAGGATTGCTTAGCTCCAATGCCCCCAGTTTTGAGGATGTCACTTGAATTTGTTTGAACTTCAATTGATCTTCAGTCCTGATACCGGCTGTAACCTTCTTATAAATTTGCTTGAACTTCAGTTGATCTTCAGTCTTGATACTGGCTGTAGCCTTCTTATAATGATTCTCTTACCGTGACCAAGTCACCTCTTCAGGGTTTTTAACTTGGCGGACCGTGGTAGCCTTAACTTTTGCCTGAACCGTCTTTCTAGGTTTTCGATTCAGCAGGCTATCCCCTTAGCTTTTGCCTAAGCCGCCCTTTCGGGTTTTCAACTTAACAGGGGAATGATCTTAAATTTTGCCTAAACCGCCCTTTCAGGTTTTCAGTCTAGCAGATCTTCAAACTCCATTTTTTTTTATTCATCATCATTTTTTTTTTGTTTCGGGACCTAGATCATTAGTTCTGAACACCGGAAGGACTTTATAGGTAGGATAGGGCTTTTCAAAGAATGGCTTAAGGTTCAACAAAGATTTCGACCGAACCTGTGAATAGGTTGCCTACATATCCCCATGTAGGAATTAGGACGTGTGTAGTTCAGGGCAAATGCCCCTAGTTTGAAAATAAATTGTTTGAAGGTTAATTGATTTTTCTTTTTTTCTTTTCTTTCTGGAATAATTATCTTCTCTTCTTTTGGAACTTGTCCCTCTTTTTTTTTGGAACGATTGATTTTTCTTTTTCTTTTTCTTTTGAATCGACCGAACTCGGTTTAACCGAGCTGCCTACGTACCCCAGTGTAGGGATCAGGTCTCGTGTAGTTCGGGGGAATGCCCCAAGTTTGATGGGTTTTCAAGAAAATTTGATTTAGGCTCGAAGGGTTTGCAAATCGGTATTCTTTTGACATTGGGTTTTGATTTTGGGATTTAATCGGCCAAAGGGGGCCTTCCGATGTTCAGATTGGCTAGAGTCCGTCTGGTACTGATTATTTTTTTCTTTTTTGTTTTGTTTTGTTTTTTTTTTTTTTTTACGGAGTTTGACGGCATTTCCAGGTAAGAGATAATGGATCTTCTTCTTCCAAGATTCTAAAGTGTGCTTTCGACTTTCATAGAGCGAAACTTGTTCTTTGACATCCTCCATCTATGGATTCGTACTCTCGATATCTGATGATCACTTTTCATTGTTTGCTCTTGAACTTTTCATCTTGAATTTGTTGGCTTTTTGCTATGAATTTGAGAACCAAGGTCATTGATTGGAAATATGAAAGTTGTTTCCACTCTATGCCCCTTGTATAGCATATATCTTCTCACTTTCTTCATTTTCTTTGAGCTTTCCATCTATGTCTTGCCCCTGGTATCGGTTGTAGCTTTTCTAGACAATCTTCTTATTCTTGAAATAATTTTATCAATTCTTCACACTCTTTAGAGGGTAATGTATTTTCAATCGGCATTCACTGAATCAAAGTTTCAGTGCCAGTGTTTATCATTTCAATTTCATCTTTGAAAGGTTGGGATTGGCGCTCCTCCTCTCGTTCAAGTAATTGCTGTGACTCAAGTGGAGTTTCGTCAATTTTGTCCTCATTTGAAGAGGGAGTCTTATTTTAAGATCAGAAGCACACTTAAGAACAGACACAAGTGAACTTTTTGGAACTGACTGAAATTTTATTTAAAG
Organism: Tasmannia lanceolata; assembly: GCF_043159265.1. Taxonomy (NCBI): domain Eukaryota; kingdom Viridiplantae; phylum Streptophyta; class Magnoliopsida; order Canellales; family Winteraceae; genus Tasmannia; species Tasmannia lanceolata. Next base: position 7,123,148 of record NW_027518688.1, on the reverse strand, counting down.
AAAAGCTATTACATCAGACGACCTATCCTGAACATGCTCAGGATTCACAACTCTAAATAAGAAAGGGAAACAGAAGATAACTTGCCTGGACTAGGCATTGACCTTTAACTGTAAGACCGGACTCAACAATTATACTGACCATGATGACTGACTCAACATAAAATAGTAAGTGACTAAAACTTTAACTGCTGCAACTGTTTGGCGTTGAAGGCTCGGCGAAGGCTGGTTCGTTCTGAACATCATCATGGCTGATACTTTCAATTTTGGACAATGATGACTGATTCGCATAGGGAAATGCCCCTAGCTCAAGGATTCTGAGAGTGAACTCTGAAGGACTTAGCAAAATAATCTTGAAAAAGGTAGCCCCTAGAGGAGGAACAGACCAGGGGTACAAGCAAGATTGGATTATCTGGACCAGGCATGATCAGATCATGAGAACGCATAATCGAAAATTGTGAGATTCTGCATCTGCCAGTTAGGGGATGGCATGAAGATACGATCGAATCGTATGACAGAAGAACGAAAGACGCACGATCAAAAGATTAGATGAGATAGCATAAGATTGCTTTCAACGGATAGATCATGAATGACTAATCCTATGAGATCTTTGGAAATGATGGGATTTATATCCTAACTCAAAGGGAATTTTTTTTATTTTTTTTTTCACATTTTATCAGTGTTACCTGAAGGCATCAACCTTAATCCTAATCTATCGGAGTGGAGAGAGAATCTCGACTCATGACTTTGTTCGTGTATATAAGGACCGATCGTGACCATTGGAAGATGGACCACGGCCTAATCTAGACACCAATGGGTAGGATATCCTAAACTAGGCTCACACACGTGATGCACATGTGTTCGTATACTACATGCATGTGTGGGTTAATCTAGGGGTAAGGCCAAGAGTTCCCTTAGCGCGAATCCCTGCTCGATATACTGTACCAGTGTCCGGCGTATCAGTACGTGAACAAGAGATCCGTTTACGTACCATAAAGGTACCAGGCTAAGGGTGGAATGCTTCTCTAGCACAGAGGCACCAGGTGATGAAATCCCAGTCAACCATGCTAGATAACACTCCGGGTTCCTAAAATAGGACGTGTGTGCACGTGAGATGCAAGGGTTTAGATGCAAGTGATGTAAGTGTGTGCAATAAGTTCGCGCGATCTATGATGCCTTCAGGTTTTGTTAGATTAAGTTTGAGTAAAATGTGATGAGAAAATAAAACAAGACAAACTAATCTGACAAGTATACAAGAGATAGAGTTCTTATGAGCCAGTTAAATTAAATTCAAATGAATTATCTTTTGGAATTTTAATGAAGTTAGGTGATCCCCAGCAGAGTCGCCAAACTGTGGTACCCGATTCCCGCGAGAGGAATGTGGGGCGCGAGCCGCCGCTCTCTCTCTCTTGGTCTCTCGTATCCACGCGATTGGCGTGTGCATTTTATTATTGATTTGAATTAATCTTTCCTGTGAACTTGGGATCACTAAGGCAATCCGAATTCCACACGAAAGAGACTGACAGAGTCGCCACCTAGATGTGGGATCTAGGACCCGTAATTAACCAGAAATCTAGACTCGCTACCTGGTTACGAGAATGGAAGGTATGGGGAGTTATCCACCACATGCACCATTCTTGCCCGATAATCGGTCTTCGATTCCAAAAGCTAACTCTTTTAAATTTATTTTAAATGGCTCATTCAACTCTATGTTAATGTGCGAACTAAGTGACATGCATCCTATGATCTAATTTCAATGTGAATCCTAAATGTGTATCTTGATTTATTAATTTGTCTGGATTCAATCTAAGTGAAAGTTCTCCTAAAATTCTAATTTCATGGAAAGTCCTAAGTGATTTGATTAAGCATTTACAAGAAAATTAATATACAAAACACCACAATTTGTTTGTGGTGCCGACTCGCGGGTGGTATGCCATCAGACATCCAAGCTGCCTACGTACCCAAGCCTCACTGGGATCAGAGTCGACGTAGTTCGGTGCACCTAAGCTAAGTTACATATGCCTAACTCAACTAAGACACCGACCTAGACGGGATTGACTGTTTCAACAGTTTTAGGAGAAGTTATTTAATTCAAGTTGAATATTTTATTATCTTAGGATTTCATCTAAGATGCTATATGATTCTCATCTAAATGCAAATGGTCCCTTAGACTAATGCAGGTTTGCCTTACATCCTAGTTTACTAGGCTTGTCCTAGGGAAAGATTGGGTGACTAGTGTAACTAGACCTATGGCACGGTTGCTATACATAGCAAGCGTCCGTGATGAGGCCGGACTCCTAACTCTAGGACTCCCTAAAACCTAAGACTCCCTAAAACTTAGGACACGACACGACACGACACCAGTGTTCCTAAATTGGGCTCTAAGGGTTCCTAAAGGAATTTTGAATCCACCGGCTCTTGGGAATCTCGAATTCTTTTGGGTTTGTGGAAACTTTTAGAGTTTTCTTGAAGCTTTTATTATCTGAAGGTATTTAGTGTGTTTGGTAGCTTTTAAAGTTGTTTATTTAGAAGGTTTTAGTTTCATTTGAAATTTTTAGTGGTCTTTTGGTTAATGGCTTTTAACGGATTTTTATCAGTGGATTTTAAATGGGTGAATTTTAGTTTTGTTAATTTTAGGTTGGATGTACTTTAGATTAATGTCTTTCGATTTTGGTTTGGAAAATGACGTTAACACAACCAAGTTTTGACAATTGCACAAATTCGACAAACCATTGACCATTAAAAGATCTAACAAATGCAGCCCACTAAAATTGTCGTAACTCTTTAACCGCTTGGCCAAATTCAACGTACGAACATGCGTTGGAAAGATCTTTTATAGGGCTACAACTTTGTAGTTCTCCATTGTTTGTAAATCTGTGATTTAGAGGTTCGAATTTGTGTTGCAAACAAAAGGACAGCAACATTAAACTGGAAATGCCTAAAGGTGTGCCGCAACCATTTTGGACTTAACTTTTTAACCGCTCGCTGTCTGATCTAGCACGAATACTCGTTGGAAACGGCACGAAAATATCTACGACTTTGTAGTTAACCATTTCCCACGATTCTGTTGTTTAGAGGTCGAAAAATCTGTTTAAAGTCTAACAGCTAGCACTATGACGGGAATGATATTGGCACCCCCATGTTTTCTTTTGATAGTTCTTATTTTTTTTAGTGATTAAAAGACGGTGAATATGAAAAATGGCTTGAATGGGCCTGAGATTAGATTCAAATGGGATGTTTGAAAAAGGGGTTGTTTTTATCTACTTGGCAAGGTGGGGTATGGATATTGGGTTCTTGAGATTGAGTGGGGGCTGTTGTTATCAAATTGGAGTGGGGGCTGTTGTTATCAATTGAAAGATGGAGGTTTTGTAAGCCAAATTAAATGGGTTTTGATAATTCATGTAAAATTCAAGTTTTCTTTCTTGTAAATGTTCAAAATTTTTAATGAATTATTTTCCCAAAAGAAATCTAAATTCCCTAACAAGCCAATGATTTCAACATCCCATCGCAAATAGGTTCTAATGACCCTAACACATTAATTATATTTAGCATAAGTGAGAACATGACCAAGGCCAAACTAGTACAAAATTAAACATGACATCAACCAAAATATACGCAAAACAACACTCAATCCTACAAATATAGAAAAGAAAATAAAATTCCAAAAGACATACCTTTTTGTAGACGATATTCCATGCAAACTTATGGAGAAGAGGGATTTGGTCTAGAGAGAGGGCTTGAATTTTCTAAGAGAGGGGTTCTCTCCTCTTTTCTTTTTTTCTTTCCTTCCTTTCTTTGGTGAGATGAGAGGGTATTTATAGGAGAATGGGATAGGAGGTTAGGTGAGGTTAGGTGAGGTTAGGTAAGGTTAGGTGAGGTTAGGTGATGTTAGGTGAGGTTAGGTGAGGTTAGGTGAGGTTTGGATGGTTATGATGGGAGGAGAGGTTAGGTGAGGTTAGGTGAGGTTTGAATGGTTAGGATGAGAGGAGAGGTTAGGTGGTTTTGGATGGTTAGACCCAGGTCATGATCTGCCATTGATCTAACGATTTACGGAAATCGGGTCTCGGAATGGAATCAGGGTCCGGGCTATGAAGTGACCCTAGCTTATTTTGTCCCGATTGATGATCCGTAAAGTCAGATCAAGATATTAATGACCTAAAACATATAAATCAATGATAGAGGGGGTTCTCACATGGATTTAACACACTAATTTATTTGTTGATTAAAACAAAACAAAATGGGGTGTCTACACATACTACCGAATCTTTTCTTTTTGGGTTTTTTGAACGGTGCTATGGATAACATCCCAGAGTTTAGGACCTTCCATGAAATTAGAATTTTAGGAGAACTTCCACTTAGATTGAATTCAAACAAATTAAGAAATCAAGATACACATTTAGGATCTACAATGAAATTAGATCATAGGATGCATGTCACATAGTTAGCACACTAACATACAGTTAAATGAGCCATTTAAAAGAAATTCAAAAGAGTTAACTTTTGGAATTGAAGACCAATTATCGGGCAGGAATGGCGCATGTGGTGGATAATTCCCCATACCTTCCATTCTTGTAACCAGGTAACGAGTCTAGATTTCTGGTTAATTATGGGTCCTAGATCCCACATCTAGGTGGCGACTCTGTCACTCTCTTTTGCGTGGAATTCGGATTGCCTTAGTGATCCCAAGTTCATATAAAAGATGAATTAAAATCAATAATAAAAGAGCACACGCCAATCGCGTGGGTACGAGAGACCAAGAGAAGGCATGGCAGCTCGCGTCCCACCCCTCTCGTGGGATCGGGTCCCACAGTTTGGCGACTCTGCTGGGGACCACCTAACTTCATTAAAACTTCAGAGGATAACTCATTTGAATTTAATTTAACTGGCTCATGAAAACTCTTTCTCTTATATACTTGTTAGATTAGTTTGTATGTTTTATTTTCTCATCACATTTTACTCAAATTTAATCTAACAAAACCTGAAGGCATCATAGATTGCGCGAACATATTACACACACTTACATCACTTGCATCTAAACTCTTGCATCTCACATGCACACACATCCTATTTTAGGAACCCAGAGTGTTATCTAGTATGGTTGACTGGGATTTCATCACCTGGTGCCTCTGTGCTAGAGAAGCATTCCACTCTTAGCCTAGTACCTTTATGGTACGTAAACGGATCTCTTGTTCATGTACTGATACACCGGACACTGGTACAGTATATTGAACACGGATTCGCACTAAGGGAACACTTGGCCTTACCCCTAGATTAACCCACACATGCATGTAGTATACGAACACACGTGCATCACGTGTGTGAGCCTAGCTTAGGAAATCCTACCCATTTGTGTCTAGATTAGGCCGTAGTCCATCTTCCAATGGCTACGATCGGTCCTTAGGTGCACAAACAAAGTCATGAGTCGAGATCCTCTCTCCACTCCGCTAGATTAGGATTAGGGTTTGATGCCTTCAGGTAACACTGTTAAAATGTACGAAGATTAAAAACTTTCCCTTTGGGGTTAGGATATAAATCTCATCATTTCCAAAGATCTCATAGGATTAGTCATTCCTGATCTACCCATTGAAAGCAATCCTATACAATCTCATCTAATCTTTTGATCGTATGCCTTTCATTCTTCTATCATGTGATTCGATCGTATCTTCATACTATCCCCTAACTGGCAGGAGCAGAATCTCACAATCTTTCGATTATGCAATCTCATGATCTGATCATACCTGGTCCAAATGATCCAATCTTGTTTATTTCATTGATCTCTTCTCACTCTAGGGGTACCCCTCTCAGAGTCTATTTCCATGACCCTTAAACTAAGGGCATCCCCTAATGCATTCGTGTCTCCATCATCATGTCTTAGTCACTATAGGATTCATTCTGTCATTTCAATTGCTTGTTTAACCCATAATCATCTTTCAATCGTCAAGTATAGAGCGCACCTTGAATGTCAGGCTTACACTTTATATTCCTTGTTTCCATTCCAGGAACTGTCATAGCCATGTCTAATATTTTTCAGGTCCGGATTAATTCATTATTACAAATGAGGCCTGGCTCTCCACAACCTTCCGTTGTTGATCCAGATTCCGCGCCACTTCCTCCGTCAGCTCCTATGGCTGAAAGCTCGAGAAATACCCAGTCCAATACCACTGCTGATACCTTGGCTCTTATCCTCCAACAATTGCAAGAGCTTAAAGAAGAGAATCGTTGCATCAGGGTTCAATTGAATGAGATATTTGGCTCAGCTGATGTTACCTCTAAAAGCAAAAGCCCTAGCTTCTCCATGGCATATGGGCGTGCTCAAAGTTCCATGGCCACGGGTTCTGAAGGATTGATTCTGAATCTCTCTAGACAAGTGGCCGCCCTCGCGCAGGAGATTCATCAAATGAGGTAACAAATGAAGACCAATTGTTTCCAACCGCAAGACTCCAAGCTCCAAGATGATAGAGAAGGAAGTATTGTTATATGGAACTCGGCTAGTCAAAGCTCTAAGGAATCACTCAAGTCTCTGACTCATGAGCATGAACACGAAGGACCGTCCAAACCAAATCCGATAATCGAGCTCAGTAGTAGCAGTGACGACGACAGTGACTCAGATGCCGAAGGAGATCTAAACTTAGTGTTGCCAGAAGGATTCCTCGATCCCTTGTTGCCAGATGATCTCGATGCTTAGACGACCCAGGGTTAACAAAAGAAACAAGTCTAGTTATGAGCCAACCCTTGCCGAGCCTCCAAAGCCAGACAGTTGCAGCAGTCTTAGTCCTTTTGTTATTTTAATTAAGTCCAGTCATGATGTCAAGTCCAGTTATTAAGTGCAGTCTTCTAAAAGTTTGAATAAGTTTCTAGTCCAGTTGAGTCGTTTCTTACTTTTATTTTTGAGGCAAGAGGGTGAATTCTGAGTCTGTTCAGAATAAGTTTTATCAGATGTGGTCTTTTTCAATTCAATGAAACTTGCTTTCTCTATACATTCCAGTTTGCGCTTCTGACTTTAATAAGCAATGAGAATAATACTTCCTCCTCAGATGAAGACAAAATTGACGAAACTCCACTTGAGTCAAAATAATTACTTGAACAAGAGGAGGAGCGCCAATCCCAGCCTTTCAAGATGAAATTGAAGTGGTAAACACTGGTACTGAAACTTTGATTCAGTGAATGCCGATTGAAAATACATTACCCTCTGAAGAATGTGGGGAATTAATAAACCTATTTCGAGAATAAAGAGATGGTCCAGTAAGCGCTACAATTAATGCCAGGAGAAAGACCCAGATAGAAGGTTCAAGAAAAAATGAAGTGAATATCACATGCTATACAAGGGGCATGGATTCGAAACAACTTCCATATCTTCAGTCAATGGCCCTGGTCATAGGTTTCACCAGTGACAATGTAAAGCCATCAAATTCAATATGAAAAGTGCAAGAGCAATCATCTCAGAGCGATCATCAAAATATCAAGGGCCACCGATTCAAGGATGAAATGATGTCCAAAAACCGATATGCACCCTCAAGGTCAAATTACTTATCAATATCCAGAAGGAAGAAGAATCATTATCTCTTACAGGGAAATGCCGTCAAACTCCGTGAAAAAAAAAAAGAGAAAAAAAATAATAAATAATCAGTACCAGAGGGACTCTAGTAACCTATATCGATTCCCAATCTGAACATCGGAAGGCCTCCTTTGGCCGAATAAATCCCAAAATCAAAACCCAACGTCAAAAGAATACCGGTTTGCAAACCCTTCAAGCCTGAATGAAATTTTCTTGAAAACCCATCAGACTAGGGGCATCCGTCTCGAACTACGCGAGACCTGATCCCTACAATGGGGTACGTAGGCAGCTCGGTTAAACCGAGTTCGGTCGATTCAAAAAAAAAATTCAATCCTTTCAGAAAAAAGAGGGACAAGTTCCAAAAGAAGGGAAGTCAATTATTCTAAAAAGAAAAGAAAAAGGAAAAATCAATTAACCTTCAAACAATTTATCTTCAAAATAGGGGCATTCGGCCTGAACTACGCACGACCTGATTCGTACCCTGGGACACGTAGGCAACCTGTTCACAGGTTCCGTCGAAATCTTTATTGAACCTTAAGCCATTCTTTAAAAAGCCCTATCCTACCTATAAATTTTTTTCCAGTCCTTATCAATTGAGAAACTATGCAAATTGAGGAAGCAATGGCATAAGGAGTTTACAATAGAGGTAACCCCAATTCAAAAGAAGTTAAGACACAGACTCTAGCTAAGATCCCCGAGGTTGATAATGTATCAAGGACTAACCCGTCACAGAACCCTATGATATTCAAATATAATCAATCAGGGATTGCAGCTCAGCCAAAGCCCAATAGGGAATTCACCCCTCTCCTGTTTCCACCATCTGTCATACTACAGCAAGGATTGGAATCCGGCGATATCTATTTACCTCGCATTAAGGAACCTCCTAATCCGCTCCCCAGGACATGGGGGACGGAAGAGCACTGCGATTTTCATCGAGGATCGGGGCATAATACTATCAGTGTATAACTCTGAGGCATGTGATCCAGAAGTTGATCGATGAGCTCAAGCTACCATTTCAGCAAGCGTCAAATATTGTTGATAATCCTATGCAAAACCATGTTGTACCGCCGCTGGATAATGTTTAGACACTTGGGGTTTGAGAAGCTCAGGTTTAGTTGCAGTGATAGAGAAGAACCAGAAGTTAAAAGGCACTTGTTATGATGATAATTAAGTTTTCGCCGAGCCTCCAAAGCCAAACAGTTGTAGCAGTCTTAGTCCTTTTGTTATTTTAATTAAGTCCAGTCATGATGTCGAGTCCAGTTATCGAGTGCAATCTTCTAAAAGTTTGAATAAATTTCTAGTCCAGTTGAGTCTTTTCTTACTTTTATTTTTGAGTCAATAATGTAAATCCTGGGTCAGTTCAGGATAAGTCTTATCAGATGTAGTCATTTTCAATTTAGTGAAACTTGCTTTCTCTATACATTCTAACGTGTGCTTCTGACTTTAATAAACAAAGAGAAAAATACTCCCTCCTCGAATGAGAAAGAAGATGCAGACGAAACTCCTCTTGAGTTGCAGCATATGCTCAAACAAGAGGAGGAGCGCCGAGCTCAGCCTCTCAAAGAGAAAATTGAAATGGTAAGCACGGGCACTGAAACTTTGTTTCAGTGAATGCCGATTGAAAATACATTACCCTCTGAAGAATGTGAGGAATTGATAAACCCATTTCGAGAATAAAGAGATGGTCCAGTAAGCGCTATCATTAATGCCAGGAGAAAGACCCAGATAGAAGGTTCAAGAAAGAATGAAGTAAATGTCACATGCTATACAAGGGTCATGGATTCGAAACAACTTCCATATCTCCAGTCAATGGCCCCGGTCACAGGTTTCACCGGTGACAATGTAAAGCCATCAAATTCAATATGAAAAATGCAAGAGCAATCATCTCAGAGCGATCATCAAAATATCAAGAGCCACCGATTCAAGGATGAAATGATATCCAAAAACCGGTATGCCCCCTCAAGGTCAAATTACTTATCAATATCCAGAAGGAAGAAGAATCATTATCTCTTACCGGGAAATGCCGTCAAACTCCGTGAAAAAAAAGAAAAAAAATAATAAATAATCAGTACCAGAGGGACTCTAGTAACCTATATCGATTCCCAATCTGAACATCGGAAGGCCTCCTTTGGCCGAATAAATCCCAAAATCAGAACCCAACGTCAAAAGAATACCGGTTTACAAACCCTTCGAGCCTGAATGAAATTTTCTTGAAAACCCATCAAACTAGGGGCATCCGCCCCGAACTACGCGAGACCTGATCCCTACACTGGGGTACGTAGGCAGCTCGGTTAAATCGAATTCGGACGATTCAAAAAAAAAAAATTCAATCCTTTCAGAAAAAAGAGGGACAAGTTCCAAAAGAAGGGAAGTCAATTATTCCAGAAAGAAAAGAAAAAAGAAAAATCAATTATCCTTCAAACAACTTATCTTCAAACTAGGGGCATTCGCCCTAAACTACGCACGACCTAATTCCTACCCTGGGACACGTAGGCAACCTGTTCACAGGTTCGGTCGAAATCTTTATTGAACCTTAAGCCATTCTTTGAAAAGCCCTATCCTACCTATAAAGTCCTTCCGGTGTTCAGAATGAATGATCTAGGTCCCGAAACACAAAAAGTGAAAAAAAAAAGAATGGAGTTTGAAGATCTGCAAGGTTGAAAACCTGAAAGGGTGGTCTATGCAAAATTTAAGATCATTCCTCAGCTAAGTTGAAAACCCGAAAGGGCGGCTTAGGCAAAAGCTAAGGGGATAGCCTGCTGAGTTGAGAATCCGAAGGACGATTCAGGCAAAAGTTAAGGCTAACACGGTCCGCCAAGTTAAAAACGCTGAAGATGTGACTTGGTCACGGTAAGAGAATCATCATAAGAAGGTTACAACCGGTATCAAGATTGAAGAAGAGAAAAGAAGTTCGAGCAAGCTTAAATGTCATCCAAGAAACTTGGGGGCATTGAAACCAAGCAATCCTAGGAGTGGTAATCAAATTCTAAGAGCATTACTGTTTAAAAAAAAAAATTTCCAGTCCTTATCAATTGAGAAACTACTCTTTGAAAGGCTAGACTTACCAAACAAAACGATAACTAAGTCAGGAGCATCACTGTGTATCAGTCTAGTCAGTCCATTTCTGTTCGTTTTAGCTCATTCTTTCATAAACTTCCCGTTCATCCAATAGTGTCTTTTACCATCTTCCCCTTTTTAGTAGAGTCGATCATTGTCCAGTTAGTCAAATGTTGCAGCTGTCTCGGTAAAAGATGCCTGGTGTAGCTAACCCCCTGCAATTGTTCCAGAGCTAAGTTAATCCGCAGGCAAGGATTTCAGGAGTTAAGAAAAAAATCCAGTCTAAGCAAAGTCAGTTCCAGAAGAATCCAGAAGCAGAAAAATCTGAAAAACCAGTTCCCATAAGAAGATCATACCCTAGAAAAGCACCTTGAGCTTGGAAGAGCCTTAGATGCAATGGTGGTTGAGCCAGTTTCTCATAAAGATGAACCATTAAAAATCGGAATCTCCTTCTAGTCAGTTGAATATTTGTCTGAATGCTTGTCAAAAGAAGAATCCTCTGTACCAGTGTCCAAATATTCCGAGGTCCCAATTCATATCCCCAGTAAAGAAGATCTTGATGTAAGAAATTTCAAGCCCTGTGAGACTTTCTTGTTCATCCCCAGTAAACAATTCAAAATGCTAATAAACTTGTGTAAAAATCAGTTTACTAGTTCATCAATTACCAATTCCTAATTCGCCAGTACCAGTTCACCGTGTCCAGTATTCTAGTATTCCAGTTCCAGTTCCAGTATCCAGTATTCCAAAATTTCAGTTCCAGTATCCAGTATTCTAGTATTCCAGTTCCAATATCCGGTACTCTAGTATTCCAGTTCCAGTTCCAGTATCCAGTATTCCAAAATTCCAGTTCCAGTATCCAGTATCCAGTATTCTAGTATTCCAGTTCCAATATCCAGTACTCTAGTATTCCAGTTCCAGCATCCAGTATTCAGTTTCAATTCCAGTATTCCAGTTCCAGCGTCTAGTATTCAGTTTCAATTCCAGTATTCCAGTTCCATCATCCAGTATCCAGTTTCAATTCCAGTATTTCACTATTCTAGTTCCAGTTCCAGTATCCAGTATTCCAAAATTCCAGTTCGAGTATCCAGTATTCTAGTATTCCAGTTCCAATATCCAGTACTCTAGTATTCCAGTTCCAGCATCCAGTATTCAGTTTCAATTCCAGTATTCCAGTTCCAGAGTCCAGTATTCAGTTTCAATTCCAGTATTTCAGTTCCAGCATCCAGTATCCAGTTTCAATTCCAGTATTCCAGTATTTCACTATTCTAGTTCCAGTTCCAGTATCCAGTATTCTAATATTCCAGTTCCAGTATCCAGTATTCTAGTATTCCAGTTCCAATATCCGATACTCTAGTATTCCAGGTCCAGCATCCGGTATCCAGTTTCGATTCCAGTATTCCAGTATTTCACTATGCCAGTTCTAGTCTCCAGTTCCAGTATCCAATATTCCAGTATCACAGTTCTAGTGTCCAGTATCCCTATCACTAGTATTCCAGTGTTCCATTTTCCAGTACTCGTATTCCTGTTCCCAGTATTTCGACACTCCAATTCCAACACCCAGTTCCAGTGTCCGAAAATCCAGTGTTTCAGTACTCTAATTCTAGTATCCGGTATGTCTTCGTTCTAGATTCCCGGTTCCCGATGTTTAGATCAAGATTCCAGTTTCCAGTTTCCAGTCCTAACATCTAGTGATCAAATTCCAATCCCAATTGAATCAATCAAAATGTCAATCCAATCTAATCCCCAGTTCACCAATTATCAATTTTTGACTCTCCAGTTTTCCAGTAATCAAGTTCTACAATTCCCAGTGAACTAGCTCTTTAACTTCTCAGTTCTTTAATTCTCCAGTTATCCGACTATTGAGTCCGTTAATCATCCAGTTCTCCAATTTTCAGCTGTGCAAATATCCAGTCCCTAAATTTTCTACTTCTCCAGTTTTTCAATTCTTCAGTTCATCAAATCTTCAATTCTCCAGTTTCAAGTTACCCAGTCTTCCAATTCTCCAGTCCACCCATTGTTTGATTATTCGGTTTCTCAGTTCTCCGGTTCTCAAGTCCTTAAGGCTCTAATTCTCCGGTAATCGAGTTCTCCAGTTTTTAAATTGCGATTTCCAGTCTCATTCTCAATTGTCAAATCCGATCTTAAATCCATTAGCCCCCGTCTCACTCGCGAATAGGCTAATTCTCTAATTTCTCTGAACCCGTTCAGGGAACAGTGCCTCCTTCCGTCGTTGCCCGTTTGAAAATGGCGCCACGTCTAGGTTGCATGATTTTTTACACCCAGATTGAATCCAGTTCTTTATTATTCTGAACCACCAAGTTACGATGTTTAGAGTAAATGATCTTGATTATGTTGTAGGACTTCTGAAATACTCAAGAGGGGGGGTGAATTGAATTTAACTCAATATTAGGCCTTTTGAAAATTATCTATAAACCCTAATTGGAATTTTTCTTCACTTAATTAAATATTTGGTTAGTGCAAATATAATTGAAAGAACAAAGTGAAATGCCAAACCAAAAACAATAATGGAAATGCAAGAGTGAGAAATGACACACCGATATATAGTGGTTCGGCCAACGGCCTACTCCACTCTACTCAAGGTCGCACTTGAGGGATTCCACTATTGGAGACCTCCACGATGCCCGGCTCCGAGGCGGTTACAATTCCAAGGGATATTAAACAAGGATGCCCTTACACCTTTACAAAGACTCTCCTTCTCCGCCGAGTTCTAAGCGGTTGCTCTCTAGGGAATTAAAAAGGGAATGCCCTAGCCACCTATACAAGATTTGAAAGAGAATAGCTTGGCTTCTTCTTGAAAGCTTGATGCTCTTTGTAGACCCTTGATTGCTCTTCAAAGATGGTGATTTGCAAGTGAAAGCACTACTATATCCAAACTCAAAAGATTCACAAGTGAAAGGCAAGTTTGGGATGAAAAACAAAAACTCAAGCTAAAATGGATTGCAAATGTTTTTGATGCTTAAGGATGTTTTTCAAAGATCAAGAGAGAGTGAAAAACTTCTCTACATGTTGTATAAATAGTCTCACCAAAGAATATGACCGTTTGGGGGTGGAAATATCAAAAACCAAAAATTAATTTGAATCCCAACGGCTATTTTTTAGTCTGTCGCGAGGTTCTCGGAGTTCCGAGAACCATTCTCGGAGTTCCGAGAATTCTCGGAGTTCCGAGAACCATTCTCGGAGTTCCGAGAATTCTCGGAGTTCCGAGACAACGGCCAGAAGAAATAAAATTTCTACTGGACCATTTCTCGGAGTTCCGAGAAATTTTCTCGGAGTTCCGAGAAAATGTCCAGATGCTACTGGACCTTTTCTCGGAGTTCCGAGGGAACTCTCGGAGTTCCGAGCTCGGAGCTCCGAGAAAAAATCTCGGAGTTCCGAGAAGCCTAAAAATCCACAGATTTTGATTTTTATTGCCGATTTGATTTTTAGCTTTTGGAACTCAACTCCTATGGTTATTTTGGAATGTTTATGAGGGTCCCAACATGTTGGTCCACCACATAACCATTCACTAATCCATTTTAAGTTCTTAAGTGTTCTTTGAAAAAACATGTTGAAAACACTTTGCCTTGACTTGGAAATCTAAAGAGAAAGGATGTACAATGATACCTATGTAGCTTTCAACTTCTCTTTAGTCTTGGTCTTCAATTGATCTTCCATCTTGTGTATGCTTGCTTGAGAGATGAGGAGAGCTTCACTTAGCTCCTTTGACTCTTGTATGGGATATCTCCAAGCATGACCATGTTGTGTGTTGGTTTCTTCAATGATCAATCATATCTCAAACACAACACTTCAAAGCAAATTGATTAGTATTCAAAAACACAATCAATTATGTTTAGAATCATCAAAACAAGATAGGAGAGTAGACCCTTGGGCTTACAACTTCATCTAGGGTCTTGCATTAGGTTAAGTTGCATTGTCTAGTGAATCCATTGTTGATTAAAGCTATGCAAAACAGTTCTGTCACTTTTTGCTTTGGTATTCGATGACTACGTCGCCTCTACTAAAGAGGGGCATCTGTAGACACCCCCATTTTGCTACGCTTTAAAAAGCAAAAGATTCGGTAGTATCATCGAGTTTTGAATCCGTATTCAGCATTAGATTAGGCATCCATGCATTTTAGGGTAGATTTCATTTCATTATGAGAGTTTTGAAGTTGATTCGCAATCCTGAAGGTCTCTAGGGGGTTCCTTTGGCCTCTGGAAGATGAAAGTTTAAGTTTCCAAGCAAATGAAAAAAACCTGCTATTTTTAGAATTTTTAGGGTTTCCCTCATTTTTGCCTATTTTGAACTGCAAGGGTATGTTGGTCATTCCCGATGTGTCTCATTTGACCCCCGAGTTATATTTGAGAAATCTTGAGTGATTTTGAAAAATTTTGAAAAAGCTGCTATTTTTAGAAACTCATGGGGCTTCCACATTTTCATCATCTTATGGATATTTCAATCATTTCTCATATGTCTAAAACCATCTCGAGGGTACGGTTGATGGATTAAGAGTAATTTCGTAAGATTTGGGAAACCTGCAAAATTTAGATCTCTCAAGATTTTCTCTTAGTCTTGCACTTCGGGGGTATTTTAAACATTTCTAAACATATCATATTTAGTCCCTAAGTTGTGAGTCCGTTCATAAATTTTTAAAAATCTGCTATTTTTAGAATTTCTCAAGATTTTCCCTAGTCTCGCCAAATTCTAGCACCTCGGGGTAATTTGGTCTTTTCCTGTGTAATTCTTTTGATCCCCGAAATATGTCTGAGAGATTATGAATGATTTCCTGAATTTTGGAAAACCGGCTAAATTTAGAATTTCTCAGGAGTTTCGCTTAATTTGGAAATTCTAAGTGTTGAGGGCATTTTGGGTATTTTCAGGGGGTACCAAATGATCCTGTTTGATATTGCTCATCAAAAGGACCCAACTTTAAAAGTTTCTATTTTTGAAGTTTGATCATAAAGACTTTCCATTTTTAACATTTCCCTTTAGGGATGAACCAATTTAAGGTTATTTTGGTCACATTTGGATGTGTAATTGTCAAATAGGAGCATTTTGGTCCTAAAAATTATTTTTCCAAAAAAAATGGTTCGATCATGTGTGAGGGATGCACCATAAATGTCAAATGGGTTGGGTCCATATATAGAATGTTGAATTTAGAAAGATTTTATTGAATTTTTACGAAAAAACGCGAAACCCGTGTGAAATGGCCCATTGGGCTAAAGCCCGTAAAGATGGAGCTCATGTGGGTTCACCCATATGGGTCGACCACCATGGTGGGCGCCCCCACATGGCTGACCCACATGAATTGAGCATCTGTAAGCCCAATGGTTTTTACCTTGGCATTCCCATCTTGTTTTGATGATTCCAATACACAAGTGATCATTTATCACTAATGTGTTTGTTTATCTAAGTTGTAGATCTTGATAAAGTAAGATCAAGGATGCTTGGATTGAAGGCCAAGAAGCCCACATTGGACCACTAATTGGAAGGCCAAAGTCATCAAGCAAGAAGTCATGAAGACTTGAAGACATGAAGAAATTAATATTGAAGACCATTTCTTAAATGTAATTGATCCAAACCTAGATTAGGTTTTTAAAGGCATGATTAAAGTAATCTCACACACCCTAAATAAACAAGTGATTGTATTTGTGGAGTTCCAACACCTTGGAACCCTCATAGCAATCCCATCTTGGTTGAGAACTGGAAGCCCAAAAACAGAATTGAAAATCTGCTCTGCATAGGCTTCTCGGAACTCCGAGAGGTTTTCTCGGAACTCCGAGAATTCTCGGAACTCCGAGAATTATTCTCGGAACTCCGAGAAATGGTCCAGTAGACTTTTTCCAATTTCTGTGTGGCTTCTCGGAACTCCGAGATTTTTTCTCGGAACTCCGAGAATTATTCTCGGAACTCCGAGAACACTCCAACGGTCTGAAAAAGAGCCGTTTGGAATTTTGCTGGAATTACCTCAATGCCATTGAACGGTCATATTTTGGTTTTCCTATAAATATGGGTGTTCTAAACATACAAACTATCCATCCTAACACTCTAAAACTTCATTTGAATACCCAAGAGTGAATCAAGCTTCAATTGTGCCTCTCATCACCAACTCTAGGATTTGGATCATAGGCTCTCAATTGTACATCTTTTGTAACCCTTGTGAAGGGATTTTTTAGTTCTTTCTTTCATCTTTCAAGATTTGTATTCGGGCGAGTATTCGGAGAAGCGGAGCCCTTTTTCTCCGTGGTGAGGATTGCCACCAAGGTTAAAGCAATTGTAATTGGCACCGATCTTCGCCAAGGTTAAGAAGATCAAATAGTGAAGCCATCAACGGGTTTGGTTGGTGGAGTGGAGTAGGCCTTGGGTTTGAGGACCGAACCACTTTAAATCTCGGGTGCACTCTTTCTATCTCTTTGCTCTTTCATTTGCATTGCACCATTAGATTTAACTTGTATGCTTAAAATATTGTTCTTGATCTCTTAATCGGTTTAAGTTTTTCAAATTGGTAAATTCTAGTTTTCTTAAACAACCGCATTCTCCCTCCTCATAGTTGCCATTTCTATTATAACTTGGGACCCCCTATATCGGATTTTCACTTGGTATCAGAGCATTGGCTCTTAAAAGATTTTAAAATTTTTGTAAAAGTTATTTCAAAATCTAACTAGGGAAAGATTTTATTTGGCAACTTCTAATTGTGAAATGGCACACCAAATTGGAACCGGACTTCCGGAAGGCCATTCCACAACTAGACCTCCTTTCTTCAATGGGTCAAACTATGGACATTGGAAAACAAGGATGCGCATCTATCTTCTTTCGATAGATGTGGAACTTTGGTACATTGTTGAAAATGGATACAATGTACCTTCCAATCCTTTTGAAGAATGGAATGTGGTAGAGAAAAGGCAAGCTAATTTGAACTACAAAGCAATAAATTCCTTGTTTTGTGCCTTAGCTACCGAGGAGTTTAATAGAGTTGCTCTTTTTGATTCCGCCAAGACTATTTGGGATACCCTTGCAACTACCCATGAGGGAACATCACAAGTCAAGGATTCCAAAATAAACTTGTTAAAGAGCAAGTATGAAATGTTTAGAATGAGTCCAAACGAGAGTATTTCGGAAATGTATACTCGTTTTTCTATAATTTCTAACGAACTAGCTAATCTTGGTAAATCTTATCCTAACGATGAGCTTGTGAGTAAGTTACTTAGGTCTCTTCCTCCACATTGGGATCCAAAGGTGACCGCGATTCAAGAGTCAAAAAATCTCAAGACTCTAACCATAGAGGAGCTTGTAGGATCTCTCATCACCCATGAGATGCTCCTTACTAGCCGACAAGAGGAAAAGAAGCCAAAGGAGAAGGAGAGGGAATTTAGATCCCTAGCACTCAAGGCTTCCAAGGAAGACTCATCAAGTGAAGCGGATAGTGACGAAGAAGAAGCTTTACGAAGATTCAAGAGCTTGTGGAGAAAGAAGCATAAGAAAGATAAGAAGAAGAAAGAGGAAAGTGATGTTGAAAGAGCCTTAAGATGCTTCAATTGCAAGAAGATTGGACACAAAAGACCGGATTGTCCACTTCTAAAATCTACTTCCTCTAAGTACAAGGGTAAGAAGGATTGGAAGAAGCATAAGGCTCTTGCCGCCGGTTGGGATGCGTTAAGCACATCGGGCAAAAGCTCAAGTGAAGGGGAAGAAAATAAAAAAGATGATCTTTGCTTCATGACAATCACCCATGAAGTTGAGGTAAACTCTAACCCCTCATATTCTTCATCTAGTAGTAAAAGTGATAGCATACCTTATGATGAATTATGTGAAACCTTGCATACCCAAATTTCCAAAAACAAAGTTCTTAAAAAATCCATTTTAAAGTTAGAAAAAGAACTTGAATTTTTGAAAAGTGATTTATCTTCTTCCATATCTCAAGAACAAGTTACACTTGAAAATCATAAACTTGAGATTAATACCCTTAAGGGTAGCTTGGATGAGAAAACTTGCCAACTTTTAAAATTTCAAAATATGGCAAGCTCCTCCAACTCTTATGAAGATGAAAGAAATGAGCTTTTAGTTCAAACATCCCATCTTCATAATGAAAATGAAAGACTTAGATTATGTTTACATGGATTTCTAAATGGAAATAAAATAATTGACATAATCCTAAGTAAAACTAGTCTTAGACCTCAACATGCTTATCATGATAGGACTAGTGTATCTAACCCTCTTGTTAGATGCCATTTTTGTGGAATGAATGGTCATTACCAATTCCAATGTGCATCCAAGAGTAGGGCTAGATGTGGGACCAAGAAATCTTGGGTTCCCAAAACCCCCATATGATGTTATTCATATTGTGTAGATTAGGGGTTTTTGAACTTAAAATTGAATATATTTCATTTTGTATGTTTTTTTTTGATAACCCCTCTTGTATTGTAAAATTATTTTAACTAGGGGGAGTTAAAATTGAATTTTTCTTTGAAAAAGAGGGAGCTTTAAAATTGAAAATTTTAAACCCTTGTTTTTCTTACCCCTTCTTTTTGTTGATGACAAAGGGGGAGAAGAATCTAGAGTAAAGTCTCTAGTGTAAGAAAAATGTGAAAAGAGTATATGCTTTGATTTGTAAATCTCTTGTGCTTGTCATCATCAAAAAGGGGGAGATTGTAAGCCCAATGGTTTTTACCTTGGCATTCCCATCTTGTTTTGATGATTCCAATACACAAGTGATCATTTATCACTAATGTGTTTGTTTATCTAAGTTGTAGATCTTGATAAAGTAAGATCAAGGATGCTTGGATTGAAGGCCAAGAAGCCCACATTGGACCACTAATTGGAAGGCCAAAGTCATCAAGCAAGAAGTCATGAAGACTTGAAGACATGAAGAAATTAATATTGAAGACCATTTCTTAAATGTAATTGATCCAAACCTAGATTAGGTTTTTAAAGGCATGATTAAAGTAATCTCACACACCCTAAATAAACAAGTGATTGTATTTGTGGAGTTCCAACACCTTGGAACCCTCATAGCAATCCCATCTTGGTTGAGAACTGGAAGCCCAAAAACAGAATTGAAAATCTGCTCTGCATAGGCTTCTCGGAACTCCGAGAGGTTTTCTCGGAACTCCGAGAATTCTCGGAACTCCGAGAATTATTCTCGGAACTCCGAGAAATGGTCCAGTAGACTTTTTCCAATTTCTGTGTGGCTTCTCGGAACTCCGAGATTTTTTCTCGGAACTCCGAGAATTATTCTCGGAACTCCGAGAACACTCCAACGGTCTGAAAAAGAGCCGTTTGGAATTTTGCTGGAATTACCTCAATGCCATTGAACGGTCATATTTTGGTTTTCCTATAAATATGGGTGTTCTAAACATACAAACTATCCATCCTAACACTCTAAAACTTCATTTGAATACCCAAGAGTGAATCAAGCTTCAATTGTGCCTCTCATCACCAACTCTAGGATTTGGATCATAGGCTCTCAATTGTACATCTTTTGTAACCCTTGTGAAGGGATTTTTTAGTTCTTTCTTTCATCTTTCAAGATTTGTATTCGGGCGAGTATTCGGAGAAGCGGAGCCCTTTTTCTCCGTGGTGAGGATTGCCACCAAGGTTAAAGCAATTGTAATTGGCACCGATCTTCGCCAAGGTTAAGAAGATCAAATAGTGAAGCCATCAACGGGTTTGGTTGGTGGAGTGGAGTAGGCCTTGGGTTTGAGGACCGAACCACTTTAAATCTCGGGTGCACTCTTTCTATCTCTTTGCTCTTTCATTTGCATTGCACCATTAGATTTAACTTGTATGCTTAAAATATTGTTCTTGATCTCTTAATCGGTTTAAGTTTTTCAAATTGGTAAATTCTAGTTTTCTTAAACAACCGCATTCTCCCTCCTCATAGTTGCCATTTCTATTATAACTTGGGACCCCCTATATCGGATTTTCAGCATCTAACCTTGATGATGTCACAATGGTGACATCATATTTGTTAAAAGAAAAATAAAAAGAATAAAAAAAAAAGAAAAGAAGGAAAGAAGGAAAAGATGAATGATTGCTTAAAAAAGGTTTTCTTCCAAAGAAGCAATGTGAAATAAAGAATAGGATGTCTTGATTGACAATAAATTAAGATTGGAATGAAATCCAATTTGGAAACAAAAAAGAAAGCAAGCAAGAGGGGGAAATTGGAAACAAGCCAAAAATGAGAGCTCTCACATTGGGAACTACTATTTCTCTCTTAACCCTATCTTTTTTGTATAAAAATCAAAGCAAACAATCCTAAAAAAGATTGGAAAAAGATCAAAATTCATTTTTTTCTCTCTCCTCCCAAGAAGAAAAAAAATCTCTTTTCTCTTGAAGTGTGATCTCTCTCTCAAGTGTTCTTCATAAAAGGAATTCTTGAATTCCTTCTTCTTCTCCAAGGCATCACACAATCAAGAATTATTGGAGTGTTCTTTAGGTATTCTTCATCATATAAAAGGGTGCGACAAAGCGTATACCTCGGATCTACGCACCCTAGAGACAAGGAGCGCGATCATGGTAGGATCTTTATCTTTGTAATATCAAAAGTAGAAAAGCATGCTATGGTTTTACTTTTGATAGATCAAATCAATGAATTTTTTCTTGAAATTCCAGTATGTTATAATATAAATTATGAGTTTTCAAAATCCAAAATTTGATCCAAAAATTAAATTTCTTCCATTTAATGAGTTTCTTTCGTTTTTTATTCAATATGGATTTAAATCGGATTATCAAAGCAAGTGTTAGAAAACGTGGGTTTCTTTAAAAAACTGATATTTTTTGGAATTTCTATAAAATAAAATACTACTGGAAACTTAATTTTCAATCACGGTTTGCCCGTTTTAATTTTCATTCTAATTTTCAAACAATAACCCCGAAAGGGGTTATTTCTTGATGAACGAATCCAAAAGTATATCAAACCATGTCCAAAATTTATAAAATCTTATTTCCAAACTAATGTTTTGATTTCCAGAATACGCAAAAAATTTCGGATTTTTTTGAATTTTTTTAATCCGGTTTTAAATTATTTTAAATTTGGGCCATTTTTAATAAATATCAAAATATTTTAAAAATTAATGAAACTCTCCAGAATTAATTTCCAATAATAAATTGAATTTTTCATGAGATTTTGTTTTTGAAAAAAGGTTTTTTTATTTGTGTTTCTAATCGCTTTTTCGTTTTACGTACAGTAATTCTTTTTCGTATTAAATTAGTAATTTTTTGAAATTTTTCTTTACAAACCAGTAACTTAGGTTACTGGAATGTTAGATAAAAATTTTAAATTGGTTTTGCAAAGTTTTAATATGGTTTTGTAATTTATTTTAATAAATGGGTTTCAATTTCTAGGAAACAAATTCCCCTTTCCTATTTAAAAATCAATTTTATGGATGAGATTTAATTTTTAAGTTTTGAAATTTTGATAGAAAATTTTATAATCTATTACATATCTACGGGAATTTTGTATTTGATTTTAGGATACTATTAGGTTTGCTTTTTAAGTAATTCTTTGGTTTCATCCGATTTTTGTGTGAATTTCAATTGGCATCAAATCACAATACAAATTCATGAAAGTCATACAGTAGTCTAATCTCATAATAATCTTTATTCTGTGAAAGGTTGGATTAATTTGAAATTTATATGCTACAAGTTGATGTGTTAATCTATAATCTGATTTAAATTTTGAAAAATCAGAAATTGATATCAAATCTTAATGATAATTCATGAAATGTTTCTAGTAAGCTATAATTATCCATATCTTGTTATTGGAAACGTTTTAATTGATTTGGAGTTCGATTGCTTAGGATTACTGTGTATTCCTAACAATCTGGTCTTAATGATATTAAATCACAATTTAATAGCAAATCAATACAAAAGTCAGTAAAAATCTTCAAAAAACCTTAAGTTTTTATCATAAATGCAATCCCTAACTTTTTTGAAACAGAAACCTTAGGGTTCATAGATTGCCTTTGTAAATTGGCTATTCTGTGACAATTTAACTGCCGAGATCGCAACCGTAATCGTATACTAATTGCGATTAATCCTGCATAATTGGAGTGCGTAAATTATAGTATGATATTGGCTCTGAGGTCCACTGTCTACGGAAATCCTGAGAAATATGCCAGGCAATAAGATACTATAATTTACGTGCTAAATTATACAAGGGTTGAGAGCACGATTCCCTTCCATGGTTATGATTCGAGGCCGAAACTTGCGAACCATAGAGCTTTTGGTATTCCTTAGATGTTTAGGAATAAAAAATCTTCAAAAATTGAAAATCATTAAGTTCAACAAATCAAATTAACTCGATCCGTGTCTTAGGAGCCGTTGGATTACGGTCTCCTATCATAGGAACCTTTAGGGCTCCTTAGGAACACTTACGTCACGTTGTGTCCTAGGTTTTAGGGAGTCCTAGAGTTAGGAGTCCAGCCTCATCACGGGCGTTTGCTATGGATAGCAACCGTACTATAAGTCTAGTTACACCAGTCACCCAATCTTTCCCTAGGACAAGCCTAGTTACCTAGGATGTAGGTTAACCTGCATTAGTCTAAGGGACAACTTGCACTTAGATATGATCATATAACATCTTAGATGAAGTCCTAGGATAATAAAATCTTCAATTTGAATTAAATAACTTCTCTTAAAACTGTTGAAACAGTCAATCCAGTCTAGATCGGTGTCTTAGATGAGTTAGGCATAAGTAGCTTAGCTTAGGTGCACCGAACTACGTCGACTCTGATCCCAGTGAGGCTTGGGTACGTAGGCAGCTTGGATGCTTGAGGGCATACCAATCACGAGTCGACTCCACACAAATGGTGGGGTTTTGTATATTACTTTTCTTATAAATTCTTAATTAAAATATGTAGGATTTCCTTCAAATTAGCATTTTAGGAGAACTTTCACTTAGATTGAGTTCAAACAAATTAGGAAATCAAGATACACATTTAGGATTTACTTTGAAATTAGATCATAGGATGCATGTCACATAGTTCGCACATTAATATAGAGTTAAATGAGCCATTTAAAAGAAATTCAAAAGAGTTAACTTTTTGAAATTGAAGACCGATTATCGGGCAGGAATGGTGCATGTGGTGGTAACTCCCCATACCTTCCATTCTTGTAACCAGGTAACGAGTCTAGATTTCTAGTTAATTATGGGTCCTAGATCCCACATCTAGGTGGCGACTCTGTCACACTCTTTTGTGTGGAATTCGGATTGCCTTAGTGATCCCAAGTTCACATAAAAGATGAATTAAAATCAATAATAAAAGAGTACACGCCAATCGCGTTTGTACGAGAGACTAAGAGAGAGCATGGCGGCTCGCGCCCCACCCCTCTCGCGGGATCGGGTCCCACAGTTTGGCGACTCTGCTGGGGAAAAACGGAGCGTCTCCTCAACCTCAAGCCCTCTCTGTTTTTCTCTATCCCTCTCTGCCTCTTATCCCTCTCATCTCCCTCATCTCTACACCCATCCCAAACAGCAGCCATATCTCACCACTCTCCGTGGTTCTCTCTCTGCTCTCTCTCACTCTCACACTCGCCATAGCCCACATCCATCTCCCCTATATCTTCTCCCTAACAGCAAGAGCTCGGTGAAAAAGAAAAAAACACAGAAAGCTCTGGTGGATTGGGCTGTAGAAAGAACGGCTCTCTCGTGGCTCTCTCTCGATCCCTCCTCTCACTCTGTTTTTCTCTCGATCCCTCTCTCTCCCTCTGTTTTTCCCTCTCCCTCTCTCTTACTCTCTTTTTCTCTCGATCCCTCTATCTCCCTCTGTTTTTCCCTCACAACCACTCTCAATCTCTCTATCTCTCACAATCTCCCCTCTCCTTCAACAGTTCTCTCCATCTTCCCTTAACAGCCCCTCTCGGTCTCACACCCACCTTCTCTCAAAAAAACAGAGTATCTCTCTGTAATCTCCATCTCTCTGTATCTTTCATTATCTCTGCATCACTCCCTCTCAATCCACCCCACTCTCGTCTCTCTCGCTCTATACGAGACAAAAAAACAGAGCATCTCTCGATCTCTGTTTCTCGTGATCTCTAGCTCTCTCTCTCTGCTATCTCTCTATCTCTCTCACTCTTAATTCTCTCTCTGCTATCTCTCAAACCTATATCTGTCAAACTCTCTCTGTGTCATCTCAATCTCTCACTCTATCTCGGTTTCTCTATCTATCTGTCAAACTCTCTCTGTGTCGTCTCAATCTCTCACTCTATCTCGGTTTCTCTATCTCTCTGTCACTCACTCTCAATCCCTCTCTATCTCTTACATTCTCTCTAAATCCTTCTCTGTCTCTCTTTGTCTATCTCAATCCCTCTCTGTCTTCTTTCGTTCTCTATTTGTATCTCTCAATCTAGCTCACTCTCATTCTCTCTCAATCTTATTCACTCTCACTCTTTCATTCTCTATTTGTCTCTTAACTCTCGAACTCTCTTTGTCAATCTCTCTCTATCTCTCTCATTCACTCTCATTCTCTCTCTGTTAATCTCTCCCTATCTCTCGTACTCTCTCTCTCTCTCTACAGTGGTGAATAAAAAAAAGAAAGGGAAGAAAGGACATTGGATCGAGCATCGGCGAGATTTTTCGGATTCTTCGGTTCTCGGATTCGGCGAGGATTTCAATTACAGGTAGGTGCACAATTCTCAGATTTTTCCAGGATTATTTGGTATTTTTTTATATTTTTGCATGATTTTTAGCATTTAATTGAATTTAATTCAATATTATATGTGTGTGCTAAAAATCATGATCTACATGAGGAAATCAAGAGAGAGAGTATTCCAGTTCAGGAGAGAGAGTATTCCAGTTCAGGCATGGCGGCTCGCGCCCCACCCCATTCCTGAATTACTTAAAAAGCAAACCTAATAGTATCCTAAAATCAAATAAAAAATTCCAGTAGATATATAATAAATTATAAAATTTTCTATCAAAATTTCAAAACTTAAAAATTAAATCTCCTCCATAAAATTGATTTTTAAATAGAAAAGGAGAATTTCTTTCCTAGAAATTGAAACCCATTTATTAAAATAAATTACAAAACCATATTAAAACTTTGCAAAACCAATTTAAAATTTTTATCTAACATTACAGTAACCTAAGTTACTGGTTTGTAAAGAAAAATTTCAACAATTTACTAATTTAATATGAAAAAGAATTACGGCACGGTTTGGACTCCCTAAAACCGTAGGCAGCTCGGTCAAACCGAGTTCGGTGGCATCAAAAGAAGAAAATCGATCATTCCAAAAAGAAGTTGAAAAGAAAAAAAAGAAAATAAAAAAATAAAAAAGAAGAAAAGAAGAAAAGAAAAAGGAAAAATCCATGCTATCTGAAAAGAAAAGAAAATTAAAATACGTTCAAACTAGGGGTATTCGCCCTGAACTACGCATGACCTGATTCTTCCACTGGGATACGTAGGCAACCTGTTCACAGGTTCGGTCGAAACTCTTGCAAAACCTTAAGCCATTCTTTGAAAAGCCCTACCTCACCTATAAAGTCCTTTTGGTGTTCAAGTAAAAAGAAAAAAAAAAAGAGAGAAAAGAAAAAAAATGGAGCTTGAAGATCCGCTAGATTGAAAACCTGAAAAGGCAATCTAGGCAAAATTTAGGATCATTCCCCTGCTAAGTTGAAAACCTGAAAGGGCGGCTTAGGCAAAAGTTAAGGGGGTGGCCTGCTGAGTCAAAACCTAAAAAGGCGATTCAGGCAAAAGTTAAGGCCGAGCGGTCCGCCAAGTTGAAAATCCAAAAAGGAAGACTTGGTCGTGGTAAGATTGGGTTCCCACCAGAAGAATTACATCAATCTCTGAAATCGCAGTAGGTCAGACAAAAATAACAACGATTCCCGAAACTAGGGGCATTAATTTTTAGCAATCGGAAAGTTGATAGAAAGATATATGAAGTATCACTGTCTTAAAAATAAGTGAAGATGTTTATCAATGGAGAAACATTCTTTAAAAGAGGCCAACCTAACCCAAATGAAAATACTGATAAGTCAGAAGCATCACAGGATTACTTGAGTAATAGTTCTTATTTCGTCATTTTCTTGCCAGTACTTGTAGTTTTTCAATTGCTTAGAAATTTTTTTACGAATTCTATCTTAAAGAATTGTTGTAGGGTGCAATCACTCCGAAGGCAGGTTCATTAACAGGTTCTGAGAAACTCGGAAAAGGCGAGACTGTCATGAATGGTAAAAAATATTTGAAGAATGATCTCTGGTCAATGAATAGAAGGAGGTTAGAATGCCTCAAACTGGGGCAGGTTGCTAATGAAGTGGCATCTCATTTTCAAGCCCCGAAGGTCCTTTGCTGCATGGTGTTATTAAATCCTTTGCTTCCAAAATTTGTTAATCGGAGATTTCGATTTCCTTTTTCTGATAATCTCTGTCAAAACTCAAATTATCATATCTCTCTGAATCCATTTGAAAATGATATGTTCTCTTTGAGCATCGTATAAATGTGATGTCTCATTTCCTTGGAATCCATATAAATATGGTATTTCATTCTCTCTGAGTCCATTCAGAAGTAGTCTCTTATTCTCTTTGAACATCATATAAATGTGATGTCTCGTTTCCTTGGAATCCGTATAAATACGGTATTTCATTATCTCGGAGTCTATTCTAAAAGTAGTCTCTTCTATTTCAACATCATACAAATGTGATGTCTCATTCCTTGGAATTCGTATAAATATGATATTCCATTATCTCTGAGTTATCTTTGAGCATCATATGAATATGGTGTCTCATTTTTCTAGAAATCCGCATAAATACGTTATTTCATTCTCTCTGAGTCCATTTGAAAATGGTATTTTCTCTTTGAACATCATACGAATATGATGTCTCATTTCCTTGAAATTTGTATATATACGATATTCCATCATCTCTGAGTTATCTTCGAGTATCATATGAATATGGTGTCTCGTTTTCCTTGAAGTCTGTATAAATACGTTATTTCATTCTCTCCGAGTTCATTCAAAAATGTTCTCTTTGAACATCATATAAATGTGATGTCTCATTTTCCTTGAAATCCGTACAAATACATTATTTCATCCTCTCTGAATCCATTTGAAAATGATCTTTTCTCTTTGAACATCATACGAATATGGTGTCTCATTTTCCTGAAGTCCGTATAAATACGGTATTTCATTCTCTTCGAGTCCATACGAATATGGTCCCTTGTCTCCTTTGGGCCCGTACAACTACGGTATCCCATTTCATTTGAACCCGTACAACTACGGTGTTTCATTCTCTTTGAGTCCATATGAATATGGACTCTTATCCTTTTAGGCCTGTATGACTACAGTATCCTGCTCCCTTTGAGGGTGTATAACTACAGTGTCTCATTCCCATCAGGTCTGTATAATTACGGCGTCATGTTCCTTCCTAGTCCGTACAATTACGGTCTCATTTCCATGGAATCCGTATAAATATGGTATTTCATTCTCTCTGAATCCATTCAGAAATGATCTCTTGCTCTCTTTTGGGCACCGTACAAATACAGTATCTCATTCTTCCTCAGTCTATTCAAAAATAGTCTCTTATTCCTCTTTGAGATCTATACAAATATGATATCGTATTTTATCTGAGCTCATTCAAAAATGATGCTTCGTTTTCATTAAAAATCTTTCAAAAAGTCATCCATTATTCTCTCTGAGACCATTTGAAAATGGCGTCTCATTTCCTCTGAAACCGTTCAAAAACGGTATTCCTTTCCCTCCGAAAATCCGTTTGAAAATGGTATCCCATTCTTTCATTGTCCGTTCGAAAACGGCACCGCATCATAATCATCTTTTGTTCTGGTTTGCAAGATTTTTTGCACACAGAGTAAATTCAATTCTCCGTTATTCTAAACTGTCATCTCATGGTGTTTAGAGTAAATGATTTTGATATATGTTCAAATTCTAGGATTTCATCTAGGGTCTTACATTATGTTAAGTTGCATTGTGTCTAGGGAGTCATTTGTCGATCAAAGCTACGCAAAATGGCACTGTCACTTTGGCTTTGGTATTCGATGACTACGTCATCGCTACCAAAGAGGGGCATCTGTAGACACCCCCATTTTGCTCCGCCTTAGTCAACAAAGAAGTTAGTATTTTTCTATCGGTTTTCCAGTGTTTTCTATTTTCGTGTCCGTCTCTTATATTTTCTCGATCTTGTCGATCATTTCTGCCGTGTTTCGCATTATCCCGTTAAGTGTTGAGAAAGGTTATTCACGAGAATCCGAGCAAGGGGGGAGTTTGGACCCGTTCGGTGGGCCCGCATTGAGCATTTTTGTTTAGACTTGGGACAAACAATGAAACCATGCATTTTTCCATGGAAAATGCATTTCGGCTTTATTTGGAATTAACATTGAAACATTAATTTCTATGAGAAGGTGCTCATGTGTTTTAAGCCATGGGATGGGGCCCACCATGTGCTCAACATGGTGTGGGCCCATCACATTATTTGTAAAAGCATTTAGACAAATTGGAATAGAGGCCACCATGATAAAAAGTTTAAGGGTAGGGCCATTATCATTTGTGGGGCCACTATCATTAATTTTTTGTTTTTTTGTGATGGTGCCACTATCATTTTGAGCATCATAATCTGATGTGTGGGACCCTCAATTACGTGCGTGATGTAGATGACCATAAGGTTTGGTAATTCCACCACCTAATAAATAAATTCGGCAATATTTGGGGATTCCCTATGTCATTACTTTGAAAAGGAAATTTTTTAGGCATGGTGTAAAGTTACTCTCGGTCATCGAAAATAGTTGGCAACATCCTCTCCCTTTCTAGAAAGAGTGCTCGGATATTCCTTTGATAGAGGGTGGGTTTTTTAGCAACACCAAGGAAGTGGGTAGGAATAAAAGAAAAAAAAAGAAACAGGGGGGAGGAGAAGAATCTGTTTTAAGGCAAGAGAAATATGGTTCTAAAAAAAAAAAAGATCGTAGATTGCAGCTTTGGTGTTTGATAAAAAAAAAGGAAGACAGCAAGTGATCCACCCTCTAGTGTTAGGAAGCTTCTAAGAAAAAAAGAAAGATACCCATTTTCGGGATGAGGTGGCTCGGTTTTTCTAAAAATAAAGAGCAACTCTATAAAAAAGAAAAACCGTGAGATTGCTAGGGGCGGTGTTTTCCCTCTCCCATTGCTAGCTTCTGGGTTTTCCCTCTCCCATTGCTAGCTTCTGCGTTTCCCCCTCCCCTCACTCACTCTGTTTGTCTTCCTCTCTCCGATCGCTCTCCATCTCACCTTCCTTCGGTCAAAAACAGAGTGCCATAACTCTCTAACTCTTTATCTCTCTGTCTCGGTCTTTCTCACCCTCTCTATCTCTCTATCTCTCCCTCTCTATCTCTGTGTATCTCTCACTCATCTTCTCGGTCTCACTTACACTCTCTGTCTCTCTCATTTTCTATCACTCTCACTCTCTCTGTTTATCTCCATCTCCCTCTCTATCACTTTCTCTCCCTCTGTTTATCTCTATCACTCTCCCTCTTTATCATCTCTCTCTATCTCTAACGTTCCTCCCTATCACCCTCTCTCTCACTCACTCTCTGTTATCCCTCTCTGTCGTCTGTATCTCTCTCTCTCTCTCTCCACAGTGGGGGAAAAAAAAAGCGGAGCTGATTGCACGTCGGCGAGATTTTTCGGATTTTTCGGCTCTTGGATTCGGCGAGGATCGCGATCAAAGGTAGGTGCACAATTCTCAGATTTTTCCAAGATTATTTGGCATTGTTTATATATTTTTTGCTTGATTTTTAGCATTTAATTGAATTTAATTCAATATTATATGTGTGTGCTCAAAATCATGATCTACATGAGTGTTTCAATTCTGATTCGTCCTGAAATTTAATACACTGATCTATTTAAATAGACTAAAATAACCATCGGATCGAATCGGACATTGAATCAAAGGATTTTGAAAATTTGAGTGAAGAGTGGAATTTTATTTAAAATAATGGCTGAGAAATTACAAAATTTGAAAAAATAGCTATCTCAGGATGATTCATTTTGTGGAATTTCAAATTTTTCTTGTGTTCATCACATCAGAACAAGATTAAAGGATATTTTCCGGAGTCGTAATTTTCTCAAAAATCATGTTTTAAAAATAGAAAACTCTTCAAAAACATCTTTTTGACGAAGAAAAAAAATACTAAATAGATTCTAAAATTAATGAAATTTAGTGGGAAAATAATATGGTACTGATATATTCTACCATGAATTTTTAAGAATTTTTGGATTCTGTTTGGTATATTATTTAATGCTTTCTTTGAAAATTGTCAGATTTTGTGAGATTTTTTACTGACATCACATCACAATTAAAATTCTCAAAAATTTTGTAGTAGTCTTATATTTGATATTTCTTTCTGTTGTAAAATTGTGAATTGATTTGGATCTTTTTTCCTAAGGGATGTAGTGTAAATTCATAATCTGGTCTTAAAATTGAAAAATCCGAAATTGATAGTAAATAGTCTCTGAAATTCATGAAAATCTCACAGCATGCTATGTTTATTCATATCTTATTACTCTAGAAATTTCAATGAATTTAGATTTCTATTTCTACTAGTTTCTGTGTTATGTTTACAATCTGGTCTCATTATTGTTAAATCAAAATTAAATAGGAGCTTAATGTAAAAATCTGTAAAACTCTGCTAATAAGCTACATACATTCCCATATTGTTTCTGTAGAAGTTTCAGTTTGTTTCGAATTCGTTTGCAATAATTTCACTTGTAAAATCACTCATATGTTTGAAATTGATAAATTCCATTGAAAATTCGAAATTAATTAAAAATCATTGTGAAAATTTCCAAAGAACCTTAAATATCTGTCACATTCTCACTCTTTACTCCATTGAAACAGAAATCTTAGGATCTTTAGATTTCCCTGGAAAAGTGGCTAGTGCATCCATAATCGTATCCCAATTGCAATCGATCTTAGACAATTTGAATATTTAAGCTATAGCATGTTATTGGCTCCGAGGTTACTGTCCACGGAAATCCTGAGATATGCTAGGCAATAAGGTGCTATAACTTAAGTATTAAATTGCACAAGAAAAGAGCGCACGATTCCCTTCTGTGGATGCTATTCTAGGCCGAAATTGGTGAACCATAGAACCTTTGGTATTCCTTAAATGTCCAGAAACCGAAAATCCTTGAAATCTGAAATTAATTAACTTCAAGAACTTGAATCGATTTGTCTCGAGTCTTTCGGAACCATTGGATTATGGTTTCCGATATAAGAACCATTAGAGTCCAACTTAGGAACACTTATGTCAGGCCGTATCCTAGGTCTTAGGGAGTCTTAGGTTTCAGGGAGTCCTAGAGTTAGGAGTCCAGCCTCATCACGGACGTTTGCTATGGATAGCAACCGTGCCATAGGTCTAGTTACACTAGTCACCCAATCTTTCCCTAGGACAAGCCTAGTTACCTAGGATGTAGGGTTAACCTGCATTAGTCTAAGGAACAACTTGCACTTAGATAGGATCATATAGCATCTTAGATGAAATCCTAGGATAATAAAATCTTCAACTTGAATTAAATAACTTCTCTTAAAACTGTTAAAACAGTCAATCCAGTCTAGATCGGTGTCTTAGTTGAGTTAGGCATAAGTAGCTTAGCTTAGGTGCACCGAACTACGTCGACTCTGATCCCAGTGAGGCTTGGGTACGTAGGCAGCTTGGATGTCTGATGGCATACCAACCGCAAGTCGGCTCCACAACAAATTGCGGGGTTTTGTATATTAATTTTCTTGTAAATTCTTAATTAAATCATTTAGGATCTACAATGAAATTAGATCATAGGATGCATGTCACATAGTTAGCACACTAACATAGAGTTAAATGAGCCATTTAAAAGAAATTCAAAAGAGTTAACTTTTGAAATTGAAGACCGATTATCGGGCAGGAATGGTGCATGTGGTGGATAATTCCCCATACCTTCCATTCTTGTAACCAGGTAACGAGTTTAGATTTCTGGCTAATTATGGGTCCTAGATCCCACATCTAGGTGGCGACTCTGTCAGTCTCTTTTGTGTGGAATTCGGATTACCTTAGTGATCCCAAGTTCACATAAAAGACGAATTAAAATCAATAATTAAAAGAGCACACGCCAATCGTGTGTGTACGAGAGACCAAGAGAGAGCGTGGCGGCTCGCGCCCCACCCCTCTTGCGGGATCGGGTCCCACAGTTTGGTGACTCTGCTGGAGAGTCGACTCTGCTGGGGGATTGAGAGAGAATGAGAGTGTGATCTCTCTCTCAAGTGTTCTTCACAAAAGGAATTCTTCATTTTCCTTCTTCTTCTCCAAGGCATCACACAATCAAGAATTATTGGAGTGTTCTTTGATCTTCTTCATCATATAAAAGTGTGCGACAAAGCGTATACCTCGGATCTACCCACCCTAGAGACAAGGAGCGCGATCAACGGTATGATCTTTATCTTTGTAATATCAAAAGTAGAAAAGCATGCTATGGTTTTACTTTTGATATATCAAATCAATGAATTTTTTCTTGAAATTCCAGTATGTTATAATATAGATTATAAGTTTTCAAAATCCAAAAATTAAATTTCCTCCATTTAATAATGATTTTCTTTCGTTTTTTATTTAATATGTATTTAAATCGGATTATCAAAGCAAGTGTTAGAAAACGTGGGTTTCTTTAAAAACTGATATTTTTTGAGATTTCTATAAAATAAAATACTACTGAAAATTTAATTTTCAATCACGGTTTGGCCGTTTTAATTTTCATTCTAATTTTCAAACAATAACCCCGAAAGGGGTTATTTCTTGATGAACGAATTCAAAAGTATATCAAACCATTTCCAAAATTTATAAAATCTTATTTCCAAACTAATGTTTTGATTTCCAGAATACCCAAAAATTTTCGGATTTTTTTGAATTTATTTAATCCGGTTTTAAATTATTTTAAATTTCGGCCATTTTTAATAAATATCAAAATATTTTAAAAATTTATGAAACTCTCCAGAATTAATTTTCAATAATAAATTGAATTTTTCATGAGATTGTTTTTTTTTTAAAAGGTTTTTTTATTTGTTTTCTAATCTCTTTTTCGTTTTACGTGCCGTAATTCTTTTTCGTATTAAATTAGTAAATTTTTGAAATTTTTCTTTACAAACCAGTAACTTAGGTTACTGGAATGTTAGATAAAAATTTTAAATTGGTTTTGCAATGTTTTAATATGGTTTTGTAATTTATTTTAATAAATGGGTTTCAATTTCTAGGAAACAAATTCCCCTTTTCTATTTAAAAATCAATTTTATGGAGGAGATTTAATGTTTAAGTTTTGAAATTTTTATAGAAAATTTTATAATCTATGATATATCTATTGGAATTTTTTATTTGATTTTAGGATACTAATAGATTTGTTTTTAAGTAATTCTTTGGTTTCATCCGATTTTTGTGTGAATTTCAATTGGCATCAAATCGTAATAAAAGTTCATGAAAGTCATACAGTAGTATAATCTTATGATAATCTTTATTCTGTGAAAGTTTGGATTAATTTGAAATTGATATACTACAATTTGATGTGTTAATCTATAATCTGATTTAAATTTTGGAAAATCAGAAATTGATATCAAATCTTAATGATAATTCATGAAAATTTTCAGTTCATGGAATTGAACTGAAAAATTTAGCAGGTTTCCCCAGCAGAGTCGGTAGAAGTTTTGAATCCGTCATGTCGTGTCCTAGGTTTTAGGGAGTCCTAGAGTTTGGAGTCCAGCCTCTTCATGGCGTTTGCTATGGATAGCAACCGTGCCATAGATCTAGTTACAGTAGTCACCTCACTTTTCTCATAAGACAAGCCTAGTTACCTAGGATGTAGGTTCACCTGCATTAGTCAAAGGGATGTCTTGCACTTAGATAGGACCATATAGCATCTTAGATGAAGTTCTAGGATCATAAAATCTTCAACTTGAATTAAATAATTTCTCTTAAAACTGTTGAAACAGTCAATCCAGTCTTGATCGGTGTCCTAGATGAGTTAGGCATAAGTAGCTTAGTTCAGGTGCACCGAACTGCGTCGACTCTGATCCCAGTGAGGCTTGGGTACGTAGGCAGCTTGGATGCTTGAGGGCATACCAATCACAAGTCGGCTCCACACAAATGGTGGGGTTTTGTATATTAATTTTCTTGTAAATTCTTAATTAAATCACTTAGGACTTTCCATGAAATTAGAATTTTAGGAGAACATTCACTTAGATTGAATTCAAACAAATTAAGAAATCAAGATACACATTTAGGATCTACATTGAAATTAGATCATAGGATGCATGTCACATAGGTAGCACATTAATATAGAGTTAAATGAGCAATTTAAAAGAAATTCAAAAGAGTTAACTTTTGAAATTGAAGACCGATTATCGGGCAGGAATGGTGCATGTGGTGGATAACTCCCCATACCTTCCATTCTTGTAACCAGGTAACGAGTCTAGATTTCTGGTTAATTATGGGTCCTAGATCCCACATCTAGGTGGCGACTCTGTCACTCTCTTTTGTGTGGAATTCGGATTGCCTTAGTGATCCCAAGTTCACATAAAAGATGAATTAAAATCAATAATAAAAGAGCACATTAAAATCAATAATAAAAGAGCACACGCCAATCGCGTGAGTACGAGAGACCAAGAGAGAGCGTGGCGGCTCGCGCCCCATCCCTCTCACGGGATCGGGTCCCACAGTTTGGCGACTCTGCTGGGGACCACCTAACTTCATTAAAATTTCAAAAGATAATTCATTTGAATTTATTTTAATTGGCTCATGAAAACTCTACGCTTGCTAGGTAGTTTGTTTACTTTATTTTTTCATCAATAATACTCCAACTTAATCTAACAAAACCTGAAGGCATCATAAATTGCGCAAACATATTGCACACACTTACATCACTTGCATCTAAACTCTTGCATCTCACATGCACACACATCCTATTTTAGGAACCCGGAGTGTTATCTAGCATGGTTGACTGGGATTTCATCACCTGGTGCCTCTGTGCTAGAGAAGCATTCCACTCTTAGCCTAGTACCTTTATGGTACGTAAACGGATCTCTTGTTCACGTACTGATACACCGGACACTGGTACAGTATATTGAGCACAGATTCGCGCTAAGGGAACTCTTGGCCTTACCCCTAGATTAACCCACACATGCATGTAGTATACGAACACACGTGCATCATGTGTGTGAGCCTAGCTTAGGATATCCTACCCATTTGTGTCTAGATTAGGCCGTAGTCCATCTTCCAATGGCTACGATCGGTCCTTAGGTGCACAAACAAAGTCATGAGTCGAGATTCTCTCTCCACTCCGCTAGATTAGGATTAGGGTTTGATGCCTTCAGGTAACACTGTTAAAATGTACAAAGATTAAAAACTTTCCCTTTGGGGTTAGGATACAAATCCCATCATTTCCAAAGATCTCATAGGTTTAGTCATTCCTGATCTACCCGTTGAAAGCAATCTTATGTAATCTCATCTAATCTTTTGATCATGTGTCTATCATTCGCCTCTTGTGTGATTCGATTATATCTTCATTCCCTTTCTCAATTGGCAAGAATTGTGTTTCAATTCTTGTACCCTTGGTGATCTAATCTTACTTGTACCCTTAGTCTCTTCTTACTCTAAGGGCAACCTGTTTCAAGAATATTTTGTTGAATCCTTCAGAGTTCACTCTCATGATCTTTGAACTAGGGGCATTTCCTTATATGATTTTGTCATAATTATCATGTTTTGGTCCTTTAGGATTCATCTTATTGTCCCAATTACTTGCTTACTCCATAATATTTTTCAGTCATTGAGAAGAAACACTCCATGAATGTCAAGCTCATATACCTCGTGTTCATTATTTCCATGACAGGAAGTTGGCACCATAGCTAAGCCTACTACTCCTTGGGTTCGAATTTCTTCACGGTTAGAAAGGAAATTTGTCTCTCCGCCACCTTCTCTGAAAACCCCAGCATCTCCTCCTTTCTCATCCTCATCCTCGCCAATGGCAGAAAACCAAGATAATCTTCCACCTATTGCTGTTACCGATACTCTCGCCTTAATTCTCCAGCAACTTCAAGAGCTCAAAGAGGAGAACCGAGTTATCAACACCCAGCTTTCCGAGAATTTGGCACCATCGTCTTCCAAAGATAAAGGGCCTATGCACCATACAACTACTTCAGCAGCACCTGCCCAGCCAGTGTTCATCCCTATCCCAAATAAAACTGAAGAAGAGTTAGAAAAAGAACAGTACAGCGAAGGTCACAGTAAGCCTTCTCAGTCAGCGGTTGATAAGACGGTTATGGAGAAATTAGAAAGTCTTACCAGGAAAGTTCAAGACATCCAGCTTCAGGACCAAGGTGGTTTCAACCCAAGTGATCTTACATTGTTTCTCGAAATCTGTCTCCCCGCAAGCTTTCAGATCCCAGATTTTGACAAATATGACGATGTGGGTTGTCCGATCACACACTTGCAAATGTTCACTATCATGTGCCAGCCTCAAGGTCTATATGCTGAGCAAATGGCTCAATTGTTTCCGGTTTTCCTGACAAAGGTCGCTAGAAGGTGGTTCATGGTCCTAGACAAGACTCGTTATAAAACATGGAAGGATATTGGAGAGCAGTTCATCAAGCAATTCAAATATGATCATGGAACCGAAATCACTAGGAAGGATCTTGAGAGAACCAAGCAGAACTCAAAAGAGTCATTCTTAACTTTCGTCAAGAGATTGAGAAGGTTAGCGGCTCAAATGATGCAGCATCCCTCAGAAGAGGAACAAGTCCAGATGATTATGAAGAATATATCCTCTCAGCTCCAATATCACATGTCTCTTCAGTATTATCCAGATTTTAAACACTTCAACAATGCTGGTATGCAAATTGAGGAAGCAATGACACAAGGAGTTTACAATAGAGGTAACCTCAATTCAAAAGAAGTTAAGACATAGACTCTAGCTAAGATCTCCGAGGTTGATAATGTATCAAGGACTAACCCGTCACAAAACCCTATGATATTCAAATATAATCAAT
Source organism: Tasmannia lanceolata (assembly GCF_043159265.1). Classification (NCBI taxonomy): domain Eukaryota; kingdom Viridiplantae; phylum Streptophyta; class Magnoliopsida; order Canellales; family Winteraceae; genus Tasmannia; species Tasmannia lanceolata. The sequence goes on along the minus strand of NW_027518688.1, from coordinate 7,085,559 downwards.
CAGGGATTGCAGCTCAGCCAAAGCCCAATAGGGAATTCACTCCTCTCCTGTTTCCACCATCTGTCATACTACAGCAAGGATTGGAATCCGGCGATATCTATTTACCTCGCATTAAGGAACCTCCTAATCCGCTCCCCAGGACATGGAGGACGGAAGAGCACTGAGATTTTCATCGAGGATCGGGGCATAATACTGATCAGTGTATAACTCTGAGGCATGTGATCCAGAAGTTGATCGATGAGCGCAAGCTACCATTTCAGCAAGCGCCAAATATTGTTGATAATCCTATGCAAAACCATGTTGTACCGCCGCTGGATGATGTTTAGACACTTGGGGTTTGAGAAGCTCAGGTTCAGTTGCAGTGATAGAGAAGAACCAGAAGTTAAGAGGCACTTGTTATGATGATAATTAAGTTTTCGCCGAGCCTCCAAAGCCAAATAGTTGTAACAGTCTTAGTCCTTTTGTAATTTTAATTAAGTCCAGTCACGATGTCGAGTCCAGTTATCGAGTGCAATCTTCTAAAAGTTTGAATAAATTTCTAGTCCAGTTGAGTCTTTTCTTACTTTTATTTTTGAGTCAATAATGTAAATCCTGAGTCAGTTCAGGATAAGTCTTATCAGATGTGGTCATTTTCAATTCAGTGAAACTTGCTTTCTCTATACATTCTAACGTGTGCTTCTGACTTTAATAAACAAAGAGAAAAATACTCCCTCCTCGAATGAGAAAGAAGATGCAGACGAAACTCCTCTTGAGTTGCAGCATATGCTCAAACAAGAGGAGGAGCGCCGAGCTCAGCCTCTCAAAGAGAAAATTGAAATGGTAAGCACGGGCACTGAAACTTTGTTTCAGTGAATGCCGATTGAAAATACATTACCCTCTGAAGAATGTGAGGAATTGATAAACTTATTTCGAGAATAAAGAGATGGTCCAGTAAGCGCTATCATTAATGCCAGGAGAAAGACCCATATAGAAGGTTCAAGAAAGAATGAAGTAAATGTCACATGCTATACAAGGGACATGGATTCGAAACAACTTCCATATCTCCAGTCAATGGCCCCGGTCACAGGTTTCGCCGGTGACAATGTAAAGCCATCAAATTCAATATGAAAAGTGCAAGAGCAATCATCTCAGAGCGATCATCAAAATATCAAGGGCCACCGATTCAAGGATGAAATGATGTCCAAAAACCGGTATGCACCCTCAAGGTCAAATTATTTATCAATATCCAGAAGGAAGAAGAATCATTATCTCTTACCGGAAAATGCCGTCAAACTCCGTGAAAAAAAAAGAAAAAAAATAATAAATAATCAGTACCAGAGGGACTCTAGTAACCTATATCGATTCCCAATATGAACATCGAAAGGCCTCCTTTGGCCGAATAAATCCCAAAATCAGAACCCAACGTCAAAAGAATACCGGTTTGCAAACCCTTCGAGCCTAAATAAAATTTTCTTGAAAACCCATCAAACTAGGGGCATTTGCCCCGAACTACGCGAGACCTGATCCCTACACTTGGGTACGTAGGCCGCTCGGTTAAACCGAGTTCGGTCGATTAAAAAAAAAGGAAAAGAAATTCAATCCTTTCAGAAAAAAGAGGGACAAGTTCCAAAAGAAGAGAAGTCAATTATTCCAGAAAGAAAAGAAAAAAGAAAAATCAATTAACCTTCAAACAATTTATCTTCAAACTAGGGGCATTCGCCCTGAACTATGCACGACCTGATTCCTACCCTGGGATACGTAGGCAACCTGTTCACAGGTTCGGTCGAAATCTTTATTGAACCTTAAACCATTCTTTGAAAAGCCTTATCCTACCTATAAAGCCCTTCCGGTGTTCAGAATTAATGATCTAAGTCCCGAAACACAAAGAGTGAAAAAAAAAGAATGGAGCTTGAAGATCTGCTAGGTTGAAAACCTGAAAGGGTGGTCTAGGCAAAATTTAAGATCATTCCCCTGCTAAGTTGAAAACCCGAAAGGGCGGCTTAGGCAAAAGCTAGGGGGATAGCCTGCTGAGTTGAGAATCCGAAAGGACGATTCAGGCAAAAGTTAAGGCTAACACAGTCCGCCAGGTTAAAAACGCTGAAGAGGTGACTTGGTCACGGTAAGAGAGTCATTATAAGAAGGTTACAGCCGGTATCAAGATTGAAGAAGAGAAAAGAAGTTCGAGCAAGCTTAAATGTCATCCAAGAAACTTGGGGGTATTGAAACCAAGCAATCCTAGGAGTGGTAATCAAATTCTAAGAGCATTACTGTTTAAAAATAATAATAATAAAAAAATAAAAAAAATTTCAGTGCTTATAAATTGAGAAACTACTCTTTGAAAGGCTAGACTTACCAAACAAAACGATAACTAAGTCAGGAGCATCACTGTGTATCAGTCTAGTCAGTCCATTCCTGTTCGTTTTAGCTCATTCTTTCATAAACTTCCCGTTCATCCAATAGTGTCTTTTACCATCTTCCCCTTTTTAGTAGAGTCGATCATTGTCCAGTTAGTCAAATATTGCAGCTGTCTCGGTTAAAGATGCCTGGTATAGCTAACCCCTGCAATTGTTCCAGAGCAAAGTTAATCCGCAGGCAAGGATTTCAGGAGTTAAGAAAAAATCCAGTCTAAGCAAAGTCAGTTCCAGAAGAATCCAGAAGCAGAAAAATCTGAAAAACCAGTTCCCATAAGAAGATCATACCCTAGAAAAGAACCTTGAGCTTGGAAGAGCCTTAGATGCAATGGTGGTTGAGCCAATTTCTCATAAAGATGAACCAATAAAAATCGGAATCTCCTTCCAGTCAGTTGAATATTTGTCTGAATGCTTGTCAAAAGAAGAATCCTCGGTACCAGTGTCCAAATATTCCGAGGTCCCAATTCATATCCCCAGTAAAGAAGATCTTGATCTAAGAAATTTCAAGCCCTGTGAGACTTTCTTGTTCATCCCCAGTAAACAATTCAAAATGCTAATAAACTTGTGTAAAAACCAGTTTACTAGTTCATCAATTACCAATTCCTAATTTGCCAGTACCAGTTCACCGATTCCAGTATTCCAATATTCCAGTTCCAGTTCCAGTATCCAGTATTCCAAAATTCCAGTTCCAATATCCAGTATTCTAGTATTCCAGTTCCAATATCCAGTACTCTAGAATTCCAGTTCCAGCATCCAGTATTCAGTTTCAATTCCAGTATTCCAGTTCTAGTTCCAGTATCCAGTATTCTAAAATTCCAGTTCCAGTATCCAGTATTCTAGTATTCCAGTTCCAGTATCCAGTATTCTAGTATTCTAGTTCCAATATCCAGTACTCTAGTATTCCAGTTCCAGCATCCAGTATTCAGTTTCAATTCCAGTATTCCAGTTCCAGCATCCGGTATCCAGTTTCAATTCCAGTATTCCAGTATTTCATTATGCCAGTTCTAGTCTCCAGTTCCAGTATCCAATATTCCAGTATCACAGTTCTAGTGTCCAATATCCCTATTACCAGTATTCCAGTGTTCCATTTTCCAGTACTCGTATTCCTGTTCCCAGTATTTCGACACTCCAATTCCAACACCCAGTTCCAGTGTACGAAAATCTAGTGTTTCAGTACTCTAATTCTAGTATCCGGTATGTCTTCGTTCTAGATTCCCGGTTCCCGATGTTTAGATCAAGATTCCAGTTTCCAGTTTCCAGTTTCCAGTTCTAACATCTAGTGATCAAATTCCAATCTCAATTGAATCAATCAAAATGTCAATCCAATCTAATCCCCAGTTCACCAATTATTAATTTTTGACTCTCCAGTTTCCTAGTAATCAAGTTCTACAATTCCCAGTGAACTAGCTCTTTAACTTGTCAGTTCTTTAATTCTCCAGTTATCCAACTATTGAGTCCCTTAATCATCCAGTTCTCCAATTTTCAGCTCTACAAATATCCAGTCCCTAAATTTTCTACTTCTCCAGTTTTTCAATTCTTCAGTTCATCAAATCTTCAATTCTCCAGTTTCAAGTTATCCAGTCTTCCAATTCTCCAGTCCACCCATTGTTTGATTATTCGATTTCTCAGTTCTCCGTTCTCAAGTCCTTAAGCCTTTAACTCTCCGGTAATCGAGTCCTCCAGTTTTTAAATTGTGATTTCCAATCTCATTCTCAATTGTCAAATCCGATCTTAAATCCATTAGCCCCCATCTCACTAGCGAATAGGCTAATTCTCTGATTTCTCTGAGCCCGTTCAGGGAACGGTGCCTCCTTCCGTCGTTGCCCGTTTGAAAACGGCGCCACGTCTAGGTTGCATGATTTTTACACCCAGATTGAATCCAGTTCTTTATTATTCTGAACCATCAAGTTACGATGTTTAGAGTAAATGATCTTGATTATGTTCTAGGACTTCATCTAGGTTCTTGCATTAGGTTAGGTTGCATTGTCTAGTGAATCCATTTGTTGATTAAAGCTGCGCAAAATGGCTCTGTCACTTTTGCTTTGGTATTCGATGACTACGTCATCTCTACCAAAGAGGGGCATCTGTAGACACCCCCATTTTGCTACGCTTTAAAAAGCGAAAGATTCGGTAGTATCATCGAGTCTTGAGTCCGTATTCAGCATTAGATTAGGCATCTATGCATTTTAGGGTAGATTTCACCTCATTATGAGAGTTTTGAAGTTGATTCGCGATCCTGAAGGTCTCTAGGGGGTTCCTTTGGCCTCTGGAAGATGAAAGTTTAAGTTTCCAAGCAAATGAAAAAAACCTGCTATTTTTAGAATTTTCAGGGTTTCCCTCATTTTTGCCTATTTTGAACTGCAGGGGTATGTTGGTCATTCCCTCTATCGTTTTTTATTCAATATGGATTTAAATCGGATTATCAAAGTAAGTGTTAGAAAACGTGGGTTTCTTTAAAAACTAATATTTTTTGGGATTTCTATAAAATAAAATACTACTGGAAACTTAATTTTCAATCACGATTTGGCCGTTTTTAATTTTTATTCTAATTTTCAAACAATAACCCCGAAAGGGGTTATTTCTTGATGAACGAATCCAAAAGTATATCAAACCATGTCCAAAATTTATAAAATCTTATTTCCAAACTAATGTTTTGATTTCCAGAATACCCAAAAAAATTTGGATTTTTTTGAATTTTTTTAATCCGGTTTGAAATTATTTTAAATTTCGGCCATTTTTAATAAATAGGGAAAATGACCAAATAGAAGGGGTTTCTACTGACTATGACATTTGAAGAGGGGTGTTTTGTAAATCACCAATCAAGAGTGCATATGACTAAAATGCCCTTGATTCTCTCTCTCTCTCTCCCTATCAAATCACCTTTTTGAAATGATTACATCTAGAATACAAATCCCAAAACCCACCTTTTTCTCTCTTCTTCTTCTTCCTCCCACCTACGTACGTATGAAAAATTCAAAAACCTCCATTGTTAGATGCCAAAAGCTCCATTCTATTGCTGAAAACCTCATTTTTAGATGTCAAAGCCTCCCTAACCCTTCATTGCATTGGAAAACGCCTCCATTTACAACAACTATTGCAAAAAAACGTTATTAGATTCCGAAATCGCAAAAATCTTCACTAGAAACCACCATTCCATTGCACAAAGCCTCCATTCAATGGAAAGGTGTGTATTTCTAGCCATCTCCCTTCTCTTTCAATTATAAGGCATGTTTATAAACTTGAATGAAAGTTTTCCATGTTAAACTACTGTTTTCCACTTTATAATCATTGTTATTTTACTGTAAACCACTAATTTCTTAAGTTAAACTACTATTTCACTATGATAAACCACTACTGAAGTGGGTGTTTATAAGTGGTTTATATAGCTTCTTTGGTTAAGAATCCTCAGTAGTGGTTTATAATCCTAAGTAGTGGTTTATTAAGGCTTACCAGTGGTTTAGAGTGTTTATAATTGGTTTATAAGGATTAACAATGGTTTAAAGTATTTATAAGTGATTTATACAGGGTGAGCAGTAGTTTATAGTGTTTATAAGTGGTTTATACAGGCTTATCAGTGGTTTAGAGTGTTTACAACTGGTTTATATAGGGTAAACAGTGGTTTATATAAGCCTATCAGTGATTTAGAGTGTTTATAAGTGGTTTATATAGGCTTATCAGTGGTTTAGAGTATTTATACATGGTTTATACAGGGTAAGAAGTAGTTTATAGTGTTTATAAGTGGTTTATATAGGCTTATCAGTGGTTTAGAGTGTTTACAACTCGTTTATATAGGGTAAACAGTGGTTTATCTAAGACTATTAGTGGTTTAGAGTGTTTATAAGTGGTTTATATTGGCTTATTAGTGGTTTAGAGTGTTTATACATAGTTTATACAGGGTAAGAAGTAATTTATAGTGTTTATAAGTGGTTTATATATGCTCATCAGTGGTTTAGAGTATTTACAACTGGTTTATATAGGGTAAACAGTGGTTTATATAAGCGTATCAGTGATTTAGAGTGTTTATAAGTGGTTTATATAGGTTTATCAGTGGTTTAGAGTGTTTATACATGGTTTATACAGGATAAGAAGTAGTTTATAGTGTTTATAAGTGGCTTATATAGGCTTATCAGTGGTTTAGAGTGTTTACAACTCGTTTATATAGGGTAAACAGTGGTTTATCTAAGCCTATCAGTGGTTTAGAGTGTTTATAAGTGGTTTATATAGGCTTATCAGTGGTTTAGAGTGTTTATACATGGTTTATACAGGATAAACAGTGGTTTACAGCGTTCATATGTATTTTATATAATCGTAGCAGTGGTTTAGAGGATTTATAAGTGTATAATATATGATAAACAATGGTTTAGAGTGTTTATAAGTTGTATATATAAGCCTAACAGTGGTTTAGATTGTTTAGAACTGGTTTATATAGGCTTAACAGTGGTTTAAAGTGTTTATAAGTTGTTTATACAGTATAAGCAGTGGTTTATATAGGGGTAAGCAGTAGTTTAGAGTATTTACAAGTGGTTTATATAGGGTAAACAGTTGTTGAGAGTGTTTATAAGTTGTTTATGCAGTGTAAGCACTGGGTTAGAGTGTTTATAAGTGGTTCATGTAAGCCTAGCAGCGGTTTAGAGTATTTATAAGTTGTTTATATAAGCCTAATAGTGGTTTATAGTGTTTATAAGTGATTTATATAGGCTTAACAGTGGTTAGAGTGTTTATAAGTTGTTTATACAGCGTAAGCAATGGTTTATAGTGTTTGTAAGTGGTTTATATAGGGGTAAGCAGTGGTTTAGAGTTTTTACAAGTGGTTCATATAGGGTAAACAGTGGTTTAGAGTGTTTATAAGTTGTTTATACAGTGTAAGCACTGGTTTATATAGGGGTAAGCAGTGGTTTAGAGTATTTACAAGTGGTTTATATAAGGTAAACAGTTGTTTAGAGTGTTTATAAGATGTTTATACAGTGTAAGCAGTGGTTTAGAGGATACTGAAGAGAGGTGCACGAACCTGCGGGGCATTGTGACCCTCTAATGGACGGTTGGGATCATCCCATGAGAGAAAGACGGCATTGTGGCCCTCTAATGGACGGTTGGGATCATCCCATGAGAGAGAGGGGCATTGTGGCCCTCTAATAGACGATTGGGGTCATCCCATGAGAGAGAGGGGTCATTGTGGCCCTTTAATGGACGATTGGGATCATCGCATGAGAGAGAGAGGGGGGCATTGGGGCCCTCTAATGAACGGTTGGGATCATCCCACGAGAGAGAGAGAGGGGGGGGGCATAGTGGCCCTCTAATGGACTGTTGGGATCATCCCATGAGAGAGAAAGAGAGGAATTGTGGCCCTCTAATTGATGGTTAGGATCATCCCACGAGAGAGAGGGGACATTGTGGCCCTTTAATGGACGGTTGGGATCATCCCATGAGAGAGAGAGAGGGGGGCATTGGGGCCCTCTAATGGACGGTTGGGATCATCCCACGAGAGAGAGAGAGGGGGCATTGTGGCCCTCTAATGGACTGTTGGGATCATCCCATGAGAGAGAAAGAGAGAGGAATTGTAGCCCTCTAATTGATGGTTAGGATCATCCCATGAGAGAGAGAGAAAGAAAGAGCTGACGGTATTTTAAAAATGAGGGTATTTTTGTCCTAAACCCATGCAAACCAGTCACCATCACTGTATATTGGTTATTTCCAAGTCTCCCCTCTTCAAATGTCATAGTCAGTAGAAAGCCCTTTCATTTGGTCATTTTCCCTAATAAATATCAAAATATTTTAAAAATTAATGAAACTCTCCAGAATTAATTTTCAATAATAAATTGAATTTTTTATGAGATTTTGTTTTTGAAAAAGGTTTTTTTATTTGTTTTCTAATCGCTTTTTCGTTTTACGTGCCGTAATTCTTTTTCGTATTAAATTAGTAATTTTTTGAAATTTTTCTTTACAAACCAGTTAGATAAAAATTTTAAATTGGTTTTGCAAAGTTTTAATATGGTTTTGTAATTTATTTTAATAAATGGGTTTCAATTTCTAGGAAACAAATTCCCCTTTTCTATTTAAAAATCGATTTTATGGAGGATATTTAATTTTTAAGTTTTGAAATTTTGATAGAAAATTTTATAATCTATTATATATCCACTGGAATTTTTTATTTGATTTTAGGATACTGTTAGGTTTGCTTTTTAAGTAATTCTTTGGTTTCATCCGATTTTTGTGTGAATTTCAATTGGTATCAAATCGTAATAAAAATTCATGAAAGTCATACAGTAGTCTAATCTCATGATTATCTTTATTCTGTGAAAGTTTGGATTAATTTGAAATTGATATACTACAAGTTGATGTGTTAATCTATAATCTGATTTAAATTTTGGAAAATCAGAAATTGATATCAAATCTTAATGATAATTCATGAAATATTTCCAGTAAGCTAAAATTATCGATATCTTATTACGGGAAAAGTTTTAACTGATTTGGAGTTCGATTGCTTAAGGTTACTGTGTATTCCTAACAATCTGGTCTTAATGATATTAAATCACAATTTAATAGCAAATCAATACAAAAGTCAGTAAAAATCTCCAAAAAACCTTAACTTTTCATCATAAATTCAATCCCTAACTTTTTGAAACAGAAACCTTAGGGTTCATAGATTGCCTTTGTAAATTGGCTATGCTGTGACAATTTAACTGCCGAGATCGTAACCATAATCGTATACTAATTGCGATCGATCCAGCATAATTAGAGTGCGTAAATTATAGTATGATATTGGCTCCGAGGTCCACTGTCCACGAAAATCCTAAGAAATATGCCAGGCAATAAGATACTATAATTTATGTGCTAAATTATACAAGGGTTGAGAGCACGATTCCCTTCCATGGTTGTGATTCGAGGTCGAAACTTGCGAACCATAGAGCCTTTGGTATTCCTTAGATGTTTAGGAACCAAAAATCCTTGAAATCTGAAAATCATTAACTTCAGCAAATTAAATCAATTTACATCATGTCTTTCAGAACCGTTGGATTGCGGTTTCCATCGTAAGAACCATTAGAGCCCTATTTAGGAACATTTGCATCATGTCGTGTCCTAGGTTTTAGGGAGTCCTAGAGTTAGGAGTCCAGCCTCATCACGGGCGTTTGCTATGTATAGCAATCGTGCCATAGATCTAGTTACACTAGTCACCTCACTTTTCTCATAAGACAAGCCTAGTTACCTAGGATGTAGGTTCACCTGTATTAGTCAAAAGGATGTCTTGCACTTAGATAGGACCATATAGCATCTTAGATGAAGTCCTAGGATAATAAAATCTTCAACTTGAATTAAATAATTTCTCTTAAAACTGTTGAAACAGTCAATCCAGTCTAGATCGGTGTCTTAGATGAGTTAGGCATAAGTAGCTTAGTTCAGGTGCACCGAACTACGTCGACTCTGATCCCAGTGAGGCTTGGGTACGTTGGCAGCTTGGATGCTTGAGGGCATACCAATCACGAGTCGGCTCCACACAAATGGTGGGGTTTTGTATATTAATTTCCTTGTAAATTCTTAATTAAATCACTTAGGACTTTCCATGAAATTAGAATTTTAGGAGAACATTCACTTAGATTGAATTCAAACAAATTAAGAAATTGAAATTCCACTTAGCAACCCAAGAGGGGGTGAATTGGGTTTCTTTTCAAATTTTACGACTTTTGAAAACTTAGATTGTACTAGTTTTAGATTGAATAGGAAATCAAAAATAGTATTCAAAGCAATAGTGAAAACTTACCACACAAGAAGAGGTGAAGAGGCAAAGAAGCTTTGACACAAAGATTTTTATAGTGGTTCGGTCTTATCTCAAGACCTACTCCACTCTTCTCAAGTTACTCTCCTTGAGGATTCCACTATCTTCTCCAAGGAACTTAAATACGGCGTTCCTTCCGCCTTGTACAAATTGAGCTCTACGCTCCAAGGGTCTTCTACGGCGCCCTTTGTGCCAAATACAAAGAAGATGAAATGAAAAAGCTTGCTTGCCTCTAGATAGGCTAATTTAAGGTAAAGCTCACTCACTCTCACAAGAACAAGATGAACAAATGAAAGTCCTAAGGTCTCTCAAGAATAATCTAAGGTAAATGGCACAAGAGAGAGATTAAGAGTGAAGATCTTCAAGAGAGGGAGAATAAATAGCTTTTAGTGCTCTTGAAATATTTGTAAAATCCTTAGGTGAAAAGCCCAAGAGTTCCTAGGTTCATATATATAGGGAGGGCAAGGAAAACACAAAATTTCGCTCCCCAACGGTCGTCTCGGACTCCGGGCTCGGAGCTCCGAGCGGCTATTTTTTTTAACCTGGAACCATTCTCGGAGTTCCGAGCTCGGAGCTCCGAGAAGCCTACGAACAGCAGAGTTTCCTTATATTTTTGCTGTTTTTGTTTGGGCTTTTGGAACTTTGATTTTTTCAAGTGAAATGGAATGTCATGAGGGTCCAACAATGTTAGGACACCACTATGTTCATTCACAAACCCATTAAGTTCAAATTTGTTTGATTTTAGATCTCTTTTGTGCCATGGACCTAGATTAAACATAAGGACCATTTACATTCTAAATTTACTTGATCTTCGATCTTGTTGGCACCTTGTAGAGGCTTTGACATGTCTTCACTCAATTCCATCGATGCTTGAGCCAAGCTTGAGCCAAGCTTGAACTTTTAAGATGATTTGTCATTCTTGTGCTTGAGTTGAGTTGCCATTCTTGTGCTTGAGTTCACCCTTGTCATGCACTCTTGAGGATGGTACACTGTGAACATCATAACTTTGCCAATGGAAATCATTAGTGTAAAAAGCCTTTCTTTTATAACAAATTTAGTTTGTTAATCATCAAAACAATTCAATGGGAGTACTTGTTGAACCCTTGGGCTAACAATCTCCCCCTTTTTGATGATGAGAAACATAATTTGTTTTAGGGTAGGAGCTCCCCCTTTAGGGATGAATAAAACAATTTTGGGCTCCCCCTAAGAGTTTGATTTAATTGAACATGTAAGGCATTACTTTTAATGATTAAAATTTGATTGCAAAATTTTAAGCATAGAGCTTTGCTCCCCCTTAATATATGCATTGGGAGCTCAAATATTCTCCCTCTTTTGTCATCACCAAAAAGGTGGAACAAAAGAAGTGAGGGTAGGTGAGAGCAAAGGAACAAGTAACGTGTACTGCTATAAAAAAAGTAGGCAGAATACAATGTATGCAAGCAAAGAGAATGAAATATTAAAGCACACCGCACAGAAAACAAAAGAGATATATATATATAGAGAGGATGTGAAATGACATACAGAAAAGTGCATACAACCAGTCAGCGTATGACATATCATAATAGTGACAGATGTAGATAAACCTAATACATCCAAAAAAAAAAAAAAAAATCCATACAACCAACGTATAGTCCAAAGACTATTGATACAAAATAGAACAGATAGATACGCCGAATAGAAAGAGAAATCTGAGCAAAAACAAGAGTCAATATCAGAGAATTCGAGCCATCTAATGCTCCGGAGGAGGCGGTGGCTGATGAGAAAAGCTGCCAGGCGCTTGGCCCCACTGGTCACCGGAGAGATAGCGATAATAGGCGGCCCACTGCTCATCAACGTGGGTAGTCATGGTCTGGAAGCGAGCAGAAATCTCAGTGTCGACATGGGTAGACAGCTGTGCAAACTGTGAGGCCATGGATCGCTCAATAGCCTCCTGCATCTGAGCCAAATCCTGGCGGGTGCAGAATGGAGATGTATCCTGTGACGGCTGCGGTGCCGGTGCAGCCTGAGCCTCGGCTTCGTAGCCGCCTGCAGGGTCAGGAACAACGTCAACTGCTACTTGATTCAGAGCCATGCGGTTAAAGGTCTGCTCATCAAACGGGGCAATGGGTGTCATGGTCATTTCGCCATCCAAGGTGATGCCAAAGTGGCGGAAGACACGAGTGAGAATCATGCCATAGGGCAACGAAGAGCGGTAGCGGCCAGGGGTCTGAAACATGTAGCGAAACATGATGTACGGCAGACAAAGCTGGCGGCCCTCGAGAATGCTGTAGATAAGATAGGCCTCTAAGGGTCTGAGGGCTTCACGCATCCCACCACGAGGGATGAAGATGTGGTACATAAAGTTGTGAAGCATACGCGCTACCGGAATGAGGTCGGCGGATTGGACGGGCATATCTGAGTGGTAGTGCCGCGTAATCCTACCATAGACCGTGTCATGATCGAGATCATCAAGTGAATGGGTCCCATCTTCCGGCCAGAAATAGTGAGTGAGGCCATCAGAGCTAATCCCAAGAAGAGTGGCAAAGGTGTGATAGTTGAGTTTGATCACTGTTTTCTTGATTTTGGATTCAATTTTGAAGAAGGAAGGAGAAATTGTGAGATTGGCGTAGAAGAGACGCACCAATCGAGGGTATACTGGTTCATTGAGGTGTAGGATGGATGTCCAGTGAAGGGCATCAAATTTGGCCTGTAAGTCAAAATTTTGAAGGACAGGGGGATCAATGTACCTGCCGGTGAGGATGCACCTAGTGCCGATGTCGGCCTAGAGTTTCTTGGCTTTATCCCCAGTAAAAAATGAGTTAGGCACAACCTCAGCCGCTACAGCCTTTGCCTTTGCCTTCTTCCGAGAAGGCCCTTCTTCCTCGGGAACTACTTCAGGAAAGTATTCAGGGTCTGCAGCTTGGGAGGAGCCTCCAATGTTGAGATTTTTGGTTTTGGGAGGCATTGTGAGAAGAAATGGGAGTGGAGAGATAGCCCTAAAATGAAGGGAAATAAGAGAAATAGAGAGAAATAGAGAAGGAGAATGGTGTAAAAAAAAATAAGGAAATAGCCCTAGAAGGGAAGAGAATAGAAGAAGGGGAGAAAGGAAGAAAAAAAAACGAAAAAGGGAGAAATTCTAGGGTTTGAAGGGAAAAAAAGGCTTGTTAGGAAGAAGAGAGTGATTTTGAAGGGTGAAAAGGGTTGTGGAAGGAGAAAAAAGGAAGAAAAACACCGAAAATGGAGGTAGGGTTTTAGGAGAAAGGGAAGGAAGAGGGAAAGAGGAGAGAAAAAGAAGTAGAAATGAACCGGATCCAGGGGTTTTAACGCTCCTGGACCGATTCTCGGAGCTCCGAGAAATATTCTCGGAGTTCCGAGAACACACGCAATTTTTTATTTTTCTACTGTCCGATTCTCGGAGTTCCGAGACATTTTCTCGGAGTTCCGAGAATCCTGGAAGAAATCTCGGAGTTCCGAGAAATTTTCTCGGAGTTCCGAGAAACGCTCCAGAGCCCTCTATTCATTTCCTCGGAGTTCCGAGACAAAATCTCGGAGTTCCGAGATTTTTTTTATTTTTTTTTATTTTTTTTATTTTTTTTTTGGGAATTGAATGGGAGGAGAACATAGTTACATGTGATATTTTGAATTGCAACGTAACCATGATCCAATGCATGAACACACAGATGACTTTCCGAGGGTTTTGATGATGGCGCAAGGCCAAAGTTTTAAGTATCTTAATTTAGGGTGATGGTACCGACTCCCCCTTGAAATGAAGTGGGCTATGGGTACCAATTGAGTGATTTTTAGAGTTAGGGTTGGATCATCTAAAACCATGTAGTCACAATCAAAATATGAGATATATAGACATATACAAAGATAATTATGTTTTCTATTCATGCTTCATGTGCAAACTCTTTCATTTGATCTAGACTCCAAATGTTGAGTCCACTCCTAAGGTCACAAAATCGATCCTCATTAAGGGGTTTTGTGAAGATATCCGCCAATTGTTCATTGGTGTGGATGTACTTAATTTCAATATCCCCTTTTTGAGAATGATCTCTTAAGAAATGATGCCTTACCTCTATGTGCTTAGTCCTAGAATGTTGAATTGGATTTTTTGTCAAGTTGATGGCACTTGTATTATCACAATGGATTGGAACATTACTAAATGCAAGATTATAGTCTATGAGAGTGTTCTTCATCCATAGGATTTGTGCACAACAAGCGCCGGCCGCAATGTATTCTGCTTCGGTTGTAGACAAGGCTACCGAGTTTTGTTTTTTGCTAAATCAGGACACTAGAGACCTTCCTAGAAATTGACAAGTGCCACTTGTGCTTTTTCTATCAATTCTACAACCGGCAAAGTCGGCATCCGAAAATCCTACTAGGTTGAATTCATTCGATCGTTCATACCATAATCCTAAAGAAGGAGTTCCTTTGAGATATTTGAATATCCTCTTAACGGCACTCAAGTGAGACTCTTTAGGACCAGATTGAAACCTAGCACAAATGCACACACTAAACATTATATCTGGCCGACTAGCGGTCAAATATAATAGACTACCTATCATTCCTCTAAACTTTTTCTCATCAACCGGTTTCCCACTTTCATCTTTTTCTAATTTGGTGGAAGTGCTCATAGGGGTTGGCTTGATTTGGGAGCTATCCATGCCAAATTTCTTAAGGAGTTCCTTAGTATACTTCTCTTGGTTGATGAAAATTCCATTTTTACATTGTTTGATTTGAAGTCCTAGGAAATAGGTAAGCTCTCCCATCATACTCATCTCAAACTCTTTTTGCATGGATTGTGCGAATTCTTCACACATCTTATCATTGGTAGCACCAAATATTGTATCATCTACATAGACTTGAACAATAAGCATATCTTTTCCTTTTCTTTTAATGAACAAGGTTTTGTCAACCGTGCCCATTTGAAAGCCACTCTCTAATAGGAATGAGCTAAGCCTCTCATACCAAGCTCTAGGAGCTTGCTTTAGACCATACAAGGCTTTGTCCAACCTATATACGTGATTAGGGTATTTGAAATCCTCAAAACCGGGAGGTTGTTCAACATAAACTTCCTCCATAATATACCCATTTAGGAATGCACTCTTCACATCCATTTGATACAACTTAAAGTTTTTATGGGATGCAAATGCAAGTAGCATCCTTATGGCTTCCAATCTAGCAACCGGAGCAAAGGTCTCATCATAATCGATACCT
This sequence comes from Tasmannia lanceolata, assembly GCF_043159265.1. Lineage (NCBI taxonomy): Eukaryota > Viridiplantae > Streptophyta > Magnoliopsida > Canellales > Winteraceae > Tasmannia > Tasmannia lanceolata. The sequence continues at coordinate 7,070,199 of NW_027518688.1, read as the reverse complement.
TCCTCTTGGTTGTAACCTTGGGCTACCAATCTAGCTTTATTCCTTTGAATATCTCCATGCTCATCGAGTTTGTTTCTAAACACCCATTTAGTCCCAATAACCGGGTGATCACTAGGCCTAGGAACTAACCTCCATACTTGGTTTCTCTCAAATTGGTTTAGATCCTCATTCATAGCAATCATCCAAAATTTTCATGAAGTTTTGCACAAGCAAAAATTAGTTCATCATTAGAGAATTCATGAGATATATCATCAACATCATTTACCTCGGATAAGGAGATGTCTTGTGTTACATCGGCGAGTCCCATGAAGCAAAGGTCATCTTCATCTTTTCCGTTTGATTCATTTCCGGATGAAGCACTCCCTTCATCCCAAGCCGCCGCACACAAGGCCTTTTTGCCATGTCTTCTATTCTTCCTATCCTTGTCATTGTTGTTGATGAGTGGGCAATTTGGCCGAATATGACCAACCTTGTTGCACTTATAGCATCTCATCTCCTCTTTGTTTGAAGGCCTATTTCTTCCTTGGCTAGAGTTGCCTCCTTTCTTGAATTTTAGAAATTTCTTGAATCTCTTGGTGAAGAGAGCAAGATCATCTTGTGTGTCTTCTTCACTCTCTTCCTCTTCACTCTCAACTCTTGCTTTGAAAGCTATTCCTTTCCTTTTTGTATCTTCCTTTTGTTTGTTTAAGGTTTCTCTTCCTTTTATAACCATTTCAAAAGTTATTAAGGAACCTATTAAGTCTTCTAAGCCCATTTTTGATACGTCTTTTGCTTCTTCAATGGCGGTGACCTTGGGATCCCAATCTTTAGGTAAAGACCTAAGTATTTTGGTAACTAAGTCCTTGCTAGACAATTGTTTACCTAAGGATCTTAACCCATTTGTTATGTTTGTGAACCTAGTATGCATTTCGGCAATGGTTTCATTTGGGTCCATCATGAATAGCTCATACTCTCTAAAGAGAAGATTCATCTTGGACTCTTTCACTTGATTTGTCCCTTCATGAGCTATCTCTAGCATATCCTAAATCTCCTTAGCGGTTTCAAGAGTAGAAACTCGATTGAACTCCTCGGGAGATAAGGCACAAATCAAGGCATTCATTGCTTTTGCATTGATAGTGGATTCTCTTCTTTCATTTTCATCCCATAGTTCCATATCAATATTAGGTTCATTATATCCATTTTGGATGCTTCTCCAAACATCAAAATCCAAAGATTTTAAAAACACTCTCATTCTAGCTTTCCAATATGGATAGTTTGAGCCATTGAAGAAGGGAGGTCTAGTGGTGGATTGCCCCTCATTGCTATGAGAAAAGGTTGCCATTTGAATCTTTCCCTTGTAGGTTTTCAAAGAGAATTCCTATGTAAGAGCCTATGCTCTGATACCAAGTGAAATTCCACTTAGCAACCCAAGAGGGGGTGAATTGGGTTTCTTTTCAAATTTTACGAATTTTGAAAACTTAGATTGCACTAGTTTTAGATTGAATAGGAAATCAAAAATAGTATTCAAAGCAATAGTGAAAACTTACCACACAAGAAGAGGTGAAGAGGCAAAGAAGCTTTGACACAAAGATTTTTATAGTGGTTCGGTCTTATCTCAAGACCTACTCCACTCTTCTCAAGTTACTCTCCTTGAGGATTCCACTATCTTCTCCAAGGAACTTAAATACGGCGTTCCTTCCGCCTTGTACAAATTGAGCTCTACACTCCAAGGGTCTTCTACGGCGCCCTTTGTGCCAAATACAAAGAAGATGAAATGAAAAAGCTTGCTTGCCTCTAGATAGGCTAAGTTAAGGTAAAGCTCACTCACTCTCACAAGAACAAGATGAACAAATGAAAGTCCTAAGGTCTCTCAAGAATAATCTAAGGTAAATGGCACAAGAGAGAGATTAAGAGTGAAGATCTTCAAGAGAGGGAGAATAAATAGCTTTTAGTGCTCTTGAAATATTTGTAAAATCCTTAGGTGAAAAGCCCAAGAGTTCCTAGGTTCATATATATAGGGAGGGCAAGGAAAACACAAAATTTCGCTCCCCAACGGTCGTCTCGGACTCCGGGCTCGGAGCTCCGAGCGGCTATTTTTTTTAACCTGGAACCATTCTCGGAGCTCCGAGAATTTTCTCGGAGTTCCGAGCTCGGAGCTCCGAGAATATTCTCGGAGTTTCGAGAAGCCTACGAACAGCAGAGTTTCCTTATATTTTTGCTGTTTTTGTTTGGGCTTTTGGAACTTTGATTTTTCAAGTGAAATGGAATGTCATGAGGGTCCAACAATGTTAGGACACCACTATGTTCATTCACAAACCCATTAAGTTCAAATTTGTTTGATTTTAGATCTCTTTTGTGCCATGGACCTAGATTAAACATAAGGACCATTTACATTCTAAATTTACTTGATCTTCGATCTTGTTGGCACCTTGTAGAGGCTTTGACATGTCTTCACTCAATTCCATCGATGCTTGAGCCAAGCTTGAACTTTTAAGATGATTTGCCATTCTTGTGCTTGAGTTGAGTTGCCATTCTTGTGCTTGAGTTCACCCTTGTCATGCACTCTTGAGGATGGTACACTGTGAACATCATAACTTTGCCAATGGAAATCATTAGTGTAAAAAGCCTTTCTTTTATAACAAATTTAGTTTGTTAATCATCAAAACAATTCAATGGGAGTACTTGTTGAACCCTTGGGCTAACAGAAATCAAGATACACATTTAGGATATACATTGAAATTAGATCATAGGATGCATGTCATATAGTTAGCACATTAATATAGAGTTAAATGAGCCATTTAAAAGAAATTCAAAAGAGTTAACTTTTGGAATTGAAGACCGATTATCGGGCAGGAATGGTGCATGTGGTGGATAACTCCCCATACCTTCCATTCTTGTAACCAGGTAACGAGTTTAGATTTCTGATTAATTATGGATCCTAGATCCCACATCTAGGTGGCGACTCTGTCACTCTCTTTTGTGTGGAATTCGGATTGCCTTAGTGATCTCAAGTTCACATAAAAGATGAATTAAAATCAATAATAAAAGAGCACACGCCAATCGCGTGGGTACGAGAGACCAAGAGAGAGCGTGGCGGCTCGCGCCCCACCCCTCTCGCGGGATCGGGTCCCACAGACCTCGACGGCCCGACCCGGAGGGAATGTGGTGGACGTCTCGGCGGCGTCACTACCTGTGCTCGCCTCTGTTCGGAAGAAGCTATCAGTTGGGGGCGGGGTGGTATTCAGATCCAAAATCACCTCGTCCCCACTATCTACGACCTCTACACTAACATCAGGACTCGCCATATAGGGGCCGGGAGTCCTGGTCCGATTAGTTTGGGTCCTCTCCGACGAACTAGACTCTGAACTACTCGAAGATGCGGACTCCCTGAAAGAGGGCCTAGAACCGGAATCCGAACCGGACTCAGAGCTAGAGGCACTACGGGACATGAGGAACGCATGAAAAAAACGAATAAAAGACGCGCTCAAGAACATTACCGGTCGTAACAGAGAGCTCCTAATTCGCGGACGGCCACAACGACGAGCTACCCGAGCCGAGCAGGCAGAGCAAAAAGCAAGAGTAAAAAGTTAAAAGTGAAAAAATGAAAGGTGAAAACCCCTTCTTATAACCTCTAAGCTTGAGGCGGTTCGCATTCGTGAACTAGGTTACGCCACGTGTCTTTCATTAATGGAGGGCACACACTTCGAGGTATAGATGCGGGAAAAATCTCCAAGGGGTTAAGGGTCGTCCATAAAGTGCTCGTGTACGGGATACCTTTTAAACGATTGCGAGCGTCTAGAAAATCTGCCCGGCCCAAGCCGGACAGAATTTGACGCACTCGCTAAAAGACAAAAATGTGTCCGGCCCAAGCCGGACAGAATTTGACGCACTCGCTAAAAGAAAAAAATGTGTTCGTCACAAGCCGGCCAGCATATGACACATCCACTAAACAACAAAAATATGCCCGGCCCAAGACGGACAGAATATGACGCGTCCGCTAGAAGACAAAAATCTGCCCGGCCCAAGCCGGACAGAATATGACGCGTCCGCTAGACGACAAAAATCTGCCCGGCTCGAGCCGTACAGAATATGACGCGGCCGCTAGACGACAAAAATGTGTCTGTCCCAAGCCGGACAGAGTATGACGCGTCCGCTAGACGACAAAAATCTGTCCGGCCCAAGCCGAACAGAATATGACGCATCCGCTAGACGACAAAAATGCGCCTGACCCAAGCTACCCAGATCGCTTGGCCGGACAGATTTCACGCCAAGTTTCTGCCCGTCCCAGGCTGCCCAGATCGCTTGGCCGGACAGATTTCACGCCAAGTTTCTGCCCGTCCCAGGCCGCCCCGATCGCTTGGCCGGACAGATTGCACGCCAAGTTTATGCCCGTCCCAGGCCGCCCATATCGCTTGGCGGGACAAATTTCACGCCAAGTTTCTTCCCGTCCTGGGCCGCCCTGATAGCTTGGCCGGACAGATCCTCCCGCTTCATTTTTCCAGTCGCCCCAGAGTACAGCCTCACACCTCCCCAAATCATCACAATGACTTGGAGAACTGGGGGGGCAACTGACGGGGTATGAAAAACAACAACTAATGAGTTGTCAACACGTGGCCCCGGAAGGGCCCACCACGAATTCAACACCTGTCCAGGGGTAATCCGGTAACTACCCGAGAGTAGGTAAACCTAAACCCACAGAAGGGCCGACACCTGTCCTGGGGTAGGTAATCCAACCACCCCTGGCCTCCCTCTATAAAAGGCCTCTCATGACTCAAAGTAAAAGGTAATAACTTCTAAGCTACCACTATTAAATTTTTGGCTCTGCACTCCTGCTCATACTGACTTGAGTGTCGAAGGGCCCGTCCGGAGCAACGACTCCGGATTGGTCTTCTGACCTCGTGCGCTCTTGTGCAGGACTCAGCTCCTCAATTCCTCCAGCTCAGCTCTTACGTCACTGCCGTATGTGTTACCGATTTTAGGCCTAACAACAACTTTGTGGTAGTCGTATGAGAAACCCTTTTTACATGGCCATGTACCACCATGTCATCATCCTAGGCCTCGGTAGATGGAGGCTGAGGCTCGGCCTTGACCCGATGGACCCGAAGTGCGGCTAATATTTTATTGTTGTGTGCCTACAACAATCTCCTTGATGGTGGGCTCCAGAAATTTTATCAAGCTATAAAAAAAAATTATGCGGCCCACAACGTGCTCGTATAGTATTACCACAGATTTGGACAAGAATTAGATTTGGTAAAAACCAAAAGCTTATTTTAGCAAACCCATTAGTTTTAAATCAATATTAGAAACAATTATCATAGAGTTCTTGTTAAGTAGGGTTTCTATTTAATTTGGGGATAGGTGTACCTATCAAGGACATGGGAGGTGATTTGTATGAATACACATCCCGACCTTATCTTCTCGACAAAAATGGGATGAGGATGGAAAACACACTACTGCCAAACACTTGCGGAGGCAGGTCTGCCACCTTTCTTGCCTTATTTTTGAGCAAGTCATTGATGCCATAAATTTAGTAATTTTGACAGATAACCATCCCTTTGCAGATTAGTCTATTATACTCCTACTTAACTTAAAACTCTTTCTTTTTTAGAAGTAACAACTGACGAGTGATTTTATTTTATTAATAAGTTTTTATTTTTTGAATTAGGACTTTTCGGATCCTTTTTTCAGAGCTCGGATCATCTTGAACTTGAAGTGGAAATCCCCATGGGTCATACAGGAGAGCTTTAAAAAGGGGATTTTATATGGTGTGGGGCCGTTGGTTTTCCGAGTCGAAAACTTATCACGGATTCACACCAGCCACGGAGAGTCTCCAAGCCAAAATTTCATGGTTGGGTGTTGATATCAAAAGGAGACCAAGTATCTAAACAGTGTGCAACAAGCCTCTTTTACTTTATACGGTTGCTAATATCAATCATAAGGGGTGAGGTTTTTTGAAAACAAACCAATTTATCTCTTCCCCTTCTTCCTCCAGATATGGGAAAGCAGGATGTTTTTAGAAGGGAAAATTACCAATGGGGGACAAACATTAGGCAGAATTATCAACTGGACCCAGGCTTTTCAGAAATTACCAATGGGGGACAAAATCTGTCTTTTCAGTAAAAGCTGGACGAAAATACCCTTTGGCATATAAAACACATTTTGACTTTGGAAGGGGGTTTTTACGATTGGGGTTATTAGGTATCAAAATGGGGTTACCAATTTCAGAACGGGGTTTTCACGTCCCTGAAAATTGACCGAGAGTTCTGGAGTTTTGGAAGAGGGTTTTCAAGTCTTTAGGAATGGGGTTATCTAGTATAAAAAATGGGGTTACCAATTTCTGAATGGGCTTATCAAGTCCTTGAAAATTGGCCGAGGGTATTGGAGTTTTGGAATGGGGTTTTCAAATCTCTAGGATTGAGGTTATCAAGTATCAAAATGGGGTTACCAATAATCCCAATCGTAGAGACTTGAAAACCCCATTCTGAAATTGGTAACCCCATTTTGATACCTAATAACCCCAATCGTAGAGACTTGAAAACCCCCTTCCAAAGTCAAAACGTGTTTTATATGCCAAAGGGTATTTTCGTCCAGCTTTACCTGAAAAGACAGATTTTGTCCCCCATTGGTAATTTCTGAAAAGCCTGGGTCCAGTTGATAATTCTGCCTAATGTTTGTCCCCCATTGGTAATTGGTCCTTTTTAGAAAAGCCAGAGACACCGAAGAAAGAAGAAAATTGGCTTTCCCTGAATTAGATCCGGTCCACGCTCGGAAAAATGGAAATAACTCCAACTTCCATCTTTGACGGACTGGCCGGAAAAGGAAAGGCCGTACCCCATCCGTCGACCCTCCAGCGCACACTGTTACGAACCTAGATCGGTTCGTAACGGATTTGATCTTCTTAGAGGGAAGATCGGCCTCTTGATCCACTTGGAGGGAAGGATCAATCCTCCTTTGTGCAAAAGACACAATTTCTAAGATATTTTCTTCATTCATAAAATAGAATATTACAACTTATTTATAACCCATAGATCCTATTCAACTTTCCTACTTAATAAGAATCCTCCCCAAATCTAATTCCTAATTAAATAATAGCTTTCTATTATAAGAGTAGCCAATATGCTAAGAGTTATATCAAATCTCCATATCCTACTACTATAAATAAGTACTAAAAATATTGATAGCAGCCACGTTAATATTAAAAACCAATTTAGATATTGCTAAATCCTAATTTATGCATCTCTAAGTGGGACCCATCTATCTAGTCACGTATCACACACAAGAACGGTGCCGGCAGACGATCGACTACGGGATTTAACATGTATATTTCGACCTCTCCCAAGGGTGCCATTATCAATATTAAGAGTGAGGAATAAACATCAAAAAATTTCTACAAAGATTCACAAACTAATTTAAGAGGGTTAGATCTCACTGGTTTTGTTGAAACCGTCAATGTTTACTGTGTTGGCGATGATCTCTTGATCTAAAACCTGCGGATTGAGAAGCGAATAGCTCCGATATGTATTCGCATAGATATCGAATTTAGTGTGTGGATTCTTGCCCCCAGCACTTTTCCGGATGGTGGTACGAGAGAGAGGTCATCCCTTGCCCCCCAGCACTTTTCCGGATGGAGATCCGAGAGAGAGGTCATCCCTTGCCCCACCAGCACTTTTTCAGATGGAGATCCGAGAGAGGTCTGATCTCCTGCCCCACCATTGCAATTTTCTCTGAAACTAGTGTCGTGCTTAGATTTATTTTTTCTTTCGTGTCCCAGGGATGGCGCCAATCTGATGACGCCAAAATTCGTACTTGAGAATGGGATGAGCGTTGTAGACGGATCTGGCTGTTCGAGTTGGTAGAGCTCCGATCAGTGGGTGCCTTTACTCACAGAAAACAATGTTAGAAGGGCCCCCGAAGGGGGACTCCGGGGGCACCCTCCGACGCTCAAGTCAGAAATCGGTGTCAATAGACATATAAGCAAAATACCAATTCATAGAGAAAGAGAGTGTTTTGGGGTAGAGGAAGTTGGTCACCTTCGAGTGTGGGGGTATTTTTTTATTGGACGGGAGGCCCATGATGTCCATGGTGCCAATCAAGCCTTTGATTTACCCCATGTGGGGCGTGATTGGTGGAGGATAAAATCTTGGGGATATGATTTCCTGGAATTTTGGGCGGAGATCGTAGAAGGTGGTCTTGGCGGGATGTTTTGAATTTGAATTCGAATGTGGCGCCTTAAGTGTAACGGTTGCCCAAATTGATCGCTTAACAGCGAGATTCCTGCGATCAGGTCTGGTTCCTCTTGAAGGTCGGTGCCGATAGTTCTCTATGTGAGTTTATGTTGAGCCATTTGTGTGCCATGGTCTGGTCTAAGGGTCGGTACCGGGCATACCGATTTTACCCCCAACCCTACCTTTCACCGACCAGAGTCTCCTTTGACACGCTCTCTTTTGACGCTATATGTGCTAAGAAGTGAGACCTTTTTTCATGTTAGGGATTTAGCAAATGTCTCATTTGTTTGAAGGGATTTCCTAGGGACCAACGCACAAGGCATTTTTCCCGGACGGTCTGTTGCATGATAGAGCAACAACCTGGGCTCACTTTTCAACAGATTTTCTTTATTCATGAGGTGGCTGTTCTCTCATGCAATATACCGTCCGCGAAATGCCTTCTGCGATGGTCCCTCGCAAATCCCTTGTTTGAAAATTCAACTTCTTGTTTGAAAATTCAACTAACTTCTGGCAAAAGGCATTTTTGTCAGTTCCAACATCATTCTCCGAACCAAAACGAAATTGCGGTCGTTTTATAAGTGGTACATGTTTGGTTGCAATGGAAAGCAGGAGAGTAAAAATAATTTTTCTGGTTAAAAACTGTCTTACGGTTTGGTTGCCATCCTCCGTCCATGGTAAATTTCAACTAATTTCCCTATCGGCTCACATGGACAAGAAATGTGGGTCACAAGAATTTCATAGGCGGTACCGTAGTCTGATATGATTATTTGGTTTTTCCAAGCAAGCCCATATTATGCTAAAGCAAACAGTGATAAGAACAAATAGGAACTCAGCATTTCCGCAATTCCAAGTTTGTGCTGCTAATGAACCTAAGATGGGTTTTACAGGCGGATTTGTAGAAAGAAAGGAAGGCGAGAAAGAAGATGAAATTCATAATGGGATGCACATAAGTGAAAATAGCATCCAAATTGGAATAGCACAGTTTTAATTTGACAACCAAAAGGTGAAGTCTATTCAATTTCAGAGTCCTATTCTACTCCACTTCCATTCTAACTCACCATGTCACTTCCGTTCTCTATCCAATGGAGGGAGACAGCCATAGGAGAGCCAGAAGAGAGGGTTTTCCTGAGTGAACACTCTCTTTCTGCCATTTTTGTGCTTGTCAGCAATGAAACGTTGAAAATTCCCATTATTTTCATTGGGAAATGTTATCAGCACTACTGTATTTTGATGAGGGCACTCCTCACTTTATTAAAAGTACGGTATGGCCCGCACCATAGGATGATCCAAACCGTCCATTAGATGGGCCACAGCCTAAATAGATTGTGCCTCAAAAATCATTTCGGTTGGTTGATCCTAACCCTCCGATCTGAATGTTAGAGGGTTGATCGTAACCCTCTATAGATCGGAGGGTTAGGATCAACCTATGGGAATTGTTTTTGGGGCACAACCTATTTAGGCTATGACCTATCTAATGGACGGTTTGGATCATCCTATGGTGCAGGCCATACTGTACTTTTAATAAAATGAGTGCCCTCATCAAAATATAGTAGTGCTGATCATACTGTACTTTTAATAAAATGAGGAGTGCCCTCATCAAAATATAGTAGTGCTGCTCATACTGTACTTTTAATAAAATGAGGAGTGCCCTCATCAAAATATAGTAGTGCTGATAACATTTCCCTTTTCATATTAGCTGCATCTACGAGAGCTAGAAAGCCAACAGTCCAAATCACCACAAATTGGCGTGCAAAGAAACATGCACACATTTCATACCTAAGAAGGGGAGGATTCACAATGACAAAGAAAGATTAGGTCATGAAAACAAAACTCCAATAGGATGGTTAAGTAATGCAAAACTGGACCAACATTACAGAAGAACGACCCAGAAAGCTAAACAAAGGAAATAATCCAACCCCTAACAACACTCCAATATCATTTGACAAAACAGATCTCTGACCCAACACAATGCCAAACAGGACTTGAAGTCTGATGAGACCATAGTTTATGAAATATCACCCACGGACTGACGGACTCTCGGCACCGTTTCCACAGATCCCTCCATCCAATTTCAAATATAATATATTTTTTCGTTAGGGGTGTGAAAAGCATACCACTATAACCTTCTAGACAGACGCCGGAATATGAAAATATGGGGATTGGAATGGAAACACCTCAGGTTTCAGCTGTAGACGGTTCCATATCTTTCTCTTCTGCCTCTGGTTTTTCAGGCTCGCTTTTGTTTTCCTTTTTATCCTCTTTGGCTGCAAGAGGCACCTCTTCCCCGGCTTTTTCCTTGCTTTTGCTTTCTCCAACACTTAACTTCTCGATAAGACCAGCAGCAGCAGTGACATCCTCACTTTCTTCTTTCTTACATTGGGATTGAGCAATTTCTTCAACCATTTCCTTGAAGTTTCTGCAGTCTAAGACAGAAAAACAGAAACCAATACATAAGACAGGAAAATAGAAGCCGACGAGTACAAGGGCAATGTGAATCGTGAACATTTTATCATAAACCAAAATTCTTTGTGGGTCACGCTTTTTTTTTTTTTTTGCCATTGAAAACAGTATAAGCTTGGCCTTCTGGTTCGCATGAATCATGATACCAGAGAACCCGGCCTCATGTAAGAAAATACTTAAAAATAAAAAAATAAGAGATGAGATCACCAACGATTACCAGAATTAAAAAGAATAAATATCTGCAGATGTAAAACCCAATTCTAACAACATTAAAATACCTAATGGTGTAATGCATGCAAGAATGCATGAATGAACTTTTGTTCCCGGATGTACCTATACGTGTCCTATGACAGATGGACATGGTGTTTGTGTCCATGCATTATGATGTAATTTAGCCTTAGGATTAATTTGTTCATTATTATTGATTGGCATCTTGTTTAGTACTTATTTAAGGCTTATTTTAGCATTTTAGTTGCATTTTTTTATGGACCTAGATGTGGGGATGTTTTTTTTTTTTTGATTGGTAGATGTGGGGATGTTAACATCAACCAATGGCCCACTGTACATAACCCAAGGCACATTACCCATAGCACACTACCTTAGACTCACCCAAGCCCATAGCTAATCACTTTCTTTTATCATATTGGTCCTTCCCGATGGCTCACCACTTAAAAATACCTAAGCCCTTTCTTATATCCTATAAGTTACACCTGAGGCCTACCACGTAAGAATAAGACCTCCCTTAGTTCCTACTGGCAGCCCCACAAGGCCCCCCACTTACTCATGCTCCCGTCACTTCTAAAAACCTTTTTACCCCATCCACAAAACGTGGCTTTCCCCCACGTTTTGGAAGCCCCCTATCTACCTCCTTTCCTCTTCATTCTTTCCTCCCTCTTTCTTTATCCTCTGCCCTTCCCCTCTCCTCCGTCCTCTCACGCTCACAGCTAGGGATAACAGCCGCCCATTTCCTCCCCTATTATCCCCTTTTCCTCTCTTTCCTTCACCCCACTCAACAGGTTTATAACCCCCCCACCCCCCTCTCAACACCCATCCACACATTTTCCTCCCTCTCTTGATCTTCTTTGCCCACTATTTTACCTCACTTATCTTGGCTAAGATCAGCTCATATTTCCCTCACTCTAGCGTTCCCCCTTTCTCCTCTCGACCATTACCTGCAGTGGGTACTGCATACATCATTGCACTTCCACTTGACACCTATCTTAATGATAAACGGCTCATCTCGCCGCGATTGCTAGTGATTCCAACTTCATGTTCCTGAGTTTCGGAGAACAATCCGAAGTGAGACAATCTTTTTGGAGTCATTCCGCCTTACGGCATTGCTTCCCATCATCATTGTCATTGTAGCACTTGTGACTCATTCAAAAAGACGTAGGAAACCATTATGAAAACATAGAACAAAGAAAAAAGGGAGGATCTACAGAACAGCTGAACGTTTCCTATCACATTCCCTTTATTTTCAAAATCCTACCCCATATTCTCTACCCGTTCCTTTCCCACCGAATCAGCCCTCCCCTTGTCACCCTTAATGCTCAACCCTGATCATATTACTACCCATTATTTTCTGACCCCTATTGGATATCATTTGAGCCATAGTTAGGTAGACTCTTTATAAATATGATTGTTATGAGAAATATTTAATTTAGATCTGATCTTTTTGCTCATTAGTTAGCTAGATTATTGTAGAAACAGGTTTGGGTGAATTAATTTCTTTTGAATGTTAAACTTGGGGCTCTTGGGAATGCAGGATCCCTAAGAATACACACCCAGCTTCCCCACCTACACAAGACAAGGTGAGTAAAAAAAGACGTTGACCACAGCCCAACTAGTTCACTTATTAGAGGTCCTGTGGCTAGCCGTTTGAACCCCACGCTTCCTACTACGAACATTGTCACGAGATCACCAAGTGAGACGAACACCGGTCGTAGACTTCTGGTAGGAAAGTCAAATCGATCGTTGTTGTCATTTCGGTGGTTTATGGGACATAACCTTGGGCCTCTTATTGTGGAGGGTGACTCATCAAATGTTATTTCTTGGGCTTCCAATCGCTCTGCGGGACCATGGCGATTAGCGAACTTACTCGATGAGATACGGGATTTAATTCACGCTATTGGGCCTATTTTCAAGCACCGGCACCGGTCTGCAAACTCAGTGGCGGACTTATTGGCCAAGGAGGGTGTGGGACTTTCGGATACGATTGTGCATTTCAATGATCGTAGGGGGGGTTGGTGGGGTATCTATGGAATGATGCATTAGACAAATGGATGTATGTATTCACCAGGACCTCTTGTCCCTAGTCTCTGTACATCCTTTTATTGAAATAAAATGTTATCTTTCAAAAAAAAAAAATCGTTGTTGTTACTGATAGGTCTTCCGAGATGTCTCGTTTCATGCCAATTTATATAGTTAAGATACTCCCGAGTCATTTTTGAAGAATATTATCAAGAAAAATAGGGATTATATTTCAATTTGATGGCACATACTACTCCTCAGCAGATGGGCAAATAGAAGTGATCAATCACATCCAAGGGCATTTGCGGAAATGATTAGCTGGAGATGAAAGTCAACAATGAAACTTAGTTCTAGCTATAACAGAGTTAACATACTATAGCTCCATTATATGGTCCCTCCTTGAGACCATTCGTGGGCATTCCTTCCACACCAACTAGACCGTACCCCTATGCCGAGGCAGACACCTTCATCCACTACTACATCGAGGAGGTGCATCGAAAAGGTGTTAGAGAGTTTGCGACTAAATATTGAGAGAAACAAGGTGGCTGCTGATCAACATTAGAGAAATTGTTTGTACATCATGGGAGGTCTAATGACGATGTTCCTTCGATGTGGTCAGTTCATAATTGGAGCCTATCATCATTTAACGTATTGGAGACTTGATGATGTAGTTCAGAAGCCCATGATTAGGCTTTTATGTAATTGATAAGATGGGCATGTCATATTTCTTAAATTTAGGATTTATTTTATGATTTTTATTGCATCTTAGTTAGCCTAGATGTGAGGGATGTCCACATCAATCTATAGCCTATTACTTATTACCCAAGCTCAATTCCCATCACTTAACCCTCTTAAATTTCCTAATATCCGATTGGTCACTACGCTCGCATACGCACCTCTTACCCCAACACCCTCTAATACATATCCAATTGCTCACTACCCTCGCCTATTACTAGTTGGGTTCATAAGCCACCCCTTCTACTCTTTCTCATCCCCCTCTCAGTTGGGTTCATAGGTCACCCCCTTCTAACCCTATCTTTCTCCTTTCTTTCTTGATCTTGATATTCTCTTAATCTTGATTCCTTTCTTGATATTGATTCTCTATTCCTTTCTCTCTCTCTCTTGGTTGTGAAGAGCCTTTCTTTCCCTCACTTTGGCTTGCACTCCTCCCCTCTGTCGGACATTGCTTGCAACAAATGAACAGGCAGGAAATCCGACATGCCCTCCCAGCTGCATGCTGCACTTGATTTCGGCCTACCTTCGATCAAAGGTTTGAGTATAGACTCATCTAAAGTCGGGATTGTTCATGATTCACAAAATTTGGGCCGGATTCCCAAACGTTTCGCCTTCTGAACACTTGGATTGTCTGGCCTTGGGGTAGGTGCTTTGGTTTTTTCTTCTGATAGGTTCTAGGCTTTCTGGGGGCTTTCATTATGGGCGTCATAAAATGACGTATATTGGTTGCATTGCGGATGCTACTGAAGATTGAAAAGACCTGCCTAACTTAGATGCTGCACAAACAATTGTCTTTTCTTGTGAGGGAAGTTAAAAGGTCTTAGGGTCTTTTTTGATTTTGGCGACTTTGCTAATGAGCAACCCCTTAAAGGTAATGATGATTGCAGATCTAGAAACGTGGAGGATAACTACTCTTTTAGAATTAGAGGGTAATCTAAGAGTAGTGGGGATAATCTCATTTTTGAAATAATTAATGATTTTTTGGAAACCGCCACTCCGGTGCAATTAATGCCACCTCCTGATAGTGGGAGCTTTTCAAAATGTGGTTAACTGGCCCTCCCTTAATACCCAGCCCGAGGCGGTTTTTGAATAATCATTTCGAGGTGGTTCATTCCTTTTTGACCATTATCTTCTTGCTCAGTCTGGTTCTTCATCCTAAAATGGAAGCCCAAAGTGAGTTGGCCTCCTTTGGTTCTGGCTCTTCAAGGTTGATTCTCGGTAAAAAGAGAAAATTGCCGGTGGACCTCTTTGAGATGGAGACGGCCTTAAAGTCTGAGAAAGTTGGCCTACCTGGAGGAACAGGCCTCCAGATACTCGCCCACTCAAATAGAAGTCACAAGGGATTCTTTAAAGAGGCACTGGAAACTCTTTGAGGAAGCGAACAGGAGATCGTCAGAAATGTTGTTTCGGCTATCTGGTTTTTGGAGTATTAATCTCATTCTCCTTTGCACAAACATCCTCTATTCATCAAACTATTGGAGGAAGAACAAACATTAAGGCGTCTTCGGTGGGAGGAGCAAAAGAAGATTGGGATTCAAAAATTGGAGGTAATGATCTCCAGGAAGAAAGCAGCAGAAGATAAAAATCCATCTGATGAGGAGATCTCGGCGTTGGTCTTTGATGAGGAGGTTTATGTCTCTAAGGTTGTGAGCCTCATCCTGGAGCTTAAGAAATCCTCTATATAGATTCGCTCCTTATTTATTTTTTATGAAGAATGGTGGTTCAGCCCTTTTTGGAAAGGTCTGAAGGAACAAAGAAAGTAATGTTTTAGGGTCGGTTGATAGGCCTCATGACTGTATTTTGTTTGGTATTGCTGGCTCCTTGTTGGTGCGGGAGCTTCAGTAATCCAATCATAGGATTGTATTGACGAAGGATAGAAGCTGACAAATGTATAGATGACTGATAAAAGAGGATGGATTGGCGACACACGGACCAACACAATGCGGAATGTTGAATTTATCTTCTTATATGCTACCTTTTGTTTCTTTGGTTTAGAAGTATGCTTCTGGCTATCTTTTTTGATACTATGTAATGCTTGACGAAGGATAGAAGCTGACAAATGTATAGATGACTGATAAAAGAGGATGGATTGGCGACACACGGACCAACACAATGCGGAATGTTGAATTTATCTTCTTATATGCTACCTTTTGTTTCTTTGGTTTAGAAGTATGCTTCTGGCTATCTTTTTCGATACTATGTAATGCTAGTTGGGACTTCTTGTCCCCATGTATTTTTCATAGTATTAATGAAAACTCTGTCATCATTCAAAAAAAATAACATATTTCCCCCACAATTTCACCCTTTGAACCTTCCCCTTTCTTTTCTACCTAACCAACCCTTTTTCCCATTAGCTTTTGCACTCTAATTTAATCCAATCAGCCCTACTGTTGTCACCCATACACCCTACCCTGATCCTTTCGCCACCCCCTTATTAACTTACCCTTTTAGCATTGTTTGGACCCTAGTTAGGTATTTTATTTCAGATCTGAATTTCGAGGACAGATTTGCCTGAGATCTTATTCTTATTCATTGGATAGATATTTTCTTTTTGGGGAATTATTGTTTAGAGCATGATTTGGATGAATTTAGTTAATTTGATGGTTGAAATCTAAATATTAGCATTTCTTGAAAATTCCTACTATATTTGATTATTTGATGATTTGTTTATGCTGATTTGGTAATGCATGTTGTTTTGGTGAGTTAAAATCCATATATTGCTCCTAAATTTCTAGAAATCTATCTGCGAACCTAAAGGTTTGTAGCACTTGCTAGAGCCTATCTTCATCACTGCGCTACCTTGTGTAGTTACCTTGGAGGTTCAGAGGAAGGAAATCAACTGAGGATTTTGTTGGAGGTACCAAGTTCGTTGGCAAGGACGTGCTCCAATCGAGTGTTCATGGTTAGATTCACTACATTGTGATACATAATTATATTTATATAAAGGGGAGTGATAAATCGACCCCCATATATCTTAAATCGACCCCCCATGTGTCTTTCTCTCTCCTCTTTCTCCCTCTAACCTAGAGGAGAGAGAAAGACACATAGGGGGGGTCGATTTAAGATATTTGGAGGTCGATTTATCACTGCCCTATATAAGTTGCATGCAAAATGTAGTGCAGGTATTATGTATAAATATTTGTGTGAATTGCATGCAATATTTGGTATGTACTCAACACATGTCACTAGCTGGTGGGTGCTTTTAAACCATTATGAACAGTTAAATTGCTTATGTGGTGGTTTCTAAGTGTGTATTTGTGCTTACTCAAGCATTTCGTGAAGCTACATCTTTAAATTCCCATTTCGTGAAGCTACATCTTTAAATTCTATAATTTGCATATGTTTCCATGAGGTACTGGCCTCAGGTCTTGACCCGGGTGAGATACTGCCTTCTATGTATGCCTTTGTGGGTGATACTAATGATCGTGCAACTCGTATAGTTTTGCCAGATTTCCACCGAAATTTTCAACCGAAACCAAAACTGTGTTTCCGTAACGACAAAACCGAAAGTGAAACCAAAATTTAAAACCTTGCCCATAGCTCAGTACCATAGATCCAAGCCCATAGCTCATTACTTAAACTTTGGTTTATCTTATTTGGCCCTTCCCTATGGCCCACAACTATATATACTTAAGCCCTTTCTTATAACCCCTATGGCCCACCACTGAAGACTTTAAGACCTCTCTTGTTTCTTACTAGCTGTCCCACTTGGCCCACCACTACTTACACATGCACCCTTCCCTTATAAAAACCCTTGCACCCACTCCTCAAAACCTAATTTGGAATCTAACGAAAAGGAGAAACTCTCCCCCACATTTTGGGCACCCCCTATTTCCCTCCTTTTTCTTTCTCCGGTTAATCTTCTCTCCCCTCCCCACTCTCACAGTAAGGGATAACACCAGCCCATATCCTCACTGATTCCCCCCTTCCCTCCTTTTTTCTCTCTTTTTTTCATCACCTCTCTCGGATGGGTTTATAAGTCATTCTCCCCTTTTCTCTTCCATCTCTCGATCATGTTTCTCCACTCTTTTCCTTCTCTTTTGCCTTGGCTAATATCAGCCCCTCTTTCCCTCACTCTAACGCCCTCTCTTTCTCTTCTAGGTCATTACCTATAACGGACGATCAAGGCACGAAGCCTGACACGTCACTCCCAAGTACATATCACATTCCCTTTATTTTCAATACGCTCTATCCATAGTCTCTTCCCTTATACCATTAGCTTCACACCTTTGTTTTCTAAATCAATCCTACGCTTGTCATCCTTAATACCCTACCTTGATGTGATTATTATGACAGATTTTTAGTTGAGATCAGAATCCTTTGGTCAATAGCTAGCTGATTTCTTTTGGAGGAATATTGTATGGAACATGTTTGGATGAATTAATTTCTTTTGAAGGTTTAACTCTATATCTTAGAATTTCTTTGAAAACCATGTTTGAGTTTGATTATATGTATTAAGTTTATGCTGATTTGGGAATGCATGTTACAGTTTTTATTGAATTAGAAGCCATATTATACTCCTAAATTTGCAAAAAACATGTGATCCCAAGGTTAGCACGATCTTCCGTAGGATAGTGTGGTGATATTCCAGGTTTGATGTACCATAGAAAACATCCAACTTTTTCTGTGGCGAGTATTTACAACACGGGCAAGACAACCTTATTTAAGAAAGATAAAAAGGGAAGTGGGAAGCAGAATACACAACAAAGCAGAGTTGTTAACCAGGAAATCCAAACAATTGCTTCCTTACATCACGAAACTTCCGACTCAACCAGGAATTAAGCACAGAACTAAACCCTCTTATCAACCAACCAACTGAACACCATCATGCCACCTTGCGAACATGAGAAATCAGAGTTTTTCCTTGTGTTATAACGTAGCAGTGGTCTCTAAAATTCCATTATACACAAGACACCCCTTTTACCAAGCTCATGATAAAAGTCAACACATTTATCAGCAAGCAAAGCCCTATCAAGGATTTGCATAAAGTCAATGAAAGCAGCCTGGGCTTTAGAAATAACCAAGGTTTTGGGCCTTAGAAATGACCAAGGTTTTATATTTTGGTTTCGGTCGCCACAGAAATGGAAACATTTTGGTTTCGCGTGGGAATTCCGGTGAACTGCAAAATCACGGAAACAAGGACGACGACCCCCCCCCCCGCCAAGCCTGCGCGCGTTTATCATGATTTGACGTCAAAAAACGTTAAGTCTGCCCACAATTCACATGATTTGACGTCAAGACGTTAAGTCTGCATTGTCGACATGTCGGATAATTTAATAAATACCAAATTTCAAATGTAATTCATATAAATATTTATACATAATACATATTTTTATACATAATACATGTACTACATTACACTTGCAATTCGCCTACTATTAATTCGGTTTTGAGGATAAATAAATAGTGCGGGAGATTTCATAGTTTGATGATAAAAAAAAATGTAAGGGGGGAATCTCTCTCAGTTGAAGGGAAAATCAAACATACCCACCAAACCGTTAACTCTGCCCACAATTCACATGATTTCACTTAAAAAAACGTTAAGTCTGCATTGTCGACATGTCGGATAATTTAATAAATACCAAATTTCAAATGTAATTCATATAAATATTTATACATAATACATATTTTTTATACATAATACATGTACTACATTACACTTGCAAGTCGCCTACTATTAATCCGGTTTTGAGGATAAATAAATAGTGCGGGAGATAACATAGTTTGATGATAAAAAAAAAATAATGTAAGGGGGGAATCTCTCTCAGTTGAAGGGGAAATCAAACATACCCACCAAACCCAACCCCCCCCCCAACCCCAACAATTTATCTTTACTGGATACCATTGAATTTACAACGCAAGCATAGCATGGGTGGGCCCATTATTATACACACATTTTGATGTGGTGTTTATACCTATGAATAGCATTGGTGGGACACACAATTTTACACATCATATTTTTTATAGTGTGCAGCCCACCGTTTTACACATGTTTTGATGGTGTAGAGTCCACCCTTTTCCACATGTTTTGATGTCGTGGGGCCCTTCACTTTATACCCTTAAATAGCGTGGGTGGGACCCACCATTTTACACATCATATTTTTTAGAGTGGAGCCCACAATTTACACCTAATGGTTTGATGAGGTGGGGCCCACAATCTCCAGGAGGCACCATTTTACACCTCTTCATAGCGTGGGTGGACCGTGGAATGACTACTTTACACCTCGTGTTTTGATGGGGTGTGGCCCCACGGCCCCCACCATCTCCACTCAAACTCACATATATCATGGGCCCATTATTTTGCACCTCATATTTTTATGGGATGGGGTCCACTATATTATTGGAGTTTTTTTCCAAAAATAATTTTTCAAAATAATTTTTTTTTCATATTTTTAAGGAAAATTATAAGGTTGCTAGACAATGGAATTTTTATAGAATTTTTTCACCTGATGCATAGCATGGGTGGGGCCCACAATTCTACACCTCATGTTTTGACGGGAGAGGGTCACCCACTGCATCCAAAACATGCATACAGTAGGGCCCACCATTTACACCTCATTTTATGGGAATTTTTTTAGAATTTTGTCACTCGATGCATAGCATATTAGCGTGGGTGGGGCCCACCATTTTACACCTCATTTTTCAATGAGATGGGGCAAACATCTCTACCCAAAGCATGCAAGAGTAGGGCCCACCATTTTACACGACATGTTTTGATGGGATGGGGCAAGCATCTCCACCCAAACCATGCAAAAGTAGGGCCACCAATTCAGACCTCATTTATGGAATGGGGCCCATCATTTTACATCTCATATTTTGATGAGTGGGTCCCACAATCTCCACCCAAACCAATGCATTAAGGTGGGGCCCTCCATTATACACGATGTTTTGATGGGGCGGAGCCCACCATCTCCCACCCAAATCATGCATAGGGTAGGCCCGCCATTTCACACAACTCACGTTTTGATGTGCAAGTTCCACCATCTCTAGAAAACCCATGCATAGGGTGGGGCCCTCCACATTTTGCACCTCATCTTTTGATCTTACACCATGCATAGCATGGACCAGAAATGATAGTATACATAAAATTATGCAATACTGCAATACATACTGATATAGTATACATCATTATTACGGTTGCAATTTTGGTGCAAGCATCTCAGTCATTTCGATTTCCATAGAGATGGAAATAGAAATTTCCACTCGTTTCATGTAGGTTTCCGTGGAAATTTAAAACCATAGAAATACCTGCCCCCCCCCCCCCCCCCCAACAACACCCACCACCTTCACACAAAAAATTTACACTCCCCAATAGGCTAGTATGTCTAATGTTAGAAAGACTTTCCGCTCTGCTCTTTTTAGGATCGAAGTAATGAAATCCGCCCTCCCGTACTTCTCCCAAGATTCCTACCATCATGAAACTCCCAAAGTTCAGAATGTCACCTTTGATTCATTCTCAACACTCCTGGATAAAAACAATAAATAAAATAACCATCCAATCTTGGAGCTTTATCTCTCTTCATATATAAAAGGGCATTCTTAAACTAGTCCTCAGAAAAAAGGTCTTTACAGTCCATCCCGAGAACACTCATGCAACTGCCAAAACAACACATCCTTAGGCTTCAAAAGGTAATGATCCTCAGAAGAGTACAGAGATTCGAAGATACAATTTATGAGGTAATGATGTGGCGATCCTCCACCTTATCTCCATTAATAATCAATGAAAGGATTCCATTTCTTTCTCTTCTAGCTCTAAGAATACTATGAAAGTATGTCGTATTCTTATTGTATCTTTCAAACATTTAATTTGGACCTTTGCTTCCACTTTAGCTCCTCTTGAAATTTTCCAAAAATTGATATCTTTTTGCAAATTCCTCCGAGGGCAGCCGACCCTCTTCACTAATTCCTTCGAGCATCGATAATCCTGTCAAACTAATCACATCAAAAGACAGAAAGTAGAAGCTAGGAGACCAACCAATTCTTCCAAGATCCGACCTCAATAGCAGACCGTGGAAAGCGACTCTCCTAAACGGGAACAAGCAAGGGCTTACCTTATAAGCTCTTTTTAAGTTTCCTTTTCACTAAAAAAAAAAGAAATGGTTTTCTTGCGCAGGTCACCGGGTCCTGTCAAACAAATCGCATCAAGAGACAGTAGAAGCTAGGGGACCAACCAATCCCCTTAAGATCCGACCCGACAAGCCTTCTAGCTTAGTTTCTTGTAGGGAGAAGATGGAAAGTTTGTCTCCATAACACCTCTTTAACATGGGCTTTTTTGGACGTGGATCCCAAACCCTCCCAAACTAAATATGATTCACTAGATGAATCCTCATAGTTGACGTTGACAAGGATTTTTTCCAATCACGCATATCCACAGCTAAAAAGAAGGCCCTTGCTTCATTTCTAACCCAGTGAAAGATAGACCTATAACGTGACTCATCTCTACCATATGCTGCTCCACCAACTCCTTTAACTCATCATATCCCTCGAATGGATTCAGACTAAAATCTCGAGAAATAGCTTCCTCATTAGACACCATGACAATTATGCCCATCTCATCAGCAGCCTATGTTGCATCAGTATGGATACGAGTGCCGGATTCGGCAAAACTAAAAGAGATGGATTTGTGGATTCGCCAAAATATTTTAATCAATTCTCTAAGTTTTATTTCACATAATAATATGATTATAACAAGTATATTGAAATTTTTAATAGGTTAAGTAGACATTACATTTTATTTCCATTTAAGAAACTTACTATTAAGATGGGTAAAACTGAAAACATGCGGTAATTGTAAATTTGTAGTAGTGGTATTCAGAAAAAAAAAACAATGAAACAGATCATAAGTGCTTCAAAGAATCCTGAAGTATTGGAATCCAAGACGTGTCCAACATGGATTCTTCACCCATTTAGAAGAATCCATGTAACAAGGTCGGCAGCCCTTATAGTGTAATCTTATCATACGAGCTACATGCACCCTCAAAAACGCCTAGCTCTATGCACTCTCGAAGACCTCCTAGACGAAGAACTAGTAATCAACATATGATGCCCCGAGTACAAGCAAACCAGCTCAGGGAAAATGGACTTCATACGCTTATCTATCTCTTCCAAATCAATAAATTGACACTCGGACCGCTTGCACAAAGGAAACTCACTATGCATTTCTTCTTGACCCCGACCAAAGAAAAGAAAGGGTTATTGACTTTCAAAGGGTAAGGGATCAAATGTAACCACCCCATCAAAGCATGGGTCTATTGGACCAACCACCAAGGGTAAAACGTCACATTATTGATGCATCTAAAAGGAAAGGTAAAAAAGAAGAGTAGTTCGAACTTAGAAGGAGCCATTCAAAAAAAAAGTTACAAGTTACAAGGAGATATACCTGATGATTGACACATTGCACCCTCAAGAACTCTTCATAAGTAAAATCACTGCTCCCAACCTGCCTAAGCCCAAACTCAAAGAATCCTCAAAGACTCTTTTAACACAAACTGCACATGGAAGATTTCAAGAGACTAAATATGTTGGAGAGGATTGGAACCCCAATCTTCAAAGGTCAGAGGGCAAGAGTTCAACAGTGGTAATGGTGCCAACAGGTCCTGCTTGCGGATACTAGGTGAAAACCTTGGCGCCTCTCTCCCCATTAAAAAAATGCTCCATTCCTCAATTGTCAAACGTCGATCTAAAACCCTTATGTCCACAGGCACAACTTCACGTTCGCAAGGCACATTCCTCAAGCACATCAGGTTAAGTCTACCAACTTCCTGTGATCCTGAAGAACTAGCCCGCCAAGTACAGGGGTTTTTACCACCAAGGACACAGCCTCAGCCCACCCCCACAGAAGATGGGCCACCCTCCATCGTAAAACACGGATCAATGGAACTCGACAAAGCCAAAGCCAAAGTCGCATCCCAGCATAGAAAACCCATATTGAGCATACCACTAGCACTGAGCCACACCAAACAAGCAGTACGTGAAAGAGTAGTTGACATGTTTCACAAAACCTAACAAAAATAATTCCACCTACGCGCTAGGTCTGCAAAGTTGCTTCACCCCTTTAAATAAAACCTCCTCAAGGCATTTAACTCCTGCAGCATTTTGGGGGCAAGCATCAAGATGTGTAACATAATGCCAGTTGGGATTATCCATGTGGCACCTGTCCTCCACGAAAAACCCAAAAAGCTCACCCTTTGAAACAACTCTGACAAGGGTGGCCAAAACAATGGCCCTATCCTCAATTCCTCATCACAAGTCACAAAGTTCAACAACATGGCAGTGAGAAAAACATGGGTTCCATCGGTACCAAAGGGTCCAAAGGTACGAACTTCTACTTCCTCCCACATCCTTGCAGTGAAACCATTACCGCTCAACGTTTGCCACAAATCAGTTTGTCGATCTAGAATTGCATCAAATGACCCCCTCCTAGAAAGTCCTTGTACGTCCCCCAAGCCACAAACACCTCTACTATTACTATGGTTTTAAATTTTTTACCAAAACTGACACGAAACGATCGAAATGTTTCTATTTCTATCTCTACCGAAACGCATAATCAATTTGAAAAGCATACTGAAACCGAAATTGTAATAGTATATAATATATATTACAATATTTTGGTCAAAGCTCAGAAAGATGTAGGTTTCAATTGAAAATTTCACCAAAAATCCTCTAAACATTGTTCTGAAAATCGGAATCGAATCGTAAATCGTACAATTTTTCAGATTTATATATAAAAATCAGAAAAATTATTAAAAAATATTAAAAAATAAAAAATAAGAATAAAATGAGCAATTATCTATTTTCCATTCAAAATAATTAAATTTAATATAAAATTCCACAATTAGTAATCACATACAATAATATGAAATGCTTGTTAACGGATTGTCATAAGTAAAATTAACCACTTATTACCAAAATCCATTCATTCTCTATAATGATCTCAAAAATAAGGTTAAAGTCTCAAACATCAACCGCCACACCAAACATGAAACATAAACATCATTTATGAAAAATATAAATCGTCTATGTTGTCACTCCCGTCTTCATTACCATCTTCGACATCAACATCACTAATTCCTTCCTCAACATTAGTGATCCCATCTCCATCAGCTCTGTTTGAAGAAGAGCCAAATTCTTCTTCATCATCATCTTGCTCCTGACTCTTAGCCTTCAAATTGTTGAGGTTTCTAATGCCTATTACATAAATGAATATCAGTAATTCATGTCTTTATTAGTTATTACTAAGAAAAGAAATTCCACATAGATCATATCAACTAAAATGCTAAATAACTAATGTCTTTTCTTTTGTTGAGGCGCATGACTGGAGTTAGCAAATGTCTCATCACCTACAACTTCCCCCATAAAACATTCACCCATGTCCATCCAAGTTGTGTCTTCGGGAAGCTCAGGTCCATCTCTTTCCGTTATCTACTCATCGTCAGATAAAAAATTTAAACTTACTAACATTTACCTATTCAAATATGTTCAAGTTACGCTACTCGCAACCGTTAGCATTACACATCAAGCCTTCAACACGAATTGCAAATCTTTTCAAGTCTGGACATTCATCTTTAAAGATTTCCCACCATAAAACTATTTTTCAAAAAAGTAATTAAGATTATAATTTCTAAATACATAAGACAAGACTTCAATTTACCCGGTTGCTTTTTTTCCTCATTATATCTGTTGATCAATTAGCACCCTGTTTGTTGAACTTGAGACGATTCTTTCTAAGCAATCATATAGCCCTGACTTAATTTCAAGATCCACCCCATTTGAATCCTCATACTGAAAGCGATGATTTAAAAAGCAACCCACTGTGTGTAAGGGTCTATTGGGTTGCTTGTTCGAGCGATCATCAATGATATCCCAAATTGGTTCATATTTCTTCTTTAGGTTGCCCAAGTTCTTTACAATGGCCTCTTTAGCTCGGTTCATAGCTTCAAAAACGTACCCCATGGTAAGCCTCTCATCTGAGTCCACTAAGCGTAGGAATTTCACTAAAGGTGATGTGCATTTCAAGCAGTAATACACATTAGGCTAAAATGTAGAATCGCTCAACATAATATTGCGTATCTTGATCCCATCTGCTTTTTCGGAATATGAGATTCTTTCCCATTCTTCCGAGGTAAATATCGACCTCAAGCCCACCTTTTTCTCTCTTAGACTCTTCAATGTGAGAAAGCACGTTGCAAATCGAGTCAGCTGACCATGTCAATTCCCCTTTTGTATGCTTACGCGTAAGAAGCAAAACCCAACTGTGATTGTAAATTTACATTGTGATCATCCTGGTCTTTGCTAAGATCTTCTGCATGAGTTAGTAATTTTCCAATGTCTTCAAGCATTGAATATATGAAATGAGCAGCACATAGAGAACAAAATAATTTTTTCCTCTTTTCCATCAACAACTGACATGCTTTCATATATGCAACGGCACTATCTATGATAACTTGCACTACATTTTCCTCTCACACTTCTTCCATCATTGAGTCAAGTAGAAGAAATAAATTATCTGCATTTTTTGTAATACCACAAGTATCTACATATCTCAAAAAAATTGTCCACTTCGGACTATTTGCTAAAAAATTAGTAAGCAATATGTTCATCCCATCCATCCAACCATCTGACATGATTGTGCAGCCCGTCTTCTTTCACCCTTTCTTATAATCTTCTATCATCAACTCTATCTTCTCCACTTCTCTTTTGAGGAATATATTCCCCATCTCATAATAACTTGGGATTTTTAATCCTTGCCCAAAGGAGTATATGGATTCAATCATAGCGTCAAAAAATGAGCATTTAACAAGGTTGAATAACAATGCATTCGCGTAAAAGAATCTTAACATGAGTACATTTATAAAGCTACGGACGCGAGCTAAAAAACCATTGCAAAGAACTTTGGCTACATAAAGAAGAAATACGAACCAATTTGAGATATCATTGATGATCACTGGAAAAAGTAGCTCGGCTAATTACTTTTTAAATCCTCGCTTTCGATATGAGGATTCAAATGGGGTGAACCTTGAAATTAAGTCAGGGCTATATGATTGCTTAGGAAAAATAGTCCCAAATTCAAAAGAAATAGTGCTAATTAATCAGCATATTAATATGTTCAAGAACGCAGAGAGCCTCTTTGGACGGGACACGGCAAAAATAAAGAGGAAAAAAATAGCCAGGTAAATTGAATTATGGCCTTATGTATTTCGATTGAATTCTTGTCTTATGCATTTAGAAATTAAAATCTTAATTATTATTTTTTTGAAAAATAGGTTTATGGTGAGACAACTTTATAGATGAATATCCCGACTTGAAAAGATTTGCAATTCGTGTTGAAAGCCTAACGTGTAGTGCTAACGATTGCGAGCACAACTGAAGCACATTTGAGCAAGTAAATGTCAGTAAGTTTAAATTTTTTATTCATCTCTATTTATTTGTATCTCTTTAATTTTTATTATTAACCTTTTTATTTTAAATACTTTCGAACAGAAGAAGCTGAGTCGAACAAAAGAGGTTGAATATACTTGTATTTGTAAAATACAATCTTCAACTTTGAATTCATCATTCAAAGAGGAGCAGAGAAGGATTTGATCATATTTCTTTATCTGTCACGGATTCCGACGATGAATAGATAACGGAAAGAAATGGACCTGAGCTTCCCGAAGACACAACTTGGATGGACATAGGTGAATGATTTATGGAGGAAGTTGGTGGAGATGAGGCATGAGCTGGCTCCAGTCATGCGTCTCAACAAAAGAAAAGACGCAAGCTATTTAGCATTTTAGTTGGTATGATCTATTTGCAATTTCTTTTCTTAGTACTAACTAATAAATATATGAATTATTAATATTCATTTATGTAATAGGCACTAAAAACCTCAACAATTGAAAGGTATGCTCTTTCCTAACACAAGTTTGAGGGGGTTTTCCTCTTCTCTGCGTAGTCTAGCCTCTGCGCTTTGCTACGATTTGGTGCGAAACTGAAAGCGGCAAAAAGTTTCACGCACGCGACATAGGTAATCAAGCAGCAAGTGCCAGGCGTAAGATGATGAAGAAGAATTAGGCTCTTCTCCAGACACAGATGATGGAGATGAGGGCACTAAATTGAAGAAGGAATTAGCGATGCCGAAGATAATAATGATGATATCGACGATTTATTTTTCATAGATGATGTTTATGTTTCATGTTTGGTTTAGTGATTGATGTTTGATACTTTAAATTTATTTTTGAGATCATTATAGAGAATGAATAGATTTTGATAATGAATGATTATTTTACTTCTGACAATCGGTTAACAAGCATTTCATGTTATTGTATAGGATTACTAATCGTGAAATTTTATATTTAATTTAATGGTTTTGAATGGAAAATAGATAATTACTCATTTTATTCTTATTTTTATTTTTAGATATTGTTTAATAATTTTCTCTGATTTTTGTATATAAATCTGAACAATTTTACAATTTACGATTCGATTTACGATCCGACCCCTCTTACGATTTACAATTTGATTCTGATTTTCAGAACATCGCAACTAACCACATTGCAACCATGGTTTTAAATTTCGACCGAAATCCGACCAACACCAAAATGTTCTGAAAACGAAACATCCGAAATGTACCAAATTGCGGTCAAAATTTCAGAAATTTCAGCGAAATAATTGATAAAATAATTTTTTTTCATCCTTTACCAAATTTCAACAATTTCAGTAATTTCGGCTTAAAAACGACATTTTGAGAGCTCGGCCGAAATTTCGTGATTTCGGCTAAAATTTCGGTTTCGGTGAGGACCGAAATTTCACCCGAAACCAAAATTTAAAACCTTGATTGCAACTAACCACCTACTGGCAAATAAAACCCCCAATAACAAAGCTGTGTAAGAATAGGGTGCAAGCAAACCAGCACAAATGCATAGAATCACATTAGAACTCTCCAATTGAGAGTGAATATGCGAACAATTGAGAGTGAATATGCGACAGTACTACTATTATGGGTGGCCTCTGGGAAATATTCCTCAGGTTGCACCCGTAATTTTATTATCATTCAAGAATGGAAAAAAAAGGCTTTTAGTCATTTGAAATCACAAAGAAGTTTCTAAACTTCGATGGAAAAAATTCTATTGAAATAACAGCTAGTTCACCAGATAGGTTCAAATGTGAAAATGCTTAGCAAGGTTTATCTTAGCTATAAGAGACAAAGAAAGGTTTCAAGGAGTGGGTTTTGGTGTCAACCAATAGAAGAGAAGTGGGTGTGGGAGTGGGAGTTGGCCATGAGGGGAGAATTGGTGAGGGAGAAGTAAAAGAACTGATGGTCATCATGGGAGGAGAAATTGTGTGGGTGAGGAAAGAAGTAATTGATAAAATGACAAAAGACATTCCTAATGTTCTAAACTAAATTAAAAAGATATTGGCAATCCAAAAAATTGCCCATATCAAGATTATTTGCAATACATATTGCCTTTACCTTGAGATTGAACGGCATAAATCATGAAAAACTATCAACACAATCACACGGAGCAAAATCTGATGCGCCATGTTAACGAACTCAATTTTTGAGCTCAATGTGATTTAAAATAGACCAAGAAGCCACAAACAAATAGGGTATGTTTAGATGTGCGGCGTAGGCTTGCAGAGTAGTGGAATAAGAAGTCAAAAGGGAGGAGACAAGCATTGGATTTGCCAAGAATTACCTCTCGGAGAATAGTGGAATAGATTACAATAGTGTTTGGTTGCACGGCATAGATAGAGAGAGAGAGAGAGAGAGAGAGCACCATTTCCAGGATTTTCAACCAAAATTCTCTCTTTCTGTAGAATTTGGTTTGAAAGTGAAGAGGCGGCATGAATGCCACATGGGCAAACAGGCAATAATTGTGTCAGAAACATGTTGGGGAGGTCTCCTGGAAGTTCAATGCAGTATTGGTACCCAAATGAGGAATCTTCTTTAGTTCTCATTCAAAATTCCAATGGATGCTGAGCGTTTGTGCAACCAAACACTACCATAAGGGCACATGTCCAATCAGTTATCCCAAAAATACCATTACACTACCAAACACTACCAAAGCATGGTATACCAAAGTCTTCCAAGATCAGAACTATTATCGCAAAAAACCCTTCTGAAACAGCCTGCACGATGGCCAATGAAAGGCAAATCTTATGAGAATAGATTGCTAACATATTATACACCACTTGAATAAATAGACAGAAGAATCTATAAAGAAAGTGAACCTCAGCAAGGAGCATAACCTGGTAGAAAATACGCAAGTTCCATAGCATACCGAAAAGAGTTTGCTACAGTGTAGAGCAGTTTGGATATATCTCCATCACCAAACTACTCTAAAATTTGTTCCGGGTCTCCTTCTCAACATTTCACGCATTTTCTATAATTCTATGGACAAAGAATTTCAAAATGACACACCCAACCCCCAAAAAAACTAAAACAGAGATATGTAACATAACTATATGAACTCCCAAAAAACTGCTTCTAAATAAAAAGCATGATTGTATGTTATTAAAACTGCATAGTATTAAAGCAACGAGAACTTTGGAATTTAAGAATGTTTAAAACATCATGATATCCTCATCATCCACAAGAAAATGTATTGATTTAAGTAGAATCTTTCTTCTGATGCTCCTCTGTCAGTACTCCTAAAGTTCCTACCTACTGTATTGCCTATCTGCATCATCCATGCCCATGTTGAACACATTTTTTGGTCATTGACTCTCTTCCAATCCTATTTAATACATAAACCTACAAAAGCCCCACCCCTCGGGTATTATCTTCCTCATCTTCTTCAGGGACTGTTCAAATTTCAACAAATGGGTATGAGTATGCAAACGATCTTGTCTATGATTTGATTGATAAAACCAGTATTTCAAAACTTGGACTTGGCCAACGTAAAAGGGAGTCGACCCGAGCAAGTCAATGGTGGAAATGGTCAATTTTTAATCGACTCAGGCAAGTCGAAGGAGTTATGATTAACTTGGTAGGGCAAACTCGGACTCGGATGAGAACTTAGCCAAGGTGGAAGGGAATAGACTCAGTGCAAGGATGACTGACTCGAAGAAATTTTTAAAATTGGATAAAACAAATGATGACTGGGAATTACGTGCAACCCTCCTATTGCAAATAACACTATTCAAAGTCATTTACCTAGGTGCCTTCTAGGCGCCCCCAAGGCTCTCAAGGCAACCACCTACAGCATAGGCTCCTTACCAGGGACTTGATGTAGTAAGTGCCACCCATAGAAGGACAAAAGTCCACTTTTGCTTCAGTAAGGAAGAATGACTAAGAAGCAGCTTTATCAAAGACCTAAAACACAGAAAAACTTCATACCCTAAAAGCGTCATACCCTTCCTTTGTGAATCAAACTGTATTAGTTTAAATATTATATGCAGATTATAAATTATAACCATTTGAATTATCAAAAATCATCTCTACTTAGTGTATGCATGTGTGAAACTACCAAATACATATGTTTTTAGTAGTACTAATTGTCCATGAAAATTGTCATTATATCTAACCAATAATGCGTAAAAGTATATCTGATCATGTACAGAAATGAACAGAAGAAGAAAATCATATTAGACATTATGACTATCTTGCCATTCAAAAAAAAGACACTATGCTATCTTGCTCAACAAAAAGATTACCACAGCACAAAAATTAGATCCATTACATCATCATATAGCAGTAACGAACACAAGATCATAGAACAGAGTTCTATCAAAACAGAAAATGGAGAAGAAGAATGATAGAAGGAGAGAAACGGGGAGAAAACAACGAGTTAATTCAAGAAAACTTAGCAACACGAAATGTGATTATTGCTTACTGAATGCCCATAAGGAGTATACATGTTATAGAAAATAGATAGGGAAAGTAAAATAGGAAACGGAAAACAACAGAATAGGAAAACAAGAAAATGAAAACCAACTTCAGTATCGAAATCTATTTGTAAGGGAAATCATCTAAATAAGGAAAACATATTTGTACAGCAACCAGAAACCTCATTCGGAAATATCCAATGATAATATTCTCATAAGGGAAAAGTGACCAAACAAAACTTACTCTCGACTGATCCGAAACGAAGACATAAGAGCTCCTCCTTCAATTCCCCATCAGAGAAATCAGAAGCGTGCCAGACGCATGACTTATCGTTCCCTGCATGCTCCTGCATAGACGTCGACGCAAGAACTGCACATAAAAAAAGACAAGCACAAGTATAAATCCCATGGCGCGGATCTGAAAAGGAAAACAAAAAACAAAACAAAAAAAAAGTACAATAAATGAAACAAAACAAAGAAAAGAAAAATCAGACCATAATGGTTGGCGCAGATCTTGAGTGTCTTCGCATTGCGCATAATTAACCTAACCTTCCCTGTCTCCTTGTGCTTCAGAAGCTTCACAGTCCCAACACCACGCTCCTTCCATTGATTCCCTTCCTTGTCAAATCGATAAAGCTTCGCTTTCCTAAACGATGACGGATTTTGATCAGGGAAAGGAAAGAGATTAGAAAAAGGGAACAATGTTATGTGCGCAAATGGGTCCCACCTAGTAGAATAAAGTCGTTTATATTGTGCGATAAATTCTCTATAGTTCTTTGTTATTAGGGGTGGCAATGGTTCGGTTTCGATTCGGTTTGACCCCCAAACCGAAGGGTCAAACCGAACCAAACCGAAATGTCAAACCGAACCAAACCGAAATTTGAATCGGTTTGGTTTTACCAAACCAAAACCGAAACAAAACTGAATTTTCGGTTCGGTTTCGGTTCGGTTCCGCCAATTTTGCCACCCTTTACTCATAATAATTGCAAAAATTCGGTTTCGGTTCGGTTTGATACCCAAACCGAAATTTGAATCGGTTTGGTTTAACCAAACCGAAACCGAATTTTCGGTTTGGTTTAACCAAACCGAAACCGAATTTTCGGTTCGGTTTCGGCTCGGTCCCGGTTCAGCCAATTTTGCCACCCCTATTTGTTATGGATGGGAGTATTAGAAATCAGGGCTATCTAGATTGGTTTGTTAGAATTGGTTTATTAGGAGTTTTAGATGGAGTGGTAACTTTGCTTTCTATTTATAAATAACATGTAAACTTTCTTTTTCAAATTAATGAAGAAACATGTTAGAGAAAGCATCTCTGTGCACAAAGGAGGATTGATCCTTCCCTCGAAGTGGATCAAGAGGCTGATCTTCCCTCTAAGAAGATCAAATCAGTTGCGAACCAATTCGGGTTCGTAACAAACAAAACCCTAAGTTATTGCAAAACCCTAACAAACGTACAGAACAAAAGCCCAATGTTTGATGAAGCTTCGCTTTCCTAAACATACAAAAATGCGCATAAACACGAATTCTGATCGGAGAAAGGAAAAAGAAAGAAAGGAACCAAAACCCTAACATATTGCAAAACCCTAACAAACGTACAGAACAAAAGCCCTATGTTTGATAAAGCTTTGTTTTCCTAAACATACACAGACCTCCATAAACACGAATTTTGATCGGATAAAGTAAAGAGAAAATAAATGAAATAAAGAAAAGCATTAAGAAATTGCAAAACCCTAAAAAAGACGTACAGATCAATGAGAGCATCTTCGTCTTCTTCTCCGGTGGTGACCGCGACTTCTTCGAGCTTGATGATGGGGGCGATCTGAGCTCCGGTGTCCTCATCTTCGCCGGCGGCGGCTTCCGAGGTCTCTTCCTCGTCTCTCCGGCCGGGATCGCTACTGGCCATGGTTAGAGAGAAATTGTCTAGAATAAAGAGGGCTGGAAATGCGTAAAAAGAAACGCGAGCAGTGTAGGTTTTAGGGGGTGACGGACACTAGGTAGGGTTTTCGTTTTATTATATGGATGGATTGTGAGAGATTGCGGCAGTATATTTACCGAAAAGTTCCTATGGCTCAAGTGAATTTACGAGATACCACTATTTTGAAGGTTCCTAGGATGCCTATGATTTAATTGTGATGATAGCTCGGATAGTAGTGAAATAAGAAGTCAAGAGGGAGATGACAAGCATTAGATTTGTCTAGAATTACCTCTCAAAGAATAGTGGAACAACTAAATCTAGATCTGGCAAAAAATGACTCTGACCTGTGAGTCGACCCGGCCCGCCCGTAAATTCCGGGTCCGGGTCATCATTTTGTGACCCGTTCTATGTTGACCCACGGGTCAACCCGGCCCATCAAAACTGGGCAGGTCCCGGTGGACCCGCAGGTGCCCGTAAAAGGTAAGACAAAATGTCGGGTTCTTTTTTTTTCAGAATGTTAACGAAATTTCTGACTCATCTTCAACCTCCCCAAGGAAAAAAAAACGACACGATCTAGGTTCGTCTTCAACCTGCCCCTAGCTATTCACCCTCTTCCTCCCTTCCGTAACACAATAATCCTAACTATTGAAAGAGGAAGAGAAGTACAATGGCTATCGTCCCTAACCCAATAACCCTAGCCCTATTGATTCAAGGTAATAAGACAAGAAAGTCTTCCCTAACCCATCAACCATAACCCTATTCCTCTCTTCCCTTACCCTAACCCTAAGTTCAAGGCCATAAGAAAGAACCAAAGCCCTAAAAGAGAAGGTATTTGCTTGATTTTTTCTGGCTTTGCTTGCTCGCTTTTCCAAGGTATGAATTGGGTTTTGCACTCTTGTTTATGAGGCATTCTTGTTTTGGGTGGTTACATTATGAGGGGATGAAGGAAGAGGATTTTTTAGGCAGTGTTTAATTCCTTGCCACTTGACGAATGGTTTGCTCGTGTTACGGGATGATGCCAAGAAAGATCCTGACTTTAAGTGGGAGTAGTAAAACCCCTCAATGTCATCTTTCTACTGAATTGCCTAGCAAATTCTTGTATGTAATCACAAGAGTGCTACCACAATTTAGGAATTCTACAAGGCACTAAAAAAACTCCCTGAAGTAGAATCCAATAAGATTTAGATTCATGAAACAACCTGTTGGGAAAAAAATTTCACGGAACTCCGTGAAAGCCCCTGTTCTAAAAAAAATATATGAAAATGATATTCCATGGGTGAGCCGCAGGTCGACCCAGCCCGTACGGGCCTGGTGCGGATCCAAGCTTAGTGACCCGTAAAATTTTCTGGGTCATTTTGACCCTACCCGTTTGACCCGGACCCGTACGTGCCAGGTCAAACCCGGCCCGTTTGCCAGGTCTAACTAAACCATTAGTGGGGCCTACTGATCCACAACTAAACCATTAATTAGTGGGCCCTCTTCAAAGAGGAGAGAGAGAATGCTTGTTGTGAGAATAAGTATCGTGGGGCCTACATTGTTCGAAGATTTAAACAAATCAATTGTTGGGCCCCATCATTGGTTCACATTGGAGAGAGAGGGGGTACTGGCTATATAAAAGGAGAAACTATATCGTGGATGGCTGTGCATGCACGTGTAGACCAAAAATACAACAGGCCACACATTTTTTGGTTGATCCAAACCATTCATTAGTTGGGTCATGATGTAGATGGGGTGTGTCCAAAAAATCTTCTACATCGGATTACCTTGGCCCTCTAATCGGCCGAGGTTTCTATACTGTGATGTCGATTTTAAACAGCCACAAAATTGGAGGGTTAGGATCATCCTATAGAGAAGATGTTTGGGGCACATCCTATCTACGTCGGGCCCCAGCTAATGAATGCTTTGGATCACCCAAACAATTTAGACCTCGCTGTATTTTTGGGCTGCAATGTATGCACGACCGCCTACCATATAAATTCTCGGATATAAATGATGTACGAGAGAAAGAGAGAGAGAGTACAAGCTGTACAAAAGTGTTATGGTCCTCACAACCGGTAAAAAGGGAGGTGGATTTATCCTATAAGGGGGTAAATTTATCACCGCCCTAATTAGGTTAGAAACATGTTGGGGAGTCTCCTGGAATTTCAATGTAATACTGGCAACCAAACGAGGATTCGACATTAATTTTCTATCAAAATTTCAATGGACGCCAAGAGTTTGTGCAACCAATCATTGTCTTAGGAATTAGAAATATGTCAACATAGTTTGGTTGGGTAGACACCCAATTTTTCCAAGATCGGACTGATAATAGTTTTTTTGCGCGATGATGATTCCAATGATGAATCCATGTTAGGGGATTTATGCTTACCCTTGTGGTATAGTGTCTTCGGCATGAGGACCGGAGAGTTTTGGTGTTTCCTGGAAAATGGAACTATGATCTATTACATATATAAAGAGTGAGGAGAATTCCTGCACAAAAACCTTTGCTTGATCCCAAATATCATTCAAACCCGGCATAAAGTTTGACCCATTCAGTTTGTGACCATAGCCCTGAGCTTGCATACCTGAGATCCCTAAGATCGAGCTCAAAAACTGGCAAAACAGCAGAAAGCTAGCTAGTTTCTGAGCTCAGTTGAACCTTTTGCTGAATTTTCGTGCATTTATAGGTGTACGAAATTGATTTTGTATGTTTAAATACGTACAAATTTATTTTCATGCATTTAAAAATGCGCGAACTTTTAGAAGTTTGATGAAATTTGTCTTTGTACGAAATTTGCATTCGTATGTTCTCAAAGCATACGAAATCTATGTACAAAATTCATATCGTACGAAAATCAGATCTCTAACCACTTTTTGAAATTTGTGCGGAAATTTTCCCTCTCATTTATGCCTATAAATAGGCCCTAGCCTAAGAAAACAAGGGTTGGCAGAAAAAGGTTGGAATTTTTGCTAGAATTTTGGAGTAATCTTTCCCTCCAAATTTTCCAAGAAGGAAACACTTGCCAAAGTTCGCTCGAATATGATCGGAGAATTCGACGGAAGAATTCCAAAGGAGACTAATGTTCTAAAGGCCTTGTCCGATCTCCTTTCTTAAATCTTCCGCTGAATCATCCGTGAAGATTGATTGAGGAGTCGGAGTGGCCTCGAATTTTCGTCAAAAATTCGGTTGATTTCGTTGTTCTTCCCCAACTATTTTCAAAATAGGTTTTCCTTTTCATTCTATTGGAATTTTAAGTTGAAAATTATCTAGATCCAGGTGAGGATCTAAAGAATTAGGGTTAAAAACACTAATTCTCTAGATTTTCACTTCAAATGTGTTAGATCTAGGATAGGACTTCTGGAATAAGGTCTTAGAATTCAAATTCTATTGAAGTTCAATAAGAACTTGCGAATTATGGAGGATTCTTCCACAATCCTCAATCACTATCAATGGAATTTGATATAATTTGAATTCTAAAGAGATCTAGTAGAAAATTCATTAGAATTAAGTTTCTAATAACTCCTTTAACATCACTAGAGTCCGGATCTCAAAATTTCCAGAGAATCAAACATGAATTCTTGAAAAACTGGAATTTTGTATGAATTTACAACACATTTTCATACAAAACTATTCTTACAAAAATGGTTCAAATTTGTACGAAGAGACAGTCTCCCAGGAAAATTTCAAACCCTCAAATCTGGATAAAATTTCATACGAAATTTATGGTAGTTCTGTACGAAATTACAGAACATCATTGATTTCATACGAAATTTTAGAACAAAAGACTAAGCTAGTGAAGTCTTTAAAACTTTTGCAAGATCTGATTCTTAAGACCAGGTTTTCTTGGGCGTGAGTGGTTCCTAACACCTTCCACTCATGTAACCTAGTACGGCCTAGAATCTGAGCAAAACCAAAGCCTTATACAGAGTTAATTAAAAGGACCTACGCTCTAATCCTAGGTGGCGACAGTGGTGCCCGTTCCTGGACTCCACTGCTGTGGGCAGGGGTTGTTGTTTGTTGTTGTGAATGCGTCTGCATTCTCTTTGAATTTGGGATCGATATTCGAATTCCACGAAGAAGAGAGTCTTAGATTCGCCACCTAGGTTAGGGCCTAGGACCCATGTCTGTTTTTTGATGAAACAAGGATAGAGATCTGAGTTTCATTGGAGGAGTAGTAACCAAAGCCGTTCTCTAGGTCGGAGCCTAGAACCCGTAATTTTACTCTATTTGTTAAGGCATGGCCTTCACAAAAATCTGAGTAAGGGTTATGGTTACATTCGGGGAGGGTGTTAAGTACGCCTTATTTCCCGGTAAACCCGGTCTCTTGACTTGAATTGGTGGTTTTAAAGAACTTTATCAGAAATCTTATCTTTTTATCCTTTATTATGATTAGGCATAATTCCTGTACGTAAATGAAATGGATTTACAAAGAAAAGAAAAGAATCGGTTTAGCCATTATCCGAATTGAGGGCGCGTACTGCGCGATTCGAGTTCCTGAGGGATCTCATAGCGACGGCCTTAATCGAGATAACTAAAACAAAAAAATGGAAATGACAGGACATAAAGAAAAGGAAAAGGGTGTAAAATCCTAATAGGTAAACCAAGAGAGGGGGTGACGTGGGTCTAATTCAAAATTTTGAATTTGCAATGTGAGTTAAACCCTAGAAATTGAAAGTGCAACTAGCCCTTATTAATTGATAAGAGAATAAGAAAATGTATTACCAACAATATTGCACAAATGAGAGAAGAGTGAAAGAGACAATGAACACAAAGATTTTCGTGGTTCGGAGCAAGTCCTACGTCCACTCCACTTACTTGGGCGGGTTCTACTGTCTCGATCCTCCTTCAAATGGTCGGATCAATGATCCAATTATATTTAACAAGCTTCTCCTTTCTTAAGGGCCGAAGCGTAAGACCCTCTTATAAGCAAGCTTCTTTTTTAATAGGGTTGAAGGGTAAAACCCTCTTTACAGCAAATGAGAGAAACAAAGGAAGAACACTTAGCCTCTTAATTAGGCTTGATTACAACAATAAATGCTCACAATGTCTTCAAAGAATAATTAGGCTTAAAAGCCTAAGGTGACTTTCTCACTAGGCGGGAAGAGACTCTGACCCAGGCGGCTTGTGATTGATCAATGATGGAGATGACTGTTGCATGAGTGAAAGATTTTTAGATTTCCCCTTTTTCTCTTTTTTCATTTATGAACTTTGCATTGAAGAGTAGAAACATGCACTGGAAAAGGAAAGTAAGCTTGCATTGAAAAGTCAAAATATGCACTAGAAAAGTAAAGGAAAGATTTCTTTATTAATCAATTCGTGAAAAGTACATCACTTTTATTTGAAAGGAATAAAAACAAAAGAGCGAGACTACAACTGTCATAACTCGATATCCTCGTCCCCTAGCAACCAAGGGTAGTACTCAGGGGAATGCTCCCCCAATGTGCATGGCGGGACTTCTACAATATCGTGACAATTCTATCTTCCCAGGCTTCAGCAAATAACTTAGCAACTTTTTTTTGAATACCAAAAAGGTTAGAAGATGGTCGAAAGTCTGAAGACGACCTCTTGACGAAGACTGTACTAGTGAATGACGCGATCAGGAATGTAATAAGATGTAGTGGTCAATCCCAGCAACTTGACGAAATTGGTGTTCCCAGTGCTCAAGATGGCTTTCGTGATTGAGGTGGTGTCCCTTCGAATGCCCCATTCAACCAGAATTCCCAACCGCCTATATTTTCAAAGCTGACGTCATGATGCCATCTCGTTGGGAATGTAGAAATGGTCATCTTGCTGTAGACACGTAGCCATACGATTTTCGTCTTCTGACACAGCCACACATATAGGAGAAAAGGACTATTGGTGAATGGCACTGAAGGAGAATCACTTGCTGCATCAGGCAGGTGAAATGTCTCACTAGGGATGGTAGGAACTGGGTTGGCCCCTTGAGATATCTGATCAATGACATCTAGGATCTGAAGTGAGGCCAACTCGTACTTCTGTCACAGAAGATAGCGTGCAAAGAGGTAGAAGAGTAAAACCTTGCGCTGCTTGAGAGGAGTTGCAGATCGCAAGCCTCCTCTTCTATTGGTGCATATACCCTGATCAATTGGTCGACGGAGACCCCTTCCCAAGTGATGAAGGTTCGCCTATCATGGTCTAGCAGACGGCCCATCATCCTTTCAAACATATGGAAGTAACTACGACCGAAAGACAGTTGAACCATCAAAAGAACACTCAAGAAGAGCACATAATTCTTCGTGAGTAGGACACAAGTCGAAGTTGCCGAATCGAAACAAATGCAACTGGGTTCCCAACATTTGGCCGCTGCATGTAGGAGATTCCAGTCAACATTGATGTCGATTAGGGGGCTATGACATCCATAGGGTATACTTCTAACTTGACATCGCCGTGGGTCCAAAACTGTAAATCTATGGGTGCAATAAGGTGTGGACATGGTGCATAGGACATAGTCATGTTAATGATAGTTGATAGTCTCTCAATATTCATAAAAAAGATGCACATTTGGAACGTAAAAATAATTTTATTGATGATAGCTGCTTTTATTGATACAAATAAAGAAACTACAGAGAATGCTTTTCAGATTTTTTCTTTGTATGATGATTTTCAAGAGGGAATTCTTCTAATGAATTGATAATTCTGTCCTTCCAAGATGACAATGGTTTTGGCAATCTTGCTATTGAACTCTTCAGGGGGATGAAATGGATGGAGAGGAGGCACAATGCCTTGTGACCTTCCATACTGAAGAAGGATTCGGGTGGGTACATAGAATGAAGTCTTTTTCAGACCGAGGAGGCGAACATAGCTGGTGCTCTTAGTTTGGAAGACGGTCTTTTGAAATCTTGGCATTTGCCAGTAGATGTGCTCTTGTTGGCAGGAATTTAACCATTTAACCCAGCCAGATTTTCCTTGAGGGAGAATAACGTGTTGCCCTTTATGAAAGTTGATCAAGAGAGGATTATCATCTTTAGGAACCATGATCCTTAGCTTATGAAACAACCCCACATAAAGCAGGACCGGGCAGCTAGAAAACGAAGTGGTATGAGAGTTAGCGATGTCATCCAATCCATTGAGTGTTTCTGCCAACATGATCAGAACAGGATTAGCATCGCGATCGATTGATCTACGATATCAAGAAGAGCGGCTGAAGCAATGCGAGAGGGCTGGACTGTGAAATATCAAGCATAAATAAAGACTACCAAAGTGCGTCGCCGGGACTTTTGAAGTTCCCAATTAATACACGATCCAGTGGGAGAGGAGGTATCGATCAACTACTGTATGAATATTGTGGACCCCGATCGTGAGAATGGCGAGGGACGGATCCCCCCTCATCCTTTAGACAATCCCCCTTTATGTTATTGCACCCTCCATATGACTCTAATGACTCAAGTCATACTCTCTCTCTCTCTCTCTCTCTTCCTCCAAATTTCGCACAAAATGAGAGAGATACTCAAATCCCTAATTCGTTTGGGTTATAAAGAGATGCATAAATTTGCACCCCCTTCTTCTTGTATGGACAACTAAAATCCAAGGTTTTGACTCGGTTTGGCAACCTAGAAGGGCGGGGGGTGAATAGGATATTTATAAAACCTTTTCCTTTTAAAAACTTTTTCTAAGATTTCACCCAAGACTATCCCTTGTTAAATTAAGTTTAAAATAATTGAACTTAAACAATATTACAAATTAATATAACAAAAAAAATTGTTGATTAGTAAACTTTTGAAGCAGATAAGTATCTACCTGAGCAAGGATATGCTCAGATCTATGACCTAACCTTTCAAGTTCACAAGTTGCATCATGTAGGGGATCTCTTGACAATAAGCAGACAAGTCTCTTCCAGAGCATTGATATGCTCTGAACTATAATATAACCCTTTTGAGATGACTTGTTTCGTGCTCATAGAGATTTACACATATCAAAATGAAAGCTCTCCCTGACTGTGTGCGTCTAATATAAATGTTAGAGTTCTAGGACATAAGCCCTTGATTCAAGTTTTAATCACCTTTAACTATTTTGAGTTGCTCCATTCAATTGATGTCACATATGAATTGGAATGGATGATTATTAGACATGAGATATGGCAATGAAGAGCATATAGTCTAATAAACACATGGATACAAGAATGAAATCAATGAGGTACATATCCATGGCAACTAAAAAATCATGCATACATAGATAAGAACCATAAAGCTCAATATACATGATCAAAATGGAAGATTAATACCACATTTCTGTTATAACTTCAAGAACTGATAAAAGTGGTATTTGAAAATCTCTCGAAAGAAGTAAAACTGAACTTCTTTTCTTCTATCTGGAACTCTTCTACAGATGAATGAATGTTTAGAAGAGCTTAGATCAATGCTTGACCCTTTCTTCCATGTAAGGGAGCATCTTTTGACAAATCTTTCCGGATTGAGAGATTGGGTACTTGATTTGAATCTTCTCCTTCAGCAAAGGGTCAACCTTAATAGGATGAACATGAAATGCACATGCCAGCCTTTAGTATAAATTCTTAATTTCCTTAGTCTCTGTTCATCCTTCACTGTGGAAGAATGTAGAGATAGACAGATAAAAATTGAGTACATCTACCATCTTATTACATCTGACACTATGTAAGGAGACAAGTACCATAGACAAGCTGCGAATGACATATAATTTGAGTGGAGTCCTCCGAAGCTATAATCTTGGAAGAGATGATGGGACATGACAAACTCAAAAATATTTTTAAGTCATCTCTCTTCCAAGAAATTGTCATTGGCCTTAGATAATTCTTATAATGCAAGGCCTGACAATATACAATGGCTTAGATATGAATGTAAAAGCATAGCCACTGGATCTTATCATAATAATATATTTTTATTCAAAAATACATGATAAGAGCTTACTTCATAAACAATGAGATGATCATCTCAAGCATTGTCCAATGAAGAAGGGTTCTAAAGATTTTTTAAACTCTAGAACAAGATACTTATCATTGGTAGAGATAGAAACATATAAGTCTATCCAAGATAAGTATAAGGCCTGAGAAAATATGGCACTGAGGCACATGCAAATGGAAGTTGTAAAAAGATGAGATATGATCTCAAATTTCCAGAATGGGACAAGACCCAACAACAACACATATGGAGCAATGTGGCTCCACATGAGTGTACTTATCATATGTGATGTACATCAAACATCATATGATAAGATGGATGGACAGACATTGAGCATGTATAGCTCTCCCTTTGTAAGTGACTCATACAGTGTATGAATCCAAAGGGCTCTCCAACCAAAGGGACATCAAGGGATTTAAAGGTGTGATTTTCAAGCCACCCTTGGGCAACTAATGCATGATTTGCTAAGGTTTAAGGTATCAACCTAGCATACCATGCTCCCCCTAAATATGTGCATAATATATATATATATATATATATATATATATATATATATATATATATATCGCACAAGGCACATATGTCGTATTATGGTTAAGATGCTGGCTAAAAGCCAAAGAAATTAGTGTTTTAATTAAAGGTGAGTGTACACTCTCCATCTTACAAGGTAAGAGGACTAAGAGTACCAATTGAGTGATTTTTAAATTTAAGTTTACCATCTTTACCATGAACTAGTAGCATACAAGGGGAAATAACTATAGATTATATAGATTATCAATTAAGCTTAAATCTATAGAACTTTAGACATTATAAGAGGGATCAATAGAATCCCATGTGTAAGAGAGACATCCATGGCTCATGCAATGAGAGTATTCATGAATAGTCTACTATGTTTGGACACAAGAATCATGGTCCAAACATCTATGCCTACATCCACAAACCACTATATATATAGTGTAGACACCCCATTTTCACTTGGCCCTAAAATCTTAGATTCGAATAAAATCTTGGAGTTGAATAAGGTCCCGAAGCGTGAAAGAACTCGAAAAACCCATGCATATTACTGTTGAAACCTTTGTGGAGCCTGAATGATCCCTGAACCCCTACTGAGACCCTTGTCAATATGCCTCAGCTCTCTCCCTCATTTTTTCGGAATTTGCAAAAACCACGGATTGCCCTTGAGTTTTGGTATTGACATTCCTCCATTGAGGTCTCCGAGCTCCGAGGCTTACTTGTATTAACCTTATTTTGGTATTTTCACTAACCGACCTCGTCTGCTCGAGCACAAAGTGTTACCCAAAAGATTGTTACTGTTCCCCAGAATCCTCTCGCAAGATTACACAAGAAATGGGTGAAAATGGAGAAAAAGACAAGATGAGTTTGTGTCATAATCAAAGCATAGCATACCCACTCACAAAGTAAGGAAAGACAAGTTAAGAGAGTGCGCTTATCAAAATAGAGA
This sequence comes from Tasmannia lanceolata, assembly GCF_043159265.1. Lineage (NCBI taxonomy): Eukaryota > Viridiplantae > Streptophyta > Magnoliopsida > Canellales > Winteraceae > Tasmannia > Tasmannia lanceolata. Next base: position 7,026,491 of record NW_027518688.1, on the reverse strand, counting down.
AGTGCCAATATCAATCCATGGACTAGTTGAAGCAGAAAAGACGAGCTGAGTTTTGTAAAAATTTCAATGAGGTGCTTTCATTTTTCTTAAATTGAAAAGAGGGGTGCATTGTTGAAGAAGGGGGTTGTCCAAGGAAGGAAAATAGGTGAGCATAAATATTCATTTGTAGGGGTCCTTTGTTAACCCGAGCCATCCCTCTAGTGCAAAAGAGTAGTTCCAAATACACTATAAGGGGGGGGGGGGAGTTCTCCATGGGAAGATGAGGGGTAAAAAAAAATCAATTTCTTATAACCCGTCGGTTTAGGGCTTGGGGGGGGGTCTGATTTTTTCATTAAAGAAGGGGAGAGGATTTACAGAGAGAGGTTTTAAGAGAGGGAGGAGAAGAGCTCAAGCAACATGGATCCAATCCGATTCTAGCCTCCATCTCCACTTCGCCATCTCTCGCCACCATTCATCTCCTCATCTATAAAAGGCCATTGTGGATCTCATTTTCGGGGGAGGAAAAACCTAATAGAGCAAAACGAGAGAGAGAGAGAGAGAGAGAGTGGCAGGAAAAAAAGAAATACCAAACCCTTTTCTTCATCCAAACCCTAGCCATAGATCCATTTTCACTTCTTCAAACCCTGCATTTTCCAGTTTTCTCTTCTTGAAACCCTAATTAATTTTTGCTTTTCTTCTCCGGCTAAAATCCGGTAGACTTTCCGGCTGAATCATCTTCTCTTATGATCCTTTGCCAAAATCCTGCCAGCTTTGTTCTTCTTTAGCCTATGTTCTTGTTTATGCTTGTGAATTGCTATCTTTGCCTTGTTCCTTCACCATAAATCTGAGATTTGTTTTTACAAACCCTAGCTCAAGCACTCCAAATTCTAGATCTGATCTCTTCTTTCACAGATCCGACCATTCTCTATACAGCTCCGATCAATTCACCTCTACCATTTCATCACCTCCTTATCCTCTTCTTCTTCTAACTTCAAATTCTCACATCGAAACCCTAACTGTTTAGAGGAGAAATTGAGAGCCGAATTTGAAAATTTTTAGAGGAGAAAACAGAGATTGAGAGAGATAGAGGCCCTTCATCGCCTTCTCCGGCAAATTGATTTGAGCTCTGGTGTCTCTTCACCATATTCTCCGACATTATAGTTTTTCAACGCAATCGTCGTACGTATCTTCGACGCAACATCTGGTGATCCCTCACAACTAGTGCTACTATTTCGGGTATCTTTTGAGTAAGGGGGAGAGTTAGATCGAAGTAGAAGAAATTTCTTGAGAATTTGGAATCATCATTAAAGTTCAGGTAATGGTTTTCGTTCTTTCATTTTAGAATTTCTATGTGATTGTGCTGGTTCATTTTGTCTTGTTGTTCATTTTGAGGTATGCATTAGAGTATCTAGAACTTTAATGGTTGTGTTTGGTATTTTATCTTCTCTGATCTTTTTAAAAAAGACAAGATGAATTAGTGTAATCAACAATATAGAGTGATATCCCTTTTCATCAGTTCTTATATTTTGTATTAGATAGCAGTTTTTACCCTGCTTGTTTCCTTTCAATTGCTGTGATCTCTGGTCTCTAGTGTTTGTTATTCAATTAATTTCATTTTCAGGATATTTGTTTTGGCTTTTGGTCTTTGGTTCATATCTTGAGAATACTTTAAAACCTTTGTAGAGTTGTAATTTTTACAAGAGGCAAAATTCACCTTTTGATTACCAGGAAGACAAGCTCTGTTCACTTTATAACTTACTTATAGCATTTGTCATCTGAGATTTCCCTTTTGGTTGATTAATAGTACCCTTGTGACTCAGTCTTAAGATCATGGATGTTGGTCAGCTCGTGATTACCCTGTGTAATTTGTTTCTTTGGTTACTTATATGAATTCAGTTAGTTTCCTTTACCCACTTGTGGAACTAACACATTCACATTCTGCTAATTTTCATATCTCTTTGTGAAAAGGAAGAAGGTTGTCATATTCAATTATTCAAACAGGGTATGACTTATTTTGGCCCTGGTGAGTATTGTTGTCACATTGCCATATGAGTGCATCAGACCAATTAGATTTCTTTCAGGGAATTTATTAACCCAAATATGTCTTGATGGTAGTATGGCCCAAAGGACCTGAATTTCTGATGCTATTACTGTTGGTACTGAAGTTCTTTTCTGCTGCCCAATTATCATTTAAAACTGAAATCTTTATTGAAATTGGTTACACGTTGCCATCGAACACCATAGCTGAGCACATTTTAGTTTGCTGTCAGAATGTCAATCCAGTCCAAGATTGGCTGCCAATATATCATTCCTGGGACTATTGAGTTACTATTGTAGGGTTCTATTGTGAAGAAATTTAGATTGCATGCCATTGCTTCACATGAAGACTACCATAAATATAAACAGTCCCGTGGCCATAGTTTTTGGAAAGTTTTTTTTAACATCTGTGTTGGAGAAATATTTGCCAATTAAGACCCTACCATATGACTAATTAATAGTTGGCTTGGTGGTCAGAACCGAAACCAATCCCTGCACTTCTATTCAAGTATCCAGTCTTTTATTTTATCATTTTGAAATCTAGGTACTTCGATATTTTCTTGCCTAGTCCTTGGGTAAAAAGGGATCAATAGACCCCAATCAGTTGTGACATCTGTTGATGTATAGCTTATTGGCTTTGAGTTGGATTTTCCATGTCTTCCTGCAATTCCTATGTCCAAGATAAGAGGGTACAAGTCATGCTTAAATGAATTATAGATATGGATTCACCATGTTATGAGACATTCATTGATTGAATTCCTCCATTGAAGATAAATATTGCACTTTCAACAACACTCTTTTTATTCCTTCTTTAGACCATTTCATGAGTGAACACTTGAATCAATAGTGAACATCAAGTCCTTTGTGAGGAATCACATTTGTCTTACTTCATGTTAGTGATGATGTTAATCTTCAGAGGGTAGATACTTGTGTCCCAATATTCCAATATGGGTATTGCCATGAATTTGACAGTGGTCTGAGCTCCTCTTGTCTTTGTCATCGTTTCATCTGTTGAAGTTACATCAAATCTCAAGGGAGTGGTTCTTGGAAACTCTCTTAAAATGAAAGGATAAGGCAAGTTAGTATGAACGTCAAGACATGGTATTGCAAATATCAGTAGCTTGAACTCCTCCTTATCTTTTCTCCTTCTTTCCTCTTCGGGTTTCAGGCTGGCTCTTAGGTTTCATTTCCTATTTCTAGAGCTTCCCCATGTCTGTGGGGTTTTCATTAGTGTTTGGGATTATCACTACCATTTGATCTTTCCATCGATTTTCAGGAACTTTCTCCTAGGCGGGCAATGATAAGGTTACTTGGAGCCCTCCATAAGAGACATTCAGTGTCTCATTAGAGTTAGTTGTTTCTCTTATGGGAGACATGCTTTGTCCCATTGGTCATAGTTGTCCTCTCTTTTAGAAGACTTGCTCAGTCTCACAAACATCCTTTTATCTCCTCTTGTTCTAGAAGACATGCTTTGTCTAGATAGCTCCCCTCTCTTAGGGTTACCAATAGTTCATTAGCATAAGAGTCTGCCAGTAGTTAGAGAATCAGTCTTTCAGGAGTCAGTCCTATCATCACAGGGAGCTAGTATTCTGTCCAACTTTTCATAAGTCATGCGATTTTGTCCAAGCCTTGCAAGGCATAGGATTCTGTCCAACCCTTGTAGAGTCGTGATTCTGTCTAACCCCCCGCAAAGTATAGGATTCAGTCCAACCTTTTCGGGATATTAGAAGTATGTCCTACCCTTATGATGATAAGAATATGTCCTCTTGAGTAAAAAACAACAAAAAAATACTTGAAAAACATCTGAAAATCCAAAAACATCTCAAAAGTCATGAGTCATTAGGAGTGTAGTTAGGAGAGTCTGTTTCCGAACTACGTTAGCTTGATCATCTTTCACGGGGTACGTAGGCAGCTTGGGATCCTTATCTCAAGTCCAGTCAAACCTTTCAAAATAAACATTTCAAACCTTCCAAAAATGTAAAAATTCTTCAAAATCTTTTCAAAAAGATCTTCCCCGGGAGTTAGGACTCTGTCTTAGAAGTTTTTGATGTCTTAGAGTTAGGAGTCTGTTCTGGTTATGTTGATGCTTTGTGTGTCTTGTCGTGTGAGTGTCCCTAGAGTTAGGAGGCCTCGAATCGTGGTTGGTTAGACACTTAGTCGAGCTAATGGCTAGACTAGAAAACACTTAATTAGCCCATGATTTTTCTTAGGACACACTGCCTAGTTACGCATAGGATGTAGGAACCACCTGCATTAGCTTAAGGCTAACCAACTTGCATAGGTTAGGGCATATAGGGAGTCCTAAAAATTACAATTCACTTGAATTTAAGCAATCGCACAAGAAGCTTTAAAAACTAGTCGAGTCTAGTTGATCGAGTCTAGGATAGCAGTTCTAGATGGTTAGGCATCGTAGCTTAGAATAGGCCACCAAACTAAGTTGACTCTGATTCTTTCCGAGGCCGGGATACGTAGAGCACCCGGGATGGCCATCCTGGTCGGAGTCAAGTATCACATTAGAGTCTTAGGGTTTATTGTCCTAGAATCATAGGAGTCTGTGGTCTGATACTTGTTTGTATGCTTGAATGATTGCTTTCTTCAGATGATTCACATACTTACCTGTAGCATTTGCATGTCTATTTTATTTAGTCTATTGCTTGCTCATATGCTTAGCCGTAACATTTATCTATCTTGGTCATATGCTTATCTGTAGCTCTTTATTATTGCTTGATTATTATTTTGCTATCTTCTACTGACGTTTGCTCACTATGCAGGTTCGTCTCTTTAGTTATAGTTATGCATGTGTATGTTTACCATTTTCTAGATGTGATGAGTTAGAACTAGATATGATTGATGGAGATTGGTAACAAGGTTATTTGTTATCAGTTCGATACTACTTTTCTCCACCCCTTTTTGAGAGATGAAGGATTCTAGTGTTCATTCTGATAACAGATGAAACTGGTACTAACTCTCCTTAGGCATGGATGTTAGATATGATATATGGAGACAGGTAGCAGGATTATCTAATATTGGATTGACCCTAGTCTTCTCCGCTTCCTTGAGAGATGGTGGATTCTGGTGTTTGTTCCAATGTCAGATAATTCTGATATCACTTCTTCTTAGGACCTGGATGTTTATTTTTCTTTTGCTTACCCCTGAGACATGCATGCTTAGGTAGACGTCTTCTCGGGGATATTCGTTTCCATTTCATATGATTTTCGCCCAAAATTCTTCAAAGTTAATAAATAAATGGCATAACAGACCGGGTGTTTACATTCGGGCGAATTGGGGGCGCTTAACACCTTCCCCATTCGTCATCATGCACGGACTTTTGTATCTCTGGTTATCCGTTGCGACAGAGTATAGTATGGGATTCAGGGCCTACTTCCTTGGATGGCGACTATAAGTTACTTTAGGTATGTCTCGGTTCCGGGCTTGTCCCTGAATTAAGATGTATCTTATTTTACATCGCCACTCATACTGTGAGGGGCATTCTATCGAGAGTTCCTTGGTAGAGCTCTCCTTCACGTGTGGAGATCTCAAAGGATTGACGTGGATCTCGTATCCACGCCAGCGTCCTCGGGATCGGGGTCCACAATAAGAAGGGGCATTTACGCACAGAGTGCAAAAGGCCCATGAAAAACCAAGATGTGTGGGAAATAAGTGTTCCCATCACAATGTGTTACATGATAAATACTACAATGAGAAACTGCCCAACAATGGTACTAGATTCCTATGACATTTTCAATTTTACTCAATTGAGTTTCATACATTGAATCTAGACTCATTTTCAATTGTCTACAAAAATATTCATGCAGAGTTGCAGAGAATAATCCAAGGACTTCTAGAGAATGTTAACTGATGAACACCTTGGACACATGCATTCCAAAATAAACTACTATGACTAGATAGTTTTATCTTAGTCATGAGAGGATATTTATTTAAGCCTTTTTAGAATACATCAATTTAACTCATCAAGATTTTTTATGCATTTAATGATAATCATTAAGCACATAAGAATGGGTTTAAAGGACAACTAGGTGCATAGTAATAAACATACTTACTCACCTAGAGGCATAAGAGATGTCTAAGAAAGGATTTAAGTGGATTTCCTTAGCATGGCTTTTAACACTTAATCTTACTATAAATGATATTCTACCTAAGTTGAATATACCAAGATCTAGCAAATGCCAGAATTGTCCTAAGTAGAGTTCAAGAAAGAAGGGAATGAACTTGCTTTGTTTTGTTTTTGGGTCGATCAAAATGTGTTGTCTGTTCGGCTTTGGCATTCGCGCGACAAGCACGCTCTGCCAAAGAGGGGCATCTGTAGACACCCCATTTTGACCGAACCCTAAACCCTTGCTTTTGTTAAAAAAATCCTTTAAATAAGTGAATTTGATGTCCCAAAATCAGTCCTAGCATAGGTCAGGGTCCCATTTACGTCCCTTTAAAATTTCAGAAAAATCCGTCGCGGTTTGCATAGGAAACGAGAAGGGTATGTAGTGTTGTACAAATTTAGTGTCGCAGAAGGGGTGTGCTTTATCCTGACTAGGAGGTAGTCTGGTGGGATTAAAACATGGGTAATTTACTACAGGAGGGTGTCCCTGGGTAACCAGAAAGGCACAAATTTATCTTTTATTTTTCACTGAATCTTTTCGCGCAGACCACCTTATTTAGCACAAACCAGGTTGAAATACACGCATGGGGAGTTGTATTAGCAACTTATGGGGATGAAAATTATAGGGAAAACATCTATAAATAGAGGTGTCCCCCTTCATTTCAGCAGATTTTTTCATTTTCGTTAGAAATCTTAGAGAGAGAAGCTCTGAGAAAAATTAGAGAGAGAAAGGGGACTTTTGCACAAACCCTAACTCGTTCCTCCATTTTTTCCGATCATCTTCCTCAAGATTCAGGCCATTTTCCGGTGGATCTTCTGGCCAGCATCATTCTTCATCTTCTCCGCCCAACCTATTTATTGATCTTCTCAAACCCTAGCTCAAACTTCCTAACCCTAACTCCTTTTCCCTCCATTTTCTCCGACCGGATTTGCCGGAGATCCGACGAGTTCTCCCTCTCCTGCTAGTTGTTCCTCCATGCAATCGTTTTTTTTTTGTCTCTATCAAAGCTCAGATCTGTAATGATTCATTGTTGAAACCCTAAATCACAAGCTAAATCCTTAAGATTTGATCGGAGAAGGAACAAATTTGAGTATACAAAGATCTGTTGGCAGCCGGAAAATACCTTTTGTAATTTTTGGAGTTCATTTTTAGCGATCTGACTCTGTTCGTGAGATCATCTCTTCAACTTCCTTAGATCCACCATAAAGGCCCAAACTTAGGTTTTGGATTCTGATTTTGCAACCTGAAACCCTAGCTATAATTGTTCTATGATGGAATAGTTGTGTTCAAATGTTTAGCTATTTTTGTTGAGGATCTTTAATTCTGAAGAGAAGAGGTTCAGGTCTGAGCAGAAGTGAAGGAAATTCAGTGCAAGAGGCAAGGTCAGATTTTGAATCTCTCAGGCAAAGGTGAGATTTCATTTATAGGTGGTTAAGCTCTCATCATTTTCTTTGTCCTCTAATTCATTATGAAAAGTCATCAGGTAGTTTGAGCCTCTTCTCTTGTGAACCTATTATGTTTACTTTAAGTCTATTTGTTCATTCATCAAATAATGTTTGTATGTTTTGTAGTATGAGTTCATTGCTCATTTTGCATTGGCGTAGACTCAGACCCATGCACCTATCTACTGCAATTCTTTACTCAATTCTATCATTGGTAGTTCCTCCACCATAAATCCCCTGATCTATTCTTGAGTTAAATAAGGGAGGCTCAGCCCTCATCTTTCATTAGAAAAGTTATAAAAAAAGAAGAAGCTTGGTTTAGCTTTGTATCCTTCAGTGCCTGGCCTGAAGCTTAGTTTTTTTTTTATCATATTTGACCCCTGCTGTTACTAGTTATGGAACCTGGACAGTTCATAATCTACACTTAAACTACTAGTATTAGCAACTCAAGGAAGAGGGAAGTTGACTCATCAGTTCATTGGATAGTAATGCTGAGAGTTCAATGTGTTTTAATTACTGGGTTCAATAAGATAATGTGGTTAAGCCTTGAGAACTTCGAATGAATGGTCTGAGCATTTCTCAAATAAGTTAAAAGGGTAAACTTAATTTGCAACTTTAAAAAAATAATGGTCTTGTGACTGCCATACTTTGGTTTATAATTAGTTGAATCTTTATGATGGTATAAAGCAGCCAGTTACTGTTTTTCACTCTAGGTTGACTATATGAATGAGATTTTTTTAAAAAAGACGTGCTTACATTTTACATGATATAAGGAATCACATATAGTCAACGATTACTTTACTCATGAATGTATTGATTCATCCAATAGTCCAGAATATAAGTTTTGTGGACAGAAGTTAAAAGCATTTTTAATGTTTTGTTGATCATCTTTCCTTCATGATGGTTGGGCCACAATTGAATCGAAAATGAAGGGTCAGATAAGTAATTAAAATTCCAAGCTTTGTTAGGTTTGTTGAATCTCACTCAAGTTTTTATAAGAAGTAATGAGTTGATGCATATATTAGAGCAAAGTAGAATGAACATTAATGATTTAGTAAGATTTTATCTACTTTCATTTTTCTTTTATTTATGTTCAGTACCCATTCCCATTTGAATTTTAGGTTCCTGTACTGATATAGAGATTATTGCCTTGTCTTGTGTCGCATGGTCATCAAATTCCAAGTTTACTTTCAACTTATATCTCATTGTCCAGAGCTACAATTTTAATCTTTTGAACTGCATCATAGTTTCCCAGTCTTATTTTATTGTTAGCATCTCTCGTTGTAATTTATGATTTACATTAATGGTTACCTAATGTGATTTAAATGTATAAGATAAAGATCAGCAAGAGAAATGATCTATGTGGCCGCCCTCTTACGTAAAGATTGGTTGAGAAACGCTCTAATAAAGAGTTAAGTTATCTTGGATTTTTGATAGTGAAGTAAGAAGATGGTATTCATTTTTAATACGGTCTAAATTCCCATCTCTTTGTCCTTTGGAATTCTCTATTTTACATTACACTGGTATCCATTATCAAATATGGGTTTATTTCATTATAAAGCTGTATGAATCATTGATTTCTTCATCTTTGCCCATGATCTTGAGAGCATAAATTCATTTCAATATAAGTTAGCTTCATATGTCATATTGTTTACTTCCATCATTTTACTGACTTATGGGCATGAAATGATTTCCCTGAAGATGCTAATTGATGATACGACATATTAATCAAGTAAAGAATATTTTGAATTCTTATCCTTGATAGTCATTTGAAATTTTTTTTTCCAGGCTTGTTGAAAGTACGTTTTTTTTAGACTCTCACATTACAATTATTTCTTGTTTTAACCTTTGTATATTGCCTTAATATTCTAATAAGTGTTTATATCACAACCATGTCTTAATTTCATTGTTTAAAATGATTTTTTTTTAGGATAGAGAGTTGCAGTCGAATGCTTGCTTAGATGTTCTGTTGTGAAATTTGGAATATATGCAAAAATTAACTAAAATTTCTTTTTCTATATATGGCTGGATATATGTTCTCGAGATTTTTATTTTTTGGTATATTAAGTTTAGTTTGAAAAAATCATTGGTAAAGTGATTGCAACGACTTTCTCATGTGTATCAGAGTGAAATAATCTAGATTTTTTTTTCTAAATAACCTGTGTGGTCTTGAGTTTAAATTCGCTGATTCTTGACATTTTTTTTATCTAAGTGTTTAAGGCATGGATATTTTCTTTAATGTGACCTGTTCATCTTTGGTCCCTTTGGTATTTCAGGTTTGTCATCATGTGTCAAGAATCTCAAATTCTCATCTATTTTTAGCTATAAATATTAAGTCCAGATCTGATTTGCCTTTTCCCTAACCTTTTGGACATTTATTTTTATGATTTATAATAAATACAATCCTCTTCTTTAAGCTTAAGCTGTTTTCTACCAAATGTGAGAGAGGAATGTTAAGACTTCTAAATTCAGTTCTCCCTTAGTTTAAAAATTTCAGAGGGATATTGGGAGGAATGAACAAGGCTTAGCTCATACTTTTAGTCTCAATTTTGCTTTGATTTCAAAGATCATGCTCTGTATTTGGATAAAAAATATGTTAGGTTTAGTCCTTTTTACCTCTTATACACCCCTCCTCTATATGGTATATTTTTGTCATATTTCTATTGAGAATTATTCTAGCTGTTGATTGCTTGAAAAATAGCATTTAGTCATCAGATTTTATTCTATTGACTATTGATACAAGTAATATCCATAAGTATTTGGATTGTATATAATTTATTTTCATGTGTGAGTAAGTGCCAGTTCATAAGTTTAAAACACTGACCCTGTACATGTATGTTAGAGTTCCTTTTTGTTTTCCCTCATTCTCTTGGGAATAGTGCCCTGTTACAACTATGGTTTCTCATATGCCCTGTTTCGACTCCCCCTGTTTATTCATTTGGTAATTGATACTAGTATAATCATGCTTTGAGTGGCATTAATCTGTGAAGTTGCCTTGTTCTATAAAACTACAATGATAGGTACAATTGTCACGATCTATAAAATTACTATATTCTGTAGTAGTGACATTTTTAAGAATCATTATGTTGAGGATTGATATTTGAAAAGAGTAGTATTATTGTTATTTGTTTATATAACGCGAATTGATTTTCTTTGCTGGGCTCATTTTTAAATAATGCAAAGGGCGATGAAGGCGTCAACCCAAGCCCATCATCAGGGGACTTGCTTAGTCCGAGTAGCACTCCCTTCTTTTTATAGATTTGCCTAATCTTTTAGATACCTTTAGGCATGGTTCTTTATTTATTGAAGGGCAATGAAAGAGTTATCTAGAGCCCTCCATTTTAGAAGACATGATTTGTCTTGCTAGGCAGCTCTCCTCTGGGGACAAGCCTCGTTGCTTATAGCCTTCCCATTTAGGGAGTCAACCTTGGTTATAATAGAGAGGTACCCATAAGAGACATATAGTGCCTCATTTGTAGAACCTCCCCTACTTATACCCCCTAGTAGTAGAAGACCAACTCGGTCTGTTAGTTTTCTTTATTCATATTTTTTTTATCATTACAAGGGCAATGATAAGGATACTTGGAGCCCACCTGTGTGTCTAGGAGACTGGTTAAGTCTCATTAGCACCCTCTTTGATCTTCTCTCCTTTTATTAGTAAGTCTTTGACTTGTTTACTTCCCCCATTTTTAGTCGGTCGTATTATTAGAGAGTCTCTGACTCATCTATACCCTTTCTTTAGTGTTATTAGTTTGAAGCTTTTTTCCTTTAGAGTTGTTGTTACTTCACCTTGATTAGAGACTAACCTAGTCTTATTGGAGCATTGCTTGCTTGGGATTTTAGATCGTTTTCTTTGTTCTTGGGGCATTCTTTTTTTTTACTTGTTATGGTTCGTCTCTTTGAGACACTTGTTGTTTGTTCGGAGTTTCCCATTTAGCTTTAGGGCTTTGCCCTAGTTTGTGATTGTACTTGCGTGTTCTCTTTAAGAGTGAAATGTTTAAAGGTCTTAAAACTTTGAAATCATTTAAAATCTCAAAAACATTTGAAATTTAAAACATTTAAAACATTTGAAAATCTTAAAAATTCTAAAACATTTTGAAGTGTTAAAGTTTTAGTGATAATTAGGAAAGTTCGTTCCGAACTACGTTGGCTTGATCCTCTTCAATGAGGTACGTAGTGCAGCTTGAGATTCTTATCCCAGGTCCAGCCAAACCTTTAAAAATAAACATTTTAAACCTTCAAAAAATGCAAAAATTCTTCAAAATCTTTTCAAAAAGATCTTTCCCTAGAGTTAGGAGTCTGTCCTAGATATTTGGGGTGTTTTCCTGTTTAAGTTGATATGGTGTGCCCTGTCGTGTGAGTGTCCCTAGAGTTAGGAGGCCTCGAGTCATGGTCGGTTAGACATTTAGTCGAACCGATGGCTAGACTAGGAAGCATTTAGTAAGCCCATGATTTTCCTTAGGATGCACAGCCTAGTTACACATAGTATGTAAGACCCACCTGCATTAGCTTAAGGCTAACCAACTTGCATTAGTTAGGGCATATAGAGAGTCCTAAAAATTACAATTCACTTGAACTTAAGGAATTGTACAAAAAGCTTTAAAAATTAGTCAGGTCTAGCTTATCGAGTCTAAGACAGCTGTTCTAGATGGTTAGGCATCGTAGTTTAGAATAGATCATCGAACTACGTTGATTCTGATTCTTTCCGAGGCCGGGATACGTAGATCAGCCGGGATAGATGGCTATCCTGGTCCGAGTCAAGTATCGCATTAGAGTCTTAGGGTTCGTCGTGTCGAGTTGTGTGTGTAGTCAAGTTGTGATATATGTTTTGTTGTATTTTCTTACTTTCCTGCGTATACCTTATACCTTTAGTTGTAGCATGCTTGTGTTTGTTCACCAGAACTTAGACACCAGTTAGGCATGTCACTCATAACCTAGTTGTCATTAGGTAACACATCTTTTATTTTATTTTATTTTGTGAGTGCTTATTATTTTATCCCCGGGTCATACATGATTATGTAGGCGTCTTCCCGGGGATATTTTGTTCCCATTTCACATGATTTTGCCCAAAATTCTTTGGAGTTAATGAAAATGGCATAAGAGACCAAGTGCTTCCACTCAGACAAATTGAGGGTGCTCTTCAGACCTTCTCCATTCGTAATCAGGCACGAGCCCATATATATATTTCTGGTTATCCATTGCACAGAGGATTTGGTTTTGGGTTCCATGGCCTATCCATGGATGGCGACTCTGAGTTTGTTTAGATACGTCTCGAATATGGACTTGTTCCCGAATCGAGAGGTACTTCGTTTATATCGACACTCGTGCTATGCTATGAGGGTGGCATCGTTTCGGGAGTTCCTTGGTAGAGCTCTCTTTATGTGGAGATCTTGAGGATGAAGGGACTCGTTTCCTCATCATTCACGGATCGGGGTCCACAGGCTGGCGACTCTGCTGGGGACTTCTTGAAACATTGCCTAACTCTGTATAAATGCCATTTTAATTAATTTTGAAGAGATTTGAGCCAAAATCAAGTTAAATTGGAACTCTGTCGTTAGAATCCAGGGGCACCAAATAAGTGCGTAAATAAAACAAGGGTTCACACACTACTTTCATCCATGCATATATTATCTGTTTCGTGGTTACTTTCTGCTATGATTTGCTGTGGATATACTATCAGATGACCTATTCAAGATACTATGAGTAGGAGCCGTGAGGGCTATACCCGCCTTCTAGTGCCACCGCACCAGTAGTATACTCAGCACCTGGACACTTCATGTGTAAAACGGACATAGTTCGTACACTGGACTCTATGTCACAGTGTACAAGTAACTATGCACCCGGCCAGGTGGACCTCGCAACGGTACCCCTTCTATATATTGCATTGTCCTCTTGTTTGCATATAGGAGCGAACATGTGTTGTTTACACATGTGAAGCCTAGAGTTAGGGGCCTTATCCTATTTATAGATTTTGGTAGCTCACTTTATGTGGCTACAGACGAAGTCTATGTACACTCATCAGTCTGTCAAGAGTCAAGATTTCCTTGACTCCGCTAGACTTGACTAGGGATGGTGCCCCTGGTTAGGGTGTATATATGTATATATACCTATATTCATTGATTATTAGATTAGGACATACTTATTTAGTGAGGTTCCTTATTTAATCCAATCAATTATATCAATCGATTTTTTAAATTTAGACCTACCATGTGGCTCTTTCCTTGTTGCCCTTGTGGCTATGGTCTATCTTTTGATTCATTCATGGTAAATTCGATCCTTATAGGCTCGGGCTTACTCATCTTGTGAGGCTTCCTTGTCTAAATCTATCCTTGATATCAGTTCATCTTTCAGATTTGGACCTGGTCAGTGGATTCTATTTTGACACTATTGTGGCCATGGTCTACATCTTGTTTCATTGATGATAAATTCAATCTTGGTATTTCTTGATTCTTAGACCAGGATCTACTTCTTAATAGGAACTTCTTGTCTAAGTTGATCAAATATATCCATCCATCGCGCAGATTTTAGATCTGGTCCTTGACCCTACTTTGTCATTCTTATGGCCATGATCTATCATCCAGTGACTATCCTTTTGATCCATGTTTAACATTTACCTCTTTACCCGTGGATCATATCGAGATCATTGATGAAAAAGTTTGATCCTGCTTGTATCCTACCTGTATCCTTTGAGTATATGATTTATTGTCAATATCTTTCCTTTTGTAACTCAATATTTAGAGTTGACCTCATTCTCATCTTATTTACCTTCCTTGATTATCAGGTGATTTATCATGTCTAATGAGGTGTTGAAAGAGTGGATTTCTGATCGTAGAGGTGGTCGCCTTAGCTTCTCTGGTCATGACTTTTCCCATTTCTACGGTCTTGCTGCCCATAAGATTGATTGGAACCTCCTTAAGGCAGCCGCCACCTTTTGGCAACCTGATGTCCATGTGTTTCGATTCGGCATGCAAAAGGTTTGCCTAATTTTTTACGAATGGTGTTATTTGATGGATCGCGATCGCTCTGGCCCCTTGGTCAAAAGTGATACCAAGTTAGGTTATAATCATGTCTTTGAGTAGCTTATTCCCCCCCAAGTCGTTCCAGTTAAATCCATCTTAGGGGAGAAGGGTGTGTCCATTAAACAATTGGTCAAATTTTTTGCTCAGCCCGGTAAGCTAACCAAAGAATTCCAAACCAGCCGTAGTCATGCCTTGGTTTTATGTGTCTACTCCAAATGGTTACTTTCCCAAGATATCCATTATGCTTCCCCTAAGCTTTTGGACTTTGTCTATCAAATTTCCAAAGGGAGTAATCCAATCCCCACCATGCTTGCAGAAACCCTAAATGGATTGGATGACATTGTCAATGAAGTCCGTACCACTTTTGCTGGATCCCCAGTCCTTCCGTACGTTTGGTTCTGTTTAAAACTCCAAATTTATGTACCTTTGCAAAACAAAGACTTTACCTTGTCCAAGTTTGACCAATGGGAACACAAAACTTTTTTCTATACTAAGGATGAATGGATTGAGTGGTTAGCTTCCCGTCAAGCTGACCAAATTGCTTGGTGGTTCCCTGTTTATCATCAGTTTGTAACCCAAACCCGAGCTAATAGAATTGTTCAATTTCTTGGTCTGGAGAAAACCTCATTCTATATCCCGGACCGTATCTTCCGTCAGTTCGGAGGACTTCAAACTGAATGTTCGGATGGGGATTTTCGAACTGAGTTCTATCTCCCAGCACCTGATTATCCTCTTGTACAATTCAATCGTCATATTGCCGAAGAAATCTGTAGAGATTGGGATCATAAAGTAATACGATCATCTTGGAGCTTGCGAGGCAAAACATATTGTAGAGTATCCGAAGGGTATTATCAGTGGTTATTGGAGAACATCGAAAATCGTAAGCCTAAGAGGGCTAGACTGGAGGAAAAAGATGATTGAGAATCTTCATCTATCTTATGTCCTAAGCATCTTGTATTCCAGAATTTCAATATTATGATCATATTATCCTTTGTTTTACCAATTTATCTTTGTAATCATATCAAGTTTTATCAATGAAAGTGTGTTTGTTTTCTCTTACCTTTATTTGCGCAGAATGTCTTATTTCACTCATCATTCATTTAAACTACTATGTTCATTTCTATTCAGGATTCTGAAAGAGAGCAACCATCGCTCCATCAAAAGATAACCAGTCCAAACCTACCTGGTCTAGACCTTCCTCTGTCTCTAGACTTGTCCGTCATTTTGACTCACCTATAGCATCTAGAGAATCTTTATCCCCTACACTTGAGTTACCTAACTCATCTAAGTCTGACTTAATGGCTGATTTAACTGATCCCATGGTCATACAAGAGATGTTGAGAAACATGTCTCGAGATATATCGGGATTGAAAGAAGAAATGGCCATGCTAAAATCCTAGAATACCGACAAGACCTCTACTTCTAGAGCGCCTATCATCCAACCTCCTTCTGCTACATTTCCTAACCTCAATAGACCTCATATTCCTCCCGTGGAGATTGACCTCGATGAGGATCAATATGCCAAAGAATATTGTGCTCCACAGACGAATAAGGAGAAGGAGTTATTCAGTATGTGTCAGAAGATGGCTAGGGACATTGGAAGCATGAAGTTCCAAGGGCCAAAGAGGTTCGATATTTTTGAATATTTTGAGACTCCCAATGTTACTTTACTGCCAAAGTTCAAGGCACCAGATTATGATAGATATGACGGAACTGGGTACCTGTAGACACCTCATTTTGCTCCGCCTTAATCAACAAAGAAGTTAGTGTTTCACTGTCAGTTTGTCAGTATTCTACATTTCGGTGTCCGTCCCCTATGTTTTCTCAATCTTTTCGGTTATTTCTGTCATGTTTTGCGTCGTCCTGATAATTGTTGAGAGGGGTTGTTTGCAAAAATCCGAGCAAGAGAGAATTTGGACCCGTTTGGTGGGCCCGCGTTGAGCATTTGTTTAAATTTGGATCAAGCAGGGGGGCCCGCGCATTGTTTTAATGAAAAAAGAGTTTTGAGCCTACTTCGATCCAATGCATAGAGATACCCATCAAGGGAACAGTCAAGATCTCAGGAAGGTTATTTTAACAACCAATGTTGTTACGATCATCAAGTTAAGTTATTCGGATAAGCCTACAGAAATGATTTAGAGGGGCGCAGCCAATCTACATTATGTTGCATCAAATGAACAGTTCAGACCATTCTATGAAAGTGATTTGGGGCGCGCAATCTATTTGGACCGTGACCCATAAATCGGACGGCTGAGATCATCCAATGGAAATATTTTGGGATGCAATTTCTGTGGGCCCATCAAATGAACGGTTTTGATCATCTAACTGAAATGGGTATGTCAATTGAAATGGGCGCGCGTGGGAGAAAAGGTGGGCCCACTAATGTTTAAAATCGCAATTTTGGAAGAGAGACATGTTCGACCAGCTTTAAGTGGGGCCTATCATTGTGTTTCATTCAAGATAATGTGGCTTATTAAATGGACGTTCCAGATTACCCTGTTAGTGTGAATTAGATGAAAGAGGTACTGCCATTAACATAAGGGGAATGGGGTATTTTTGCCAAAATAAAAATCAAAAGGTTGATTTGTAGGGAGAGAAAACGGCAGACTTGCAGAAATCACCTTTGGAATTTTTTATTTAAAAAAAAAGAAAAAGGCAAGTGAATAATTTTCTTTTGAAACGGCAAGTGAATTCATCCCGTTATAAAAAAAAGAAAGCAAGCAAGCGGATTCTAAAAAAAAAAGAAAAAACGCAGCTCATCACTTTCAGAAAAAAAGCAAGTTAGGATCTTCATTCTAAAAACGGTGGAGGATGATTTTTCTAAGGGGGGAATGCAAGCTCTAAGAAGAGTCTCTCGCTCGGCTCTCTAAAAAAAAAAAAAAAAAAGATCTGTGAAAAAAAAGGAGGAGGAGGATCAGTTCTGTGAAAAAAAGGCTCTCTCGATTTTTCTCTACGGGGAGAACAACCCTCCATCGATCTCTCTCTGTTATTTCCTATCTCTCACCCACTACTCTGTTCTTCCATCTCCCCACTCTAAGGTCACGTTTTTTCTCTCCTCACTATCCGTTGTGTTTCCCTCCTTACCCTCTGCTTTTCTCGTTGCTATTTCACCCACTGTTTTCACATTGCCCATCTCATCCTCTCTCATTAAAACAAAGAAAACAGAGTGCCTATCCTCTACACCCTTTATCTTCTCATTTCCTCATCCCTCTATCACCTTCATCTCCATCACTCTCCTCTCCCTCCCTCTGTTTTCTCACCCACACCCTCTCTAACAACAAGAAGGAAAAACAGAGCATCGTAAACCAGCCATCCCACGGTGTTTCCCTCCTCTCTCTCTCTTTCTCTCTGTCTCACTCCCTCACTCTCTCACTCTCTCACTCTCTCGGTCACCCTCCCACTCCCTCTCTGTCGGCCTCTCCTTCATTCCACCTCTCTCATCTCTCTCATCTTCGATAATTTTGTGGTCATATTTCTTTTAGTGGACGAACTACTGTTTTGCCCGAGCTATTGTGACCGAAACCCACATCTTGTTGGTTAATGTTATTTTTTATTGGCAGCCCTCTCACTTTTGAATATCGAGACCCCTCTTACCCTTTGTTGTTTCTAGCTCTCTCTCGTCTTCTTGTGAAAAACAAAACTGACAACAACCTTTCATTCAATTTCTTACAATTCATTTTTCTCATCCAACCTTGTGGCAGAATCTTGGCGGCCAATCTTCTGTGACTTATTTCTTTTGGAAGAGAAAACTTGGCTGCCGAAGTGTTTGTATAAGCAAATATCCTTGGGGTGTTTTCTTGGTAGCCGAATATTTTTCAATCTTATTGCTTGACTTTTTGCCGGCGGATTGCATCATCAACATCAGATGAAAGCATTATCGAAGGGAGTTTCTTAAACAAGGATTTCGAGCCATAGGATTCGCGATTAACGGAAACAAAGAAAACAAAGAAAAAAGAAGAAGGAAGCGGGCCAGATCGCAGCGTCGGCGGGATTTCTCGGATTTTTCGGCTTTTGGATTCGGCGTGGAACTCCACCATAGGTAGGTACACTGTTCTCGAATTTTTCCGAAATTATTTGGTATTTCTTTAGATTTTTGCATGATTTTTAAGCATTTAAATGATTTTAATTCAATATTAAATGTGTGTGCTTAAAATCATGATCTGCATGAGTATTTCAATTCCGATTCGTCCCGAAATTTAATACAATGATCTATCTAAATAGAGTAAAATAACTATCGGATCGGATCGGACATTGGATCAAAGGTTTTTTAGAATTTGAGTGAAGAGTGGAATTTTATTTAAAATAATGGATCTTTAGATTTCCCTGGAAAAATGGCCAGTGCATCCATAATCGTATCCCAATTGCACTCGATCTTTGACAATTCGAATATTTAAGCTATAGCATGTTGTTGGCTCGGAGGTTCACTGTCCACGGAAATCCTGAGATATGCCAGGCAATAAGATGCTATAACCTAAGTATTAAATTGCACAAGGAAAGAGCGCACGATTTCCTCCCTTGGATGCCGTTCAAGGCCGAAATTGGTGAACCCTAGAACCATTGGTAATCCTTGAATGTTCAGAAACCGAAAATCCTTGAAATCTGAAATTAATTAACTTCAAGAGCTTGAATCGATTTGTCTCGAGTCTTTCGGAACCAGTGGATTATGGTTTCCGATATAAGAACCATTAGAGCCCAAATTAGGAACACTGGTGTCGTGTCTTGTCCTAAGTTTTAGGGAGTCTTAGGTTTTAGGAGTCCTAGAGTTAGGAGTCCAGCCTCATCACGTACGTTTGCTATGATAGCAACCGTGCCCTAGGTCTAGTTACACTAGTCACCCACTCTTTCCCTAGGACAAGCCTGGTAAACTAGGATGTAGGCTAACCTGCATTAGTCTAAGGAACAACTTGCATTTAGATAAGAATCATATAGCATCTTAGATGAAATCCTATGATAATAAAATCTTCAACTTGAATTAAATAACTTCTCCTAAAAATGTTGAAACAGTCAATCCCGTCTAGGTCGGTGTCTTAGTTGAGTTAGGCATAAGTAGCTTAGCTTAGGTGCACCGAACTACGTCGACTCTGATCCCAGTGAGGCTTGGGTACGTAGGCAGCTTGGATGTCTGATGGCATACCAACCGCGAGTCGGCACCACAACAAATTGTGGTGTTTTGTATATTAATTTTCTTGTAAATGCTTAATTAAATCACTTAGGATTTTCCATGAAATTAGAATTTTAGGAGAACTTTCACTTAGATTGAATTCAAACAAATTAAGAAATCAAGATACACATTTAGGATCTACATTGAAATTAGATCATAGGATGCATGTCACGTAGTTAGCACACTAACATAGAGTTAAATGAGCCATTTAAAAGAAATTCAAAAGAGTTAACTTTTGGAATTGAAGACCGATTATCGGGCAGGAATGGTGCATGTCGTGGATAACTCCCCATACCTTCCATTCTTGTAACCAGGTAACGAGTCTAGATTTCTGGTTAATTATGGGTCCTAGATCTCACATCTAGGTGGCGACTCTGTCACTCTCTTTTGTGTGGAATTCAGATTGCCTTAGTGATCCCAAGTTCATATAAAAGATGAATTAAAATCAATAATAAAAGAGCACACGCTAATCGCGTGGGTACAAGAGACCAAGAGAGAGCGTGGCGGCTCGCGCCCCACCCCTCTCGCAGGATCGGGTCCCACAGTACCCAAGAAACCATGTCAGATGGTTCATTACCCTCTCTCAGCAGCAGGGGTTGAGTCGTGAACAAATGGCTCAGCTATTTCCCATCTCTCTCATAGGGATAGCTAAAAAATGGTTTCTGAGACTGAAGCCTGAGGAAACCAGAACTTTAGATGATATATTGAACCTTTTTGTTGAACAATTCTCAATGGAGGAAGGGATCGAAATAATAAAGAGAGACCTGAAGCAGCTGAAGCAAGGTCCCCAAGAAACTTTCACGTTGTTTATCAGGCGCTGGAGGCTCAAATCTGCACAGTTGAGTCAGAGGATGCCAGAAGAAGATCAGATCAAGTTAGTGATCAAAAGTCTGTCCCCACAGTATTTCCATTTCATAGCACCACACCATTATCCAAGTTTTGATCACTTGATAAAAATTGGTACTCAGACGGAGGACGCTATAGCTAAAGGCCTTAGAGCAAGACATTGTCTGATGTGCAAGAAGGCAAGAGGCCTATGGCCCCACTTAAAGAGGTCCATGCAGTGAATTATTTTAAGCCAACTTTTAGACTTGAGGTCAAGGCTGTTGCTGAGGTGGCCAGACCAGCAAGGAAAAATGTTTTTAGGCAATTCGATCCACTCCCTTACCCTTTACCCATGATATTGAAAAAGCTGATAAGGGACAAAAAGATAGAACTTCCGGATCTCAAACCTGTGCCAAATCCATTACCACCATACTGGAGGCTAGATCAACATTGTGATATCACAGGAATTCAGGTCATTTGATTGAAAACTGTCTTGCCTTGAAGCATGCAATTCAAAATATGATTGATAAGGATGAGCTCGCAGTTAAAGGGCCAAATATTACTCAGAATCCTCTCCTGAATCATCGTGCTCCTCCTCCTCCTGCAACCAATGCCATCTTTCTAGATGAGCCCGTCCTTGATCCCTCTACTCTTATATGTGCTATCATGTCAGATAACACATGTTTTGGAGTTTGATGTGGAAGAACTTGAGGATGTGAAAGGGAAACAGCCGTATGTATTGTCATTCAGCGACATCGAGATTGCGGAGTCCTCTTCATCTCGATCATATATTCCTCATTATGATGACATGGGGAAAGGAAGGAAGATCGCATACGTTTTAGGGATGGATGACTTCGAAGAAGAAAATGGCAGTGAAATTCCTTACGTTTTGAGTATGGATGAAGATGAGCTGCTGTTGCTGGATGATCAGTGTGACGAGATGCGTCACATGACCAGGGGAGGGCGAGTCTTTAAACCTCCTGAGTTGAGTGCTGATAATCCGGTTGAGATTGCAAGGGCTGCTGATAGCCAGAGGCAGAATAGACTCGTGATAAATGAAGAAGATGATAATCTTTTGAAACAATTGAAGAAGACCAAAGCGAACATCTCTGTTTGGGGTCTCTTGATGTCGTCTTCTAAGCACCGAAAGGTGGTACTGAAAGAGCTAAACTTCGCTCAGGTGTCTGTTGAGATAAATCCTGACGAGCTTGTCGGCGTAGTCTCCGTGGCTAGAGCATCGAAAACTCTTTCGTTCACAGACAGTGATTTGCCCCCAGAAGGGAAAGACCATACGAAACCGCTCCGAATTACTGTCATTTGTAACAAGAAGAAGGTGCCTGAAGTCCTTATTGATAATGGTTCTGCACTGAATGTATGCCCACTCAGTACAACGACTACTCTTGGTTTTGGACCTGAGAACTTTGTCCCTTCTGACCAGGGTATTCTGGCTTATGATGGGACCAGAAGAGATGTGATCGGGACTCTAGTTACAGAGGTACAGATAAGAGGAGAAGAATTTGATATCGAATTCCAAGTGTTAGATATTAAAGCCTCCTTTTTGTTGCTCTTGGGGCATCCTTGGTTACATAAAGTCAGAGTTGTCCCATCCACCTTACATCAGAAATTGAAATTCATTTTGAACAATAAGGTGATCACTGTTAAGGGAGAACCAGATTTTGAAGTGGGTCAGATTTCACAAGAATTGACCATGAGAAAATCGGGAGATATTAGTTTGACTGGTTTCTCCTTAGAAGTGGCGACTATAACTATTGAAGAAGCGATGAATGAAGAGATCTTCTTCTTGAGTAGTACAAATTCCAAAGTCGTCAGAATGATCCGTCTACAGGGTTACATCCCGGGTGCAGGACTGGGCAAATACCATCAGAGTATGACTGAGTGGCCAGTGTTCAAGACCTTTAATGGTTTGTTTGGGCTTGGGTATGAACTGACCAAGGCAAAGGTCAAAGAGATGAAGCGATACATGTTGAAATGGGCAGAGTGTCGCCGTAGAGGTTTGGACTTGTGATGGGACCACTTGATTTGACTATGAATAGGAGGTCCCTCAAAGAAGGATCTGATATCCCATTCAGTGGCTTTGCTGAGACATGGAAAGATGAATCGACTGGGCAGTGGCTGCCGGGCTTTGAGATTTTCTTTGACTTAGAGCTTGATGATGACTTGATGAGTCTGCAGGGCACAGGAACTGAAACAGATGCTGAAATAGACTGGGCAGATACAATGGGGCCTGATGTACTGAGCTCCCTTTTTGATGAGAGGTCACAGACTGTGGCTGTGATCAGCAAGAGCCCGCTTGTACTGAACCCCACTCACCTTATCACCTCAGCTGAAGGACCTTTGACTAACTGGACCTCTCAGGTCCTACCTCAGGTTACTTTTCAGTCCTGTCATGTTCCCTCAAAAGAGTCAGCTGTTCATGGGTGTGTGTCAGTCTCTGAGTCTAATTCAGAGTCTTTTCCTTCTAATAATTCTTTTGATGCAGGTACCGTGGAGGTCAAGTCTATTTATAAGGTCGGTGATGGGTTCACTTCTCCTAGCGAGGTCGAGTTGAAGGTTGTTTCTGTCGATGAACCTGATGTTTCTTCTTTGCATATGTTTGAATCAGTTGATACTGATGTCAACCTATCATTTGAGTCTGTAAATACATTTCAAGAGTCCATTGTAAAGCCTAATGTGGGCCATTCATCATTGGATGTATTCAATTCTACTTTCAATGAAATAAAGGGCTTTTCTTCTGTGTATATTCCTGTTTCTATTTCTTCTACTGAATCTGCTTTAAAATTTGATAATAGTAATGACAATCAAGACTCATCCTCTGATGAGGATGCCGACGAAACTTCCCCTGAAATCAAACATATGATTCAACAGGAGGAGAGTCGCCGAGCAAAACCACTCGAAGAGGAGATTAAAATCGTGAATATTGGTGATGAAACCTTAATTCGGGAAATAAGGATTGGCAAAACTTTATCTCCTGAGGAGCGCGAGGAATTAATCATTCTACTTAAAGAGTTTAAGGAGGTTTTTGCTTGGTCTTACGATGACATGTCGGGATTGAGTGAGGAGATTGTTCAGCACAGATTACCCTTAATCCCTGGCATTAATCCAAAGAAGCAAAAGCTCCGAAAACTCAAAACTGAATGGGAGTTGAAAGTTTATGAAGAAGTCAAGAAGCTTTTAGAGGTGAAATTCATCCAAGTGGTCGAATACCCTGAATGGCTCACTAATGTAGTACCGGTGCTTAAGAAGGATGGGAAGGTTCGAATGTGTGTTGATTTTCGGGACCTGAACAAGGCAAGTCCAAAAGATGATTTTCCATTGCCGAACATTGATCTCCTGGTGGATAATACTGCCGGACATGCTTTGTTATCCTTTATGGATGGGTTCTCAGGATACTACCAGATCAAGATGGCACCTGAAGACATGATGAAAACAGCGTTCATTACTCAGTAGGGTACTTACTGCTACAGAGTGATGCCGTTTGGTTTGAAAAATGTTGGTGCTACTTATCAGAGGGCTGCAACTACTCTTCTTCATGATATGATTCACAAAGAAGTAGAAGTCTATGTAGATGACATGATCATTAAAGCGAAGACTAGACCAGAGCATACAGTTGCCTTGAGAAATTTTTTTGAGAGAATCAGAAAATATCAGCTTTGCTTGAATCCAAACAAGTGGGTATTTGGATTTACATCAGGGAAACTCCTTGGATTTATGGTCAGTGAAAGAGGAATTGAGGTTGATCCTCAAAAGATCAAGGCAATTCAGGAAATGGAGCCGCCTAAGACAGAAAAGCAAATCAGAGGTTTCCTTGGGAAAGTTCAATACTTGAGAAGGTTCATATCTCATTTAACTATGACATGTGAACCAATTTTCAAGCTTTTAAAGAAGAATGCCTCGAAGAAATGGAATGAGGAGTGTCAGGAAGCTTTTGAAAAAGTTAAACAATGTTTATCTTTGCCTCCTGTTTTATCTCCCGTTATTCCAGGCGAACCATTGTTGTTGTACTTGTCCATCACAGACACAGCAATGGGTTATATGCTTGCTCAGAAAGATTCAAAATCTAAGTGGGAAAGGCCCATTTATTACATCAGTAAGAAGATGCTAGCATATGAGTTGAAGTACACTGTTTTGGAAAAGACTTGTCTAGCGTTAGTTTGGGTTACCCAAAGGCTTAGACATTATGTGTTATCGAACAAGGTATTTTTACTTTCACGGATGGATCCGTTAAAGTACTTGTTTGAAAAATCCGCCCTTACAGGAAGAACCGCGAGATGGTTGTTATTGTTATCTGAGTTTGACATCACTTATGGCACTCAGAAGTCCATCAAACGACGGGTTATAGCAGAGCAGTTAGCTGATTCTCCTACAGAGGAGAATGTTTTTCTGAAAGCTGAATTTCCTGATGAAGAGATCATGGATATTGAAGAAGAAACTCCGAGTACCAAGTGGTTGATGCATTTTGACGGAGCAGTCAATAACCAGGGTCAAGGAGTGGGTGTAGTTTTGATATCTCCAAAGAAAGAGTATATCCCTATATCCATCAAGCTGCAGTTTGAATGTACGAACAACATGGCAGAGTATGAAGCCTGTATAGCAGGACTTGAGGCAACTTTAACTCTTCAAATTCAAGACATAAATGTGTTTGGGGACTCAATGCTCATTATTTGTCAAATCAATGGGCAATGGAAAACTCGAGAAGATAAATTGATCCCTTATAATACATATTTGGAATCTTTGGTTAAAAAATTTAAGAATCTTTTACTCACCTGTCAAGAACCAGGAACCATTTTGCTGATGCTTTGGCTACTTTGGCTTCGATGCTAGACATCTCTGCAAATATGGAGGTCCAACCCTTAGCTGTGAGATTACAGTGGGCTCCAGCTCATGTGAATGCAATTGAAATATCAGCCAGGTGTCCAAATGGGAAGCCGTGGTTTGTGGACATAAAGAACCTCATTTCTGGTAAAGGGCGTCCTCCTGAAGCTTCAAGTAAAGAGAGGAAGACTCTTCATAGATTAGCTGCCAACTTCATCAATTGTGGTGAAGAGCTGTACAGGCGATCTTTTGACGGGATACAACTCTTATGTGTTGATGAGGACAAAGCTGCAGAGCTTATTGAGCAGACTCATGAGGGAGTCTGTGGCCCTCATATGAATGGGAAAATGTTATCCACAAAGATTTTGAGACTTGGTTTTACTGGCCCACAATGGAAGCAGACTGCTTTGCCTTTGTGAAGAAATGCCACAAGTGCCAAGTCTATGCGAATCTCATTCATATTCCTCCTTCGGAGTTGCATTCTTTGTCTTCGCCATGGCCATTCTCAGTATGGGGAATAGACATAATTGGGAAGATTTATCCGAAGTCCTCGAGCGGGCATGAGTACATTTTGGTAGCTATCGATTATTTTACGAAGTGGATCGAGGCTGCATCCTATGCTTCCATTACTTCGAACACAGTTGCGAAGTTTATCCGTACAAACATTATTTGCAGATACGGAGTACCTCACGAGTTGATTTCAGATAATGGGTCACGTTTCAAAAAAGAGATTTTACACCTGTGTGAAGAGTTCAAGATAAGACATCATAAGTCATCTCCTTACAGACCTCAAACAAACAGGGCTGTAGAGGCAGCGAACAAGAATATCAAAGTCATTATCAGTAAGATGACTGAGACTTATAAAGACTGGTCGAACAAACTTCCATATGCTTTATGGGCTTATCAGACATCGATCAGGTCTTTGACAGGTGTGACTTCGTATTCTTTAGTGTACGGAATGGAAGCAGTTTTGCCAGTTGAGTTGAGAATTTCCTCTTTAAGAGTGATGATGAGGCTGATTTACCAGAATCCGAGTGGGCAAAGGCCAGACATGAGGAGCTGTAGATGATAGATGAAAAGAGGCTGAGAGCCTTATATCACATTCAGGGATATCAAAGGCGGATTGAGAGAGCTTTCAATAAGAATGTTCGAGTCCGTGACCTGAAGCCAGGAGATCTGGTCTTGAAGTCCAACAGGGCACCTTTGTTTGATCCCAGAGGGAAATTCAGGCCAAACTGGTCTGGTCATTGATGAAGTCCTGCCTGGAAAAGCCGTAAGACTCCTCAAAGAAAACGGAGAAAAATTAAATGAACCTACAAACCTGGATCAGTTAAAGAAATATTACGCCTGATACACCAGGAGGCCATCTTTGATCGATTTGAGCTTTGAGCTAACAACCTATATGTTTAAAACCATTTGCAAACTCTTTGGGCCAATAAAAAAAAACCTTCTTTCTTTGACAAACTCAAACCAGGGCATCTTTTATGACTTGTGTCATAAAAGATATTGAACCGAAACTACGTTGACCTGACCATTTTTTAAGGGTATGTAGGTAGCCTGATTAATTCAAGTTCGGTCTCAACCTTTCGAAATCTTAAAAAAAAAAAAACAAAAGCAACAAATAATCTTTTAAACCCCAAATGGGAGAACTACGCAAACGTGATTCCCATTTTCTTCAGGGATACGTAGGCAGTCTGGAGGGTCCAGATGCGGTTTAAATACATTCAAACACACCAAAGTTTAACATGTTTGAGCCTAAGCCTACCTGAAAGTCTTTCTGGTGTATTTTAGGCCCAGGTTTGTAGAGAAACAGAAAGAAAAAAATGGAGTCTTAGACCCGCTAGACTGAAAACCCGAAAGGGCGGTCTAGGCAAAAGTTATGGTCATTCACCCGCTAAGTTGAAAACCCGAAAGGGCGGCTTAGGCAAAAATTAGGGTGCAGAGCCTGCTGGATGGAAAATCTGCAAGGGCAGACAGTCCAGGCAAAATATAAGGCATACGGTCCGCCAAATCAAAAATCTAGAAAGGTGATTTGGTCATGGCAGTGACTTCATGGAGAAAGGACAGCTTCTAAGAGTCAGCTAGACTTTCATTTGCTTTGGCTCCTCTCCATTGTCTGAGTAAGCGCCATCAATGCTTCCTTTAGTACTCTTTGAGTTAGAGAGGTTGAGACTAAGCAATCTGAAGGGATAGTAACCATGACGGAAATACCAAAAAGAGGAATGAAACACCTTTAAACACGATATTCAAAAAACTCTAAGAGCGGTGTTAAACTTTGGTGTGTTTTTAACCATTTTAAAACAATTATCAGACTAAGAAGCAGATTTCAGTCTCTCTTAGTGTTGAAGTCATGTGTCTATAAACATCATCGTTCATTGTTTGTCAAAGTTTGTCGAGTTGAGTCTAAGTTTCGAGGCCATGTTAGTCAAAGTTCTCCCAAAGCTGGGGTGATAAAAAAACCCTCAGAGAAGCAGAGAATTCATGGCTCCTGTGGATAATGTGAAACCGAGCAGAGTTCAGAAAGTGACAGACTCTTAAACTCATTTGCAGTATCAACAGATGGCAGAGATGAAGAGAATTTTGAGCAGAACAAGTTTCTTGTACCTGTGAAAAGCCTTGTAAATTCAAATGTTCGTGAGATGAATCTTTTGTAAATCCCAAGTGTTTGATAATGAAAAGCCTTTGGCCTGTTTTTCTTGTGTTGCTCTATAATGAATCTTGTTATGGAAGTAATCATACTAGGGGCATCTTTTATGACTTACGTCATAAAAGATGTCAATCAAACATTGATATTTGAGATGGATATTTTCATCAAATAGAGACTAGAGAAGTTTGAACATACTCTTTTGAGTCGAACTCCTCAGTTCAGTTGTTCTCCTTTGGAGTCAAGTCTTTTGCAAATTCTTTACCCCAGTAGAGTCTGAAATTTATTCTAGCAATCTTCAAACCTCCGTTGAATGTTTTTCATCTTTGAAAAATGGTTGATACCCGGAAATTTCTTCAAGTTACTTGAGTCCGGTCTTTAACCAAGATCATGAATTTTTTAGTCACTCTTTGTGAGAGATGACTGGTCCATCAATGAAATTAATAAGAGTCGATCTTTTGCTTCATTTGTTTTGAGATTTTTTAATAAGGTAGAAAGTTACAAGAGTCTGTATCTCATGGCCTGGTCCTTTTCTTTCATCAATTTGAAAGTTTATAATGTATTTTCCTTCAACCATCCATTGTTTTGAGTTTCTAAAAAGATTAGAAATTGAATGCTACGTGTTTCACGGTCTTGATTTTCTTTCATCGTTTTGAGAAGTTTCCAAAAAAGTTGGAAATTACCGGAGTCTGTGCTGCGCGGTTTGGTCTTTTTCTTTAGTTTTCGAAATAAGACTCTTTGAGTGTTTGGTTTTATACTAATTTTGGTGAAGTTTTTCATACAATGATAAAAAAAAAACTCTTTTGGAGTTTGGTTTTGTATTTGTAGAGAGTTGGTTTATGCGGCACCATACAAATCAAGGTTGATCCGCAATGTGTAGCTACCTAATGAAGTTAGGAGTCAGGCATTTCTGCGAAGAGGCTCATATGGAGCTGGTTTGTGCAGAACCATACGAATCTGGATTTACATGGAGCTGATTTATGCGGCACCATATAAATCCTAGGTGATTCGCTACCTTGAAAGAGATGAGTCAGACTTACCTTGATATCTAAACAGATGGATTTTCAATAATGGTCTGTATAGTTATCGCCCTGGTATTAAACTCTTTGAGTGTTTGGTTTTATGCTTATTATCGTATATCTGTGAAAGGTTCACATGAAGCTGGTTTATGCGGCAACACATTTATTTTGAAAAATTACATGAAGCTAGTTTATGCGGCATCACATTTATTTTGAAAAATTGCATGAAGCTGGTTTATGCGGCACCACATTTATTTTGAAAAATTGCATGAAGCTGGTTTATGCGGCACCACATTTATTTTGAAAAATTGCATGAAGCTGGTTTATGCGGCATCACATTTATCTTGAAAAATTGCATGAAGCTGGTTTATGCGGCACCACATTTATTTTGAAAAATTGCATGGAGCTGGTATATGCAGCACCTAACTTTAAAAAAAAATCTTCGGATGTTTGGTTTTGTAATATCTGTGAAAGGTTCATATGGATCTGGTTTTGCAGAACCATACGAATCTGGATTTATATGGAGCTGGTTTATGCGGGCACCGTATAAAAAAAAATTTCTTTGAGTGTTTGGGTTTTATATTTTGTTTCGGGAAGGTTTTGATATAAAAATCTTAGAGTGTTTGTGTTTTGTGTTTGTTTGCTTAGTTGAGTCATGAGCGTTAGAGAGAGGCTATCTCTTTGAGATGCAATAGTTACCATTTTCTTTTAGGATTAGTCAGAGATCACTTCCCTATTTGCTTATGAACTTATAGTGTCCTTTTGTTGTTTTACTTTTGTGGATATCATCTTTGAACCAAAAAAGAAAATTGCTTTGTTTTGTTTTTGGGTCGATCAAAATGTGATGTCTGTTCGGCTTTGGCATTCGCGCGACAAGCACCCTCTGCCAAAGAGGGGCATCTGTAGACACCCCATTTTGACCGAACCCTAAACCCTTGCTTTTGTTAAAAAATTCCTTTAAATAGGTGAATTTGATGTCCCAAAATCAGTCCTAGAATAGGTCAGGGTCCCATTTACGTCCCTTTAAAATTTCAGAAAAATCCGTCGCAGTTTGCATAGCAAACGAGAAGGGTATGTAGTGTTGTACAAATTTAGTGTCGCAGAAGGGGTGTGCTTTATGCTGACCAAGAGGTGGTCTGGTGGGATTAAAACGTGGGTAATTTACTGCAGGAGGGTGACCCTGGGTAACCAGAAAGGCACGAATTTATCTTTTATTTTTCACTGAATCTTTTCTCGCAGACCACATTATTTAGCACAAACCAGGTTGAAATACACGCATGGCGGGTTGTATTAGCAACTTATGGGGATGAAAATTATAGGAAAAACATCTATAAATAGAGGTGTCCCCCTTCATTGCACAAACCCACTCGTTCCTCCATTTTTTCCGATCATCTTCCTCAAGATTCCGGCCATTTTCCGGTGGATCTTTTGGCCAGCATCATTCTTCATCTTCTCCGCCCAACCTATTTCTTGATCTTCTCAAACCCTAGCTCAAACTTCCTAACCCTAACTCCTTCTCCCTCCATTTTCTCCCACCGGATTTGCCGAAGATCCGGCGAGTTCTCCCTCTCCTGCTAGTTGTTCTTCCATGCAATCGTTTTTTTTTGTCTCTATCAAAGCTCAGATCTGTAATGATTCATTGTTGAAACCCTAAATCACAAGCTAAATCCTTAAGATTTGATCGAAGAAGGAAGAAATTCGAGTATACAAAGATCTGTTGGCAACCGGAAAATACCTTTTGTAATTTTTGGAGTTCATTTTTAGCGATTTGACTCTGTTCGTGAGATCATCTCTTCAACTTCCTTAGATCCACCATAAAGGCCCAAACTTAGGTTTTGGCTTTTGATTTTGCAACCTGAAACCCTAGCTGTAATTGTTCTATGATGGAATAGTTGTGTTCAAATGTTTAGCTATTTTTGTTGAGGATCTTTAATTCCGAAGAGAAGAGGTTCAGGTCTGAGCAGAAGTGAAGGAAATTTAGTGCAAGAGGCAAGGTCAGGTTTTGAATCTTTCAGGCAAAGGTGACATTTCATTTATAGGTGGTTAAGCTCTTATCATTTTCTTTGTCCTTTAATTCATTATGAAAAGTCATCAGGTAGTGTGAGCCTCTTCTCTTGTGAATTAGATAATTTGAACCTATTATGTTTACTTTAAGTCTATTTGTTCATTCATCAAATAATGTTTGTATGTTTTGTAGTATGAGTTCATTGCTCATTTTGCATTGGCGTAGACTCAGACCCATGCACCTATCTACTGCAATTTTTTACTCAATTCTATCATTGGTAGTTCCTCTACCATAAATCCCCTGATCTGTTCTTGAGTTAAATAAGGGAGGCTCAGCCCTCATCTTTCATTAGAAAAGTTATAAAAAAAGAAGAAGAAGCTTGGTTTAGCTTTATATCCTTCAGTGCATGGCCTGAAGTTCAGTTTTTTTTTTATCATAATTGACCCCTGCTGTTACTGGTTATGGAACCTGGACACTTCATAATCTACACTTTAACTACTAGTATGAACAAGTCAAGGAAGAGGGAAGTTGAGTCATCAGTTCATTGGATAGTAATGCTGAGAATTCACTGTGTTTTAATTACTGGGTTCAATAAGATAATGTGGTTAAGCCTTGAGAACTTCGAATGAATGGTCTGCGCATTTCTCAAATAAGTTAAAAGGGTAAACTTAATTTGCAACTTTAAAAAAATAATGGTCTTGTGACTGCCATACTTTGGTTTATAATTAGTTGAATCTTTATGATGGTATAAAGCAGCCAATTACTGTTTTTCACTCTAGGTTGACTATATGAATGAGATTTTTTTTAAAAAGAAGTGCTTACATTTTATATGATATAAGGAATCACATATAGTCAATGATTACTTTACTCATGTATGTATTGATTCATCCAATAGTAAGTTTTGTGGACAGAAGTTAAAAGCATTTTTAATGTTTTGTTGAGCATCTTTCCTTCATGATGGTTGGGCCACAATTGAATCGAAAATGAAGGGTCAAATAAGTAATTAAAATTCCAAGCTTTGTTAGGTTTGTGGAATCTCACTCAAGCATTTATAAGAAGTAATGAGTTGATGCATATATTAGAGCAAAGTAGAATGAACATTAGTGGTTTAGTAAGATTTTATCTACTTTCATTTTTCTTTTGTTTATGTTCAGTACCCATTCCCATTTGAATTTTAGGTTCCTGTACTGATATAGAGATTATTGCCTTGTCTTGTGTCGCATGGTCATCAAATTCCAATTTTACTTTCAACTTATATCTCATTGTCCAGAGCTACATTTTTAATCTTTTGAACTGTATCATAGTTTCCCAGTCTTATTTTATTGTTAGGATCTTGTTGTAATGTGTGATTTACATTAATGGTTACCTAATGTGATTTAAATGTATAAGATAAAGATCAGCAAGAGAAATGATCTATGTGGCCGCCCTCTTACGTAAAGATTGGTTGAGAAACACTCTAGTAAAGAGTGAAGTTATCTTGGATTTTCTGATAGTGAAGTAAGAAGATGGTATTTGTAAGCCCAATGGTTTCCACCTTGGCATTCCCATCTTATTTTGATGATTCCAATACACAAGTGATTTATGATCACTAATGTGTTTGATTGTCTAAGTTGTAGATCACATTGGTGCTAAGACAACATTGCTTGGAATGAGGCCAAGAAGCACTCATTGGACCACTTCATGAAGGCCAAAGACATCAAAATCCAAGACAAATGAAGACTTGAAGAATCCATTGAAGATCAAGTTATATTAGATTGTATTAAGATCCAATCTTAGTTTTAGATTTGAAAGGCATAATTAAGTAAATAAACACACACCCTAAAAATATAAGTGATTGTATTTGTGGAGTTCCAACACCTTGGAACCCTCATAGCAATCCCATCTTGGTGTTAAGTTGGAAGCCCAAAAACATGAAGTGAAAATCTGCTCTTCATAGGCTTCTCGGAACTCTGAGAGAAATTCTCGGAACTCTGAGAATTCTCGGAACTCCGAGAGAAATTCTCGGAACTCCGAGAATTCTCGGAACTCCGAGAATTCTCGGAACTTCGAGAAATATTCTCGGAACTCCGAGAAATGGTCCAGTAGACTTTTTTTTCATCTTCTGTTTGTATTCCCGGAACTCCGAGATTTTTTCTCGGAACTCCGAGAACACTGTAACGGTCATATTTTGAGCCGTTGGGAATTTTGCTGGAATTACCACAATGCCATTGAACGGTCATATTTTGGTTTTCCTATATATATGGGCATTCTAAACTTCCAAACCATCAATCCTAACACTCTAAAACCTACTTGAACATCCTTAGAGTGAATCAAACTTGTTTATCCCTCTCATCATCTAAGATTAGGATTCAGATCTATAGGCTATATTTGTACATCTTCTGCAAAGTTGTAAACCCTTGTGAGGGATTTTTGTTCTTTCTTTCGTATTCAAGAAATTGTATTCGGGCGAGTGTTCGGAGAAGCATAGCCCACTCTCCGTGGTGAGGATTGCCACCAAGGTTAAAGGTGATCGGAATTTGTAATCGGCACCGATCTTCGCCGAAGTTAAGAAGATCTCTTAGTGAAGCCATCAACGGGTCTTTGTTGGTGGAGTGGAGTAGGCCTCACGTTTTGAGGACCGAACCACTTTAAATCTCGGGTGCACTCTCTCTTGAACTCTAGCTCTTTACTTTGCATTGCACCTCTAGATTTAACTTGTGTGCTTGAATTTCATTTTGATCTCTTAATTTCCAATTTAGGTTTGAGTTTTCAAAAGATTAAAACTTGTTAGAAACCTAATTAATTCTCACTCCTCATAGTTGCCGTACTAGGGACCACCCTTGTAATTTCAATTGGTATCAGAGCAAAGGCTCTTAAAAGATTTTCTTTTCTATAAATCTTTGAATTTTTTTTTTTTAAAATTTTCAACAAGGGATAGATCATAAGATCTTTGGCAACTTTCTAATTGTGAAATGGCGGATAGAAATGGAACCGGACTTCCGGAGGGCCATTCCACAACTAGACCTCCCTTCTTTAATGGGTCCAACTATGGACATTGGAAGACAAGGATGCGCATCTATCTTCTTTCAATAGATGTGGAACTTTGGCATATTGTTGAAAATGGATACATTTTGCCTTCCACACCATTTGAAGAATGGAATACAGTAGAAAAGGCATGCAAATTTAAATTACAAAGCTATAAATTCTTTGTTTTGCGCCTTATCTACGGAGGAGTTTAATCGAGTTGCTCTTTTTGATTCCGCCAAGATTATTTGGGATACACTTGCCGTTACCCATGAGAGAACATCTCAAGTTAAGGATTCCAAAATAAACTTGTTAAAGAGCAAATATGAAATGTTTAGAATGGATCAAAACGAAAGCATTTCCGAAATGTATACTCGTTTTTCTAAAATTTCTAACGAATTAGCTAATCTTGGTAAATCTTATAATACTAATGAGCTTGTGAGTAAGTTGCTTAGGTCTCTTCCTCCATATTGGGATCCAAAGGTAACCGCCATACAAGAATCAAAGAATCTCAAGACGCTAACCATGGAGGAGCTTGTAGGATCTCTCACCACCCATGAGATGCTCCTCACTAGCCGACAAGAGGAGAAGAAGCCGAAAGAGAAAGAGAAAGAGAGTCGATCTCTAGCTCTAAAAGCCTTCAAAGCAAACTCATCATCCTCTAGCGAGGCGGATAGCGATGAAGAAGAAGCTTTAAGGAAATTTAAAAGCTTATGGAGAAAGAAACATAAAAAGGATAAAACGAAGAAGAAAGAAGAAAGTGAAGTAGAAGGAGGAATAAGGTGCTATAATTGCAAGAAGGCCGGACACAAAAGACCGGATTGTCCACTTCTCAAGTCATCTTCCTCAAAATACAAGGGAAAGAAGGAATGGAAGAAACAAAAAGCTCTTGCCGCCGGATGGGATGCTACTAACACCTCGGGAAAGAGTTCAAGTGAAGGGGAAGAAAAGAAAGATGATCTTTGCTTCATGGCACTCACCCATGAAGATGAGGTAAACTCTAACCCCTCATGTTATTCATCTAGTAGTGATAATGAAAAAATATCTTATGATGAATTGTGCAATACCTTGCATTGTCAAATTTCTAAAAATAAAGTTCCAAAGAAATCTATTTTAAAATTAGAAAATGAACTTAATTTTTTGAAAAATGAATCTTCTTCCAAATCTCAAGCGCAATTTGAAAATTTCAAACTTGAGATTGAAACCCTTAAGGGTCTTTTGGATAAGAAATCTTGCCAATTAGCACAAGTTCAAAATATTATGGCAAGCTCTTCCAAATCTTATGAAGATGAATTTAATGATTCTTTAAATCAAATAACACATCTTCATAATGAAAATGAAAGATTAAGATTATGTCTCCATGATTTCCTAAATGGTGATAAAATTATTGACATAATCTTGAGGAAGACTAGTCAAAGACCTAAACATGCATATGATAGGACTAGCGTATCTAACCCTCATGTTAGATGCCATTATTGTGGAATAAATGGTCATTACCAATTCCAATGTGCATCTAAGATTTGGGATAGTGTTGGAACCAAGAAATCTTGGGTTCCCAAAGCCCCCATATGATCATCTTCATATGTGCTTAGATTAGGGGCTAATGCTTTAAAATTGAATATCTTTTTCAAAGTTAACTAAATATCCCCTCTTATGTTGAATAAAAATTCTAAATAGGGGGAGTTCTAGGTTTGTCTTTTTCCTTGAAAAAGGGGGAGCTTTAAATTGAATATTTCATCCATTTGCTTCTCTTTTACCCCAATCTTTTTGATTGATGCCAAAGGGGGAGAGAATTCTTGAGTAAGGAAAATATATGTGCTTTTTATTGGAAAATCTCTTGTGCTTGTCATCATCAAAAAGGGGGAGATTGTAAGCCCAATGGTTTCCACCTTGGCATTCCCATCTTATTTTGATGATTCCAATACACAAGTGATTTATGATCACTAATGTGTTTGATTTTCTAAGTTGTAGATCACATTGGTGCTAAGACAACATTGCTTGGAATGAGGCCAAGAAGCACTCATTGGACCACTTCATGAAGGCCAAAGACATCAAAATCCAAGACAAATGAAGACTTGAAGAATCCATTGAAGATCAAGATATATTAGATTGTATAAAGATCCAATCTTAGTTTTAGATTTGAAAGGCATAATTAAGTAAATAAACACACACCCTAAAAATATAAGTGATTGTATTTGTGGAGTTCCAACACCTTGGAACCCTCATAGCAATCCCATCTTGGTGTTAAGTTGGAAGCCCAAAAACATGAAGTGAAAATCTGCTCTTCATAGGCTTCTCGGAACTCCGAGAGAAATTCTCGGAACTCCGAGAAATATTCTCAGAACTCCGAGAAATGGTCTAGTAGACTTTTTTTCATCTTCTGTTTGTATTCCCGGAACTCCGATATTTTTTCTCGGAACTCCGAGAATTCTCGGAACTCCGAGAAATATTCTCGGAACTCCGAGAACATTGTAACGGTCATATTTTGAGCCGTTGGGAATTTTGCTGGAATTACCACAATGCCATTGAACGGTCATATTTTGATTTTCCTATATATATGGGCATTCTAAACTTCCAAACCATCAATCCTAACACTCTAAAAACCTACTTGAACATCCTTAGAGTAAATCAAACTTGTTTATGCCTCTCATCATCTAAGATTAGGATTCGGATCTATAGGCTATATTTGTACATCTTCTGCAAAGTTGTAAACCCTTGTGAGGGATTTTTGTTCTTTCTTTCGTATTCAAGAAATTGTATTCGGGCGAGTGTTCGGAGAAGCGTAGCCCACTCTCCGTGGTGAGGATTGCCACCAAGGTTAAAGGTGATCGGAATTTGTAATCGGCACCGATCTTCGCCGAAGTTAAGAAGATCTCTTAGTGAAGCCATCAACGGGTCTTTGTTGGTGGAGTGGAGTAGGCCTCGCATTTTGAGGACCGAACCACTTTAAATCTCGGGTGCACTCTCTCTTGAACTCTAGCTCTTTACTTTGCATTGCACCTCTAGATTTAACTTGTGTGCTTGAATTTCATTTTGATCTCTTAATTTCCAATTTAGGTTTGAGTTTTCAAAAGATTAAAACTTGTTAGAAACCTAATTAATTCTCACTCCTCATAGTTGCCGTACTAGGGACCACCCTTGTAATTTCAGTATTCATTTTTAATATGGTCTAAATTCCCATCTCTTTGTCCTTTGGAATTCTCTATTGTAAGCCCAATGGTTTCCACCTTGGCATTCCCATCTTCTTTTGATGATTCCAATACACAAGTGATTAATGATCACTAATGTGTTTGATTGTCTAAGTTGTAGATCATTGATTCTAAGACAACATTGCTTGGATTGAGGCGAAGAAGATCTCATTGGACCACATCATGAAGGCCAAAGACATCGAAGTCCAAGAAAATGAAGACCTGAAGAATCCATTGAAGATCAAAGTTATATTAGATTGTATTAAGATCCAATCCTAGTTTAGGATTTTGAAAGGCATAATTAAGTTAATCTCACACACCCTAAATATATAAGAGATTGTCCTTGTGGTGTTCCAACACCTTGGAACCCTCATAGCAATCCCATCTTGGTTGAGAATTGGAAGCCCAAAAATAAGAAGTGAAAATCTGCTCAACATAGGCTTCTCGGAACTCCGAGAAATGCTCGGAGCTCCGAGATTTGGTCCAGTAGACTTTTTTCATCTTCTGTTTGTATTCCCGGAACTCCGAGAGAAATTCTCGGAACTCCGAGAACACTAATAACGGTCAGATTTATATCCGTTGGTGTTTTTTTCCAGAATTACCACTATGCCACCAAACGGTCATATTTGGGTTTTTCTATATATAT
Source organism: Tasmannia lanceolata (assembly GCF_043159265.1). Classification (NCBI taxonomy): domain Eukaryota; kingdom Viridiplantae; phylum Streptophyta; class Magnoliopsida; order Canellales; family Winteraceae; genus Tasmannia; species Tasmannia lanceolata. The sequence continues at coordinate 6,988,575 of NW_027518688.1, read as the reverse complement.
GGGCATTCTAAACTTCAAGATTATCAATCCTAACACTCTTAAACTCCATTTGAACATCCAAAGAGTGAATCAAACTTGATTATGCCTCTCATCCTCTAAAGATTAGGATTTGGATCATAGGCTAAATTTGTACATCTTCTACATCTTGTAAACCCTTGTGAGGGATTGTGTTTTGTTCTTTCCTTCTTATCTAGAACTTTGTATTGGGCGAGTGTTCGGAGAAGCGCAGCCCACTCTCCGTGGTGAAGATTGCCACCAAGGTTAAAGGTAATCAGAATTTGTAATCGGCACCGATCTTCGTCGAAGTTAAGAAGATCACATAGTGAAGCCATCAACGGGTTTGGTTGGTGGAGTGGAGTAGGCCTCGCGTTTTGAGGACCGAACCACTTTAAATCTCGGGTGCACTCTCTCTTGAACTCTAGCTCTTTATTTTGCATTGCACCTTTAGATTTAACTTCTGTGCTTGAATTTTATCTTGATCTCTTAATCTTCAAAATTTGGGTTGAAGTTTTCAAAAGATTAAAACTCGGTAGCAACCTAATTTCTCACTCCTCATTTGTTGCCAATTCGGGACCAACCTTGGAATTTCATCTATTTTACATTACACTGGTATCTATTATCAAATTTGGGTTTATTTCATTATAAAGCTGTATGAATCATTGATTTCTTCATCTTTGCCCATGATCTTGAGAGCATAAATTCATTTCAATATAAGTTAGCTTCATATGTCATATTGTTTACTTCCATCATTTTACTGACTTATGGGCATGAAATGATTTCCCTGAAGATGCTAATTGATGATACGACAAATTAATCAAGTAAAGAATATTTTGAATTCTTATCCTTGATAGGCATTTGAAATTGTTTTTTCCAGCCTTGTTGAAAGTACGTTTTTTTTAGACTCTCACATTACAATTATTTCTTGTTTTAACCTTTGTATATTGGCTTAATATTCTAATAAGTGTTTATATCACAACCATGTCTTAATTTCATTGTTTGAAATGATTTTTTTTTTTAGGATAGAAAGTTGCAGTCGAATGCTTGGTTGGATGTTTTGTTGTGAAATTTGGAATATCTGTAAAAATTAACTAAAATTTCTTCCTCTATATATGGCTGGATATATGTTCTGGAGATTTTTATTTTTTGGTATATTAAGTTTAGTTTGAAAAATCATTTGTAAAGTGATTGCAACCACTTTCTCATGTGTATCAGAGTGAAATAATCTAGATTTTTTTTTCTAAATAACCTGTGTGGTCCTGAGTTTAAATTTACTGATTCTTGACGTTTTTTTTATCTAAGTGTTTAAGGCATGGGTATTTTCTTTAATGTGACCTGTTCATCTTTGTTCCCTTTCCATATTGGTATTTCAGGTTTGTGATCATGTGTCAAGAATATCAGATTCTCATATATTTTTAGCTATAAATATTAAGTACAGATCTGATTTGCCTTTTCCCTAACCTTTTGGACATTTATTTTTATGATTTATGATAAATACAATCCTCTTCTTTAAGCTTAAGCTGTTTTCTACGAAATGTGAGAGAGGAATGTTAAGACTTCTAAATTCAGTTCTCCCTTAGTTTAAAATTTTCAGTGGGATATTGGGAGGAATGAACAAGGCTTAGCTCATACTTTTAGTCTCAATTTTGCTTTGATTTCAAAGATCATGCTCTGTATTTGGATCAAAAAGATGTTAGGTTTAGTCATTTTTACCTCTTATACACCCCTCCTTTATATGGTATATTTTTGTCATATTTCTATTGAGACTTATTCTAGCTGTTGATTGCTTGAAAAATAGCATTTAGTCTTCAGATTTTATTCTATTGACTATTGATACAAGTATTATCCATAAGTATTTGGATTGTATACAATTTATTTTCATGTGTGAGTAAGTGCCAGTTCATGAGTATAAAACACTGACCCTGTACATGTATGTTAGAGTTCCTTTTTGTTTTCCCTCATTCTCTTGGGAATAGTGCCCTGTTACAACTATGGTTTCTCATATGCCCTGTTTCGACTCCCCCTGTTTATTCATTTGGTAATTGATACTAGTACAATCATGCTTTGAGTGGCATTAATCTGTGAAGTTGCCTTGTTCTATAAAACTACAATGATAGGTACAATTGTCACGATCTATAAAATTACTATATTCTGTAGTAGTGACATTTTTAAGGATCATTATGTTGATGATTGATATTTCAAAAGGGTAGTATTATTGTTATTTGTTTATATAACGCGCATTGCTTTTCTTTGCTGGGCTCATTTTTAAATAATGCAAAGGGCGATGAAGGTGTCAACCCAAGCCCATCATTAGGGGACTTGCTTAGTCCGAGTAGCACTCCCTTCTTTTTATAGATTTGCCTAATCTTTTAGATACCTTTAGACATGGTTATTTATTTATTGAAGGGTAATGAAAGAGTTATTTAGAGCCCTCCTTTTTAGAAGACATGATTTGTCTTGCTAGGCAGCTCTCCTCTGGGGACAAGCCTCGTTGCTTAGAGCCTTCCCATTTAGGGAGTCAACCTTGGTTATAATAGAGAGGTACCCATAAGAGACATATAGTGCCTCATTTGTAGAACCTCCCCTACTTGTACCCCCTAGTAGCAGAAGACCAACTCGGTCTGTTAGTTTTCTTTATTCTTATTTTTTTTATCATTGCAAGGGCAATGATAAGGATACTTGGAGCCCACCTGTGTGTCTAGGAGACTGGTTAAGTCTCATTAGCACCCTCTTTGATCTTCTCTCATTTTATTAGTAAGTCTTTGACTTGTTTAATTCCCCCATTTTTAGTCGGTTGTATTATTAGAGAGTCTCTGACTCATTTATACCCTTTCTTTAGTGTTATTAGTTTGAATATTTTTTCCTTTGGAGTTGTTGTTACTTCACCTTGATTAGAGACTAACCTAGTCTTATTGGAGCATTGCTTGCTTGGGATTTTAGATCGTTTTTCCTGTTCTTGGGGCATTCTTTTTTTTTTACTTGTTATGGTTCGTCTCTTTGAGACACTTGTTGTTTGTTCGGAGTTTCCCATTTAGCTTTAGGGCTTTGCCCTAGTTTGTGATTGTACTTGCGTGTTCTCTTTAAGAGTGAAATGTTTAAAGGTCTTAAAACTTTGAAATCATTCAAAATCTCAAAAATATTTGAAATTTAAAACATTTGAAAATCTTAAAAATTCTAAAACATTTTGAAGTGTTAAAGTTTAAGTGATAATTAGGAAAGTTCGTTCCGAACTACGTTGGCTTGATCCTCTTCAATGAGGTACGTAGTGCAGCTTGGGATTCTTATCCCAGGTTCAGCCAAACCTTTAAAAATAAACATTTTAAACCTTCAAAAAATGCAAAACTTCTTCAAAACCTTTTCAAAAAGATCTTTCCCTAGAGTTAGGAGTCTGTCATAGATATTTGGGGTGTCTTCCTATTTAAGTTGATATGGTGTGTCCTGTCGTGTGAGTGTCCCTAGAGTTAGAAGGCCTCGAGTCATGGTCGGTTAGACATTTAGTCGAACCGATGGCTAGACTAGGAAGCATTTAGTAAGCCCATGATTTGCCTTAGGATGCACAGCCTAGTTACACATAGGATGTAAGACCCACCTGCATTAGCTTAAAGCTAACCAACTTGCATTAGTTAGGGCATATAGAGAGTCCTAAAAATTACAATTCACTTGAACTTAAGGAATTGTACTAAAAGCTTTAAAAATTAGTCAGGTCTAGCTTATCGAGTCTAAGACAGCGGTTCTAGATGGTTAGGCATCGTAGTTTAGAATAGGTCATCGAACTACGTTGATTGTAATTCTTCCTGAGGCCGGGATACGTAGAGCAGCCGGGATAGATGGCTATGCTGGTCCGAGTCAAGTATCTCATTAGAGTCTTAGGGTTCGTCGTGTCGAGTTGTGTGTGTAGTCAAGTTGTGATATATGTTTTGTTGTATTTTCTTACTTTTCTGCATATACCTTATACCTTTAGCTGTAGCATGCTTGTGTTTTTTCACCAGAACTTAGACACCAGTTAGGCATGTCACTCATAACCTAGTTGTCATTAGATAACACATCTTTTATTTTATTTTGTGAGTGCTTATTATTTTATCCCTGGGTCATGCATGATTAGGTAGACGTCTTCCCGGGGATATTTTGTTCCCATTTCACATGATTTTGCCCAAAATTCTTTGGAGTTAATGAAAATAGTATAAGAGACCAAGTGCTTGCACTCGGACAAATTGGGGGTGCTCTTCGGACCTTCTCCATTCGTAATCAGGCACGAGCCCATATATATTTCTGGTTATCCATTGCACAGAGGATTTGATTTTGGGTTCCATGGCTTATCCATGGATGGCGACTGAGTTTGTTTAGATACGTCTCGAATATGGACTTGTTCCCGAATTGAGAGGTACTTCATTTATATCGCCACTCGTGCTATGCTATGAGGGTGGCATCATTTCGGGAGTTCCTTGATAGAGCTCTCCTTTATGTGGAGATCTCGAGGATGAAGGGACTCGTTTCCTCATCATTCTCGGATCGGGGTCCACAGGTGCACAAGTGATGTGATTTGCACTTAGATAGGCTTTTCAAAAAGGATATTAAATAAAGCAAATAAATATAGTCTAAGATAAAATATATCATTGAATTACATTTAGACTATATCAAGAAAAAGATGTGATTATTTAAGCATAAGAAAACTAGATAAAAAAGTATTCAATGAATTTAAAGTATCTAGCATGAATGTGAATGATATGAACATTTTGCACAATCCCTAAACTAAGTCATTCACTAATTAGTTTAAATGGGATTTTTCGGAACCCAAATTCCTTTGGTTCCATGCAAGTTTGTTTGTGAGAGTGTACATTTTCTTATCCAAACAAACTTGTTAGATTTCACAATTATAAGCTTACACTTAGAATTGTGATGTCCAAATCTACCACAATGAGTACAATAGTAATGATTGGTAGATAATGAACAAATAGAATCACAAGACTTTGAAATATGTTTATCTTTTTCTTGTCTCTGATTCTTAATGGAAATTTCTTCATTTATTTGTTCTTCATTTTCACAAACATGTTTAAGATTTTCAATTAATTTCATGTTTGTGTTTTCAAGGCTTTTAATTTATTTCTCAAAGGCATTGCATCTTTGAAATAAGTCAACATTTTTGTTAATTAAAAATATGCTCAATTGACTTAATTTCTCGTTTCTTTTCCAACTTTCATTTATTTCCAATTTTAAATTTTCAACTTGAATTTCCAAATCAGAAATAGAATGTTTGAAAGGATGTTCTTTTGCAAAAGATTTTTGTAAAGTCTCTTTTTGTCTAGAAATTTTATCATTTAAAAAGAGATAAATATTTTTCTCAAAAGTGTTTTCTAATGAAGCCAAAATATCTTTTTCATTGATGCAATTTGAAATATTGTCAAAAAATATTTGGAGTTAATCCACAACACAATAAAATCATTGCCTTTGAATTCAAGGAAAATAATTTTATATTACCTTCAGTGCATTTTCTTGAAAAAGAAATTCCCTCATCAATGACATCTAAAATATCATGATCTATAGATTTGAGATATGCTTACATTTGTGCTTTCCAACCTCCAAAATTCGTTCAATCAAAGAATGGAGGAATTATGGTGGATCGGCCTTTCTCAAAATCAATATGGATTGTCACAGATCGTTTCTCTTGTAGATTTTTAAAATAAAAAAATCTCTTTAAGAGCCTTAGCTCTGATACCAAATGAAATACATGTGTGAATTGGTCAATTAGAAATTTTAGGCTTAATTGAGGGAAGATTAAAAATTAATCTCCTAATTAAACACTAATTAATCTAATCCTTGTTCAAATAAATTTATCAATAGAAGCTAAGGTTTAGACATTCTAATCATGCACATTTACTAACCCTTATTCAAATGGATATCATAATGCAATTAGGTTTATAACATTGAACTCAAGTGCATTTTCTAACCCTTGTTCAATTAAAGCATAAACATAAGTAAGGTTAGAGATTACCAATCACCACACGTGCAAGAGAGAGAGAGAGAGAGAAGAGACATCTAGAAGGAACACAAGATTTATAGTGGTTCGGTCTATCACAAGACCTACTCCACTCTTCCAAGTTTACCTCCTTGGGATCTCAACTAAAATATTGAAGCCGTACACCCGACTTCTCCATCTCCAAAGGGAACAAACCCTTTCTGCACGAAGCCTTGGCGAGGTGACACACCCTCGCACATGATTCACCTTTCTTCACGGACCAAATCGGAGACCCTCGTCTTCACCTTTCTTCACGGGCCAAAGAGGAGACCCTAGTCTTCACCTTTCTTCACGGGCCGAAGAGGAGACCCTCGTCTTCACAATCCTTACCGAGCCGAAGAGAAGACCCTCAATGAAGAACAAAAGAAAATAAAAAACACTCAATGCCTCTTAATAGGCGGATTACAACATGTGTAGCTCACAATCAATCTAACAAAATACAAATGTAAAGCCCTATGAAGTGCCTCTTGACAAGATGTGAAAATACAAGTTCAAAGAGGTTTTGCTTTTGATTTGAAACTTGAAGCTCAAAGAGAAATGGGATTTGATCTTTCTCAAATGTTCAAAAGCATGTACAGATAGGTTTTAATCATGTATATATAGTGTATTTGAAAATATGACTGTTTGGGGTAAAACTGTAAATAACTAGCATGAAAAAGTCAAGCAGAAAATGCCCCAATGGCTAGTTTGTCGCCCGCCCTTATCGGGCGCCCTGTTATATTTTCAAATTTCTTACCGTCGCGGTCGATCGGCCCCATGAAGGTCGTCTGGTGAGGCTAACCTATTAGCTCAAAAATTCGGCTCAAAAACCTATCAGCGGCCGACCGACCCATTGCAGTCGTCTGCCAAGCCCAACCTGGATATTTTCTGGATTTTCAGAAAACAAATCCGCGGTCGACCGGCCTGATGAATTTTAAGATGTCCTGGAGTTCCAGGTTCCATCTCGCGGTCGCCCAGCAAAGCCCGGTTGACCGGCCCTGTGTGAAATTCTATTTTTAACTTTAAAAATCAGGTGCTTTTGGACCATGGTCTTGGGCTTAAGTCCTAGGTTTTCAAACACATTTTAGGGTGTGTGTATGGTTTTCAAAGATGTAAAAAGTTAAGTATGAAAACCATTTGAAAACCTTTTGCAAAAGTGCATTTAAACATAAAATCAAGAGGACTCTAAATACATTCTAAAAATAAGAACCTTGAGTCTTCTTGGAATGTCTTGGCTCCTTTGCACTTCCTTGGACTTCTTCTACTTGAGTGAACATATTGAACTTTGTTTGGCTGTTGTGACTTATCCTCCAATCTTCAATGCATGTTGAGGTACATGAGGTGCCGCCATGGCATGTTCAACTCCAACTCCTTCTTGACACTTGTTGGGAAATTGTGGAATCTTCATGATGAGCTTCTTGATTTGAACATCTTCAAATGAGGATGTATTCACTGTAGGTGCAAGCTCATGGTTCCTTTGCTCCTTGATCAGCAAGCTATGTGTTGTGAAGAGTTGTGCAATGATGATTATGACATGAAATTCCTGTATACAACATCAAAGCAACACATCAGCTCATAAATGCTAATCAATTTGTTTGCTAGCAACAAAACAAGAGGTAAGGTGAATGATTAGACCTATGGGAACCCTTGGGCTTACACTTACTTTATTGGTTATTCACATGTTTAGCTATAGTTCTTTCCTGCTTTCTTTATTGCTATTTCCTATCTTTATTGTTATTTCTCATATTTAGTTATAGCCTTTTACCGCTTTCTTTATTGTTATTCACATGCTAGCTGTAGCTCTTTACTATTTTACTATTCATCGTATTTGCTATTATCTGCTTAGCTGTAGCTATGCATGTGTATGTTTACTGCTTTCTAGATGTGTTGAGTTAGGGCTAGATAAGAGACCGAGTGCGCTCGGGCGAGTTGGATGCCTAACACATTCTCAACTCGTAATCAGGCACGAACCCAATTGTCTCTCGATTTATCCATTATACAGAGTAGATTTTTGGTTCCATGGCCTATCAATGGATGGTGACTCTTTATTTTAAGTACATCTTTGTTTGGGGTTCTATCCTTGGATCAAGAGGTATCTCATTTATTCGCCACTCATGCTATGCTTTGAGGGTGACACCGTTTCGAGAGTTCCTTGGTAGAGTTCTCCTTCATGTGGAGATCCAAAGGACCGACGGGGGACTCGTTCCTCGCCGACTCCTCAGGATCGGGGTCCACAACAACTGGCAATCGAATACAAGAGGTTGTGCTGCTCGGGCAGGATAGAAACGATCGCGAAGGGTTTTGGGAACTTCCCCTTCCGCCATGGCTATTGAAAGCTATTGGAATTGGTTGAATGTCTGTCTGTGTTTCTCATCGAATTACTCTCTCTAAGCGGTTGACTGAGTTGCACACCCAACCAGTACTCATACACAGAAAATAGCCAAGTTAGAAAAAAGAAGTAGCCAAAAATCAAACTAAACAAACAACTAATTGAAACTAAAAGAAAAATAAGAATCACTTCAAATAATATAAGAATTAAAGTAACCGCACTCTTTCCCGGCAACAGGGGCAAAAACTTGTTTGTGATATTATAAATAACACGGATCGTGTAAATACGAGTCGAACTCAGGGAAGAGCTTATTGTGATTTCTACCCTTATACTATTTAGAAATAAACTTATGATATATTGTTGCCTGGAATGGACTCAGGATTTATGTGGACTACAACCTCGGATCCACCAATATATTTTAAATTTATAAACTAAATAGACACAGGTTGAAGATAATGAAGAAACGGTTACAAATTTAACCCTTATATTTAGGCAAAGTGAACCAGAAGGAATTCTATTAATTTTCTAACCTAATTATAAAACCAAAATTTAAAGCCTAAATTGATTGGAAAATTGGTTGGAAAACTACTCTAAATTGAATTAGAAATTAATTGCAAAAATAATTGGAAATCTAATTGAAACCTTAATTCGATTAAAAGATTACTTAGGGTTAGAATCACCATGGGTATGAATTAGATAATTAATTAAACTAATTTTTGTATTGAATTGTGTATTTAATAAATCCGGTCAATGAGAAACAAGATAAATGAATGTCATTGCCCATGAGTAATTATCAAAGACACACTCCAATATTAAAGAATATATAAAAATTTATAATATTTCATCAACAATTACGCATACGAAAGGATAAAATCCAATGTCATGAATAATTGGGAATCCAATATTATAAAACCCTATATATTATGTTATTTCATACCATTGAATGTAATCAACAATCTTTCTTCTTCCCCATGGCTTCATCTAAACCCTAAGTAAATTGGGTTTAGTTATTCATGGAAAAAGGAAAAGAAACAAAGAAAATAAAAAGTAGAATTTCCATTAACAGCTTGAAAAAGGAAAAGAAACAAAAGCAACTCTTCTTTAATTGAAATCATAACAAGAGTACATCAAATTGAATTTGAAAATAAAGAGCAAAATAAGAAAAACTTATTCTTTTTCTCCTTCAATGGTTGAATCATTGTCCTCTTTCAAGCCTTGATCTCACCTTGGATTGAATCTTAGATGGTTGGATCAAGCCTCTTCATGGAAGATGGTGAGATGAGATGAAAGAGATAAAGGGATTCCTCTCGTCGATACGAGTCAAACGGATCCGACCACGCGTGAATCGAAGCTAAAACGAAGTAGTTATGGTCCGTTGAAGTTTTAGAAGAAAAAAAACTGTGAAGACGCGACGAAACGAGACGACCTTAAAATTCAATAATAATTCAAGAGGATAGTTGGGAGTGATATATATATATATATATATATATATATATATATATATATATATATATATATATATATATATATATAGGATTTGGGTGAGAAGGGTTGCTAAATTGGAGAATGGAAATAGATGTAGCGTAGAGACTGTGTGAATAGATAAAGAAAATAAAGGGATGGGTGAGATACAAAGCTTGAATGGGCTTTCTATATCTCTTCTAAAAAAAACATGGGTTCCTTTCTTATTTTTTTCTTTCCAGAGTTGTGTACAAAACCTTCCAATTATATCCTCAAGCAACTTTCTAAATGTTAGAAAGAAAATAATGGAAACTTTCCAAGTTGAGAGATATGTGCATGAAACGACCAAATTGTTCCTATCCTTCGAATGAATTGCACAAATACCACAATTATTTGCAAATGGCAAATCTACCCCTCCTTTGTAATTGACATAAAACAATTAATAATTCTCTTCTCCCTCTTGATCTCTAAGGAATGATCTAAGCCATCCAATTGACGGTCCACTATGGAAATTAATTACACCCATAAACCATTCCAATGAGATGATCCAAACCGTTGAATTCATGGATCCCAATGTGAATTTCGATCTTACCAATGGTTGCACTTTTTACATTATTTTTGTGAGCTGATCTTAACCGTTCAATCGATGGTCAACAATGTAAAATTATTTGCGCCTCACAAATCACCTCCATAAGATGATCTTAACCGCACATTTAGTGGGCCTTAGAATAAATTGCTTGTACGCTTCCAAATTATTTTCCAATGCTATTCCGAACCAACCAATTGATGAACCATAGATGATCTAAACCCTTCAAATGATGGGCTACAGTGGTGGTGTTTTCGTATTTAATCTTTTCTTTGGAATTTCATCTCTTTAGCTCCATTTTCAGTGAAAATTCAAGAATATCCCTGAAACACAAAAAACAAGCAAAATACCTTAGTAGTACCGCTCTGAACATCAAATATGCATGTTTTTCCTACTTACAATTTACACATAAATGTGCTCATTAGTTGCCTCAGGGACTCACATTGGTTTGGGTTGCCTCATGGGACTCATGTTGGAGAAGATTCACTTATGTTTTGAATGGTTCTGCCGGGGAATTGGTTACAGATTCCGCTAGGGGTTTGGTTATAAACTCCGCTGGGGATTCAATTTGTAGACTCCGCTGGGAATCAGGGTAGAGATTCTGGGTTTGTACGTCCTCTGTTGAGGGTCGGGTACGAACGATTCTCTGAAGATGTGAGGTGTTCGACTCTCTGGGGATATGAGGTGAATGACTCTCTAGGGTTATGAGGTGCATGACACTGTGGGGATCTGGGGTGTTGTCTTGACCTCGGTGAGAAAACCGTGAAAGCTAGCGAGGTTCTTTGAGCGCCTTAAATCGGCTAAGAGTCAGTCAGAATTGAATCTGATTTAAGTGGGTCCGAAGGTATCGGGGAGTCGATGTTATACCGATGAATTTGAAGAATTGAATCTAAAGGGGACGTAAACATCCGCCAACAGTGTCGGAATTGGTCGTGTTCGATCGAGTGTTTTGATGAATCCGTTGACAGATGGATTGTACAAGCAGGGATCTCTGTCCAAAGGCGATGAAAGGTCTTCGCACACCTTGACTCTGCTAGGAATTATTACTACGGATTGGTTGATCTGCTGGGGGCCTTGAATCGAACGGAGTTCGGATTGCCAAAATGAGCGGGTCCAACTATGTTGGGGAGTCAACGTTCTGTCGAACATACGCAAAGTATTGACTCTACTGGGGAGAAAGACTTTGGTATTTGATCTCGCGAGGGATAATCCAGGGTTTACCAATCTTGAGTGCATGTTACGATGGCGAAGAATTTGTTGAGAGCTTCTGAGTGACTTTGGAGAATAAACGGGGCTCTGTTGGAGAGGCTTCGGATGGCAAGAAATTGCCTTGGAGTATTTCCAATGGTGAGTGGATGTTGATTCACTCAGCTAGAGAGATTGGGATGATTTTGTGCCCTGGATTAGGTTTGACACGATGCGAAACTCCTTTGGAGTGATTAGACTCTGCCAGGGATGAGGCAAGATTGGCTTGTCTCCAAGGATCTTAGAATCCCGGTGGAGAAGATTTTTGAAAGGCCTATGTTGCATTGAGAATGCCCTATGCGGACTCTGTGGGGAAGGACATGTGAATCCTTGGTTATTCGGGGGTACAGACGACTTAATTCTGCCAGGAAGACCCCGAATAAATGAATTTGGAAAACATGGGGAATGCCTAAAGAGTTGATTGATTCATCATTGAAAGACTACGGGAATCCGCGGATGAATAACCACAAGATGGGGCGAAACGGCGAAACTGGGGGGATATTCCCCAAATTTAATCCCAGGCGAAATGGAATTTTTTCCGAGACGAATTCCAATTTCGATTGGGGTGGAATTGGTGGCCATCGTACGGATATAAATATCCGTACGATGTTCATTTCGTTCATTTTCAACTCGTTCAAGTTGTTTTCGCTCTGAGATTTTTGGGTTTTCCTTTGCACTTTCTGGGTTTTCTTCGATTCTCAGCTGCTATAGCACGCCGACCCCACCTACGAGGGAGGAGAGAGACAAGGAGAAATCCCTCCGGAGACAAGGAGAGGGATCACGCTTTTCGGTATCAGGGTACGCTTTTGACGCGTCCAGCAAATCATCTTTTGCGGCTCTTTCGTGATAGAGAGGTCTGCAGAAAGATTCCTAACATCACGGTGAAGATCTTGTGTTAGAAGGTTGGTCTCCCTTCCTTTTGAGAATTTCTCTCTCGTTATTTCTTCCACATGTTGTTTTGCTACTGAATTAGCAATATATTTCATGGATTTCATCACTCTATGCTCTGTGGTGACATCCCTGTTGAGGGATCGAGAGATCCATGGGAAGCCTTAAGTTTCTCAGCCCAGAGCAGACCTGTCGTCCACCCCAGGGGTAGTCCAGGATCCTTCGAAACAGGGTTCGAGAGATCCTCTGTCTGATCAATGATTTTTTTTTGGTTCCACCAGTTGGGGATAAGATGTATTTTTATATTTGGATTGATCAGACATACATTAATATATGGATCATTTTGACTTGTTTGCTTTTATCTGTAATTCTGTGTTGTTGTTTTGAAATAAAGTGCATTTTTGTATAAATAGACACCCATTCTATTGGGATATTTATACAAAATTGCTCCTAGTTTAGTTCTTTAACCACTTGACTTTTGTGCATTTTGCATTATTAGCGAAGGCTAACTTGATTTTGAACATTTTGCATTATTAGCGAAGGCTAATAATGCAAAATGCCCATTGCATAGTCTCTTAAATGAATTGATTATGCATTTTGTATTATTAGTCATATTCCTATGACTAATAATACAAAATGCCCCTGGTGTATTATTCCCATAAACGAGAAAGTTAATACAAGGTAAGAAACAAGAGTACCAATTTTATTGCAAGGTAAAGGGAGGCACATTCTGAGCGTCCTTGACTATGAAGTTACATCTATCTGAACATTCTTATTCTGTATATGGAGTACTGAGCTGAATCTTGACCCTTTGAGATAGGAGAGAAATTGTTGTGTTCTTCCTTCAACGTATGATTACCTTTGCTGGGTAACAATTTAGCTGGGGGAAGAAGCTTTTCTTTTTTGAATTCCCGTGTGGGGAGGAAAGGCAAGAGACTCAATTTTTCTGAAACCAATTCTTGATTTAGGTAAGTCAAACCTAGAGAGATGAGTTTGAAGGTATTTGTTCATGGGCACTATTCCACACCCCTGATTTTTCAATCATGGTCCAAATACCCTTTAGATTGTTTGAGGTACTAATACATTTTGTTTGGGGACCAAAGAATTCTTCGTAAGGTACTTTTAAAAGTATGCCTTGTCAACAATTAAGTTGTCCTTTATAGATTTTCATCTTAACGGACCATTTGTACCTTAATTTTTGCTAGAAACATGTTCCAGTTTGTCTTGTTTCTACAGGCACGGTGACCCTAAATTTTGCCTAAGTCGCCCTTTTAGGTTTTCAACTTAGTGGATCTTCAGATCTTCTTGTTTTGGACATTGAGAAGACTTGTGGAGATTCTAAACAAGGTTTGCTGGCTTTGTCAACGGTGAGTGAGCCTGAGATGATCAGGTTGATTACGTACCCCAAAGAAGGATTGGGATCAGGTCCGCGTAGTTCGAGGCTTTCTGCTGAGGAGTTTGGGTGAAGGGTTTTCAAAGTCTGCAAAGTGTGACCGCACCTGGATTTGTCAGGCTACCTACGTACCCGAAAGAAGGTTGGGATCAGGTCCACGTAGTTCGAGGCTTTCTGTGGGGAAAATGATCGAAAGGGGTAACCTGAACGGTTTGGCTTTGCCAAAGGGTGACCGAACCTGAAATGATCAGGCTGCCTACGTGCCCCAAAGAGGTTGGGATTAGGTCCGCGTAGTTCAAGGCTTTTCTGTGGAAAAATGATTGAAAGGGGTAACCTAAACAGTTTGGCTTTGCCAAAGAGTGACCGAACCTGAAATGATCAGGCTGCCTACGTACCCCACAGAGGTTGGGATCAGGTCCGCGTACTTCATGGCTTGAAGGTATCTTCAAAAGGTTTTCATAAGTGAGTCATTTTAGGCTCTGGTCGGTACAAAGTGACATTCGATATTTAGGAGTAATATAGTTTTAATTGATCGAGGTTTGTAGGTTCAGAAATTCTATCTCCATTTTCGTCAAGAAGTCTAACGGCTTTTCTGGACAGGATTTCATCAACGATGTAAGGGCCAGACTAGTTAGGTATAAATTTTCCTCGTTGATCGAATATAGAAGCTCAGCATTCTCTAAGCATCATATCTCCCTCTCTAAGTTCTCGTATTTGAACTTTCTTGTTGAAAGCTCTTTCTATTATGAGCTGATAGACTTGTACATGGTACGCTGCTTTGAACCTTTTCTCATCCATCATGCATTGCTCTTGGTAATGGATGCGGGTCCATTCAGATTCTGGAAAATTGCTTTCCATCATGATCCTGAGTGATGGGATTTTCAACTCGAACGGGAGGACAACCTCCATACCATATGTGAGTGAGTACGGAGTGGCTCCTGTGGATGTACGGACAGACGTTTTGTATGTCCAAAGTACGAACAGAAGCTTACTTGACCAATCCCTGTAGGATTGAGTCATTTTTCAAAAAATAGTCTTGATATTCTTGTTAGCTGCTTCGACAGCGCCATTAGTCTGAGGCATGTACGGAGATGACTTATGATGCTTGATTCTGAATTCTTCACACAATGAGTTTACTTCTTTCTTGAAGTGGGAACCATTGTCTGATATCAACTCGTGAGGACTCCATATCTACAGATGATGTTGGCCCTGATAAACTTGGCAACTGATGACGATGATATCGAAGCGTACGATTGTGCTTCGATCCACTTGGTGAAGTAATCGATCGCAACAAGTATATGCTCGTGCCCACTGAAGGATTTAGGGGAGATCTTGCCAGTGACGTCAATACCCCAAACTTAGAAAGGCCACAGAGATTTGAGCGAATGGAGCTCTGATGGAGGCACATGTATCAGATTAGCATGAATCTGACATAAATGACATGTCTTGACAAAAGAGAAATAGTCTGCTTCAACGGTAATCCATAAGTAACCAAGCCGAAGGATGTTCCGTGCTAATGTTTTTCCGTTCATGTGAGGACCGCATACACCGGAGCAAATATCTTCTAAGATTTATGCGGCTCTATCTTCATTGACACAAAGGAGCTGGACTCCGTCAAATGATCTACGATAGAGGTCTCCTCCACAAATGACATATTTGGATGCTAGTTTCTGCAATGCTCTTTTTTCCTTTAAAGATGACGTGTCACTTTATTGTCAAAGGACGGACCTTAACCCCTACCGAAATGTCGACCATGGATGCAAGAGTGGCCAAAGCATCAACGAATCTCTTTCTCAATCTAAGGATGTAAGTGAAACTGATGTTGTGAAAACTCTTTGTTAGGCGCGTAAAGTAAGTGCGATACGGGATCAACCTATCTTCTTTGGTGAGCCATTTTCCGTTTGTTTGGCAAATGATTAACAGGGAATCTCCGTACACATCGAGGTCTTGTACCTCTAATGACAAGGCTGCTTCTAGACCGGCTATGCAAGCCTCGTACTCAGCTATATTGTTGGTGCAGTCAAATTCTAATTTGATAGAAATTTGTATGTGTTCATCCCGAGGTGAGACAAGGACGATACCAACTCCTCTTCCTCTTGAGTTTGACGCTCCGTCAAAGTACATAGTCCATGTAGTGTCACTGGGTTCATCTCTGATCGTCATAATCCCTTCATCTGAAAATTCACGGCTCAACTCTGTATCTTCAGTAGGTGCATCAGCTAACTGTTCTGTGATGATTCTACCTTTGACAGACTTCTAGGTGACATATGTGATGTCAAATTCTTACAATAACAACAACCAACGAGCGGTTCTGCCAATTAGAGCTGGTTTCTCAAACAGATACTTCATTGGATCTATACGAGATATGAGGACGATCCTCTATGATAACAAATAGTGCCTTAGCCTTTGGGTGGCCCACACTAATGCTAGACAGGTTTTCTCCAACTGAGTGTAATTCAGTTTATATTCCAACATTTTCTTGCTGAGATAATTAACTAGCATTTATTTCCTAGATTCTGGATCTTCTTGTGCCAACATACATCTGAGAGATGTGTCCGTGTTTGAAAGATACAGAAGGAATGGTCGTCCGACGACTGCTGGTGATAACACTGGTGGTGATGACAGACATTCTTTGATTTTCTCAAAAGCTAGGTGACATTCGGGGTTCCACTGCTTAGAAGCATTTTTCTTCAGAAGCTTTAAGATCGGTTCGCATGTACTGGTAAGCTGTGTTATGAAATGGCTTAAGTACTGAACTTTTCCCAAGAATCCTCTTATTTATTTATTTTGTTTGTGGAGATGGCATCTCCTGAATCGCCTTGACATTGGCAGGGTCTACCTAGATTCCTCTGTGGCTAACCAAGAAGCCTAGCAGTTTTTCAGAGACAACTTTGAAAACACACTTATTCGGATTAAGCCAAAGCTTGTATTTCGCGATTCTTTCAAAGAATCTTCTCAAGGTTTGTATTTGATCTATCCGATCTTTGGCCTTGACAATCATGTTATCAACGTATACCTCTACTTCCTTGTGAATCATGTCATGTAAGAGGGTAGTTGCAGCCCTTTGATAAGTCGCACCAGCAATCTTGAGATCGAATGGCATCACCCTGTAGCAGTAGGTTCCCCATTGTGTAGTAAACGTTGTCTTGGTCTTGTCCTCTTGAGCCATCTTTATCTGATTATATCCAGAAAAGCCATCCATGAATGAGAGCAAAGCATGACCAGCCGTGTTATCTACGAGGATGTCGATGTGTGGCAAAGGAAAGTCATCCTTCAGACTGGTTTTCTTTAGATCTCTGAAATCGACGCAACACCGTACTCTTCCGTCCTTCTTAGGTACTGGAACGGTGTTTGCCAACCACTCAGGATATGTGACGACCTCTAGAAAATCTGCTTTCAGTTGGTTCATCACTTCATCCTTGATCTTGAGGAGCCACTCAGGCTTCATCCTTCTGAGCTTCTGCTTCTTAGGCTTAGCTTCTGGGTAGAGAGGGATATGATGCTGGACAATTTTCTCACTTAATCCTGGCATATCTTTGGATGACCAGGCAAAGACTTCTTTGCATTCTTTTAACAATTTGATTAGTTCCGCACGCTCTTCAGGGGATAAGGTTTTGCCAATCTTTATCTCCTGAAGCAGGGATTCAGTGCCTATGTTAATAGTTTCAAACTCATCTTCTAATGGTTTTGTTCGACGTTGCTCCATTCGTTAGATTAAGTTTTTAATTTTGAGGGGAGTTTCGTCTGTATCCTTGTCTAAGGAGGTTTGTTCGATATTATTTAAAGCATTAGTTTCAAAATCATCAAGAGACAAAGACGAGTACAGAGAAAATTCTTTAATTGATTCATAAGATACATCGGAAGAACTGACTGACGCACCTTCTTCAGGCTCAGTTACATTTGATATACTTTCAGAAGATGAGTAAGAAATCAGAAAGGGAGTCTGACTTAGAGAACGAGAAGTCTATATCTGAAGGGATAGCTGCAATGAGGAGTGGGACAAAAGTATCTGTCAAGCTGGAGAGTTATGAGTTGCCAGCATTAGTAATCATACTCTGAAGGGAGAACATTGGAACAGATTCCCTTACCATATAACTGTCAAAAGGTCTTCTTGGAACATTGATCGCATTAGTACCGGTTCAAGGTAATCTGCCCAATTGAACTTCAAAGTCTCTACACGTTCGTACTACTTTCTCCTCCATAACAAAGAAGATCTGAAACCCAGGAGCCCTTTCTCCAGTGATAAGATGTGTGGACCATTCTGGGAAGCCATAGTAGGGGAAGTTGTAAGCCCAATGGTTCCATCTTTGGCATTATCTTCTTGTTTTGATGATTCCATACACAAGTGATTTTATATCACTAATGTGTTTTTTATTGTCTAAGTTGTAGATCTCATTAGTGTGCAATCAAGGAAGCTTGGATCAAGGCTTTGAAGCAATATTGGAATGCATTTGGAGTGCCAAAGCTAGGATGATCCAAGAAGCATGGTGGACTTGAAGCCTTGAAGATCAAGAGAAGATTGAAGTGCTTTTTAAGTCAATATAGTTTGTACCCCTCTCCTTGTTTTCACAGATGTCAAAGGCACTAAACATAGGTTAAAATGTATTTGAAAATAGATTTGAAAATGTAGGAATAAATCCCAAAGACCATGGCCCAAAAGTCCCTAAAAGTTTTTAAAGTAAAAAACAAATTTCATACAAGGCCGGTCAACCGGGCTATACCGGGCGATCGCGAGATGAAATCTGGAATTCCAGGCATCTCAAAATTTATCAGGCCGATCGACCGGGGTAGTCCCGGACGACCGCGGTTATGTTTCTGTTTCAGCAGAAATAATCCAGCATGGTTTGGGCAGACGACCGCCAAGGGTCGGTCGACTGCGTAAAGGTTTTGAGCCAAATTTTTTGAGCGAACAGGTAGTCCTCGCCGGACGACTGCCATTGGGTCGGTCGACCGCGACGGTAGAGATTTTAAAAATAAAAAGGGCGCCCGATAAGGGCGGGCGACCGCTGTGGCCCGGTCGACCGCCCGGCCTGGCAAAAGAAACGTTGGGGCTTTTTCTTGTTGACTTTTTCAACTCCGCTTTTTACAGTTTTACCCCCAAACGGTCATATTTTCAAATGAGCTGTATATACACTATCTAAACCTTTCTAAACGATCTTTGAACATTATTTTGAACATTCTAAAAGGTCAAACCAAAGTGTTTTAGTGCCTCTCTCATATCTAAGCAAGGAAGTGGAATAAGGCTTATATTTGTACATCTTCATCCATTCTTTGTAACCCTTATAAAGAGATTTTTAGTTTTCTTTCTTTGAAGAACATTGTATTTTGGTGAGTGTGAAGAGACGCGTAGCCATCTCAAGAGCAAGTGTTGGAGATGTGGAGCTTTCTCCGATTCATGGCGAGTCTTGCGAGGCGGAGCCAAACCTTTGTAATTGGGTTGATTCCCCGCCATTAAGAGAATCCGTAGTGAAATCACCAAGAGGTCTTGGTGGAGTGGAGTAGGTCCTTGAGTGATCGAACCACTATAAATCTCGGGTGCACTTTCTCTATTTCTCTCAATCTCTTTATTTTGTGATTGTGCATTTGTGGTTTATTTTTATTTGTGTTTAAAGTTTTAATTTACCATTTAGTTTTTCATTTCCGCAATATTTTTGGCAAAGTTTTTAAAATCCAATTCACCCCCGTCTTGGGTTGCCATCTACCTTGGGATTTCACTTGGTATCAAAGCACAAGGCTCTTATTTAGGTTTAAAAATTTCAAAAATAAAAGAGAAAAAGATAATGGCAACCCCATCCGGATATGTTGAAGGACAATCCATTTCTAGAGCCCCATATTTTAATGGTTCAAATTATGGGTATTGGAAAACCCGGATGGATTTCTTTTTACAATCTTTAGATTTTGAAATGTGGGAGTTAATTGAAGATGGATACATTCCTCCCACAAGTGATAGAAGTGAGTAGTCAGCCGCTCAAAAGAAGAGAGCCGCATTGAATGCTAAAGGAGTGAACACAATCTTTTGTGCTCTATCTCCCGACGAATTCAATCGGGTGTCTACTTGTAAAACGACTAAGGATATATTGACAATCCTTGAAACCACTCATGAGGGGAATTCACAAGTCAAAAAGTCTAAAGTTAGTCTTCTTGTTAGTGATCTAGAAGCTTTTAAAATGAATGAAAATGAATCCATTTCTGAAATGTATTCTCGTTTTACTAATATTGTTAATGAGCTTGAAGGTTTAGGTAAAACCTATGCAAATTTGGAATTATTGACGAGCTTCTTCGGTGTCTTCTATTTAGTTGGGAACCCAAGGTCACGGCGATAGAAGAATCTAAAGATCTTGACAATGTGAAGCTAGATGAGTTAGTTGGATTCCTCATTACTCTTGAAATGAAGATGAAGAGAAGGGAAAACCAACAAGTCGAGGCTTCAAAACTCAAGGAGAAAGACAAAGGAAAATCCATTGCCTTCACGGCCAAATCATCATCTTATTCCCCAAGTTCCGATAGTGATGAATTGGAAGCTTTTAAGAAGTTTAAGAAGATGTGGAAGAAGAAAGGAAGAAAAGATAAGAAGAGAAATGAAGAAAAGAAAAAGGAAGAAAAGAAGAAGAAGGAGGACCCAATAAGATGCTATGAATGTGGCAAACCCAGACACATAAAGCCGGAATGCCCTCTCCTCGAGAACAAGAAGAAGAAATATGGGAAGAAGAAGTTTAAAGCACACGTGGCAAATTGGGATGGGCTTAGTGATAGCACTAGTTCATCTTCAAGTGAGAGCTCCAAGGAAGAAAAATCAAACTTCTGTATCTCAACCCATGTTGAACCGGCCATATGTCTTATGGCCAACATCGAAGAGGATAAAAATGAGGTATGCTTCCATTCATCTTCTAGTTCAAGTTCTAATGATAATGAAATATCTTATAATGAAGTTTGTGAAATCTTGCATTTGCAAATGTCAAAAAATAAAGCTTTAAAGAAAAATATTTCTCATATTAAAAAAGAACTTGAATCTTTAAATCAAAACTTTTCTTCTAAATTTCAAGCCCAAGCCAAAATGGAAGAAGATTTAAAGCTTGAAAATGAGACCCTTAAGGGTCACTTGAGTGGACTTGAGACTCAAGTTTTGAAAGCAGTTTTGAGTTTTCAAAACTTGGCAAGTTCATCCAAGTCTTTTGAAGATGAAAGATTTGAGTTTTCAAACCATGTAAATCATCTTCAAAATGAAAATGAGAGGCTAAGGATGTGTCTCTATGGCTTTATGAATGGAGATAAGATCATAGACATAATCCTTAAAAAGGCCAGTGTAAGATCTAGAAGTGCATATCATAATCTAACTAGCCTAGCTAACCCCTCAATTCGATGTCATTATTGCGGCCTTCATGGGCATTATCAATTCCAATGTGCATCAAAATTGAGTAGGGATAGCATTGGGACCAAAAGATCTTGGGTTCCCAAAGCCCCAACTTAATTTCATTTTGAAATTGGTTTAGTATTAGGGGCTTGTGCTAAATCTTGAATATCCATTGCATTTGATGAATTAAAGCCCAAGGTTCAAATGTATTATTGGCTACTTGCTTTCCTTGGCATGTTTTGTCTTTAAAATAATTTTAAAAAAAATCCCTCTTGTTTTGAGTTTTTACCTTTGATAGGGGGAGTTATTTTTATAAAAGGGGAGACCTTTAACTTATATTGTATATTTTTTTATAATCCCTCATCTATTATATTTGTCAATAAAATAGGGGGAGTTATATGTGTGCGTGTTTTCCTTGATTTAGGGGGAGTTTATATATTGCATATTCTTTACCTTGATTCTTGTCTCTTGCCCCATTTTTTTGTTGATGCCATAGGGGGAGAGAAATGTTTGTGCTTATTGGCAAATCTCTTGTGAATGTCATCATAAAAAAAGAGGAGAATGTAAGCCCAATGGTTCCATCCTTGGCATTATCTTCTTGTTTTGATAATTCCATACACAAGTGATTTTATATCACTAATGTGTTTTTTATTGTCTAAGTTGTAGATCTCATTAGTGTGCAATCAACGAAGCTTGGACCAAGGCTTTGAAGCTATATTGGAATGCATTTGGAGTGCCAAAGCTAGGATGATCCAAGAAGCATGGTGGACTTGAAGCCTTGAAGATCAAGAGAAGATTGAAGTGCTTTTTAAGTCAATATAGTTTGTACCCCTCTCCTTGCTTTCAGAGATGTCAAAGGCACTAAACATAGGTTAAAATGTATTTAAAAATGTAGGAATAAATCCCAAAGACCATGGCTCAAAAGTCCGTAAAAGTTTTTAAAGTAAAAAAAGAATTTCATACAGGGCCGGTCGATCGGGCTATACCGGGCGACTGCGAGATGGAACTTGGAATTCCAGGCATCTTGAAATTTAACGGGCCGGTCGACCGGGGTAGTCCCGGACGACCGCAGATATGTTTCTGTTTCGGCAGAAATAATCTAGCATGGTTTGGGCGGACGACCGCCAAGGGTCGGTCGACCGCCAAGGGTCGGTCGACCGCGTAAAGGTTTTGAGCCGAATTTTTTGAGCGAACAGGTAGTCCTTGCCGGACGACTGCCATTGGGTCGGTCGACTGCGACGGTAGAGATTTTGAAAATAAAAAGGGCACCTGATAAGGGCGGGCGACCGCCACGGCCTGGCAAAAGAACCGTTGGGCCTTTTTCTTGTTGACTTTTTCAACTCCGTTTTTTACAGTTTTACCCCCAAACGGTCATATTTTCAAATGAGCTATATATACACTATCTAAACCTTTCTAAACGATCTTTGAACATTATTTTGAACATTCAAAAATATCAAACCAAAGTGTTTTAGTGTCTCTCTCATATCTAAGCAAGGAAGTGGAATAAGGCTTATATTTGTACATCTTCATCCATCCTTTGTAACCCTTATAAAGGGATTTTTAGTTTTCTTTCTTTGAAGAACATTGTATTTTGGCGAGTGCAAAGAGACGCACAGCCATCTCAAGAGCGAGTGTTGGAGACGTGAAGCTTTCTCCGGTTCGTGGCGAGTCTTGCGAGGCGGAGCCGAACCTTTGAAATTGGGTTGATTCCCCTCCATTAAGGGAATCCGTAGTGAAATCACCAAGAGGTCTTGGTGGAGTAGAGTAGGTCCTTGAGTGACCGAACCACTATAAATCTCGGGTGCACTCTCTCTATTTCTCTCAATCTCTTTATTTTATGATTGTGCATTTGTGGTTTATTTTCATTTGTGTTTAAAGTTTTAATTTGCCATTTAGTTTTTCATTTCCGCAATATTTTTGGCAAAGTTTTTAAAATCCAATTCACCCCCCCTCTTTGGTTGCCATCGACCCTGGGATTTCAGAAGTCTTCTCCTTCCTTACAGAATTGATCATTGAGGGTCAGCTTGATGTCTGGCATTGGCATGACCTCTCCAGCTTCTCTCTATAACCTCTTTCGAGTTAGATCACGATACATATCTTGTTCCTCCCGATGCGTGTTGCGATAGTCGAGACCGGTTGTCCCGACATTGTAAGGGAAATGAAGATCATCAAATTGAACTACTCCTTACTGATATCGACCTACCCCATTCTTGGGATGTATCCCTTGATCTTAAGCGTGGTGGATACAACAAGGTTGATATTGTGAGAGAGTGGAACCAATTCTTCTTGGCTTGTTCCCAACTGATATTGGTAACATCGATATGGAAACCGTTCAGGTAGACACTTTCCGCTGCTGATTTCCCATGATGATCTGACAGAATGGTGCCTACTTCTAACTCTTTGTCGCCTCGGACAGTGATAACTCTGTTACCTTTCATGAATTTGAGCTTCTGATGTAGAGAAGTGGGTACAACTCCCAATTTGTGAAGCAAGGGTCATCCTAACAACAACTTGAATGAGGGCTTGATGTCAAGCACTTGGAATTGAACATCAAAAGTTTCACCAGCCATGAAGATGGCAGTAGGGAGAGTTCCGACTACATCTCGTTGGGAGTTATCCTAGGCCATGATGCCTTGATCAGACGGGATGAAGTCACTGGGACCAAATCCAATAGCTGTGGCCGTGCTTAGTGGGCAGATGTTCAAAGCAGAACCAATGTCCACGAGTACGACATGTACCTTCTTCTGATTACATAAAACAGTAACAAGGAGATGCTTGAGTGATTCTTTCCTTCAGGGGTCAGATCTTGATCTGAGAATGAGAGGGCTGTAGAGGCTCTGACTGCTGCAACCAGATTCGTAAGCTGCTCGGGTGTAGTGTCCTTCGACACTTGGGAAGTCTGCAAACTTTTGAGGAGAACCTCTAGGTGTTTAAGGGATACCATGGTAACCCCCATGGTGAGATGTCTGCCTGAGTCTTGCTGAGCTGCCTGATGATGTTCAGATCCTCCTTATCAATCTCTATGTTAACAACCTTCCGTTTGACAGCGTCTGATCTGAGTTCTGGGGGTTTGTAGTTCCTACCACCCCTAGTGAGATGTCCTACTTCTGAAGTTCCAGGATCGTTAATTCTGCAATCTTCTAGCAAAAGGACAAACGGAGTTTCGTCTATTCCAGCCTCTTCTAGGTCAAGAATATAAGGTTCTTCATCGAGGTCTGCACTGATGGCAAGGGGATAGGGTTCCTCTTCCCCAATTTCTCGTATGTAATTGTTGTTATCGTTACCCCACGGATAGGGTTCGATAGTACAAATTAAGGATGAGAAATTGATCTGCAAAGGTTCGGTGAAGATGGCATTTGTAGTGGACGAAGACAGGTTATGATTCAGAAGAGGGTTGGTATTGATATTTGGCCCAGAAGGGAGAATGAATTGCTTCTTTTCAAGAAGGTCTTGGATAGCATCTTTCAGAGTGAGACACCTATCTGTTTGGTGTCCTCTGCTTTGATGGTACTCACAGTACTCTCTGTTGTTCCAGTTTCTTAGCAGAGGATTGGGAGGTGGACGAGGTGCAAGTAGAAATATTTTCTTCGCTTGGAGAAGTAATTTCATGATGGTGGTGAGGTTGGATGGTAAGGGAGTGAATTCCCTGGGTGGCTTGTTCATAATGGCAGGTCCCGGAGGTGCATTGTTCTGTTGCCAAACGACTGGAGGTTCAACAGTTTCTGGAACCGACTTTGTTTCATTGACTTCCTTAGACACGGAAGGCTTTTTGGGCTGAGCATTTCTAGATTCGGAGGAGGCTTTACTGAGCCAACCACAAGCCATAGAGTCCTCAATCTTGTTGCCGGTATCTATGAAGTGTTTGAGGCTGGTGAAACTCTGAATGGCCATGGGATGCTGGAAGGACAAGGTCAAGTTGTTGCTGCATCATGTCGATCTGCTCTTCCTCGGTGGGCCGCTTGAGCATTTGAGCCGTCTTATGATGCCAACGCTATACAAAATCGAAGAAGGCCTCCAAGGGTTCTTGCCTGGTGGTCTGAAGATCTTGGCGGGAGGTTTCAATACCGTCTTCCTAAGAAAACTACTTGATAAACTCATTCATAATGCATTCCCAACCCAAAGTAGGCAATTCAGGCAGACTCAGAAGCCATTTCTGTGCTACACCTTTCAAAGACATTAGAAAGACGGGGCGAGCTGTTCTAGTGACAGACCCTGTGATTGCAACATGCTTTCAAATACTACGAGATGGTTACGAGGACATCCGGTCCCATCGTACTTGTTGATGTCATGCCATTTGAAGCTGGCCAAGAGCTGTACATCTGAAAATAATTAGACGTCTCAAAAAGATAGTCATGTTGATCTTTGAATCTTGATAACCTTGAGGTCCTGAATGAGCTTGGCAAACTTATCTTCCCATTGTTTCAGAATTTGGGAAAAAGGATGATCCTCATCCACATATTGTTCTACTAAGAACGGGTTCGGAGGCTGAGCTGTAGACTGGTTAGTGGGTTGAACAGGTATGGTTTCCTGAATAGGAGGAGTTGGTTGTTGAGGTATAGTGGGTACCATAGTGACCTGAGGAGGTGATCTCAACACAGCATTTTCTTCTGAGACTTGGCGGAGATTCTGAGTTAGTTTAGCTACTGCATGTTGCAGTTCATGGATAACCTGAGGCTGGTCCATAGGTTCTCTGCCATGATGGTGAGCAGAGTTGAAGGACTAGATGGTCCTAAAATTTCTACTGAAGGAGTAGGAATTGAAGGGCTAGGTAGGTCCAAGGGTCTTTCTAAAAGAGGCTTGGGTATGGGCCCGGGCTTTTGACTTCTTGGGTGCAATAGTTTCAAGTGTAAGAGCTTTCTACCTGCAGATGGGAGGATATACTAGTTTTAGATTTTATCCATGCAAGGAGGAAGAGCTATGCAAGCCATTGGACGAGTACAAATAAAACCTTTATTTCATTTATATGTCTGACCAATATTTTACATTTTGTACAACAAGGCCTGTGCTAGCCTGACTTATAGCACTATTTTTACAAGACTTTAGCAAAAAAGGAAAGAAAATTGTTATTTTTTGTACAGAAGTAGTCGATAGCCTGGCAATCTTGAGTTGGACGGAAGGTAGCATGGAGTTAATCGGCTTCTAGGGGCTCTTCATCCGGTGGGATGTGTGCAAGGAGCGCGGAGTAGGAGTCCGGATGTATCCTTTCTCCACTTGGAATATAGATGTCGCTCAAGGGGACTACTATGCGGTTTTCCCATGCTGAGTAGAGAGTTCTGCCGAGATTTGAGCTAATTTCTCTTGGCGGATAAAAATGCGAGAGAGGTTCCCATGGTTGTTGTTTTCCTCCGAACTGACGCATGATCCGGTGAGGAATGTAGAAGGACATGTTCTCTAGATCAAGGATATAGACATACTCGGTTATGGCGGTTTTCATGGTGAAAGAGTTATAACCCAAAGCCCTACAAGCGATATCATAATTGTCACGGGTTTCTAACCAGTCATGCCACTCAGGTACACTATGAAAATGAACTTGTGGTTTCCATGACCCAAAGTTCGAGATGAAAGGGGTAGTCCGGGGACGAGGGACTGCAATGCGAAGCTTTAGACACAACCAAATGTAGAGAAGGGTTGGGCATCCTGAAAAGGGAAAGTGAGGGTACTTAGAGACACGGTCTAATCCTCTAAAAGTTTCAGCGAGTATAGTGGGTATCGGGTTGGCATCTAGTGACAACTGGTCCACAACACTGAGAAGGCAAGGGTAACTATGTTATCCTCTTGACACATAAGGAATTTGGTGTATACACAAAGTATATATGCCTCATGACGACATTGCTGGAACGTCAGGTCCTCTAAGTCTCCGTCTGGGGCATAGGTATCAATGACCCTATCTAAGTAAAGGCCATCTGAGGATACGAAATCCTCTGGGTTGTGTCCTGGTACGCAGACCAGTCGAAGACACATGAGTCTATTGATTCCATACCTAATTTCGGGACGAATGATGGGCCCGTTTTGCAAGTACTGCAAAAGAGTACAACATTCCTCGAAAGTGGGACACACTTCCTGAAGACCAAAACAAAAGACATGGTATCGGGAATCCCAGCATTTGGTAGCGGTTTTGAGGAGGTTCCACTCTATTGGGATAGAATCATACAGGGGGAAGGTTTGCTCATGCTCTGTGAGATGATTGAACCATAAGTAGCTTCTTGACTCACCATAACTTTGAATCCATTTGGACATCATTTATGCAAACATGGTCTGTTCCATACAGAAGATAACAAGGAAACTTTCCGACAAATAAAAAGATAGATAAAATACCTATGCACACACTTTTTATTTATTCACATTTCGTTTCTCTTTTACACAGAGGCCTTTAACATACTATTTACAAAGCAAAAACAGGTAAAAGAAAAGAAAAACGACGTTCTCTATCTTCTACATAGGTTGATCAGCGACCGAGAGTTAAGATCCTGCCAGCGACTTCTCTCTGTAAAGCAAGGTAATATTCGGGTGACACTTCATTTCCTTGGGATGAAGAAATGCTGAGGAGAGGGACAATATTTCTCTTTTTCCATTTTGAGGCAATCTTACTTGCCATCCACTAGGTAAATCCTTCTGGAGGGGAGAAGTGATAAAGGGGGCGACAAACTTCCTGCCTGGCCCCATACTGGCGCCTAATGCGATCTGGGATATAGAAAGAAGTTTCTTTTAAGGCCAGAATTTTAACATAGTTGGATTTGTGGGTTGTCAAGGCAGCGGATGCGTACCCATCCATCTTCCAAAATATGTCTCCGGATGACCGGTTTCCTAACCAAGTGATCCACTTAGAAATGGTATCGAAGCGCTGACCAAAAGCCTAAGAGCTAAAGTTAAAAATGGAGATATTATACAGGTGTTAGATTGGTTGAAAAACCCCGAGCAAAATCGTTACACTTTTGCGGAAGAATAAACCGTGTAGAATAGAAAATTTGCTCTAACCTAAGATTCCTAGGGACTACTTGATTTTAATGTGATTTAATAAACATAAATATAAATACCATATTTTGCTGATGAGAAGAAAAACGTCTGCGCGATCTACTCCTCGAAAATCCGCCAACGATCTAATCGATGCGAAATGAATTGAAATCTAAATGGGGCGTGGCCAAGTGGTAAGGCAGCGGGTTTTGGTCCCGTTACTCGGAGGTTCGAATCCTTCCGTCCCAGACCGCTTCTATCAAAACAAAGTACCACATATCCTTGACACCAAGAAAAGAAATGAAAAAATGGTTTCTAGAAAAGAAAGGAATTTGCAGGAATTCCTTTGTAATAAGATTCGAATTCCTTTGTTACCAAAATTATCGTTGAATGATCCATTTACCATCTTTCCTTTCGGAGGAGTCAAAAAATACTATGATGGTTCCGTTGCTTTATATATTTATCTCGTCTGTGATTCAGCAAAGAACTTCCAGGAACATTTGGAACTTTTCGTTTCTGAACAGAAGCACCGTTTTCAAGTAGTCTTCGATTGATTACGTATTAATCAATACCAAAGTCATCGTTTAATAGCTATTTGGCTTCAACCTCCTCCCCCCCAAAAAGTGGAAGATCTAGTTACGATTAGAAATAAACCGCAAGTTGAATCGATGGATTCCTTTCTTTGCATGAAAGATCTTGTAAACAACTATTTGTTTACTTTATAACCTGGCCTAAATAAGATTATAATATGGGAATATGTATTTAGATCAATGGAGCTTTATTGGATGTTTGTCTTTGACTTAGAACAGACAAAACTAGTTGATGGAATTGAAGAAGAAGAGAAAGACTTTGAAATGTCTCTACCAATTTCCAATACATGGAATTATAAAAGAGCTCTTTCAAACTCTATTCATTTGTCTTGTATTTATAAAGTTCTCAATTTTCATGTACACAACCCAAAGCTTTTAGAGAAATCTCACAAAACATGGAAACCAGCCAGAATTAGAAGCTCGAAACAAGCTAGTTGGCTTTTTCAAAATAGAAACCAAACAATGTGGCAGTGTTTTTAGAAATTCTTGGACTTTTACAAATCCCTAAATTTAGTTTTTTTCAAGTAAAAACGTGGTTTCTTTATTTGATAAAAACAATCCCAAAAAATGTCTAACACATTGTTTTCTTTTTCAACATTCCCACTATAAGCCCATAGCTCAAATTTTGACCTCATTTTTAGACAAGTAAATGGCCGAATTAGAAACAATCATGAACTACAAAGTTGTAGATCTTTCAAGACCCTACAAAACAAGTACTTGCACTTTAATTTTTTACATACATGAGTAAGTTATGATTGTTTTAGTAAAACCAGTCTATAAGCTAAACTTACAATTATTTATTTAATTCTTTTAATTAAATAAACATATTTCCTCCTATCCAATGGGATAAAAAAATCCATCCATATTTTTCTATAATTCCCAAAATACCCTTATGTTTTATTCCCAATTTATCCCATAGTGCATATACACTCTATACATTTTATATATCCTTTCAATGCATCCAATGCCATGAAACTAGTTCGTGTATGCAACTAAATGAATGCAAGACCATCTAATAGATAATAATAGGTCAATCGAGTAGTGAGTGGGATCGTAGTAGGGATTCAACGGTAGATCCTACAGAACCCACAAGTGGGCCCTACTGTGATTATTGCTCCGTAGCCAATGCTACAATCGCATTGAGTTAGTGGCCTCCATCAAAACGTAACCCTGAAGATAATCGTCAAATCATCATACCCCTAATCACATCAAATGTGCAAGTCCTTTCTCCAAGTCCACATCTACTGAGTTGAGTCCTAGGGGGTGGACATTAGTTACCCCTGGGCTCACTCGCGGTATACCTTTCAGTCAAGCAGTGTTGGCCCGCAAATGCATTTGCTAAAATATTTCAAAACTTATTTTTGTGAAATCCTTTTTGATATACACTTTATCAAATCCACCTGGCTACGTATTTTTCTAGGCCTACTGCTTTGGCCAAAACCGTAGATGTTATCCTATAAAATAGGTGGAGAATTCCATATCGGGTATCACTATTGACCTCGAAGGTTTGTTCAACACTCTAGTATTACCCTCTAATGACTCCAAGAGAATCACGGTTAGATAAACCAAGAATGAGAGACTCGCCAACAGACCAATATGACCCCTCAGGTCAAAGGACATGTAAACGGTCCTGTTTGGTAGAATAGCTCAACTATCTCCTGTCCACAAGCTATTCTAATATTATTCCGTTCGGTACGCAATCTCGTTATCATACCCATTCTATCTTGCTTAGGGTCCACTGCCCAAGTGATTGAGATAAGTCACTCCACATCACGTGCATGTCGACAAGATAGATGCTAGTTGTATACAGGAGGAGGTGTCCAACCTTGACCCCAACTAAGAATTATAAAGGTCTGCAAAGAACTGGAATCCCATATCTCCTTGCTCCCTAGGATCTGTGAATCCATGAGCATGGGTTTCCTACTTTGCTATCTAAGGACGAATACGTGTCAATAACAAGTAGCATGTCACACATATTTAACTTATAGTTACCCATTAATTGTCATGAAAAGAAACTTTTATTGATTAATAATATGGGTTTGCAAACATAACTTTCGACAAAACTACTATTTGCGCATCAGGCTAGGGTAATGACATCCCTAGTAAGAGCAGGCATTTTATTGATTAATAATATGGGGACACCTTTTTAGACTCGCTCGACAGGCCCGAGGTGGGCCAAAGGTTTAGTGTATTCCTATTTTGGAAGATGCTCACATCTCTCATGAGTAACTGGTTTTGGCCTGCCTAACTGTAAGCTCAGCATGCCATATGCGGGCATGGTAACATCTACATGCGTATGCTGGGCTTATGCATTGTGATGAAGGCTTGAAGGTTCCTCTTGTCGAAGTGATCAAACAACCCTTGCCAGGTGTGCCCTAGCGCAGCGGGAAGTTTAATTCATCATCATTTTAACGCCACTACAAGGGGCGACGTGCAAAGAGGTGGTGCTATCACATCAAATGGAGGTGAGACCAACGGCAATCTGGTGATGAAATCCCAAAAGTTACCGAATCCGTTTCAAGTGCTAGTCACTCCCGAGGGTAATAGGTATGCAAGCAGGTGATGAAATCCCAAATGGTGTGTGCGTGTTTGGATAAACTAAATAGGTAAGCCTAGGTGAATCCTGGGGCATTTTTGCGCAATTGGCGGCAATTTTGAGCATTGGCACTTGCAATCCCTGCATAACAAGCATAACAAGTATATGGTACTTGAAAATAAGTCTAACATTTGTTTTATTTCGCATGTTAGGAGCATTCGCAACTTGCGAAGTGTTCGCAACTTGCAGATACCCCTAAAGGCTACATCGGGTTAAGGATAACCCTAATAAAAGAGTAAAAGCCAAATTATTTAGTTGAATTCTTCGACATTGCCAAGGTAAGTTATATAGAGTTATAACCTTTTTTTATTTTGATAACAAGTCCGCTGAAAGAAAAATCAAGAGGTCCCCAGCAGAGTTGCCAGTCTGTGGGAGCCGTTTTTTCCCTTGCTCGTAGGACCACAGGGAATCACCACATCAAGTTCTCAATGGAGTGTTTATTTGATCTGTGTTACTTGTGGACCAGGGATCGAAATCCTAACTTCGTAAGAAAGAGAAACTCAGAGTCTCTACCTAGGTCAGGACCTAGGACCCGTGCCAGTTCTTCTAAGGAAATGAGTAATGAAACTCGAATTTCGTTGGAAGAACAGTAACCAAAGTGGTTCTTTTGCTCTGGGCATACAACCTTAAATTTTACCATGTTTGTTTAAGGCATAGTCCTTACAGATATCTGGGTAAGGGTAATGATTACAATCGGGGAAGGTTTTAGGCACCCCTCTTGCTCGGACGAATCCGGTCTCTTAACTTAGATTGGCATTTTTCGAAGGATTTAACCAGGATAACTTATCTTTTTATCCTTTATTTAGGTTATGCTTAATTCCAGGATGTAGATGAAGTGAATTTACAAAAAAAGACAAAAAATAAATGGTAGTTATCCTGATCGATGTTGTAAGTTGTATACGGTTTTCGGAAGATCTCGCAACTACTCACGATCAGGTTAACTTAAATTAAACGGAAAAAAGACAGTGCAGAAAGAAAGGTAGAGGGATTTATATTATAAACTCTGGGCAAAGGGAGCCGAGATCTTATAATGTCAACACCTCGTACCTTACTTTGTAAAGGAAATTACATAAAGTAAAAGAAAGGCAGAGGGATCTATAAATATAAGTAAAGTGGAATCCTCTAAGCCGTGGTGGTGCCACGTGTCAGCCGCTCTCTATCCCGTATATTAGAAAGGTTTCTAAAATCGCAATTAGGGGCGTCTTTGGCAAAGTATCTCATTCTCGCCTAAATCGCAATTACCGCCACGTACCACGTGACTTTTAGATTTTCAAAATGACTTTGTAGTTTTCCCAAAAAAAAAAGAGATTTGCATTACCTCCCGTATAGAAACGGACTCCTCCCATTCCACGTTTCCATTTGGTTCCTTGATTTATCATGTGCTTATCTTTGCAACTAATTTCCAACGTGGCAACTCCAAATTCACAGTGATTTTTTGCCTAAAAAACAATTGTTCCCTCATAAAAATAGGTAAGAAAGTTTAAGCTTGCATGGGTTCTTTCTTTGGTATATGAGTAAAAAGGATATCCACAATGGCTGAGTCTACAAATTTTTTTTTTCACTGCTCACTACTTGAAGCTTTGATGTCTCTGGCAAGTCTGAAGAAAATGTGCCTTGCCTCTTCTCTGATTCCCAAATCTGGATCTACTTTGAATTTTCTTCTTATTTCAGAAGGTGTACTCTCGCTCTTCCAGTGCCAAGCACTTCGAATTTTGAGAGAAAATGGATAAGAATGAGGAAAAGCCTTCCAAAGTCTCGATCAAACAAGACTCAAATTATTCAAGGGACTTGAATAACTTTTGATTCACCCTTAGATAAAATGTATTATTTTTTTATGGTAAGGCTGATCACTCTTAGAGTAATCTCAAAGACCATTTCAAGAGGCTCTAATTTCCTCCGTCAAGATTTCCGTCATGGTTACCCTCTTTAGATTGGTCAGTTTTGATGCCTCTAGTTTAAAAGGATATCAGGATCCTACCCTATTTAGGTTGCTTCTCTGTCTCCTTGATTTCTCTC
Organism: Tasmannia lanceolata; assembly: GCF_043159265.1. Lineage (NCBI taxonomy): Eukaryota > Viridiplantae > Streptophyta > Magnoliopsida > Canellales > Winteraceae > Tasmannia > Tasmannia lanceolata. The sequence continues at coordinate 6,955,180 of NW_027518688.1, read as the reverse complement.
TTCAAAAGAAGTCATAACTTTTGCTTTTCAAATTTTCAGTCTAAAAGACCACTTGTCTTAACTTTTGCTTGTTTCACTAGAAGGGCTTTCTAGGTGGGCTTTGGTTCAAAAGGGTAAGATGTTTCTTAGGTTCAAACGATTTGGACCGAATCTGGTCTTTCCAGACTGCCTACGTACCCCAAAAATGGAGGATCAGATCCGCGTAGTTTGCTTTTTGGGGTTTAACAAAGAATGGTTTAGCTTTTAGCTTCAAAATTTTGAAAGGGGAATGATCCCCAAGGTTGGCCGAATCTGAATTAATCAGACTGCCTATGTACCCCTGAAGAGGTGGGGATTAGGTCCACGTAGTGTGCATAAATGCCCTAGGTTTATAGCTTATTTGAAAGAAATGTTTAGTTGTAACTTTTGGCTCAAAGGGTTTACAAAAGGATTTTTAAACGCTGGGATTTTGGCCATAAAAGTTCAAACGTCCAAGGATGGCCTCCTAGTGTATTTGGCGTAGAAGCTCTTTTGCTTAAGGTTCATAGACTATGAATTTTTTTTTTCGAGGAGTCCGGTGGCATGTCAGGCAAGGCTTCAACTATGGTGCTCCATTCTCTTCTCAAGATCTTGAATTTATGCTCAAGATTCTTCAACTTTTATTTGTGTCCAAATGGTGAAGATGATTCTCATATGCGATCTATCTCATTGAATCCATCATCTGGGTCTTTGATATTTCAAAAGAACTGTCATAAGGACACATTCCCTTCCCTTTTGTCTTTCTCTCATATTCTCTTTTCTTTCTGGATATTAAAAATGTGCTTATTCTTGAAATATTCCACCTCGGAATCATAATGAAAACACACAGCCCAATTGTTCTTTTTAGGGTTCAAATCTATAATACGATTTCCTTGCCTGAAAGTCTTCTCTCAATATCTCATCAGCTCCACCGGATTTCTGACGCCCATCTCTCTTGAATTTTGCTCTTCGACCTGATGTCTAAAACAGACGGAGTCTCGCTTTACACAACACAGGGCATTCACCCGGTTTATCCTTATAAGATCAAGCAAGACTACTTTGAATCTCTTTAAATAGGTTTATTAATTCTTCATGCTCCTAGGGAGATAAAGTTTTGCTAATTCATCTTTCCCGAGTTTCGAATTTCGATACCACTATCAATGGCTTTGATTTCTTCTTCAAGTGGCTATGCTCGATGCTTTTCCTCTCGTTTGACATTTTTCAGATCTCGAGGGGAATTTCGTCTGCATTCTCATCCGAGAAGGGTGTCTTTAGTTATTTAAACATTAGATCTAAGAGTGAATCATAAAACATTGAAGATACATAACCAAATGCTTAATTGAATTGAAAACTTTGAAGTACATAGATGATTCACTGACACGCCTCTATGGGCTTTACATCAGATTCGACATAAAACAAAACATTGACTTTAAATACGAAAGACTTGACAAACATGACACATTTTTTTTTAACATTGACACTACAAGATTCATCAACTTTCAACCTAGGAGTTGGTATAAACTTCACAAAGAACAAATCTTGAAACAAGATACTTGACATATGACTCTTGAAACATGACACTTGAACAGAGGCAAGAAATTGGCACTGAAGTTCATAAGTAACACGCCTTCCTCCATGATAATGCTGGCTAAGAAGTTCGACCCTGATTCAGAAACCTTGGAAAGGGTGGTCCTCTAAAGTCCTGTTGACTTGGCCCAAATTGCCTTTGAAAACTTGTTGGTGACATCACCTTCTCTGCCTCAACATTCTCATGAGATTCACCCTCTGTCATTTTTTCTTTTCCCTTCGAATTATTCCCCGGCTCTGAAGTGACATAAGTGACGGGATCTCTGGGAAGTTGAATGGTTCTTTCAAGTGTCTGGTTAACAAAAGCATAGATTTCAGCGAGAGCAGAAGGGTCTTTCTCTATCCAGTTCTGGATTGCATGTTTCAAAGGTAAACAATTCTCCGTCAGGTGACCGATTCTCTATGATACTCATAGTATTGATCCATCCTCCAATAGTTGGGGAGTGGTTTAGGCACAGGTTTAATATCGGGAAGTCTCAAACAACCTTCACTGACCCATTTCTTCATGATAACTATAAGAGAACATGGCATTTGGGTGAATTCTCTTTCCCGTTTCTGACCTATCTTTTCTTCCTCTACCACTTACTTCTTAAAAGGTTGGTGAGATGATCCAACATTCTTAATCTCCTTCGGAGCAATGGAAGGCTTCTTAAGAGGTTGGCGAGAAGGTCCAACACTTTTAACTTCCTTTGGAGCAATGTAAAGCTTTTTCCCGTTATGCAAATCAACATATCTATCAAGGATTAAACTCTGAACCGAGGCCTCTTCTGTCATAGTAGCCATATCAATAAGTTACTTTGGAACAGAGTCACGTTTAATGGACAAGTGCTGCATCTAAATTTGCATCTCCCTTACTTCCTCAGTTAGCATAGCCATCTGACCAAAGAGCTTGACCATCCAGTTTTTCATTATGACAAGTGTAGTCCTCTCAATAGATTCTTCTACAGTTTGAGTGTTTGGTGGGACAGTTGGTGTTTCAGAAACAGGGCGAATGAAGGATGCAGGATTCAAGATTGGTTCTTCAGTGGATATGGCATTTATTGAGGCTAAGAGTGGGACAGGTGTGGTCTCAGAAATAGGGCGAATGAGGGATGCAGGATCCAAGATTGGTCCTTCAGTAGAAATGGCATTTATCGAGGTTGGTGGTGAGACAGCATGAGTGTTCAGAGGCCCTGAGGTAACATCATTCTTTTTTATTGTGAGTCCCTCCTTCTCAATCCTATCTTGTACTCTATGCTTCAGCGTAAAACATTTATCAGTCGTATGACCTGAACCACGATGATATGCACAATATAAATTCTTTCTCCAATTCTTATGCAGAGGATTAGGTAGGACTCTGCGTTCCGGCAATTCAATCTTGATGGCCTCGAGCAATTCCCTGAGAATGTAGGATAACGAACAAGGGAGCGGGGTAAATTTTCTTGTTTTCTTTTCTGCCGATTTTCCCCTTCCAATACTGTTTTGACTGGAGTCCTAACAGAACTGACATTATGTACCTCCTTTGGCTCAACCATAGGTCTTTTCCCTTATTTGATATCAGATACAGTCTTGGCCCTCAGGACTTTTGCTAAAGCATCTTCAGTCTGGGTTCACATTTTTATTAGATGGTCAAAACTTGGGTAGTGCTGAGGTGCCATGAAGTGAAAATACGGTGAAGATAGACTTTTGATCACCAATTTAATCTGGTCTTCCTCAGATAATCTCTGACTTAACTGTGCCAACTTCCTCTTCCATCTACGAATAAAAGAGGTGAAGGTCTCCTGAGGACCTTGTTTCAACTGTTTCAGATCTCTCTTGGTAACTTCGATACCTCCATTGAAAATTGTTCGACAAGTTAGTTTGTTATGGCCTCCATAGTTATGACTTCTTCAGGCTTCAGACGTAAGAACCACTATTTTGCGATTCCCACAAGGGATACAGAGAATAACTGTGCCATCTGCTTGGGGTTGAGTCCATGTTGTTGGAAAAGCTTTATGAGCCATCCTACATGACTCCGAGGACACCCAGTCCCATTATATTTATCATAGTCAGGAGTTTTGAATTTAGGTGGCAGAATAGCCTCAGGGGGTTATCATAAACTATGAAATATCGAACTTCTTTGGCCCCTGAAAATGTCATATTTTCTACATCTTGAGCCAACTTTCTGAACTTGTCATACATCTCCTTCTCCAACCTGTCATACATTTCTTTCTCTTTGTTGACCATAGGTGCACAATGTTCCTCATCATATTGCCCATCCTCTAAATTGATTTTAAAAGGTGAAATTGTTGGTCTGTTCAAATCTGGAGATGCAACTCGAGGAGATTGTGGTATTGGCCCTCCAGAAGCGGAGGCCTTTTCATTATTCTAAATTTTCAGATGGGTGATCTCCTCTCTCATGCTTGCCATCTCTTGAATGGCTATCATAGGATCAACTGAGTCAGCCATTGGATCAGTCTCGAGTGAGTATTTCCGGAAGTAAAGTATTTCCAAAAAGGAAGTAAGGGTACTCTAGGTGTGACAGAAGAATCAAAATAAAGAACGAGTCTAGATACCGAAGAAGGTATAGACCAAGTGGGTTTTAACTAGTTATCTCTTGTTGGAGCGACGCTTGCTCTCTTTTAGAATCCTGAAACGGAGGTTAAAACACAAGGTTAAATGAATGATAATTGAGATAAATTATCTTGTACAAATAGTGTTAAGGATAACCATGAACACACTTAGTTATGAAACAGGTAAGAGTTAATCTATGAAGGTCAAAGAAAGGTACGCATTGATGACATGACCTACACCAATAGGGTCTAAGGAATCCACAATCTACTCATTTAAGTCTTCGTTGGATATAACTGTTTTTCTTTTGGGTATGAAAGAGTGAGGAAAGATAAACACCCCTAATTTAAATAGGTTTCGATCTCAGCAACTAATCATGCACTCAAAGGGTACATGTAAGATCAAACTTTTCCGTCAATGATTTCGATATGATCCAAGGGTAAAAGATATATGATAAGTAAAAATGGATCAAATGAAAATTCAATGGCTCAGATAATAGACCAATGGTCATAAGAACGACAAAATTAGGGTCAAGGATCAGATCTAAAATCTGAATAATGGATATCAACAACTGTACGATCAACATGATCAGAAATGATAGATCATGGCCACAAAGATAGCGGACAAGCCATCGACTAGATCTTAGACAACAGATAAACCGACAAGAATTTAACCTAATAACAAAAATTTAACCTAATAAGTAATATATACATGTAGACACCCCATTTTGACCAGTCCCTAAAACCTCCATGTTTGTGCAAAACCCTCACAAAATCAGAAATTTATGGCCCCAAATTCCACCCTAAGCTAGGTTAGGGTCCCACGAAGGTCTCTTCAAAATTTCGTTGAAATTCGAACAAATTTGCTTAGCGAACGGACCAATAGTACAAATAGCAAGGGGGTGAATTATCCTGAACAGGTGCCGAGCTTGGGCCATATGGGACACGCAAGATCGCATGCTCGTCAACTTTCCTCTCAATGGCGCGCCCATCACAATTGGTTGTGCCAATATCAACACCCTTATTTTGTTATAAAAAGACGTGGAGATCTCATCTTTTAAGGGGGGAAGCCCATTTGGTGAAAAAAAGAAGAGAGGGAGAGGAAGATGGAGCATGAGTAGAAGGAGAGGGGGAGTTGGGCCATTTTCTCCGGCCAACTGCCTTGCTGCCGGCCACTATTGCAAGTCCCGCACCCCATCACCATCGCTCCTACCACCATCAATCTCCCCTATTTTATCCCTTTGCACTCTCAACCACCATCTCCATCAAGCCCATTTTTGTCCAGCCCAAACCTAAGCCTTCGTCTTCTCCGGGCATCCCGCCGGAATCCGACCCTACCCCGACCTCTATTTGGCCGAACCACCACCACCACCTTCAACCTCTAACCACCACCTCCATCTCCGCGCCTCATCTCCAAAACCAACTCCGATTTTCATCTCTGCAAACCCTAACCTCATTTCTACTTCCATCTCAGATCTACATTAAACTCTCCTTCAAAACCCTCAATCCCACTTTCATACTGATGCTCAATAACCCTTGAACCCTTTCTCATTTTTCCATCTTCTCCACTATCAGATCTGACCATTTTTCAAACTCTAAACCCATTTCATTTGCTTCCATCAGCAAGCCCAAAACCAATTTCTCAGGCAATCTTTGCAATTTCCAAAACCCAGATCCAATCATTACTAGCTATTCAAAGGAGTAAAGATTCGCTACACAAATGAAGAAGAGAGAGCTCTAAATTTGGGGTTTGTTCGGAGGACAATCAAAATGCCATAGCATTTTTAAGGTAGTCTTTCTCAGTACCTTGTTAATTCTCTTTCATTTTGTTATTTGTATGAGTTATTTGATTTTCCAAAATCAATGCTGTTATGTAATTGTGTGTGGATTTTGGTTTTGAACTTAAAACTCTACATTTTGGATTTTTGTCATTGATGTTTTTTATCGTGGAAATGCTTTTCAACAGCAGGGATGTGGTTTGGATTTGGGTCAGGTTAAATTTTTGCTAAAAATGAATGAAAATCATGCCCATTATGATGGCTTAAGGTCTGTAAATTACAGTCACTGTTTATGGTTCGAATTTCATCAGATCATTAGGTTGCTATCTAGAGTATTTGGATTATATTCTTGATCTATACCTTCAAATCCCATTTGTGAACCATAATGGAAAATGTCCCTTCTGATCTTTTGGAAAATAATGTTAGCATGGCCATGTTTTGCTAACAGATGCCATCACAATTTGTTCTTTTCCTATTCAATTGGCCCAGAATGATGTCAGCCCAACTATGTTTTGATGTTTGCGAAATTCTAGCATGTCTTTTCTCTCTAATCTGTTTGCAGGGAGAATTCTATAAATTGAAATAGCACTTTGACAAGCACCTTAAGGGAAATGTTATTAGCATGATCATGTTTTGTTAGTCGCACTAGCGCATCTTATCTCTAATTATCTAAGGTGCTACCAAAGTCATTACCCTTCTCGAAGAGTCATGCATGCCCATTAAAAAGGAAAGAGGCATGTTGAATTTGTGCGATTATTTAAACATAATTGTACCAATAGCGGTCTCCTTCCTTGAATGCCCCAAATGCAAAATATCATTGCAGGAAGGTCTCACCAGCATTATCTCCTTGTTTGGCCCGATAATTCCCTTGGAGAGTAGCAATGTTCTAGGTGGGACAAAAGACTAGAATAAATAGTGTATTCGTGAAAGCATGATGGTAATGGTATCTTTCTCTACGACTAGTTGTTAGAAACCGACATTTCCATTATCATGCCTTTTAATCATATGCTGTCAGACTCCTCTATCTTCATTAGTTCTTTCCTTGGCTTTGAACACATGTTGATTAAGTTTTGATATATACATGTTCGAGTCATGCAAATGCAAGGTCTACTTCCTCAATTTCATTTATGTCATGATTCTCGATTCTTGATGCGTGCATTTGAGTACCATAGAGTTGGAAGTTATTGACATTCTCTTTGCCTTAGTATCAAAGCTTGGTTTTGTAAATAGCTTTGTTCTCATTGTTTGCGTCGAACCCTATGAATTCCATTTGCATCCTTAATAAAGGGTCAGGATTTACCCACTTGATTCGGTTTCACTTTGAATTGGTTTTCTCAGTACACATATTTGAATGATATATGTAACTCAATCATAGACCCAGTCCTCAACTGTAGTTAGTACTTGGTCACATTCCTTCTATGCCCCATTCTTAGGTTTCTTAGTGTGCATGTTTGGGGCAGTGCAGATGCAGAGCTTGATTTCCTAAAAAGGGTAAAAGGGCTATAATGAGGCTACTCGGAACCCCTCCTTTTTCCTTTTCTCTTCTTCCCCTCCAGGCTTTGTATCGACAAGTCTCATTTGAGATTACCTGAGCATCCTCTTGTCATCGGTGTTTTTTTTATTAGAGTCCAGGGCTCTCACCGGCATTTGATCTTTCCATCGATTTTTGGGAACTTTCACTCGGTTAGGCTATGACGGAATGTTTCTTGAGCCAACCCCTTCCCTTCCTGCCTTAGAGTTTTTGCAGGTTAAGAGGTTTCTTCCTCTTTAGGGTCCTGTATAGGGTTTAGGAGTCTGCCCTACCTTCATAGAGTTTAGGAGTCAGTCCTACCATCCTAGAGTTTAGGCGTCCGTCCTATCATCATAGAGTTTAGGAGTCCGTCCTACCGTCATAGAGTCATAGGAGTCTGTCCTATCATCATAGAATCTTAGGAAGCTGTCCTACCTTCTCAGAGTCATAGGATTTCGTCCTACCCTTCATAGAGTCTAGGATTCTATCCTTCTTTCATAGAGATTAGGATTCTGTCAATTAGTCTACGAGTCTGTCTCGTTGAATCAAAAACTCTTTTTTTAAGCAAAAATAACAAAAACATTTTTTGAAAAAGCTGTTTTCGAACTATGTTGACTTGATCCCTTTCCACAGGGTACGTAGGCAGCTTGGGTCCACCAAGTTCAGTCAAACATTTCAAAACTCTTTCAAACCTTTAAATAAAATCTTTTAAAACTTTACCAAACAAAAACAAAAATGGGCAAGGATGGTGATAGCCAAGTCACTCGGAGCCCCCTTTTCATTCCATTTTCAATTTTGATCATGGTTTTCTGATTTTTCGATGTTTTATCTGGTTTTGGGACAAACGACGACGTAGCATGGCTCCTTCACAGGGATTGTCCTCGCTGAGCCCAACGATAGGCTATGATGATTACGAGACTCGTCCGATCTTTAGCATATTATGACCGCTGGGTTTGATTCTTCTAGAATCTCTCTCTGAGCCTATCGTATGTCCCATTTTCTTTTCTCTGGCACTTTTGGTCCTCATATACCGTTGATTTTCCTATTCTTTTCTTTCCTTGCATCTTTTAGCTCATTGTGTGTTTGTCTTTGGTTTCTTATGTGTTACTTTTAGATTGCTTACTTTTCAAACATGTGATTGATTATTATTTTCTCAGCATTATCTCTTAATAGGCTCTCACGCTAGTGTGTTTATTCTACTGCTTTGGTTGTTTACTGTTGTGCTTATCTGTCTATTCACATGCTTAGCTGTAACATTTATTCATTCATCTTATCTTGATTATCTGCTTAGCTGTAGCTGTGCATGTGGTTGTTTACTGCTTTCTTAAATGTGTTGAGGTAGGATTAGATGTAATGAGTTAGGACTTGTTTGTTTTATTTGCCCATCCCTAGGTCATGCATGCTTAGGTAGATGTTTTCTCAGAGATGCCTGTTCCCATTTCACGTGATTTTTGCCCAAAACTCGTCGAAGTTAATAAAAAATGGCATAAGAGACCAGGTGCTTGCACTTAGGCGAATTTGGGGCGCCTAACACCTTCCCCATTCGTCATCAGGCACGGACTTTTGTATCTCTGGTTATCCGTTGCAACAGAGTACTTCATGAGATCCAGGGCCGACTTCCTTGGATGGTGACTCTTCATATTTTAGCTACGTCTTGGTTTCCAGACTTCGGTCTCCGGATCAAGAGGTATCTCACTTATATCGCTACCCATGCTGTGAGTGGCATCATTTCGAGAGTTCCTTGGTAGAGCTCTCCTTCACATATGTGGAGATCTCAGAGGATTGACGGGGATCTCGTATCCTCGCCACCTTCCTCGGGATCGGGGTCCACAATACACAACATGAATCTATGACACAACAAGAGAGTGGATACATAATCAAATGGTAGTAAATAAACCGTGGCCATGAGAATGACAAATACAGGCACTAAGAAAGAATGTAAATACAATTGATTAAAATAGGAATACCCCACTAGAAATGGGTCATAATCTAAACAATCGACAAAATCAGATATATACAAGAGATTTGTACAATCCAAGAATGAAATGACGGATTATATTGACAACAATGGCAAGAGAAATGCCACCAACTAAGTCAAAAGAATGTAAATATGATGAATTAGACCAGGAATACCCACTGAAAATGGGTCCTAATCTAAACAATCGACTCAACGAATTGGGTATGTACAAGAAGATAACAAAACTGTAAATCGACTCAGCAAATAAGACATGTATAAAGGAACGACACAACTGAACACTCGGGAAACAAAAAAGGTAGACCATGGTCAGAATAATGACAAGGAAAATCATTGACCAGATCGGAAGACTGGAGATGAAAGAATGTAGCTAACAGTTAGACAAGAAAACTTTACTGCTAGACAAGCTCTGGTCTAACGGCTAGCACAAAGAGCATCACCAGGATCACGAAATTTTAAACAAAGCGGATAACAAAGAATCAAGAGATAGACCATGGCCATAACGGTGGCAAAATAAAAGCCACATGCTAAGTCCAAATCTAAAGATGAAATGATATAATTGATCGGATTGGATAAGGAAACCTCACTAAATAAATAAGCCCTACAATAATCAATTATATATGCATACAACCTAACCAGGGGCACCAGCCCTAATATAATCTAGCAGAGTCAAGGAGATCTTGACTCATGACAAACTTGTGAGTGTACTAAGACCGTGTTGTAGCCACATAAGGTGAGCTACCCTAGTCTATAAATGGGATAAGACTACTAACTCTAGGCTCCACATGTGTAAGAAACACATGTTCGTCCATATATAAATGCAATATACATATATATAAATACATGCAACTCCTAATTGGGTTTCACTAAGTCAGCAAATATATTTATGTACATAATATATAAAATAAAAGTAGGGCTCCGGACTCAATCTATCTGGCACTATGCATATGATCCATACTTTAGATGTATAACACAAGTACACCAAGTGTTATACGTAGTATGCTTCATTGCTTATCGGCTACTGTAAATACAAGTACACCGAGTGTTTACGGGGGAAGCACTGGCGCATAGCTTAGAAATAGATACAACAGCACTATCAGGGTAATGACATCCCATCTGGCACGCACTGTATTCATCCCGTGGAGCCAAAAAACAATAAAAGAAATGAAAAAATAATGAAAGAAGTAAAGAATATGATAATGCATGCTGTGCAGTGTGTGGATCCTTCGTTTTATTTACGCACCTATCTGGTGCTCCTGGTTACTAACAATAGAGTTCCCATTTAACTTGATTTTGGCCTAGATTTCTTCAAAATTAATTAAAATGGTATTTTTACAGAGTTAGGCAATGTTTTAAGAACTCCCTAGCAGAGTCGTCAGCCTGTGGACCCCGATCCTGAGGGAGGCGGCTAGAGAATGAGTCCCCCGTCGGTCCTTAGGATCATTCACATGTGAGGAGAGCTCTACCAAGGAATTCTCGAAACAGGTGCCACCCTCACAACATAACACGAGTGGCGATAAATGAGTGAAGATACCTCTTGATCCAGAGCCACAGTTCGAAACCAAGACGTACCTAAAAATAACTCAGAGTCGCCATCCATGGATAAGCCATGGAACCCCAAAAACAAATCCTCTGTGCAATGGATAACCATAAATATATGTGGGTCCGTGCCTGATTACAGATGAGGAAGGTCTGAAGAGCATCTCAATCCGCCCTAGTGCAAGCACTTGGTCTCTTATGTCATTTATTATTAACCTCGAAGAGTTTGGGCGAAAATCATGTGAAATTGGAACAAATACCCCCAAGAGAACGTCTACTTAAACATGCATGGCTCGATGATAGAAATAACAAGCACACACAAAATAATAAAAGATAAGTGTCACCTAAGCATTGCTAGGTTATGAGTGACATGCCTAATGGGTGTCTAAGTTCTTGTGGACAAACACATGCATGCTACAGCTAAAGGTATAAGGTCTGCATAGGAAAGTAAGAAAACACAACAAAACATGCAATACGACTCGATACTACACACGACATAACACAACAAACCCTAAAACTCTAAATATTTTCGCCAGATTCTTTCGATGGTCTGGTATTCATCCAAAGCCGCCTACGTATCCCCGCCTCCACGAGAATCAAATCAACGTAGTTCTTTGTACCTATTCTAAACTATGATGCCTAGGACATCTAGACCACTAAACTAGACTCAATTCTAAAAGACCGGACTAATTTTTAAAGCTTCTTGTGAGATTATTTATATTTCACTGAATTGTGAATTTTAGGACACCCTATATGCCCTAACTAAATTTAAGTTTTTAACCCTAAGCTACCTATATCCTATGTGTAAGTAGGCTGTATGTCCTAAGAAAAATATTGGACAGACTAATCGCATTCTATTCTAGTCATCAGTCGGCGATGTGGATCGCCAACTCGCCAACTGACCGGACGGAGGCGTCATACTCCTAGCTAGGACAAACTCCTAACTCTAAAACAAACACAAACAAAACACACATCATATCAACGACGAACTACTAACTCTAAAACTCTCTATCTAAGACAAACTACTAACTCTAGAGGAAGATCTTTTCGAAAACAATGTTTTGGACGATTTTTATGTTTTTTTCAAAGAGTTGAAATGATTTATTTACCAAATTTGGCTGGTCTTGGGATAAAAATCCCAAGCTGCCTACGTACCTCTGTAGACACCCCATTTTGACCTGACCCCCAATTTCCCAAATCGAATAAATTCCCGAGATCGAATAAAATTCTGATTCCCAAATATCCCGAAACTCGAGTCTTAAAGTCAACTTCAGAATCTCCCGGAAGCCAAGTTTCAAATCCCGAAATCCGCAAAAAATCAAACCAAATGCGAAGGAACCCCAAAATTTTATTGACCCACAGTGTTCACTAATTGATACAAATTTTCCCAGGGTGGTTAACCTCTCTGAGAGTGTCCCTACAAATTTTAGAAGAATTTGACAACAAATAGAAGAAAGGACAAACAGGTTAGTGCAACCATCAAAGCATGGCAATGTTGATGCTATCTCCCTTTATTGCAGAAGAGGGGGTGAACTAGCATAATAAAGGTGCCCATTGATAGGAAGAAAAGGCAAGTAGTGCCTAATGGTAGGAGGGTGTAAAATCACCTTGTCCTAGGGGTATTTTAATAAAATGAGTGTTGCTTCCTTTGCAAGCAATAAACATGGGCTGTAGGATAAAAAAAGTGAAGTGTAGGGCTTGAATTAGATTAGAGCCTTCTAGATTTTTAGGGTTCTAAAAGGGCACTAGGGCTAGTAGAGGGAAAGGGATGGCTGAGATGAGAAGGTAGCAAATGGAGGGTAGGGATTAGATTAAGAAAAATCCTGAGTATAAAACCAAAAGAGAGCTCGTGAGATAGAGGAGGGATTTTTTTATTTTCCACACATAGTAGAGAGAGAGGAGGATAGCTACAGGAGAAAAGGGTTTTCTTCCCATTTTCATCAAAACAATAGAGAGAGAGAAAGAGCTTCCTCCTCCGACCATCTCCCTCTTCTCCACCCACTTCTCTCCAAATCCAAACCCATCTCTATACAATTTCTTCAACCCCTCTTCTTCTCCCTTCACCCTTCTCCATCTTAATCCCACCTCTGCGACTTTTCCATCACCGGAGCTCCGGCCACCGACCCTACCTCCTCCATTCTTCCATATTCTTTTCGTCCCCATCACAGGAGTTGTTTGCAGAGAAGAGGTTGAAAGAAGAACAAAGAAAAAGGGACAGATAGCAGAGATAGAGGGGCTCTAGCATCATCTTCCCCAACTTCCTCCTTCGGCCGGCAATCTCTTTTCCGGTCATTTCATCCCCATCCTCAATCTCAAAACCCACTTCATTTTCGTCCATTTCTTCACCCCAAACCCACTTTTTCCTCCATTAAATCCGCCCCACAACCATCTGCAATTCCTCCATCACCTAACCCTCCTTCACAATCATCTTCATCTTTTCATCCTCACCCTCATCTTCCTCAAAACCCACCTCATTTTTAAACCCTACTCCATTTCCTCTTCTCCGGGAACCCTCGTCGGAATCCGGCCGAAAACTCATTAAATCCGATCCTCCTTTCCACAACCTCCTCCATTAAACCCCATCTCCTTTAATCTCTCATCCCCTTGTGTCTTTGAAACCCAAAATCAATTCAAAATACCAACAAATCCCATTCCCACCACCACCAATCGCCTCCTACACATCATCTCCATCTTCATCCTAACCACCCTAATCAAACTCCATCTCTATCCCTTCCTTTACAGCCACAACCCATAACCCACATCAGCAACCTCCGATCAAATCTAGCCTAAACCCATTTCGAAACCCATATTAAAACCACCGTCTACCCCTCTTCATTTTCCCCTCTCCACCACCATCTCCCTGAAACCCATTTAGCTAGGCCCCATTCCACCGAACCCCCTACCCTCATCTCATTAAACCCTCTTACAATCTACCCTCTATTTTCCCATCACCAAGATCCTCCTCCTTCTTCCCACTATCTTACCCATCTATCTCCGATCAATATCACCATCTCCATCGATTCCGGCAACTTTGCCGGAATCCGACCCAATGGCCACCCTATCCGGCTCCCTCCGATCATTTCCCTCAAATTCATTACCCATTTGACCTCATCCTGTTATTTTGAACTCCCCATCACCTCTGTTGCTCTTCTCCACCATCAACTTAACCCACCAAATTCCGGCCATTTCCTTTGCCATTCGTTAATTCCTTCCACAAAATCTACATCCGCCACCATTGCCGCTAGCAACCATTACCATCGGAGCTTCAGCCAACTACCATCAACTTCGGTCAAGACGATTCGAAGTCATCACTATCCGGTAATCTCTCCTCTTACTCTGTATTTCTGCTCTCCGAGGTTTTTTATTTTTTATTTTTTTTAGATGGCATAAATTCGGCCTGCTTGTTTAATCAATTCTCCTTTTGATAATTACACCACCCAAATTCAATAAGGGCATTAATTCAGCTTGTCTGCATTCTTAGATGGCTTGAATGGCTTCATCTAACTTTCTTTTTTTTTATATAAGACAAGATGGCTTTGTGTGATATATAAGCACTATCTGTTGAATACCAAAGTGAGAACGGACAAGATGAGTTTATGCCATGGATAGAAGAGGATTGTGATGACATCATTTCCTTGGATATTTGATATTTGCACTACGACCCTTTGATAGTGGCAATTACCTTACATGTATGGAATGCTATGAACATGTTCTCTTTTTTGAACGATGAGATTACAGAGCAAGTCATGCCCACTCTTAAAGCGTATTAGTCCAAATATTAATTTCTAATCGTTGGTGCTGAGGTTAACCGAGTTTAACATTAGCACCCGAAATCATAAGATCACATGTTGTGCATGCTTACCGCCATGACTTGAGTTTTTGAGGAGATTGTGGAAAGGAGGATCGGATTTAATGGGTTTTCGGCCGGATTTCGACGAGGGTTCCCGGAGAAGAGGAAATGGAGTAGGGTTTAAAAATGAGGTGGGTTTTGAGGAAGATGAGGGTGAGGATGAAAAGATGAAGATGATTGTGGAGGAGGGTTAGGTGATGGAGGAATTGCAGATGGTTGTGGGGCAGATTTAATGGAGGAAAAAGTGGATTTGGGGTGAAGAAATGGACGAAAATGAAGTGGGTTTTGAGATTGAGGATGGGGATGAAATGACCGGAAAAGAGATCGCCGGCCGAAGGAGGAAGTTGGGGAAGATGATGCTAGAGCCCCTCTCTCTCCCTCTTTCTCTGCTATCTCTCCCTTTTTCTTTGTTCTTCTTTCAGCCTCTTCTCTGCAAACAGCTCCTGTGATGGGGGCGAAAAGAATATGGAAGAATGGAGGAGGTAGGGTCGGTGGTTGGAGCTCCGGTGATGGAAAGGTTGCAGATGTGGGATTAAGATGGAGAAGGGTGAAGGGAGAAGAAGAGGGGTTGAAGAAATTGTATAGAGATGGATTTGGATTTGGGGAGAAGTGGTTGGAGAAGAGGGAGATGGCCGGAGGAGGAAGCTCTCTCTCTCTCTCTCTCTCTCTCTATTGTTTTGATGAAAATGGGAAGAAAACCCTTTTTCTCCTGTAGTTTTCCTCCTCTCTCTCTATTGTGTGTGGAAAATAAAAAAATCCTTCCTCTATCTCACGAGCTCTCTTTTGGTTTTATACTCAGGATTTTTCTTAATCTAATCCCTACCCTCCATTTGCTGCCTTTTCATCTCAGCCATCCCTTTCCCTCTACTAACCCTAGTGCCCTTTTAGAAACCCTAAAAATCTAGAAGGCTCTAATCTAATCCAAGCCCTACACTTCACTTTTTTGATCCTACAGCCCATGTTTATTGCTTGCAAAGGAAGCAACACTCATTTTATTAAAATACCCCTAGGACAAGGTGATTTTACACCCTCCTACCATTAGGCTCTATTTGCCTTTTCTTCCTATCAATGGGCACCTTTGTTATGCTAGTTCACCCCCCTCTTCTGCAATAAAGGGAGATAGCATCAACACTGCCATGCTTTGATAGTTGCACTAACCTGTTTGTCCTTTCTTCCATTTCTTGTCCAATTCTTCTAAAATTTGTAGGGACGCTCTTGGAGAGGTTAACCACCCTATGAAAAATTTGTATCAATTAGTGAACACTGTGGGTCAATAAAATTTTGGGGTTCCTTCGCATTTGGGTTGATTCTTTGCAGATTTCGAGATTTGAAACTTGGCTTCCTGGAGATTCTGAAGTTGACTTTAAGACTCGAGTTTCGGGATATTTGGGAATCGGAATTTTATTCGATCTCAGGAATTTATTCGATTTGGGAAATTGGGGGTCAGGTCAAAATGGGGTGTCTACAGAGGCCCCTCTTTGGCAGAGGGTGCTTGTCGCACGAATGCCAAAGCCAAAAGGACAACGCATTTTGGCCTGCCCCGAAAATTGGTTAAAGAAGGAAAGACTTAAAGAAAATGATTTTGCGAAGATTGAATGTTTAGAAGCTTTACAAAGGATCGGATGCCACAGGGGTCTTTAGAAGGAATGCCTCAGAGGTCTTTGGAATGGATGCCTCGGGGGACTTTTAGAAAGGATGCCACATTGGACTTTGGAATAGATGCCGCAAGGGACTTTGGAAAGGATGCCTCGAGAAGGCGGATAAAACTAGCTTGCTTACGAAATTGACATGTCTGCGAAATTGACCCGTCTGCGAATGAGACACGGCCAGTGAGAGTTGGAGGTCAGCGAGAAGGGAATCAATAGGGATTGGCCTAGATGGCCAGATGAAAATAGCTTGCCTGCGAAAATGACCTATCTGCGAATGAGATACGGCCAGCGGGACTGAGGGTCATCGAGACGGGAGCTAAACAAAATTTGATTTGTCTGCGAAATTGACATGTCTGCGGATGAGACGCGGCCAGCGGGACTGAGGGTCAGCGAGACAGGAATCAATAAAGACCGGCCTTAATGACCGGACGAAAATAGCTTATCTGCGAAAATGACCTGTCTGCGAAATTGACCTGTCTGCAAATGAGACACGGCCAGCGGGATTGAGGGTCAACGAGACGGGAGCTAAAGAAAATTTGATTTGTCTGCGAAATTGACCTGTCTGCGAATTTGACCTATCTGCGAATGAGGCACGGCCAGCGGGACTGGAGGTCAGCGAGACGGGAATCAATAGAGATTGGAGAAATTTGATTGGATTCGAAATTAGAAGAGGATTTTGACTGACTCTATCGGGGATTAATTGATCATCTCTTGCTGAGAGAAATTAGGAGTGTATGTTCTCTGCTGAGGACAAGACTTGAATGACTTGCTGAGGAATTGATTTTGATGGAGAGTTCACTCTGTTGGAGAGTGGACTCAGCTGGAGATACTGATTTTGCTGGGGAGTAAATTTTGTTAGAGAACGGGCTCAGCTGGGAGTTGACTCGGTCGGGGATTCGGAGGCTTGACTCGAGATGTGCACATGTCTCTCATCTCAACTTGCCGAGGAGATTGTCTTGATTATCTTTGTGTGCTTGACATCTTTTATGACGCAAGTCATAAAAGATGCCCCTAATGTATTGGTGCTTCCATGACAAGAGTACAACAAGGCAATGTAAAGCTGATATTTCATTTCATAAACACTGGGATTACATGAGTTTTTGCCTTTTCTCTCTTTTTTTTTTGTACAATAGGGGAAGAAAACAAACACATTGCTGTTGTAACCTGAGAGTCTTCCTTCTGGTTCTTGCTTGTTTCTGATGCTGAGATCTTTGACAGACATGGGCAAAGTAATCTCTAGCATTTCTGGATTATGCTCTGACTTGTTCTGGTCTTTGAAGATGGCCTTTCTCTGCATGTCACCCCAACTTCAGGAAGAGACTAACTAAACTAGACTTTAACGACTTACACTCGACCCGACACACAAAAGACCGAGACTTCAAAGAGAAACTTGATTTGCTTCTGGACCTGATGAAACCAATGAATATTTTTAGCATTTTGAATGGTAATGGTCACCCACTCTTAGAATATATCAAATACCATGTTTAAAGGCATTACTTTCCTCTCTCGGTATTTGTGTCATGGTTATTATACCCTTTAGATTGTTCGGTTATAAATGCCCCTAGTATAGAGGAGTCAAAGAAGATCTTGCTGGCGCTATTCAGACTGTGATGGTGCCAACTCTAATGCTGAAGGTTACGCCCATTTTCTGATGCTCTGCTTCTTGCGGGAAGTCACTGCTATTCGACCAGATCGCCTAAGCGGGTTTCGATCTATCGGACCACTCTGCCTTGATTTTTGCCTGAATCACCTTTTCAAGTTTTGATCCAGCAGGCTAACACCCTAATTTTTGCCTAGACCGCCTTTCGGGTTTTCAGCCTAGCGGGTGAATGACCCTAACTTTTGCCTAGACCGCCCTTTCGGGTTTTCGGCCTAGACCGCCCTTTCGGGTTTTCGGGCTAGCTGGTCTTCAGACTCCATCTTTCTTTCTTTTTTCCTTTTGTTTTTTATGCCGCAAACCTTTGCCTATTGCACCAGAAGGACTTTTTAGGTGGGTTATGGGTTCACTGGATGGGATTTGGCTTTAGTTTTCAAGGTTTGAAGGTGACTGATTTTTGTTTTGAAAGAGCGACTGAACCCAAATAAGCCAGGTTGCCTAAGTACCCTGGAAGAATAGGGATCAGGTCGGGCGTAGTTCAAGGCAAAATGCCCCTTGCTTGAGGTTTTGGAAGATTTTTGATTTTGTTAAGGCTCCAAAGGGCATGCGAAGGATTGGTGTATTGGTTTTTCGGGATTCTTTTTTTTTTTTGAAGGTTCTGGCTGGCCAAAGGAGGCCTTCTGGTGCTCTAAGCATAATATTTCTTGAGTTGGTCCAGGCTTGTTGGCTCTGTTAATTTTTCACCATTTTGATCGAGGAGTCTGACGGCTTTTCCTGGCAGGACTTCGTCCACAATATAGGGGCCTGTCCAATTGGGCTTAAAATTTCCCCTGGGATCATAAACCGGTGCCCGAAAAGTTTTCAACACGAGATCTCCTATTTGCAAGTCTCTGATGCGAACTTTCTTGTTAAAAGCTTTCTCGATACGGCGTTGTTATCCCTGGACATGATATAGAGCTTTCAACCACTTTTCATCAATCATATGAAGCTCCTGGTATCTGGCTTGTGCCCATTCTGATTCTGAGAAGTCAGCCTCCATCATCACTCTCAAAGAAGGAATTCGCAGTTCTACAAGCAGGACAGCTTCCATTCCATACACTAATGAATACGGAGTTGCACCCGTAGAGGCTCTGATTGACATCCTATAGGCCCATAGAGCATACGGGAGCTTGTTCGACCAATCCTTGTAGGTTTCGGTCATTTTGCTGATGATAACTTTGACATTCTTATTGGCCGCCTTGACAGCTCCATTGGTTTGAGTCCTAGAGGGCGAAGACTTGTGATGCTTAATTTTGAACTCTTCGCATAAGTGTGCCACCTCCTTCTTGAAGTGCGATCCATTATCTGAAATCAGCTCATGTTATCTGCACATGATATTTGCTCTAATAATTCTTGCAACTGAAGCAGAGGATAATGAGGCATAGGAAGCTGCTTCTACCCACTTGGTGAAGTAGTCAATGGCAACCAGAATGTACTCATGTCCACTTGATGACTTCGGTGATATCTTCCCAATAATGTCTATTCCCCATACTGAGAAAGGCCAGGGCGATGTAAGAGAATGCAACTGAGATGGCGGCACGTGGATGAGATTAGCATAAACTTGGCATTTGTGACACTTCTTTACAAAAGCATGATAATCTGTTTCCATCGTCGGCCAGTAATACCCAAGTCTTGTGATCTTTCTTGATAACATTTTTCCATTCATGTGCGGTCCACAGACACCTTCATGAATTTGTTCTATGATTTCAGCAGCTCGATCTTCATCTATACACAAGAGCTAGATCCCGTCGAATGATCTCCTATACAATTCTCCACCACATGATAAAATTAGAGGCCAACCTCTGAAGTGTTCTCCTCTCTTTTCCCGAGGCTTCGGCTGAATGCCCCTTGCCCGAAATGAGATCTTTTATATCTGTGCACCATGGCTTGCCGTCTGGACACCTTGCTGCTATTTCTATTGCATTAACATGCGCCGGGGCCCATTGCAATCGTACTGCCAAAGGCTAGACCTCCATTGTCACAGATAGTTCCAACATCAACGCTAAAGTAGCAAGGGCGTCAGGGAAATGATTCTTCACTCGAGGCAGGTGAGTAAATGAGATGTTTCGGAATTTGCTGACCAGATACCCCAAGTACTCATGATACGGGATCAGCTTATCTTCTCGGTTTGACAAATAATCAGGATCGAGTCTCCAAACACATCGATGTCTTGGATGTTTAAGACCAGAGCTGCTTCGAGACCAGCAATGCATGCTTCGAGACCAGCAATTCATGCCTCATACTCCGCCATGTTGTTTGTACACTCAAACTGTAGCTTGATTGATATAGGGGTATACTCCTTTCTCGGCGATACCAGTACTGCCCCTATACCACGACCTTGCTTGTTCACAGCTCCATTAAAGTACATAGACCAGGTCGTCCCTGGGGCTTCGTCTTCTACAGTCATTATCTCTTCATCCGGAAAGTCTGTTTTCAAATACTCAACATCTTCTACGGGTACTTCAGCCAGCTGCTCAGCTACTACCCGCCCCTTGATTGACTTCTGAGTGACGCAAGTGATGTCAAACTCAGACAACAATAACAACCACCTTGCAGTTCTTCCGGCGAGAGCTGGTTTCTCAAACAAATACTTCAAGGGATCCATCCGTGAAAGAAGCAAGACCCTATTTGATAACAGATAATGCCTTAGCCTTTGAGTAGCCCAAACTAGCGCCAGACAAGTTTTCTCGAGCAGAGTGTACTTCTGTTCATACTCAAGCATCTTCTTACTGAGATAATATATAGCATTTTTTCATTTCGACTCTGGATCTTGCCGGGCCAACATGCATCCCATCGCTGTATCAGTCACAGACAGGTACAACAACAATGGCTGGCTTGGCGTAATTGGTGACAACACTGGAGGAGAGGTCAAACACAACTTGATCTTTTCAAAAGCTTGCTGACACTCTTCATCCCATTTCTTTGATGCATTCTTCTTCAAAAGCTTAAAGATCGACTCACAAATAGTAGTCAGCTGTGCTATGAATCGTCTCAAGTATTGCACCTTGCCAAGAAATCCTCTGATTTGCTTCTCCGTTTTTGGTGGAGTCATTTCTTGAATAGCTTTTATCTTCTGAGGATCGACTTCGATTCCTCTCTGACTCACCAAGAAACCCAATAACTTCCCTGATGTAACACCAAACACGCACTTGTTTGGGTTAAGACGAAGCTGATACTTTTGTATACGCTGAAAGAACTTCCTGAATGACACAACATGCTCTTCTCTGGTCTTAGCCTTGACTATCATGCCATCCACATAAACCTCTACTTCTTTGTGCATCATATCATGCAACAAGGTAGTATCAGCTCTCTGATAAGTCGCTCCTGCGTTCTTAAGTCCGAACGACATCACTTTGTAACAATATGTTCCCCATTCAGTTATGAAAGCTGTTTTGATCATATCTTCGGGCGCCATCTTGATCCGATTGTATCCCCAAAACCCATCCATGAAGGAAAGCAATGCATGACCAGCTGTATTGCCCACCAGGATATCTATGTGCGGCAGAGGGAAGTCATCCTTCGGACTTGCCCTTTTCAGGTCTCTGAAGTCTACACACATACGAACTTTTCCATCTTTTTTGGGCACCGGTACTATGTTTGCAAGCCATTCAGGATATTCCACCACCTCGAGAAAACCCACTTCTAGTTGTTTGGTAACCTCATATTTAATTTTCAAAGCCCACTCAGGTTTCATTCTCCGAAGCTTTTGCTTTTTCGGTTTGGCACCCGGGATTAAGGGAAGCCGGTGTTGGACAATGTCTTCACTTAATCCTGGCATGTCTTTATAGGACCAAGCAAAGACTTCTTTGAATTCCCTAAGTAGGTCAGTTAATTCCTCCCGTTCCTCAGGGGATAATGTTTTGTCAATTCGTATTTTCCGAGTTTCGGTTTTATCGTCAATAGTTATGGTCTCGATTTCTTCTTCGAGTGGCTTTGCTAGACGCTCCTCCCCCTGTTTAATCATATACTTGATTTCAGGGGGAGTTTCGTTTGCATCGTCATCCGAGGAGGGCTCTTTATTATTATTATTATTATTATTATTATTATTATTATTATTATCGTTGAATTCATCAGATAAAGAAGCAGACACAGACATACTAAGAAGAGATATTCATTTCATCGGAAACTGCAAGTACATTATCGGACGCGCCTGGACAGCCCCCTTGAGTGTATTTTATCTACTTTTATTTTTCAAAAATGGTGGTCTAGGTAGCCAGTGACCCTAGAGAAGAAGTCATATATTTCCTCCACATTCCACCCCCTGGACACTCCCTTTAGTGCATTTATGAACATTCTTTTTCTCTATAAGGGGGAGTGGTTAGCTAAATGGTGGTACCACCGACTTTTAAAAAAAAAAAATTTGAAACATTTTCCACCTCAACGGCAGCCTCATTCCCCTCTTGAACGAGATATGCCCCTTTTGCTCTCTCCCTTTCAACTTTAATTGGATGGCCATTTTATATAAAAATGATATATACAACCCCTTCACTCCCTACCGGACAGCCCCTTTAATGCATTCTATGACTACACTTTTTATCCCCAAGGGGCTGAGTAAAAATGGGCCCTAAAAATGTATATTTGTCTCATTTCCCTCATTGGGGAGCCACCTTGTATTGAGAAATGACATACTTTGCACTCAATCTTTCCTTAGACAGCACTCTCAAATGCATGTATGACTACTTCTTCTTCTTTTTTTACATGGGGTGCTTGGGTAGAAATTAACCAAGGGAAAATGATATATTCAAGCCCCTCTACATTCCTTCCATGGACAATCCACTCTTGTACAACTTGACCAATTCTTTCACTACAGGGGTGGTGGCCTGAGAAAAAAAAAATGAGAAGGTCATTTGACCCTTATTGTTACTGCATAAAATTGGTATGGACACACCCCTGTTGGATATATCACCCCCCTTTTGAGTTACACTAAACTACACTACAAACCACACTGATCTTATTAAACCATTATTGTCCGTTGTTGATGAAATTTTACAGACACCTACTTGGGACCCTAACTTACTATAGGGTAAAATTCGGGTCACTAAATCACTCACCTGATAGTGTTTTTATTAAAACAAGATTATTTGGGGTGCAGTCAAAATGGGGTGTCTACAACGGGCTTCCCTTACAAGGTCCGACCGAGCCAATATTCTCCCCTAAAACCGAGCTTCGCCGATATGATCCGGCCGAGCTAAAGAAAATCCCTTCTGAGGATGAAACTTCACCCATCAAAAGCAGCAAAATTATCCAGGACTACGGTATCACTTTCCTTTTAATTTCATTGACTTTTCTTTTTGCAGGAAACTAATATGTACACACCCTCTCATTCTAATATTAACATTTCTCTTTTATTTCATTAAAAGCTCGATATTTAGTTTGGATGTGAAGCTTAATCCATTTAAACTGCATTTTTGTATGAAAGATTTTTCAGCTTGCAGATCCATATTCTCCAAATGAGGGAAATGATATCTATTAAGGAATGCTAAAAATCTCCACCGAAAAACTCCGTCGCCGAACAAAAGAGCATTGGCCAATTATCTTCAAAGGGTGGATCGACCATAAACCCAAGGGACGCCTTGAGGTAGACGGTCACCAACCCTCACCATCGCCGACCATCTGCAATATTTCTCCGCCTATCTATAAGGGCGGACGACCATACACCCAAGGGGTAAAAGGTCACTTTCCCCATCTCCAATGTTTCTCTGGGTATCTCCAAGGGCGGTTCGATCATAAACCCAAGCGGTAGAAGGTCACCGACCCCAGTTAACCTCTTAAGGTTGACGCCCATCGGACGAGCTCTTAGCATCTCCTTTTCGATTCTCCACTCATTGAGCAATCACTCCCCAACATTAATAAATCTCCAGGCTGAACGAACCGGCAGTTAACTTATGTAAAGAAGTTAACGCCCATCGAATGAGCCTCCGAGCCATCTGAATAAAAGGGTTCCCCGAGATGATAAGTGTGTGACCGGCTCTGATCCCCCGGAAGTCACAACAAAAAATCATGGGTAAAAGTCCCGATCTAAGTCAAGATGGGTGGGTTTGTTACCTCCGAACTGATCATTCGATAGAACAACGACCGACGTGCCGGAGCACTAAAGGTGAGATAAAAAACTGATGCCCTTCGAGGCTCTGTAAAAGATCTACTTCGCCGATAAAACGTAGGATAAAAAATTGATGCCCTTCGAGGCTTAGTAAAAGATCTACCTTCGTCGATAAAAGGTAGGATAAAAAATCGACGCCCCTCGTGGCTCGGAAAAAGGTCTACCCTCACCGATAAACGGTAGGATCACAAACTGACGCCTACGAGGCTCGGTAAAAGATCTACCTTCACCAATAAACGGTAGGATCATAAACTGACACCCTACGAGGCTCGGTAAAAGATCTACCTTCGCAAATAAATGGTAGGATCATAAACTGACGCCCTACGAGGCTCAGTAAAAGATCTACCTTCGCCAACAAATGGTAGGATCATAAACTGATGCCCTTCGAGGCTCGGTAAAAGATCTACCTTCGCCAAATAAAAGGTGTGATAAAAAACTGATGCCCTTCGAGGCTCAGTAAAAGATCTACCTTCGCCGAATAAAAGGTGAGATAAAATTGGATGCCCTTCGAGTCTTGGTAAAAGATCTACCTTCACCGAATAAAAGGTGAGATAAAAAACTGATGCCCTTCGAGGCTCGGTAAAATATCTACCTTCGCCGAATAAAAGGTGAGATAAAAAACTGATGCCCTTCTAGGCTCGGTAAAAGATTTACCTTCGCTGAATAAAATGTGAGATAAAAAACTGAGGCCCTTCGAGGCTCGGTAAAAGATCTACCTTCGCCGAATAAAAGGTGAGATAAAAATCCGACGCCCCAAGAGCCTCAGTAGAGCGTTTATCTGCTTAAAAGATATGACCCATAAACCGATGCCCCCAGAGGCTTGGTAGAGCGTCTATCTGCTTAAAAGATATGACCCATAAACCGACACACCAAGAGGCTCGATAGAGCGTCTATCTGCTTAAAAGATATGACCCATAAATCGACACCCCAAGAGGCTCGGTAGAGCGTCTATTTGCTTAAAAGATATGACCTATAAACCGACGCCCCAAGAGGCTCGGTAGAGCGTCTATCTGCTTAAAAGATATGACCCATAAACCGATGCTCCCAGAGGCTCGATAGAGCGTCTATCTGCTTAAAAGATATGACCCATAAACTGATGCCCCCAGAGGCTCGGTAGAGCGTCTATCTGCTTAAAAAATATGACCCATAAACTGGAACCCCATGAGGCTTGGTAGAGCATCTATCCACTTAAAAGGAGAGACTAAAAACCGACGCCCGAGGGGCTCAGTAAAGGGTCTACCTTTGCCAAATTCTCCAATAGGTGAGACCAAAAACCGACGCCCGAGAGGCTCGGCAGAGGGTCTACCTTCGCCAAATTCTCCAACAGGTGAGACAAAAAACCGACGCCCCGAGAGGCTCGGTAGAGGGTCTACCTTCACCAAATTCTCCGGCAAAAGGTAGGACAAAAAACCGATGCCCCGAGAGGTTCAGTAGAGGGTCTACCTTCACTAAATTCTCTTGCAAAAGGTAGGACAAAAAACCAACGCCCCTTGAGGTTCGGTAAAGGGTCTACCTACACCAAGTTCTCCGACAAAAGGTAGGACAAAAACCGATGCTTCTTGAGGCTCAGTAAAGGGTCTACCTATACCAAATTCTCTGGCAAAAGGTGAGACCAAAAACTGATGCCCCTTGAGGCTCGGTAAAGGGTCTACCTACACCAAATTCTCAGGCAAATGGTGAGGCAAAAAACTGAAGCCCTTTGAGGCTGGGTAAAGGGCCTACCTTCATCAAATAAAAGGTGAGGCAAAAAATCGGTGCCCCTTAAGGCTCGGTAGAGGGTCCACCATCGCCGAATTTCTCCAACGTTAAGGTGGGACCAAAAATCGACGCCCCTCGAGGCTCGGTAGAGGGTCCACCATCGCCAAATTTCTCCAACGTTAAGGTGGGACAAAAAACCAACGCCCCTCGAGGCTCGGTAGAGGGTCTACCATCGTCGAATTTCTCCAACGGATAGGTACGCTCGAAAACCGATGCCCCATGAGGCTCAGTAGAGTGTCTACCTTCTCCATCGACGGTTTCTCCAATGACAGGTACGCTCGAAAACCGATGTCCCGCAAGGATCGGTAGAGTTTCTACCTTCTCTGAATTCCCCAACGTTAGGTACACTCTGAAACCGACCACCTATGAGGCTCGGTAGAGTGTCTACTATCGCCAAATTTCTCCAACGTTAGGTACACTCGAAAACCGATGCCCCGCGAGGCTCGGTAGAGTATCTACCTTCTCCAAATTCTCCAACAAAATGGTATACCCAAAAAACCTTATCCCTGAGAGGGCTCGATAGAGCGTCTACCTTCTCCATCATCGATCGCCCTTCCTCAAGTCCATTCAACCTCCAAAGGTTGAAGGAGACACAACTTGGACTCCAACAAAGGATCTTCGCCAAAGCTCGGATACACGAAGGATAGACTGCACACTTCTGAACTTCATATCGCCGAACTTCAGTAAGCTCGACCGAGCATCTAAAAGCTCCTTATTAAAGGTTAGTACCGAAAGATCTTAAAAGATCTTCAAAGCCTAGAGCTACTTCCTCAACCCGAAAATGGCTCAAGGAAGTGTGAATGATACGACGCTTTAAATTTATTTCAAGTTCCCGCCAAGGACGCTTCAACTCCATTATCACCAAGCAGTTAATAACAAGTAGGTCAGTACCGGGCTACCTCTCAAAAACTTAACTACTTCCTTGACCCGCATAACGGGACAAGAAAGTAGGGGGCGGTAGTTGGGGGTAAAATCGGTATGCCCGGTACCGACCCTCGGACCAAACCATGGCACACAAATGGCTCAACATAAACTTACATAGAGAACTATCGGCACCGACCCTCAAGAGGAACCAGACACGATCGCAGGAATCTCGTCGTTAAGCGATCAATCCGAGCAATCGTTACGCTTAAGGCGCCACGTTCGAATTCAAACTCAAAACATCCCGCCAAGACCACCTTCCACGATCTCTGCCCAAAATTCCAGGAAATCATATCCCCAAGATTTTATCCTCCACCAATCACGCCCCACGTGGGCTAAATCAAAGGCTTGATTGGCACCATGGACATCATGGGCCTCCCCTCCAATAAAAAGGTACCCCCACGCTCAAAGGTGACCATCTTCCTCTACCCCCAAAACGCTATCTTTCTCTATGAATTGGTAATTTGCTTAGATGTCTGTTGAAGCCGATTTCTGACTTGAGCATCGGAGGGTGCCTCCGGAGTTCCTATTCGGGGGCCTTTCTAATGTTCTTTTCTGTGAGCACAGGCACCCACTGATCGAAGCTCTACCAACCCGAACAGCCGGATCCGTCTACAACGCTCATCCGATTCTCAGGTACGAATTTTGGCGTCATCAGGTAGTCTGCAGGCCATGGTAAAACCAATCTATACGGTCTATATTAGAGTTTGGATACTTTTTTTGACAGAACTACTTCCTATACTTGAGCTTGAAGACATTTGCAAGGCCACCTTAGGAAAGTTTCTAACACAGTCCTAATCACTCATTCTCATTTCCTTAATGAAATCGAGTTCCCATTTTGATCCTTGTTCGGATTGTACGAATTTTCTTAAATGTCTACCATGAAATTCTTTTCATGATAAATTAGTGTCTCCAAGTGGTGGCCAAGAGGAGAGATTTGAGAGGGCACGACTGAGATGAGGGTGAGAAGTGGCTTTTTCCACCCTCATCTCAGTCGTGTCTTCATGAGAAAAAAAATCCTGGCTGCCAGACAGCTGTATAGAAAGGAAAAATATTTCTAAAATTTCCTACTTTTTTAGACACAGAAAGAGATGACTTGAACCAACCTTATTCCAAATTTTCTTTGCCGAACCTTCAATTTATAATAGTATCCTTCTAAGTTAACCATAATCATATCATTTCCCGTGGGAAGAAAAAAAAATTCCGTGAAATTCAAACAGGCCTTCAGTAAAGAGATGCATCTGTGGTACCTCTTTTTTAGATTACTAATGACTAAAAGATTTGATTTTCAAATATGTCAATTTTCAAAAAAAAAATCTGAGTAAAAAAGTAACTATATTTATATTAAAATTTAGATTGATCTTCTGGTGGCTGGCAAGCTAGTGGCATATCTTCATGTGTGTCATTCATCCGCATGAGTTTACTATAAGCCGTAACAGCACAAAAAAATCCAAAGACCTTTGTTGATAAAAAAATTTATTAAAAAAGGAAAAGAAAACCTAGGGCACAAAACAGGAAATCTAAATATTCATCATCCCTTTCAGAACCAACACTAAGAATTGGATCCATGCCATTGCCATTGATAGAGAGGTGATTAGATTCTATGCTTCTATAGAGCACAACATAGATAGAGATGAAGAATAAAGACCTAAAAAAGGTTACAGCAAATAAAGGAAAAATGAAAAGAAAAAGGAATATAAACAAACCAAGAACCTTGTTTTCTTCTTATTTTTTGGATCTCATCAACAATCATAAGCCCGTATGATCTAGCTGCTTGCATAACCCAAGATAAGTAAGATATAAAACCCGATCCTTAGCACCAGTTCGATGGTTCTTGGTGTGCTTGCAAAAATACTTTAGTTGTTCTAAAGTGCAACACCCCAACATATGTCCCAGAAACAAAAACAACCAATTGATCTTTTGCTTCTTTAAAGCGATTATGGGCTTCACACACTGCGATTGTCGACAAATCCGACAATCGAGCGGCGTCGGACTCAGCCAGTGCTTTGGAGCCCGATCATGCATCAATCCATGGTTTGCACGGATGAACGATCCAATTTCCATGAACGAAGTCTTAAGATCATACTCGATAACATAACGTCCCTCGCACCTCTTGCATTGCACCTCACCACTGATCCTTTTAATTCCAGCGGAGAGTAGGTACTGAAGGCTATGGATGGAGGCGCGACGGGTTGTTGCCCAATCGAACGGTGCAGGTATTTCAATGGGTTTGAGGCCGCGTGGAGCCTGCCTCGGATTGGCACGATTGCGGATTGGGCGTGGAACATGGTTGGGGACATGGTTGGGAGGAGGGAGGTTTTTGGGTGATGGAGGTCTAGGAGGTTGTGGTTCTGGTTCTGGTTCTGGTTTAGGACGACGAATAGAGAGAGTGAGCACAAGTCTTTCATCTTCCATGTATCTTGTAGAAGGAAAAGAAAATGAAGGTTTTTAAGAAGAAAATGATGGATCATTGCACAGAGAGAGAGGGGGCATTACATTGCATTGAAAGATGGGAAAAAAAAAAATAAACGAAATTTTTTAGAATAATAAGTTTTGGACTCATAATCCATGCTCTAAATCCAAAACAAACAGTGCCTTACTTCTATACACATCTTATCCAATTAAATGTATCCACCTAAACCCCAAAGCCTTTGCCTTCTCCTCTCGTTGGTAAGAGAAATTTTCTCTGTTTGTTATGATCCAAACTAGGGTGAGATTCAAAATTGTTTTGACTCTTCTACCTTTTGTTTTGAAAAAGGTTTAACTTTATAGAAACACTTGCGCACTTCTTAGCCAATTATATGTCTCCACATGACCCCTAAAATTGTTAGCCTCTTCCTCTTGTTTGTTGTAAAAGATTTTCTCTCTCTTTCTTCTCATCCAAACCCAAAAAACAAGGAATGATGAATTTCAAAATTGTTCCCTCTTTCGCACTTCTTAGTTGCAATATTATTGTTAAGAATCATAGATAAGCTTGAGAAAGATAGTGTCCAATAGTGAGAGAGAGAGAGAGAGAGAGAGAGAGAGAGGAAGTCGAATCGCTTCTTATCGTTCCCAAAAAAAATAAAGAATGGATATTTATTTTTTTGAGTGAGAATTTATATGGTGGAAGGACATGCATGAACGTGCAGCCCAAAAAAAAAAAAGTAGGGCTATCTTGTTTGTGTGATCTAAACCATTCATTTGTTGGGCTCTTACATAGGTAGGGAGTGCCCAGGAAATCTCTTTTTGAATTACCATAAGGCCAACATAATATGTTTGAACGTATGTATAAGGGAAACATCCATCTAAATGGGCCCAGATCCTGTTAGATTTCCTCTAGGGGTGCAACTCGGTCGGTTTCAACCAGAAAAAAAGCCGGGTCAGGTTGGGTATGTTTCGGGTTGGGTTTGGGTTGAGGGCTCAGGCAACCCGATTCTGAGTGAAACCCATTATTTATTTTTTTTTATTTTTTTAAGATTTAAAAACTCGGATTGGGACTGGGGTCAGGTCGGGTTCAGGTTGGAAAAAGGGGTTCCTAGGCTTGGGTCAGGTTGGAACTCGGCTTGGGTCGGGTTCGGATTGGCCAACCGGAGTTGAATCCCTAATTTTATCCTAAAGTTCTGTGGACTAGACAAAGATCCAAGGCTGGATCATGTGGGGCATGCTTCATTAATATGTAATGTTGTGGTAAACTTAGACTATTTTACTTTCATAATCCATCTTTGTCGTTTCAAGCTTACACGGTACTAAACTTGTGCTGCAAGTCATGTTGTGAAGGCCCTGTTTGTTATTTATTTTGAGAACCGATTGTGAGCCCAAAAATGATTATTGGACTCTAAATTAAGGACCTGTTTGTTTTGGGCCCTGTTTGCTTGAGACTGTGACAACCAGTGGTGAGGGCCCCAACCAATGATTGGCCCAAATAATCGATTGGGGCCCTCACCATTGGTTGTGACAATCTGAAACGAACAGGGCCTTGGATTGAGTCCAAAATAAATTATTGGATACTGATTACACCAATGACTGGACCCAAAATTAAAGAAAATTTTGAGTTAGGTTTGAGGGGGGGGGGGGGGGGGGCATGTTAGAATATACAAATGTAGTAAGATCTGACCGTTGGAGCATTAGGATGTTAGATTTAACAACTAGGTACTTAGGTTTGATTAAGTTTGCTTTTATCTTTATCTCCCTTGCTAAATAATTCTTTAACTCGCCATGTTGCTTTATATAAGCACTGATTGTGGTGTATTCTAATTTCTAATCATCTCATTTTAGCAAAATCTTCGGTTCACAGAGGACATATTACTTGAACAATTCAAAAAAGGGCAAATGATGAGAAAAATGCAGTGTTTATTCGAAATTATGAAAAAAGGGTAGTAATTTGTAAATTATTAAAAAAGGGTGTGAGGTGAGAGAAAAAATGTATAAAGACAAAAATACCCTTAGTTTAGGTTTTTACCTTTTACACTGTTTATACTTTTGTTTTTTACTTTTCACACGGTTTTTTTTTTACCTTTCTCTTCTCCGACGAGAACTCTCACCGCCGGTGGAGAAACGACCGTTGTCACCGTCGTACGTCCGCGTGAATCTCGGTGACGCACCACCTACTCGCCGGAAAACATCCCCTCTCGCCGGAAATCTGCTTTGTCCACTATTCAAAGGTAATTTTTAAACATTTGATGTAGGGTTTTCTTAAATTTGGGTTTTTTTCGTGATGGGTTGGATCTCACGTATCTGAAGCTGTTTTAAGTACCTCTTTGGTAGTTTGTGAGAGGGATTTGCATGAGTATGTAGTTTTGAAGCCTTTGAAATGCTTTGCAAAGGGTTTCATTTGTATGGATTTTGAAATTTTTGGATTTTAATGGGTTTTGATATAGGGTTTTTATCAAAGGGTTTCGTTGGGCTTTGATTTTGTGTTTGAAAGGGTTTCGTTGAGGGCTTAAAATGGGAATAATGAGTAGAAAAATCATAGGAGATCTAAATCCCAAGGGGCATTGCGAATCTTCCGCCATTTTTCCTTCGCTAACGATTTGGGAGTATTTTTGAGAAGCAATTGCATTTTGAATCTGTGTCCTTGTATGTTCCTTCTCTTTTGGTAAATGAACTCAACACTAGTTATCTACAAAGCACCTACATGCAAATACACAGATATGTTAAATCAATGGGTTCTGGTTTTTCTATTATTTATACCCAGTTGCTATCTGATATTCTGTAACTTGGGATGGTTTAAGGTTCTCTACAGAAGCACATACATGCAAAAAAAATTTTGCTTTTAGAGTTTCATATTGGAAATGTTATTTTTAAAATGTTAAATCATGAAAGCCCAATATTTAATTGTAGGGATTTATAAGTCAATACAACTTTCCCAGACCTACTTACTTTTAGAAGCATTTACCAAAACTTTCTTGAGAGAGATGTCTTCACTTAATATCAGTTCCAAGATTAGCTTACGCTTCAAGTAAATATAAGAAAAAAATGAATATTTTCCATCTCAAACTTATGACAACCTATGCAACAATTTAGCACTCTAGCAAATGGAAACTGAAGTAGACAAGAACCATCTCAAAGTTGTTCTATATTACCCCCTCTCAAACTTGTTCTGTATTACCCCCTTCAATTCCATTAAATGTTTAATCCATGCCATAGTTTCAAAACTCCCCCACATCATCATGGACTCACCCAAGTCAACTCTTTTTAACTTGGCTGTGTTCTTGGCCGAGTCCGCGTTTTGTCCTACAAAGTCCATCAAAGCTCCTCTGATTCTCCTGATTTATGTGGGGGAGTCAACCGATTACTCAGTCTCATCAACCAAGTACTCAGCCGCATCAACCAAGTCGACTAGGATTCACTTTCGCTGCATTTTCACCCCATCGGCATTTTGAAAAACTGATCCATACTGAGTTACAGAACAACCTGCTAATCATGGAGCAACTTTGCCTGTATTTTTTCCCTTTTAAGCTCCCTCCTGTTCTTGAATTTCTTTTTGTTGGTTAAGGTAATGCTAGCCTCGAACAAACTTGATGATTTGAAGTTCTAATTGGCATTGTGATGAATATTTGTTGTCCCTTTTGTTCTTCAACATCTATAATGAAACTTTCATGTAGTTAATGTATTTTTTTTTAAAAGGAAAAAATACAGATACACCCCTTGTGGTTTGGCCATTTTCCACTTTTAACCCCGTGGTTTGGAAGTTAGCAATGACACCCCCTCAACTTTATGACATTTTTTAGTAGACCCCCGCTGTTGACGGTCCGTTAGTTTAACCTGACGGAATGAGTAAAACTAAACATGGTTAATATATTGAGGACAGAAATACCCTTATCACTGGTTTGAAGCCATTTGCAGAGGGATTAGGGTTACGCCATTTGCCACCGCCACCTTCGCCATCTCCGGCCACCGCCGTCACCTCCACCACAGACAATGAAACCCCACCCCATGGCTACATTAAACCCACATTTTAAGAAAGAGAACATTGATAAAAACAAAAAAAGCCCTAAAATATTAGGGTTTTTGTGGAAATCATGATATTTTGACGTGCTCATTAACGGGAAGACCACGAGGCTTCAGTGTACATATGCATAACTCGCAACTTCGTGTTGGAGGATGCTATGCCGTTAGGCCTACAATTTGCGAATGACTTTACACCCGTGAAGGTCGTAAACTTGGAGGCCCACCCTAGGGTGGAAAAGGTGTGGAAGTAAAGTTCGTAGAGTTCCATCAACCTCACGACAATGCCCTTGTACGACTACCAGGTGATACAAGGAATGGAGTTCTCATGTGCAGCAAAGGTAGGTAGTTCCCATACCTCATCTTGTAGTGGTAAGTACCATGGGTGAGTGGTTCCCATACATGTTCCCCATTGTACATACGAAGAATGGCAAGGATGGGAGAGTCTCAACCTTACAATTAGTTGAAGGCCCTATGATGGAAAGAGCAATATGGGCAAGAAGGAATGGGCGCTTGGAGTGTCCCAGTCGGTCGAAGACTCGATGGGAGGATCGAGCTCCTCAGAGGAAGAATTGATGGAGGAATCGTTGAAGGAGGTGGTATGCTGAAGGAAAGAAAAGGACGTCAACGAGATTTGGTAGGGGAGGATTGTCCTGCGATGACAATTGGTCTCCCTTCATATCATTTTATAGGCCTAAACGAGGCTCAACCAAGGTTTTAAACTTCAGTTTTGAATTCGGTTTCAGTTGTGAGAGAAACAGAAATGTTTCGGTTCGGAATTTTGCTGGAAATCCTGTAAAATCATGAAAACCTATGGAAATGCTGGACATGTAAGATGATATTTAAGAAGTGCTAGAATAAGCACAAATATCTAATCTCTGCTATTACGTCATCTTGCTTCCAAGGTCCTGACGATTTACTAGCAGCCCAAGCGATGGCGTTAGAGGAGTCCCCTTCGATGATCAGTGGCTCTAGTCTAGCATTTGAATACCATTTCAGCCCCCATAGTAAGGCACGGGCTTCTCTTGTTTTTCTGTCCTTGTAATCTTTGGAGTTTCGACCATCTTGGTCTTCTTCCTTTTAATGAAAGCTTCAACATTCAAAAAAAAAGAAGAATTAAGGCATGGGCTTCTACTTCATTTGCATCACATACGCCCAGTGGTACAGAAAAAGATAAGATTTTTAAAGATATTTTTTTAATGGCATGGGATTGTTTACCCATCGTAGTTACGGAAGATTACCCCAATCCTTACCCAGCCCGGGCTTCCTTTGTAGCTTCTGTCAAAATTGAATTTGATTGATCCAAGGGGTGGGGTGTACCACTTTAGCGAGGTTTTAGGTTTTCCACTCTTCTCCATGATAATCGTTGTCCGACCCCTTAGAATATCACTCACCGTGTTTGTGGCTTTGAGCTTGTTCCCTCTTCCCCATAGTATAACAATCTTGATATCTAGCAGTATTCTTCCTATTTCTCTCTCGCGCTCCTTCACTATTCAGTTGTTCCTTATTTCCAAAGTTGACATATCAAAACAAATGGGACATTCTTCCATGTGATTCAACCAGCTTCGCCGAAAGGGCCTATACTCCAATTAAGAATGACTTTCTTGATTGATCCTTGAGATACCCTAGCTATGCCAAAACTCTTGATAACGTGCATCCACAGTTGATAGGAGAATTGGTAAGTCAGCAGGAGATGATCTTAGGATTCTTCGCTTTTGTTGCATGCCACATACCTGGTGGTGTCGTTGGTAACTTCCAAACCACGAGGTTAAAAGTGGGAAATGGCCAAACCACAGGCTTCTGTCTTAACTCCACCAAAAACAAGAAATGTAACACCAAAATAAGAACTCTTTATGCTCTGTGTGGTTGCCAGGTTTTTTTTGTTCCTGGGAGTTATGTGGGAGAAAAAAATACCCTGGGAGATAGGTGGGAAAAAAAAAGTCGTAGAAGTATCCCGGTAAAATAAAAATCCCATGTTTGGTTATGTGGGAGAAAAAAAATACCCTGGGAGATATGGTGGGAAAAAAAAAACCTTTGTTTGGTTGGTTGCACTGTTGGGTAGAAAAAAAATCTTCTCAAGCTTATTTTTGGTTCCTGAGTTTATTTTTATTCCTGAGGTTATCTTGGGATGGGATGACATTTCAATCATTAAAAAAGTGGGATTAAAAATTTCACCCCAGAAGTAATCATTACAAGAGTGGGATTAAAAAAAACCTAGTGCTAAAAGGCAACCAAACATGGGATGGGACCAAAATTTAACTTACTCTCCATAACTGACACCACAATCACTCAAAACCAACTCCATTACATAGATGGGAGTGACCCTACGGGAAAATTAACATAAAGGAAAATAACTAAATAACTGGTACAGATTCTGCACGTAACAAGGATCCTCTATTTCGGCATTTTTCAATAGGTTCATCTGGTTTCTCTTTTTGTATATAGTTCGAATCAATTTTAGTTCCAAAGGGTTTCAATAGTTTAATTTTTGGTTTGAAAGGGTTTCAATGGTTTAGGCTCTCATTTATGGTTTCAATGGTTTGCCTGGTTTCATTTAGGGTTTAAATGGTTGCATATAGGTTTTCAATGGTTTCAAGAGTTTCATTTGGGGTTTCCATGGTTTTCAATGCTTTTCAATGGTTGCATTGTTTTGAATTTGTTTGAAGAGTTTCAATTAGGGGTTTGAAAGTTAGAACCGTTATTCCATGGAAGTTGCATCCATGAAACCACTTATTCTGCCGAAGTTGGAACCAGTATTCCATGGACCCTGTATCCAGTATTACTGGTTCAAACTGTGTAATTTGTGGTTCCGTACTTCCTCCATCCAGTTATTGTGGTTTGAACTTTCTATTATGTGGTTCCACTAATCATATTTGCGAACTTTCTAATATGTGGTTCCTTAGTTCCTCTATCCTAACATTGGTTTCAAGTTGTTCGAAGTCTCTAAATAGTGTGTTTGTACAAACTTTCTGAAACATGATTTTCTTTGAAGTATCTTTAATTTCAACTTTTCAACTATCTCCTACTTAAAGTATCTTCCCCTCCAAGTTATTCTCCTGCTTTGTGCAGATAAGGACCGGAAGCGGCTCCCCTTTTACTTTGTGAACCCCACTAACCACCTAACCCAAAACCCCTATAGTCATGCAGCGCGCGAAGCAAAGAAAGAAGAATGTGAATGTAGATGCAGGGTCTTCCACCCCCAAACGGCGTGGGAAGGCTATCCGTGAGCCCTCCCCTAGTCCTCCTGCCTCTGATGAGGATATGGGCAATGAGGATGCAGATGTAGAGGTTGGGTCCCTTGGTCGTATAGAAAGGAAGGGCATACTCCGAGGTAGGAAAGTCATTTTTAAAGATGTCGAAGTTTATAATGTGAAACCCTTATTTCTGGCCTTTCGATGGGTCAATTTTCTCGAAATTCACTGTGATTCGTACCCGACTCTCGTCAAGCAATTCTATGCCAATTACAGATTCGACAGAGATTTGAAGGTCTTCCAATCCAGAGTAAACAACAAAACCATCCATATGACAGTTCAAAAGTTTTGTGAAGTTGTCTCTCTTCCCACCACAGGCGACGAAATCTACTTTTGGCCCGGAACCATGGATGACATTAGTGCCTGTATAGATGATCCGGTCGCCGCCTATGGGGAGCTTGGTTGCGAAGGCCCACCTACTGACGGGTCAACCAACGTATCCTACAATTCCCTGACCCCTATGTGCAAAGTCCTACACAAGATTCTGACGAGCAATATCACGCCTCGCAGAGGCAATGCTGACATGGTTCGGCCTTTTGAGGCTTTTATTATGCACCGACTTCTTCGCGGCACGCCCCTTCACCTTGGCTATATCCTCCTTAGGTTCATGGAGGACACGAGGACGAAGGCCTTGGCTAGTCTACCATTCGGGATGCTTCTCACGCATGTCTTCAACCATGAGAAGTTGATACAAGGTGGTGAAGAACGCCTTAGTCCCGCAACTGTGTTCAATGCTAAAACTATAAAGGCCATGCGGCTTGATATACAGGGCCCTGCTCCCCCTCCTCGTCAGCCGGCTCAGCGTTTTGCATCACAGGAGTTTGTTGCGCAGGAGCTTCGTGCACACCGTCAGCACCTTGACGGGCAGTTTACCGCGGTTCATCAGCTTTTACAATCCCATCATCAAGAGCAATTGGCGACTGTGGACCCCGATCCGAGATAGGCGGCGAGGGAACAGGTCCCTAGCACCCTCCGGATCATCCACATGTGAAGGAGAGCTCTACCAAGGAACTCTCAAAATGGATGCCACCCTCACAGCATAGCATGAGTGGCGATATAAAAAGAAAGAGATACATCCTGATCCGGAGCCAGGGCTCGAAACCGAGATATATCTGAAAATAACTCAGAGTCGCCATCCATGGACAAGCCATGGAACCAAAACAAATGCTCTGTTTGCAATGGATAACCAGAGATACAAAAGGTTCGTGCCTGGTGACGAATGGAGAAGGTCCGAAGAGCGCCCCCAATTCGCCCGAGTGCGAACACTTGGTCTCTTATGCCATTTATTATTAACCTTGAAGAGTTTCAAGCGAAAATCATATGAAATGGGAACACGCATCTCCGAGAAAACGTCTATCTAATCATGCATGTCTCGGAGATGAAAATAAGCACACACAAAAGAATCGAAATAAATGTCACCTAATGATAACTAGGTTATGAGTGACAAGCCTAATGGGTGTCTAAGTTCTGATGTGCAAACACATGCAAGCTATAGCTGAAGGTATGAGATCAGTACAAAAAAATATGAGAAAA
This sequence comes from Tasmannia lanceolata, assembly GCF_043159265.1. NCBI lineage: Eukaryota > Viridiplantae > Streptophyta > Magnoliopsida > Canellales > Winteraceae > Tasmannia > Tasmannia lanceolata. Next base: position 6,917,139 of record NW_027518688.1, on the reverse strand, counting down.
CACATCAAATCCTACAATAATAGCACAACAAATCCTAAGACTCTAAAACATTAGCCCGAGTCCTCGGATGGTCTGGTATTCATCCAAAGAAGCCTACGTATCCCCGCCTCCACGAGAATCAAGGCAACGTAGTTCTTCGCGCCTATTCTAAGCTAGGATGCCTAAGACACCTAGACCTCTATCCTAGACTCGATCTAAAAGACCGGACTAGTTATTAAAGCTTCTTGTACGATTATTTAAATTCTAGTGAATTGTAGATTTTAGGACATCCTATATGCCCTAACTAAATGCCGGTTAGCCCTAGGCTAATGCAAGTGGTTCCTACAACCTATGTGTAACTAGGCTGTATTTCTTAAGGAAAACCAAAGGTGGACTAGCGTATCCTACCCTAGTCATCACTCGGCGATGTGAATCGCCAACTGACCGGACGGAGGCGCTCCTATAACTCTAGGACAAACCCCTAACTCTAAAACAAGCACACAACAAACAAACAATCAAGCAACCTAACAAAAGAAAAAAAACCTAACTCTAAAACTCTCTATCTAGGAGAAACTCCTAACTCTAGAGGAAGATCTTTCGAAAACAAGATTAGAAAGGTTGCTTATTCAAAGAAAAAGATTTTTTAAAATGTTATTTACAAAAAGTTTGGCTGGACTTGGGATATAAATCCCGAGCTGCGCTACGTACCTCGTGGGAGAGGATCAAGCCAACGTAGTTCGAAACGAACTCTCAAACTACGCTTATAAAAGAAACACTCAACACTTTAGATTTTTTTAAAGGTTTTTTTATGTTTTCCAATGTTTTTGATATTTTTAAAGTTTTCAAATGTTTTTGAGTTTCAAATTTCTAATGTTTTTGGATTTTAAAGCTTTTCCAATGCTCTTAGATTCTTAAATGTTTTCACCCTTCGAGGGAACACGCAAGCATAACCACAAACTAGGGCAAAGCCCTAGATCAAAAGGGGAAACCCCGAACAAACAACAAGCGTCTCAAAGAGACGAACCACAACACGTAAAGAAGTGTCCCAAGAACAGAGAAAACAATCTAAGATCCCAAGCAGGGAAGGCTCTATATGACTGAGTTAGTCTCAAACAAGGATGAATGACAACAAATCTAAAGGCGAACTACTAACTAACACACTAAAGAAAGGAGCACAAATGAGTCAGAGACTCACTAAAAACACTACCAAGAAAGGGGTAAAAATGAGTCAAAGACTCGCCAGGAGGAAGGGTTATTCTAACATGAGGCTAGGTAAGCCTCCTAAAGGGGAAACTCTCTTATATGAGACAAGGCTTGTCTCCGAGACGTAAATGATGTAAAAGGGAATAAGAGACCCTGTGCATATTTGGCAAAGGTAAAACACCCAGCCGGGCCGGACAGCTGCCTAGCCCTAGGGTGCAACAAATGTGCAACCCAATACCCATAAGGGTAGGGGTATGCTGCCAAGCCGAGTAGGGTGTTCTCCCAAAACCAAACGACGCACAAAGAGGAGGTTTAGCAAGAGAATGAGACTGGGCAAGTCTCCTATATACAAAGGAGGGGTATGCTACTTGGACTGAGCAAGTCCCCTAAGGATGGGCTTGGGCTAGTGCCTTCATCGCCCTCGCAATGAGAGGGGACTCTAGTATCTAAAGAAATTTAATAGAAATCTATAAGACTGTGTTAGTCTATCCAAAGAGAGGAAAAAGGATACCAGATAATCTCAAATTTTCAATCAATTATTATAAAAACAAATCAAATATCAGCAAAATATGATCTACAACTAAAGAGTGCACAACCTGTAGAAATCATAAAATGATAAACAACATTAATTAGTCCAGACCAGCCGCTGGATAGCCTAATAAAGCAAAAACAATATCAAACACTTCTATGCCCAAACACAAAACACCACCCCAATATGGGGATGAAATCAGATGATGCTAAAGTAATCATCTGATATCATAATACACATGATAATATTTCTAATCCCGCCTTGAAATCAGACAGTACTCATGTCGATAATATCGAATAGAGTAGTCATCTGATCTCCTTCTTCCTATTAAACAATTTATTTAAATAAAAAGGAATGAGTATAATAAGCTTTGAGATAATCTCACCTGAACAATCCATTTATTACCGTCTTCAAACCCTAACTCAAAGCTTAGTATGAAAGAGAAGTATTAAATTTCCAACAGATTATAGAAACACATTAAATGATATTTTCAATTTGTACAAATTTTAATACATAACAGGGCATCAACTTGTGCAGATTCAAATGTAAAAACTGTGAGAGTGACATATAAGCAGATTTGTGCCAACAGTGGGTCTACAGCACGTAGGCTTTTTTTGAAATTTTCCCCAAAGCAGCTGGCATGCCTAAACATGATTTACTTGAAAAACCGAACAAAACCTTAGAAATTTCATGCCCAATCACTTGATATTTGGTAATCCTCTCTTAAAGAAAACACACAATCAAAGGGAAATCGAAATTGCCACTCCTACTCCATACTAATTGACATGAATTATGTGAGATTATCGTCAGACTACAATCATATACTACCAGCTGAACATTGCAGGTGAAGAGGAGAATAACTCTAAAATATGATAGAAATGCTTTAGATCCAACCCAATAGGTGATAATCATACTCCATCAAATGAACTATGTAATCATACAGCCCACAACGTGGAGCCAGATGATCATCTGATTCAGATTTTCCATTTAACACACATTACTCCATAATCCATTCAAACACAGAATATCAGATTGCATCCAAAATTGTGCCGTAATATCTAACCCCTGAATTTATGCCGTATAAGATAAGGTAAATAACCATACAAATTCCAGTAGTACAAGGGTTTAGGGATGTTACCTGAGTTGCAACCAAGATTATCAAGAAGGAAAAGATACCACTGCTGATGAGATCAACGAAGAAAATGGCTGAGCTCCACTACAACAGACTTCGGATTTAAGTTGATAGTAAGTGGGTCCGACCTCAAAATGCCCTAGATCAAAGGTCTGATGATGGAAATGAAGGCAGCAGATCAGAATGGAGAGGGCTAATGGAAGAGATTGGGTTTCCGGTAATGAAGAATGGGGTTTTTGGAAGTAATGGTGATGGACGTAACAGAGATGGGGTTGCGGAAAAATGAAATGGGTTCAGGGGAAAAAATGATGGCGTCCGCGATGGTTTTGCCGGATTCCAGCAAACCCACCGGAGAAATGGTGTTGGGTCGGAATGGGTTTTGAGGATGGGCGTGAAACAGAGGGTTAGAAAAATGGTGGAGATGGAATGGGTTTAGTGGGGGATTTATTTGGGAAATGGGAATGAGAAGTGGTTGGGAATGGAGGTGGCTGAGAGATGGGTTTTCAAGGGTTTTTAATGGAGGTGGGTTTGGGGATATGGATGGTGGTTGAAATGGTGGAGAGGGTGGGGTCTAGAGCCGAATTTGCAGATCTGATTTTGGGGAGAAGATGAGATTTGATAAGAAAATGAAAAATGGGTTTGAGATTGGTGTAGAAATGGAGATGGAAATGGGGTTTTGGTCGTTGGGAAGAAGATGATGGAAGTGGGTTTGAGGGTGAGGATGGAGCAGATCTTAGGGGAAAATGAAAGGGGTTTGGGGTTTTTGAATTTTTGCAGAGAAGAGGAAATGGGGGCTGCTAGGGGTGGAGATCTCGATGGTGGCTGAGAGGGGGTTTAATGGAGGATGCCGGCTGGGGTTAATCGTGGATGGTCGGATTCCGGTGAGAATCCGACCGGAGAAGAAGGGGGTTTTGCCGGATTAACGGAGGGGAAATGATGAGAGGTTTTAGATGATGGCCGGTTTTAATGGTGAAGAGGGTGGCGGTTGGAGGTGGCATGACCGGAGAAGATGAGGGAGATGGCCGGAGGTGGAAAAGAAGAAGAAAATGGGTGGTGGTGGGTTTCGAATGGGGATTTTGGGTAGAAAATGAGATGGGTTCGAAGAGGGGTTTGGGTTTTGCAGAGGAGAAATTGAAATGGGTATTGGGGGTTTTCGATGGCGGTGGTGGTGCCGATGATGGCGGTGGAGGAATGTAGGTTGCCGGATTCCGGTAGGAGCCACCGGAGAAGACGAAGTTGGGTTGGGAAGATGATGGAAGACTGGGGTTTTGACGGATTTCTGGTGGGAAACCAAGCCGGAGAAGAGGGTTTTCTTCTTCTTCTTCTTCTTCTTCTTTCTGCTCTCTCACTCTCTCCTCTCCTAGCTCTCTGCAAATGAGAGAAATTTTTTTATTTCTTATTTTTTCTCCCCTTCGGCTGCAGAAACTCACCCCCTTTTCCCAAACCCTAGTTCGATGCTTTAAAAAAAATGATGAATTTGACCCCCCCTACTTCTCCTTTGGACAGCCCCCATATGGTGAATTTGTGACCATTTTTTATACTAGCAGGGGGCCTAAACAAAAAACAATGGGGGGGGGGTATTTTCCTTCTCTCCACAAATCCCAACCCTTCATTTCGCCTCTTACATTGAATGGCCAAGATTAAAACCCTAAAAATATCTAGGAAGCTTCCAAAGATTCCCCCCCTAACCAATTTTGTTACACACTAATCAGCATACCCCCAATATCTCTCTGGACAACCTAAAATGGCTAATTTGAACCGCTTCTTCAGATTCCAGCACAACCTCTTTTCTGGTTAAATCGCCACTCTTCTGAACTTGCACCACGACATCGTCTTGGCTCGTTCGCTAGGCAAATGTGCACGGATCTTAACGAAATTTTACGGAGACCTACGGGAGACCTTAAGCTATCCTAGGTTCAATTTGGGACCCCAGCTCACTGATTTGACAAGGTTTCACATCAACGCTACGAATTTGGGTCCGGTCAAAATGGGGTGTCTACAGCGACTCAGCAAGCTTTGACTGGGGTACGCACCGAGATCTCCACCCTCCGCCAGGACTTCGGCACAGCGGTCACCTCACTCACGGAGCAGCTTTCTTCACTGACCAACTTGGTCCGCCATCTGTTGCCCCCAGATCATTAGAGCGTTGCTGTGGTTGATTTATGGATAGATGGATGTTATGTTTCTTTTTTTTTTTAAAAAAAAATTTTAATGGTTATGGATGTTATGTTATATACGGGTTTCATATGTTATTATGGATGGATGGATTAAATGTTATTATCGTTATATTCTGTGTCTTGCTTGCATGGTATGTTTCTGATGGTTCTTATGAATTTGATTCAAGTATCTATATAGCTATGGTTGTTTTAAGTGATTTTTGGTGGTTTAAGTTTGAATGGTTTTGCTTGAGTCTCGTACGGTTTGTTATGGTTGCTATTACTTGGGGAGCCATATGTTGTTTGAACCGATGTTTGATTGTTTAAATTTGAAGGGATTAGCTACGGTTGTCATATATGGTGTTCATGATCTTTACGTCTGGTTGTTTCCAGTTATTTGGGGAGCCCTGTGTTGTTTAAAGTGATTACATATGGTTTCTTTATCCTTGTTGTTTCAATGGAGTAATACTGTGTTTGAATAGACTAATATTGTGTTTCAAGTGATTGTTGGTGGTTTCGACAGATACAGACGAAGTTAACAAAATTGTTGATCTTTCCCAACAATTGTTTCCATTTTCGTGATGGTGAGTAACTGTTATATTTTCCGTCTGCATCTCCTGCTGTTTCTCGCTCAACTGTTTAATAGTGCAATTTTTGCAGGCGAAATATGTCTTATCTAGATGCTGTCCATCACGCTTTCACGAGTCCCTACAAAATATTCGGTTACGGGATGTGCATAGGGATTTCATAAAGGATACCCCATTTACAGATTTGATTCTGCATGAGGGCCTCGAAGATGTCGAGTTGCGGAAGAAGATTTGACGACAATGGTAAATAAATGGGATCCCAAACGGAAAGCTTTTTGTTTGGGCGGCATCGTACTCCCATTTCTAGTTAGTGATGTAGCTAAAATATTAGGTTTAAGTATGATTGGGGAAAGGCCGCAATTTGATTGGTCTAGCAGTGATACTGTGGATGGTTGGAGGTTTGGGGGTCCAACCGCCACCTTTGACGAGGTGGTCAAGGTTATTCATGCCGATATGGATTCAGACGAAGAAGACTTCGTGAAGTCGACTGTGAAGCATTTGATATTGTTATTCTGCAGCACTGTCTTGTTTGCGCAGAGGGACCAGAAGGCATGTTCTTGCCTCTTCCCGTATATTGATCTGCAGACTATAGGAAATGTTACATGGGCTTATCCCGTTCATGAGTTCTTGGTCAGATCATTAGATTCACATGCTGCACTCGGTGGAAAGGGACATATATTGGGTTGCTCTATCATTTTACAGGTAATTTTCCATTCATTGCATATAGTTTTTTTCTTTCTATCTTATGCGGATCTAATCTACTTTGATATCAGGTATGGCTATTTGAGCATACCACGTTATGGGCACCTAATTCTCCTGATGCGTATCCATGTCTATTTAAGTGGACTGCTCAGATGAATACGAAGAAGATGGAGCATCAACAGTTGATTAACTGTATTATTCATGAGACGGTGAAAGCCGCAGAGGTGAGAGTATAATCCATGTTGGTCGTAGTATGTCTTTCGTGTTATTTTTACAGTCGTATTTGTAATTAGTAATATGGAATGTATTCCAGGTGGTTAGGAGGGTCGAAGCTACAGCAAGGGAAGAATCTCTACTTCGACTCGATGATCAACACGACGATGGTAGTATTCCTTGCGATTCAGTCGGTTCAATTGTGGTCCCAGTGGGGGATTGCATGGGTCAAACTCTGCCTGTACTGAGGGATCCAATGAGGCCAATTGCGACATATCAGAGGAGGGAACGAAGGAGGAGAAGTACGAGAGGAAGAGGGGAACATCGGGAAGTCTGAGGTACATGACTCCGTTACAAAGAGGTCATTGGGGGATGGCATGGGTCCAATTGTGCGCGTAGTGGGGGATTCAATGGCGCCAACTGCAGCAGAGCAGGGGATGGAAAGAAGGACGAGGAGTAGGAGAGGAAGTGGGGCACATGAGAAGTACGAAGTAGATGAATCTGTTACAAATAGTTCATTGTTGGAGAGGTTAACCAGAGTTGAACGTGAAATGAGGGAGGTAAAAATTCATTTGTTCGGGAGAGATTCCAGAAAGAGGGAAGGTTTGGAGTCAGGGAATAATATCCCAACGAAGATAACGAGAAAGAGGGAACGAGAGGCCGACAATATGGATGGGAAAGCCGAGATAGTGACTGCGAAGGGGCAAGTAGGGGATGGTTTTTTTGTAGATGATATGGGGAAACACATAGTTGATGATAGCGTAGAACATATCTCTATTGATAGCCTAATTACTAGGGATGTCAGGGATGCTGCAGCTGAAATGGTTAACTTGCTTGACAGTCCTGATTTGAACCTCAGTAAGAGTAAGAAATCAAATAAGAAAGAAGATGAAAAATTTATTGGGAGCATTGAAAAAAATGTGAAGCAACGTCGAAGGAAGTTACAACTTAGTAGAGCAGTCAGTTCACCGTATGTCATAAGCAACCGGAAAAGCATGTATGCTCTTCACAATATCACCGGGCCTGCAGCGATGAAGGTGGATGCATTGGCAGCGGTAACACCTAGGTAAATTTTCGTACAACCTACATTGTTTTTTAATTCTAATATCTCCGATTAATTTCATACATAGGTTGTTTCAGTACAATTATATGACCAAAGGTCCATAGAGGTAGGTGACTTTTTACTCGATTTGCAGTGAGAGAGTCATTCACAGTGATGGGTACCACATGTGTAAAGAAGACTTGCTTATACTAACCGATCGTAGAGGGTGGATATCATCTCCGGTAAGATGTTATATGGTTCAGTTAGTAACGTAAAGCGTGAATAATGCGTTGGTACACATATCTTCTTAAATTCCTTCTCGTTGACCTATGGTCTGTTCTGTAGATTGTTAATGTATATACGGATTACTTGAACTTGCGGGACGAATGTTGGCGAACAAAAAAAAAGGGATCATGCATTTGCCTTGCTACCCATCTACCTGTGAGATTAAATTAACTTATAAGTAATGGTTTTTGTTTCTGAAGCTGCGGGCAATTCTAACATTTCTTTTTTTGGTTGCAGCAAGTTATTCTTGACGAAAGATGTGAACGTCCCGATGCATGTTCCAGATTCGTAACTCGTGTAGAGAACACCCCTCTTCAAGAGATACGAAAAGTACTCATTCCAATTAACATTGATATGGTTCATTGGGTACTTCTCGTGTTGGATATGGGGCATCGTACCTTCTTTCTTTACGATTCTCTTTACAGTCACACGGATTCTAGGAAGGTGCAACCCCTTGTGAGTACTACTCTTTACTTGATTCGTATGGCAATTATTAATTAATTTTTTGTTACTACTGCCCTAACGTACGGAATTCTTGATTTGTAGGTCGATTACCTTGTTAAATGGTTCAGAATGGTCAAAGACATTGATATAAGTGCATTCCCCATTGATGTAGTGGTCGATCGGCCCCTACTAGGTAACAGGTATGTTACGTGCAATTACTTCAGTTTACGATACCTCCGTAAACGATTAATTCTTCTTCTCGGTTTTGCTTCATGTTTTGCAGCCACGACTGTGGGCTGTTCGTTTTGAAAGAGATGGAATACATTACCTGTGACGCTAGCCTCGATTTCACCCAGAAAGATATTACAGCTATGCGAGCTTCCCTACTTTCAGAAATGTTGAATGGGGTCTATGGGAAAGTATCCCTATAAGTTGTTCACATTCTTACCTGGGAGTCATTGTTGTTGGTTGTACATGCATTAGAGTTCAATTGCTTGGCGGGTGATCCGATACTTGCTCTCCTCGTTCCTGAAGTAGGTGGCGGAAATCAACCTGCTAGGGTGAGTGGATATTTTGCACACAATTGGGAAACACCAAAATGTTCTAGTTATTCATTATGATAATTGTGCTTGTTTGCAGGTAAGGCTTGTTCCAAATCCTGGCTCTCTTCAGCGTTTGTGGCAACTTGAAGAAGTCGTGGATGAGGAATGGCTTCAACATCTGGTCCTTCAATAGCAACCTTCTGGATGAGGATTGATCTATTGCCACCTACAAGTCTCCCTTGGGAAAATCTTTTCAATGATCAGAAATCCACCCCTTCATCTCCAAGCTATTATGCCCCTACCAAACGCAAAGAAATCACTCCTGGGGAGGAAGAAAAATCTCAGCCGTCCGGACTTCCCGGATTCTATTAAGCTTAAAACATCCTCAGGTGAGATCATTCAAGACCTGAGAGGGCTGTAGCTGTGGCTTGCTCCTTGCCTGGTGATCTGCCTCTCTGGTTGTTTGTTGCTCTCATGCTTGTTGGGGCTTCGAGCTTTGTTTTTTCATTTTGGGCTGTTTTTGCAGGTTCTGTCCTGTGTTTGGATGTTGTTGTTTGGGCTTCTTGCCTCTTTTTGTTCCCCCCTTTTATGTAAGGGGGTTGTTTTCTTCCTTCATGTATATCTTTGGTTTCCATAAATATATCTGGTCGGGGTCCTGCCTAACCCCAGCTTACTCATAAAAAAAATTTAAAAAACAACAAAAACAAAAAAGCTTCTGAGTGACTAGGATCGAGAAAAAGCTCTTTCTACTGGGGTAAAGATGAAAATGTAGTGGGGACCGGTAAACTGACATGTTCCACAATTCCACTCTTTTCTCCATCCGACACAAAAGATATGTGCTTTAAACATCAAGTTCTTAACATTACGAGTTCACCACCCAAATGATCATCATTAATATATAATCTGAATGATCTTGCGCCACAAATGATGTATACATGTGATCAAGCCCATTGAATTGGTAGATCCTCGTGTAGTAACGTACATGAACCCAGTCCTACACCATATATGCTGTTGTACTGGACTTCCTTCGGACTTCCGAGTCGGAAATCCGAACCAATTTCCGGAGTTCCGTCGGAAGTCCGGAAGTTGGTTCAGAATTTCGACTCGGAATTCCGATCGAAGGGGCGGACTTCCAAATGATGTCCAGTAGAGTTGGCAACTCTACTGGACTTCCTTCGGAAATCCGAGTATTGGATCGGAATTCCGAGTCGAAATTTCGAACCAATTTCCGGACTTCCGAATGATGTCCAGTAGAGTTGCCAACCTACTGGACATCATTCGAAAATCCGAGTATTGGATCGGAATTCCGAGTCGGAAATCCGAACCTACTTCCGGACTTCCGACGGAACTCCAGTAGAGTTGCCAACCTACTGGACATAATTCGGAAATCCGAGTATTGGATTGGAATTCCGAGTCGGAAATCCGAACCTACTTCCGGACTTCCGACGGAACTCCAGTAGAGTTGCGAACCTACTGGACTTCCGTCGGAAATCCGAGTATTGGTTCGGAATTCCGAGTCGGAAATCCGAACCAACTTCCGGACTTCCGACGGGACTCCAGTAGAGTTGCCAACGTACTGGACTTCCTTCAGAAATCCGAGTACTGGATCGGAATTCCGAGTCGGAAATCCACTCGGAATTCCGGACCAACTTCCGGACTTCCGAATGATGTCCAGTAGCTTCCCAACTCTACTGGAGTTCCATCGGAAGTCCGTATCTGGGTTCGGAATTCCGAGGCGGATTTCCGAACCAATATTCGGTTGTCCGAAGGAAGTCCAGTAGCTTCGCAACTATACCGGAGTTCAATCGGAAGTGCGGACGTTGGTTCGGCAATCCGAGTCGAAATTCCGAACCAACTTCCGGACTTCGGACGGGAAAGAAGTGATATTGCGCTTCCGCTCTCGTCATTGGGAAGTCCAGCGCTAGGTTCAGACTTTCGAGTGAGTAATACTATAAGTCTATAATAACGTTTAATTTATACAAATTCTGTGTGAGTAAATATTTATGTGCAGTATGAAGAGTCCCAAAATCAATGCCACTTTGTACAAACAAACCAACAACTCCATCCCTAAGCAAAGAAAGGAGGTGCGAATGAGACACCGGACCTACAAGAAAAACATGCAACAATCAATAAAATGATGGGTTTGATAGAGAAATCATATCAAGTGAGTAATAATGGAACATACGTATTTTCTGTAGGTGCGGATGGACCGATGGGCGTCATATTTAACTGAAGATTTACAAGGGGGGATTTTTGCACGTTCTTTTGTTGTGTCCAGGTTCCCCACATGATTTGCAGTTGTGATGTTGTCCAAATTGTAGCCCTCTTTCCATTCGTACTTTTTTGGGTCGTCCAGGCTGTCTTCTTACTCGTGGTGGCAACACTACTTCTAAAACATGGGATGACTCCGGCCAATGTGTGCGATCTAAAGTAGGGTGAATCACGTCGTCATATGTAGTCCGATAAGTTGAAGCCAAAAACCAATCCTGGCAGTACCTATATTTGTCCAGCTTGTTGACTCCCATGGCTGCTATGGCATGCCCACACGGCAATCCCATAATTTGGAACAGACCACACGTACACGTTCTCTGCTCTAAGTCCACACGATCTGTATTAGTTGACGATATCACTTCATATTCATTCAAACTACACGGCCGGGGTGTGAACTTACTGCCATACAGACATGATCTGGCTAACCATTTTTCTGCATTATGGGTCAAATGCGTTTTCCATTCAGAAGCAGCCTTGTGGCGAAGGTGGAAGTACTCTTGTACTTTCCATCTAGTGTGATCGACTAGAGCCGCGATGGGTAACTCCCGTGCGCCCTTTAATACGTTGTTGAAGGACTCCGCTGCATTAGTTGTAAACATATTCCACCTAGACCCTTTAAAGTATAAATTGGCCCACTTTTCTTTAGGAATCTCAGATATCCATTTCTCTGCTTTTGCGTTCTTCGCTTTAATACATTCTATCGTCTCCTTATAGTCTCTCTCCCTTAAAGCATATGCGGCTCTCGAAAAAAGTTTGCAAAGTATTTGGCTCTTAAAGGTCTTCAGGAAATTGGCATTGAGGTGACGAATACAGTAGCTATGGTATGATCCCGGCAATGCTTCGTCTATAGCTCTAGGCAAACCCTTCATCCTATCAGAGGAAATATGAATTCGTTGTTGTTTTTTTCGGCTGGTATCACCCTTTGGTGGAGTAAACGAAGAAACCATAGCCAGCTCTCATACATCTCATTCTCAACCACTGCATATGCTAACGGAAATAATCCACCGTCACCATCTACTGCAGTGGCAGCTAATAAAATTCCTTTATACTTGCCTCGCAAATGTGTCCCATCAATTAGTATCAGTGGTCTAATTGTTCGACTGAAGGCGCGAATGCTAGGGCCGAATGACCAAAATAAACGAGAAAATGTATTATCTCCACCCGTCCATAGCTGACGACTTCGATATACACACATAATGGTGCCAGGATTGCATCTCTCCATCTCTTCAGCATATGCAGGAAGGATGCGGTAAGACGCTTCGGCATTTCCACACATTTTTTCGTGTATAATGACCTTCGCATTGAAAGCCTTCACATAGCTTATGGTTATACCCCACTTATCCTTGATGTATGCTCTTATCAAAGTAGGCCTCACGTCTCCTGGGCAGGGAAATAACCCAAGACAGGTGTCTGCTGCCCAAGCTGCTGTGACAAGGGGATGGTCATTACCCCTCATAGTACCTGAGCATGTATGCTCTGGCACAAACCTTTTTACCATAACATGATCCAAAGAAATTCTCCCACTGATTCTGAAGGGGCAACTTTTATCCTTGCATCTAACAGCATACTTTGTAGGCTTTGAATCTACTGGGACGAATATAAACTTCCGTTCAATTGCGTACTCTTTCACTTTGTTCTTAAATACTTTAAAATTCGGGAAGATTCCCCCCACCTTCATCTCCTCAAGTCCTATACGTCCCTCATTTAATTCATCTACAACCATCTCATCTACTTCCAACCCCTCCCTTCTATATGTATTACACAACGGGTCGCCCACAACGTTCTGTAGACCAACGAGCGGGCGTACAGCTTCGCACTTATCCTCCTTACCAAAGTCACCTTCGCGCACACTGTCCTCAACGAAGTCATCATCACCAAATGAATCATCACCCTTTATACTGTTACCATCCTCGCATCCAATGCCATCACTAACATGCATATCACTATGGAAATCCCTGCTGAACTCTGCATCGTGCCTGCACAGTAGGGAGTACGTTAGAATGAATATTGTATGAGAGAAACATAGAACTGACGAAGTAAATGTAATTAGTAATTACAAGATTACATGGCAGTGCTCATATGTTGACTTGTATTTTCCTCTGTCTCATTAAAAATAGGGTCCTCATAGTCTTGGTTCAAGTCCACTGAATATCTTTTCGGATTCCGAGGAATATTACTATCTTCTCGGTTTCTGCCAATTATTTCTATGTTCTTCAGAGCATCAAATGACAATGGCGGTTCAAGAGGACGAGAAGAAGGTTCACAAATATTTCCATTTAAAATAGGATCTTCATAATGTTGAATTCGATCCCTCATATTCCTGAGCAATGACAAATTTCACATCACCAAATAGTGTAATGGAATGAGAGTTCAAAGAATTAAAATTTTCACCTGACTGAATATTTTACCTCCGGATGGGGATCGGTGCTGAACTAATTCCTCCTACTCTGTACTCTTTGGTGATGTACAGGCTCATACAATTGAAGAGGCTATTCTCAAAAAGCATCATCACCATAGCTAGGTCATCGTCATTTCGAATGTCGTACAACACGATTTGATACGGATCCACGACATATCGACATTTTATAGATTGTGAGATACCGGTTGCTGTGGTATGAATTTTTTGGTGAACTAGAGACTCAAATTCTGCAAATTTTATATGCCGATTCACAATTAAAGACATCTTCGTCCCGCCAATATACTCAAATGATACTTTATCCTTCAAGTACCCATCAACGTGTAACATAAAAGAAGCCCTCCTTTCCACCATTTGCGCAAACCCTATTAGGATAAGAACCATTATTAAACCCTCATAAAATTTGAATACAAACTAATATATGAACAACCATTTAAAATGATAACCACAATTGGAACAATAAGTTACACTCTTGGAAGCACATTTTATTCCTTCGAACCACAGCGGATCCACATTTTATACCTCGCAACCACTAGGGAACCACATTTTATAACCCGCAACCATTACGGAACCACATTTTATACCTCGGAACCACTAGGGAACCACATTTTCTACCCCGGAACAACTAGGGAACCAAATTTCATACACCGGAACCACTAGGGAACCACATTTTATACCCCGGAACCACTAGGGAACCACATTTCATACACCGGAACCACTAGGGAACCACATTTTATACCCCGCAACCACTACGGAACCACATTTTGTACCTCGGAACCACTAGGCAACCATATTTTCTACCCCGCAACCACTACGGAACCACATTTTATACCTCGGAACCACTAGGTAACCACATTTTCTACCCCGGAACCACTACGGAACCACATTTCATACACCGGAACCACTAGGGAACCACATTTTATAACCCGCAACCACGACGGAACCACATTTTATACCTCGGCACCACTAGGGAACCACATTTTCTACCTCGGAACCACTAGGGAACCAAATTTTATACACCGGAACCATTAGGGAACCACATTTTATACCTCGGAACCACTATGGAACCACATTTTATACCCCGGAACCACTAGGAAACCACATTTTCTACCCCAGAACCACTAGGGAACCACATTTCATACACCGGAACCACTAGGGAACCACATTTTATAACCCGCAACCATTACGGAACCACATTTTATACCTTAAAACCACTAGGGAACCACATTTTCTACCCCGCAACCACTACGGAACCACATTTTATACCTCGGAACCACTAGGGAACCACATTTTATACCCCGGAACCACTAAGGAACCACATTTCATACACCGGAACCACTAGGGAGCCACATTTTAGACCCCGCAACCACTGCGGAACCACATTTTAAACCTCGGAACCACTAGGCAACCATATTTTGTACCCCGCAACCACTACGGAACCACATTTTATACCTCGGAACCACTAGGGAACCACATTTTCTACCCCGGAACCAATACGGAACCACATTTCATACACCGGAACCACTACGGGACTACATTTTATAACCCGTAACCACGATGGAACCACATTTTATACCTCGGCACCACTAGGGAACCACATTTTCTACCCCGGAACCACTAGGGAACCAAATTTCATACACCGGAACCACTAGGGAACCACATTTTATACCTCAGAACCACTAGGGAACCACATTTTATACCTCGGAACCACTAGGGAACCACATTTTCTACCCCGGAACCACTAAGGAACCACATTTTATAACCCGCAACCATTACGGAACCACATTTTATACCTCGAAACCACTAGGGAACCACATTTTCTACCCCGCAACCACTACGGAACCACATTTTATACCTCGGAACCACTAGGGAACCACATTTTATACCCCGGAACCACTAGGGAACCACATTTCATATACCGGAACCACATTTCATACACCGGAACCACAAGGGAACCACATTTTATACCCCGCAACCACTACGGAACCACATTTTATACCTCGGAACCACTAGGCAACCATATTTTCTACCCCGCAACCACTACGGAACCACATTTTATATCTCGGAACCACTAGGGAACCACATTTTCTACCCCGGAACCACTACGGAACCACATTTCATACACCGGAACCACTAGGGAACTACATTTTATAACCCGCAACCACGACGGAACCACATTTTATACCTCGGCACCACTAGGGAACCACATTTTCTACCCCGGAACCACTAGGGAACCAATTTTCATACACCGGAACCAGTAGGGAACCACATTTTATACCTCGGAACCACTAGGGAACCACATTTTCTACCCCGGAACCACTAGGGAACCACATTTCATACACCGGAACCACTAGCGAACCACATTTTATAACCCGCATACATTACGGAACCACATTTTATAACTCGGAACCACTAGGGAACCACATTTTCTACCCCGCAACCACTACGGAACCACATTTTATATCTCGGAACCACTAGAGAACCACATTTTCTACCCCGGAACCACTAGGGAACCACATTTCATACACCGGAAGCACTAGGGAACCACATTTTATAACCCGCAACCATTACGGAACCACATTTTATACCTCGGAACCACTAGGGAACCACATTTTCTACCCCGCAACCATTACGGAACCACATTTTATAGCTCGGAACCACTAGGGAACCACATTTTCTACCCCGCAACCTCTACGGAACCACATTTTTTACCTCGGAACCACTAGGGAACCACATTTTATAACCCGCAACCATTACGGAACCACATTTTATACCTCGGAACCACTAGGGAACCACATTTTCTACCCCGCAACCACTACGGAACCACATTTTATACCTCGGAACCACTAGGGAACCACATTTTCTACCCCGGAACCACTAGGGAACCACATTTCATACACCGGAACCACTAGGGAACCACATTTTATAACCCGCAATCATTACGGAACCACATTTTATACCTCGGAACCACTAGGGAACCACATTTTCTACCCCGCAACCACTACGGAACCACATTTTATACCTCGGAACCACTAGGGAACCCAATTTTCTACCCCGGAACCACTAGGGAACCACATTTCATACACCGGAACCACTAGAGAACCACATTTTATAACCCGCAACCATTACGAAACCACATTTTATACCTCGGAACCACTAGGGAACCACATTTTCTACCCCGCAACCACTACGGAACCACATTTTATACCTCGGAACCACTAGGGAACCACATTTTCTACCCCGGAACCACTAGGGAACCACATTTCATACACCGGAACCACTAGGGAACCACATTTTATAACCCGCAACCATTACAGAACCACATTTTATACCTCAGAACCACTAGGGAACCACATTTTCTACCCCGCAACCACTAGGGAACCACATTTTATACCTCGGAACCACTAGGGAACCACATTTTCTACCCCGGAACCCCTAGGGAACCACATTTCATACACCGGAACCACTAGGGAACCACATCTTATACCCCTCAACCACTACGGAACCACATTTTATACCCGGGAATCACTACGGAACCACATTTTATACCCCACAACCACTATGGAACCACATTTTATACCTCGGCACCACTAGGGAACCACATTTTCTACCCCGGAACCACTAGGGAACCACATTTTCTACCCCGGAACCACTAGGGAACCAATTTTCATACACCGGAACCACTAGGGAACCATATTTTATACCTCGGAACCACTAGGGAACCACATTTTCTACCCCGGAACCACTAGGGAACCACATTTCATACACCGGAACCACTAGGGAACCACATTTTATAACCCGGAACCATTACGGAACCACATTTTCTACCCCGCAACCCCTATGGAACCACATTTTATACCTCGGAACCACTAGGGAACCACATTTTATACCCCGGAACCACTAGGGAACCACATTTCATACACCGGAACCACTAGGGAACCACATTTTATAACCCGGAACCATTACGGAACCACATTTTCTACCCCGCAACCACTAGGGAACCACATTTTATACCTCGGAACCACTAGGGAATCACATTTTCTACCCCGGAACCACTAGGGAACCACATTTCATACACCGGAACCACTAGGGAACCACATCTTATACCCCTCAACCACTACGGAACCACATTTTATTCCCGGGAATCACTACGGAACCACATTTTATATCCCACAACCACTACGGAACCACATTTTATACCTCGTAACCACTACTGAAACACACTATTAGACAGTTGGAATGAAAATCACTGCTTACAAGGATCCTTGGAACCATACTTACTGGTTTCAAGGGTTCGAAAGTCTCAAAAATCCCAAAATAAATGGTTATGCCTCTTTCCCTTCTGTCAAAAGACTGCAAAACAAAATCGATAACGCTCCTTCTCCCAACAAAATCAAATGAAACCCTTTGAAAACAAAAATAAAACCCTTGGCCACCAAAATGAAACCCTTCAAAACCTACAAATCCTGAATGAAATCCTAACAAACCACAGTTACACCTTTCAAAACAAATGGAACCCTTTCGAACCCTAAATGAAACCCTAATTTCGTTTCTAAAATTAATTTCTTTCAATCCATCGAAACCCAACAAAACGAAAATCAACATAATGAAACCCTTTGCAAACCATGGATAAACTAGAAATCAAGTGAAACCTTTTGAAACCCTAACACAATTTCAATAATGGTACCAAGTATTTCATATCCAACACCCCAAGAAGAAAACCCAAAAATGATACCCTACATTAAATGGTTTAAAAAATACCTTGGGAGAGTTGAAGTATTGTTTTTGGCAAGATGAGCTACACTTTCCAGCGACAAGCTTAACTTCCCGACGCGTATGCAAGCTTCCCGGCAACAATAGTATTTTCCGGCGAGTTAAGAGGGAGAGAACGAGTGGAAAAAACGAGTGAAAAATGTTTCAAACGACTGCAAATGGGTAAGAGAGAGTGAAAGTGTAAAACGTAAGGTTATATGGATGGAAGGGTATTTTTGTAAACTTACTCTCCCAACCGTACCTAACAGCCCTTTTCTCATGAATTTTAAAACCCCACCCTTCATTCACAATTTCACAAAAGCATTGCATTTTTCTCATCATTTGCCCTTCAAAAAATAAAAGTTAATGATAAAAAATGAGAAATTATATGATAAAGGGCCTTATGAAAACGTACTCATTATCCCATCCTTGAATATGATATTTGATCCAACAGCAGCTCACTTTTTGAGGAGCTGCTGTTGCATCAAATATCAAGGGCTGTACCTTTATCCTACCACCTTTACGTGTTTATACAGCCTTCAGCATATAATTTCTCGATAAAAAACTGTCTGTAAGTAAAGCTGATATTACGGTCTAATGAAAGGAATACATATGACTCATTTTGTCATGAGACACAACAACTGAATGATTTGGATTTTCAATATATGTGTTCCGAATCCGGGTAGAACTCACCCCAATTAAGGGGAGGGTGCCCAAGCTCTTATAAGCCCTGCCACATCCATCCACTTTTCTGATGTGGGATCTTTGCTTTTGTGTGGGACTCCCAGTAATATGGCCCACATGTAGAGGCTTTCTTGATGAATACAAACTTTTTGAAGGATTAGAATAGTCCAATAGGGATGGATATTGATTCATTGCCCATCCATAGCAAGGCTTAGAAAATAATTGGTTTGGATCATTGAGCAAGTGGCCCGGGCGTGTACTTTTACCTTTTATTGACATGGCATCACGAGATGTACAACCACTTCATTCGATTTAAACGGGAAAGTCACAAAAAAAAAGTAAGGGAAATGATATTCCCACCCCTCTTAAATGGATAAAATCCCCCCCCCCCCTTAACGGTTTTTGTTAGAATGGTTCACTGCTTGAGGATAAAATCACCCCTTTGAGGATAAATTCGCCCCTTTAAAGTTTTTCTTTGCCTTTAAAACTTAACAGATAACGTTAAAGGGGGGATTTTATCGGTCATAGGGCAGGGGTGGAAATATCACTTCCCAAAAAGTAATTTATTTTGGTATAAGTGGCACACTTTGGTTGTCCGGTCTCCGGCCAATCATTCCATTGATTCGCATATCATTTTTCAAGAAAAATATGTAAAAAAAGAGAGCCTCTAGAAAATTTTGCAAAACTCATTTAGAACCCTGTCTTTTCTCTCAAGAGAAAAACTACCTGTGGATTGACTTCAATTTTTCAATCACTACAGTTAAAGTATTGCATGAGTGGCGTTTCGATCGTGAAAAAGAGGGAAAAGGTTTCACTTCATCATGACTGAGCGCATCTCCAGAAATCAGACTTCCACTTTTGGGTGAAGGGGCAAAATTTAAAAATAAAAAACATTTGATTCAGGCCCTGTTCGTTTAAGATTGTGACAACCAATTGTAGGTCCTAGACCGATTATCGGAAAATTGTTTAGGCTCTATTCGTTTGAAATTATGACAACCGATGGTGATTGGTTATGGTGCTCGAGACCGATTATCTCGGAAATTTGTTTAGGACCTGTTCGTTTGAGATTATGACAACCAATGGTAATCGGTTTCGGGGCTCACCATCGGTTATCATAATCTCATACGAACATGGCATTAAGATTTGGAGTCCAATAATTGGTTTTGGGCCCACAATCGGTTGTCAAAGTCTGGCCTTAGTGACTTTAAACAGACAAAAGTAGGAAGGAGTAACAACAATCTCAAAAAAGTTCAACCATGAAAGGAGGAGAAATTATCTGATGAATTGGCATATAAACACATACTCATCGTATGATTTCTCAGGTCTAGGGGATTTGCTAGGCAATTTGGCATAAAGCCATCCTCTCTCCTCCAAAAGTGAGCTGTTAAACCGTTTTCCCAGATATTTGCTTGCAAATCCATTGCATACACACTTGCAGAAAAATAAGGGCATCCATCGACACATGTTCAAGAGTGATAGCCTTTCTCAAATTAGTATTCACTCACGCGTAAGAGAGAGAGACCTTGCGTCTCCACAAACCCCACTATTTTCTCTCCGTAAAAATCTAACTTTATTTCATATCTAGTAACGTTAGAGTAGACGTGGATAAAGGGGGATTTGCTACGGTCCACCACAAAAGGCATTTAACAGAACGTCATTTGCACAGAGAGCAACCACATAGGCTCACTTTCCAACAGATTTTGTCATTATTCATGAGGTGGGTGCTCTCTCATGCAAACGTTCCTCGAAATGCATTTTGCGATGGACCCTAGCAAATCCAGGATAAAGATAAGCGCTGCGAGGTGTCTGGCATGCAATGGAAAATAACGTTTTCATGCATGAACTACTGTTTCCCAATTCAATGCTATGAGTTGGACCACCTGTTTGACATGCACTTTTTCTCATTTTCCACAATAGACAAAGGGTCATGATCTCGTTTGGGTGAGCTAACTCCAAAAACCTGTCCTTAATTCAGATTGCAGGCTGCAATATTGCATTCTATCTCATTTAATCACATTCCGTTCTGTGATCTCATGTTGACATGCACTTTCATCCTGAATTATATGTAATTGTCTTACATTTCGTTACCCGTGGCTTCAAATGTCCCTTGCAAGGAAAGAGATGAAGAAGAAAAGCTAATTGACAAGAATACCCTTCATCAATTGCCAAAGAAGAAGAATTATACCGTAATTTATCACAAGTTTACGCCCTGTTTTTTCTCTTACATATATCTCCACAGATGGTTTCCATCTCCAGACAACAAATACTTGCATAGAGGAGATGAAGAAGAAACTGAAGGGCAACTAGTTGACTCTGATAGCCTCAAAATTAGGGATACGATATTTATCCTATCCTAACTAGGATCCAACATAAGTGAAATTCCATCTCCTGACTGGAATTTCATTTGCTCTAACTTTTTGGGGCTAACGGGGATTGTTATGATATGGGGACAAAGGTCCACCAAATGATGAAAACGATTTATTCGGGTTTAGGTTTAATTTTATCAAGAAAACTACACCCCTTAATGACCGACTTATCATCCAAAAAATTGAAAACTACGACGCGGAGATAAAATATCAATTGTTTACAAGGATTGATTTTATTTTATAATTAATTCGTTGGATCTATTCAAGAAAGTGGGCTAAACGTTTCTTACATTTGAGTAAACATGCATGGCCATACAAGTTATACGAGTTAATTTTAATTAGCTAATATTATATTTTAATTCTAATTCGCGAATATAGTATTACATATATCTATCTTTTTTATATCATTATGACTATTTATTAAATAAATTTGATTGATTGATACGAGTTGATTGATTTTCTGTTACGGTTGATTGACAAAATAAAAACTTGGCCAGATGTTTCAAGTTTCAACAGCTACAATAACTTAACAAAGATCATAAAATGCATCCATCAAATTGTCAACTATATTAACCACATTTACTATAAGTTCAAGACACATGAGTGCTCTAACCATATTTCAACTTGGGATCCATAAATGCTATAGATACAATTGAGGTTCTACTAATTAATGTTCCATAAATTATAAATTAGAAGAAAATTAGTGCGTTCTTTGGTTGAATAGTTCAAAAAGAAAAGGTATCCTTAGTTGAGCCCATCACAAATTCACAGAGCTAAGAGCTGATACAATACAAAGAGAGTGTCTCTGAAAAAAGGAACTGACGAAGCTGTGCCGCCTTAGAGTGGGCAACCATAGCACCCTACACTATGGCAATACTTACAGACACTGGATTCACTAGCAGTGAACAATGGCTGGTTTGGAACTAAATCATGATCAAGTCTAGCAGAAGAAACATTACCCTAAGGGCACGTTTGGCTGCCAGGAAACTTTTTTCATGACTAATCGGGCTCTCCAAGGTGGAGATGAGGGTGAAGTCCCTGAAAATCTTCGGCAATGAGATTCGGCTTATATATCAGGAAACAAAAAACTCTACTTAAAATTTGATTGAGCTTTTCCGATTTTTAGCACCAGAGACTAGTTTCCTGGATTCCGTTTCCAGATTTGCAGGGACTTCACCCCAAGGTTGCCAGAGCAGGAATCAAAAGCGGGAATCGAAACAGGAATCGAAAGCGGGAATCGAAGGCTCCCAGGGAAGAATCCTGCTTCCTTGCTTCACCCTCATCTCCACCTTGTAGATCCCGATTTATCATGAAAAGAGTTTCCTGGTAGCCAACTGTAGAAGCTTGATCTCACTGAAATTTTGAGGCCCGGCCCAGCAAAAATTCAACAAATCCAAACTTACGAAAAAGAAGAAAAAAGGTTAAAATAGGAAGAATCAAGGAAACGGAACTGAAGAGGCAATTATCAATTTATCAGAGAGATGAGATTGAATGATAAATTTCAGAGCTACCTATAAAGTTTCAAGTAACCTTGAAATCCTTGGAAAGAGAAACTATGGTTGCCAAAGTAGGAAGCGAGTGTCAAAAGCACCGGGGAAGGGAGCAAGAAGCAAGGAGAAAAGAGCAAATGCAGAAGAGAGAAAAAATTAAGGTATAAAGGAAATGTATGAGAAGGGTAATAGAAGAAACGTGTAATAAGCCTACTGGAACCAAACAAGAAGAATGTAGGAAGAGAGTGTTATAGTAGGTTTGGAAGACTTCACGTTTGATTAGAGCCACGAATTTTACGGACTAACAGTTTTTTATGCTGTAAGTCATATAGTTTTAAACTTGGTTTTTTGAAAAATAATCCATATAAAAGTTTTTTAAAGCTTAAGATGAAATTTTTAAGTTCTAAATGAGCTCTGTTTTAAACTACTCCTTTGCATTATCCAAGATTCTAAAATCCGCATATCCAAACGGCCCCTAAAGGGGAAAAAACTCCTAGTAAAAAATAATCATCTGAATCAGGATTGTACAAGTAAGTGGAAGTGTGTAAGAAGCGCACTTCCGCTAACTTTAGGAAGTGAGAAAGCTTCCGAAAGCGAGCTTTGGACCTAACTAGGGACATTCCGTAGCTATGAGTGAAACACATAGGAAACAATCAAAGAAGGAAAAAATAGAACATAGGCTAATTTAATAGGAAGTTGAAGATGAGAGAAGAATATAACAAATTTAAAACAAACACAACCTAAAAAGATTCGGAGATCAAATGCAGAAAACAGAAAAATCAGCTCAAAAAATGACTGAAGAGTTCATTACTAGATATTTGAGAATTTGATATCTAACGAGCTGATTTACAGGAGTAGCATAAAATCCCTGAGAAGAAAACACAAAACAGAAAAAAAAGTATCAAATAAAAAAATTAATATATAAAGTAGGGAATTTGAAGATATGATAACAAGATATTATTGCAGAGAGAATCTAATATGGGATAGAAAAACCATCAGATCTAGGGCATGAAATGAGAGGTTAGAATTTCTCCATGAGCAAGAAGAAATGATAGGCCATCTATCTTCGCAACACATTTTCTCTACTTGTGGAAATCAGTATCCGTAATTAGCGATTGGTAGAAAGTAGGGATGAGTGTTAGGGATAATAAAGGGTCAACATTTACCATTCAAAAAAAAAAGAGGGTCAACATAGGGTTAAAGTCAAAATCTTAAAGTGGTTCTGTATAATAATTATATTTAAATAAATGAGTTGCACTTAATTTTCTGGTCCTAACAAGATAAACGTGAGTCCAGCCCAAATTTTCATTAGGCTTGAGAAATCAAATCCATGATTGACACTATGCATGAGAGGCCTCTCCTTACACCACCTATCTTTTCAATACTAAATTGTGTCACCCTGATAAACTCTACATCTAATTCCTTTTGAGAAGTTGTTCTACTTCAAGATATCTCTCCACACCATCATCCGTTATATCTATAATTGTCTTCCGACATCCAATCATGGTAACCGGTTTCGTACTTGTGATCATGGTTTAAAATTTCGGTTTCGGTAACCGTTTCGGACCCCACCGAAAACCGTAATTTCGGTGAAATCTGAAATTTCAGTCCGAAATTTGGTAATTTGGTTCCAAATTCCAGCCCCAAATTTCAAAATTTTGGATCGAAATTCCAAAATTTCGGCCGAAATTTTGTAACACTTTTTTTTTTAATAAATAATGCCATTATATTGAAATTTCAGTCATGGAGAAAAAATGAATTTCAGTCCGAAATTTCGGATTTCAGTCGAAATTTAAAACCATGCTTGTGATCAATAACATGAATCCACAAGCACTTCCACTCCTCACCAAATCTCCATAGCCACTATTCAAGGTGCGCTTTGTTCATGGTTCTAAGATTGCGGAAGCCCAAGCCTCCTATTGATTTGGGCTTGCACACATCCTATGACTTGACAAGATGGAACTTCTTGTTTTCATCTGAATCACCCCACAGAAAGTTCCTTTGAAGCTGCTTTATATGATTGATCACACCAACTGGGCACCTGAATAAAGACAATTAGTAAACCGAGAGATTGGCTAAAACCGCCTTGATTAGGATGATCCTTCTCACAAGAGGGATGAAGTTCCTCTTCCAAGTTGAAAGAAGTCTTTCCACTTTCTCAACGACCAAATCCCACATTCTCATCTTAGGTCTACCCTCACAAAGTGGGAGGCCTAAGTATTTCAAAGGAAACAGATCGACTGAGCATCCAAGCAGAGTCGCAAATATACCCCTTTCGTCATCATAGAGGTTCAATCACATCAATTTCGACTTAACAAAATTCGTTCTTTGCCCAGAGACCAGTTCATAACACTAAATGATAGCTTTCAGCTCTAGGACATTGTCCTCACTAGCCTTGCTAAAAATCAAAGTGTCATCAGCATATTGAAGATGGGCTATTTCTAGGCTCGGATTACCCATTATAAGCCCTGATGAGACCACATCTCCTGCCTTTCTCCATCATTCTTCTAAGAGTTTCAGCTACATTCGTGAACCGAAAAGGGGACAACGGATTACCCTGCCTTAAACCCCCAAGACGATTTGAAGAAGCCTTTATGAGTCATATATCAAAATGGAAAACTAAACTGAAGAAATATATTTAGAAATCCAACCACGGCATATGAAACCGAAACCCTTTCACCTCATAAGATAATCCACGCATTTCCAATCCATACAATCATATTCTTTTTCCATGTCCAATTTGCAAACGATACACACTTATTTTGAATTTTGGAGAAATATTCCACTCCAACTTTTTAGCGATCAAGGCTCCGTCAAGTATGTCCTGCTCTTCAATGAAAGCTGATTGATTAGGGGGTTTCCCTTCAACTAACTCTGAAGCATTGTATTCATTATTTGATACGAATAGTTGAAGTTAACCGAATGTAAACACCTTTTTTTATCATGTCTATCAGGACTCTAGCCAGCGCTTTGAAGACAAATCCCACCAAATTAATAGGTCTGATATGTGAGACCTTACACGTCCATCAATTTTACGGTTATCACAATGAAAGTGGTGCTTGTACTCCTGTCTAACTCTACATTTTCATAGGAGGCCTTGAAAAGAGCAATAATATCGTTTTCACTACTTCCCAGTACGCCTAGAAGAAAGCAACACAAAAATCGTCAAGCCCAGAGCTTGATTTCCTTTTAGGGAGAAGAGCCCCAACTTTACCTCCTCTTCTTCAAACATCGTCTCCAAAAGATCCCAGTCCGTGGTGCCTAACTGGTCAAAAATGATTCCTTTGGAAATGAATAGACTCTCTCTTCCACAATAGAGTATAACCCTTTATCAAACTTGACTATCTCCTCTATGATAGCCTCCTTGTCTTCACTTCTTGACCCATCTATCACCTATCATTCATAGGCTAAAGCAATACGAAGACGATATATTTAAGGATTGTTGGCCTATAAATATGTTCCACAATGGAAATTGTTTTCTAAATACATTTCTCACATTCCTACCCACTTGCTCCCACTTCTTCGTTGTCCTCTTTGAAATGGTGAGGCTTCTCATTTTTGTTTCTCGTATTGATTTCGTGTATTGTCTCCCATATCCATTCCCTAGGCATGCAATGATGGATGAAACTACTAATCAATTAGGCACTAGAATTGGGGGTACTGTGAAGTTCCAAGGAAGTATACGTACTTAAATTAGCAAAAGAGGTAGCTCCAAGAAGAACCCCTTAAATGACTCATCTCAAGCACCACCGCATGGTTTTAATAACGGATGGTAAATCAGTAAGCAGTATTGTTGTCTCAGCTATAGAGATAGTTACAAAAAATACATTGATCACTGGTAGTCATAGTTGCTTTACAAGCATTTGTAGTGCTCATTTTTTCACAATAAGTAAGCTTCCGTTCTCAAGGAATTCAACCCTAACCATGATCAAGGGCTTTACCACGACCTTTTCCACCCTCTCCCTAGGCATCAAAGCCTAAAAGATAGCATCTCAGATCTAAGGATAGGAGGCTACATCACAACTTTCTGATTCTCATCTAGTTGACAGGGAATAAAGCTCAATTCAAGGAGGGGTTTCATTGCCAAAGATGTATAATTCAAATCATTTTTTTTATTGGTGGAGCTTTATTGAGAAATAGAAAAAGGAACCCCAATCAAACTAGTCAAGGGCTACACCCAAATAAAAGAAAATGATAAAATGGCCACTCAAAGAGAGAAGATGATCAAACACCTCAAAATCCAACCTCTCCAGTCCAGATCAACTTAGCCGGTCTGCCTTACTATTAGTAGACCGGAGGACATGCACAAAGAGCATCGCATGACCCTCCACTGTATCCAATATCTCCCCCATACCATAAAAAAAACTCTAAGGAATTCCTAATCTAACATTCATGCATGGTTTTAAATTTCCCCGAAATAACGGAAATGTCTCCATTTCCATCCCCACCGAAACGAAATTTACAAGAATTCCTTCCACGTTATTGTTTCCCAAAAATTCCAAAAATTTCAACCGAAATGGTTGAAACAACAAAAAAATAGAAAGATGTTATGGTTTGCATTTCATTAATGTAGAGAATTATATTTGGCAGGCAACAACATTGAACTGCACAACAAAGTAACCGTATCTGATGCATGGGATCTCAGATAGGCATGGGACAAATAATACCATGTAAGTCTATGTGGTATTGACATAGAGTTGGGGTCCTCAAAGGGGCATTGTACTTTCTTATACTTCATTACATGGTACTTCTTTATTGATTTTACTGTTCAAACATGTGGAACAATGCATGTGGCTAGGTGTCCGATGTGATTAAGCCATTATGGTTGATTTTCTTGCATGGTTTAAAATTTTGGTTTCAGTAACCGTTTCGGACCCCACCGAAAACCGAAATTTTGTAACACTTTTTTTATAATAAATAATGGCATTTAATCAAAATTTCGGACCAAAATTACTGAAATTTCGGACCGAAATTGGCGAAAAATGGAATTTCGGGAAATTTCGGTTTCGGTCTCCACCAATCGGTCGAAATTTAAAACCATGCTTTCTTGCTTATGTGATGATTTCTAAGTATGTATTTGTGCTTATTCTAGCATTTTCCAAAGTTTCATCTTAAAATTTCATCATTTGCATATGTTTCCATACGTTTACGTGTTCACCGAAACCGAAATTTAAAACCTTGAGTGGTGGAAGTGGACTCAATTAACATTATCCGGTGGGCTAATGTTGGGTTGGGGTTTCACTCGGTGTTCATTGCAAGGTTTTAAATTTCCATTTCGATTTTGGTTTTGGTTGGCACAGAAATGGAAACATTTTGGTTTCGGTGGAAATCTTGTAAAATCACGTAAACATATGGAAACATATGCAAATGATGAGATTTTTTAATCTTTTAAAAAAAATACGCAAATGATGAAATTTTAAGATGAAACTTTGGGAAATGCTAGAATAAGCACAAATACATACTTAGAAACCATCACATAAGCAAAAAAGTCATCCACAATGGCCTAATCACATCAAAGTATCAAACACCCGGTGGCATGCGTTGTCGCGCATGTCTGTAAATTCAACAAATAAGTACAGTGTTATAAAGTATATGTAAGTACAATGATCAATCTTCTCTCTAAGGACCCCAACTCTGTATCAATACCACATAGAGTTGTCAGCCGTGTTTAAAAACTAGTTGACTCGACTCAAAACTCGCCCAAGTCAACTCCCTTTTACCTTCGCCGTGTTCCGCATTGCACTGCATTCACATTCCACGTTTTGCCCTACAGAGTCGATAAAAACTCTTTTGACTCTAATGAGTTATGACCGCGTCCGCATCCATCCGCACTGAGTCGACAAGGATTTTTCTTGGCTGCGCTCCACGTCATATCCGTGTTTTTAAATATTGGTTACAAGGTATTATTAGTCTCATGTTGATCAGACATCCCATGCATAAGATACAGTTACTTTGTCGTGCAGTTCAATGATGTTGACAAGGTATTATTGGTCCCATGATGATCAGACATCCCATGCATAAGATATGGTTACTTTGTTGTGCAGTTCAATGGTGTTGACGATGTATTATTGGTCCCATGCCGATCTGACATCCCATGCATAAGATACGGTTACTCTTTTGTGCAGTTCAATGATGGTGCACACGAAATATCATTCCCTACATTAGTGAAATGAAATGCAAATAATAGCATCTTTTCATTTTTTTTGTCGTTGAGACCGTTTAGATCGAATTTCAAAATTTCCGGCCAAAATTCCAGGGAAATAATGACGTGAAAGGAAATCATGTAGATTTCGTTTCGGTGGGGAAGGAAATGGAAACATTTCGGTCGTTTTGGGGAAAGTTCGGGGAAATTTAAAACCATGCCACCACTAGGACGTCAAGTAGGAATCCGATCAACAAGCTGCATCCCTCTTGAGAGCCTGGAGTTTTGCCACATTTGAATCTATCACACTAATTGGACCAAAGTAAGCCCAACTAATCCTGCTCTCATCACTGAAAAGCAGACCACCAATGCCAACAGGGCTCAGGTTCCCTAAGCTAGAACCATCAAACTTCATCCTAAATAACATAGGGTCATGTGGCGACAACCTTGGTTGCAAACGATCAGAGTGCATCAAGCTGTGCATCCTACAGGGATACAGGAAACAAATGGACGACTCTAAAATAGTCTTCGAACTCTAGAACTACTACCCATCTCACCACGCAAGAGGACCTGTTGAGTGGATAAATAACAGAACAAATGAGTAAAAGGGTGGACTGTCGAGACTGTTTTGGGGAACTTTTAGGACTGTTACGACTATAGTGCATGAAGGGATGCGGGAAGCAAGGGCTTTGAAAAAAAAATGTGAGAAGCAAAAAACATTAAAGAAATTAAAGAGGAAACATTTAGAAAGATTCAATTGAAGTCAACATGAAGCATTTAAAAAGTCTCATTGGAAGCGAAGAAGTGTTTAGATAGAGTAGGGTTATAATAGGTAAGGAGGCGAAGGTTGACACAGGTAAGGATTTAAGAAGTCTCATTGGAATTGCAAGTTTTAGTGGCTTAAAGTTTCACATGTTTTATTGATGTAGATTTAAAGTTAAGTTTTTGAAAAAAGATCCACATAAGTTTCATTTGAAACGAAAATGAATTTTTAAGTTTTAAATACACTCTTTTTTTCTAAATTCACTCCTTCGGCGTTATCAAAAAGGAGAAAATAATCTTTTAGGAAAAAATAATCACCTAAATATGAAGTGTACTCTTAATTACAAGGAAACGCATAGGAAGAGTGCAGGAAGCGTGCTTCTCCTAAATTTGGTAAACGAAGAGAACTTAGCTGCTAATCGAGCTTCTGGGAAACGAGCTTCCCATCAAACTAGGAAGTTTCCAGTAACTATGGTTACAAACTTGCAACTGTTTTAGAGTTGTTAGGACTGTCAGATGGGAGGAGGGCTGTTTGGGCTGATGTTGGTGGACGATTGGACTGTACTATGAATTGCAGCGATCCCAAGAATTGTTCTAAAATTCTGGGCAGATCCAGGGGAAAAAAACTGATACAAGGTTTCTGGGGACTAAAGATCAAGAAAGGGATGGGATCAGGACTCAGTTAAGGGGACTGTAGTTGCAGGTTTGGACTATTCTCGGTGAGGGACTGATCTAAATTATAGGAGCAGGGATGTAGGAAAGGTTTGGGATTGTTTATTGGATCTGTAACAGATCAAGAAAAGACTAGTTCTAGGGCTTTTTGTTAACAATGTAAGGTAGTAGGGGTTATGGGACAGTGTTCGATGGAAAGGGTGCAGGTTTAGGCTACAGTTTGTTGACTCTAGGGCAGATCAAGCACATATTGAATACAGGATTCATGGCCTGATTTGTCAGTGGTATGGAAGGTGGAAAATCACAGGGTAAAGGGGGTAGGATGCAGGGTAGATTTTAAGGAAAAGGACTGCTGTTCTTGAGCAAGTTTTACAGGCAGGAATTAGAACTGAAAATACTAGGGACTAGGCAAGAAGAAAGGAATGAAATAAACCTAGAATCACTCGGGTTCCAGGCATCTCACCTAGATTGAAGCATCACACTTCAAGGGACCAAACAGATGCTAGAGTCACTAGGAAGACGTTTAAAATACCATACATGAGTCACTGGACATGCCAGTTTGATGTATTCCATTTGATATCTTTGTATCCGAGAATCAACAAATTCGACTCCGCATTGTTCACAAAATTTCGTGTCTTCCTGCTCGACTCTAGTTTGGAAAAGGCCAACCTATCCTAACATGACACATGCACGAAAATCTACTTCTTGTAGTCTTAGGACTCTGCTCCTGCTCTAGTTTGGAAAAAGATCAACCTATCCTAACATGACACATGTTCCCATGACTTGTCATTAGGACTTGGTCAAGCTCCTACTTGGACTAGGTCACAAACTAAAAAACCTCAAAATTTAAACCCCGCCTCTTTTTATGCTGCAAGTGAAAGGTGGGACCTTCTTAAGTCAATAACCTAAGTGACCTCTTAAACATAAGTGGGCCCTCTTGCTTACTAAAATAACTTTAAAAGATTTAACAATTAAAGGACCAAATTACCCTTACAACAAAGGGAAAGTTGAATAGATCCTTTAGCTAGGGAATCTCCCATGTGGGCCCCTGTCCATCAGTTGCAAACCAAATGAGAATTGGGACTTTGGAGTTGGGTCTTCCTGGGTACACCTTCAGGAGCTGTCTTCGATTCCTATCATGCCCTCCATCAGAAAGAAAAGTTTGAATCAAATTCAGTTACTTAATAACTTAAAGGACATTGACTTTGTCTTGCTTCCATTCCTTAGCATCCTTGGAAAAAGAACAATATTTTTTTTAACGATAAAGAGGGTATGTTAGAGAAAAAAGCAAAAATCTCTAAAGACACGGTGATCTATCTGCAGCAATGTTGGTCGATCTCTTGACATGCTGGAATCGGACTAGGGAATACGCCACACAGTTCCGAGTCTCGTCAACCATATAGGCAAATCTCAAGGATGAGGGTGGCTCTCGTCCATCCACCTGATGACATTAAGCGAATCTCCCTCCACTATTAGCCTGCTACGTCTCTCGGCTCAGTAATTCTGATTCATTGCAAGACCACTCTCAACTGTACCTCTTTGGAGTCCATGATCCTAATGCGACCAGAAAAAGCCCACTTGGTCAGGCCCCGATCATCCCTGAGAAAGTAATCCTGATTCGTTGCAAGACCACTCTCAACTCTACCTCATTGGAGTCCATGATCCTAATGGGACGAGAAAAAGCCCACTTGGTCAGTCCCCGATCATCCCTAAGAACTTCACCTACACTGGTTGGCCAAGGATTACCCAAGCTCGAGCCACCAAAGTTAAGCTCCAACATACCAAGATCAAGAAGAGACCACAGGGTAGAGGGAGCATCCCTCTTTGCCCCATCACCCTTCTTCACCCCATTAGAAAATATCTCCTGGCAACACCGCCGGGGATTAGAGCTCAACATAAATCTAAAGTAAGGATCTTTACCCATGAAATGGTGAGCAAGATGACCTTCATAAACAACTAATACAAGCTTTTCACCTAGCCTCTAAAGTCATGAACGTTTATTTCTTTCCAAATCACCCACATTGTAGCCAACAGCACCACACTCCACAAAATTCTCCCCTGGCCCCTCCAAGGATCGAATTACCAACAATCAAGGAGATCACCAAACCGAGCTGGGAAACCCCAAGATAAATAGAATCTCCAAAGAATGTGACGCCAAATTTTTCCAACAAACCCACAATTGAAAAGGATATGGTCCACGGTCTCCCATGACTCCACATGCAGGGCGCAATAATCGACTATAAGCATCTTATGATTTCACAAATGATCCACTGTTAGTCTTATTTTAAAAGGAAATCCATCCGAACACATAGAATCTAGGTGGAGCTGGAATGCGTCATCCTGGCTAGCCTAAAGGAAGGAGAGGAATGAACAACATTGTGGTAAAAGGATTTGACGTTGAAACCTCAGACAAGCTTCAAATACAAAGCCTTTTACCTTTGCCTGGCTTAATGTAGAAAGGACCCAGTAGATCCAACAAATAAGTTGCCCCATCAAACTCCCTCACAAAGAAGTTTCGCCTACACTTTATCTTCCATTCCACTCGGCCCTCCTCCCACTCAAAACAGTCTTCGACAAAAGCATCTTTTTTTTCTGAAGCCACCGCAAGCAGAATAGGGAACGCTGCAGCCAACACCATCCCTTCACACAATTTATCTTGTTAGGAAGCACTGAATCTTATCCGCTCATTGAGCTTATGCTTTAGCCCAAGAATATCCCTCCACACAGTCATACCACAACTCCCAAACCGGTCGTTAGTGGTCCACCTGCCTGGCTAGGAACCATACTTACTCTCTATGACATTGGTCCAAAGCTGGTGTCTTTCCTCCCCAAATCTCCATAACCAATTCCCAAGTAGAGCATTGTTAATACCTCTCAGTCTCCCAAAACTTAAGCCTCCAGCCATTATGGGCCATTATAGGTTTGCAGACCTCCTCCCAGATAACAAGATGAAATTTCTTTTTGTCCTCAAATCCACCCCCTAGGAAGTTCCTCAAGATCTGCTCAACTCGGTTAACCACACTCATGGGGCATCTGAAACCCGACAAATAGTAAATGGGAATGTTTGCAAGAACTGCCTTGAGAAGAAGAAAAGTTTGTATCATCATAAAACATCAAATCCTCCCAAAAGCCTTATATGGTGGTTGGATATTCAATAAGGGATTTAACACCTTAACAATAATGTGCAGTATCTTGGTGGAGTTGGCAGATTCTAACAATGTGACTCTAATATGAGTAAATCTCATGAACCATATCCAAACGTCTTCGGCTATTCTAAGGAAACACAACCCACACCTAACTTCACTTTCCATGAAGTATGTGGCCAAAAACATCAAAAGATGGATATTGGATCATAATTAATATTTCATTGATTATATACCCCCACCATTTTAGCAGAGCATGGCCATTGAAGAAAATTGATGGCATGCAATCTGACTGTGGTGGTTCGAATGCCAAGATTCTCTAACAGGTAGAAATTCATAGTTTTTTGTTCGAGACAGTTCATTACAAAACGTTAGACGATGGATTATCTGCCATGGGGGATATGTCGACTTAAATCTCCTTCAACAACATCTAAATACTGAAAATAGTCCCATTGTGAAACGGGTTACATCAGCAACCTTCAACTCGTTCAAAAACTTTTATGTAACACAGTGTTCTAGACCCATATTCCCTTGGCCCAAGTACCACCACTGCTAAAAGGAAAAAAGAAAAGCACATTTGGTAATTGGTGCAGGCAGCATTGCAATCGTAGCAATACACCTAAAAAAATGCCACTAAGAAATAGTATGATGAGAAATGTACTTCCAATATGATAAGGAATAAAATACAGGTGTCGAAAGCACATGAAATGTCGAAGTTCATATGAAATGTGTCTATCAAGTACCCAAAAATTATTGGCAAGAAAAATAACTCAAAGCTAGCAACTCACACACATGAAAATTGTAGAATTGATACCATTGAGCAACTGATCAGTTTATAGCAATTTCAAGTATCAAAGAAGGTAATCAAGGGGGCTATGAATATAAAACCACATTAAAAAGCCTTACAAGCACACCAGAATGAACCTGTGAAATATTACTTTCCTAGCATTCCTCTTCATGAAGGTTTGTTATTTGTATCACACTTATACTTCATAAAGCATTTCAAGATCACATAAACCTTATTTGGAAAGTTTTCAGACCAAATCAGCATCCATCACTTCATAGATAAGAAAAATAGCTGACTAAAATGCATAGTTTGGCTGGAAGAAATTCCGAAAATTGTCATCCTACGAAGCCCTCTTAACGAGACCCTACATCATGTGGTCCTAAAAAAAAGCATAAGTAGCAGCTAATTGCTCTCAAGGATCCATCTAGGCCCCTTTAATCTAAGCATCTAGACCCTTCCAACCCCTTTTCTTCCCATAATTTATCCCAAAGCTTCAAAGGATGCAGATAAGTTATTTTATTTTTATTTTCACTACTGAATTAAAATTCCCAAAAACCCATTTTGATCTTTCAGTATTGGGATTCAGACCCACCTCATATTAGCAGAAAAAGTATGCAGAAATGAAAATAAGTACCCAAAATCCATAACAACCTGTAACATTTCATAAAATTGACAATAATTCCTACAGGAACTACAAGTTTGATTCATTAAGTTCATCAAAATAAATCTACTTACATGCTACAACAGTAGAAAACCTGTGCTATTAGCAGATGAAAGAAAACCCTAACCCTAGAAAGTAGTGAATCGAAAGAGATGATAAATTTAGATGAGCTTGAAAGGTAGAGGCCAAGGAGTAGACCTGGGGACCTCGACCTTGTCTTTGATCCTCTCTATCTTCTTCTCTCTTTTGGGCCTTGAGTTGCCGTATGAGCCTTTGAAACGCTTCCCTCTTTTGGTCCTCTTATCGCCTCGCCCGCAGAGGAGAGGAGGGAGTGAAGAGAGTCCTCCTGGAAGAGGAACCGCCGGTGCTATGCTTTGCCCAGGCAGAAAGACTCGCCGCGCCATCGCCCCGCACCACTGCATTGCCATTGCCGGCAGCCGAAGGAACAAAAACACAATTCCAACAAGACTCTTGCGTCTGTTACATATCTAAAATTAATGTGGTCTCGGGTTCAGTGGGACACGGTTTGCACGCTGGGACCCACAACACTAGGGCTGATCAATGGGTGGACATATTTTGGATACTGATCCTAGGATCCGAAAAAATTACAAATCGGATCCAGACAACTAATAAAAGCCCGTGACAGCCCTAAATCCAAAGGTTATTTTATGAAAATAACCTTCAAATTTTATAGGGAAATGTTATCAGCACTGCTGTATTTTGATGAGGGCACTCTTCACTTTATTAAAAGTACAGTATGGCACGCACCATAGGATGATCCAAACCGTCCATTAGATGGGCCACAGCCTAAATAGGTTGTGCCCGAAAAATTATTTCCATAGGTTGATCCTAACCCTCCGATCTATAGAGGTTTAGGATCAACCCTCTAACATTCAGATCGGAGGGTTAGGATCAATCTATGAAAATGACTTTTGAGGGACAACCTATTTAGGTTGTGGCCATCTAAGGGACAGTTTGGATCATCCTATGGTGTGGGCCATACCGTACTTTTAATAAAGTGAGGAGTGCCCTCATCAAAATATAGTAGTGCTGATAACATTTCCCTTTTTATAGCATTAAGTACTTATTTCAAGGGTATTTTAGTAAAAATAAGAGATCTATTTTTCGAGCTATTTTTATCCATTAAGTACTTATTTCAAGGGTATTTTAGCAAAAATAAGAGATATCCATTTTTCGAGCTATTTTAATCTTCAGTATTTTGTCATTCATCTCTCTCAAATTTTGAGATGCCTTCTTCTCTAACCATTGACTTTAAGTTCCTAATTCGTGGTGACGTCGCATCTACTAAGACACTCCGATGGACGGTCCAATTTGAAAAGGATCGTGACCAAGGCATGGGAAGTAGGATCCGAAGGACTCTCCAACTCTGATCCAACCAATAAGGGATTTAAATAGATTGTGACTCAGACATATATAGGTGGATCCGATCCGAAGTTGATCTGTTTGACATCCCTAATTAATATTTACGGGGCTTAATCACATGGGAATTTGAATTCCCAGTGACTTTGCAGTCACCGTTGAGAATAAACTTGCCAAACAGGTGGGCCGGTCCGGGTCGTACTGGTTGGGACAAAAATGACCCAGAATTTTACAGGTCACAATTTGGTGAACTTGGACCCCCTGCCCCACCCACGTATAGGCTGGGTCGACCCGCAGGTCAGTCGGTTATTTTTAAGAAATTTTGATGTTTTTCAGAACCAAAACCCTAAAATTTATAAAGAAGATGATTTTTTTTTTCAGAACTAAAACCCTAAAATTATGATCTTAGAGAAACCCTAGTTCCCTTCACCAAGATCCAACCCAAACACAAAGATTGCACAGACCCTAGAATTTGCAAAAACAATGCAGAGAAAAAAAGGAAGAAGAAGATAAACCTGTTTGATTCCGATTTAGAGGGAAGTCAGAGAAATAATGTTTTTCCTCATGAAAAAACTTTCCATGGTGGAGATGGTGAAGGTAGCTGTGGTGTGGATTTCAGAAGCCAAGCTGGTCGGAATCCATGGTGGAGGTGGTGATTGGTGGTAATGGGGGTGGAATCAGAGTTAGAGTTTGGTTGGATTTGCAGGGGAGAATGGAGATGATGGCTATGGAGGAAATGGTGGCCATGAAGATGGTGGTCATGGCTATAGAGGTGGCGATGGTTGAGGTTGGTTGCCGGATTCCGGCGGGATTGTCGAAGAAGATGGCCTCCTCACTCTCTCCTTCTCTCCCTCTCTCCTTCTCTCCCTCTCTCTCTCTCTCTCTCTCTCTCTCTCTCTC
Source organism: Tasmannia lanceolata (assembly GCF_043159265.1). Lineage (NCBI taxonomy): Eukaryota > Viridiplantae > Streptophyta > Magnoliopsida > Canellales > Winteraceae > Tasmannia > Tasmannia lanceolata. The sequence continues at coordinate 6,879,899 of NW_027518688.1, read as the reverse complement.
TCTCGTGTGTAGTTGTCGAAGAACCCTAACCATATTCTTTTCTTTCGTTTTGTGACTCATGGGTCGTGAGTGACAAATGAAAAATACCTTAAATAGACCGTATAAACCATATAAAATTCCGATCATTTGGGTTTTTACGGGCACCTGCGGCTAAACCCAGCCCGGGCCAATTTTGACATGACCCGTACGGGCCGGGTTGAAATTTCAACAGCTCACTAATTTGTGACTCGGACCCGTAAATTACGGGTGCGCCAGGTGGACCCACGGGTCCGGGTCACTTTTTGCCAGGTTTACTTAATAAGTCCAGTCTGGAGTGTGGGTGACTTTGGAGGCTGTCCAAGACTTTTCAACTAGGACTTTGAAGTGACCTAGTCTTTGAAGTTCTAGACTAGTAGTAAAGAAGGGATTTGCTAGGGACCATCATAGAAGGCATTTCGTGGACCGACTTTTGCATGAGAGAGCAGCCACATAGGCTCAGATTTTGTCTCATTCATTTAATTAATCTTAGGTGGTTGCTCTCTCTCTCTCTCTCTCTCATGCAATAGCTAGCATTGGATGGTCCCTAGCAAATCCCGGTAAAGAACTAGGAGATTGTAAAGTCCTACAAGGTTTTAACTATTATCTTAATAATTCTGTGGGCTCAGCTGTGGATCCAAATAAACAAATGTTGTATGCCTATCTATGGAGGCAACCAATAAATGAATGGATTATATCTTGCACATAGGTAGGTCTTGTTATACTTGCCTATTTTTTACTCATTTTATTTTCTATGAGATGGGGGGATTTTGGTCACTTTTATGAAGTGAGGGAATTTTAGTTAACTTTTTTGAGATAAGGATATTTTCATTATTTTCCATGAGATGAGGACATTTTGGATATTTTCTATGACAGAAGTTTACTTTAGGATTTATTATTGGGAAATGATTTCAGCACAACTGAGGTTTGATACATGTGCTCACCTTGCTTGTCGTTTAGTATTTTATTGGCTTAAAAGTGATTTTTGGAAATCGTAATAACTTTTTTACGACCCTTTAAATACTAAAAGACAAGCAAGTGAGCACATGTATCAAAATATGTTTGTGATGAAATCATTTCCCTTATTTTTGTCTACGATTTTCTGTTTTTTCTCATTTCCCATTAGATAAGGGTATTTTGATCATTTTTATGAGATAAGGGCCTTTTGTCATTTTTTGTGACATTGGAATGTGGGACCTCCAGCACTTAGGTGGTATCCATGGGAATGGTACAACCATGAACTATTAAGGTTTGCAAAGAACCGGAATGCCATATCTCCTTGATCCCTAGGATTTGTGAATCCTTAAGCATCACATTCCTACTTTGCTACCTAAGGACGAATATGTGTCAAAAAGTAAGCACATCACACACATTCTATTGAATAATACCCATAGGGAACTGATATATGTGCCAACGTTAAATGATACTAACGCTCCACTTGGTTGTCGTTTTGCGCAACATACCGGCTGGGAAAGTAATAGTTGCCCCAACCGGTTCATCCCCTAAACTGTTGAGAAAAAAAGAGGGGAAAGGTAAACATTGCGATTAGAAATCCGCGGGAGCCCCGTTTTTTAAAATCTCTCTCTCTCTCTCTTGCTCTCTCTGGTACGTCTTCCTCCCTCATCTCTTACCTTGTGTATGTTCTCTCATTGCTTGAGATCAAATCAACTTTGCCTCAAATTTTTAGGGTTTTTTTGTCCAGATAATGCCGCTACGGTGTTACATTAGGGTTTCTTTGGCTATTCATCTTCTTCTTGCCTGTTTTAAGGTTTCTATTTTTTTTTTGTGATTAGAGTTTAGTATTTTTCAGATTATATTTTTCTCATAATAGTATTAATGCAGTTGTTCATTCTAGATTTCCCTCAATAGAATGCTTTAAATTTAATTTTATTGACAACTAGGAGTTGGAGAAAATGAATCCCTTTTGGGTTTAAAAATACATTTTATTTCCTTCATTTGGCTTTTGCTTTCATTTTATTCCAACATTCATCAGTTCCTATACCTATATCATGTATGCATATAGAGTAAAGATGGGCCTTTCGTACCCTAATTTCCATGGTTTCTTCTATTTCTAATTGCTTTCTTGTATCATATATGCATATCGTAAAATTTTTAGGGTTTTGTGCGAACACTTTAACCCAAGGGCATATTCTGGAAGCAAAATCTCTCTGAACATGCTATATAGTTGTTTGGACATTATTGTTTTGTTGTTGTTTTTCCAAGGGTATAATGACTGAGTTGGCTTATACTGAAATATTAAATATGTCTAATTGTATATGGTGAAGATCCATGTTTAAAAAACAAATAATGTGCTTTCTTCTCTTTTATAGCAGTAAGTACTCTATTTTCTTTTCTTCACAAGTCATGTACGTTTTGTATAATATGCCATCGACATTTGTATCATGATTTAAGCTATTATTATGCCCTATCTGTTTTGAATTTTGATTACCAATTGTGAGTCCAGGACTATTATTTGACTCAAAATTATATTTAATTTTGAATCCAATAATCAGTTTGGACTCACAATTAGTTCTCAAAATCCAAAACAAACAGAGCCTTAGTTACTTGCTATATTTCATTATTTAATTAGCCAGTGAATGAAAGTTTGCTTTGCGTTGTAACTTTTTCTACAAAGTCATAGAATCAAGGAGTTTCTCATTATAAACCAGCCTAGTTTTTATGTTCGTTTAGCTTTTTTTTAATAATTTGACGACACTCATTTGTTTCCCTCTACGTTTTCTGTTTGTTAATTAGGATTTTCGCTTCAAAATTTGTTTTTAAATTTTGGATATGGCATTATCTTTTGCTCATAAATTGTTGTTCACATACTATTAAAAATTCTATGTTCTATTTTTCTAATTATTTAGCAAAAAATTCTAACATTAATTTGAAAACTTTATGCAGAATTATATACTCCCCCATCTGTGATAAGTGGCCAAAATCATGAAGAACCTTTTGAGCACAAGAAAATGCTTCCACCACCAACGAGGTACTTTCAAACTCGAGAAGCCTTTCTTGAGCATGTTCGTGGTTTTGGTAAGACTCAAGGCTATATAGTAACTATTAAAAAGTTAAGGAGAGACCATAGTCTAATCCTTGGTTGTGATAGAGGAGGTAGTTATCGAAAGTGCCTTAAGGTCTCTGATAGCCAAAGGGAAACATCCACTTGCCTTATAAGGTGTCCCTTTCGAATGGAAGGTAGAAGGATGCCTGACGGTTCATGGAGACTCAAGGTAAACGATGGAGAACACAATCATGAACCTTTAGAGGACATCTCATGCCATCCATATAGTCGTCGTTTTTCAGAGGAAGAGATCTTACAAATTAAAGAGATGGCTAATACTGGTATACAACCACGTCAAATGCTTATTGCCTTAAGAAATGGTAATCCAGATCATTTAGCAATATCAAGGGATGTTTACAACTTGAAAGCCAAGATTCGTAAGAAAAAGTTATCGGGCCGTACCCCAATTCAAGCTCTATTAGATGAACTTGTCGAACTTGTCTGTGGTGGCTTCCAACACAGTTTCAAGTATGATGAAGAGGGTCATTTGACACATTTATTCTTCTCTCACCCTAATTCAATAGCACTGAGCAAAAGCTATTCAAATGTATTTATAATGGATTGCACATATAAGACCAATAAATATAAAATGCCATTGTTTGATGTTGTCGGGGTAACAAGCTTCAACACTTCTTTCTATTCATGCTTTGCCTTTCTACAAAACGAGGAAGTAGAAGATTATAGATGGGCTTTGGAAAAGTTCAATGTTATGTTGGGTGATGATTCTCAACCTGTTGTGATTATAACTGATCGAGAATTGGCCTTGATGAAGGCCATCCAAGTGATATTTCCTAGAGCAGCCAATCTTTTATGTTTATGGCATATTGAGAAAAATGTCTTGTCAAAATGTAAATCTTTCTTTGACGATGGAAATGATTGGAAGGTATTCTTATATGCTTAGACTAATTTGATACAAGCTTCGACTGAGATAGAATTCTATGATCGCTTGATAGAATTCCAAGCCAACTTTAGTGAGAAGGTAATTGCTCTCAAGTACATTGAAGATACTTGGCTTTCTCATAAAGAACACTTTTTAAATGCATGGACAAACAAGTATCTTCACTTTGGGGGTCGTGTCACTTCTAGATTAGAAGGTGCACATTCACGGCTTAAAGGATATTTATAAGTTTCAACTAGTAACGTACATTTGGTTAAAGAAAAAGTATGCCTTGCTACAGAGAACCAAATTCAAGAAATCAAAGCTAAGCTTTCAACGGAAAAAATTAAGGTTCCTCATAAATATCGCATCTCATTTTTTAATGAGCTTGTTGGTCATATATCAATTTTTTCATTGAGGAAGCTTTGTGAGCAATATGAATTGGCAAGCTTTAAACAGAATCCAACTGAGTGCATGAATCAATTCACAGCAACAATGGGTCTTCCTTGTGCACACAAGATAAAATGTCAAATTGATGAAGGAAAAATGGTACATTTAAGTGACATCCACTCGCAATGGATAATAGTGTTGAAAGTTTCTAACAGTTTAGAGTTTCTAAACTTGATAGAATCCCTAAAAGATAAGGATTGATATGTTTAGGCTTGCTAATTTGAGTGTGGCCTTGCATGTTTAGTAACCTTTCATGTTCATAGGGTAATCCCTTGAATTTGAAAACCTTTGGGAAGGGAAAGATGACTCTAATTGCACTTTCTAATTAGGGTTTAATTGTCAAACAAATTTGGGCAATTAAGGAAAGCACTATCAGAGCTTTTACCTATAAAAGAGACCCTTGGCCCTCTTGCCCCACACCACAACACTAGAACTCATTGAGAGAGAGAGAGAGTTCACTTTTGAGAGGTTTCCCATAGACCTATTCGTGTGCAAAGTAAGAGAAGAACAAGGGTTGTTTCTAGGCCTTCATTGTGAAGGAAGGTTATCCCCTTCAGGCAAGATCGCTAGGCGCAGCGGAACAAAAATCACATCGAATTTTAAAATTTTCTTTTGATCTTTCTTTTGCCCAAGATCATAGGCTAGATTAGTTAATTAAGTTAATCAAACATAAATAAATACCTCTTTGAAGAAAAAATCAAGGAATGACGCTGCTTGATCTACTCCTCGAACAGTTGCGATTGTTCTAAACGTCGCGGACCCCACAAGTTGAACCGATGGATTCTTTTTCTTTGCTCGGACTATTGTGGATGTGAATAACTCTTATTCACCTATTTAAGGTTTGATCTTATCAATACCTTTGTTGTAGAGAATAAAGAAATTGATTTGAAGCCTTTCTCTTTGAAATTATTTCAATTGGAAGAGAGTGAGAGAGGGAGAGAGAGATGAAAAACTATTTTTCAAAGGGGGAAGTAAGGGAGAACGAATTTTTTAGTATTCCACACTTGAAATTTCATCCTCCCCTCTATTTTTTATATTAAGTAGAGTTTTGATTTGATAAATCCTTGTTTCTCTCTCCCAATTCCAATCCAATTGAGAAACCGGCTTGAATTGAGACTCCTCGAGTGAATGGGACTCTCCCAAACCTCCAAGGCTGTGTGGGGGCACTCAAGATACATGGGAGAACATGTATGGATGCCTCCCTCCAGCCCTTGTGGCCTTATCTCATAAGAGTTGGTGTTGGAAACAAATTGCTTGCTTTGTAGATCCTACAATTTAGCAATTATTATCCAACAAGGAGTTTGAGTGCAACTCAAAGTCCTTGAGCAATTGAGACTTTTTTCCCAGGCTCTCCAACTGATTTAGGAGTGTTGTGTGCCTTACAAACTTTTGCAAAACCGATTTGGGAATAACTATCCTCATTTGGATTACACATTATTATGCTAATTATTAATCAAATTAATAATACATAATAACGTATAATAGTAATTTAAAGGGCAATTGATGAGAAAAATGCAATGTTTATTCGAAATTATGAAAAAATGGTAGTAATTTGTAAATTATTAAAAAAGGGTGTGAGGTGAGAGAAAAAATGTATAAAGACAAAAATACCCTTACTTTAGGTTTTTACCTTTTACACTGTTTATACTTTTGTTTTTTACTTTTCACACGGTTTTTTTTTTACCTTTCTCTTCTCCGACGAGAACTCTCACCGCCGGTGGAGAAACGACCGTTGTCACCGTCGTACGTCCGCGTGAATCTCGGTGACGCACCACCTACTCGCCGGAAAACATCCCCTCTCGCCGGAAATCTGCTTCGTCCACTATTCAAAGGTAATTTTTAAACATTTGATGTAGGGTTTTCTTAAATTTGGGTTTTTTTTCGTGATGGGTTGGATCTCACGTATCTGAAGCTGTTTTAAGTACCTCTTTGGTAGTTTGTGAGAGGGATTTGCATGAGTATGTAGTTTTGAAGCCTTTGAAATGCTTTGCAAGGGGTTTCATTTGTATGGATTTTGAAAATTTTGGATTTTAATGGGTTTTGATAAAGGGTTTATATCAAAGGGTTTCGTTGGGCTTTGATTTTGTGTTTGAAAGGGTTTCGTTGAGGGCTTAAAATGTGAATAATGAGTAGAAAAATCATAGGAGATCTAGATCCCAAGGGGCATTGTGAATCTTCCGCCATTTTTCCTTCGCTAACGATTTGGGAGTATTTTTGAGAAGCAATTGCATTTTGAATCTGTGTCCTTGTATGTTCCTTCTCTTTTGGTAAATGAACTCAACACTAGTTATCTACAAAGCACCTACATGCAAATACACAGATATGTTAAATCAATGGGTTCTGGTTTTTCTATTATTTATACCCAGTTGCTATCTGATATTCTGTAACTTGGGATGGTTTAAGGTTCTCTACAGAAGCACATACATGCAAAAAAAATTTTGCTTTTAGAGTTTCATATTGGAAATGTTATTTTTAAAATGTTAAATCATGAAAGCCCAATATTTAATTGTAGGGATTTATAAGTCAATACAACTTTCCAAGACCTACTTACTTTTAGAAGCATTTACCAAAACTTTCTTGAGAGAGATGTCTTCACTTAATATCAGTTCCAAGATTAGCTTACGCTTCAAGTAAATATAAGAAAAAAATGAATATTTTCCATCTCAAACTTATGACAACCTATGCAACAATTTAGCACTCTAGCAAATGGAAACTGAAGTAGACAAGAACCATGTCAAAGTTGTTCTATATTACCCCCTCTCAAACTTGTTCTGTATTACCCCCTTCAATTCCATTAAATGTTTAATCCATGCCATAGTTTCAAAACTCCCCCACATCATCATGGACTCACCCAAGTGAACTCTTTTTAACTTGGCTGTGTTCTTGGCCGAGTCCGCGTTTTGTCCTACAAAGTCCATCAAAGCTCCTCTGATTCTCCTGATTTATGTGGGGGAGTCAACCGATTACTCAGTCTCATCAACCAAGTACTCAGCCGCATCAACCAAGTCGACTAGGATTCACTTTCGCTGCATTTTCACCCCATCGGCATTTTGAAAAACTGATCCATACTGAGTTACAGAACAACCTGGTAATCATGGAGCAACTTTGCCTGTATTTTTTCCCTTTTAAGATTCCCTCCTGTTCTTGAATTTCTTTTTGTTGGTTAAGGTAATGCTAGCCTCGAACAAAGTTGATGATTTGAAGTTCTAATTGGCATTGTGATGAATATTTGTTGTCCCTTTTGTTCTTCAACATCTATAATGAAACTTTCATGTAGTTAATGTATTTTTTTAAAAAAAGGGAAAAATACAGATACACCCCTTGTGGTTTGGCCATTTTCCACTTTTAACCCCGTGGTTTGGAAGTTAGCAATGACACCCCCTCAACTTTATGACATTTTTTAGTAGACCCCCGCTGTTGACGGTCCGTTAGTTTAACCTGACGGAATGAGTAAAACTAAACATGGTTAATATATTGAGGACAGAAATACCCTTATCAGTGGTTTGAAGCCATTTGCAGAGGGATTAGGGTTACGCCATTTGCCACCGCCGTCACCTCCACCACAGACAATGAAACCCCACCCCATGGGTACATTAAACCCACATTTTAAGAAAGAGAACATTGATAAAAACAAAAAAAGCCCTAAAATATTAGGGTTTTTGTGGAAATCATGATATTTGGACGTGCTCATTAACGGGAAGACCACGAGGCTTCAGTGTACATATGCATAACTCGCAACTTCGTGTTGGAGGATGCTATGCCGTTAGGCCTACAATTTGCGAATGACTTTACACCCGTGAAGGTCGTAAACTTGGAGGCCCACCCTAGGGTGGAAAAGGTGTGGAAGTAAAGTTCGTAGAGTTCCATCAACCTCACGACAATGCCCTTGTACGACTACCAGGTGATACAAGGAATGGAGTTCTCATGTGCAGCAAAGGTAGGTAGTTCCCATACCTCATCTTGTAGTGGTAAGTACCATGGGTGAGTGGTTCCCATACATGTTCCCCATTGTACATACGAAGAATGGCAAGGATGGGAGAGTCTCAACCTTACAATTAGTTGAAGGCCCTATGATGGAAAGAGCAATATGGGCAAGAAGGAATGGGCGCTTGGAGTGTCCCAGTCGGTCGAAGACTCGATGGGAGGATCGAGCTCCTCATCGGAAGAATTGATGGAGGAATCGTTGAAGGAGGTGGTATGCTGAAGGAAAGAAAAGGACGTCAACGAGATTTGGTAGGGGAGGATTGTCCTGCGATGACAATTGGTCTCCCTTCATATCATTTTATAGGCCTAAACGAGGCTCAACCAAGGTTTTAAACTTCAGTTTTGAATTCGGTTTCAGTTGTGAGAGAAACAGAAATGTTTCGGTTCGGAATTTTGCTGGAAATCCTGATAAAATCATGAAAACCTATGGAAATGCTGGACATGTAAGATGAGATTTAGGAAGTGCTAGAATAAGCACAAATATCTAATCTCTGCTATTACGTTATCTTGCTTCCAAGGTCCTGACGATTTACTAGCAGCCCAAGCGATGGCGTTAGAGGAGTCCCCTTCGATGATCAGTGGCTCTAGTCTAGCATTTGAATACCATTTCAGCCCCCATAGTAAGGCACGGGCTTCTCTTGTTTTTCTGTCCTTGTAATCTTTGGAGTTTCGACCATCTTGGTCTTCTTCCTTTTAATGAAAGCTTCAACATTCAAAAAAAAAGAAGATTAAGGCATGGGCTTCTACTTCATTTGCATCACATATGCCCAGTGATACAGAAAAAGATAAGATTTTTAAAGATATTTTTTTAATGGCATGGGATTGTTTACCCATCGTAGTTACGGAAGATTACCCCAATCCTTACCCAGCCCGGGCTTCCTTTGTAGCTTCTGTCAAAATTGAATTTGATTGATCCAAGGGGTGGGGTGTACCACTTTAGTGAGGTTTTAGGTTTTCCACTCTTCTCCATGAGATTCGTTGTCCGACCCCTTAGAATATCACTCACCGTGTTTGGGGCTTTGAGCTTGTTCCCTCTTTCCCATAGTATAACAATCTTGATATCTAGCAGTATTCTTCCTATTTCTCTCTCGTGCTCCTTCACTATTCAGTTGTTCCTTATTTCGAAAGTTGACATATCAAAACAAATGGGACATTCTTCCATGTGATTCAACCAGCTTCGCCGAAAGGGCCTATACTCCAATTAAGAATGACTTTCTTGATTGATCCTTGAGATACCCTAGCTATGCCAAAACTCTTGATAACGTGCATCCACAGTTGATAGGAGAATTGGTAAGTCAGCAGGAGATGATCTTAGGATTCTTCGCTTTTGTTGCATGCCACATACCTGGTGGTGTCGTTGGTAACTTCCAAACCACGAGGTTAAAAGTGGGAAATGGCCAAACCACAGGCTTCTGTCTTAACTCCACCAAAAATAAGAAATGTAACACCAAAATAAGAACTCTTTATGCTCTGTATGATTGCCAGGTTTTTTTTGTTCCTGGGAGTTATGTGGGAGAAAAAAATACCCTGGGAGATAGGTGGGAAAAAAAAAGTCGTAGAAGTATCCCGGTAAAATAAAAATCCCATGTTTGGTTATGTGGGAGAAAAAAATACCCTGGGAGATATGGTGGGAAAAAAAAAACCTTTGTTTGGTTGGTTGCACTGTTGGGTAGAAAAAAAATCTTCTCAAGCTTATTTTTGGTTCCTGAGTTTATTTTTGTTCCTGGGGTTATCTTGGGATGGGATGACATTTCAATCATTACAAAAGTGGGATTAAAAATTTCACCCCAGAAGTAATCATTACAAGAGTGGGATTAAAAAAAAACTAGTGCTAAAAGGCAACCAAACATGGGATGGGACCAAAATTTAACTTACTCTCCATAACTGACACCACAATCACTCAAAACCAACTCCATTACATAGATGGGAGTGACCCTACGGGAAAATTAACATAAAGGAAAATAACTAAATAAGTGGTACAGATTCTGCACGTAACAAGGATCCTCTATTTTGGCATTTTTCAATAGGTTCATCTGGTTTCTCTTTTTGTATATAGTTCGAACCAATTTTAGTTCCAAAGGGTTTCAATAGTATAATTTTTGGTTTGAAAGGGTTTCAATGGTTTAGGCTCGCATTTATGGTTTCAATGGTTTGCCTGGTTTCATTTAGGGTTTAAATGGTTGCATATAGGTTTTCAATGGTTTCAAGGGTTTCATTTGGGGTTTCCATGGTTTTCAATGCTTTTCAATGGTTGCATTGTTTTGAATTTGTTTGAAGGGTTTCAATTAGGGGTTTGAAAGTTAGAACCGTTATTCCATGGAAGTTGCATCCATGAAACCACTTATTCTGCCGAAGTTGGAACCAGTATTCCATGGACCCTGTATCCAGTATTACTGGTTCAAACTGTGTAATTTGTGGTTCTGTACTTGATCTATCCAGTTATTGTGGTTTGAACTTTCTAATATGTGGTTCCACTAATCATATTTGTGAACTTTCTAATATGTGGTTCCGTAGTTCCTCTATCCTAACATTGGTTTCAAGTGGTTCGAAGTCTCTAAATAGTGTGTTTGTACAAACTTTCTGAAACATGGTTTTCTTTGAAGTATCTTTAATTTCAACTTTTCAACTATCTTCCTACTTAAAGTATCTTCCCCTCCAAGTTATTCTCCTGCTTTGTGCAGATAAGGACCGAAAGCGGCTCCCCTTTTACTTTGTGAACCCCACTAACCACCTAACCCAAAACCCCTATAGTCATGCAGCGCGCGAAGCAAAGAAAGAAGAATGTGAATGTAGATGCATGGTCTTCCACCCGCAAACGGTGTAGGAAGGCTATCCGTGAGCCCTCCCCTAGTCCTCCTGCCTCTGATGAGGATATGGGCAATGAGGATGCAGATGTAGAGGTTGGGTCCCTCGGTCGTATAGAAAGGAAGGGCATACTCCGAGGTAGGAAAGTCATTTTTAAAGATGTCGAAGTTTATAATGTGAAACCCTTATTTCTGGCCTTTCGATGGGTCAATTTTCTCGAAATTCACTGTGACTCGTACCCGACTCTCGTCAAGCAATTCTATGCCAATTACAGATTCAACAGAGATTTGAAGGTCTTCCAATCCAGAGTAAACAACAAAACCATCCATATGACAGTTCAAAAGTTTTGTGAAGTTGTCTCTCTTCCCACCACAGGCGACGAAATCTACTTTTGGCCCGGAACCATGGATGACATTAGTGCCTGTATAGATGATCCGGTCGCCGCCTATGGGGAGCTTGGTTGCGAAGGCCCACCTACTGACGGGTCAACCAACGTATCCTACAATTCCCTGACCCCTATGTGCAAAGTCCTACACAAGATTCTGACGAGCAATATCACGCCTCGCGGAGGCAATGCTGACATCGTCCGGCCTTTTGAGGCTTTTATTATGCACCGACTTCTTCGCGGCACGCCCCTTCACCTTGGCTACATCCTCCTTAGGTTCATGGAGGACACGAGGACAAAGGCCTTGGCTAGTCTACCATTCGGGATGCTTCTCACGCATGTCTTCAACCATGAGAAGTTGATACAAGGTGGTGAAGAACGCCTTAGTCCCGCAACTGTGTTCAATGCTAAAACTATAAAGGCCATGCGGCTTGATATACAGGGCCCTGCTCCCCCTCCTCGTCAGCCGGCTCAGCGTTTTGCATCACAAGAGTTTGTTGCGCAGGAGCTTCGTGCACATCGTCAGCACCTTGATGGGCAGTTTACCGCGGTTCATCAGCTTTTACAATCCCATCATCAAGAGCAATTGGCGACTCAGCAAGCTTTGACTGGGGTACGCACCGAGATCTCCACCCTCCGCCAGGACTTCGGCACAGCGGTCACCTCACTCACGGAGTAGCTTTCTTCACTGACCAACTTGGTCCACCATCTGTTGCCCCCAGATCATTAGAGCGTTGCTGTGGTTGATTTATGGATAGATGGATGTTATGTTTCTTTTAAAAATTAATTTTTTTTAATGGTTCATGGATGTTATGTTATATACGGGTTTCATATGTTATTATGGATGGATGGATTAAATGTTATTATCGTTATATTCCGTGTCTTGCTTGCATGGAATGTTTATGATGGTTCTTATGAATTTGATTCAAGTATCTATATAGCTATGGTTGTTTTAAGTGATTTTTGGTGGTTTAAGTTTGAATGGTTTTGCTTGACTCTCGTACGGTTTGTTATGGTTGCTATTACTTGGGGAGCCATATGTTGTTTGAACCGATGTTTGATTGTTTAAATTTGAAGGGATTAGCTACGGTTGTCATATATGGTGTTCATGATCTTTACGTCTGGTTGTTTCCAGTTATTTGGGGAGCCCTGTGTTGTTTAAAGTGATTACATATGGTTTCTTTATCCTTGTTGTTTCAATGAAGTAATACTGTGTTTGAATAGACTAATATTGTGTTTCAAGTGATTGTTGGTGGTTTCGACAGATACAGACGAAGTTAACAAAATTGTTGATCTTTCCCAACAATTGTTTCCATTTTCGTGATGGTGAGTAACTGTTATATTTTCCGTCTGCATCTCCTGCTGTTTCTCGCTCAACTGTTTAATAGTGCCATTTTTGCAGGCGAAATATGTCTTATCTAGATGCTGTCCATCACGCTTTCACGAGTCCCTACAAAATATTCGGTTACGGGATGTGCATAGGGATTTCATAAAGGATACCCCATTTACAGATTTGATTCTGCATGAGGGCCTCGAAGATGTCGAGTTGCGGAAGAAGATTTTGACGACAATGGTAAATAAATGGGATCCCAAACGGAAAGCTTTTTGTTTGGGCGGCATCGTACTCCCATTTCTAGTTAGTGATGTAGCTAAAATATTAGGTTTAAGTATGATTGGGGAAAGGCCGCAATTTGATTGGTCTAGCAGTGATACTGTGGATGGTTGGAGGTTTGGGAGTCCAACCGCCACCTTTGACGAGGTGGTCAAGGTTATTCATGCCGATATGGATTCAGACGAAGAAGACTTCGTGAAGTCGACTGTGAAGCATTTGATATTGTTATTCTGCAGCACTGTCTTGTTTGCGTAGAGGGACCAGAAGGCATGTTCTTGCCTCTTCCCGTATATTGATCTGCAGACTATAGGAAATGTTGCATGGGCTTTTCCCGTTCATGAGTTCTTGGTCTGATCATTAGATTCACATGCTGCACTCGGTGAAAAGGGACATATATTGGGTTGCTCTATCATTTTACAGGTAATTTCCATTCATTGCATATAGTTTTTTTCTTTCTATCTTATGCGGATCTAATCTACTTTGATATCAGGTATGGCTATTTGAGTATACCACGTTATGGGCACCTAATTCTCCTGATGCGTATCCGCGTCTATTTAAGTGGACCGCTCAGATGAATACGAAGAAGATGGAGCATCAACAGTTGATTAACTGTATTATTCATGGGACGGTGAAAGCCACAGAGGTGAGAGTATAATGCATGTTGGTCGTTGTATGTCTTTCGTGTTATTTTTACAGTCGTATTTGTAATTAGTAATATGGAATGTATTCCAGGTGGTTAGGAGGGTCGAAGCTACGGCAAGGGAAGAATCTCTACTTCGACTCGATGATCAACACGACGATGGTAGTATTCCTTGCGATTCAGTCGGTTCAATTGTGGTCCCAGTGGGGGATTGCATGGGTCAAACTCTGCCTGTACTGAGGGATCCAATGAGGCCAATTGCGACATATCAGAGGAGGGAACGAAGGAGGAGAAGTACGAGAGGAAGAGGGGAACATGGGAAGTCTGAGGTACATGACTCCGTTACAAAGAGGTCATTGGGGGATGGCATGGGTCCAATTGTGCGCGTAGTGGGGGATTCAATGGCGCCAACTGCAGCAGAGCAGGGGATGGAAAGAAGGACGAGGAGTAGGAGAGGAAGTGGGGCACATGAGAAGTCCGAAGTAGATGAATCTGTTACAAATAGTTCATTGTTGGAGAGGTTAACCAGAGTTGAACGTGAAATGAGGGAGGTAAAAATTCATTTGTTCGGGAGAGGTTCAAGAAAGAGGGAAGGTTTGGAGTCAGGGAATAATATCCCAACGAAGATAGCGAGAAAGAGGGAACGAGAGGCCGACAATATGGATGGGGAAGCCGAGATAGTGACTGCGAAGGGGGAAGTAGGGGATGGTGTTTTTGTAGATGATATGGGGAAACACATAGTTGATGATAGCGTAGAACATATCTCTATTGATAGCCTAATTACTAGGGATGTCAGGGATGCTGCAGCTAAAATGGTTATCTTGCTTGACAGTCCTGATTTGAACCTCAGTAAGAGTAAGAAATCAAATAAGAAAGAAGATGAAAAATTTATTGGGAGCATTGAAAAAAATGTGAAGCAACGTCGAAGGAAGTTACAACCTAGTAGAGCAGTCAGTTCACCGTATGTCATAAGCAACCGGAAAAGCATGTATGCTCTTCGCAATATCACCGGGCCTGCAGCGATGAAGGTGGATGCATTGGCAGCGGTAGCACCTATGTAAATTTTCGTACAACCTACATTGTTTTTTAATTCTAATATCTCCGATTAATTTCATACATAGGTTGTTTCAGTACAATTATATGACCAAAGGTCCATAGAGGTAGGTGACTTTTTACTCGATTTGCAGTGAGAGAGTCATTCGCAGTGATGGGTACCACATGTGTAAAGAAGACTTGCTTATACTAACCGATCGTAGAGGGTGGATATCATCTCCGGTAAGATGTTATATGGTTCAGTTAGTAACGTAAAGCGTGAATAATGCGTTGGTACACATATCTTCTTAAATTCCTTCTCGTTGACCTATGGTCTGTTCTGTAGATTGTTAATGTATATACGGATTACTTGAACTTGCGGAACGAATGTTGGCGAACAAAAAAAAAGGGATCATGCATTTGCCTTGCTACCCATCTACCTGTGAGATTAAATTAACTTATAAGTAATGATTTTTGTTTCTGAAGCTGCGGGCAATTCTAACATTTCTTTTTTTGGTTGCAGCAAGTTATTCTTGACGAAAGATGTGAACGTCCCGATGCATGTTCCAGATTCGTAACTCGTGTAGAGAACACCCCTCTTCAAGAGATACGAAAAGTATTCATTCCAATTAACATTGATATGGTTCATTGGGTACTTCTCGTGTTGGATATGGGGCATCGTACCTTCCTTCTTTACGATTCTCTTTACAGTCACACAGATTCTAGGAAGGTGCAACCCCTTGTGAGTACTACTCTTTACTTGATTCGTATGGCAATTATTAATTAATTTTTTCTTACTACTGCCCTAACGTACGGAATTCTTGATTTGTAGGTCGATTACTTTGTTAAATGGTTCAGAATGGTCAAAGACATTGATATAAGTGCATTCCCCATTGATGTAGTGGTCGATCGGCCCCTCCAAGGTAACAGGTATGTTACGTGCAATTACTTCAGTTTATGATACCTCCGTAAACGATTAATTCTTCTTCTCGGTTTTGCTTCATGTTTTGCAGCCACGACTGTGGGCTGTTCGTTTTGAAAGAGATGGAATACATTACCCGTGACGCTAGCCTCGATTTCACCCAGAAAGATATTACGGCTATGCGAGCTTCCTTACTTTCGGAAATGTTGAATGGGGTCTATGGGAAAGTATCCCTATAAGTTGTTCACATTCTTACCTGGGAGTCATTGTTGTTGGTTGTACATGCATTAGAGTTCAATTGCTTGGCGGGTGATCCGATACTTGCTCTCCTCGTTCCTGAAGTAGGTGGCGGAAATCAACCTGCTAGGGTGAGTGGATATTTTGCACACAATTGGGAAACACCAAAATGTTCTACTTATTCATTATGATAATTGTGCTTGTTTGCAGGTAAGGCTTGTTCCAAATCCTGGCTCTCTTCAGCGTTTGTGGCAACTTGAAGAAGTCGTTGATGAGGAATGGCTTCAACATCTGGTCCTTCAATAGCAACCTTCTGGATGAGGATTGATCTATTGCCACCAGCAAGTCTCCCTTGGGAAAATCTTTTCAATGATCAGAAATCCACCCCTTCATCTCCAAGCTATTCTGCCCCTACCAAACGCAAAGAAATCACTCCTGGGGAGGAAGAAAAATCTCAGCCGTCCGGACTTCCCGGATTCTATTAAGCTTAAAACATCCTCAGGTGAGATCATTCAAGACCTGAGAGGGCTGTAGCTGTGGCTTGCTCCTTGCCTGGTGATCTGCCTCTCTGGTTGTTTGTTGCTCTCATGCTTGTTGGGGCTTCGAGCTTTGTTTTTTTGTTTTGGGCTATTTTTGCAGGTTCTGTCCTGTGTTTGGATGTTGTTGTTTGGGCTTCTTGCCTCTTTTTGTTCCCCCCTTTTATGTAAGGGGGTTGTTTTCTTCCTTCATGTATATCTTTGGTTTCCATAAATATATCTGGTCGGGGTCCTGCCTAACCCCAGCTTACTCATAATTTTTTTTTAAAAAACAACAAAAATACAAAAGCTTCTGAGTGACCAGGATCGGGAAAAAGCTCTTTCTACTGGGGTAAAGATGAAAAATGTAGTGGGGACCGGTAAACTGACATGTTCCACAATTCCACTCTTTTCTCCATCCGACACAAAAGATATGTGCTTTAAACATCAAGTTCTTAACATTACGAGTTCACCACCCAAATGATCATCATTAATATATAATCTGAATGATCTTGCGCCACAAATGATGTATACATGTGATCAAGCCCATTGAATTGGTAGATCCTCGTGTAGTAACGTACATGAACCCGGTCCTACACCATATATGCTGTTGTACTGGACTTCCTTCGGACTTCCGATTGAACTTCGGACTTCCGAGTCGGAACTCCGAACCAATTTCCGGACTTTCGACGGAACTCCAGTAGAGTTGGCAACTCTACTGGACTTCATTCGGAAATCCGAGTATTGGTTCGGAAATCCGAGTCGGAAATCCGAACCAACTTCCGGACTTCAGAATGATGTCCAGTAGAGTTGCCAACCTACTGGACTTCCGTCGGAAATCCGAGTACTGGTTCGGAATTCCGAGGCGGAAATCCGAACCAACTTCCGGACTTCCGATGGGACTCCTGTAGACTTGCCAACGTACTGGACTTCCTTCGGAAATCCGAGTACAGGATCAGAATTCCGAATGATGTCCAGTAGCTTCCCAACTCTACTTCAGTTCAGTCAGAAGTCCGGACGTTGGTTCGGCAATCCGAGTCGGAATTCCGAACCAACTTCCAGACTTCGGACGGGAAAGAAGTGATATTGCGCTTCCGCTCTCGTCATTGGGAAGTCCAACGCTAAGTTCAGACTTTCGAGTAATCGTATGTACACTTTGTTCGTCCACAGATGGAAGGATTACCTCGATTCGATGGACCTGATTATTTGAGCACACCCAATATATGTGATGGCGTATCAAATGAATGATTTAGATGATCCAAACAATGTGGGCCGACTGACTTTTCGGTAGTGAGTAAAAACCAATGATATTGACAACACCAATGATACATTAATGATAAGTTTTACAACAGTCACGGTCAGCTGTACAACCAATGTAATACTATAAGTCTATAATAACGTTTAATTTATACAAATTCTGTGTGAGTAAATACTTATGTGCAGTATGAAGAGTCCCAAAATCAATGCCACTTTGTACAAACAAACCAACAACTCCATCCCTAAGCAAAGAAAGGAGGTGCGAATGAGACACCGGACCTACAAGAAAAACATGCAACAATCAATAAAATGATGGGTTTGATAGAGAAATCATATCAAGTGAGTAATAATGGAACATACGTATTTTCTGTAGGTGCGGATGGACCGATGGGCGTCATATTTAACTGAAGATTTACAAGGGGGGGATTTTTGCACGTTCTTTTGTTGTGTCCAGGTTCCCCACATGATTTGCAGTTGTGATGTTGTCCAAATTGTAGCCCTCTTTCCATTCGTACTTTTTTGGGTCGTCCAGGCTGTCTTCTTACTCGTGGTGGCAACACTACTTCTAAAACATGCGATGGCTCCGGCCATTGTGTGCGATCTAAAGTAGGGTGAATCACGTCGTCATATGTAGTCCGATAAGTTGAAGCCAAAAACCAATCCTGGCAGTACCTATATTTGTCCAGCTTGTTGACTCCCATGGCTGCTATGGCATGCCCACACGGCAATCCCATAATTTGGAACAGACTACACGTACACGTTCTCTGCTCTAAGTCCACACGATCCGTATTAGTTGACGATATCACTTCATATTCATTCCAACTACACGGCCGGGGTGTGAACTTACTGCCATACAGACATGATCTGGCTAACCATTTTTCTGCATTATGGGTCAAATGCGTTTTCCATTCAGAAGCAGCCTTGCGGCGAAGGTGGAAGTACTCTTGTACTTTCCATCTAGTGTGATCGACTAGAGCCGCGATGGGTAACTCCCGTGCGCCCTTTAATACGTTGTTGAAGGACTCCGCTGCATTAGTTGTCAACATATTCCACCTAGACCCTTTAAAGTATACATTAGCCCACTTTTCTTTAGGAATCTCAGATATCCATTTCTCTGCTTTTGCGTTCTTCGCTTTAATACATTCTATCGTCTCCTTATAGTCTCTCTCCCTTAAAGCATATGCGGCTCTCGAAAAAAGTTTGCAAAGTATTTGGCTCTTAAAGGTCTTCAGGAAATTGGCATTGAGGTGACGAATACAGTAGCTATGGTATGATCCCAGCAATGCTTCGTCTATAGCTCTAGGCAAACCCTTCATCCTATCAGAGGAAATAGTGAATTCGTTGTTGTTTTTTTCGGCTGGTATCACCCTTTGGCGGAGTAAACGAAGAAACCATAGCCAGCTCTCATACATCTCATTCTCAACCACTGCATATGCTAACGGAAATAACCCACCGTCACCATCTACTGCAGTGGCAGCTAATAAAATTCCTTTATACTTGCCTCGCAAATGTGTCCCATCAATTAGTATCAGTGGTCTAATTGTTCGACTGAAGGCGCGAATGCTAGGGCCGAATGACCAAAATAAACGACAAAATGTATTATCTCCACCGGTCCATAGCTGACGACTTCGATATACACACATAATGGTGCCAGGATTGCATCTCTCCATCTCTTCAGCATATGCAGGAAGGATGCGGTAAGATGCTTTGGCATTTCCACACATTTTTTCGTGTATAATGACCTTCGCATTGAAAGCCTTGACATAGCTTATGGTTATACCCCACTTATCCTTGATGTATGCTCTTATCAGAGTAGGCCTCACGTCTCCTGGGCAGGGAAATAACCCAAGACAGGTGTCTGCTGCCCAAGCTGCTGTGACAAGGGGATGGTCATTACCCCTCATAGTACCTGAGCATGTATGCTCTGGCACAAACCGTTTTACCATAACATGATCCAAACAAATTCTCCCACTGATTTTGAAGGGGCAACTTTTATCCTTGCATCTAACAGCATACTTTGTAGGCTTTGAATCTACTGGGACGAATACAAACTTCCGTTCAATTGCGTACTCTTTCACTTTGTTCTTAAATACTTTCAAATTCGGGAAGATTCCCCCCACCTTCATCTCCTCAAGTCTTATACGTCCCTCATTTAATTCATCTACAACCATCTCATCTACTTCCAACCGCTCCCTTCTATATGTATTACACAACGGGTCGCCCACAACGTTCTGTAGACCAACGAGGGGGCGTACAGCTTCGCACTCATCTTCCTTACCAAAGTCACCTTCGCGCACACTGTCCTCAACGAAGTCATCATCACCAAATGAATCATCACCCTTTATACTATTACCATCCTCGCATTCAATGCCATCACTAACATGCATATCACTATGGAAATCCCTGCTGAACTCTGCATCGTGCCTGCACAGTAGGGAGTATGTTAGAATGAATATTGTATGAGAGAAACATAGAACTGGCGAAGTAAATGTAATTAGTAATTACAAGATTACATGGCAGTGCTCATATGTTACCATGTATTTTCCTCTGTCACATTAAAAATAGGGTCCTCATAGTCTTCGTTCAAGTCCACGGAATATCTGTTCGGATTCCGAGGAATATTGGTATCTTCTCGGTTTCTGCCCAATATTTGTATGTTCTTCGGAGCACCAACGTCATTTCGATTAGGTGTTGCTGACGCTGCACGGATGGATTTATTTATGAGGTTCAATGGCGGTTCAAGAGGACGAGAAGAAGGTTCACAAATATTTCCATATAAAATAGGATATTCATAATGTTGAATTCGATCCCTCATATTCCTGAGCAATGACAAATTTCACATCACCTAATAGTGTAATGGAATGAGAGTTCAAAGAATGAAAATTTCCACCTTACTGAATATTTTACCTCCGGATGGGGATCGGTGCAGAACTAATTCCTCCTACTCTGTACTCTTTGGTTATGTACAGGCTCATACAATTGAAGAGGCTATTCTCAAAAAGCATCATCACCATAGCTACGTCATCGTCATTTCGAATGTCGTACAACACGATTTGATATGGATCCACGACATATCGACATTGTATAGATTGTGAGATACCGGTTGTTGTGGTATGGATTTTTTGGTGAACTAGAGACTCAAATTCTGCAAATTTTATATTCCGATTCACAATTAAAGACATCTTCGTCCCGCCAATATACTCAAATGATACTTTATCCTTCAAGTACCCATCAACGTGTAACATAAAAGAAGCCATTCTTTCCACCATTTTCGCAAACCCTATTAGGATAAGAACCAATATTAAACCCCCATAAAATTAGAATACAAAGTAATATATGAACAACCATTTACAATGATACAACCACAATTGGAACAATAAGTTACACTCTTGGAAGCACACTTTTATTCCTTCGAACCACAGCGGATCCACATTTTATACCTCGGAACAACATTTTATACCCCGGGAACCATTACGGATTCACATTCTATACCTCCGAACCACTACGGAACCACATATTATACCCCACAACCACTACGGAACCACATTTTCTACCCCGGAACCTCTAGGGAACCACATTTTATACCACGTAACCACAACGGGATCACATTTTCTACTCCGCAACCACTCCGGAACCACATTTTATACCTCGGAACCACTACGGAACCACATTTTATACCCCGGAACCACTACGGAACCACATTTTATACCTCTGAACCACTACGGAACCACATTTTATACCCCGGAACCACTACGGAACCACATTTTATGCCTCTGAACCACTACGGAACCACATTTTATACCCCGGAACCACTACGGAACCACATTTTATACCCCACAAGCACTATGGAACCACATTTTATACCACGTAACCACTACGGGATCAGTTTTTCTACTTCGCAACCACTCCGGAACCACATTTTATACCTCGGAACCACTACGGAACCACATTTTCTACCCCAGAACCTCTAGAGAAGCACATTTTATACCCCGGAACCACTACGGAACCACATTTTATACCCCACAACCACTATGGAACCACATTTTATACCACGTAACCACAACGGGATCACATTTTCTACTCCGCAACCACTCCGGAATCACATTTTATACCTCCGAACCACTACGGAACCACATTTTCTACCCCGGAACCTCTAGGAAACCACATTTTATACCCCGAAACCACTACGGAACCACATTTTCTACCCCGGATACACTAGGGAACTACATTTTGTACCCTCGAACCACTAGGGAACCACATTTTCAACCCTCGAACCACTTCGGGAGCACATTTTATACGCTAGAACCACTAGGGAACCACATTTCATACCCCAGAACCACTAGTGAACCACATTTTATATCTCGGAACCACTACGGAACCACATTTTCTACCCCGGAACCTCTAGGGAACCACATTTAATACCATGGAACCACTACGGAACCACATTTTATACCACACAACCACTATGGAACCACATTTTATACCACGTAAGCAGTACGGAACCACATTTTATATCTCGGAACCACTACGGAACCACATTTTCTACCCCGGAACCACATTTTCTACCCCGGAACCACTACGGAACCACATTTTATACCTCGGAACCACATTTTATAACCACTTATCCACTACGGAACCACATTTTATACCCCACTACCACTATGGAACCACATTTTATACCTCAGAACCACTACGGAACCACATTTTATACCCCGGAACCACTACGGAACCACATTTTATACCTCTGAACCACTACGGAACCACATTTTATACCCCGGAACCACTACGGAACCACATTTTATACCCCACAAGCACTATGGAACCACATTTTATACCACGTAACCACTAAGGGATCAGTTTTTCTACTCCGCAACCACTCCGTAACCACATTTTATACCTCGGAACCACTACGGAACCACATTTTCTACCCCGGAACCTCTAGAGAAGCACATTTTATACCCTGGAACCACTACGGAACCACATTTTATACCCCACAACCACTATGGAACCACATTTTATACCAAGTAACCACAACGGGATCACATTTTCTACTCCGCAACCACTCCGGAACCACATTTTATACCTCCGAACCACTACGGAACCACATTTTCTACCCCGGATCCTCTAGGAAACCACATTTTATACCCCGGAACCACTACGGAACCACATTTTCTACCCCGAAACCACTAGGGAACTACATTTTATACCCTTGAACCACTAGGGAACCACATTTTCAACCCTCGAACCACTTCGGGATCACATTTTATACGCTAGAACCACTAGGGAACCACATTTCATACCCCAGAACCACTAGGGAACCACATTTTATATCTCGGAACCACTATGGAACCACATTTTCTACCCCGGAACCTCTAGGGAACCACATTTTATACCATGGAACCACTACGGAACCACATTTTATACCCCACAACCACTATGGAACCACATTTTATACCACGTAAGCAGTACAGAACCACATTTTATATCTCAGAACCACTACGGAACCACATTTTCTACCCCGGAACCACTACGGAACCACATTTTATACCTCGTAACCACATTTTATAACCACTTATCCACTACGGAACCACATTTTATACCCCACTACCACTATGGAACCACATTTTATACCTCATAACCACTACAGAACCACATTTTCTACCCCGGAACCTCTAGGGAACCACATTTTATACCCCCGGAACCACTACGAAACCACATTTTATACCCCACAACAACTATGGAACCACATTTTATACCACGTAACCACTACGGAACCACTACGAAACCACATTTTATACCCCACAACAACTATGGAACCACATTTTATACCTCGGAACCACTACGGAACCACATTTTCTACCCTGGAACCACTAGGGAACCACATTTTATACCCCGGAACCACTACGGAACCACATTTTATACCCCACAACCACTATGGAACCACATTTTATACCAAGTAACCTCTACGGAACCACATTTTATACCTCGGAACCACTTTGGAACCACATTTTCTACCCCGGAACCACTACGGAACCACATTTTATACCCCGGAAGCACTAGGGAACCACATTTTATACCCCACAACCACTATGGAACCACATTTTATACCACGTAACTACTACGGAACCACATTTTATACCTCCGAACCACTAAGGAACCACATTTTCTACCCCGGAACCACTAGAGAACCACACTTCATACCCCGGAACCACTACGGAACCACATTTTCTACCACGGAACCATCAGGGAACCACATTTATTACCCCGGGACCACTCGGGAACCACATTTCATACCCCGGAACCACTAGGGAACCGCATTTTATACCCCGGGACCACTACGAAACCACATTTTATACCTTGTAACCACTACGGAACGACATTTTATACCCTCAAACCACTAGGGAACCACATTTTCAACCCTGGAACCACT
The DNA here is from genome assembly GCF_043159265.1 of Tasmannia lanceolata. Lineage (NCBI taxonomy): Eukaryota > Viridiplantae > Streptophyta > Magnoliopsida > Canellales > Winteraceae > Tasmannia > Tasmannia lanceolata. Next base: position 6,855,674 of record NW_027518688.1, on the reverse strand, counting down.
TCGGGACCACATTTTATACGCTGGAACCACTAGGGAACCACATTTCATACCCCAAAACCACTAGGGAACCACATTTTCTACCCCACAACCAGTACGGAACCACATTTTATACCTCAGAACCACATTTTATACCTCCGAACCAGTAGGGAACCACATTTTCTACCCCGGAACCACTACGGAAACACATTTATTACCCCGGGACCACTCGGGAACCACATTTCATACCTCAGAACCACTAGGGAACCACATTTTCTACCCCACAACCACTACGGAACCACATTTTATACCTCCGAAGAATTACGGAACCACATTTTCTACCCCGGAACCACTACGGAACCACATTTTATACCCGGGAACCACTATGGAACCACATTTGATACCCCACAACCACTACGGAACCCCATTTTATACCTCCTAACCACTAGGGAAACACCTTTTATACCCCGGAACCACTACGGAACCACATTTTATACCCCACAACCACTACGGAACCACATTTTATACCTCGTAACCACTACGAAACCATATTTTCTACCTCGCAACCTCTACGGAACCACATTTGATACATCGGAACCACATTTTATACCCCAGATCCACTTGGGAACCACATTTTATACGCCAGACCCAGTAGGGAACCACATTTCATACCCCAGAACCACCACGGAACCACATTTTATACCCCTGAACCTAGTATAGAACAACATTTTATACTCCGGAACCACTTGGGAACTACATTTTATTCTCCGGCACCAGTACGGAACCACATTTCATACCCCGGAACCACTACGAAACCATATTTTATACCCCTGAAGCACTACAGAACCACATTTTACACCTCCGGACCACTAGGTAACCACATTTTATACCCCGGAACCACTAGGGAACCACATTTTATACCCCGGAACCACTACGGAACCACATATTATACTCCAGAACCATTATGGAACCACATTTTATACCTCGTAACCACTAGGGAACGACATTTTATACCCTGGAACCACTAGGGAACCACATTTTCAACCCTGGAACCACTTCGGGACCACATTTTATATGCTGGAACCACTAGGGAACCACATTTCATACCCCAGAACCGCAAGGGAACCACATTTTTTACCCTTGAACCTAGTACGAAACCAAATTTTATAACTCGGAACCACTTGGGAACCACATTTTATACGCCGGAACCAGTACGGAGCGACATTTTCTACCCCAAAACCAGTACGAACCAAATTGGGTAGAAACAAGTAATGGTCTTTCTCCAACAGAGAAAATGGTGGTTCTGACTTTCTTTTAAAACCCAAGAAAAGAATGAAAACAATTATACAACCTACAACAACTTCGGTAATTTCTCTGTTTTTTTCAACACAAAACAATTGGGCTTTTCTACTCCGGAACCCCTTTCGAACCACATTTTATACCCCGGAACCACTACATTCTAACATGTAACCAAACATGATTGTATGCTCCCTTGTATCTATCATTCCTCCTAATGAGAACTCGGTACAGGTGAAAAGAGTCTAATTGTACGAGTTTATGAACTGACATTGCCAACCTTTTACTAATTTAGGCGACCCAAAAGGAAAAAAAAATTGATTGATTTTGTAGTGAAAAAACATGGCCAAAGTAAAACCTAGTCGAGTCGTTCAAGTTAACGATTAACTTGGGGCACTATTCAACCAATTACCAAACGGTCCAAACTCACATCATGACTGGGTTAGCATTCATAAACAGCTAAATATAAGAACTGATAGGCTTTTTTGGGCAATACTAAATCCAATGAAACATGCTAGTAATTAAAAGGTCCAAATGCTCATTGACTCGATGACTCGGCCAGTGAGTTGTTGACTCTTCAATAGCGCTTATAGATTCCAAAAACGGAATGTCATAGTGAGCAGGGATAGGTGACAACCACCAAGCACCAACTTATGCACATGTATGATTTTCTCATTTATTTACCTTACAAAGTAGTCAAATACAGGAAGGAGGGGGGTGCCCTGCATAAAACAACGGGGTCCAAACATAATCTCCTTTGAAAAGATTCGCTTCCATTTACTACCCAATTCATTCGTCTTCTCCGAAGCAGGAAAAAAGGGAAAAGGCAAAGTTTTCAATGGCTCTCGCAGCTCCTGTCTTCTCGCCTCCAATTCCCGCCAAATGAACCACAAATTCCCTCTTCTTTCCCTCCATTTTATCCTCAACTCTTACTGAAAAACAAAGATCTATAAATAACAAAGACTATCCTTTATATTTCCAACAGGGAATAAGAAAAACAAAGATACATATTAGAAACTGGCATATCGAATGTCTCACAAGACGGCAACATTATTCTATCAATGTCATCCAGTGAGTCAATGGATTACCTGGCTAAGGCAGCCCTCTGTTCGTGAAAGTCAAATGTATAGATATGGCCAACAGGAGCAACAGCCCTTGCAAGAGAGGTTGTTAGAGAACCACTTCCAGTGCCCGACTCAAGAACCAGACAGCCAGGGATAACTTCCAAGTATGAAATCACAAAGCTAATATCCGCAATATATAAAATCTGGGTCCTATGGCTTAGAACCAGAGTCCACAACTAGGAGTAGGAGGAAACAGATAAAGAAATCCCCCCTTATTGCTCAGCACCTTGGATCCAAAAGGCCTCCCAACCCAATCAGAATGCCTAAAGACACCAAATCAATTCTGGAGCTCTGAACCTTCACATACTTTGATGGCCTTCATGATGTCATGCCTCTCATACACGAGAACCAGGTCCCCATTGCATATGCAGCGCTGGAAAGAGTTCCTCTTTGTTGGGTCAATGGGCAACATCCTCAAAATCTTATACAAAAGATCACACAGCTTCAACTACTTTTCACTGCCATATGTGAAATTTTGTATGTTGAGCCTAATAGAACAATAAGAAAATAACCACGCATAAATAATCATAAAAAATGGAATTATGGGGAAAATATGATTGGATCTAAAATTCGAGCCGGTGATAGTGATCCATAATCGTTTCCTTGAATCAACCTATTCTTTTCCTTCTTTTTTTTGAATATTAAATAACATGACCTTTCCTATGCATTTACTAATATGTAAGAAGAGTTTTTCTAGGTTTAAAGGTTAAAGAGGAAAGATCGATTGAGCAGCAACCTCATTAAGTTACAATGGTGTGCATATGTAGTGCATATCGAGCTCTAGTGTAGATCATTTCATACCACCCATCGGGCAGAGTACGTCTCTGATCCTCCAAGGCCCCAAAATCACATATAATGGAAAATTCAAACTATTTGATTAAATGCATTTGAGTTGTTGAATATGGATCAAAACTTATCAAATTTCTATTACTGTTCATTCGTAGGCAATTGATTGGATGGTTAAGATTATCCAATCAGGCACAAGAAGATGATGAACATACTCCATGGACCTCTTTGGCTGCCACCAAAATTAGTTCTTATTTGTAAATGGGACAATAAATCCTTTTTGGAAGGCAATAACTATATTGTTTCTAAAACTATAATAACTGTTATTTGCAAAAAAATCAGATTAAAGTCCAAACTCCCTGTTCAATTAATATGTATAATCCCATATTCAATTAAGCACTATGAACAGAAATTCAAAAAAAATGCTACGAGAAGCTGCAGAACAGACCCACCTCTTGATCTTTCCTTCCAATACTATCTAAATGAATGGTAAGGCATTCTATATCTCTTCTTCCCCTATTCTTAGTATAACAACTGTATGGATGATATGATCTTTGATCCTGATCTGATCCTGATCATCCAATTGTGGATCCCACCTCATTCACAATACTTAATATGATGAAAGCATCCCCACATTTGCTAACACAATAGATGGATGGATTTCTCTAACAAATTACAATAAACACCTTCAAGGAATGACGGCAACAACCAAACAAATTGGCACACATGACTTAAGCACACAACTATCAAGTGTATCAGCATTGATATGATGGGATCTATACGTGATAAGGGTAACTGTTGAATCATTCCATTCTTTGACGCTCTACCGAATCAAAGAGACCTGGATCATATACTCAAGCACACAACTATCAAATATATTAGTACTAACTATGAAACATCTAATAAAATCACTGGTAAAGCTATCAAACGAAGGAATATCATAATTCTTTTGGGCCAATAAGACATGACAGTTATTTCCTCCTCTAAATCCTGAAACACAGAAAAAAGAATTTTTTAAAAAGAAAAGGCTTAGTTTCAAAAAAATAAAAAGAAAAAGAAAAGAGATTAAAATCTCTTCCACCAATGAACTCAAGACCCCACTCTCATAATGCAGTCCAATGATAGCTAAAGAAAAACATGAATTTGTGACAAATACATGAAAAATATAAGAATGAGATTAATCAAACAAAATTTAAATACTATGAGGCAAGCTCAAAAGAATGCATGAAAAGGGGGAAGATTCTACAAATTAATACTAAACCAGCACATACTCGATGTATTCCAACGGCTGTAAAGGAACATATGACCATCAAAGATCTATTATCATTACTGAAAGAACTGAAATTCTTGTGTACCAAACAGAAGCAATTCACATACTGGAAGAACCGGAAAAATCAAAATCTAATTTTTTAATTAGTTTAAATGTATCTCGATCATCGATTTCAGCAGCTAGACAATCGAGCAACCCTTAAAAGGAAAAAAAATATAATCCGAAATGGGTATGTGAGATTACTTATCCGATAGCCATTTCTTCTGCAAATTACCTCTTACACGATTCTCTGAAAAATGAGGAAGAAGAAAGAAAAACGTGGGGACTAGAGCTTCCAAAGGATGACAATGGCTGCACTGGTATTTTTCAGGTTGGCTGGGTGAGGAGAGGAAGAAGAAAGAAAAACGTGGGGATTAGACCTTCCAAAGGATGGGAATGGCTCTGTATTTTTTACGTTCCCTGGGTAAGGTGAGGAAGAAGAAAGAAAAAGAGCTTAAGAAATGGTGGGAAAATGAATGAAAGTGAGGGTATATTTGTCATAAAACTGATACTCTCTCACCTGACAGCCCTTTTTTAATAATTTTTAAATATCTACCCTTTATTAATAATTTAGCATAATCTTTGCATTTTCTTCATCGTTTGCCCTAATTTAAATAATTAATTAATTAATTAATAATTTAATTGATTAATAACTCACATCCAATGGGAGTTATTTTGACTCCAATTTGTCTTCGAAAAATTCTTATTGTCTCTTGTTACTTACTTAAGAAAGACATGTATATTACATAAATCAACATATATATATATATATATATAATATCCACATTAATCTAACGGATCATATCCGTCTGTGCAATTACATAAAATGTGAAACCCTGATACATTTGGATGTTACCGGGTCATTCGAGTTGTGAGTGGGATCGTCGCAGGGATCCGACGGTCAATCCTGCAGAACCCTATGGTGGGCCCCACTGTGATCTCGCTCTGTAGTTAAACTACAATCGCATTAGGTCAGTGGCCTCCATCGAGACGTAACCCTGAAGATGACCGTAGATCATCTTACCCCTAATCACATCATGTATGTGCAAGTCCTTTCTTCGTAACCATATCTACTGAGTTGAGTCATACGGGAGGTGGACACTATTTACCCCCTTGGCCCACTCTTGGTATACCATTTTGATCCAGCGGTGTTTGGCCTCCAAATGCATTTGTACAATCCTTTGAAAATAATTCAATGTTTCATAAAACTTTCCGATAAACATTTTATAAATCTGCCTGGCCAGGCTATTTAGTAGGCCTACTGCTCTGATAAAATTGTAGATGTCATTCCCTAAATTTTAGGGTGAAGAATCCCTTGTTGAGTATCACTATTGGTCTAGAGGGTTTGCTCTAGGATATAGCTCTATCCGAATGTGACTCTAAAATAGAATCACTATAAGATAGACTAAGACCCTAGAATGGGCAGACAGACTAATAAGATCCCTCAGGTCTAAGGATATGTGAAGGGTCCTGTCTGGAAGAACTTTGATTTTTCTAAGATGTTGTCTTAGGGACACATTCCCTTCTCCTTCTTGTTTTTCTTTCATAGTCTTTTTTGCTTTTAGACATTAGGAATGTCCTTACTCTTGAAGTATTCCACCTCGGAATCTCATTGAAAACATGCAGCCCAAGTGCTCTTTTTGGGCTCAAATTGATGACTTCATTTTCTGAAAGTCTTCTCTAAACTTCTCAGCAGCTCAACTGGATGTCTGATGCTTCACTATCTTGAATTTTACTTTTCGACTGATCTCTAAAGCTGATGGAGTCTTGCTTTTCATCACAACAAGGCATTCACCTGGTTTATCCTCATAGGATCAAGCAAAACCACCTCGAACCTCTATAAACAGGTTTATCAATTCCTCGCTCTCCTCGGGAGATAAAGTTTTGCCAATCCATCTTTCCCGAGTTTTAGATTTCGATACCACTATCAACAGCTTCGATTTCCTCTTTGAGTGGCTATGCTCGACGCTATTCCTCTCGTTTGATCATCTTTCAGATCTCGAGGGGAATTTCGTCTACATCATCATCCGAGGAGGGTGTCTTTAGTTATATAAAACATTAGATCTAAGAGTGAATCATAAGAATACTGATAACATTGAAATCAAACTTTATTGAATTGAAAACTTTCAAGTACATCAATAGTTCTCAACACGCCTTAGTGGGCTCTACATCAGACTTGACATAAAACAAAACACTGACTTTAAATGAGAAAGACTGACAGACATGACACACTTTTTTTGTGACATTGACACTATGACTCACCAACTTTCAACACAAGAGTTGGTATACACTTGATAGAAATTAAATCTTGAAACATGACATTTGGAACACCTCACTTGAAACACGACACTTAAACATGGACAAGGACTCAGCACTGAAGTTCACAAGTCGCACGCCTTCCTCCATGATGTTGTCGGCTAGTGGTTTTGGTCCTGGTATAGGAATCTCGGAAGAGGTGGTCCCATGTAGTTCTGTCGACGTGGCCCAAACTGCCATTGAAAACCTGCTGGTGGCATCGAGTTCTCTGCCCTGATATTCTTAGGAGGTTCAATCTCTAACATCTTTCCTTTTCCTTTCGATTCATTTCTCTGCTCTGAAGTGGTATAAGTAGAGGTAGTGGAACCTTTGAAGGGTTGAATGGGTCTAATCGGTGCATAATTCACGAAAGCATGGAGTTCAGGAAGAAGGGAAGAGTCTCCGTCTATCTCGTCCTGAATTTTGTGTTTCAATGCCAGGCACTTTTCTGTTGTATAACCAATACCTCTGTGGTATTCTCAATACTGATCTCTTCTCCAGTGTTTGGGTAGTGGGCTAGGAAGATGCTTCGGATCTAAAAGTGTCAAACGACCTTCACTGACCCATTTCTTCATGAGAACTTCCTGAGAACAAGGTAGGTAAGTGAATTCCCTCCTCAGTTTCTGACCCATCCTTTCTTCCACTACCACTGGCTTCTTAAGGGGTTGGTGATAGGGTCCAACATTCTTAACTTCACTGGGAATAATGACAGGCTTTGTCCCACTATGCAAATCAACATATCTGTCAAGAATTAAACTCTGGACTCATGCTTCTTCTGTCATAGTCCCCTCATCAACAAACTGCTTTGTAGCTGAATCACATCTGGTGGATAAGCATTGCATCTGGACTTTCATCTCTCTAACTTCTTCAGTTAGTATGCCCATCTGACCAAAGAGTTTAACCATCCAGTTTTTCATTCTGATGAGGGCGGACCTGTCAAATGATTCCTCCATTGGTCAAAAGTTTGATGGAACAGGTGGCGTATCTGAAATAGGACGAATAAGGGATGCAGGATCCAATAATGGTTCATCCATAGAGATAGCTCCTACCATCGGTAAAGGGCCAACTGACCTTTGCACTGGTTTTCTAGTAGCACTAGGTTCTCCAACAACTACCGTACCATCCTTGATAAGTTTTAGGATCTTATGTTTCAAGACTTGACAACTGTTGGTTGAATGTCCATGAACTCGATGATATTCACAGAAGTCTTGTTCATAAAAGTTGCTAGGAAGAGGATTTGGAGGAGGAGAAGGTTCAGGAAGTTCAAGTTTACCCACTTCGACCAATTCTCTCAAAGCTTTTTCAAGATTCTTTGGTAATGGAGGAATCTCTATATTTGGCTTCTGAATAGGCTTGTTTCCTTTCTGAGCTACCTTCTTGAAAGGTTGACTAGAGGTCTCCACATTGTTGATCTCTTTAGTTGCTACCACAGTCCTCTTGCCGTCTCTAACATCAGTTGAGGTCCTTGTCTTTGGGCCTTTGGTCAGTGCATCCTCCACTTGGGTTTCAATTTTGATAAGGTCATTGAAGTCAATGAAATACTGAATGGCCATGTAATGATAGTATTGAGGAGATAAGTTTTTTACAACAATCTTGATTTGATCCTCATCTGACAATCTATGGGTCATCTGAGCTGCTTTCCTTCTCCATCTTCGGATGAAGGAAGAGATAGTTTCATCATGCCCTTCTTTCAACATTTTCAAATCCCTTTTGGTTACATCTATCCCTTCCTCTATGGAAAATTATTCCGCGAACTTGTTGGCAATATCTTTCAGGTTTCTAATCTCTTCAGACTTCAAACTCAAGAACCACTTCTTAGCTATTCTGACTAGAGACCTAGGGAATACGAGAGCAATCTGCTCTGGAGAAAGTCCATGTTGCTGCAGAAGAGGAATGACGGATTTCAGATGACTTATAGGGCACGCCGTCCTATTATACATGTCAAGATCAGGCACTTGGAACTTCGGAGGAAGAACAACTCCCGGGACTATCATAAAATCAGCCATGCTCAACTTTTTTGGGCCTTGGAATTTCATATTCTCCACTTCTTGAGTTAGCTTCTCTAATTTGTCGACTAACCATTTTTCTTTATCAGGCCTATCAAGGTGGGGGAGGCAATTTTCTTTTGCATGTTGCTCGTCGTCAAAGTCATCTTCAACGGTCAGTACAGTAGGCCTAGTCACCATAGGAGGTGCAGGAGGTATAATCGGGGTTTGCTGGGGTGCACGTCCTTTAGAAGCAGAACCTCTATCACTTTTCAGACGGACTATCTCCTCACTCATATTATTCATCTGTTGGAGCATAGACTTCATCAATTCATTCATTTCAGCCAGAGTATTTCCGGATCAACGATTGGTTCTGGGGTAGGTTGAATAGAAATAGGTACTGCAAATGAGTGAAGCCAACAAGGTCAAACTCCTGCTATGGAATTGACAAACACTAGAGTCCAGTATAGGGTAATCAAATGAAAATGCCATATGTAAGTTGAGACAAAAGATGATACGAATATATCCTCCCATAGATAAAATCCGGCAACATAACATCTATGTAAGGAGATGTGGTAAGATAAGCACATAGATCTTCTAAACAAGTTTACAGGATAATGACCAAACTCAAGGTATTTTGAGAAAATTCGGCAGCATAACAGCTATACAAGTGAGGGTCTAAAGCAGCTAACCATAAAGGATATGCCAACATGGTTAAGATAAAGTGAGGCTTTCCACAAGAATACATACACTCAAATAAATTTCAGCAAGATAAACTCACAATCAACAGATGGAACATAATTTGATCGTGATCAATCATATGAGAAGGATACAATAGGCAACACTAAATATTCCATTGATCATCAAAGATGATAAGAAACTCAGAAAAAGACCACAGCCACAAAATGACAGAAGTAAGTCATAGACCGGATCTAAATCTAGAAGATGTATGTCAAAACTATTTGATCAAGAAGATCGACAACGATAGACTATGGCCATAGAGACAGCGGACAAGCTATCGACCATATCTAAGACAAAACAAGTAAACAAGCAAAAACCTGAGTAATACATATGCAATATAAATCTACGACACAACAAAAGAATGGATGAATGAGGTTTGACTTTGAAGGTTAATAACAGGCAAAATTTATCATCATAGGATCAAGGAATAAACCACAGCTATGAGTGTGACAAGTAAAAACCACTAACCAGGTTTAGATCTCAGGGATGAATAGACATGACTGATTGATTCAAACCAGGAATCTCTACTTGAAAGTAGGTCCCGATCTTATAATCAAGAAATATATGGACAAATTCACCATGAATAGAGCAAAAGATAGGCCACGACCATGAGAGGGGCAAGTAAAAGCCACTGGTCGGGTCTAGATCTGAAAAATGGACTGATATAACCAATTAGATTAGATAAGGAAACCTCACTAAAGAGTATGCCCTAATCTAATAATCAATATATATATATATATATATATACATATATATCCTAACCAAGGGCACTAGCCCTAATTTTAATCTAGTGGAGTCGAGAGAGTCTCGACTCATGACAGACTCGTGAGTGTGCTAGGACTGCACTGTAGCCACATAAGGTGAGCTACCCTACTCTATAGATAGGACAAGGCTCATAGCTCTAGGTTCCACATGTGTACGCAACACATATGTTTGTCCTTATATGAAAGCAATATATATATATATATATATATATATATATATATATATATATATATATAAACATGCATCTCCTAGTTAGGTTTTACTAAGTCAGCAAATATATTCATATACATAATATGTAAAATGAAAGTAGGACTCCGGACTCAATCGATCGGGCACTATGCGTATGATCCATACTTTAAATGTATAACACAAGTACGCCGAGTGCTATATATAGTATGCTTCATTGCTCATCGGCTGCTATAAACACAAGTACGTCGAGTGTTTACGGCTGCAATACTGGCGCATAGCTTGGAAATAGATACAACAACACCATTAGGGTAATGATATCCCATCTAGCACGCACTGTATTTATCCCGTGGAGCTAATAAAATCAATGAAAAAAAATAAAGAATATGATAATGCATGCTGTGCAGTGTGTGAATCCCTCGTTTTAAACACCTTTTTGGTGCCCCTGGATTTCTAAGCAATTAAGTTCCCATTTAACTTGATTTTTGGCCCAAATTTCTTCAAAAATTAATTAAAATGACATTTTAACAGAGTTAGGCAATACCTCGAAAGATCCCCAGCAGAGTTGCCAGCCTGTGGACCCCAATCCGAGAGGCAGGGGACGAGCCCCCAAAAGTCTCTAAATCATCCACGTGAAGGAGAGCTCTACCAAGGAACTCTAAAAAAAGTGCCTCTCATAGCATGAGTGGCGATGTAAAGTGAGATACCTCTCGATTCAGGGATGTGGACCCCGATCCGAGAGAGGGCGCGGTGGACGGGCCCCTCACTAGCAGTCTCACTGGATCATCCACGTGAATGGAGAGCTCTACCAAGGAACTCTCGAAAGAAGTGCCCCTCACAGCATGAGTGGCGATACAAAGGGTGAGATACCTCTCGATTTGGGGACTAGCCCAGATTCGAGGTGTACCTTTAAACAAAGAAGAGTCGCCATCCAAGGAAGTGGGCCAAGGATCCCATACTATGCTCTGTTGCAACGGATAACCAAAGATATAAAAGAAGGTTCGTGCCTGGTTACGAATTTGGAATGTCCGAAGAGCACCTCGTCCGCCCAAGTGCAAGCACCTGGTCTCTTATGTCATTTATTATTAATTTTGAAGAGTTTTGGGCAAAAGTCATGTGAAATGGGAACTAATATCTTCGAGAATACGTCTATCTAATCATGCATGTTTCGGAGATGAATAATAAGCACATATAAAAGAAATGAAAGTAGTGTCGCTTAAGAATAGCTAGGTTATGAATGTCATACCTAATTGGTGTCTAAATTCTGATGTGCAAACACATGCATGCTACAGCTAAAGGTATAGGATCTGTACATGAAAGTAAGAAAACACAGCAAAACATACAACACAAATCAACTCTATATATGACTGGACAAGATGAATCCTAAAACTCTAATGCGACTTGACTCGGACCAAGATGGCCGTCCATCCCAGCTGCTCTACGTATCCCGGCCTCGGGAAGAATCGGAGTCAACGTAGTTCGATGACCTATTCTATACTACAATGCCTAACCATCTAGAACCGCTATCCTAGACTCGACCCACTAGACTCGACTGATTTTTAAAGCTTTTTGTACGATTGCATTAAGTTCATGTGAATTGTAATTTTTAGGACTCTCTATATGCCCTAACTAATGCAAGTTGATTAGCCTTAAGCTAATGCAGGTGGGCCCTACATCCTATGTGTATTTAGGCTGTGCAACCTAATGAAAATCATGGGCTGACTATATGCTTCCTAGTCTAGCCATCGGTTCGACTAAATGTCTAACCGATCGACTCGAGGCCTCCTAACTCTAGGGACACTCACACGACAGGACACACCATATCAATACAAATCAGGACAGCCTCCTAACTCTAAAATACCCCAACTATCTAGGACAGACTCCTAACTCTAGGGTAAGATCTTTTTGAAAAGGTTTTGAAGAATTTTTATATTTTTTTGAAGGTTTCAAATGTTTATTTTGAAAAGTTTGGCTGGACCTGGGATAAAGATCCTAAGCTGCACTACGTACCCTGTGGAAAGGGATCAAGCCAACGTAGTTCGGAAAAGAAATTCCTAACTACTCTCCTAATGACTCAAGATTTTTGAGATTTTTGGTTTTTCAGATGTTTTTGATGTTTTTGACACAAGAGGACAAAATCCTATCATCATAAGGGTAGGATGGACTCCTGATATCCCGCAAAGGTTGGACAGCATCCTATTCTTTGCGGGGGGAATGAACAGAATAACAACTCTGCAAGGGTTGGACAGCATCCTATACCTTGCAATAGTGGATAAAAAAATCATATGATTTGATGAGAGGTTGGAAAGAATCCTAACCCCTATGATGATAGGACAGACTCCTGAAAGAAAGACTCTCTAGCTAATGACAGACTCCTATGCTAACGACTCTGAGAAGGGCTCTAATGAGACATGACATGTCTCCTAAGACAAAAAGATAACTAGGGCTAATGAGACAAAGCCTGTCTCCAAGGGGTTTGAACTTTCTGTATGAGACATAGCCTGTCTCCCTAAATGGGTATGACTATCTGTATGAGACATAGCTTGTCTCCTATAAGGGTGGGCTCTAGATATCTCTTTCATTGCCCATGCAATGAATGGGCTCATAAGGTTTAGGGGTATCTAAAAGACTAGGCCGGTCTTAAAAATAAATGAGGGGAGTGCTAATTGGACTAAGCAAGTCCCTTAATGATGGGCTTGGGCCTTCATCGCCCTTGCAATGAGAGGGACCTAAGGTTTAAGGAATGTCTAAACAAAAACTAAGAAACTTCTATCTAAAGAAGGAGTAAGAAAAACAGGGGATTTGTTGAAGACAACCAAAATGACAGATACAACTTGAATGAAACCAAGAATGGAAAGAATAATACACAGAGGTCACATGATTTTGCTAAAAGCTTATATTCTAATTCTATGCCATCAGGATACCTTTAGATCCAATCGAGAAATGCGACCCAAAATGTAAAAACCTAATATTGTGCTACCTGTGCAGAGGGAAATTAAGCTTGTAGTGCTGCCTGTGTGGCTGTTATCTCTTGTAAAGGTGGGCTAACAAATGGTTTTCCTCAAAAATTACTAGCAAATCCTTAAAACTATGTATAAGAGCATATGCGAATGCATAATGACAAATATGACCTGAGATTTAACAGTTGCAAAACAGCAGTGGGGGATCATATACTCGTGGCTATAAGGCTTGACTTTAATAATATCATCAACGAATCCAACTAATGACTAACTAGGTATTTTACATTTATTATAAGAAGGAAAGATTGGAATATAATCACTCATAAGGAACACCAACCGAGGAGCCTAACATCGACAGTACACATGAGTTTACAAAAGAAATACATTTCTAAGGAAATCCCTTTCTACACTTTAGCTGTGAGAAAATTAATAATAATAATAAAATTAATACAAGTTGATTATGTACTTATTAAATCCTGAAAAATATAACTTTCCTGCAAACTAGAAAATATAAATGAACACAATGTCTCTTAATAAGTGCTCTATCCTGATCAAAAGATCATTTGAGAAAAACCCCAACATATAAAAAAAAAACAAAAATCTCGCTGGTCATTAACCATAAATATCGTAATGTTCAGAATCAAGATGAATTACAGAGCATGGATTAAGAAAATATTAAAAGAGATCAAGGTAACTTCAATTCTCCAATTAGCTTAATTAAGAGAGATCAGGATAAGCTACAAAATTCATTCTACAGAGATCGATTCTTTAAATAAATAAAAAATTGAGATAAATCACAGAGCCCAGATTACATGTTTCAATTTTTGCTCAAGATAAAATTACAATAAATCAACAGCAACTAATTTTATACAAAAGGAAATCAATCAAATATAAAATCCTTCATTTTCTTGATCATATTAGGTAATTATCTCCCTACAACGCTCATTCTAAACAGGAAATACTTAATAAAACACTAACTTGGTTTCTGAAGTTTGCTAGAAAAGAAAATCTCCAGAGAAGATCTCAGCCCTCCTTCTCCTTGCTATGGCCAAAAGCAATTGATGATCGGAGCTGAGAAATTGCTAACAACTTTCCAACTTGATGAAGATTATCCCAAATTGCAAGAGATCAAACTTACTAAGCCCGAAAATTACGAAAGCTCTGATTCACAAAGGAATAATCAAAATTTTCTTCAGATCTACATTAACAGAGGCTTGATCTGAAGCTTGATAGGATTATTCTCTGATTTATATCATGGATCTAACATTCTCTCGGAGGCTAAGGTTTATAGATGAGCTAGAATTTCTAGATTAGAAAAATGGCGAGAATGATGACAAAGAGGTTACAAATGGAGGCAAGGAAGTGACAAACTAAGAAGATGATCGCCCAGAAGATGACCAGAGAAGATGAAATTGGATCGGAGAAGAAAAATCGAGGTAAGGTTTGAAATTTGGGTTTTCTCTTTTTCTCTCTAATTTCTGGAAAATGAGATCTCTTGCTTGGATCTAAACTTGCTTTCCACAGATCTTTTTTTTTTTTGAAATTTCTTCCCTGATTGGAGCTGATCGGAGCTTTGCCGGAGGCTAGCCGGAGAAAATGGGTTTTGGCCGTGGATCTCTCGGAAAATGACGATAGTGATGAAGATAGGGGATGGAAAAGTGCGGTGGCTAGCCGGTGGTGAAGTGAAGAAGGGTTGGCCGGAACTCAAGCTCACCGGAGGAGGTGGACTTGCCGGAGAAGAGGAGATCGGAGAGGAAGAAGAAGGGAGAGTTAGGGTTTTGCACAGATCTCACTCTCTCTCTCGGATTTTTTTTAAAGACTTAAAACTCGTATTTATAGAGAATATGGAGAGGTTGATATTGGCACAACCAGCTTGATGGGCGCGCGGTTCGCGTGATTTTTTTTTTTGATGAGCGCACGACACAATCGTGTCTTATTCTGATTTAAATCGCCCCCCTCTCAGGATAAACTCACCCCCTTTCTGATTTACACTACGAACACCTCTTTGGTTCGTTCGCTAGGCAAACGCACTCGGATTTCGACGAAATTTTACAGGGACCTTGGTGAGTCCCTAACCTAGCGAAGGGTGAAGTTTGAGGTCCTATCTCCATGGTTTGATGGGGTTTTGCACAAAATTGGATGGTTTAGGGTACGATCAAAATGGGGTGTCTACAGGGGACTAGCCCGAATTCGAGACTTACCTTAAACAAAGAAGAGTCGTCATCCAAGGAAGTCGGCCCTGGCTCCCATACTATGCTCTGTTATAATGGAGAACTAGTGATATAAAAAGGTTCGTGCCTGGTTACGAATTTAGAAGGTCCGAAGAGCACCTCATCCGTCCAAGTGCAAGCACCTGGTCTCTTATGCCATTTATTTATTGATTTTGAAGAGTTTTGGGTGAAAATCATGTGAAATGGAAACACATATCTCCGAGAAGACGTCTATTTAATCATGCATGTCTCGGAGAAGAATAATAAGCACACACAAAAGAAATGCAAAAGAAATATCACTTATGAACAGCTAGGTTATGAGTATCATGCCTAATTGGTGTCTAAGTTTTGATGGGCAAACACATACATACTACAACTAAAGATATAAGGTCTGTACATGAAAGTAAGAAAACACAACAAAACGAACATCACAACTTGACTCCACACACGACTCGACACGAGAAACCTTAGATTCTAATGTGATGCTTGACTCGGACCAAGATGGCCATCCATCCCGGCTGCTCTACGTATCCCAACTTCGAGAAGAATCAGAGTCAACGTAGTTCGGTGGCCTATTCTAAGCTGTGATGCCTAACTGTGCCTAGACCTCACTAGACTCAACACGACACAACTTGACTCAAATTTAAGTTATTTAAGTATTTTAGACACGCCTATATTCCCTAAACTAATGCAAACCTAGTCTAATGCAGGTGGGCCCTACATCCTATGTGTAACTAGGCTGTATGTCCTAAGGAAAAATAATGAGTTAACTAAGTGCATCATAGTCTAGCCATCGGCTCGACTACGTGTCTAACCAACCACAACTCGAGGCCTCCTAACTCTAGGGACACTCACACACAAAACACAGAAAGTATCAACCTAACCAGAACAGACTCCTAACTCTAAGACACCCCAAACTTCTAAGATAGACTCCTAACTCTAGGGTAAGATCTTTTTAAAAAGGTTTTGAAGAATTTTTGTATTTTTTGGAGGTTTGAAATGTTTATTTTGAAAGGTTTGACTGAACTTGGGATATGGGTCCCAAGCTGCCTACGTACCCTGTGGAAAGGATCAAGCCAACGTAGTTCGAAAATATAACTTCCTAACTAAACTCCTAATGACCCAAGACCTTTGAGATGTTTTGATTTTTCAGATATTTTTGATGTGTTTTTGATACAAGAGGACATAATCCATCATCATAAGGGTAGGACAGACTCCTGATATCCCGCAAAGGTTGGACAGAATCCTATGCTTTACAGGGAAATTGGACAGAATCACGACTCTGCAAGGGTTGGACAAAATCATATGCCTTGCAAGGATTGGATAAAATCTCATGACTTGATGAGAGGTTGGGCAGAATCCTAACCCCTATGATGATAGGACAGACTCCTGAAGGACTGAAGAACTGACTCTCTAACTAAGGACAGACTCATAAATTTATGACTCTAAGAGGGGTGCTAATAAGACAAGGTATATCTCCTAAAAGAAAAGGAGATAAATGGGGATGTTTGTGAGACTGGGCAAGTCTCCTAACAGAGAGGACAACTATGACTAATGAGACAAAACCTATCTCCTATGGGGGAATAATTATCCCTAATGAGACACTGAATGTCTCTTATGGAGGCTCTAAGTAGCCTTATCATTGCCCTTGCAATGATAGAATAGGGGTTAGGCAAATAAAAGATTAAAATAGCCTTCTAATGAGGTGCAGCTTATGAGACTTGAGGTAGTCTCCTATGGGTCGACTCACTAATGAGACAAAGCCCGTCTCCAAAAGATATGAATCTTCTATTGAGACATAGCATGTCTCCTACATGGGGCTCTAGATAACTTTTTAATTACCCTTGCAATGAGAAAGACCTAATGGTTTCAGGGTTCTTGTCTAAAAGATAGGCTAGTCTTATAACAAAAAAGAGGGGAACGCTATTCAGACTGTGCAAGTCCCCTAAGGATGGCCTTGGGCTAACGCCTTCATTGCCCTTGCAATGAAGAGGGAGGAAGCTTGGGCTACTTGGACTGAGCAAGTCCCCTAATGTTCAAGATTTAAGCAACTCTCCACCTAAAGAAGATGGGGGAAGAAGAAAGAGGGTACTACCATGACATGGTGAGTCCCTCTAAAGATGGGCTTGGGCTAACGCCTTCATCGCCCTAGCAATGACAAATGTTCTAAAACATTTTTTTTATTTTCTTTTATATTCTTTATTCATTTTTAATGGCAACATCATAATCTAACAAACCATTATGCACTCCTAAGATAACACTAGCATTTCTTTAATCTTGACATTAAGCTAACTCATCCTTCATCAGTTGAAAGGAATTCCAATGCCTTTACCATTTTCAAAATTTCTCGTTAAATGATATGAAGGGGCCATCTAAGCTAAGGCAATTATTCAGATATGGCAAGTACTCATGCATTAACAAAAGAAACTCAAGGAATTGATATTAGTTACAACCCAGCTTCGATGCTTCTAACCATGTCTAATCTTTAAGGAAGTTATTCTGATCTAGGCGATGATCGGATCCGAGATGAGTCACCGGAACTTGCAGAAATTGCTAAAACTCGCAAAATTATAAGAGAAAGTTAAGAAATAGCAACCAGATCTTTTCTCCTTTCCTTGAGTTCTCCTCGATCTCTCTTTCTTCCACTTGCTCTTCTTTGCAAGCTGTGAGAACATCAAGATCTATTCGTCTACCTCATTTTTTTGCAGACAAAAACCTCATAACAAATCAATAAACCTTGAATGAAATATGCCAGATCTACCAGGTATAACCTGATCTAAGGTTTAAAGGTTAAAATTATAGTTTGAAGTTAGGGTTTCAACGACAAATCTTAGGCTTTATGAGTAACAACAGAAATTAGGGTTTTAAGTGATGCTGATGATGATGAAAAATAAGAAATCAGCAGATGTATAGCAAAAGATGATTTCACAAGGAAAATAAAAGCAATCGATGACCGGCCAAAGCTTCGGCAAGAACGACCGGAAAAGAAGAGTATGAACGTAGGTAGGGTTTGAGCTTCGGACCTAGGGTTTCAGAATCTAAAACGAGTTCAGTGATAGAAATAGAAGTAGTAGAGAAGATGGAATGCTAAGACAAAAAGGACAAACGGCCGGAGCTCCAGCAAGAACACCGGAAAAGAGGGATCGGAGAAGAAACAAGGTTAGGGTTTAGAAAATCTCCTTCTATCTCTCTCTCAGCTATCTCTGAATTTTTGGGGAAAATGAGATCCCCCCTCCAAAATCCCAGCCGATCTCTCCTTTCATATGTGAAAATGAGGCTGATATTAACACCCCTTGAGCTTGGTAATTGCACCCCTCATGTAGCCTTTTCCCTCTTTGGTATGAGCACCCTCTCAATTTGATAAACCACTCCCTTGTTACATCAGAAAATTGAAGTGGTGGGAAATAAGGAAGATGATGGCTGTAATGGATAGAGATGGTAAAAAAGGGAGGAGATGAGAAGAGATGATGACAATGGCGTTAATGGAGATGGAGATACAAAAAATCGTAGCGATCTCCCTCTCTCTCTTCTTCTACCCAGATTTGCAAGAACTCTAAGAAAATGTTGAAAACCTCTTAACTCACCTTCTATTCTCTGCTATCCCCTCTTTCTATATGTGGTAGAGCTTGGCCGGCCGGATGCGGAGATGGAGATCTGTAATGGTGGTAGGGTTCAATAGAGGAAGGTTTGATATGGGTTTTCAGATCTTGAAAGAGGGTTTGCCAAAACAGGGCCAAAGATGGGGTGACAAAATAAGGTGCAATGGGGTTGTGGGGTTGTTAATGATGCTCAATGATGGTGGCAGCCATTGGAGCTAAAGCTCCCTCTCCATTTCTCCCCTTGAACAAGATCCCCTTCCTCCCCTTCTCTGTATTTTCTATGAAAAATCAAGACCCCCAAAACAATAGCTTCAATGGGCATTTAAAGGAAAATGATATACTCCACCCTTTTTCTTTTAATGGACAACCCTCTTATAGTGTATTTTATGACTACCTTTTTTATACTACAAGGGTTGGGTAAAAATGGGCTCTAACACATATATATTCGTCTCTTTTCCTTTATTGGGCAGCCACCTTCATTTCAAAATGAAACCTCCCTTCTCCAAAAAAAACAATCGGATGGTCCATTTTATAAGAAATTAGCACATCCTTGTTTTGATATTTGCACATCCCATTTGCTCTCTTTGCCTACTTTAATTATTTCCACATGAGAAATAGTAATGGCACACAGTAGTTTCAATCATTCACCCCTCTTCTACTTAATTAGGAAAACACAATTATATTTAATGGGCACACCCTCACTTGGTAATTGTACACCCATAAACAAGGGGTTGATATTGTCACACTCATTTTACCCTTTTCTCATTCTCTCATGACGCAAAAAATGGAAGTTGATATCCACACACCCATATTTGATAAAGGTACAAACTCTGCTTGTCCTTTCTTCAAATTTTCGCCCGAATTAATTGTAATTTTGCAAGGGCGCTCTTGGGAAAGGGAACAACCTTTTGGGTAGCTCTTTATGCCTAAACAAATGAGATAGGTTAGTGAAAATATCAAAGCAAGGCTACGGGTAAGCATTGGAGCTTGGGAACTTAGAAAAAGGAGTGCCGACACCAAAATTCAGGAGTATTTCTTGATTTCTTCAAATCTTGGGGACATAAGGAACGGTATCAGAAGCAATTGAATGGTGGATATCGACGAGGTTCAAGATCATTCGGGCTCCACAAAGGCTTCAACAATGGTCTGCAAATGAGCACTTTCGGGTTCTTTTGCATTTTGAGCTCAATTCTTCAGAAATTTTGGGCTTCCATTTCAGAACTTTATTCGATTTTGGGGAATTAGGGTCCGGTCAAAATGGGGTGTCTACAGATGCCCCTCTCTGACAGAGTGCGCTTGTCGCACGAATGGCAAAGCTGACAAGACAACACATTTTGGCCGGCCCAAGATTCCGGGTGAAATGAAAGGGTATAGTGAAAGCGGTTCCAAGAAAAAGGGTCATGGATGGTGCTATTCTAGGGTATGATTGAAAACCTTTGGAGGGACATTGCTCTGGCATCCCTTGCGAAAGGTATCTCACAGCATGAGTGGCGATGTAAAGTGAGATACCTCTCGATTCGGGGACTAGCCCGGATTTGAGACGTCCCTTAAACAAAGAAGAATCGCCATCCAAGAAAGTCGGCTCTGGATCCCATACTATGCTCTGTTGCAATGGATAACCAGAGATACAAAAGGTTCGTGCCTGGTTACGAATTTGAAAAGTCCGAAGAGCACCTCATCCGCCCAAGTGCAAGCACCTGGTCTCTTATGCCATTTATTTATTGATTTTGTAAAGTTTTGGGCAAAAATCATGTAAAAATAGGAACAAATATCCCCGAGAGGACGTCTACCTAAACATGCATTACCGGGGATAAAATAATAAGCATACACAAAATAAATGGAAGAAGTGTCACCTAATCACAGCTAGGTTATGAGTGACATGACTAACTGGTGTCTAAGTTCCGGTGGACAAACACATGCATGCTACAGCTAAAAGTATAAGGTTTGTACAGGAAAGTAAGAAAACACAACAAAAAATACAACACACCTCGACATCACATACGACTCGACACGACAAACCCTAGACTCTAATGTGATACTTGACTCGGACCAAGATGGCCATCCATCCCGGCTGCTCTACGTATCTCGTCCTCAGGAAGAATCAGAGTCAACGTAGTTCGGTGGCCTATTCTAAGCTACGATGCCTAAATGTGCCTAGACCACACTAGACTCGACATGACACGATACAACTCATGTTTAAGTTATTTAAGTATTTTAGACACACCTATATGGTCCTAAACAATGCAAGTCAACCTAGTCTAATGCAGGTGGGCCTCACATCCTATGTGTAACTAGGCTGTATGTCCTAAGGAAAATATTAGGCTAACTAAGTGCATCCTATTCTAGCCATCGGCTCAACTAAGTGTCTAACCGATCACGACTAGAGGCCTCCTAACTCTATGGATACTCACACGACAAGACACACAAAGTATCAACCTAATCAAGACAGACTCCTAACTCTAAGACACCCCAAATATCTAGGATAGACTCCTTATTCTAGGGGAATATCTTTTTGAAAAGATTTCGATGAATTTTTGTATTTTTTTGAAGGTTTGAAATGTTTATTTTTAAAGGTTTGACTGGACTTGGGATAAGAATCCCAAGCTGCCTACGTACCCTGTGGAAAGGGATCAAGCCAACGTAGTTCGGAATAGATTTTCCTAACTACTCCTAATGACTCAAGATTTTTGAGATTTTTTTTGAAATTTTCAGATGTTTTTGGAATTTTGATATGTTTTGAATTGTTTCAAGTTTATAATATTTTTTTGAATTTTTAAAGGATTCTCCTTTCTAGCTAAAGGGGAAACAAAGAGACAATCATAAGGAAAAGAACACTCCTGTGATCCATAGCCTGGAGAAGTGTTAGATGAAAAGACAAAACCTTTTTAGCCTAAGGGTTGTCCTAAACAAGCAAATCGGTGTCTCAAATAGATAATAGAATGGAAGGAATCCCAAGGTGTGAAAACCTAAGAAGACTGAGTGAAACCCTAATTGAAAGGAGAAGAACTAAATCAGAAATGAAGTCTTGCACTGCTCTTCTCCGAAAGAGTGTGCAGATGAGACAAGGCCTGTCTCTCAAATGAAAATGGTCATTACGATCAAGGAGACATAGCCTGTCTCCTAAAAGAGAAGAATCGACTAGAGAATGAGACTGGGCGAGTCTCCCTAAATGAGAACGACCATCTAATGAGACACTGAGTGTCTCCTATGGAGGGCTCCAAGTATCCTTATCATTGCCCTTGCAATGATAAAAAAGAAATAGGTTAACTAACAGACCAAT
The DNA here is from genome assembly GCF_043159265.1 of Tasmannia lanceolata. Classification (NCBI taxonomy): domain Eukaryota; kingdom Viridiplantae; phylum Streptophyta; class Magnoliopsida; order Canellales; family Winteraceae; genus Tasmannia; species Tasmannia lanceolata. The sequence goes on along the minus strand of NW_027518688.1, from coordinate 6,833,162 downwards.
TGGGTCTTTAACTAGTAAGGGTACAACTTGTGAGACTTGGATAGTCTCCTAAAAGTGACTCACTAATGAGACAAAGCCTATCTCCAAAGGGTTTGACTTAAGTTTTCTGATGAGACATAACTTGTCTCCCTAAAAGGGCTCTAGATGACTCTTTCATTACCCATGCAATGAATAGGGAAACCTAACGTCTTAAGGGATACACATCTAAATGACTTGACAAGTCTTTTAAATAAAAGAGGAGAGTGCTACTCGGACTTAGCAAGTCCCCAAATGATGGGCTTGGGCTGAAAATAGCAATTATTTGGAAGTGCTAAGAGAAATCTTCTAATTTATGGCGAAAGATGAGCTCCTTTGTTTAACAAATTTGCCGATATAATCACCGAATCAGAGGGAATCTTGTAAATAAAGTTGTATTATCAATTTATGGCCAAAATATCCTCATGTGTGAAAAATACTAAAGAGACCTCAGAGAATACCAAAATACTCGTGACGCTGAAGACAAGTGTCAACAAGATGGGCCATAGATACACCCAAGGAAATATCATTCTCCCGACACCGAGTCATCATGGGTATCTTTGTCAAGGCTCTTACCCTAGTACAAAGTCATTTAAAAGGAATATGCCATGGGCATTTTGACCATAAATGAATGGGTTGACCCTAGTTACAACATTCACGCAAGCTTAGTGATTATATTAGCAATTTGCTAATCTAAATGGTTTCTTTTTTGCTCACTTAGAGAGATGATGTCAATACAATCATACTTTGGTACTCCCACAAACCATATTATTTATTATTACCTGGAGAGCTATCAAAAATTAATAAACAGAGAACAACTTTCACACAGCCATCAAAGAAGAAAAGGCAGCTTGGCTTATGTGAGCATCGAAATATGACTTTTCTGATAATATTTCCCTCTTAATAATATCCCATATCAATATGTAATGAACTAGATGTTGCTATGTCATTTCCCATTGACAAATTACAAGAAAAGTGGGGAACCTAATCAAGGAATTTAGCTCATTACCATATTTGGATAATGAACCATGTTCCCGAATTTCCCAGAATAAAATGAGATAGCACAGCTACAATTCCAAGAACAAGGAGAGCAGGCCATACGAAAAAATAAACCCAAGAGGAGAAAAGACAAGATCAATTTGTGAATTATTAAAACATAGCACTGTTAATATCTTAAAACAGGGTTGATATCTACAACAAGAACAAATAACCATGAAAATCAATTGCATGTATAAGAAAACACACAGTGGTGCCATTACCAAAGTTTAGTAGTATAAGTATCAATCACCTGAAACCATTCTAAAGAAATGATACCTCCACAAACACAATCATACAATTGCATTACCTCATCTTGTCTTTTACCGAACTAAAATATCAAGAAAAACAATCAAATACAGGGTAAACTAAGCATCAAAACGGAAATCAGTCTGTAAACCTAGAGTATTCCCGAACCAATTTACTAACATAAATCACTACATAATCAATTCATAACCGCATATCACCAAAATTGAGCTTGTGACTTAAGCTAAAATCAATTCGGAATCAAATTCAACTCTCGAGAAGAAAAGCAATGATATATAACATTCAAAACATGAAGACACAATTAAGAAATAGATTTAAATGAAATTACCTGGAGTTTAAATCAATGGGATTAGGTCCTTTTGCATTCTTCCTCTTCTTCTCTTACCAAAAACCTTATTAAATTCCTGTTGAAACAATCTCAGTTCTCTTTCTATTCTCTGTAATTTTTCACTCGAAAATGGAAGATCCTCCCTCTCTAATTCTTCTCTTCTCTTCTCTCTAATTTTTCAAATCTAACTCTTAAGAGCTCTTTTGAAACCCTAATAGAGGACCTTCTTTTAATTGCAAACCCCAAAACCCCTTTCACATCCCAAAAATGGAAATGGAAACTCGGATTTCGTGGTGAGGGTCTTTTAAAAAAATGGATTAGAAGCTTCTGATGATGAAGGATAATGGATTGCGAATTTGTGATGTAGTACCGGCCAGATTAAGGAGGGATTCCGGCGAAATCCACCGGAGAAGAAGGGTTTCAGGTTAAAAATGACAAATCTAGGGTTTAGGATGAGTTGGGGTTTGAGATCTAGGGTTTCAACTTTACACGAAATTAGAAAAATAGCAGCAAAAGTAGAAAATAAAGAGTACGAGGCTTGTAAAGAAGCAATAATAGAATGACAAATTACTAGTCGGAGCTTTGGCCGGAATCCGGCCGGTGATCGATCGGAGAAGACGAAGACGGATTAGGGTTTGGTGATTCTCTCCTTTGCTTTCTTTTTCTCTCTGATTTTCTTCGATTGGAAAATAAGCTCTCCTCCCTTAATCCCCAATTTGATGGACTTATAGAGGGAAGTGATGATATATTCAACCCTGCACGTATTCTATGGACAGCCCCCACTAGTGCATTGTATGACTACCTTTCATACTACAGGGGGGCTTGGAGAAAAAACATGGTGATCAAAAGAGAAATGTTACATTTGCACCCCTTTTCCTATACTGAACAGCCCCCTTTTGGCTGATCCACCCCATTTTTTGCAACAAGGTAAATGTTATTTTTCCACTTTATCTTCTTGGATAGGCCTTTGGGTGTACCTTGGCTGCTCTTTTTTATACAAAGGGGAATGGCTAGATAGAAACTTATAGCAAGTAATATGCTTGACCCCTTCTCTTTTCAGCTCTAATCGGATGGTCTTTATAGGAAGTGCTAAATTAGCATCCCCTTATTCCCTCCATGTACAGCCACCTCATATAATTTTCAGCCACTCATTTTACACTATAAGGGGGGTTTAAAAATGTCTTGCAAATGGGCATTTTGGGGTTTTCAAATTCTTTTGGCACTTAAGGCTTGATTTTTCAAAAGTTTAAAATTGGTTTCAGAATTTTATTCGATTTAAAAAAAATTTATTGGAATTTGGGAGCTTTTAGGGTACAGTCAAAATGAGGTGTCTACAGTTCCCACTGAACACTTCTTCAACAAGCAAGTCAAGGATCGTCACAAGGCCTTCATGGATCGAGTCGTCATCTCGGGGCAAAAAGTTAGGTATTTCCAAGGTTGGTCCTTCTTTCTCATCTATAGCGCTCCAGTCTATCCTGAGATAGTTAGGTATTTTTATGCCAAGTTGGATATTTCCCATGAAGGAGTAGTTATGAATACCCACCTTCAAGGAGACCAATTTGGGTTAAATTTGAAGGATTTCTGTACTTGACTTGATATACCTAATACAGGAAAACGGATTTTCTTTTGGGGAAAAATGAAATTGATCTCCACTTCAAAATGTCAGATGTTTAATAGACACTAGGCACAGTTCCCCCTCCTGAAGAAAAGCTTAATATCACTGCTATCTCGATGAATCACAAGGCTAGACTGATTCATAAAATAGTAGCCTACAATATGACTCCTAGAGCTGAAAATTTTGATGCTGTGAAGCCCTAGTGATCCATTGTATCATGGAGAAAATTAAGTTGAATTTGGGGTATATCATTTTGGGATACATGGATGAGGCAGTCAAGAGAGGACAAGGTGGTCTTCCTTATGGGGTCTAAATTACTAAGCTCCTAAGGCTCCATAAGATCAATCTGGAAAAATCCTTCTCAACAAACCCTGATCCTCCACTCAACCACTCCACCATTACCCTTATGAGAATTCTTATACCAGGTGTAAGTGGTCCTAGTGGGGCGCACAATATGACATAGAAGATGATGTGGATGAAGCTGAACGGGTGGCCCTGATGCAGGAGTAGAGTAGAGCACATGAGAAAGCACAGGCTCAGCAGCGTCAGTCCCCTACCATTGGCTCATATGAGGATCTTGCCAGAGATATCGCATCCTTGAGAACTGGCCAAGACACTCTCTCGACTAGAATTGAGTCCCTTTCTACTGCCTTTACGATTGAAGAGAGTCAAAGAGCCTCAGATCATGCAAGACTTATGGAGCTTATGACGAGGCAGCATAGGGAGATGATGCAAGCTTATCAGAGGAGTCAGGCCACCAGATACTACACCTTCCGGTCTCCATCTCGTGAGCATCAGCCTCCTCCTTAAGAGTGACAGATGACCGGCACCTTCTCGGCAGCAGTTGTAGTTGATTACATCTTTTTGCTGATTGATCATCTTTTTTATTCCTTCTTCTTGCCCAGTTTGGGCTTTTGGACTATGTTTGTATTTTTATTTTCTTCATGGATGATGTTTATGCCCGATGTAGGCTTTATGTTTTGGTTTGTATGCCTAGTATGGGCTTTATGACATGTGGATGATGCACAGTGTGGTGGTTGATAGATGGTTGTGCCTAGTAGGGGCATTTTATGTGTATATAGATGTGGATGGATATGCCTTGTATGGCATGATTATGGATGTACAGGATATCTGCCTAGAGGGACATTATGCTTTATGGTTCTGTAAACACTCCCATTTTGCTACACTTTAAAAAGCAAAAAGATTCGGTAGTTTGTCAAGTCTCGAGTCTATATTCCACAATAGATTAGGCATTCATGCATTATAGGGTGAATTTCACCTCATTTTAGGTGTTTTGAAGTTGATTCGCAACAACGAAAGTCTCTAGGGGGTTCCATTAGTCTCCGGAAGATGAGAATTCATGTTTCCAATCAAGTAAGAAAACCTGCTATTTTTAGAATTTCTCAGGATCTTCCCTAGTTTCACCAAATTTTGTACCTCATGGGTAATCTAGTCATTTTCAATATGTTTCATTTGACCTCCGGGCTGTGTATGAAAAATCTTGAGCGATTCCATGAATTTTGAAAAAGCCTGCTAAATTTAGACCTCTCAGGAGTTTCGCTTGATTTGAAAATTTTGAGTTTTGATGGCATTTTGGGTATTTTCAGGGGATACCAAATGATCCTGTTTGATATTGCCCACCAAAATGACCCAATTTTAAAAGTTACTATTTTTTAAGTTTGACCACAAAGACTTTTCATTTTTAACTTTCCCCTTTAAGGGGTGAACTAATTTGAGGGTATTTCAGTTGCATTTTGATGTGTAATGGTCAAATAGGGGTATTTTGGTCCGAAAGATCTTTTTTTCTAAAGGGGATGGTTCGATCACGTGTTAGGGGTGCACCATAAATGTCATATGGGTTAGGTTCATCAATAAAAATTTTGAATTTAAAGGATTGTATTGAATTTTCATTGAAAAAAAAAATTAAAATACATGTCATAAGGCCCATTGGGTTAAAGCCCACAAGGTGGGATCCCATGCGGACCCACCCATGTGGGTCGGCCACATAAGTGGAATCCCCACATGAGGAGGCAACATGCAAAAACGTCCTACATGGGATGAGGTGGTTGGTGACACCATATTTATTTTAGAAAAATAATAAAGAAAGGAAGAGTTATAATTAGAAAGGGCTTGTATTGTCAGGTTACTAAAATGCTCATAACTTTTTATCCCTTTATCCAAAAACTATAAATTATACTTGTTTCGAACGTCTCGAAAAGATCTACATCTTTCTAGTTTATGATGTTTTCTGAATCAGCCTCTAAATAAGTCAAAAATGAGCTCAAATGTCAGGCAGCCATTTTTGGACGAAAATCATTCATAAAAGCTAGTTTCCTATGTGAGAAGGCTTCTAGATTGATCTTGAAGGATCTCCATTGTGCAATTTAGCATTGCTTGGCTTGCAAGAAATCAATATTAGAAGTTAATCCAATTTAGAAGGTAAGGGAAAAGCAAGCCATATGTGAGAATTGGAAACTAACTAAAGGTAGGAGTTCTCACATTGGAAACTTCCAATTCCAATATAACCCTAACTTTTTCTATAAAAACAAAGCAAGCACAACCTTTGGCCTGTCTCTAGAAAATTCATCCCTCTCTTTCTTCCTCCTTGGAATTCATTCCTCTCTTTGGTTGCTTTGGTGTTCATCTCTTCCACTTGGTTCTACACAAAGTGTTTTCACATACTCAATGCATTCAACATATTGGAGGCTAGTTTATGACTTTTTGGGGTTTCTTTTACGATTAAAAGGGTAAGTTAATGCGTATATCCAAGGATTAATTACCCTAGAGACAAGGAGAGCTAGCAAGGTTGATCTTCTAAAACTCTCTTTCATGTAGTTTAAACTAGAAGCATACTAGGATTGAATTTGTAATTTTCTTTGAAAAGCTATAAATATGAAATTGTTTGCATGTGAAATTTTGAGGAGATGAGATCAGGTTTAGGTTATTCCATAATTTAAAAAATTTCTTGGAAAATCTATTTTTTAATATTAAAATCAAAATTTTGAAATTAAGAGGGTTTAAATCCACTTTACAAAGCAACTTTAATAAACCTTTGAAATTTCTTGAATTTTTCAATATCTGAGTCTTTTCTGTATTGGAAAGCATAGAAATCTAGAGTTTAAGAAATTTTGACTTCGTTTTTACCATGATTTGACCTTTTGAACTTTACCTTTAAAGGTGTAAAATTCTAAAGATCAAATTTAAAAAGATGACAAAATAGATCAAAAATTAATGAAAATTTAAACACAATAGACTTTTAAGGTTTTAAAATAGTAGGAATTGTTTGAAGAATTGTGGATCTTATTTAAGGGGCTTAAAAATTTATTTAATCCAAGGGGTATTTTTGGAAAAAACTAATTTTCGAGAAAATATAGGGTTTAACTAAAATTCCAGAGATATTTGTTTATGATTTTAATGCCAAATCAAGCATGCAATGTTAAATCGAAAACAAATAGCAAATTGCAATGATAACTTTTGAAAATATTCTATTGAGATTTACTGATGGAATTACATGATTTCAGAAAGTTTAGATTGGTTAGATTTACTATATTTTTCTTTGTAAATTCATAATCTGGACATATACTTTTAAAATAAAAAATTGATAGTAAATTATTTTTAAAATTCATAATATTTTAACAGTACTCTTCGCCAGTCCTGAGAAATTTACTGTAAAAATTTCATCTTATTTGGATTAGATTTGATATAAGTTGATGTGTAAATTCATAACCTGGACAGATTTCTTCAACATTGAAAATCAATAACAAAACACATTTAAAATCCATGACAATTTTACAATAGTCTTCTCTGGTCAAGGGAAAGCTACTATAAAAGTTTCATCTTATTTAGATTATATTTGCTATAAATTGATGTGTAAATCTATAATCTGAATTGAAATTTGTTAAAATCTTTAAGAAAATCGAAACAAATTCCAATTGTTATAAAAATTTCCAGAGAATTCTAATGCTTCATCACATATTCAATCCTTAAACTATCGAAACAGAAACCCTAGGAGTCATTGATTTCCTTTGCTGATTTGCAATGCTATGATAGTTTAATCGCCAACATTGAGTTCATAATCGTATCTTAATTGCGATCAATCCTTAATAATTTGAGCATTTAAATTATAGTATGTTGTTGGCTTCGAGGTCCACTGTCCACGAAAATCCTGAGAAATATGTCAGGCAATAACATACTATAACTTACGTGTCAAATTATGCAAGGGTGGAAAGCACGATTCACTTTCATGAATGCAACTCAAGGCTGAAATCCGTCAAAGCCTAGAGCCTTTGGTATTCCTTAGATGTTAGGAATAAAAAATCTTTGAAAAATTAAAAATCATTAACTCAATAAATCAAGATCATTTGATCCAGGCTTTTGGAACCATTGGATAACGGTATCTCTTCATAAGGATCTTTAGAACCAATTAGGAATACTTACGTCGCGTTGTGTCCTAGGTTTTCGGGTATTCTAGAGTTAGGGAGTCCAGCCTCATCACGATCGATTGCTATTATTAGCAATTGAGTCATAGATCTAGTTATACTAATTACCCATTTTTCCCATAGGACAAGCCTAGTTACCTAGGATGTAGGTTCACCTGCATTAGTCTAAGGGATGTCTTGCACTTAGATAGGACAATATAGCTTCTTACATGGAGTTCTAGGATAATAAAATATACTCAACTTGAACTAAATAATCTCTCTTAAACTGTTGAAACAGTCTTTCCAGTCTAGATTGGTGTCCTAGATGTCTTAGGCATGTTGCTTAGTTCAGGCACCGAACTACGTCGACTAGGATCCCAGTGAGGCTTGGGTACGTAGGCAGCTTGGATGCTTGATGGCATACCAATCAAGAGTCGACCCCACACACAATCAGTGGGGTTTTGAGGGTAGTTTTTATTTTCTTTCATCATTTAAAACCTTAAATTAAAATTGATTAAATCACTTAGGACTTTTTCCCAAATTAGAATTTTAGGAGAATTTTCACATAGATTGAATCCAAACGAATTAAGAAAATCAAAATACACATTAGGAAATGCATTGAAATTAGATCTTAGGATACATGTCATATAGTTCGCACATTAATATAGAGTTAAATGAGCCATTTAAAAGAAATTCAAGAGAGTTAACTTTTGGAATTGAAGACCGGATTATCGGGCAAGAATGGTGCATGTGGTGGTAACTCCACATACCTTCCATTCTCGTAATCAGGTAACGAATTTAGATTTATGGTTAATTATGGGTCCTAGATCTCTCATATAGGTGGTGACTCTGTCATTCTCTTTTGCGTGAAATTCGGATTGCTTTAGTGATCATAAGTTCACGGAAAAGATGAATTAAATCAATAAAAAATATAACACACGCCATTCGCGTGGGTACAGAGACCAAGAGAGGGAGGCGGCTCACGGGCCATTCCCCCCTTGCGGGATCGAGTCCCACAGGTTCATTTTGTTTTTCATGTTCAGAGATTATGTGATTTTATCCATTGTAGTAGTGAAAGATATCGTTAATCTCTGACCCTTATAGTTTAATTTTTAAGTTGTTGTTGTTTATCTTTTTAAATGATGGCTAGAAGCTGTGCTCTGAGGGTTTTGGTCTTATATCCGCAAGAGAACAATATTGTTGAGAAGCGAGACCGTACTTTTGTGTACAAGATTATGAGCATGCTGTGCAAATCATCTTTTTTTGAGAGGAGATGCCTTAAAGACAGTGGTGCAAATCCTAGATCGAATTTCCTAATATAGTTACACTTGAGACCCTTTTAGTCTCAGTATGAAACCGATATTAGGCTATTTACACATATGAGGATTTATTGGCCGAGGCTATTTGCAAATCCTAGCTCGAATTTTCCCAAATAAGAAAATTTGGACCCTAAAATAAGGAGTTGATATTAAAGTGGTTATCCTAAAAGGTTTAAGGAGTTTTGGTTTTCTTGCCCTACAGATAGTACTTGTATCTTAAAGATTAGATACACCGAGCTTGGAATAATATCTTTGGTTTCTCCTTTTGTTCTGAAATTGCACCAGGTGCCTTGGTAGTGGTACTTAAAGTTTTCACATATTAATAATAGGATTTGGTTCAATACATATGTCATGGATAAATGAATATATTTTAGGAACAGTGGGAGTAATATCATCACTTTAGTATTTGCGAGTTAATGGTGTACTACACTCTAGTAGGTTTATTTTGCCCATATTGTATTGAGACGAAGCAAGCGGAGGCTCCTGGCCTGGGTAATTCTTCTGCCCAAAGGTGATAAATTACTCTAGTGCCATGCTGACTGTGTCTTGGAAGGAAACTTGGTATAAAAGATCTAGGTGGAACATTTTAGTCAATGTTCACCTAGTTTGGACTCAAGGATTACTGATATTATCTTAGAAAGACTATAATGAGAAGATCCTTAAATTATCAACATGGATAAGTGCCCCACTAGTGGTTTCTCTTGCGGTTAGTGATTATATATTCAGTCAAGTTTGTAGGTCCTAGGATCAGACAGGAGCAAATAAAAGAGAATTCTATATAGTTCCGCATTTGAGAATCTCATAAATGCTTGAGTTTGCACCTCTCTCAACGTAACTTATGTGGTGGGCCAGCTTAGATGGTACCAATGTGATCCTATGAATGGATCATTGGAAAGCTACCAAGAAGGTTGTGTGTAAGGGACTGAAGGCTCACATATAGTAGATTAGATGACCCTAAGGAAATTGGTTAATCTAATTCCGACTTTGTAATTGTCGGACATCTAGAATTTTGCTTAAGGATATTTTGGTAGAAATTCTTCAATCATGGAAGAACGTAGAATTTTGACTCAGGGTGTTACATTGTTGATAATCAACAAGTTACTGAGAATTTATTGTGATAATTCCGTTGTAGGTTTTCTTTTCCAAGAACGACAAATAAAGTAAGGAGTCAATGTGTTTACCTATTATTGTGAGGAAGATAATTCAGGATCAGTTAATGTCTATTGAGTACATAAGTACCACACTTATGTGAGCAGATCCAATAACGAAAGGCTTATCATTTGAGGACATCAATGACCATAAAGCACTCATAAGGTTGGTGGGTAAGGCCAATTACGTTGATTGGTTGGAGTCTGCATAAAGGTTATAGACATTGTAATGTGATCACTTTTGAGATTTTGATTCTGATAAATAAAGTTTTCTGCTTTTTCATTATTTGTATTGTGTACATTAGATGGATATTTTAAAAGCAGAATGTTGATAATGACATAAAGTGGACCATGTTTTAATTCATGTTGATGAGTTTGCCAGCATTGTGATCGTGGGGAGGTCATTGGATAATTTAACTTTTCAATGATTACATGATCCATTGTTCGTACACTTATTGAACGTAATATAAGGTTGTTGATATGAAACGTATAAAGTCCATGCAGGCCAAGTGGGAGACTGTTGAAAAGTTTCAAACAGTTTAGAGTTTCTAAACTTAATAGAATCCCTAAAAGACACCCCATTTTGAATATGGATTGCTATTGTAGACACCCCATTTTGATTGAACCCCTTTTAAACCTTGTTTGTGCAAAAACCCCATCAAACCAGAGATGTAGGGCCCCAAATTTCACCCTATGGTAGCTTAGGGTCCTAGCTAGGTCTCTGTAAACTTTCATCAAACTTCGAGCAAAAATGACTAATAAGACGAGCCGAGTTAGAATTGTAGTGCAAAAGGGGAGTGAAATATCCTGTAAACCAGCCGGTTTTTACACTATAGCAGAAAGGGGGGGTATTATCCCTGTAAATTTGCCCATGAAGAATTTTACTTGAAATTACCCACTTTTTTAGTCAAAGCACAAAATATATATAAAAGAGGGTTGTTTGAGGAACTTATGGGGGTAAAAAATTAACACATTTTTTTCTATAAATAGGAGATCAAGGGCCCTCATTTGGGGATCTCTCTTCTAAATCTAGGATTTGTGCTTAAGAGAGAGCTTTCTAGAGAGAGAGTTTTCTGGACAGAAGGAGACAAAAAGCTTTCTAGAGAGAGAAGATTCTAGAGAGGGAGAATTCTAAAGAGAGAAGAGTTTTAGAGAGAAAGAAGGGAATCTAGAGAGAGAAAGAAAGAGAAAAAGCTTTCAAGGAGAGATCCAAGAGAAGAGCACAGGGTTAGTAGATTTTGAGTTTATTTTTCGAGTTTCTTTTGAAAATAACCTAAAATGGAAAATCTAAACGAAAAATGCATGAAAAATGTTAGCTCTAACATTCTAGGTTTAAAATCTACCTAAATATCTTTAAAATGTCAGTTCATATCAAGATCTTGAGTAATTCACTTCAGTTTTTGAGTTTTTGGTTGAAAATTGAGGAAAAATGACAAAATTAGGTTTTGTATAGCCTAGTGTTGGTCATTTTATTAATTTTTAGCTTGAATTTATAAAAAATTTACTCAAAAATGTGTAGTACTCATCGAGATCTTCTATTTGATATCTTATGGCAAAACATTGTCAAAGAAACGAAGAAGTTATGGTCGTTTTAAGATTTCAGCTCAAAATTCGGTGCAAAATGGTGAATCTATGTGTGTTTTTGTGAAAATCAAATTAAAATTTAAAATCTGATGATAAAATTGGTAAATATAGGTTTAAATAACATGTTTCATCATAAATTTGAATGAAATTCTCATCGATCTAATGTTTGGATACCTTTTAATGTGAAATTTCATGAATAAGCTTGAAAAATTGTGAATCTAAGCATTTTTTATGAGAATTCCTTAAAGATCTTCAAAATTGAAACTAACATTGTTAGATCTAAGCCTAATCAGCATGTATTATCATACATTTGTGTCAAATTCCCATATATCTCGTGTTTGAATGAAGTTTTGATATGAAATGTCATGAAATTGTGTTGAATTACATTTTGTCCAGATTTTACTTTTTACTTTTTCACTATACTTCAGTTATATCTAGCAAAACTGATACACACAAAGGTTATAGATCTTTCCGAGATCTTCGATTTGACATTTTATGGTTCTCATAACGATGAAAAATGAAAAAGTTATGCTACTTTTAAGATGTTAGCTAAAAACACTACATTTCCAGATTTGGACTTGATCGGGAATGGTCGTGTTTTGGCCACTTCCGGCAAGATCCAGCCGAAATTGTCAACGGAGAAAAGTTTAGTTGATCAATTTTCTAAACCTTTGTAGTTGAACACTTTTCTTGAATATATATTTTTGATTCTCTGTTTTGCAAAACCAAATCAGAACTTTTGAAAAGCAAAACTGGAGAATTGAAATCTGAAATTTGCCCGGAGATGGTCATTTTTCGACCACTTCCGATGAGAACAAACAAAAGTGCATAACTAATCAAATGTTCCCTAATGTGTCTGCTACGATTTTGATGTGTATCACGTTTGCTAGTTTTGTCATTTGGATAGTGTGATTTTCAATACAAATATTTAGCTTCCATATAGAATGCAAATGCATGCTTTTTATGCTTGATTCATGCTTAGCCTAGTTTGTGATGGATGAGATGAAATACTTTGATTGTTTTGAGTTTAGTTTCTGATATTATACATGTTATAGGCTTTCACTCATGCTTAAGTTAATTGTTTTGAGTCTTGCTATGTTTGGATGCCTTGAATTCTATATTTTGTGTAATGCTTTGTGATGCAAAAATGTTAAATGCATGCAAGTGGAAATCAAAACTAAAATGAAAGATGTGAGAATGATTAACTAAAAGATGTTATGAGACAAGCTTAGTTACATTAGAAAGTTACTCTTAAGGAGTTTACGTTAGCCCCATTTATAGAACCTCTCTAAGTTGTACCCCAACTTGTACCCCGACTAGTTAAGGACCAACTTGGTCTGTTAGTTGCCCTATCCTATTTATCATTGCATAGGCAATGATAAGGTTACTTGGAGCCCTTCATAGGAGACATTCAGTGTCTCATTAGAGTTAGTTGTCCCCCTATAGAAGACATGCTTTGTCTCATTGGTCATAGTTGTCCTCTCTACTCCAAGAATGGAGCTGCTCCCTCCGGCGTCCGACACCCCCTCACTCCTGCCTGATACCTCTTTCCACCAGGGTTTGCTGCCTTTACCCTCTGGTCTATTTCCTGGACCAGGAAAATCCCTGATTTTTTCCCCCTCTCTGCAAAATTCTCGCCCTCCCCATCGGCCCTCCGGAACCCGCAGTTACCCATCGGGTATTACTCAAAACCTGCCTAGGCGCCAGGCCCGATCTCTGAGCCCGCCAAAAAACCCCTTTGAAAATTCTTTTGAACTTCAAAACTTCCCGCCCCTTCTTTCAATCTCAAAACAGGGTCCCACTCATTCTCAATATCAGGCAACAGTTCAGCATTCTGCAGTTCAAATTGAGCAGGAACTTTCTGTCTCCCGCCTCAACACCCAAGTTTGCCCCTCACCCGAACCTCAAACCCAATTGAAACCCCCCAAGAAACCTTCTCCACCCCACCCATGGACAAACCTCTTTAACAAACCCAAATCCTCCATCCCTGTTAAACTAAATCGAGTCCAGATGCCCAACCACTCTGACTCTGGAAACCATATCATCAACTTCTCTATGGAGGAAGTTAAAAAAGGCAGCAACAAATGGGAAAATAGCCTAGTTGGGTTTTTCCTTGGAAAAAGACCATATGTTCTAAACCTTCAGGAAAACTTGGAAAAAAATGGAATCTAAAAGGCTCTCTTCAAGTATCCTCTCTCAGAAACGGTTTTTTCCTATTCAGGTTTAGCTGCAATGAAGACTGTGACAAACTCCTTGAAATGGAAGGCCACATGTACGCCAATAGACCCCTCATCTTGAAGAAATGGTCACCTAAAATAGTTCTCACAAAACCAGAACTAGCATCCATCCCAATCTGGATCAAGCTCCAAGGCCTCCCCCTCCAATATTGGAACCAAGATGGCATCAGCAAAATAGGCAGTGCTATCGGCAACCCCCTTTACATGGATGCTAAAACAGCAGAAGCTACAAGCCTAAACTTCGCCAGACTCTGTGTAGAAATTGAAGCGGGTGATCCTCTCCCCTCCTCAATTGAAATCCATTCCCCCTTCGGAGTGGAAATGCTCGAGGTTGAATATGAATGTAAGCCCCTCTCCTGTAAAGACTGCAAAACTTTCAGTCATTCAGCGGATAAGTGCCCCAAAAAATCACAATCAGAGCAGAAATCTCTCACTGAATGGAGACCTGTCCAAAAGAAATCGACCCCCATCGATTCAGAACCTCAACTCTCGATCATTGCTGCTCTTGTTGAACCATCCCTTCCTGAACCTGAACTCCCCCACCCCTCCTCTCAACCTGCTCTACCTATTCCAGTTTCTGAATCCCCCCCTCTCTCAACCATTCAAACTTTCAACCCATTTTCTTCCCTTGACTCTGATAACCTTTCAGAGCCATACCCTGAAGGAAATCAAATTGAGTTTACTGATGAAGACTCTGAACCAGAGTTACCAAAGGCTTTTGCTAACCTAAAGAAACTCTGGTCCCCAGGTCTTGCAGACACATGCAAGATCCCTGACAAGCCCATTTCATCCCCTGCAAATGCTCCTGGTAGTGCCCAAATTTCCACCTCCCAAAATACCACATCTCTTCGCACCATACAAGCTGATCTCCCCCAAATTCAAAAAATGTCTGACACTAGTTGTCCTACCTCCCTCAATCCAACCAATGTTACCCATGATTAAATTCGGTATTTGGAACATTAGGGGTCTTGGTACATCAAACAAAAGAAAAGAAGTGAGAAATCTGATACAAAAGAACAATCTTCCCCTTATCAGCATCCTTGAAACACATGTTTCTCAAATCAACATGCAAAGATACATTGATGAAATCTACGGGACTTGGAATTCCTATGGTAACTACTTATCATCTGACAGAGGTCGAATTTGGCTTCTATGGAACCCTCAGATGATTCACCTCAACATTTTTCTTGAGTCAGATCAATTTCTTCATTGTGAAGTCAGATATCTCCAAACTCAAATTAATTTCAATCTCACCTGCATTTATGCCAGAAACAAAGGCATTGATCGAAGAGTCCTCTGGAACCAACTCCACTCAATATCCCTCAACATTGTCCTTCCCTGGATCACTACGGGGGACTTCAATGTCACCCGATTTTCTGATGAAAGAATAGGAGGAGCTAATCCAAATGCTGTCGAGATGGATGAATTCAACAACTGGGTGGACTCGTGCTACCTTTTTTATCTTAGATCCCAAGGTCAATCTCTCTCATGGAATAACAGATCCAAAACTGGTAACTTGAAACTCAGAAGACTTGACAGAGCTATGGTAAACTCAGCATGGCTGGAAAATTTCCCAAGATCCACAAATTCATACCATCATCTTGGCCTCTCTGACCACTCCCCTCTCATAATCCAACTGGATAACAACCCCCACACCATCAAAATCCCTTTCCGATTCCAGTCAATGTGGTTGGAAGACTCCTCAGTTTACGAAGTGGTGGAAAGAGCTTGGCAAACTAAAATTGAAGGCACTCCTTTGTTCTGTGTCACCCAAAAACTCCGAGAGGTAAAAAAAGCTCTGAAAACATGGAACACTGATACTTTTGGAAGAATTGACATTCAGGCTCCTCTGTTAAGACAACAACTTGATGCAATCCAAAATCAGCTTGCCCTCTCTCCCACTGATATAAATTTAAGAAATGCTGAAGAAGAAATAAAAGATTCATACATTCGAGTTGCAAGAAAAGAAGAAATTCTCTACATGCAAAAATCTAGAGTAAATTGGTTGACTCTCGGGGACTCCAACACTGCTTTCTTCCATTCTGCTATGATGGCTCACCAAAATCAGAACAATATTCAAGGCACATCAACTCCGGATGGTACCTTCTCCACTGATCCCAGTATCATTTCAAATACCATGGTGGATTTTTTCAGCAATCTTCTGAATTCCAGCGAGAATAACCAACCAACTGCCAAATCCATCATCCCTGACCCCATCAGAAATTTAACCACCCTCCAGCTGGATCACCTTGCAAAGCCTTTCTCAAAGGAAGAAATTTGGGATACAATCTCCTCTTCTGATGGGAACAAAGCCCCTGGCCCTGATGGTTTCAATGGCGATTTCTTTAAAGCTTTCTGGTACCTGGTAAAAGATGACATCACTGAAGCTATTCTGTCTTTCTTTTCCAAGGGTAAAATGCTCCCTCAACTTAACTGCACTTTCATTGCCCTTATCCCAAAGACCCCCGATGCAGCCCCTCCAGAAAAATATCGTCCCATAGCCCTCTGCAATTTCCTATACAAAACTATCACAAAGCTAATGGCAAGTAGACTCAAACCAATCATGGACTCCCTGATAAGTCCTTTCCAGTCAGCTTTCATCCAAGGTAGATCTATACAAGATAATATCCTTCTCTCCCATGACCTTTGTCATAATTTTCATAGGAAAACCTCCACCAAGGCTATGTGTATCAAAATGGATCTCAAAAAGGCTTTTGATAGTGTGAATCACTCCTCCTTGATTTCATTTCTTCAAAAAATTGGTTTCCCCCAGATGTGGTGCAACTGGATACACCAATGCATTTCAACACCCTCTTTCTCAATCCTCATCAATGGTTCCCCGCAAGGCTTCTTTAAATCCTCAAATGGCCTTAGACAAGGGGATCCTCTTTCCCCTCTCCTCTTCTGTTTCATAATGGAAATGCTAACCTGTCTCCTTCAAGTTTACCTTTGCTCTGGTCAGATTTCATCTCCGTTTTCTCGAAAAAATTTCACTATTTCCCACCTCCTTTTTGCTGATGATGTAATGTTGTTCGTGGACCCAACCTCCTCCTGTGCTGAAGGTGTAATCAATTGCCTAAATCTTTTCAAGCAATGTTCTGGCCTTGAATTTAACCCCGGGAAAAGTGAAATTTTCTTTTCAGGAATCTCGAATGGGGTCAAAAGAGCAGTCTGCAACATTCTCCGTATGGAAGAGGGTCACCTCCCAATCAAATATCTGGGATTACCTCTCATTACATCCAGATTAACAGCCTCTGACTGCCAACCCATCATCGATAAGATCAGGAACCGCCTCTCTGTGTGGATCAACAGAAACCTCTCAAGATCAGGAAGAGCTAAACTTATCAGAACAGTTCTCAGCACTTACCAGATCTACTGGTCTGCTGCCTTTCATATCCCTGCAATTGTCCTGGACAACATTGAAAAAATTATGCGGAACTTTCTCTGGTCTGGTAGTAACACTGAGAAAAAATACCACAACATTGCTTGGGAAAGCTTATGCAAACCTAAAAGAGAAGGAGGCCTTGGGATCAGGAGACTTCCAGAGTTGAACAAAGCGGCTCAACTCAAGCAACTGTGGCATATTCTTGACAACAAAAATGTTCCTTGGGTCAAATGGTTTTCTCTCAAATACATTAGGAACAGAAGTATCTGGACCCTCCCCATGCCGGCAAAACCATCTTGGGCAGCCAGAAGCATCATCAATGCCAGAAATTTGGCTTCCTCACTTGTATGCTACATTGTTTGCCCGAATTCAAAACTGAACTTTTGGACCGACCCATGGCATCCTGCTGGGCCCATTTCCAATCAAATATCCTTTGAACCCCTCCTCAACCTCATCCCGATCTCTGCATCAATCAATCGCATTTTTGAAGAAGGCTGGTGGAACCTCATCCAAACCCAACCATATCTCCAGGAACTAAAAAAAATAACAGACACAGCTCTCATCTCTTCCAGCCAAGATACAAAAGTCATTTGGAAACCTGAATCTAATGGTCACTTCTCCATTCGAAGCGCTTGGAATTCTATAAGATCTACAGGCCAGAAAGTTCCTTGGGTCTCCTCCATTTGGTTTCCTGGTCATGTTCCAAAATTCAGCACAACTGCATGGCTCGCTATCCAGAACAAGCTAACCACGAAAGATAATCTCCATTTCCTCGGCCCAGCCAGAGACAGAACATGTCCTCTTTGCACTGCGGAACCAGAATCGACAAACCACCTTTTTTTCAATTGCAGCTATAGTGCCTGGATTTGGAGACAAATTTTAGGGCGAGTCTCTGATCGTAAGAAGCAAAAGAAATTCCTAAATGAGGAAGAAGCATGGATAAGAGGTAAATTTAAATTGAAGGGTCAGTCATACACTTTTATTCGCTTATTGTTCACTGCTTCTATCCATCATTTATGGCTAGAAAGGAACAACAGAGTTCATGAAGGTCGAAATCTGCACAAGCATTTCACTTTGAAAAAAAATTTCAGAGCTGCGAGAGAAAAATCCCTCTTCCTAAAGCTAGACGACAATCCCTCCGAGATCTCAAGGAAAATTTCTCAGCTCTGGAAGCTTCCTCTGTTCCATAAGCAACTGTCACTTAATATTTGCTCCTGGAAGCCCCCGCAGCCTGGATGGATTAAACTCAACGGGTTCGACCAAGATATTTTAAACCCCCTCCCCTATATATAGGGGAGGGGGTTAAGTGTTTTTCATCCCTCTTCTCTCTCTCTCCCCTTAGGTGTATACACCTTCTTTCGGTGTATTTCTCCCTTTTTTCAAGCTGCAGACCCCTGCAAAAAATCAGACAGAAACTTTAGTTAGCTTGCTTTAAAAGAGAGAAAGTAGAGAAACACTAGGTAGCTCCTTTCGGACGTCGGCACTTCGCCGAATTTCTGAAGGTTCAGAGCGTCCTTTTTCTTGTTTACGCTGTCGTTCTGCCGAATTTCGCAGAACTTCGAGCTACTTTTCCATAGTAGCGCCATTGTTCTGTTGAAATCTCGACAAACTCAGAGGCAATTCGGCTACGTAGTGCCGTTACGCTGCCGATTTCTCTGCAATCTTGAAGCCTCCCCCTCCAAACAAGCATGGTTACACTGCCCAACTCTCCAAACGGTAAGGATAAACCCTAACAAATGTAAATAATGTAATCCATTTACTTTTCTGTTGTGTATTTACAAAACAGATATGGTGGGTTCATCATCCGTGATGTCAAGCCCCTTTATCTGCCCCTTTCCACTTAATTCAAGTTAATCTGTGTCATGAGTAAGTTGCGAAATCAGGCTCTACCGCAAGCAACTTACGATATCAATCAGATTAACTATATTTACTTTCTGTTTTGTATTTACAAAACAGATACGGTGAGTTTCATCATCCGTGATGTCAAGGCCCTTTATCTGCCCATTTTCCATTTAATTCAAGTTAATATGTGTCGTGAGTAAGTTGCGAAATCAGGCTCTGCCGCAAGCAACTTACAATGTCAATCAGATTAATTATATTTACTTTTTGTTGTGTATTTACAAAACGGATAAGGTGGGTTTCATCATTTGTGATGTCAAGCCCCTTTATCTCCCCCTTTGTCATTTAATTTCAGTTAATCTGTGTCGTGAGTAAGTTGCGAAATCAGGCTCTGCCATAAGCAACTTACAATATCAATCAGATTAACCGTATTTACTTTCTATTGTGTATTTACAAAACTTATAGGGTGGGCTTCATCATTCGTGGTGTCATGCCCCTCTATATGCCTTTTACTAATTCCAGCACTTTACAACTTTTTGCACAAGTAAGGTACGAGGTTGAGATGTCACAAGAGTCGTTTGATACGGCCGATACCTTGTGGCGTAAATCCCTCTGACTAGCTCTTTACTTTCTACAATCTACAGCTTTCTGCAAAGTAAAGTACAAGGTGGTGACAACACAGGATCTCGGGCGCACAAATTGCCCCCTGAACTTATGTTATAAACCCCTCTGCCTTACTTTTACTTTATGTACAATCATTTTCTGTTTGATTCAAGTTAACCTGATTGTGAGTAGTTGTGAGTTCCTTTCGGAGGCGTAAACAACTTACAACACCAATCACGTTAATTATGGCTTATTTTCGTTTTCTTTTATAAATTCACTCTATTTACATTCAGAATTAAGCATAATCTAACAAGGGAAATAAGATCAAATCCTTGTATTTTAAATCCTTCCAAAATGCCAATCTAAGTTAAGAGACCGGATTAAGCCGGGCGAGAGGAGTACTTAATACCTTCCCCAATTGTAACCACAACCCTTACCTGGATATCTGTATGGACCATGCCTTAAGCAAACAGGGTAAAATATAAGGTTCTAGGCCCATAGTAAAGGAACCCCTGATTACTATTCTTCCAACGAAATTCGAGTCATTACTCATTTCCTTGGAAGAATAAACATGGGTCCTATGCCCTAACCTAGGTGGCGACTCTGAGTTTCTCTAAACTTGCGAAGTTAGGACTACGGTCCCGAGTCCGCAAGTAGTGCAGAACAAATAATACCCTTATGTAAAACCCGATTGTGGTGATCCCCTGTCGTCCTGTGTAAACACGGGAAAAAATCGGCTCCCACACATGCGAGAAAGTCCGCACCTTACTTGGAGTACCACACGAAGGACCTACCGTCAAGCCCATCATCGGGCTAGGTTACATTCAAAGAGTCAAACGATTGTTCTGCCTAAGATACCAGGACGCTTCCACATTAATGATCCCGTGTGCCGTATTGACTTATCGGCTTCTCAGTATGTTCTCCCCTGTACAGGATATAGAGGATGTATCTTATCAGGTGGTTCGACATAGAGCCCTCATATTTTGCATATATGCCAAGTACCTAACAAGGCAGAGTTCTGACGAAGTCTCATTCGACATTCTCAACATACTAGATCAGGTTCCTGATAAAGCAAATCCTATTCCTGTCATCTTAGTGGACACTCTAAATGGACTGAATAAAGTCCGTGACTGCCCTGGCAATTCTTTCGCAGGATGTCCAACTGTACTTTACATGTGGCTTTGCCTAAAGCTTATATCGCTATCCCGCATTCTCGAGTAGATATATCTGTCTACAATTATCGCACTTGGCATCATTTCAAGTACCCCAATACCATGTCCAAATGGGTCGTATGGTTGTCTAGCCTTAAAACCGATAGCATCTTCTGGAGGTTGTGCGGGTACAACTCCACTGTCTTGTCAACACCAGGAGCCAGCTATGTCCAACTTCTCAGTCTAGAGAATACCTCGTTGTACATCCCTAAGCCTATCATGCGTCAGTACAGGGCTAAGCAAGAGGTCGTTGAACCAGTCAGCCATTTCTTTCCTCCGCAAGAGTTCTCTAATGGGATTGCCAAAATCATCACTTCCAAGCGGAAGAAAAGGAAGGTTGTCCCACTTCTCGAGATAGCCACAGCACGCGGGAATGAAGTTGCAACTTACTATTACCCGACGCTCGAGACATATGTTCTACTGGGGACTACTACCTCGCAACTCTGAACTAGTCCTCAAAGGAGACAGAGGACACTATTTTTCCTTTCTTTTATCGCTTTTATCGTGTTTTGTTTTCAGTATACTACATGCCATGTAAAAGGCAGAAGAAATGTGAATAAATAAAGTATGTGCATAAGCTTTTGCACTTATCTTTTGTCTAAAAATTCCCTTTTATCTTCTATTTGAAGCAAGCTATGACTGAAAAAATTATGTTCGAGTGGATCCAAAGTTACAATACTCCAGAGAGTTTTTGACTTTTCGATCGTATGTCTTACCATGAGCAAATGTTCCCTTTGTTTCCGTCCATCCAAATAGATCGGAACCTCGTCAGAGCAGCGCTAAAATATTGGGATCACCGATATCATGACTTTTGCTTTGGTCTCGAAGAAATGTGTCCTACCTTTGAAGAGTGTTGCACTCTTTTTCAGTTTCTGGATGACGGACCTATCATCCGCCCTGAGCTTAGGTACGGATCGAACAAATTCCCGTGTCTTCGACTACTTTGTATGCCATCACAAGATCCCAATGAGTTTATGACACCAGAAGGTGTTTACCTAGATAGGCTTATTCAAGCCTATGCTCCGGTCGGAGACCTAGAGAACCTGTTGTTCCAACATTATCGTCATGAACCCTACATGTTTTGCGTATAGGTTGTCGCGAGGAAGAGTCTCATGACGAGTCTCAGAGCACCTGTTGTCTTTCTCTCAATCTATCTCGAGGTTATGAAACTAAGAGAAATTCTCAAAAATGAACTTTACCCCAGAGGTATGACAAAAGCCCGTCTTTACACGGCCTCCCGCCTTTTACGGCACTGCCAAAAAGCTCGTTTTCACACCGCATTTCAAACTAAGAAGTTTACTTTGAGTCGAAAACATACGTTATTACCCCAAAACACTTCATGTCCCGAAAGCTAGCGATATTAGACTTGTGGAATCTCCTCACAACGAGGAATCCAACGGATCTGACTGCGCGCGATTCGGAGTCCAAACAGAGGAGTTATGGTCCGCCGAAACTCCCTGAAAACCCGTCAAAAGAGACCAAAAATCATATTTTTCTAGACCAAAAAGACAAAAAATCACATTTTTCGAAATGTTGCCGACCTGACATTGATGTCAGTGTTAGGTCCAATTTCGCACTCTGCGAAATTTTGGCCCGAACCCCTATAAATAAGGAGGGTAAAAAAAAGAAAGAGAAAAAAGATTTTAACTTCCTGGTTTTTTATTTTTAACTTCCAAAGTTATTTTCAGAGGATTTTCTTCTCGTTTTCCCTTCTGAATTTTAGAAAATCCTAGTTTCTTTACTTTAGAAGAGAGAGTAGAGAAATTCTTCGGTAGCTCACACTGGGTGTCGGCATTCTGCCGAATTTTTGAAGACTCGGAGCGACATCCTCCCAATAGCGCCGTTGTTCTGCTGAATTTTAGAGAACGCAAGGCCCTATTGTCCAAATAACTTCGTTGTTCTGCCGAAATCTCGGTAAACCTGAAGTCCCCTTCATCCAAATAGGGTCGTTGTTGTGCTGAATTTCAGAGAACGCGAGGCCCAATTGTCCAAATAGCGCTGTTGTTCTGTCGAAATCTTGGCAAACCCAAAACCCCCTTCATCCAAATAGCGCTATTGTTCTGCTGAATTTCGGAGAACATGAGGCCCTATTGTCCAAATAACGCCATTGTTCTGCTAAAATCTCGGCAAACCCGAAGCCCCCTTCATCCAAATAGTGTCGTTGTTCTGCTGAATTTCGGAGAACGTGAGGCCCTATTGTCCAAATAGCGTCGTTGTTCTGCCGAAATCTCGGCACACCCGAAGCCCCCTCATCCAAATAGCGTCGTTATTCTGTCAAATTTTTAGAGAATCTAAAGCTCTATTGTCCAACTAGCGCTATTGCGCCGCCGGTTTTTCAGCAAGCATACTCACTCCTTTGGTAAATTTACATTTATTTCCCAGCTTTCTGCACTTCTATTACAAAACTTGGTGCAGGGTAGTTATGAGATTTAGGGCTCCTTTTGCCCTAGATCCTGTAACGTAAACCCTTCTCCTCTCTTTAAATAGGGCTACGTTCCCTCTCCTTAACCCACCACTTTGTCTCCAGTTCTACCATAGACAAAAGAGACAGAGACGAGAGCGCTGGTGCTCCATGGTGTTGGACAAACAGAGGGAATCATAAACCCAGAGTTTCTTTTCCCTTCTGTATTGTCTTTTTCATTTGATTTAGTTAACCTGATTGTGGTCAGCTGCGAGATCTTTCGGGACTCATATTACAACATACAACTTCAATCAGAATAACAATCGTTTATTTTCTTTCTTTGGTAAATTCATTTAATTTACATTATGGAATTAAGCCTAATCCAAACAAAGGATAAAAAGATAAGTTATTTTGATTAAATTCTTCAAAAATCCCAAATCAAGTCAAGAGATCGGGTTTACTCGAGCAAGAGGGGTGCCTAACACCTTCCCCGATTGTAACAATAACCCTTGTCCAGATATCTGTAAGGACCATGACTTAACAAACAGAGAAAAATCACAGGTTCTATGCCCAGAGCAAAAGAACCCCTTTGGTTCCTTCTCTTTCAATGAAATTAGGATCTTTATCCACGTTTCATCAGAAGAGCAGGCACGGGTCCTAGGCCTTAACCTAGGTGGCGACTCTGAGTTTTTCTTTCTTGTGAAATCCGAAGCACGATCCCAAGTTGACAAGAAGCGCAAATCAACAAACACTCCTAGAAAACCTGACATGGTGATCCCCCACCGCCTCTCTCGCTCGGGAAAAAACCGGTTCCCACAACCAGTTGCTATTAGATGCTAACCCTATACCAACAATAATAGTAGAGACCTGTAGACACCCCCATTTTGCTCTGCTTTGATCAACAATTTTTCAGTATTTTCCATTCCCGTGTTCGTCCCTTACGCTTTCTCAAATCTTTCTGGTCATTCCTGCAATGTTCTGATTTTTTTTTTTCCGTTGAGTATTGAGAAGGGTTATTCATGAGAATCCGAGCAAAAGAGAATGTGGGACCCGCTGGTGTGGGACCCGTTTGTGTGGGACCCGCTGGTGTGGGACCTGCTAGTGTGGGACCTGCTAGTGTGGGACCCGTTTGTGTGGGACCCGCTGATGTGGGACCCGTTTGTGTGGGACCCGCTGATGTGGGACCCGCTTGTGTAGGGCCCGCTGATGTGGGGCCCACTTGTGCGGAACCCACAAAGTGGGACTCACCATTAGCATGACTTAACTTTCTCTACCATTTCCACTAACTTCATTTTTCCCTTTAAAATAACACCATTATCTCCATTACCATTATATATTCCATTATCCCCACCACCATTATCTCCATTACCATTATATATTCCATTATCCCCACCACCATTCCCACCATTACCATTATATATTCCATTATCCCCACCACCATTCCCACCATTACCATTATATATTCCATTATTCCCACCACCATTCCCACCATTACCATTATATATTCCATTATTCCCACCACCATTCCCACCATTACCATTATATATTCCATTATTCTCCACCACACCCACCATTCTCATTTTTTATTTCCACCTCTCCACTAAGTTTTTCACTATATAAAGAGAGGTGATGAGAGGAAGAAAGGAGGAGAAAAACAACACATTGTTTTTGGATAGTTTTCTCTTTCTCTCCCTCAATATCTCCCTCCCTCAATATCTCTCACTCTCTCACTCTCACACTATCATTATCTACTTTCTCTCCTTATTTGTTTCTCCCCATCTCTCTCCCTTGTTCCATATAAAAAAAAATATAAAAGAAAATAAAACAAAGAAAAAGAGAAAGAAAGCGGAAGCGGATCAAGCGGCGGTGCGATTTTCGAATTTTTCGGCTCTCGGATTCGACGAGGATTTCGATCACAGGTAGGTACTTAATTTTTAGATTTTTCTAGAATTATTTGGTATATTTGCATGATTTTTAGTATTTAATTGGATTTAGTTGAAAATTAAATATGTATGCTCAAAATCATGATCTCCATGAGTGTTTCGAAAATAAAATATATACTAAATGAATTCCAAAATTAATGAAATTTCGTGGGAAACTAATATGATACCAGTACATTCTACCATGAAATTTTGAGAATTTGTAGAATTTGTTTGGTATATTATTTTATGCTTTCTTTGAAATTTACCAGCTTTTGAAGGAATTGTTACTGACATCAGATCACAACTAAAATTCTTAAAAGTTTTACAGTAGTCTTCAATCTCACATTTCTAGTTACTGTAAAAGTTTCAAGTGATTTGGATCTGTTTTCATATGGGATGTAGGGTTAATTCATAATCTGGTCTGAAAATTAAAAAATCTGAAACTGATAGTAAATGGTTTCCAAAATTCATGAAAATTTCTCAGTATGTTATTTTTACTTATATCTTATTACTGTAGAAATTTCATTGAATTTAGATTCATATTTCT
The DNA here is from genome assembly GCF_043159265.1 of Tasmannia lanceolata. Lineage (NCBI taxonomy): Eukaryota > Viridiplantae > Streptophyta > Magnoliopsida > Canellales > Winteraceae > Tasmannia > Tasmannia lanceolata. The sequence goes on along the minus strand of NW_027518688.1, from coordinate 6,807,288 downwards.
AGTGGTTTCTGTGTTATTTGTGCAATCTGGTCAATCAATTGTTAAATCGAAATTAAATATGAGCTTAATGTAAAAATCTGTAAAACTCTTCCCGTAAGCTACATTTCATCATATCTTGCTGCTGTAGAAATTTCAACTCATTTCGAATTTGTTTGCAATAATTTCACTTGTAAAATCACTCATATGCTTAAAATTGATAAAATCCATTGAAAATTCGAAATTAATTAAAAATCATTGTGAAAATTTCCAAAGAACCTTAAATTTTGTCACATGTTCACTCCTTAATCCATTGAAACAGAAATTTTAGGATCTTTAGATTTTCCTGGAAAAATGGCCAGTGCATCCATAATCGTATCCCAATTGCAACCGATCTTTGACAATTTGAATACTTAAGCTATAGCATGTTGTTGGCTCCGAGGTTACTGTCCACGGAAATCCTGAGATATGCCAGGCAATAAGATGTTATAACCTAAGTATTAAATTGCGCAAGGAAAGAACGCACGATTCCCTTCCTTGGATGCTATTCTGGGCCGAAATTGGTGAACCCTAGAACCATTGGTAATCCTCAAGTGTCCATAAATTGAAAATCCATGAAATCTGAAATTAATTAACTTCAAGAATTTGAATTGATTTGTCTCGAGTCTTTCGGAACCATTGGATTATGGTTTCCAATCTAAGAACCATTAGAGCCCAATTTAGGAACACTAGTGTTGTGTCGTGTCCTAAATTTTAGGGAGTCCTAGAGTTAGGAGTCCAGCCTCATCACGGACGCTTGCTATGTATAGCAACCATACCATAGGTCTAGTTACACTAGTCACCCAATCTTTCCTTAAGACAAGCCTAGTAAACTAGGATGTAGGCAAACCTGCATTAGTCTAAGGGACAACTTGCATTCAGATAAGAATCATATAGCATCTTAGATGAAATCCTAAGATAATAAAATCCTCAACTTGAATTAAATAATTCCTCTTAAAACTGTTGAAACAGTCAAATCCGTCTAAGTCGGTGTCCTAGTTGAGTTAGGCATAAGTAGCTTGGCTTAGGTGCACCGAACTACGTCGACTCTGATCCCAGTGAGGCTTGGGTACGTAGGCAGCTTGGATGTCTGACGGCATACCACCCGCGAGTCGGCACCACAACAAATTGTGGTGTTTTGTATATTAATTTTCTTGTAAATGCTTAATCAAATCACTTAGGATTTTTCATGAAATTAGAATTTTAGGAGAACTTTCACCTAGATTGAATCCAGACAAATTAAGAAATCAAGATACACATTTAGGATTCACATTGAAATTAGATCATAGGATGCATGTCACTTAGTTCGCACAATAACATAGAGTTGAATGAGCCATTTAAAATAAATTTAAAAGAGTTAGCTTTTGGAATCGAAGACCGATTATCGGGCAAGAATGGTGCATGTGGTGGATAACTCCCCATACCTTCCATTCTCGTAACCAGGTAGCGAGTCTAGATTTCTGGTTAATTATGGGTCCTAGATCCCACATCTAGGTGGCGACTCTGTCAATCTCTTTCGTGTGGAATTCGGATTGCCTTAGTGATCCCAAGTTCACAGGAAAGACGAATTCAAATCAACAAATAAAATGCACACGCCAATCGCGTGGGAACGAGAAACCAAGAGAGAGCGCGCGGCGGCTCGCGCCCCACGCCCCTCTCGCGGGATCAGGGTCCCACAGTCTGGCGACTCTGCTGGGGACCACCTAACTTCATTAAAATTTCAAAAGATAATTCATTTGAATTTAATTTAAACTGGCTCATAAAAACTCTATACTTGTTAGATTAGTTTGTCTCGTTTTATTTTCTCATCACATTTTACTCGAACTTAATTTAACAAAACCTGAAGGCATCATAGATTGCGCGAACTTATTGCACACACTTACATCACTTGCATCTAAACCCTTGCATTTCACATGCACACACGTCCTATTTTAGGAACCCGGAGTGTTATCTAGCATGGTTGACTGGGATTTCATCACCTGGTGCCTCTGTGCTAGAGAAGCATTCCACCCTTAGCCTAGTACCTTTATGGTGCGTAAACGGATCTCTTGTTCACGTACTGATACGCCGGACACTGGTACAGTATATCGAACATGGATTCGCGCTAAGGGGACTCTTGGCCTTACCCCTAGATTAACCCAGACATGCATGCAGTATACGAACACATGTGCACCACATGTGTAAGCCTAGTTTAGGATATCTTACCCATTTGTGTCTAGATTAGGCCGTAGTCCATCTTCCAATGGCTACGATCGGTCCTAGGTACACAAACAAAGTCATGAGTCGAGATCCTCTCTCCACTCCGCTAGATTAGGATTAGGGTTGATGCCTTCAGGTAACACTGTTAAAATGTGCGAAGACTAAAAACTTTTCCTTTGGGGTTAGGATATAAATCCCATCATTTCCAAAGATCTCATAGGATTAGTTATTCTTGATCTACCCGTTGAAAGTAATCCTATGCAATCTCACATTTTGATCATGTGTCTATCATTCGTCTCTTGTGGGATTCGATTGTGTCTTCATTGGCGGAAATTGTGTCTCAATCATTTGATTGTGCAATCTTGATGATCCAATCTTGCCTGTACCCTTGATCTCTTCCTCCTCTAGGGGCTACCTTTTTCAAGAATATTTCTGCTAAATCCTTCAGAGTTTACTCTCATAATCCTTGAACTAAGGGCATTCCCCTCATCATTTGGATTCATTCTATTGTCCCAATTACTTGCTTAAATGTGTAATATTTTTCAGTCATTGAGAAGAAACACTCCATGAATGCCAAGCTCATATACCTCGTGTTCATTATTTCCATGACAGGGCACTAAACACCATAGCTAACCCTACTATTCCTTGGGTTCGGATCTCTTCTCGATTGCAGAGGAAATCTGTCTCCCCGCCACCTTCTCTGAGGACCCCAGCATCTCCTTCTTTCCCATCCTCATCCTCCCCAATGGCAGAAAACCAGAACAGTAGTCTTCCACCCGCTGCTATTACCGATACTCTCACCTTGATTCTCCGGCAGCTTCAAGAACTCAAGGAAGAGAACCAAGTTATCAAGGCTCAACTTTCTGAGAAGTTCGGACAATCGTTGTCCAAAGATAAAAGGCCCATGCACCATACAGCTACTTCAGTCGCACCTGCCCAGCCGGCGTTTATCCCCATTACTGATAAAATTGAAGAAGATCTGGAAAAAGAGCAGTACAGTCAGGACCACAGTAACCCTTCTCAGTCCATGGTTGATAAGTCTGTTATGGAAAAATTAGAAAGTCTTACCAGGAAGGTACAAGACATCCAATTTCAAGACCAAGGTGGTTTCAATCCGAGTGATCTCACACTGTTCCCAGAAATCCGTCTCCCAGCCAATTTTCAAATGCCGGACTTTGATAAATATGATGGTGTGGGTTGTCCAATTACACATTTGCAAATGTTCACCATCATGTGTCAGCCTCAAGGCTTATCTTCTGAGCAAATGGCTCAATTGTTCCCGGTTTCCCTGACCAAGGTTGCCAGGAGGTGGTTCATGGTATTGGACAAGACTCGTTACAAGACATGGAAGGATATCGGTGAGCAATTCATCAGGCAGTTCAAATATGATGACGGGACAGAAATCACTAGAAAGGATTTGGAAAGAACCAAGCAAGATTCAAGAGAATCTTTTCTGATTTTTGTGAAAAGATGGAGGAGAATAGCAGCTCAGATGATGGAGCGCCCGTCTGAGGAGGAGCAGGTCCAGATAATCATGAAAAATATTTCCCCCCAGCTCCAATATCACATGTCATTACAATATTACCCGGACTTCAAGCACTTCATCGTAGCTGGCACCCAAATAGAGGAGGCTATGGCTCAAGGTGTATTCAACCGTAGCAACCCAAACCCCAGAGATTTCAAAAAATCCCCACCAGCCCAAGTCAATAGTATCTCCCGTTCTAATGCTCAATCCTCTAAATCCCAGGAACCTCTAGTAATGGACTATGTTCAACCCGCGACCGCACCTCGGCAACAAGCCCGGGTAGAATTTACTCCTCTTCCCATTCCATCTTCAGAGGTGCTTAAGCAATGTCTGGCTTCAGGTCGCATAACCCTACCTGCCACCCGGCCTCCCCCCAATCCTTTACCTGCCAATTGGCGAGCCGACCTACACTGTGAGTATCACAGGGGTCCTGGTCATCTTACAGACAATTGCATCGCCTTGAAATTCAGAATCCAGAAACTTATTGATGAGAAAGTCATTGCATTCCAGCCAAGACCCAATGTTACCCAAAACCCGCTACCTGGTCATGCTAATCCTCCCGATGCCGTTAATGCCATAACCATAGGAGATCCTGAGTTTGACCCTCTCACCCTCATATGTGCTTTAGAACCCGTTTCTGAACCCCAAATCATCTTCTGTGATGAATCGTACCTGAGGGAGTCTGTACCTCCCTTGGTAATCACCTATGAGCCACAAGTCCCTCAAATTATCACCTATGGTGAGCCAGAATTGGATGAAGTCAGACATGTGACAAGGGGTGGAAGAATTTTCAAACCTGCTGAATTAAGAGTCGAAAATCCAGGGGCATTGGCTCGAGGAGAGGAGCCGCAATACGTGAAGGACCCAGATGATGAAGTTGTTCAGCAGTTGAAGAAAACTCAGGCTGTCATATCTGTTTGGGGGTTGTTGATAGCATCGAAGAAACACAGAGAGGCTGTGTTGAAAGAACTGAATACCACACAGGTGTCCTCAGAAATATCTCCAGAGCAACTAGCTGAAGTTGTCGCTCTGACACACGCCACCAGGGCCATTAGTTTCTCAGACCAGGAGCTGCCTCCTCAAGGTCGGAATCATGCTAGAGCTCTTCATGTCACTGTTGTTTGCGAAGGCAAGAAAGTACCGTCTGCGCTGGTAGATAATGGATCCGCGTTGAATGTATGTCCATTAAGAACTGCCATTACCTTGGGTTTCGGTCCCACTGATTTTGCCGAATCAACCCTTGGTATCCTCGCATATGACAATACCCGCAGAAATGTGGTCGGAGTCCTTACCACCAGGATCGTTATAGGCGGTCAAGAATTTGAGGTGGAATTTCAAGTTATTGATATCAAGGCCTCGTTCAATATACTTCTGGGACGACCCTGGTTGCATAAGGAAGGTGTTGTTGCCTCAACCCTTCATCAAAAACTGAAGTTCATTAAAGAAGGAAAATTGATCACTGTCAGAGGCGACGAAGAGCCAGAAATAGGGCAGATAACAGGAGAAACTTGGATTCTTCCAGTTACAAAAGCAGATGATTACAACTTGAATGGTTTCGCATTCGATGTTACTGCTATTTCCTATGAAGATGCCTCTCGGGAGGAGTTGTATTTGCCTTTTGCCATCAGTCCTGTGGTTGCCAAGATGATGAGAAAAATGAACTACTTTCCGGGTATGAATTTAGGCCGTGATCCAAGCAAAGCGTCTCACTGGCGCCCAATCAAAGCAAACTCTGGAGCTTTCGGTCTTGGGTATATACCTACTGAGGAGGAGGAGGAATCCATGAAAGAATTGTTGAAATTGAAGGAAGAAATCCGCCGCACTGGAAGGATACTCCCGATGACTCCATATTCCTTATCAATGAATGGTCACTTTATCAAAGAAGGTGAGACTTCTCCATACTATGGGTTTTCTGAACCATGGTATGACTCAGTAACAGGGATCATGATACCAGGTTTTGAAATATTCAGTGGCCTTGCTCTCCCAGAAACAGAACCGCCGGTATATTGTGTTGAAAAAACTGTTGAGGATTGGATAGTCTGCCTTGAGCCAGATATGTTGGGGTCTTTGTTCGAAGAAGATGTGCCTGATGTTGTTTGTCAGGAGTTGCCCGTTTTAGATCATTCTAAAAAGCAAGAAGAGACTGACTGTGAAGATGTGCTGGTGGCAGTTATTCAGAGTAATGATACCTTTACTGAACCTCAGAGTCAGATTGCACCTGCAACAGAAAATCTTTCAAACTGGAGTTCTGATGTTTTTCCACCTTATTATATTGCTAAGTCAAGTCTAGTCAAGTCGAGTGAATCGGTGTCAGTGCCTAGTCCAGGCGAGTCATTTTCTGAGTTTATTTACTATGTGAATCCTGAGCCTGTTCAGGATGAGTCCAATGATAATGATGTAACTTCTTTCAATTCAATGAAATCTGATTCTCAGTATGTCTCTGTGTTTGCTTCTGACTTTAATAATAATGATAACACTCCCTCCTCAGACGAGGAAGAGGGGATCGACGAAACTCCCTTTGAATTACAGCATATGCTCAAACAAGAGGAGGAGCGCCGAGCCCAGCCTCTTAAAGATGAAATCGAAATTATAAACATCGGAACAGAAGATTTAATACAGGAAATACGAATTGGAAATACTCTATCATCTGAAGAGCGCGATGAATTAATAAACCTACTTAAGGAATATAAAGAAGTTTTTGCCTGGTCCTACAAAGATATGCCCGGGTTGAGCGAAGACATTGTTCAACACAAGCTACCTTTGTTGCCTGGGATTAAACCTAAAAAGCAGAAGCTAAGGAGAATGAAGCCTGAGTGGGTCCTGAAAGTAGAAGAAGAGGTTACTAAGCAGTTGAATGCTGGATTTCTGCAAGTGGTGGAATATCCAGAATGGCTCGCAAATATAGTACCTGTACCAAAGAAAGATGGAAAGGTGAGAATGTGTGTAGATTTTAGGGATTTGAACAAGGCAAGTCCAAAAGATGATTTCCCTCTACCACATATCGATATCTTGGTGGACAATACGGCCGGGCATGAATTACTATCTTTCATGGATGGTTTCTCGGGCTACAATCAAATTAAGATGGCACCCGAGGACATGGCTAAGACCTCGTTCATTACACAATGGGGGACATATTGCTATCGGGTAATGCCATTTGGTCTTAAGAATGCTGGTGCGACGTATCAAAGAGCAGCTACAGCCTTACTCCATGACATGATACATAGAGAAGTCGAAGTTTATGTCGATGATATGATTGTAAAAGCTAGGGAAAGGAGGGATCACATCCCGAACCTCAAGAAGTTCTTTGAAAGAATACTCAAATACCAGCTTCGCCTGAATCCTAGCAAGTGTGTATTCGGGGTTACCTCTGGTAAGTTGTTAGGATTCATGGTGAGTCAAAGGGGTATAGAGGTAGATCCTCAGAAGATTAAGGCTATCCAGGAGATGCCGCCGCCTAGAACCGAGAAGGAAATTCGGGGATTCCTAGGAAGGATACAGTTCCTAAGGCGATTCATCGCTCATCTGACATCAACTTGTGAACCTATCTTTAAGCTCTTAAAGAAGAACTCTTCCAAAGAATGGACAGAGGAATGTCAGCAGGCCTTTGAAAAGATAAAGCAAAGTTTGTCTGAACCACCGATAGTAGCACCAGTGATACCGGGACATCCATTGCTGCTTTATTTGTCAGTAACAGAAACCACAATGGGTTGTATGTTAGCGCAGCAAGATCCAGAAACCAAGCATGAAAAGGCTGTGTATTATCTTAGCAAGAAGATGTTGGAGTATGAACAGAAGTATACTGTCCTAGAAAAAACCTGCTTAGCCTTGGTTTGGGCTACTCAGCGACTCAGGCATTACATTTTATCACATAAGGTCTTGCTCCTGTCAAGGATGGATCCTCTGAAATATCTCTTTGAAAAACCAGCCTTGACAGGCAGGACTGCCAGATGGTTATTGTTGTTGTCTGAGTTTGACATCACCCATGTAACCCAAAAATCAGTAAAGGGCCGAGTCATTGCTGAACAATTGGCAGAAGCACCCCGAGAAGAAAATCAGCCTTTCAAGACGATGTTCCCAGATGAAGAGATCATGATGGTAGAAGATGAATATCCAGAAACTGGTTGGACCCTCTATTTTGATGGAGCAGCAAACCAAACAGGGCAAGGAGTAGGGGCATTGCTTGTGTCACCCCGAAATGAGCATGTTCCCCTTGCAGTTAAGTTACAATTCAATTGCACCAACAATATGGCAGAGTATGAAGCATGCATTGTTGGGCTTGAGGCAGCATTGGCCTTAGGCATAGAGAATCTTGACGTATATGGAGATTCAATGTTAATCATTTGCCAAACCCAAGGAGAATGGAGAACCAAAGAAGAAAAGTTGCTGCCATATCATGAATACTTGGATATTCTCGCTAAGCAATTCCAGCACATCACTTTCAGTTATTTGCCAAGGTTGAAGAATAGATTCGCCGATGCCTTAGCGACGTTAGCTTCTATGATTGACATACCTCACAATATGAAAATGAGGCCCATCACGGTTCAAGAGCAATGGGCTCCTGCATATGTTGATGCTATAGAGATAGCTGCAAGATGTCCCGATGGTAAACCATGGTATACGGACATAAAGAACTACATCTCGGGCCAGGGGCATCCCAATGAGGCGTCGAATAAGGAGATAAGGACTTTGCAGAGATTGGCGGCTAACTTTGTCATTTGTGGAGGAGAGCTGTATCGACGGTCCTTCGACGGAATTCAACTCTTATGTGTCACTGAAGATCAGGCAGAAGAAATTCTCGCAGATGTTCATGAAGGGGTGTGTGGACCTCATATGAATGGGAAGATGTTGTCAAAGAAGATCCTACGTCTGGGGTACTATTGGCCAACATTGGAAGCAGATTGTCACACATTTGTGAAGAAATGCTATAAATGTCAGATACATGCGAATCTCATCCATGTACCACCTACCGAATTGCATTCTCTTACTTCTCCTTGGCCGTTTTCGGTTTGGGGAATTGACATTATTGGCAAAATTTCCCCTAAGTCATCTAGTGGTCACGAGTACATACTCGTTGCAATTGACTACTTCACTAAGTGGGTTGAGGCCGCTTCTTATGCAAAGCTTACATCCGCATCAGTTGCTAAATTCATACGAACCAACATCATATGCAGATATGGAATTCCCCATGAACTTATCTCAGATAACGGATCTCATTTCAAGAAAGAAGTTATCACTCTTTGCGAAGAGTTCAAGATTAAGCATCATAAATCTTCACCTTATCGGCCGCAGACAAATGGAGCGGTGGAAGCTGCAAACAAAAATGTCAAGACTATCATTAGCAAGATGTCAGAAACTTATAAGGATTGGTCGAATAAGTTGCCGTACGCATTGTGGGCTTACAGAACATCAATTAGAGCTTCAACTGGGGCAACCCCTTACTCTCTTGTTTATGGTATGGAAGCAGTGCTACCTGTGGAGATCCGTGTACCTTCGCTCCGAGTATTGACTGAAGTCAAGTTGCCAGAAAATGAATGGGCAGACGCCAGATATAAAGAGCTGAACATGCTAGATGAAAAGAGGTTAAAAGCACTTTACCATGTGCAGGGTTATCAGCGCAGAATAGCCCGGGCTTTTAATAAAAAGGTTAAAATCAGAGATCTCGAAGAAGGCAATCTTGTTCTAAAAGAAAATCGAGCACCAGTGCTTGACCCAAGAGGCAAATTCAAGCCTAATTGGTCAGGGCCATACATCGTGGACCAAATCTTACCCGGAAAAGCCGTCAAGCTCCGTAATTTAAATGGAGAAATATTGCCGGAACCAACAAATCTTGATCAACTCAAGAGGTTCTATGCTTGAACACCAGAAGGCCGTCTTTTGGCCGAATAAAACCCAAATTCATAACCCAAAATCAAAAAATATATAACCTTTTGCAAACCCTTTCGAGCCTACATAAAATTTTCCTTCAAAACCCAATGTACTAGGGGCATTCCCCTGAACTACGCATGACCTGATTCCTACACTGGGATACGTAGGCAACCTGTTCACAGGTTCGGTCGAAACTCTTGCAAAACCTTAAGCCATTCTTTGAAAAGCTCTACCTCACCTGTAAAGTCCTTTTGGTGTTCAAAAAAAAAAAAGAAAAAAAAAAAAAAAAAAAAAAAAATGGAGCTTGAAAATCCGCTAGATTGAAAACCTGAAAAGGCGATCTAGGCAAAATTCAGGATCATTCCTCTGCTAAGTTGAAAACCTGAAAAGGCAGCTTAGGCAAAAGTTAAGGGGGTAGCCTGCTGAGTTGAAAACCTAAAAGGCGATTCAGGCAAAAGTTAAGGTTGAACGGTCCGCCAAGTTGAAAATCTAAAAAGGAATACTTGGTCGTGGTAAGATGGGGTTCACGCCAGAAGAATTACATCGACCTCTGAACTCTCAGTAGGTCAGGCAAAAATAACAATGATTCCCGAAACTAAGGGCATTAATTTCAAAACAATCCGAAAGTTGATAGAAGGATATATGAAGTATCACTGTCTTAAAAAATAAGTGAAGATGTTTATCAGTGGAGAAACATTCTTTAAAAGAGGCTAACCTAACCCAAAAGAAAATACTGATAAGTCAGAAGCATCACGAGATCACTTGAGTAATCTTTCTTATTTTGTCTTTTTATTACCAATGTCTGTGGTTCTATTTTTAGAAAAATTTACAAATGCTATTTTAAAGAATTGTTGTAGGGTGCAATCACTCTGAAGGCAGGTTCATTAACAGATTCCGAGAAACTTGGAAAAGGTGCGACTGTCATGAATGGTGAAAAATCGTTGCAAGAAGGATCTCTGGTCAATGAATAGAAGAAGGTTAGAAGGCCTTAAACTGGGGCAGGTTGCTAATGAAGTGGCATCTCATGTTCAAGCCTTGAAAGACCTTTGCTGCATGGTGGTATGGAATCATTTGCTTCCAAAGTTGTTAATTAGAGATTTCAGTTCCTTTTCTCTGATAATCTATGTCAAAGCTCAAATTATCTCTGAATTCATTTGAAAATGGTCTCTTCTCTTTAAGCATCATATAAATGTGACGTCTCATTTCTTGGAATTCGTATAAATACGATAGTCCATTGTCCTTGAGTTAACTTTGAGCATCATATAAATATGGTGTCTCATTTGTTTGAAATCCGTATAAATACGTTATTTCATTCATTCTGAGTCCATTCAAAAATGTCCTCTTATTCTCTTTGAGCATCATACAAATGTGATATCTCATTTCCTCGAGAACCGTAAAAATACGGTATTTCATTCTGAGTTCATTCCAAAATGTTCTCTTATTCTTTGAGCATCATACAAATATGATACCTCATTTCCTTGGAACTCCGTAAAATTACGGTATTCCATTCTCTTCTGAGTCCATTCAAAAATGTTCTCTTATTCTCTTTGAGCATCATACAAATAGAATACCTCATTTCCTTGGAACTCCGTAAAAATACGGTATTCCATTCCCTTCTGAGTCCATTCAAAAATGTTCTCTTTGAGCATCATACAAATATGATACCTCATTTCCTTGGAATTCCGTAATTCATCAAATCCAATTCTACGTTAAATTCAAATTCCCAAAATTCATCAAGTCCAATTCTACGTCAAATTCAAATTCCCAAAATTCATCAAGTCCAATTCTACGTCAAAATTCAAAATCCCGTAATTCATCAAATCCAATTCTACGTCAAATTCAAATTCCCCAAATTCATCAAATCCAATTCTACGTCAAATTCAAATTCATGAAAAAATCTCCAAATTCTTCATTGTCAAATTCATTAATTCATCTCAACCGAAGATTGAAGCCGTAAAAATACGGTATTTCATTCTGAGTCCATTCAAAAATGTTCTCTTATTCCCTTTGAGCATCATACAAATATGATACCTCATTTCCTTGGAACTCCGTAAAAATACGGTGTTCCATTCTCTTCGAGTCCATACAACTACGTTCTCTTATTCTCTTTGAGCATCATACAAATATGATACCTCATTTGCTTGGAACTCCGTAAAAATACGGTATTCCATTCTCTTCAAATCCATACAACTATAGTTTCTTACTCTCTTTGAGCATCATACAAATGTGATGTTTCATTTCCTTGGAAACCGTAAAAATATGGTATTTCATTCTGAGTCCATTCAAAAATGGTCTTTTCTCTTTGAACATCATATAAATGTGATGTCGAGCGGCACCGCAGCGGGATTTTGTTTTTTATTATTATTGCATTCCAATTCTAGGACCTCGTTTAGGGTCTTGCATTAGGTAGTAAATGTTTGCGTCTAAGTTCCGTTTTGTGTAGAGTCTTTTGTCGATTAAAGCTACGCAAAATGGTTCTGTCATTTTAACTTTGGTATTTGATGACTACGTCATCTTTACCAAAGAGGGGCATCTGTAGACACCCCCATTTTGCTCTGCTTTGATCAACAATTTTTCAGTATTTTCCATTCCCGTGTTCGTCCCTTACGCTTTCTCAAATCTTTCTGGTCATTCCTGCAATGTTCTGATTTTTTTTTTTCCGTTGAGTATTGAGAAGGGTTATTCATGAGAATCCGAGCAAAAGAGAATGTGGGACCCGCTGGTGTGGGACCCGTTTGTGTGGGACCCGCTGGTGTGGGACCTGCTAGTGTGGGACCTGCTAGTGTGGGACCCGTTTGTGTGGGACCCGCTGATGTGGGACCCGTTTGTGTGGGACCCGCTGATGTGGGACCCGCTTGTGTAGGGCCCGCTGATGTGGGGCCCACTTGTGCGGAACCCACAAAGTGGGACTCACCATTAGCATGACTTAACTTTCTCTACCATTTCCACTAACTTCATTTTTCCCTTTAAAATAACACCATTATCTCCATTACCATTATATATTCCATTATCCCCACCACCATTATCTCCATTACCATTATATATTCCATTATCCCCACCACCATTCCCACCATTACCATTATGTATTCCATTATCCCCACCACCATTCCCACCATTACCATTATATATTCCATTATTCCCACCACCATTCCCACCATTACCATTATATATTCCATTATTCCCACCACCATTCCCACCATTACCATTATATATTCCATTATTCTCCACCACACCCACCATTCTCATTTTTTATTTCCACCTCTCCACTAAGTTTTTCACTATATAAAGAGAGGTGATGAGAGGAAGAAAGGAGGAGAAAAACAACACATTGTTTTTGGATAGTTTTCTCTTTCTCTCCCTCAATATCTCCCTCCCTCAATATCTCTCACTCTCTCACTCTCACACTATCATTATCTACTTTCTCTCCTTATTTGTTTCTCCCCATCTCTCTCCCTTGTTCCATATAAAAAAAAATATAAAAGAAAATAAAACAAAGAAAAAGAGAAAGAAAGCGGAAGCGGATCAAGCGGCGGTGCGATTTTCGAATTTTTCGGCTCTCGGATTCGACGAGGATTTCGATCACAGGTAGGTACTTAATTTTTAGATTTTTCTAGAATTATTTGGTATATTTGCATGATTTTTAGTATTTAATTGGATTTAGTTGAAAATTAAATATGTATGCTCAAAATCATGATCTCCATGAGTGTTTCGAAAATAAAATATATACTAAATGAATTCCAAAATTAATGAAATTTCGTGGGAAACTAATATGATACCAGTACATTCTACCATGAAATTTTGAGAATTTGTAGAATTTGTTTGGTATATTATTTTATGCTTTCTTTGAAATTTACCAGCTTTTGAAGGAATTGTTACTGACATCAGATCACAACTAAAATTCTTAAAAGTTTTACAGTAGTCTTCAATCTCACATTTCTAGTTACTGTAAAAGTTTCAAGTGATTTGGATCTGTTTTCATATGGGATGTAGGGTTAATTCATAATCTGGTCTGAAAATTAAAAAATCTGAAACTGATAGTAAATGGTTTCCAAAATTCATGAAAATTTCTCAGTATGTTATTTTTACTTATATCTTATTACTGTAGAAATTTCATTGAATTTAGATTCATATTTCTAGTGGTTTCTGTGTTATTTGTGCAATCTGGTCAATCAATTGTTAAATCGAAATTAAATATGAGCTTAATGTAAAAATCTGTAAAACTCTTCCCGTAAGCTACATTTCATCATATCTTGCTGCTGTAGAAATTTCAACTCATTTCGAATTTGTTTGCAATAATTTCACTTGTAAAATCACTCATATGCTTAAAATTGATAAAATCCATTGAAAATTCGAAATTAATTAAAAATCATTGTGAAAATTTCCAAAGAACCTTAAATTTTGTCACATGTTCACTCCTTAATCCATTGAAACAGAAATTTTAGGATCTTTAGATTTTCCTGGAAAAATGGCCAGTGCATCCATAATCGTATCCCAATTGCAACCGATCTTTGACAATTTGAATACTTAAGCTATAGCATGTTGTTGGCTCCGAGGTTACTGTCCACGGAAATCCTGAGATATGCCAGGCAATAAGATGTTATAACCTAAGTATTAAATTGCGCAAGGAAAGAACGCACGATTCCCTTCCTTGGATGCTATTCTGGGCCGAAATTGGTGAACCCTAGAACCATTGGTAATCCTCAAGTGTCCATAAATTGAAAATCCATGAAATCTGAAATTAATTAACTTCAAGAATTTGAATTGATTTGTCTCGAGTCTTTCGGAACCATTGGATTATGGTTTCCAATCTAAGAACCATTAGAGCCCAATTTAGGAACACTAGTGTTGTGTCGTGTCCTAAATTTTAGGGAGTCCTAGAGTTAGGAGTCCAGCCTCATCACGGACGCTTGCTATGTATAGCAACCATACCATAGGTCTAGTTACACTAGTCACCCAATCTTTCCTTAAGACAAGCCTAGTAAACTAGGATGTAGGCAAACCTGCATTAGTCTAAGGGACAACTTGCATTCAGATAAGAATCATATAGCATCTTAGATGAAATCCTAAGATAATAAAATCCTCAACTTGAATTAAATAATTCCTCTTAAAACTGTTGAAACAGTCAAATCCGTCTAAGTCGGTGTCCTAGTTGAGTTAGGCATAAGTAGCTTGGCTTAGGTGCACCGAACTACGTCGACTCTGATCCCAGTGAGGCTTGGGTACGTAGGCAGCTTGGATGTCTGACGGCATACCACCCGCGAGTCGGCACCACAACAAATTGTGGTGTTTTGTATATTAATTTTCTTGTAAATGCTTAATCAAATCACTTAGGATTTTTCATGAAATTAGAATTTTAGGAGAACTTTCACCTAGATTGAATCCAGACAAATTAAGAAATCAAGATACACATTTAGGATTCACATTGAAATTAGATCATAGGATGCATGTCACTTAGTTCGCACAATAACATAGAGTTGAATGAGCCATTTAAAATAAATTTAAAAGAGTTAGCTTTTGGAATCGAAGACCGATTATCGGGCAAGAATGGTGCATGTGGTGGATAACTCCCCATACCTTCCATTCTCGTAACCAGGTAGCGAGTCTAGATTTCTGGTTAATTATGGGTCCTAGATCCCACATCTAGGTGGCGACTCTGTCAATCTCTTTCGTGTGGAATTCGGATTGCCTTAGTGATCCCAAGTTCACAGGAAAGACGAATTCAAATCAACAAATAAAATGCACACGCCAATCGCGTGGGAACGAGAAACCAAGAGAGAGCGCGCGGCGGCTCGCGCCCCACGCCCCTCTCGCGGGATCAGGGTCCCACAAGACCTTCAAAAATAAAGATTCACCTCGCCTCTACGAAACCAGCAAATAAATGGTAGCGGGTACGATGCAAGAGCGAGCCATCGTACCATAGAGAGGGAGTCTGCTCCTCGTCACCAGGGCATGTGCGGTCTAGCACCACCACCTTCTCCTCCTGAGAGTGGCGTCTGCCCATCTCTGTGAAATCTTAGAAAAACTAGAAAACCTCAGAGAAATCTTAGAGAGAACAAAGTCAGAAAAGAAAAGAACGAATGAAAATAACTCGTTTAAACCTATATATATATATATAATCGTCCAAAATCGCAGCCCCTGCGATTTCCCAATTTTACCCCCCTTATACACGTGTTCGGCCGTTTCTCCTTCCCAGGTGTTCAAAATTCGTCAAAATAAAGTCAATCAATCCCCAATTTTCCTTGGACACTTCAACATGACTTCTAAGGTCTAAGTCAAAACCCCCAAATCAGAACCAACCATTCTCGGGAATCCCCGCAGTCAACCCGTAAAGGTATTGGCCTATGTTCTTACCTACACACATGCATTTCATGGAGAACCCTTTCATCCTCAAGAGGATTCGCTGTGGCATCCTCAAGATGCTCTCATTCTCGGCTTTCAAAACTGACCGAATCTTCAAATCAGTCGAACTCTGTCATGCCACATCAAATCAAATACATCAGTTCCGACTAAGTGCCAATCAAAGTCAAATATTTCAAAAACATCGGTCATCCAGATCAACCTCCAAATCCGAACCGGATCCCATCACCACAGGATCTTTCCTCCCAAAATTCTAAATTAGATCCCGACACCACAGATCCTTTCCTTTAAAATCCGTGATAAGATCCCGTCACCACAGATCTTGTCAATTATTGGAATTGATCGGATCCCTTCACTACGGATCCTTTCTTCTTCTAAAAATCTTGATCAGATCCCGTCCCCACGGATCTTTTTTTTCCAAAAATTCGTGATCAGATCCCGTCACCACGGATCCTTCTTCCAAAAATCTGGATAGGATCCCGTAACCACGGATCCTTTCTTCCAAAAATCTGGCCCAAATTCTCAATCGGGTCCCTTCACCACAGATCCTTTTCTCCAAAAGTAGATCGGATCATGTCACCACGAATCCTTTCTTCTCCCAAAACTTTGATTCGGATCCCGTCACTATGGATCATTTTCTATAAGAGTTGTTCAGATCCCATTACCACGGATCCTTTCTTCTCTCAAAAATACTGAAGTGATTTTGGTCACCACGGATCCTTTTCTCCAAGAGTCGATCGGATCCCATCACCACGGATCCTTTCATCTCCCAAAAATCATGAATTGGATCCTATCACCACGGATCCTTTTCTCCAAGAGTCGATTGGATCCCGTTACCACGGATCCTTTCCTCTCCCGAAATTTTGAATCGGATCTCGTCACCATGGATCATTTTCTCCAAAACCTTGATCAGATCCCATCACCACATATCCCTACCTAAAATACAAACCTTGGGGCCCTTCCTAATGTGGAGCCCACCTTTTTGCCAACCCTTAAGGCACTAAGACTGGATGCTAGAAAGGCATCCCCTTCCTATCAAATCATACACTAGATGCCAGAAAGGCATTATCATTCATCAATCTTGCATCAGATGCCATAAAGGCATCCCCTTATTAGGCTAGCAACGAATGTCGAAATGACTTCCCCCCAATCATCTGTCCACAACAAAACAATCTGTGGATCAAGTGCTCACACAAGAAGCACCTTCATGACCCAGATGGAAAGAACTTAATTCAAGCGGTTGGTCGACTGAAATGTTTCTGTCCCTTGGATTAGATTTTAGGTGATTGAGAAGAAAAGGGGAACAACACTTCTTCCATGGGCACATCTGCCTTTACACAGATGGAAGGAACTTTTTAGAGTACAGATGTGATGCCAAATTGTAGGAAAGTCAACACATGTTCAATATGAACGTCATGTCGACACGTGCAGAACGTTCTATACTTGATTTTTTTGTCTATTCACTTTGCACACTGGACAAATACTAAGGGGGGGCCTCTATTATAAGGCCAGCACATGCCTAGGGAGAAAATTGTAGCTCTAAGCTAGGATTCACACAATATTCACCATGGTCTCTCCAAACAATTTCCTTTAGTTCCCCTCACTAAGGTAGGTAATCCTGGTTTTCAAAGTACAACTTAATAACACACTTACAGATTTTTAAAACATAATTTTTTTTCCTTTCTATGTTCATTACATTCCTAAAGTTAGAATCCAAAATGTGAATGGTTCAATGGTCCATAACAACGATAGAGGTCCCTTACGATTTACCGAATAAAAATTTTAAACTAGATTTAATACATACGAGATAAGTCTCTCTCTAAACACAGAACAAGGAAAAAATTTAATTGGTCACTATCCAATAGAATTTAGAGGGTTGTATCCCAAGGCATAGATCAAATTTCAAAGTCAACATGGTCAAAATCTGATAAGATATAAGAGGTTCGAACATGCATCACAAGTCAATT
Organism: Tasmannia lanceolata; assembly: GCF_043159265.1. Lineage (NCBI taxonomy): Eukaryota > Viridiplantae > Streptophyta > Magnoliopsida > Canellales > Winteraceae > Tasmannia > Tasmannia lanceolata. The sequence continues at coordinate 6,789,360 of NW_027518688.1, read as the reverse complement.
TTCGGAGTTCAGTTGATCACATTCTGTTAGGATCCAAAAAGGGTTTAGGTTCTGAACATGGATCACTTAGTCAAATTGTAATACATTCACTAGATTTAGAGGGGTCAACTCTCACTGCTAAATTCAAATATATACTATGCAGTTTCTTTCAATTATAAATATACAAATTGTTCTCCTCTTTTTCTTAATTCGTAGGAAACTCTCTCTTGATTCCTTACTGATCAACTCAAACTGTCTTGCCCGATCACCAAGTCATTATAATCTTCAAAACGGGGTCTTGTGATTCCCTTCCGGATATACAAGGTAAGTCCCTGTTCGAACTTGTTTATCTTAATGGCTTCACTAGGGACAAGCTCAGGAACAAACCTTGACAGTCTGTCAAACTCAATCTCATATTATTTCACAGTCCTCTCACCCTGAGATAATTGAATGAAGTCCCTCTACATCTGATAAAGTGTACTGTGAGGGAAATATCTATCCAGAAAGTCTGCATTGGAATCTGCCCAAGATAGGGCTCCTCTATATCTTCATTCTACTGTGCTATCTGTTCCCATCAATGAAGGGCATTTCCTTCCAAAATGTACTCAGCATATCAAATTTTCTCCACATCCCTAACACAGTTCATGGCTCTGAAAGCTTTCTCCACTCCAGAAAGCCATAGTTCAGCATCCTGCACATTTGTGGTACCCATAAAGATCCTGAGTGCCAATCTCATTAACTCAGTGATCCCCTGTGTCTGATGGGTGATCGTTTGCAAGGTGTTGATGCTAAACAGGAGGAGGCTGCTGTTGCCCCTGACGATCTATCAATCCTACCACAACGCGCATAAGATTCCGAACCTCTCCTTATTCAATATTCAGATATTCTCCATGATGGTTTACAGCTTGATTCACTACTAGTGGCTGATTCTGAGCTCCCTGATCCAACTGCTCATTTCTTTGTCCTTGTTGAGGAATATTAACTCCTTGATCTTGATTTACTATTGGTGGCTGTTGTTCATTCTGTTGAGGTTGTGGTGCCTGATTAATCCGAGGCCCTTCTTGAATTGGTTCATTCATATTGCCATTTTGTGCTGCCATCCACTAGAGGGCTCTAGTGCGGGTTCCACGCCTTCCGCGGGTCCCAAGTCCAGTGTGAAATCCTCTAGCACTTTGAATTTCCATCCTATCAATAACTCTGATCAGCAATAGTATACACATTAATATTTACTATGTTTCAATCAAATCTAATCCTCCCATGGAGCTCTACTCTGTTTTCATATTTTTTTATCCTGCCACAAAATCCGTTGCCTCTTAGGCGTCCCCAAGTGCACCAAAGCCTGTGACAGGGTCCTCCTTGCGCAACAAACTCATGCGTAGTCAAGCGTCCCTGATACTCATAAGTTCGTCAAGCGCTTCCTAAGTTGCTCCTTGACTACCCAATCTCACTCTTATGATCTTATTCAATTTCACCTAGGACCTAAAGCCTAGGTTCTGATACCACTTTTTTGTCACGCCCCAAGCCACTCACAAACATATTAATTTACAATCACAAGGCTTAGAGGTGCGACATCGCCACATACCTGTAAAGTTGCCTTCACAAGCATGCAAGGCTAATGATAAAACAGAACCATGCTCAATCCATAATAAATTAAAATCCATAATTCTTAATCATTCATAAACTATCCAACCAACATATGTTTAGTCTATTACATCAAATTCAGTCTCCTCTCATCCCAAATACTGAAATAAAATAAATCTATGTCTATCCAATGCCTACTAAAAGCAAATACTCACTAGATATGTAAATAAAGCAAATAATTAGAAGTTCTAGAAATCTCCCATTCCGCTCCAACCTCAAGCTGGAATTACTCTGCAGGATTTGAAACTGTTAAATAAGGGTGAGCTAAACGCACTCATGTGAGATAATAAGAAACTACACTAGCAGATATGGCTTCAAAGACAACAATAGTCAAATGGCGATAGGGCATTCAATGCTAACAGTAATTGGTAGTTCAATGGGCATCAATTTCAGAAATAAGGCATCATTCAATTTTAATATTAGATATAGGTGTCAAATTTGATAAGTCAAAGTTTCTTGAGAGATCGATAGTGCTATGTTTATTGATTTGATAAGTCAGAGTTTCTTGAAAGGCCCATTACGATGGATGCTGGATCCATCATTTTAATGGACCTTCTATGGTCAGACCCCACAGAGAATGATAGTATAGAGGGCTTGAGACCAAATGCTAGGGGCCCTGGACTGGTTACTTTTGGGCCTGACAGAGTCACCGACTTTTGTAAGAGAAACAAATTGCAGCTCATTATAAGAGCCCACGAATGCGTGATGGATGGTTTTGAACGTTTTGCTCAGGGGCAGTTGATAACTCTATTTTCAGCAACCAACTACTGTGGGACGGCAAACAATGCTGGTGCAATACTGGTGGTTGGTAGGGGTCTGGTCGTGGTTCCTAAATTGATTCACCCACTTCCACCTCCACTTCAGTCGCCTGAGTCATCTCCAGAGCGTGTTTTAGAAGGCACATGGATGCAGGAACTTAACATTCAAAGACCACCAACCCCAACTAGAGGTCGGCCACAGCCTGCTTACGACCGCAGCTCGCTCGCTTATATATGATCGTGTTCTCCTGCGCTTGTGTTTGGCGTATTCTCACTTTTATTTGCACAATGACTCCGCCCTTACTGATTGTGAAAGCATATTTATACATCTGGGTGGTATAACATATGCCTAGTTCCATGGCGAAGCAGAAAAGCAGATTCCTTCGGGCATCATGTTAAGGGCGCACCTCCAGTTCCAATATTGCATAACCCGGAAAATAAGGCAGATCAAATGTAGAATGATTGGATGAAACGAGGAAGAGATAGTAACTGTTTTTGCTATGGGTGATATCATCCAGTTTTAGTTTAATATTTTGTAAAATGCAAAAAAAAAAAAAAAAAAAAAAAATGTCTGTCTACCAGTAATTACACTGGCCAGTGGTATCTAAGTGCTAAAGGTATTATGCATTCCCCCATTGGCTATGGGTCTAGAAATAAACTAGCATCTCAAGAAAAACCGATTCGATATTTAAAAGATTAGGTATTCAATAGCATGTGGTTCAAAAAGGTTCATAATGGGTGTACAGTCTCAATCTATAAGGTATCATGGTTTTCTATATTCAATAGGGTGCAATAATGAAATTCGAGGAGTAACTCGGTTTGGCAACCTAGAGGGCGGGTGAATAGGATGTTTATAAAAACCTTTGTCTTTTAAAAACTTTTCCTAAGATTTCACCCAAGACTTATCCCTTGTTAAATTAAGTTTAAAATAGTTGAACTTAAATAATATTATAAATTTATATAAGTTCAAAAAACCTTTTGATTAGCAAACTTAATTGGGTGATTTATAGCCTAGTTAGCAAGATGTACTTTTTTAATTGAAACCAAAATTGCTAACTACTCACTCAATTCTAAATATGTAAAAAATGCAAGCACAAATAATTGAGTGAGAGGGTGAGAGAGAAAGGGAAATACTAACACAAGTGACACAAGAATTTATAGTGGTTCGGCAAACGGCCTACTCGACTCTTCTCAAGGTCGCACTTGAGGATTTCCACTATTGAGACCTCCACGACACCCGGCTCCGAGGCTTTTACAACCCAAGGGAATTAAACGATGATGCCCTTGCCACCTTTACAATGTCTCTCCTACACGGCCGAGAACTAAGTCCTTCACCTAAGGGAATTAACACGGGATGTCCTTTCACCTTTTTTGTCTCTCCTTCACCCAATCTAATGTTTTCATTTCAAGTCATACATTGAATCTAGGCATATTTCAACTTCCCTACATATTATATCATTTTGTGTTTCTAGGAAAGGATCCAAGGATTTTAGAGTATATATATATTTATATATATCACATGATAAAATCCACCTTGGATACATACATTCCAACATGAACTTTCATGACTATTTGAACAAAATACATATAATACCTATACATTTCAAGGTTCATCTAAGTCATGAAAAGATATCCTTTGTAATCACATAAAGCATGTTATAGAATGGATATGTAGGACAACTAAGTGCTATGTAATAAACATGTTTATTCACCTAGGGCACATAAAGATGTCTAAGAAAGGATTTGAGTTGATTTCTTAAACAACGCATTAAATACCATAGTTTTGCTAAAAATGACAATGTAAACAAGGTTAGGTACCCAATTTTCCAGCAAGAGTCATATTTGTCCAAAATAGAGTTTAAAGAATAATATTTTGGCATATTCACAACTCATATACTATTTGATGCCATAAATTTCCATTTGAGTTCAAGTCTTTAAACCTATGGGTTTCTTCTCTTTTTGGTTTTGCTAGAGAGATGTGATAGATCGTATAACCTAGCTTCTAGCAACTACCAAATAATGTTCAAATTTGAGGATATACTTGTAAGTATAATTTGAACACATGGGCAAATGATCTGGTTGATTTTCCTATTTAGCACAAATTATGTTTTTCACATTGAATGCTCTATTGTGGTTGTCATGTGGATGAATGATGTATTCTAAGTACATGCTTAAATGTAGTCTGATATTAACTACATTTAAGCATATAGACTTTTAATTATAAGAAGATATATAGATACATGTTACTCAAACAAAGATAGGCATATAGTATCTATACACTCATATTTTGAAAAGATTTTCAAATTAAGCACATTGAATATTGATACAAAAAGGTTAACCAACCATAAGCATACTGTATCAAAAATTTATTTGCAAATGATATTTTATTTTAAGCTCATTACCCCTAAATCTACTAATCATATGATGTGATTCAACTGGGGGATTTTGGAACCCAAACCATATTGGTTCTAAGCAAGTTTGTTCTAGTTGATGTATCTTTTCTAACCCAAACAAACTTACTACTTTTTACAAATCTAAACTTGCATTTATATTTGTAATGTCCAAATCTACCACAAAAATCATAAGACATATATGAGTAGGTAGATGGATGGGATGAACAAGATGATTTACAAGAATGACATTGATGAAAACTATCTTTTGCACTTTCTTGTAAATAATGATTTTTCAACACTAATGTTTCATTCTTGATTTTCAAGTTATTTATTTCCGTTTTAAAATTCATTGATTCAAGAGATGAAAACATTTTGATTTTGTCTTCTTCTTCTTTAAGGAGTTGGTTTTCTTCCCTTAGTGATGCAATGGTTTCACCTAATTCAATAAAAAAAAATTTAAACATTTTATTTTCTTCACTAAGATGTGCATGATCTATTTCTAGTGACCTAAACTCATTATTCATACTAGCTAGAGAGTTTTTCAAGTTTTCATTTTTAGCTAGTTGATCCTCATGTTTCTTATCCAATTCTTGAAATGCATTTTGTAGTTCTTCAAAAGTGAAATTAACATTTTCTAAAGTATTTTTATGCGATTCATCAAGTAATCCGGTTACGCATAAAATTTCACTTTGACAAGATTTTTCAAATTTGTTTAACACATCTTTAGCATTTTTGACAAGAGGATATTTTATCATAGGTGGTAGGTGGCAAGGCACAACATATAGCAATTAGGGCTTTAGTGTTAAGTGAAGATAATTTTTTATCATATTCATTTAATCCTTTAGATTTAGCATTTAAAACAAATCAATTTTCAATTATCTTTACCATATCTATATCTAGACCTTTTAAGTATGTCTTCATATGGATCAACCAAGATCCATAATCCGATCCATCCAATGAGGGTAGTCTAGATTCTATTTTAGTTGCCAAATTTTTTATCTTTTAACTCTTAACCGGTAGGGTTAATCAAGAGCCCAAGCTTTGATACCAATTGAAATCCGAGGAGTGACTCAGTTTGGCAACCTAGAGGGGGGGGGTGAATAGGATGTTTATAAAACCTTTGCCTTTTAAAAATTTTTCCTAAGATTTCACCCAAGATTTATCCCCTGTTAAATTAAGTTTAAAATAGACGAACTTAAACAATATTATAAATTTATATAAGTTCAAAAAACCTTTTGATTAGCAAACTTAATTGGGTGATTTATAGCCTAGTTAGAAAGATATACTTTTTCAATTGAAATCAAAATGCTAACTACTTACTCAATTCTAAATATGTAAAAAATGCAAGCACAAATAATAGAGTGAGAGGGTGAGAGAGACAATGATTTATAGTGGTTCAGCAAACGACCTACTTCACTATTCTCAAGGTCGCACTTGAGGATTTCCACTATTGAGACCTCCACGACGCCCGGCTCCGAGGCTTTTACAACTCATGGGAATTAAACGAGGATGCCCTTGCCACCTTTACCATGTCTCTCCTACACGGCCGAGAACTAAGCCATTCACCTAAGGGAATTAACACGAGGTGCCCTTCCACATTTTTTGTCTCTCCTACACCGCCGAGATCAGTGCTTTCCGAAGAAGAAGATAGCTTTGCCTCTAAGTAGGCTACAATGCACAATGAAGTCCCCACAAGGTTCTCTAAAAACATAATCACAATTCAAAGCCTAAAACCAATCTCAAATTATTTTCACAAATCAAGGCACAAAGTATTGGTGAGAGAAATTAACCCAAAAATGGTTGCAAGTGAGTTTCTAGGGTTTGTTAAGGTTGGAACATGTTCATCAAGTCTTTTGGACCCTTTAAATAGGTATATATGATGTCCAAACTCAATATGACCGTTTCAGGGGCAAAACAATCATTTTCGGCTCAAACAGTCAACTAGCCGTTGGGCTACAACGGCTACATTTTTTTTTGTCCCTGGTTGTTTTCTCGGAGCTCCGAGAAAAATTATCGGAGCTCTGAGACTGCATTTCCAGCAATGTGCTTTCAACTTGTAAAATTTGTATCTCCCTCATTTCTCATCGAATTTTGACGTTCTTGTAATCTACGGATATGAGAAAAATGAGAGATATCTGTTAAAAATATTTTCAAAAATATTTGAAAATATTTTAAACAAGTTCTGATAGGATTTAGTTGTTGGTCCAGGTTGTTTCTTCAGAACTCTGTTTTGTTCAATGTTGTGTCGAATGCCATATGGGTCCCAACATGTTAGTACATCACTATGACCATTCACTTATCCATTTAAGTCCTTAAAGGGTGTGTTAGTCTCTTTGAAAAATATATTTTTAAGGGTTTTAAGATATCCCTTGATCAAGAGAAAACACAAGAGAGAAAGGTGATACATACTACCATTCTAAGTACTCTCTTGAACTTCTCTTGAGCCAATCTTCATTTGATCTTCAATGTGGTGCTTGGCTTGCTTTGGGATCTTCAAAGTTGAGCTTCTTTCTTTGACACCTTCCAAGGATGATGCCACCATTTGGTTCAAGCTCCTTTGTTCTTTGCATTGCTTGTTGATCCTCTAGCTTTAGCCTTCATTGATCTTCCTTTGTTTGTTCAATGCTTTGAGATGACTAATGTTGAGCTTCTCCTTGGTTGATCCTCCAAGGTATGATTGATCCAAGTATACTTTAGCTCATTTTCATTGCATTTGGTCCATCTTCAAGCATAGGCCATCAATGGTGTGTTGGTGCTATCATGAATTAACCTGTGAATTTCCTGTCCATAGCATAACACTCAAGGCAAACAATTAGTCCATAAACGACTAATCAATTTGCGTTTGTTAATCATTAAAATAAGGTGATTGAATGAACCCATGGGGAACCCTTGGGCTAACAAATAATCAATAATCTGAATTGGTTTTCAAACAGTAAAGCATGTGAACAAAGAGAATATTGTCAAAAAGGGTTTAGGATAACCCATCAGTATAGTCCCTTATTACTCACCTCAATTGAAGTTCGAAATCCTTTTCACAGAAAACCTTGGTTACCTACAATCAATATTATGAACATTCCCCATGAGTTCCATTATTAATATTAGCCCTATGGTTCTTTTTACTATTTTGGAATTATTGTTATCATAAATTTTTCAAAACTTCTTGAACTATTTTTAACAGAAAGATTTCGTTTCCAGCATGTCCGTAGAGTACAAGAGCATAAAAAATGGACAAGAACCGAATAAGTAATGAATTTCCAAAGTTTTCACAAATTCCTGCATTCGTACGCCTCCTTCAGACGCCTCTGAGATTTTCTAGAAAAAACCCCTCTCTGGTTCCTGTGTTCGGATGCCTGCTCAAAATCTTCGGAAGCCCGACGGTCGGAAGTATGGACAATTTTTCGGACTTCTGCATACACAGATGCATACACAGACTGGGTCTTTCCAAAAATTCCAGATTCGTCCCCTATTTTACCAAAACTTCTATAGGTCATAACTTTCTCGTTTTAGCTCTGATTCGCGCGTGTCTGATCCGTTGGATTCGTATCGACGAGAGGAATCCATCTAATCCAATTTTACACTATAAAATCCTCAGATCTAATTACCAAAATTAATGTAAGCTTTTAGGGCTTAGGTCTAAAACTAAATTCTTAAGGTTCTATACACGTTCTTAATCTCTTAGGGACTTATAGATTCATCCCTTAGATTATCGTATATCATCCTGACATCTTAATCTTATTTTCAATCCTTCAATTTTTTGTTTTAGTTGTCTTTAATTACACCTATGAATTATAAACGTGGGTTTAATTTCTTACCTCGATTCGCGTCTCCGATTTCTTAGCCTAGATCTTCGTCTCCTCCGATTTGCTTCTCTCTCTCTTCTATGACTGCAGAAACTATTAGGGTTTGAGTTACGTTCTGCAGAACCCTAAAGGATGTATTTATAGTTTTCTACTAAAAGTCCTAACCTTAATGGGTTTTCAAAAGACAAAAAAGCCCTCCCCTTTCAAAGGGGCACGAAATTTGGAGTAAGGGTATTTTGGGCATAAAAATTTCGGGTGTTCACAGGTTTTCACCCTCGGGCAAAATGGCTACGCGCAGCGGAACTAGAAATCGTGTAGAATAAAAAAATTTCTCGCCAATTTCAACCATTAACCCAGGATCCTAGGGTCTAGATGATTGATGGTGATTCAAATAAAAATATAAGACATAAATATACCTTTGTGACTGACCGTAATATCAGCCTAAGCTTGATCTACTCTTCGAACGGCCACGATCGTTCCGAACGCCACGGACCCGCAAGTTGAACCAATGGATTCCTCCGAATTGTGCGAAGGGAAATAGAACAACTCTTATTCAATTATAGGTGCAGATCGTATCAGGAAAAACTAAAATTCTTCACTGAGCTTTAATGGTGTTTTGTTTTGAAACAAAAACTAGAAGAAACAAGAGAGGAGAAGAGAGAAGCTTTGGCTGTTTTTAGGAGAATAGTTTTTTGGGCATGAATTCCAGCCTTCCTTGGTGTAGAAAACGTCCCCTAAAGAGTTAAATAGAGTTTGCTTTCTATTTTAAAATTTTCCTTTAATTTCTCCACAAAACTAGTTCAAATAGAAAACTAGTTTTCAGACTTTTGAATATAGTAGAAACAAACCAATAATAAACATTCATAAAACATGGTTGCAAGTTTTATTCTTCTCAAGTTGGGCATGTTGCTTTGTTTGAAAAGTGTGGTTGCTAATTTTTCTCCAAGAAAATCTCATCTAAAATCTCCTCCATATTCTCTCTTTAAATATTTACTTTTCCTACTTTCTCTCCAAATAAATAGGAAAATAAGACTTGAAATAATAATTAAATATGTAAATACAAGTGGAATATGTGATCCCCTAAAGGGATTCACATTTTTGCATGTGGGGCCCACCCAGTGCAAAAACCCAAATCATTTTTCCACTTTCCAAATTGAACTCCCATTATAAAACTGCTGGCCAATTTTCAACTTATCTTTTGGGCTACAAAATGGCAAATTAGAAAAATTAATAAACTACAAAGTTTTATCCCTTTAAAAGTTCTTCGAAACGAGTACTTACACACTCATTTTGGTGAAGAGATGAGAGAGATATGACTGTTTTAGTAAAACAAGTCTCTAAGGTTGTTATTTAATTTTTCTACTTAAATAAAATTATTTCCTCCCATCCAATGGGATAAAAGCTCAATCCATAATATTCTATAATTCCCAAAATACCCCTAAGTTAACAATTAACTCTTTCGGTATTCCAAATGCGTCCTACAGTGTGTATACACTAAAGGAACAATGTAAATCTTTTCCCTTGCATCAAATACGACGAATCTAGTTCGTTCATGTAATCTAGTAAATGCGAGAACCTTATCCAAAGGATATAAATTGGTCATTCAAGTTGTGAGTGGGATCGTTGCAGGGATCCGACTGTCGATCTTGCAGAACCCAAAAATGGGCCCCACTGCGATCTTGCTCCGTAGTTAATAACTACAATCGCATTGGATTAGTGGCCTCCATAGAGACGTAACCTTGAAAATGACCATCAAATCATCATACTCCTAATCACATCTAATATGTGCAAGTTATTTCTTCATTCTTCATCTACTGAGTTGGGTCCTATGGGAATAGACAACTACTACCCCCTGGACCCACTTGTGGTATACCTTCCAGTCAAGCAATTAGGGCCCGCAAATGCATTTGCAAAATCATTTCAAAAACATGTTTTAGTAAAACATTTAATAAACCATTTATCAAATCCGCTTGGCCAAGCTATTTTATAGGCCTCCTGCTTTGACCAAAATTATAGATGATATACCCTTAAATAGGGGTGGAGAATTCCATGTCGGGTATCACTATCAGCCTTGTGGGTTTGTCCAAGACTCTAGTACTACCCTCTGATGACCCATAGAAGGAGCATGGTTAGATAGATCAATAATCAAGGCCGGGCCCACAGACCAATATGACCCCTCAGGTCTAAGGACATGTAAAGGGTTCTGTCTGGTAGAATAGACTTACTAACTGTTGTCTACATGTTATTCTAGTTTGATCATGTTCAGTGCGTGATCCTATCGTTGCACTTAGGGGTGTTCATTATTCAATTATAACCGAACCAAACCGAATTGGTTTGGTCGGTTCGGTTCGGTTTTTTTCCTTTTCGGTTCAGTTTCGGTTATTTTATTTTTTTAAATTCGGTTATTCGGGTTTGTTTTCGGTTATCACAAAAAAAAATCGGTTAACCGAATAACCGAAATTATGATAAAAACCATTTTTTTTTAAAAAAAAAGTGCTATATTGGCACTCCATAGGATGATCAAAACCGTCGATTTGATTGATCACAACTTAGTTAGGTTGTGCTCAAAAGTTATTTCGATAGCATGATCCTAGCCCTCCGATCCAAACCGAGATTTTGCTTTTTTGCCTCTTTTTCTCCCAGTATTCGGTTATTCGGTTATAACCGAATATTCAATCAGTTCGGTTTCGGTTCAGTTTTTAGAAATTTCGGTTCGGTTTCGGTTATCGAAATTTGATAACCGAAATTATTTCAGTTATCAAATTTCGGTTTATTCGGTTCGGTTATAACCGAACGAACACCCCTAGTCGCACCCACTCTTCTTGCTTAGGGTCCACTACCCAAGTGTCTGAGATAAGCCAGTCCACGACACGTGCATGTAGGCAAGACTGGTGCTGGTTGTGTACATGAGGAGATTTCCAATCTCGACCCCAACTAGGAACATTTATGGTCTGCAAAGAACTAGGATATCATATCTCCCTGCTCCCTAAGATCTGTGAATCCTTGAGCATGGTATTCCTACTTTACTACATAAGGACGAATATGTGACGAATAACAAGCGCATCATACATATTCAATCATATATTACTCATTAGATGTCATGAAATTAAACCCTTATTAGTATTAATGTGACAAAATATACGAAATATACTGGCTCTTAGGGCACTAACTCAAACACATATAACTCCATTGACCTTGTTCAAATGAACCACTACTCGACAACTCTGTCTTTTATGACTGACAATTCTCAATAATGGGAGTAAACAACTCGGATCTCCATGCTTACTATTTGGATTAGAAGGAATTGATATTTCCAAACCCCAAGCTATTAGAGCTATTAGCAAGGGGTTGGAAGAAAGTTCACACAGTTTTTTTTTTCACTTGAGGGGGAGTAATAGCAATTTGAGATGGCAATCCCAAAATCATGGGATTATAACGTTAATTTTTTCTTTGCCTTGTTTTGCATCTCTCCTCACAATCCCAAAAGTCATAAGATCGAATGCAATCACTTTGTTACTCCTTTTATATTAACACCTTATATAATGCAATAACTTTGTGTCACCTTGTATGTTAACCCCTTGTATGTTGACCTCTCGCCAGACTTCAGAATCAAAGACACATTCAAGGCTTCTTTTTTCAAGATTGCAATCCCGATAATCATGGAAATTTGCCATTTGGTTTTGTTTGAATGGGAATACCAAATCGCTAATACTGGTTACATGTGTTTTGCGAGGTCTTACAAAATCACTTTAAAAATAGTACAAAATAGATTTAAAAGGTAGACTTTATTTATTGAGGAATGCCACACTCACAGGAGCCCTTGCCAAAACAAGGGGCTCTCCCATTGGTCAATTTCCATTTATGATGCCACAAAAAATTACAATCTGTCATAAATGGAGATTGACCAATGGGAGAGCCCTTTTACCCTTTTTTTTGCAATGCCTCGTGTGAGTTTAGCATTCCTCTTATTTTATTATTATTATTACTTAAAGAAGAAGCAGATCACCAAATTTATAATAAAAGTTTAAGTGCATTAAAGTGCAACCGACTGCCAGAGTGGACTATTATTAAATAGACATACGAATCAATTAAGCTACGTGAGAATAGCTAGCTCAGTCACACAAGAGCCCAAAAAAACAAGTTCTATTGCCGAACATGACAGAGGTATTTTCCTTCAACAGGCTGAAATCATTCTTCCAATCATGGTTTTAAATTTCGACCGAAATTTTGGCTTTCGGTGGAGACCGATATCGAAATTTCCTGAAATTCCGAATTTTTTTAAAAAAAAAATATGTTAAAAAATTTCAGAATTTCGGAAATTTCAAAATCAATTAAATATTCTTTTTAAATTATTACCAAATTTCAACTGAAATTTAGGTTTTTAGGAAGTCCGAAACCGGTACCAAAATCGAAATTTGAAACCATGCTTCCAAATTGACTTTTTTAGTTTCGGTTTTAGTCTATTCTAGCTTCGTTTTGCATTTTCCACGAAATCAGGCCAAGCGCATGATTATTTCATCATATTAAAATGACTCGTGTTTGGCAACCACGGAAATGAATACAGTTTGTTTCCGAGAATTTTAGAATATTGATAGAAAAATTAAAATGTATTATTATTATTATTTTATTACAGATATTAAAGTGCGATCCATTATTCAATGGCAGTCATATTCAATACCATTCAATAATTAAGACACATACATGCCATATTCATTGCCATTCTGAATTATATATGGCACGAAATTGGAGAAAATTGATAAAGTCGGATCCATTATATATTACAGCCATAAGCTGTATATGCCAGCACACACGACACCAAGGCCATAACCTGCCATATTCAATACCATTGGATAATCCAATTGCAACGCCCCCCCACCCCCCCACTCTAAAAAAAAAACCACCACCACCACCACAGGTATCCCCTCATCCTCTTCTTCAGCTTTCTCGTGAATTGTTTAGAGTGTCATGAAATAGTTAGAGATGGAGAAAGCAATTCTGATGCCAAGTCTGTGGGGGTGGTTGCATGCCTTGTGCTTTACAATATTATTTATATCTCTATGTACCCTACTCTTCTTCAATGCACCCCTTAGACGTTTCTCGTTCATGGATAAGCAGAATTTGCTGATAGGCTTAGGAAAGCTATACAGTGCTGCTGGGCTGATTTTGGAGCAGCCGAAGGTGAAAGGAGGTCCTATTGCACCTCCGGACCTATCCAACTGCAGGAATGCAGAAACAAGTACATCAAATTGCTGCCTTCTTTACTCTGCAAAAATTGTGGACTTCAAGCTCCCTAGTTCCAATTCGCCCATGCGCGTGCGGCGACCTGCTCACATGCTCGATGACGAATATATTGCCAAGTTAAAAAAGGGCATTGCCCTAATGAAGGCCCTACCCTTGGATGACCCACGGAACTTCGCCCAACAGGCCGGGATCCACTGCGCCTACTGCAGTGACGCGTATGACCAGGCTGGTTTTCCCAACTTGGATTTGCAGGTCCACTACTCATGGCTCTTCTTCCCTTTCCATCGCTATTACCTCTACTTCTTTGAGAGGATTCTTGGAAAGCTCCTTTACGATGACACCTTTGCTTTGCCCTTCTGGAACTGGGATTCTCCTGATGGCATGCAAATTCCAGCCATATACGCTGACCCCTTGTCGTCCCTCTGTGACACTCTTCGTGACGCCAGGCACAAGCCACCAGTGGTGATGAATCTAGACTACAACATAACTGATCCCACTGACACTGAAAAGCAGCGGATCACTAATAATCTCTCCATAGTCTATCGTGCAGTTGTCTCTAGTGGGACTACCCCAGAGCTCTTCTTGGGACAACCGTATAGGGCGGGGGATGCTCCCAACCCAGGTGCAGGAAACTTTGAAAATGTGCCACACAATACGGTGCACGCTTGGACAGGGGATCTGAACCAACCTCACTTCGAGGACATGGGAAACTTCTACTAAGCAGCCCGAGATCCCATTTTCTACGCTCACCATGCCAACATTGATCGAATTTGGACCATCTGGAAAGGTTTGGCAGGCAAGCGCAGGGACTACATTGACCCGGACTGGTTAGACGCTGCTTTTTTATTCTATGATGAAAACGCGCAGCTTGTGAGGGTCAAGGTTCAGGACTGCCTTGACCAGAGCAAGCTAAGATACAAGTACCAACAGGTGGATCTTCCTTGGCTCACGGCTCGACCCACTTCTCTTAGACGAAAGATTGCCCCCACGACGAAGAAGGCCATAACAACAGCAAACTTACCACAAAGCCTAGGGTCGACGGTGACAACTATGGTGAAGACGCCAAAGAAGTCCCGAAGTATAAAGGAGAAGGAAGACGAGGAAGAAGGGCTGGTGATAGACATTATGGAGGTTCGGAGGGACATAGCGGTGAAGTTCGACATTTTAATTAATGTGGGTGACGAGAGTAGAGTCCGTCCTGACTCGACTGAATTTGCGGGAAGCTTCGTGAACGTGCCACACAGGCACCACGACAATAAACAAACGACGATGAAGACGTCCTTTAGGTTGGGGATAACAGAGGTGATTGAAGACTTGGATGCCGAAGATGACGATGAGCTGGAGATCACTTTGGTCCTAAGAATAGGAAAAGATGCAGTAAAGATTGGAGACATGAGGATCGAATTTAGCTCTTAGATCCAATTAATTTAGGGAATAAAAAATTTGTATGTCCTTGTTGAAACTATGAGTGCGTTATTATAGATTTCTAATAACCTCGATGTTTTAGTATATGCTCTAAAAGCCATTACATTTGTTGTATTGAAACTAACTTATTAATAATAGATTTATTTCATAACATCTATTGGGTATTTACATTTGAATGTGTGTGATGTGCTTACTTTTGACACATTCGTCCCCAGGCAGCAAAGTAGGAATATCATGCACATGGATTCACATATCCTAATGGGAAGGGAGATATTATATTCCAGCTCTTTGCAGACCTTAAAGGTTCCCGGTTAAGCTTGAGACCAGACATCCCTTGATGTACTCAACCAGCATCAGACCTAACTCAACACACGAGATGGGGTTGCTTATCAAGGCCACTGGGGTAGTGAACCCTAAGCAGGCAAAATGGGTGCAGTGAACACACTGAACGGGATTATACTAGAGTAGCCTGGAGACAAGAAATATGGATAAGGTTATTCTACCCAGACGGGACCCTTTATATGTCCATAGATTTCTGGGGTCATATTGGTCTCTGGGCCCACCTTATTGCTTTAGTCTGTCTCAGAGTGGTTCTCAGGTTGGGATCACTTAACGGGTAGTGTTGGGTCATGGGGTAACCTATGGGATCAATAGGAATGCCCAACAAGGAATCATTTGCCTCCTTAGTGAGGAAAGTCACTTACAGTTTCAAGTCATGTGAGGGGCCTTCTAAAATACCTGGCCAAGTGGTTTTGATAAATGGATTATCAAAATGTTTTCTAAAATATTTTATGTTTTGAAAAAGGAATTTGCAAATGCATTTGCGGGCCCAGGCATGTGAATTGAAAGGTATATAAGGGCAGGTCAAGGGGTAGTAAATGCACACCCC
The DNA here is from genome assembly GCF_043159265.1 of Tasmannia lanceolata. NCBI lineage: Eukaryota > Viridiplantae > Streptophyta > Magnoliopsida > Canellales > Winteraceae > Tasmannia > Tasmannia lanceolata. Next base: position 6,773,234 of record NW_027518688.1, on the reverse strand, counting down.
TCGTGGGGCCCAGCCTAGTAAGTGAGGATTTGGAGGAAGGACGTATGCATAAGATGTGACTAGGGGTATTGGATGATCTGACAGTCATCTTCAGGGTTATGTCATGGTGAGAGCCGCTTACCCAATGAAAGCGAGCTCGCAATGGGGCCCATCTTTGGTTCTGTGAGATCGATCGTTGGATCCCTACGATGATCCCTCTCATAACTCGCTTGACCCTTTATGATCCTTGGAGGATCAGGGTCTTAGATTAATTGATTGCACGGACGAATGAGATTTGTTTAATGAGATATGGGGTGAATTTACACTATAGTTATGGTGTATGCATTCTTGTGCATATACAGTGTATATTATCTCATTAATAAATGTGATTAATTAATTAATAATGGATAATGGAGTTGCTTAATTCTGATTGGTTTATTTAAAGAAAGAGAGAAAGCTTCCAAGGACTATTTGCATAGATAAATATTAAAGATTATTTAATAAGGAAATAAGTGGAAGAGTGTAAAGAGGACACTTGGATGTCCAAAACATTATAAATACAAATAAAATCATATTTTACATGTATTTCCACAATTAGAGCAAAAAACATCCAAGTGTCCTCTTTCCTCTCCATCTCAAAAACCCTAGAAACTTCTCTCTTTCTTCTCTTTCATCTTCTTCGTCTTCTCCCTACCCTTGAATTGGATTTCGCCCAACAGGCCCGGATCAATTGCGTCTATTGCAATGGTGCTTATCAACAGGTCATCTTTCACAACTTGGATTTGCAGGTCCACTACTCATGGCCCTTCACATTTCATCACTACTATCTCTTCTTCTTCAAGAGGATTCTTGGGAAGCTCCTTTGCGATGACACCTTTGCATTGCCCTTCTGGAAATCAGATTCTTCTGATGGCATGCGAATTCCAGTCGTATACGCTGACCCCTCGTCACCCCATTGTGACACTCTATGGGACACCAGCCACCAGCATCCCGTGGTGAGGAATCTCAACTACAACTTAACTAATCCCACTAACACTATAAGCATAATGGTTCCCACCTTGGCAATTTTCTATGTTTTGATGATTCCAAACACAAGTCAATATGTGTTGTTATTACTAATGTGTTTGTTAGAGTTGGTGCCCTAAACCTCAGTATATTTCGCATGTTAATCAATAAAAATTTATTTTCATGACAAATTATGGGTACTAAAAGTTAAATATGTGTGATATATGTGTGGGACCCAATCCCGCGAGAGGGGAATGAGCGCGCGAGGCGCTACACTCTCTCTGGTCTCACGTACCCACGCGAATGGCGTGTGCTTTTTATTATTGATTTTAATTACCCAACCAAGCAGGCAGCAACCAAGCCATAGGGTGCAAACAAACGTGCAACCCAGTACCCATAAGGGCAGGGGTAAGCCGCCGAGCCTAGCAAGGTATGATTTAATTCATCTTTTCCGTGAACTTGGGATCACTAAGGCAATCCGAATTCCACACAAAAGAGAGTGACAGAGTCGCCACCTAGATGAGAGATCTAGGACCCATAATTGACCAGAAATCTAGACTCGTTACCTGGTTACGAGAATAGAAGGTATGTGGAGTTACCACCACATGCACCATTCCTGCCTAATAATCAGTCTTCAATTCCAAAAGTTAACTCTTTTGAATTTCTTTTAAATGGCTCATTTAACTCCATATTAATGTGCGAACTATGTGACATGCATCCTAAGATCTAATTTCAATGTAATTCCTAAATGTGTATCTTGATTTTCTTAATTTGTTTGAGTTCAATCTATGTGAAAGTTCTCCTAAAATGCTAATTTGAGGGAAATCCTACATATTTTAATTAAGAATTTATAAACAAAACTAATATACAAAACCCCACCATTTGTGTGTGGGACCGACTCGTGACTGGTATGCCATCAAGCATCCAAGCTGCCTACGTACCAAAGTCTCACTGGGATCAGAGTCGACGTAGTTCGGTGCACTTGAACTAAGCTACTTATGCCTAACTCATCTAGAACACCGATCTAGACTGGATTGACTGTTTTAACAGTTTAAGAAAAAATATTTAGTTCAAGTTGAAGATTTTATTATCCTAGGACTTCATCTAAGATGCTATATGATCCTATCTAAGTGCAAGTTGTCCTTTAGACTAATGCAGGTTAACCTACATCCTAGATAACTAGGTTTGTCCTATGGAAAAAAGGGATAAGTAGTGTAACTAGATCTATGACTCAATTGCTAATAATAGCAATCGGTCGTGATGAGGCTGAACTCCCTAACTCTAGGACACCCTAAAACCTAGAATACAACATGACACAAGTGTTCCTAAATGGGGCTCTAATGGTTCCTACGATGGGAAGCCATAATCCAACGGTTCCAAAGACATGGAGTGAGTTAGTTCAATTTGTTGAACTTGATGATTTTCGATTTCAAGGATTTTCGATTCCTAAACATCTAAGGAATACCAAAGGCTCTATGGTTCGCAAGTTTCGGCCTCGAAAGCCGAAACTTGCGAACCATGGAAGGGAATCATGCTCTCAACCCTTGTAAAATTTTAGCACGTAAGTTATGGTATCTTATTGCCTGGCATATTTCTCAGGATTTCCGTGGACAGTGGACCTCGGAGCCAATAACATACTATAATTTACGCACTCCAATTATGCTGGATCGATCGCAATTAGTATACGATTATGGTTACGATCTCGGCATCTATCCTAGCATGTTATTTTACAAGGGAAATCTTTTACTCCTAAGATTTCTGTTGCAGATGGCTTAGTGATTGAATACATGATGAAAATTTAGAGTTCTTTGAAAATTTTCAGGGTACTTTGAATTAATTTGGATTTTTAAATGAATTTATCACAATTGGATCAGATTAATGATTTTAGAAAGAAGCCTATATCTAATTAAGTTATCTATTCTAGAAAATTTAGGATATGATGTGTTCATGAAAAATATATTCTGCTTTAATTTTTCATGATTTTAAAGATTGAAATTCGATTTTTAATTGATTTTCCATTTTCGAGTCAGATTGATGACATTACACTAACAAATATAGGAAATTAATTCCAAATCCAGCCAAACTTTTACTAAACCATTCTCGGACAAATAAAAAGTTATGACAAAACATTCAGACATTATTTCGATAATTGTCTATTTTTATCAGATATATTCATGTTCTGGTCAGAGCAATTTAAAATCAATAAAAAATATTAAAATATGCCCAAAATTTCTGAGAAATTCACAATATGATTCTGACTGGTCAGTTCATCTTGCTACCAAATTTCAGCTTTTAAGGAGTTTGTTTAATGATATGTCCTTAATATACATGAAAATCAGTTATTTTATCAAAACAATTCCAGTAAAAATAATAAATAAACTCCAAATCTTTTGAAATTTTTTTATGGTATTTAAACATTGAAGATCTACTAAGGACCAAATTTCAATCAGTTTTGAATGGTTTTGTTATATGAACGATTTTTAGAACCACAAAAATCCTATTTCCGAGTATTATTTAAACGAATTTTTGAGCCATCAAAACAAGTGAAATCTACAGGAATTTTTAGATTTTTGGTGCTATTTTAACCACATTAAGACTTAGAAAACATAGCTTCACGAAAAAACCCTTGGTTTTAAAACACTCACTTTGTAAAAACGATTCAAAAGCCACTAGATATCCTATTCGGTTAAACACCCAATTTTCTCATATAACGATTCTTTTTTTTTTACCAAAATTGATAATCAAATAAAATGACCCACCAAAATCATGCATGATAGCTTTTACGAAAATCATGAAGAAAACAAAAAAGAAACGGCCCGAAGCATGCTTTTCAACCTTTGATATTTATAAAAAATGGAGCAACCTACTGTTGATCGCGCTCCTTGTCTCTAGGGTGCGTAAATCCGAGGTATACGCTTTATCGCATCCTTTTAAACGCTCTAGAAAATCCCTTTGATGAATGTTAGTAATATTAAATAACCGCAAGTGCACGGATCGTGTAAATACGGGTCGAACTCAGGGAAGAGAAATCTAGTTGTCAATCCTATTCTTGGACCGATTAGAATACTAGCTATGATATAATGTTGCCTGGAATGGACTCAGGATTTCCGTGGACTTGACCTCGGAGCCAACACTATATATAAGCGTATATTCTAATCAATCTAAGAATCAAATTTAACTAAGATCTTTTTTATTTAAAATCCTAATTTAGGCAAAGTGTACCAAGGTTTTAATAATCTCTTTTAACTACTTATCTAATTTAATTAGAAAACCAAAATTCTAAGGGCTTAAGTAAATTGAAAAATTACAAAAGTAATTTGGAATAGTGTAAAAACCTTAATTTAATATAAAAGATTACTTAGGGAAAGCCAATGGCATGAATGATTGGTATGCAACAATTATAAACCATTAATTCCATACCATTAAATTTAATTAAAAACCTTTCTCCTTCCCGATGGTTTCATCTAAACCCTAAGTATATAGGATTTAGTTACTCATGAAGAAAGTCAAAGAAAAAAAAATAAAAAGTAGAAAGAAAAGAATTGTCATTAAGAACTTGAGAAGGAAAAAAAAAACAAAAAGAACTCTTCTTTAATTGAAATTGAAAGCAAAAATACATCAAATTGTAATTTAAAATAAAGAGCAAAATAAGAAAAACTTATTCTTTTTCTCCTTCAATGGTTGAATCATTGTCCTCCTTCAAGCCTTAATTGAATTCCTCTCGTCGATACGAGTCCAACGGATCCGAACACGCGCGAATCGGAGCTAAAACGAAGAAGTTATGGTCCGTTGAAGTTTTAGAAAAAAATAAAAAAAACTGCTGAAGACGCGACGAGACGAGATGAGACTAAAAATTCAAGAAGATGGGAGAGAGTTCAAGAGAGATTGATATATAGATTTTGGGTGAGAAGGGTTGCTAAATTAAGTGATTGAAAAAGATGTAAGGTGGAGATTAAAAAGCTAATCTTAGGAAACAAATGAAAGGACAAGATTAAGGCTTGAATGGGCTTTCTATATCTCTTCTAAAAAATACAGGGGTTGCTTTCCTTTTTTTTTTCTTTCCAAATGTTTGTCTAAAACCTTCTAATTATTTTGTCAAGCAACTTTCTAAATGGTAGAAAAATAATGGAAAGTTTCCAAGTTGATGAATATGTGCATGAAAGGACCAAATTGTCCCTATCTTTCGTATGAATTACAACCATGCCATATTATAAGCCTAATGGTTCCCACCTTGGCATTCCTATCTTCTTTTGATGATTTCAATACACAAGTGATTTTATATCACTGATGTGTTTGATTGTCTAAGTTGTAGATCTTGATTGTGTAAAGACAAGATTGCTTGGATTGAGGCCAAGAAGCTCTCATTGGACCACATTAGAAAGGCCAAAGACATCGGAGATCCAAGATGCATGAAGACTTGAAGCATCGCAATTAAAGATTGAAGTCACTTTAGAATGTAACGATCCAATCCTAGTTTAGGTGTTTAGAGGCATAAATTAAGTTAATCTCACATACCCTAAATGTTTAAGAGATTGTCTTTGTGGTGTTCCAACACTTTGGAACTCTCATAACAATCCCAACTTGGTGTAGAGTTGGAAGCCCACAAACAAAGATTGAAAATCTGCTGCATATAGGCTTCTCGGAGCTCCGAGCTTGGAACTTCGAGAAATCCTCGAAGCTCCGAGATTTGGTCCAGTAGCTTTTTTCCAACTTCTGTTTGTATTCCCGGAACTCCGAGAAAAATTCTCGGAACTCCGAGGAATTTCTCGAAACTCCGAGAATTCTCTCGGAACTCCGAGAACACTATAACGGGAAGAAATTTGTGACCGTTGGGAACTTTGCCAGAATTACGACTATGCCCCTCAAACGGTCATATTTAGTTTTTCTATATATAGGGGCATTCTCTACTTTCCAAACATCAATCCTAACACTCTAAAAACCTATTGGAATATCCAAAGAGTGAATCAAAGCTTGTTTATGCCTCTCATCCTCTACAATTAGGATTTGGATCATTGGGCTCAAATTTGTACATCTTCTACAAAGTTTGTAAACCCTTGTGAGGGATTTTTTTTGTTCTTTCTTTCTTTATTAAGAACATTGTATTCGGGCGAGTGTTCGGAGAAGCGGAGCCCACTCTCCGTGGTGAGGATTGCTACCAAGGTTAAAGCCATTCAGAATTGTAATCGGCACCGATCTTTGCCGAAGTTAAGAAGATCAAATAGTGAAGCCATCAACGGGTTTGGTTGGTGGAGTGGAGTAGGCCTCGCGTTTTGAGGACCGAACCACTTTAAATCTTGGGTGCACTCTCTCTTAATCTCTTGCTTTACATTTGCACTGCACTTAGGATTTAACTTGTGAGCTTAAATTTCATCTTTGATCTCTTAATCTTCAAAATTGGGTTGGAAGTTTTCAAAAGGTTAAAACTTGTTAGGAACCTAATTTTACCTCCTCATTAGTTGCCATTATAGTAAGTACTCGGGCCTACCCTTGGAATTTCACTTGGTATTAAAGCCTTGGCTCTTAAAAGATTTTCTTTTCTTGAAATCTTTGGTAAATTTTTTTAAAACTTTAACAAGGGAAAGATCATAAGATCTTTTGCAACTTTTTAATTGTGAAATGGCAAACATAAATAGAACTGGACTTCCGGAAGTCCATTCCACAACTAGACCTCCTTTCTTTGATGGGTCTAACTATGGACATTGGAAGACAAGGATGCGCATCTATCTTCTTTCGATAGATGTGGAGCTTTGGCATATTATGGAAAATGGATACACTTTGCCTTCCAAACCATTTGAAGAATGGAATGTTGTAGAGAAAAGGCATGCAAATTTAAATTACAAAGCTATAAACTCTTTGTTTTGCGCCTTATCTACGGAGGAGTTTAATAGAGTATCTCTTTTTTATTCCGCCAAGGTTATTTGGGATACTCTTGCTGTTACCCATGAGGGAACATCACAAGTCAAGGATTTCAAAATAAACTTGTTAAAGAGCAAATATGAAATGTTTAGAATGGGTCAAAATGAAAGTATTTCCGAAATGTATACCCGATTTTCTAAAATTTCAAATGAATTAGCTAATCTTGGTAAATCTTATCCTACTGATGAGCTTGTAAGTAAGTTGCTTAGGTCACTTCCTCCACATTGGGATCCAAAGGTCACCGCCATCCAAGAATCAAAGGATCTCAAGATGCTAACTATGGAGGAGCTTGTAGGATCTCTTATCACTCATGAGATGCTCCTCACTAGCCGTCAAGAAGAGAAGAAGCCGAAGGAGAAAGAAAAAGAAAGTCGATCTCTAGCTCTAAAGGCCTCCAAGACGGACTCATCATCCTCAAGTGAAGCGGATAGTGATGAGAAAAAAGCGTTAAGAAAATTTAAAAGCTTATGGAGAAAGCAACACAAAAAGGATAAAAAGAAGAAGAAAGAAAAAAGTGAAGTAGAAGGACGAATAAGGTATTACAACTGTAAGAAGACGGGACATAAAAGACCGGAGTGTCCACTTCTCAAGTCATCTTCCTCAAAGTACAAGGGAAAGAAGGATTGGAAGAAGAACAAGGGTCTTGTAGCCGCTTGGGATGCTTCTAGCACCTCGAGAAAGAGCTCAAGTGAAGGGGAAGCCAATAAGGATGATCTTTGCTTCATGGCAATCACCCATGAAGATGAGGTAAATTCTAACCCCTCTTGTCATTCATCAAGTAGTGATAGTGAAAACATATCTTATGATGAATTGTGCATTACCTTGCATTCTCAAATTTAAAAAAATAAAGTTAAAAAGAAATCTATTTCAAAATTAGAAAATGAATTTGATGTTTTGAGAAATGAATCTTCTTATTCCAAATCTCAAGCTAAAGTTCAAATTGAAAAGTTTAAACTTGAGATTGAAACCCTTAAGGGTTGTTTGGATGAAAAAACTTGCCAAATTGCTAAACTCCAAAATGTGGCAAGCTCTTCCAAATTTTATGAAGATGAAACTAATGATTTTCTAAATCAAATAACCCATCTTCATAATGAAAATGAAAGGTTAAGATTATGTCTCCATGGATTTCTAAATGGTAATAAAATTATTGACATAATCTTGAAGAAGGCTAGTCATAGACCTAATCATGCATTTTATGATAGGACTAGTCTATCTAACCCTCATGTTAGATGCCATTATTGTGGAATCAATGGTCACTATCAATTCCAATGTGCATCTAAGATTAGGGATTGTGGTGGAACCAAAAAATCTTGGGTTCCCAAAGCCCCCATATGATTCTTTTCATGTGTTTCTTAGATTAGGGTCTTGAACTTAAAATTGAATATCTTTTTATGGTTATTTAATTATCCCCTCTTGTGTTGAATCAAAACTCTAAATAGGGGGAATTTTATGTTTGTCTTTTTCCTTTAAAAAGGGGGAACTTAAAATTGTAAAATTCATCCCTTTGATTTTCTTTTACCCCAATCTTTTTTATTGATGCCAAAGTGAGAGAGAAATCTAGTGTAAGAAAATATATGTGTGCTTTTATTGGAAAATCTCTTATGCTTGTCATCATCAAAAAGGGGGAGATTGTAAGCCCAATGGTTCCCACCTTGGCATTCCTATCTTCTTTTGATGATTCCAATACACAAGTGATTTTATATCACTGATGTGTTTGATTGTCTAAGTTGTAGATCTTAATTGTGTAAAGACAAGATTGCTTGGATTGAGGCTAAGAAGCTCTCATTGGACCATATTAGGAAGGCCAAAGACATCGGAGATCCAAGATGCATGAAGACTTGAAGCATCGCAATTGAAGATCGAAGTCACTTTAGAATGTAACAATCTAATCCTAGTTTAGGTGTTTAGAGGCATAAATTAAGTTAATCTCACACACCCTAAACGTTTAAGAGATTGTCTTTGTGGTGTTCCAACACTTTGGAACCCTCATAACAATCCCAACTTGGTGTAGAGTTGGAAGCCCACAAACAAAGATTGAAAATCAGCTGCATATAGACTTCTCGGAACTCCGAGAAATCCTCGGAACTCCGAGAAATCCTCGGAGCTCCGAGATTTGGTCCAGTAGCTTTTTTCCAATTTCTGTTTGTATTCCCGGAACTCCGAGAAAAATTCTCGGAACTCCGAGGAATTTCTCGGAACTCCGAGAACACTATAATGGGAAGAAATTTGTGACCGTTGGGAACTTTGCCAAAATTAGGACTATGCCCCTCAAACGGTCATATTTAGTTTTTCTATATATATGGGCATTCTCTACTTCCCAAACATCAATCCTAACACTCTAAAAACCTATTGGAATATCCAAAGAGTGAATCAAAGCTTGTTTTTGCCTCTCATCCTCTACAATTACGATTTGGATCATTAGGCTCAAATTTGTACATCTTTTACAAAGTTTGTAAACCCTTGTGAGGGATTTTTTTTGTTCTTTCTTTCTTTATCAAGAACATTGTATTCGGGCGAGTGTTCGGAGAAGCAGAGCCCACTCTCCGTGGTGAGGATTGCCACCAAGGTTAAAGGCATTCGGAATTGTAATCGGCACCGATCTTCGCCGAAGTTAAGAAGATCAAATAGTGAAGCCATCAACGGGTTTGGTTGGTGGAGTGGAGTAGGCCTCGCGTTTTGAGGACCGAACCACTTTAAATCTCGGGTACACTCTCTTTTAATCTCTTGCTTTACATTTGCACTGCACTTAGGATTTAACTTGTGAGCTTAAATTTCATCTTTGATCTCTTAATCTTCATAATTGGGTTGGAAGTTTTCAAAAGGTTAAAACTTGTTAGGAACCTAATTTTACCTCCTCATTAGTTGCCATTAGAGTAAGCACTCGGGCCTACCCTTGGAATTTCACATATACTTTCGCAAATGGCAAATCTACCCTTCCTTTGTAATGTACATAAACAACTAATAATTCCCTTCTCCTCTCTTGATTATTTCATTCTCAACCATTGGAATTATGATCATTTCTCTTCTCTTGTTTTTCATCATCCATCCTTGAAATTTTATCTTTAAAAGCAAAATAAGAGGGTGTGGCATTATCAATTTGATCCTACTAAAGCATCATGCCAATTCGGCCAACTAAGGCATCTTGGAACTTTGGATTCTCATGGGAATTGGTCATTTCTTCACTATTTTCATATGTTAAGCTCAATTTCCTTCATGATTCCAATAAAAATCCCGAAACAACAAAAAGAACAAAAATACCTTAGTAGCACCGCTTAAAACATAAAATATGCATGCATCCTACCACTACCATTCACACATAAATGTGTTCATCAAATTCCCCCATACTTGAGCTTTGCTTGTCCTCAAGCAAACAAGAAAAAAATAAAGAAAAATAGAAACAAAATAAAATCCTAACACATTTTCGTAGGAATCACGATTGCACTTAGCATGTGCAACAAGCCTTTAAACCCCTAGGTTACCCTAGTGGACGAGTTTTGTCTCGTGAGTGTTTGCAGTGAATGTACACAGAAAATTCTAAAAACAAACTTTTCTTTCCAAATCTCACTATAGAATAAAGCCAAAAATTTCTAATCATTTTTCTTTGATAAATTGCTCAAAATAGAAGAACAGAAATACCCCCATACTTAGGGCTGGCAACGGGGCCAGATGTTGGAGTCCCCTACCCCTTCCCCTCTGCGGGGAATTCCCCCCTCCCCTTCCCCTCCCCTCCCCGCAGGGAATATCTAATCCCCTTCCCCTCCCCGCATCCTTCGGGGACAAAATCCCTGCCCCGCCCCGCCCCAACATCACCCCCTCTTTAGTCATTGATACACTAATGCTGGGTGTCCCTAATCAACTTGATGCAATTTTAATATATAAAAATGTTATAAACTAACAATCGATAGGCTAGCTGTTAATTAAATTAGCAAGAGATTGGTATAAGGAGTTTGTCTTCTCTTCTTTATATATTGATTGAAATGCTGGGCAGCAACGAATGCCCAGATTTCACTTGTTTGCAGTGTTTTTTTACTTGAAGATTTAATAAGAGAGGGCAGATCCATATTCGGTATTTGTGTGTGGACGATGGATGGATGGACCCATTGGACCGACAGTAGCTGTTGTTGGATGATGGGATTTCCGCACATTGCTAATTGGATTCGATCCAACTTCAATTTTAGATCAAGTGGTATCATAGCCTGCCACTTAGAGTACCAAACATCCAAACCCCATTTTTAATTTTGGGAAATGTTATGAGCACTACTGTATTCTGATGATCGCACTCCTGACTTTATTAAAAGTAAGGTATGGCCCGCACCATAGGATGATCCAGACCGTCCATTAGATGGTGCACACCCTAAATAGGTTGCGCCCAAAAAATCATTTCCTTAGGTTGATCCTAACCCTCCGATCTGTAGAAGTACTGAATGATCCTATTCCTCTATAGATCGGAGGGTTAGGATCAACCTATGGAAATGATTTTTGGGGCACAACCTATTTAGCGTGTGCCCCATCTAATGGATGGTTTGGATCATCGTGTGGTGCGGGCCATACCATACTTTTAATAATAAAATGCAATTTATTTTGGCTACCGATGTTGGCACTACGATTTTTTGATAATTGCATACACTCACTCACTCAGCTTGTCTTTATTATTTCAACATCTGTCAAAAGGTTATTATAGTTCCCAAAATGCTCTCAGAAGCTAATTAAAAGGAAAAGACAAGCTAAGTCTATGTTTGGGGGAATCTTGTAGCCGATCCACAGAGTTTCTAGTAGTTTTCCTAAAAAAAAAACACTTAAAAATATACAAAAAAATGGCATTGATTAACGGGGCGAGGCGGGGCGGGTCGGGGACAACTCCATCCCCTTCCCCTTCCCCTCCCCGCACCGGGGAATTTTTAAAATCCCCTTCCCCTTACCCTTCCCCTATCAAATCGGGGAATCCCCGCCCCAAACGGGGCGGGGCAGGGCGGATCCCCGCTTTTTCTGGTGAAATTGCCGGCCCTACCCATACTTAAACTTTGCATCCTATTCCAAGTTGGAAAATTAAAAATATATTTTAATCAAAGAATCCTCTTTTGAATTTGTCCTACTTTGCTCCCTTAAAATTGCCTCTAATGTAATCGTACCATAAAAGAAATTTGATTTCGAAACTTAATAGAAAAATTGCAATCTCATATGGTCCACCATCATTTTCACTTTTCCATTACTTTCTAAGAATAGAACTCACTTTTTGTATTCCTCTACTGCTTTTGGCGTGAATGACATGCAGGGCATGCACCAGACACCCAGGCTACTAAGCAGTGTCCGACTAATCTTTGATTTGCATATGTCATAGACATTGATGCATATGAGTCCAAAATTACTTTTGATTATGTGCAATGCTTTGATTTATTAAGCTTTCTAATTGACCCATGTATGGAGTTTTCAGTCAGTTGCTCTCAAGCCAGTTGTCTTTAAGGAACTAGGCATAAAAACCCTTCAGACTTAATAGCTCAAGTAAAAAATGTTACAAATCAAAACTATAATCAAAAGGTAAACTTTCTAAAAATAAAAAATAAAAAAATTTCAACCTTTATTTCCTTTTTCACCATACCATATAAAAAGCAAGTTTCTATTTCTATTTCTTATTCAAATCCTTTTAAAAGAAAGATTCTAAAAGAAAAACAAAACTAAGAAAGGAAAGTATTTTTTCTAATTTTTCAAATTCCAAAATTAAAATATCCACTAACTTTCTTTCTTAAAATAGGAAAACAACTTTCCTTTAAAGAATACTAAGTTCTTTCTAATTTGAGAAAAATACCAAAAACAAAAGGAAAAGAAAATTTCTAACTTTAACTATAGAAAAGATTAGAAAAGAAAGTTTCTAAAAGCTACTCCCCCCATACTTGAATTATGTATTGTCCTCAATGCATTAAAAATAGAAAGAAAAATATGAAGACTAAAAATAGAAAGGAGGGTATGTACCATATTTGTTTAGGCATGATTCGAATAAGAAGGTTCATGGAGATCCATGACCTCTTCCATATCCGGCTTTGACAACTCAATAAATGGCTTTAATCTTTGACCATTAACTTTAAAAATCTCACAATTGCTTGGATTTAGAACCTCGACCGCACCATGGGAGAAAACTTTATTAACCACATATGGTCCATCCCAACGGGATCTTAACTTACCTGGAAAGATATGCATTCTTGAATTGTAGAGAAGCACTTTTTCGCCCTTTTGAAATGATTTTCTCAAAATATGTTTGTCATGAAAAGTTTTTGTCTTCTCTTTATAGATCTTTGCATTCTCGTACGCTTCATTGTGCAACTCCTCCAATTCAGAAAGTTGTAATCGCCTTTGAACACCTGTAGAAGACAAATTAAAGTATAGTTTCTTAATAGCCCAAAAAGCTTTATGTTCCAATTCAACCGGGAGGTGACAAGCTTTTCCATACACAAGGCGGTAAGGAGACTGACCAAGATCAGTCTTGAATGCCGTCTTATGAGCCCACAAGGCATCCACTAATCTAATGGACCAATCTTTGCGGTTTAGATTCACTGTCTTCTCCAAAATTTGCTTAATTTGCCTATTTGAAACCTCGACTTGGCCACTCGTTTGAGGATGATAAGGGGTGGCCAACTTATGAGTAATACCATATTTCTTCATAAGAGCTTCAAACTGTCTATTACAAAAGTGTTTACCCTTATCACTAATGATGGCACGAGGTGTAGCGAAGCGAGAAAAAATACTTTCTTTAAGAAACTTGACCACCACCTTGTGGTCATTGGATTTGCAAGCAATGGCTTCAATCCATTTAGACACGTAATCTACACCTAACAAAATAGACAAGTTTCCAAAATAGTTGGGAAACAGACCTATAAAATCAATACCCCACACATGGAAGATTTCTACCACTAAGATCGGGTTGAGGGGCATCATATTTCGCTTTGTAACTCTTCCTAACGACTGACAAGATCTACATGCCTTACAAAAATCAAAAGCATCCCTAAAAAGACTTGGCCAATAGAAACCACATTCTAAAACTTTGTGCGCAGTTTTCTTAGCACTAAAGTTGCCACCACAGGCTTGATCATGGCAAAAAGATAGAATCGATTGGTGCTCATGATCGGACACACATCGTCGGACAATTTGATCCGAACAAGTTTTGAACAAATAGGGATCATCCCAAAAGAAATACTTTACCTGTGAGTGAAACCGGTATTTGTCTTGGTTGGACCAATGATCCGGTGTAGCACCTGTAACCAAGTAATTCACAATATCTGCATACCATGGCTCACTAAAAATAGCAAACAATTGCTCATCAGGGAAGTTTTCATTAATTGGACCTTCGTCATTCTTTGAATTAGGAAGTCTAGACAAGTGATCGGCAACCAAGTTTTCCGTACCCTTTTTATCTCTAATCTCCAAATCAAACTCTTGAAGAAGTAAAACCCACCTAATGAGGCGAGCTTTAGCATCCTTCTTTCCAACAAGATACTTGATTGCCGAATGGTCGGTATAAATTATAACTTGCGATCCAATCAAGTAGGACCGAAACTTCTCTAATGCAAACACAACCGCTAGAAATTCTTTCTTGGTAGTGGTGTAGTTGAGTTGTGCATCATTGAGAGTTCTACTTGCATAACAGATTACATGCGGTAATTTATTGAATCTTTGACCCAACACAACTCCTATTGCAAAGTCGGAAGCATCACACATAATTTCAAACGATTCGGTCCAATTAGATGCTTGAATGATGGGAGCCGTAGTTAACTCCTTTTTCAAACACTCAAAAGAATCGAAGCATTCTTTAGAAAATTCAAATTTTTGATCTTTTGCTAACAAGTTGGTTAGAGGCCTAGCAATTTTAGAAAAATCTTTTATAAAACGCCGATAGAAACCCGCATGGCCCAAAAATGATCGAATATCCTTCACGCTTTTGGGCGGTGGAAGATGGACAATGAGATCCACCTTAGCTTTATCAACCTTAATTCCCACTTTAGAAATCACATGACCTAAAACTATGCACTCTTTTACCATAAAATGACACTTTTTCCAATTGAGGACAAGGTTCTTTTCTCTACTCCTTTCTAAGACCAATTTTAAGTGGTGTAAACATTCGGCATAGGTGGAGCCACGAATAGAAAAAATCGTCCATAAAAACCTCTAAGAAGGTCTCCACCATGTCAGAAAAGATACTCATCATGCATATTTGGAAAGTTGCTGGTGCATTGCATAACCCAAAAGGCATGCGTCTATAAGCAAACGTCTTAAAGGGGCATGTGAATGTCGTTATCTCTTTATCTTCAAGAGCTATGGGAATTTGGTTGTAACCGGAATATCCATCAAGAAAGCAATAATACTCATGACCCGCTAACTTTTCTAACATTTGATCAATAAAAGGCAAAGGAAAGTGATCCTTCTAAGTAGCGGCATTAAGCTTTCGGTAGTCAATACAAACCCACCACCTCGTTTGAATGCGAGTTGGAATAAGCTCATTGGTGGCAGATTGTATAACCGTGATTCCCGACTTCTTAGGCACTACTTGGACGGGACTCACCTATTGGCTATCCGAGATGGGATAAATGATCCCATTATCTAACCATTTTAAAATCTCTTTTTGGATGGCTTCCTTCATCACAGGATTAGCCCTTCTTTGATGTTCCCTTGAAGGTTTGGCACCCTCAACGAGATGGATGGGATGTTGCACAATCGAAGGGCTAATTCCTTTGATGTCGGCCATTGTCCAACATATGGCTTCCTTGTTATCTTTTAGTAATTTAATGAGTTCCTCCTCTTGAGGGGAGGTTAGGTCCGCAGCAATTATTACAGGCAAAGTACAATTACCATCCAAAAATGCATAACGTAAATGAGAAGGCAAGGGCTTCAACTCCAACTGTGGCGCTTCTTCTATTGACGTCTTTGGAAGAGATGTTGCGAGTGGTCCAACAGGCTCCACATTTTGGATGGCAAAAGCTTTGGAAAAGAAATCATCTCCATCATTTCCTAGTTCATCCAAGCATTCTAGGAATCCTGCATCAAAATCAATTTCAAAATTAGAAACAATATCGTCAGGAAATGAATGCAACATATTGATTTCTTCATGAAAATTTGGTTGCTTACCCAATCTAAAGACATTAAAATCAACCGATGTGTTTCCAAAAGACAATTTCATTAATCCATTTCTACAATTAATTAGAGCGTTGCTAGTGGCAATGAACGACCTACCAAGGATGATAGGAATTTGATCCTTGATATTAGCAAGAGGCTCGATATCTAACACAACAAAATCTACGGGAAATAAAAAATCACCTACTTTAACTAACACATCCTCCACCATTCCTTTAGGTGTTTTAATTGATCTATCAGCCAATTGAAGAGTGATAGTGGTTGGTTTGAGGTCTCCTAATCCTAGTTGCTTAAATACAAAAAAAGGCAAGAGATTTACACTTGAACCCAAATCCAAAAGAGCATGTTCAATATTTGTGTTACCAATAGTGCAAGAAATAGTAGGACATCCTGGATCCTTATACTTAGCCACCATTTATTGAGACAAGATGGAACTTATATTTGCGGCCAAGAAAGCTTTCTTGGGCACATTAGTTGTGCGCTTTTGTGTGCACAAATCTTTCAACACTTTGGCATAAGTACGAACCTGAGAAATCGCATCTAATAAAGGAATGTTAATTTGCACTTGTTTAAACACATTTAAAATTTTATTCATGGCATCCACCTTCTTATTATTAGCAGTTCTCATTGGAAAAGGAGCTTTAAGCACATACTCATTTTCAAGTGGAAAAACAGTCTGCTCGTCACTTACCTGTTTGGGTTTCGTAATCGAGCCTGTTGGAGGGGAGTCTTTTCTTACCTCTTTGGATGTATCTTGTATATCTATAGAAGGTTCAGATCTGACCTCCTCCTTGTGGTAATCTCTACCACTCTTTAAAGCATATACGGCATTACATTCGTTGGAGGGCTCTTGCGGCGGCAAAATTGGTTGAATGGCATTCAACTGATTTGGCAGTACCAGTTGATTCACGTTCATATTCACGTCCCTTGGATTAGGAACGGGTTGACTTGGGATTTCCCCCTTTTCACTCTCATGCAACGCCATGGCAAGTTGGGAGATTTGCTTCTCCATGTTGTGTTGGCTTGTCATGAAAGTGCTAGTGAGAAGTTCTATGTTTTTTCTAAGGAAGCTATGCGTGACGACTCTCCTTATTTTTGAAAACCCGGCGGTTGCTGATTTGAAACATTATTAATCATGGGATTTTAAAAAGTAGGAGGGGAAGGGGATGGCCGAAGAAAAGTTGGAGGGAAGGTGGGCCTAAGTTGGCCTAATTGGCCTTGGCCTTGGAAATTAGATGGCCCACTTTGACTCCATGAAAAGTTGGGATGATTTCTCCATCCCAAATTATAAGTGCTAGAATAAGGATTATTAGCATAAAGAGCACTCACATTCTCATTAGAATTACCAAATTTAGCAAGAGTTGGATACTCTTCCATGACATGGTCCGTAGCTTGACACCAATTACACATGAAAACACTATGTGCAATTTGATTGACTTGTGAGGGTCCTTTGACAACTATTGCTTCTAGCCTTTTTATTAAGCTATCAAGATGAGCGTCTTTTGCCACGGCACCCTCTATTACAAATCCCTTGCTTGAAGTGGCTCTCTCACCGTCTTGAATGGATTCCCACTCTCTTGTTTTTTCCGCCAAATCAAGTAAGAAGTTCCATGCAGCGGCCTCATCCGTGAAAGAAGTAAAACCGTTAGGACACATGGACTCAAGAAGTTGCTTTGTTTGGTAATATATGCCCTCATAAACAATTTGGCATAAGTGCCACAAATCAATTCCATGGTGAGGACACTCTTGGAGTAGGTCTTTGAACCTCTCCACAAACTTAGAAAATGACTCTAATGGCTTTTGTTTGAATTGTAAAATATCGTTCCTAAGCTTATTAGTTTTATGTAATAGAAAAAACTTTTTAGGAAAGCGACGGTGAACTCCTCCCAAGTGGTGATGGAGTTTGTTGGTAAGCCATAGAGCCACTTTTTGGCTCCATCCTTGAGTGAAAACGTAGTAAACCGCAACTTTACCGCATCATTAGTAAGTTGTTGCAACTTAATCAAAGCACATACATCTTCAAACTCACGTAAAAATAAATAAGCATCATCCGAAGGGAGGCCATGAAAATGAGGAAGCAAAGAGATAAATTGCGATTTTAGCTCAAAATTATTGCCCTGTGCAATCGGCAATCTAATGCAAGAAGGTTGCGCGGTTCGGGCCGGATAGAAGTGATCGCGCAAACTCTTCGGCGGCTCTTGTTCTTCCGCCATGACTACTTGATTTGGATTTGGTGTGATGTCTTCCGCCGTCTCTAACCGGTTTGCTCTTTCTAGTCGATTGGCCGAGTTCCGCACCCAACCTACGGTCATAAACACAAGAAAACCAAGTAAGAGAGATGGATAGGCAAGAAACTAAAAATAACTACTAATCTAACACTTCAAATAATTAAGATTCTAATGCAACTCTCTTCCCCGGCAACGGCGCCAAAAACTTGTTAGTAATATTAAATAACCGCAAGTGCACGGATCGTGTAAATACGGGTCGAAATCAGGGAAGAGAAATCTAGTTGTCAATCCTATTCTTGTACCGATTAGAATACTAGCTATGATATAATGTTGCCTGGAATGGACTCAGGATTTCCGTGGACTTGACCTCGGAGCCAACACTATATATAAGCGTATATTCTAATCAATCTAAGAATCAAATTTAACTAAGATCTTTTTTATTTAAAATCCTAATTTAGGCAAAGTGAACCAAGGTTCTAATGATCTCTTTTAACTACTTATCTAATTTAATTAGAAAATCAAAATTCTAAGGGCTTAAGTAAATTGAAAAATTGCAAAAGTAATTTGGAATATTGTAAAAACCTTAATTCAATATAAAAGATTACTTAGGGTTAGAATCCACCATGGGCTAGGATTAGATTGATTAATTAAAATAATTTTTGTGTATTGAATTATATATTTGATAATTAGTCTATGGGAAATAAGATCAATGGATGTCATTGCCCATGAGTAATTTATCAAAGACACACTCCAATTTTAAAGGCTATATAAATATTTATAATGTTCTTAGCAATCACTCATACGAAAGGGAAAGCCAATGGCATGAATGATTGGTATGCAACAATTATAAACCATTAATTCCATACTATTAAATTTAATTAAAAACCTTTCTCCTTCCCCATAGTTTCATCTAAACCCTAAGTATATAGGATTTAGTTACTCATGAAGAAAGTCAAAGAAACAAAAAATAAAAAGTAGAAAGAAGAGAATTGCCATTAAGAACTTGAGAAGGAAAAAGAAAACAAAAAGAACTCTTCTTTAATTGAAATTGAAAGCAAAAATACATCAAATTGTAATTTAAAATAAAGAGCAAAATAAGAAAAACTTATTCTTTTTCTCCTTCAATGGTTAAATCATTGTCCTCTTTCAAGTCTTGATCGGATTCCTCTCTTCGATACGAGTCCAACAGATCCGACCACGGGTGAATCGGAGCTAAAACGAAGAAGTTATGGTCCGTTGAAGTTTTAGAAAAACATAAAAAAAACTGCTGAAGACGCGACGAGACGAGACATACTAAAAATTCAAGAAGATGGAAGAGAGTTCAAGAGAGATTGATATATAGATTTTGGGTGAGAAGGGTTGCTAAATTAAGTGATTGAAAAAGATGTAAGGTGGAGATTAAAAAGCTAATCTTAGGAAACAAATGAAAGGACAAGTTGATGAATATGTGCATGAAAGGACCAAATTGTCCCTATCTTTCGAATGAATTGCAACCATGCCATATACTTTCGCAAATGGCAAATCTAACATTCCTTTGTAATGCACATAAGCAACTAATAATTCCCTTCTCCTCTCTTTATCATTTCAATCTCAACCATTGGAATTAAGATCCTTTCTTATCTCTTATTTTTCATCATCCATCCTTGAAATTTCATCTTTCAAAGCAAAATAAGGGGGTGTGGCATTATCAATTTGATCCTACTAAAGCATCATGCCAATCCGGCCAACTAAGGCATCTTGGAACATTGGATTCTCATGGCAATTGGTCATTTCTTCACTATTTTCATATATTAAGCTCAATTTCCTTCATGATTCCAATAAAAATTCTGAAACAACAAAAATACCTTAGTAGCACCGCTTAAAACATAAAATATGCATGCATCCTACCACTACCATTCACACATAAATGTGTTCATCAATGAAGAATCTCAACCCGCGAATATCAAGTAGATCGAACAAAACAATCGAGCTTTGGTGGCGATTCGATCCGAAACCGAGAGCCCAAGAATCCAAGAGAGTTCGCCGATATAGAATCTAAGCGTTGTCTAATACTTTTACTTCTCTTTGTCGGTGGATAAAATTCTCCCAAATTTGGAGAAGATGGAATTGACTTAGTGATGAAGAAAATTCTCTTAAACTTAGAGAAAATGGAATCGGCTATGATTTTAAGATCAAACAATTCACTTTTGAAAGATAGCTCTGGCTACTCTTGAAAAGGATGAAGTTTAGACTCCAAAGAGATTCGATCACCAAATAGAAGGGAGCTAAGAGTTATGGGAAAAAAGAGATGATCGAGGGTAAATACGAAAAGAGAACAAGATGTATGGGCTCAGCCAGCCTTTTTCTTCGTTGAGGGCATCCCCTATGTAAATATGTGTTTTCTTTCTTAGTCTTTCCCCACTTGCCTTTTTTATTTTTTAGAAAACCCATTCACTAAGCAACCAAAAAGACTAAATTGGGCGCGGTTTCCAAAACAAACTCTTGTTTATTTAACAATAATCCAAAAACCCTCTTAGGTGTGTTACCAACATAAAAAGAACTTTCCTTCCTCAGAATTTGCTTCCGTTCCAATTATTATATTCATAGAATCCTTCCTGCTTTGGATTTTATTCTCTTTCCTTTTCCAAAAAATTAACATGGTATATTCCCATTCGTTGGCCATAATTTCCATAAGCAATTTATGGTGGCCCATTTCTTCCTCTAGAAAATATCATGATTTATTTTGGTGGGATTTCTTAAACCACTCTCTTTCCCATTTGAAATCTCTTTCCACTTAAATCTCTTTTTCTAAATTGGTAATGGAGTAAGGGACTAACACTGGAACCGAACACACCTCAACGTGTCACATAGCACGAGAGGGTGATTTTGCCATTTCAAAAGATAGAAGTTAAAAAAATCAAATAAGTTGTTTGTTCGGTTCCATTGTGGGTTCATTACTTGGTTATCTTATGACTATTTATTTCTTTCCAAAAGGTCCTCACTATCAAACGAGAAAGAAAAAAACAAGATGAGTTTGCATATTATTATTCGTGTGGGACTTATACGGGATTGCCAAAAAACAATTCAATTTGCTCCAACTGAGAGAAGGCCAATTTGAGGAGAGAGAAGGCTAGTCCCTAAATCTCAAAATGTGAAATCCGATGGGGCTAAGAAATTGCTGTAGGATTAGAGAGAGTCGGTTAGGTTTTTTTTCTTTTTTCCTTTTTTTTTTCATTAAATGAATGGTTAGGATCATGCCTTGGTGTAGCAGTACATTCTTATATGTATATTTTAAAAAAGATACTTGTATGCCCATTTTGTTGGGTGATCAAGACCATCCCATGGGCTGATCCGAGCCATGCAAATGCCGAGATAGATTATGCTTAGAAAGTCATTTCCATGGGCTGATCCAAGCCAACAAATGCCGAGATAGATCATGCTTAGAAAGTCATTCCCATGGGCTGATCTGAGCCATACAAATGCCGAGATAGATTATGCTTAAAAAATCATTTCCATGGGCTGATCTGAGCCAACAAATGCCGAGATAGATGTGAATTGGTTGCGCCCCCTAACTCATTTCCTTATAATATTCGAGAACTTCCCATTAATGGACCATAAAGCAAATTGGTCGTGCCCTCTTAAACCTTTTCCATCAGTTGATCCAAACCGGGCTGCAATGTAAATTGGGTGCGCCTCCTCCAACACCACCTTGAACTGATCCAAACCGCCCAAATGATGGGTCACAATATAAATTAGGCTACACCTACAAATCATCTTGATGGGATGATCCTAGCTGTCCATTTGATGGGCTGCAATGTCCATTGGCCGAAATACACTATGCCCGTTATGAAAGCAACGCAGTACACACTTGCTTGATCCAAATCTAATTGAAATGTTCAATGCGAGGCCACCCAGTGGGTCCAAATTCTCTCTTGTTTTGATTCTTGTGAATAACTCTTCTCAACACTTAGCAAGACAACGCGAAACATGACGGAAATGACCGAAAAGATTTAAAAATGTAAGAGACGGACGCGGAAAGGAAAGACACTAGAAAACCGATAGAAAAACACTAACTTCTTTGTTGATTAAAGCGGAGCAAAATGGGGGTGTCTACAATATGACTTACAATTGACATGTATTTGTTCTTAGGTAGCAAAGTAGGATCTCATGCTCATGGATTCACATATTCTAGGGAGCAAGGAGATATGGAATTTCTGTTCTTTGCAGACCTTAGTAGTTCTTAGTTGAGGTTGAGGTTGGACACCTCCTTCTGTACACAACTAGCATCTATCTCGCCTACATGCACGAGATGTGGAGTGACTTATCTCAATCACTTGGGTAGTGGACCCTAAGCAAGATAGAATGGGTACGACAATGAGATTGCGTACTGAACATGATCGCATTAGAATAGCTTGTGGACAGGAGATTATTGAGCTATTCTACCAGACAGGACTCTTGACATGTCCTTTGACCTGAGGGGTCATATTGGTCTGTTGGCAAGTCTCTCATTTTTTGTCTATCTAACCGTGATTTTCTTAGAGTTAATAGAGGGTAGTACTGAAGTGTTGGACAAACTGTCGAGGTCAATAGTGATGCCTAACATGGAATTCTCTGCCTATTTAATAGGATAACATTTACAGTTTTGGTCAGAGCAGTAGGCCTAGAAAAATACCTGGCCAGGTGGATTTGATAAAATATTTATCAAAAGGATTTCACAAAATAAGTTTTGAAATGGTTTTAGCAAATACATTTTGTGGGCCGACACTGCTTGACTGAAAGGTATACCATAAGTGATCCCAGGGGTAATTAATGTCCACCCCTCGTAGGACTCAACTCGGTACATGTGGACTTTGAGAAAGGACTTGCGCATTTGATGTGACTAGGGGTATGATGATTTGATGGTTATCTTCAGGGTTACGTCTCGATGGAGGCCACTGACTCAATGCGATTGTAGCATTGGCTACAGAGCAATAATCGTAGTGGGGCCCATTTATGGGTTCTGCAGGATCTACCGTTAAATCTCTGCTATGATCCCACTCACTACTCGATTGACCTATTATAATCTACTAGATAGAGGTCCCGCATTTATTTGGTTGCATATACGAACTAGTTTCGTGGCATTGGATGCATTGAAATGATATATACAATGTATATAATGTATATGCACTATGGGATATATTGGGAATACTAAAATGGTTAAGTATAAATCATAAGGGTATTTTTGAAATTATATAAAAATATGGATGGAGCTTTTATCCAATTCGATGAGAGGAAATATGTTTATTTAATTAAAAAATTAAATAAACAATTGTAAGTTTAGCTTATAGAGTGGTTTTACTAAAACAGTCGTAACTTACTCATCTCTTTGCCGAAATAAATGTGTAAGTACTCGTTTCGAAGAACTTTGAAAGATCTACAACTTTTCTGTTTGTGATTGTTTATAATTCGGCCGTTTTCTTTTCAAAAAAGGAGGTCAAAATTTGACCTACAGCATTATAGCGGGAATGTAGAAAAAGGAAATAGTGTAGGAGATATTTTAGGGATTGTTTTTATCCAATAAAGCAACCCACATTTTTAGGTGGAAAAAACTCCAATTTAGGGCTTTCTAAAAGTCCAAGAATTTCTAAAAACATTCTCATATTGTTTGGTTTCTATTTTGAAAAAGCAAACTAATTTGTTTCCAAATTGGAGATTCCAATTGTGGCTAATTTTCATTTTTTGGAGATTTCTCTAGAAACTTTAGATTGTGCATATGGAAATTGAGAACTCTATAAATACAAGATAAAGGAATTGAGTTTGCAACAGCTCTTCCATAATTCCATGTGTTAAAAATTGGTAGAGACACTCCAAAGTCTTTCTCTTTTTCTTCTTCTTCAATTCCATCAACTAGTTTTGTCTTTTCTAAGTCCAAGACAAACATCCAACCAATCTCCATTGATCTAAAAACATATTCCCATATGTAGACACCTAATTTTGTCAAGGATGTATTAGTGATAGGTGATGCGAGGAAGAACCTTATGACAAGTTTCAGAGCACCAGTTGTGTTTCTCTCAATCTCTCTTTGGTGTACCAAACAATTTCTGAAGCCTATTTTGAAAACTACTGACACGCCTGTTTACACACAACACCCACCTTTTTCGGTACAAATCGGTAAACCCGTCTGCACATAGCAAATTCAATCGGTAGGTTAACCTAGGGCCCGAAACTCTCTTTTAGGCACCCAAAAGACACCCTGTCTCCCAAAAGCACCCGATTTCTACTTTATTGGAATGCCCTTCACACAAGGAATCCAATGGACCTAACCGTGTGCGAATCGGAGTCCAATCGCAAGAGATATGGACGATCGAAGTCATTGGTAAGAGATGGAAACCACTACCACCAGAAAGCCTGTTTAACACACCAAACTCCTTTTTCGTCGAAGCAGAAGCCTGTCTACTAAGCACCCGCCATTTACGGCATAAACCGGTAAGGCCGTCTGTACACAGTATTCCTAATCGGTAGGTTAACTTTGGGTCTGAAACTCTCTTTTTGCACCAAAAGGGCACCCGATTTCCCGAAAGCACCCGATTTCCCGAAAGCACCCGATTTCTGGTTCGTTGGAAACCCTTAAAGTCAATGAATCCAACGAACCTGACCGCGTGCGAATTGGTGTTCAATCGGAAGAGATATGGACGACCGAATGTACCGATCAGAGACAAAAACACTACGGAATAAAACAGGCAAAAGACAAAACAAGGGGCGAAGTGTGACATCACCCACCTTTTTGGGGGCGATGTCACCCAAATTCGTCTCAAACAAATTCCAAATTCGTCAGAGACCAATTTGGGTCGAACCCAGATATTTTTTCCCCTCCCCTATAAAAGCGTTTGAGATCCATCTTCTCTCTCTCTCTCTCTCTTTGCCCTCAGGTGTATACACCTTCTTTCGGTGTATTTCTTCCTTTTTTCAAGCCCCAAATCCTGCAGAAAATCAGACAGAAACCCTAGTTAGCTTGCTTTAGAAGAGAAAGTAGAGAAACAATAGGTAGCTCCTTTCGGACGTCAGCACTCCGCCGAATTTTTGAAAGTTCAGAGCTTCTTTTTTCTTGTTTACGCTGTTTTTCTGCCGAATTTTCCAGAACTTCGAGCTACTTTTCCACAGTAGCACCATTGTTCTGCCAAAATCTCGACAAACTCGAAGGCAATACGGCTATACAGCGCCGTTACGCCGCCGATTTCTCCCAGCCTCAGAGGCCCTTTTCAAACAAGCGCAGTTACACTGCCCAATTTTCATTGGTAAGAAGTAATTTATTTACTTTCTAGTTGTGTATTTATAAAACGGGTAGGGTGGGTTTCATCATTCGTGATGTCAAGCCCCTCTACCTGCCCCTTTACTACTTTTAGCTATTTACAGCTTTCATTTACAAAACGGATACAGTGGGTTTCATCATTCGTGATGTCAAGCCCCTTTATCTGCCCTTTTCTATCTAGTTCAAGTTAATATATGTCGTGACTAAGTTGCGAAATCAGGCTTTGCCGCAAGCAACTTACGATACCAAATTGATTAATTATATTTACCTTTCAGTGTGTATTTACAAAACGGATACGGTGGGTGGTATCATTCGTGATGTCAAGCCCCTTTATCTGCCCCTTTATCATCTAATTTAAGTTAATCTGTGTCGTGAGTAAGTTGCGAAATCAGGCTCTGCCGCAAGCAACTTACAATATCAATCAGATTAACCATATTTATTTTCTATTGTGTATTTACGAAACTTATAGGGTGGATTTCATCATTCGTGGTGTCAAGCCCCTCTATATGCCTTTTACTAATTCCAGCACTTTATAGCTTTCTGCACAAGTAAGGTATGAGGTTGAGGTGTCAAAGAGACTTGTTCTGCTACGACCGAGCGCTTGAGACGTTATTCCCTCGACTTGCTTTTACTTTCTACATTTTACTGCTTCACAAAAGTAAGGTATGTGGTGGTGAATAAGTTCTATGGCCCACGTCGAACTTATATAAACCCCGCTATCTTTCTTTTATTTTACTTTTTGTACTGTCATTTTCCGTTTGATTTCAGTTAATCTGCGTTGTGAGTAAGTTGCAAAACCTGGCTCTGACGTAAACATCTTACAACGCCAATCAGGTTAACGATTGATTATTTTTTATTTCTTTATTTACTGCTTTATGCACAGTGAGGTACGAGGTGGTGCATCATAGGATCTCGGGCGCACAAATTGCCCCCAGAACTTATGTTATAAACCCCTCTTCCTTACTTTTACTTTCTGTACAGTGATTTTCCGTTTGATTCAAGTTAACTTGATCGTGAGTAGTTGCAAGTTCCTTTCGAGCCGTAAACAACTTACATCACCGATCAGGTTAATTATCGCTTATTTTTATTTTCTTTTGCAAATTCACTCCATTTACATTCGGAATTAAGCATAATCTAACAAGGAAAATACGATCAAATCATTTTATTTTAAATCCTTCCAAAATGCCAATTTAAGTTAGGAGACCGGATTAAGTCGGGCGAGAGGGGTGCTGAAATCCCAAAGGGCAACCCAACAGGGGGTGAATTGGGTTACTTAAAAATTTCTCCTAAATAACTACAGGGAGTGTGAGATTTAAACCTAGATTATGCTAACCCTTGTTCAATATAAAATTCCAAGTTAAGGAAAGAAATTACCAAACACCAAGGAGAGGAGGAGAAGAGTAAAGAGACCACATGGAGATTTTTATAGTGGTTCGGTCACAAACGGACCTGCTCTACTACCCAAGTATTTGGTTTTTTCCTTTGAATTTTCCTTCACTATATTGGGATTCCGCATGCCGAATCTCCTGGCCTTTACAATAATCCGCCTCCAAGGGAACAAACCCTCTTTGCACAACCGCCTCCAAGGAATCAACCCTCTTCTCACACCGCCTCAAAGGGTTCAACTCCTCTTCCCAAATACAAGAAAGAAAAGGAAAAATGAAAGCTCACAAGCCTCTAAATAGGCAAATACAAATCTCTCAAGCTCAACACAACTCCAAATGATTGCAAATCAAAGTCCTATGGAGTCCTCTTGACTAGGCGTAAATGTAAGGTTAATTGCTTTCAAGAGGTTGAAGAAGAATCCTTTTGATTTTGAGAGTACAAGCTCTAGGGTTTGCAAAATGATTGTTCAAAAGGTTCTTTGGATGGTCTTGAATAAGGTTTAAATAGCCCAAGTGCTTTGATGACCGTTTGGGGCCAATATTGTAAATATTTGGCCAAGAAAAAGTAAACTACGCAAGCCCCAACGGCTCGATTGCCAGACCGGGGTGATCGACCGAGCTACGGCGGTCGCCCGCCCTTATCGGGTACTCATTTTTAATTTTGAATTTTGAACCACCGCGGTCGACTGGGGTGGCTGTGGTCGTCCTCCGAGGGCTTCCTGTTTGTTTTATTTTTTTTATTCAAAACCTATACGCGGTCGACCGAGCCAGTGGCGGTCGACTGCAAAGACCTTCCTGGATTGCTCCAATAAATCCAGGAGCATATCCGCGGTCGACCGGATTGGCCTCGGTCGACTGGCCCGCTTTTGAAAGGTAATTGTTGGAATTCCAGCAACCCTTCCCCAGTCAACCTAGGTACCTCGGTCGACTGGCCCTGCTTTGAAATTTAGTTTTACAATTTAAAACTATGAGGCAATGGGCTAAGGTCTTTGGGCTTTTGTCCTATATTTTCAAATACTTTTATAAGTTTGTCAAAATATGTTTTAAAGGGTTTTGAAAACATAAATCCATGCAAATGACTCCATGTCAAGAGGACTCTATTACACCCTACATGAACCTTGAGTCTTCTTATGTCTTCTTGAGTCTTTGTCTTCTAGGCACTTGAAATACAGGTGTGACAATCCAAGAGAGAGGGTGAATTGGTAAATTAGAAATTTTAGGCTTAATTAAGGGAGACTAAAAATTAATCTATTTAACTAAGCACTAATTAATCTAACCCTTGTTCAAATAGATTTATCAATAGAAGCTAAGGTTTAGACATTCTAATCATGCACATTTAGCTAACCCTTGTTCAAATGGATATCATAATGCGATTAGGGTTTATAACATTTAATACAAGTGCATTTACTAACCCTTGTTCAATTAAAGCATAAACATAAGTAAGGTTAGAGATTATCAATCACCATACGTGCAAGAGAAGAAAATGATGAGAGAGAGAGACAATGCACACCACAATGAGGACACCAAGATTTATAGTGGTGCGGTCACAACTTGACCTACTCCACTCTTTCAAGTTTGGCTCCTTGGGTACTCCACTATGGTGAGATTTCAAGCCTAATCTCGAAGCTCTTACAACAAGCTTTTCCTTTCTCAATGGCTAAAGCGAAGTGCATCTGCACGAAGCCTTCATCGAGGGGACAAACCCTCATATGCCGTCTTCACCTTTCTTTACGGGCCGAAGAGGAGACCCTCAATGAAGAACCAAGAAAATGTAAAACTCTCAATGCCTCTTACTAGGCGGATTACAACTTTGTAGGCTAAAATTCACTCCAAGAAATAAACAAATAAAAGCCCTATGGAGTGTATCTTGATAACATGTAGAAATGGAAGATCAAAGAGGTTTTTAGCTTTTGAAATAAAATGTTGAAGCTCAAAGAGAAATGGGATTTGATCTTTCTCAAATGTTCAAAAGCTTATAGAGATAGGTTTTAATGATGTATATATAGTGTATTTGAAAATATGACTGTTTGGGGTAAAACTGTAAATAAACGGCTTGAAAAAGTCAAGCAGAAAACACCCAAACGGCTAGTTTGCTCGACTGCGGGGGTCGACCGAGCTACACCGGTTGACCCCCCTATCGGGCTCCCTATTATATTTTCAAATTTCTTACCGTCGCGGTCGACCGGCCACATGGTGGTCGCCCGGCGAGGGCTTACTGTTTCCTCAAACAATTTGGCTCAAAAACCTATCTCGGTCGACCGACCCACGGCGGTCGCCCACCATAGACCAAATTGGATTGTTCTGTTTGAAACAAAAGCGCATCCGCGGTCGCCCAGCTTAACCCGGTCGACCGGCCCGATAAAATTCGAGATGGCCTGGATTTTCAGGTTCCATCCCGCGGTCGCCCGGCCTAGCCCGGTCGACCGACCCTGAGTGAAATTTCATTTTAACTTTAAAATCTAAGGGCTTTTGGGCAATTGGCTTTGGGCTTAAGTCCAAGGTTTTCAAACACATTTTTGGGTGTGTTGATGGTTTTCAAAAATGTAAAATGTTAAATATAAAAACCATTTGAAAACCTTTTGAAAGTGCATTTAAACATAAAATCAAGAGGACTCCAAATACATTCTAAAAGTAAGAACCTTGAGTCTTCTTGGAATGTCTTGGCTCCTTTGCACTTTCTTGGACTTCTTCAGATTGTGAGTGAACTGCTTGACCTTGTTTGGCTCTTGTGACTTGTCCTCCAATCTTCAATGTATGTTGAGGTACATGAGCTGTCACCATGGCATGTTCAACTCCAAGCTCCTTCTTGACACTTGCTTAGGAACTTGTGGGATCTTCATGATGAACTTCTTTACTTGAGCATCTTCAAATGAGAAATACTCCAAGGTAGGTACAAGCTCTTGGTTCCTTTGATCCTTGCTCAAAGAAACCACATGAACAAAAGTAAGATAGAAGCATCTTCCAAGTGAACATCTCATGCAAGTGTTGTAAACCCAAGGGTTTTCCTGGGTTAATCATTCACCTTACCTTCTTGTTTTGATCCTAGCAAACTAAATTGATTAGCATTTATGAACTGATGGTTTCTTTGAGTCTTCAATGCTTGTAGGATGACCACCAAGGCTTGACTTGCTCCAAGTTGAGCCATTCTTCTCTTTGCTTCTAGTGATGACTTCAATGATTCCTATCTTGATCACAACACTAGAGGAACCATTAGTAATCTAACATCAATTTGGGTTTCTTGATCATCAAAATATGAATGGGTTGCACCCTTGGGCTTAGACTCTCCCCCTTTTTTATGATGACAAACTCAAATTGATTATAGGGTGGAGGCTCCCCCTAAATATGATACATATGTAATTTTATGCCCCCCCCTCATTATATGCTTATCATAAATGATGATTAATCATGATTTGTACTATACTTGTATGTATATCTATTAACGCACAAGATAAGCATAAGTAGTCAATTCAAGCATAGAGGAATTGCAAATATGGTTCATGATCCAAATAATCAAATTAAAGCATAGTCAAGAACATATTAACCATAATCAATATGTCATATTTCTCCCCCTTTTATTACATAAAAAAGAGTGAGGAGAGAGAGTCTCCATAGATAGCAAAAGATTCCCTTTTTTTATTTTTTTTTATTTTTGTTAGGAGTTCACTTTTAACTCCCCTTATCTAACTATGGATATGCTTATACATATATCAAAATAACATCCAAATAGGCATGTTCATGAACTAGATGTAGACATTTGCCAAAATTTTAAGTGTCTTAATTAGAGATGATAGTACCGTCTTCCTCTTAGTAACTAAGAAGGCTAAGGGCACCAATTGAGTGAATTTTATATTAAAGTTTGACATCTAGTCATGCATCCAATAGCAAGCACACTGTAAGCCCAATGGTTCCCACCTTGGCATTCCCATCTTCTTTTGATGATTCCAAAACACAAGTGATTTTATTTGGCTATTGTGTTTGAATGTCTTACTTGTAGATCATGATTGTTGGATATCAAGGTTGCTTGGATCGAGGCCAAGAAGCTCTCATTGGACCACATTTGGAAGGCCAAAGACATTGGTAATCCAAGACGCAAGAAGACTTGAAGCATTGCAAAGTGAAGATCATTTTATTTAAGTATCTTTAGATTGTATAAATCCAATCCTAGCTTAGATTTTGAGAAGCATAAAATGTAGTAAATCACACACCCCTAAATAAACCTATAATGGTAGAGTGATTGTCCTTGTGGTGTTCCAAGAGTTTGGAACCCTCATAACAACTCATCTATGTGTGAATTGAAAGTCCAAAATGTCCAAAAATCAAATCAGCAAAAAATCTGGAAAATCTGCTAAAATTAGGCTTCTCGGAACTCCGAGAGAATTCTCAGAACTCCGAGAATGTCCTCGAAGCTCCGAGAAATGGTTCAGGGATCAAATCTTTAATCCCTGGATGTTTTCTCGGAACTCCGAGACATTCTCTCGGAATTCCGAGAATGGTCTGAGTGCAAAAAAAATAGCCGTTGGGACTTCTGCGAAATTACCACTATGCCCCTGTAACGGTCATATTTGGCTTTTGCCTATTTATATGTGTTCTAAACTTCACCAAAACTAATCCTCACACTCTAAAATATTATTGGAACATCCTAAGAGTGATTCAAGCTTATTTTTGTGCCTTTCCACCTATAGATTAAGGATTTGGATTGTAGGCTTTATTTGTAAATCTTCTTCAAGTTTGTAAACCCTTGTGAGGGATTTTTCTTTTCTTCAATCATTGAAAGAAGGGCAAGTGTTGGGGAGACGCGTAGCCATCTCCACAGAGCGAGTGCCGAGGACGCAGAGCTATCCTCAATGTATTTGGGTTGATCCCCCTCCGTTAAGGGAATTGAACTAGTGAAGCCACCAAGAGTTCTTGGTGGAGTGAAGTAGGTCCTTGGTTTGGACCGAACCACTTAAAAATCTCTGATGCACTCTTTCTTGTCTCCTTTACATTTTATTGCACTTGTGATTTTTTATCTTCCGTTGTGCTTGAGTTTTAATTGCCATTTTTATTTTTAAGCTTCCGTATTTTTGTATTTGGCAAAAGTTTTAAACCCTATACACCCCCCACTTTGGGTTGCCATCTAGGGCCTACGAGTATTTCACACACAATCAAGTACATATAGTAGATATAGATACTCATGTAAGCAACAATTCATTCAAATTCTTTCACTTGATTTAGTGTCCACATATTTAAACCACTTCTAAGATCACAAAATCTTTCCTCACTTAGTGTTTTAGTAAAAATATCTGCAAGTTGATCATTTGTATTGATATAAGAAATAATGATATCTTCTTTTTGAGAATGATCTCTCAAAAAGTGATGTTTTATATCAATATGTTTAGTTGGGAATGTTGAATTGGGTTTTTGGTTAGATTGATTGCAATATTGTTGTCACAATGGATTGGAACACATTTCAACTTCAAGTCATAATCTTCTAAGGTGTTCTTCATCCATAAAATTTGTGCACAATAAGCTCCTGCAGCAATGTACTCTGCTTTTGTGGTAGACAGGGCAACAGAGTTCTGTTTCTTGCTAAACCAAGACACTAAGGATTTTCCTAGAAAGTGACAAGTGCCACTAGTGCTCTTCCTATCAATTCTACATCCGGCAAAGTCAGTATCGGAGTATCCTACTAGGTCGAAAGAATTTGACCTTCCATACCATAGACCTAGACTGGGAGTGTCTCTCAAAAATTTGAATATCCTTTTTACAGAGAGCAAATGAGATTCTCTTGGGTCTAACTGAAATCTAGCACATAGGCAAACACTAAACATGATATCCGGTCGGCTAGCAGTCAGATAGAGAAGACTCCCTATCATTCCCCTATATTTTTTCTGATCAACCTTTGGTCCAATGACATCTACTGCTAATTTTGAAGATGTGCTCATAGGAGTGGATTTTGGAGGAGAGCTTTCCATTCCAAATTTCTTTAGCAGTTCTTTTGTATATTTTTCTTGGTTTATGAAGATTCTATTTGCCAATTGATGGATTTGTAGACCAAGAAAATATTTAAGTTCTCCCATCATGCTCATTTCAAACTCATTTTGGATGCATTTGGAGAATTCTTCACACATACTCACATTAGTTGACCCAAAGATGTTGTCATCTACATAGATTTGGACTATGAGTATGTCTTCACCATTCCTTTTGATAAATAAAGTCTTATCGACTTTTCCCATTTCAAATCATTTGCGTAATAGAAATGAACTCAGCCTTTCATACCAAGCTCAAGGAGCTTGCTTCAATCCATATAGAGCTTTGTCCAATCTAATGACATGATCCGGGTGCTTGAAGTCTTCAAATCCAGGAGGTTGCTCAACATATACCTCCTCCATAATATATCCATTTAGAAATACACTCTTGATATCCATTTGATATAATTTGAAACCTCTATAACATGCATATGCAAGACGCATTTTAATGGACTCCAACCGGGCTACAAGGGCAAAAGTCTCATCATAATCAATCCCTGATTCCTGGTTGTAACCTTGGGGGACTAAATGGGCTTTATTTCTTTGGATATCACCATTTTCATCCAATTTGTTTCTATAAACCCATCTAGTTCCAATCACAGGATGATCACTTGGCCTAGGAACCAATTGCCATACTCTATTTCTTTCAAATTGATTTAACTCTTCTTGCATAGCAATCATCCAAAATTCATCATTTTCTGCTTCAACAATAGACTTAGGTTCAATTTGTGAGATGAATGCTAGATGACCACACACATTCCTAAAATGAGACCTAGTCTTAACTCCTTGTGAGGCTTCACCAATAATTTGAGTAGAGGGATGGCTTGCAATAATTCTTTTCCCTTTTGGATCCTCTTCCTCATTCCCTCTATCTTCAATTGACTCACCTTCAATGCTAAGATTTTTCAATGAATTAGTTAAGGTGGAGGTGTTATTTTCACATACGACTGGATTAATCTCATCTTCCTCATCTAAGTTAATTGTCACCCTCTTTTCCTCACTTTGTTCATCAAATTTAACATGTATAGTTTCTTCTACTGTCAAGGTCCTTTGATTGAACACTCTATAGGATTTACTTCTATTTGAATACCCAAAAAATATCATGTCATCTGCTTTAAGATCAAATTTGTGAAGATTATCCTTGATGTTTAGAATATAACACTTACATCTAAAGATCCTAAAGTAAATAATATTGGGCTTTCTTCCCTTCCACAACTCATATGGTGTCTTGCTAGTATGGGGTCTTATTAATATTCTATTTATCACATGGCAAGCTGTATTCACAGCTTCTGCCCAAAAATGTCTAGAAATATTGTTATCATGAAGTAGTGTTCTAGCCATTTCTTGCAAGACCCTATTCTTTGTTTCCACCACACCATTTTGTTGAGGGGTTCTAGGGTTGAGAAGTTATGATCTATACCTAATTCTGCACAATAGTCCTCAAATTGATGATTCTCAAATTCTATTCCAAGATCATTTCTAATTTGCTTGATGTGACACCCTCTATCTCTTTGCAACAAATTACACAACTTGTAAAATTCTTTGAAAGTTTCATCATTGGAAGCAAGGAATAGAACCCAAGTGAACCTAGAGAAGTCATCAACTACAACAAAGACATATCTTTTTCCACCAAAGCTACATGTCTTCACGGGACGAAATAAATCCATGTGAAGTAGTTGTAATGGTCTAGAAGTAGTGATAATATTCTTAGGTTTAAATGAGTCTTTTACTTGTTTACCAAGTTGACATGCTTTACATAAATGATCTTTAAGATAATTTAGTTTAGGAAAACCATCCACAATATTTTTCCTAGAAATTCTAGCAATAATTTCTATATTAGAATGCCCTGGTCTTCTATGCCATGTCCATGTATATTTTTCAAAAGATGCAAGACAAGTAACATTTTGAAATACAACTTCTTCAAGCATAAGAGTGTATACATTTCTATCTCTAGGAGCAATAAATTCAGTTTTATTTTCATTTGAAGTCCTAACAATGCATTTATCATTTTTGAAAAGTACTTCATTACCATTATCACATAGTTGACTTATACTCATCAAGTTATGTTTAAGTCCATCAACAAGCAATACATTTTTAATGGTAATACCTTTGAAATTAATTGTACCTTCACCGATGATTTTTTCCTTGGCATTGTCTCCAAATGTCACTGGCCCTTGATCTTCCATGTTGAGAGTAGCAAATTTGGAGGGATCGAATGTCATATGCCTTGAGCATCCACTGTCGAGGTACCATTTATCCAAGGTGGAGTTGCTACTCAAGCATACCTACAAAATAGAGAGTCAAGTCTTGGGATTAGGTACCCAAATTTCTTTGGGTCCTTTTGGATTAGTTTAATATGAGTTAGCCTTTATTGCCCATACATATCTGCTTGATTTCCTAAAATTGCAATTGTATTTTATACGTCCAAGTTTTCCACAATAGTAGCAAGTAGGAATGACTTTAGGACTAGCATTATGATTCAAATGAGAATGAGATGTTCTGGCCTTTACATTGTGGGTATCATTCTTGTATGAGGATTTCTTTTGGTGAGGTTGGTAACCAAGACCACACTTATCATAAGAAACTTTCATATCAAGTATTTCATCTAATTTTATTTTCCCACACTTGAATTTCAAACATAGTTTTTCATTCTCCTATTTCAACTCCTTGTTTTCCAAATATAATTTTTGAATATTCAAATATATTTCTTGATTTTCTTTTAAAATGTCTTGATTTAAAACTTCAAGATTTTTTACCTTGTCTAATAAGATTTTGTTTTCATTAACTATACATGTGAGTGCATTACATTCTTTCTTAGATTTTTCAAGTTCAAGATTTAATTTTTCTATTTCCTTCATAAGCTTGATGTTCTTGGAAACTTCAAGAATATGTGCTTCTTGAAATTTCTCACAAGCATCATATAAATCATCATAAGTAAAGGAATTATTTTCATCTTCATCATTGTTTTCAATATTAATAGCGGATAAAGAATTTACCTCCTTAGAAGCAAGGTCTTCTTGAACTCCCATGAGGCATATGTGGGAAACTTCATCGTCGCTTTCTTCGCTTCCAGATGAACAACTGAGGCCATCATAGGTTGCACTGAAACTCTTCTTCTTGTCCTTTCCTCTTCTCTTGTTGAACTTCTCGTCGAGCTTCTTGAGAGGCAATCGGATCTTACATGTCCGAGCTTGTCGCACCGGAAACATCTTAATTCATCATTGTCATCTTTCTCTTTTTCTTTTTCTTTTCTTGAACTCTTCTCCTTTTGGAAGTCTCTCCTGTTTGTTCTTGTAAACTTCTTGAACTTTCTCGTGAGGAGGGAGATATCTTCTCTCATAGCTTTAAGGTTTTCCTTCTCGTTTTCACTTCCACTTCCATTTTCTTGAGTTTTGAAGGCTATGCTTTTCTTCTTGGGATCTTCTCTTGGAGCTTCTTGCTCTTCCGTCTCCCTTTTCTTCATCTTCAATTCAAAAGTAATAAGAGACCCAACTAGCTCCTCCAATCTCATGGTCTCTACATTTTTTGCCTCTTCAATAGCAGTTGTCTTGGGATCCCATGTCTTCGGAAGTGATTGAAGAATCTTGTTAACCATTTCTTCGTTCGAGAAGACTTTACCTAGACCTTCCAACTCATTCATATATTAGTGAATCTAGTATACCTTTCGGTGACGGACTCACCGGGTTTCATTTTAAGGATTCTAGATCACTTAGAAGTAAATTAATTTTGGTCCTTTTCACTTGGGTAGTTCCCTCTTGGGTAACCTCAAGTGTATCCCAAATCTCTTTTGCGGTCTTAAGGGTAGAAAGCCTATTGAATTCATCCGCAGATAGAGCGCAAATGAGGAAATTCATGGCCTTGTAATTCAAAGTGAATTCAGTCTTTTCAATATCTTTCCAAGTCTCATTATGGGTGGTTGGTTCGCTATACCTCTTTTCTATAATCCTCCAAATGCCAAACTCTTGGCCTTTTAGGTAAATCTTCATCATGGCGTTCCAACAACCATAGTTGGCACCATTGAAGTATGGTGGCCTAGATGAGGATTGACCCTCATGATATTGAGTAGAGGAAGATGAGGTTGCCATGGATCTTTTCTCTTTTATATTTCAATTAATAGAAATCTCTATTAAGAGCCTTTAGCTATGATACCAATTGAAATCCCAAAGGGCAACCCAACAGGGGGACAATTGGGTTACTTAAAAATTTCTCCTAAATAACTACAGGGAGTGTGAGATTTAAACCTAGATTATGCTAACCCTTGTTTAATATAAAATTTCAAATTAAGGAAAGAAATTACTAAACACCAAGGAGAAGAGGAGAAGAGTAAAGAGACCACACGGAGATTTTTATAGTGGTTCGGTCACAAACGGACCTACTCCACTACCCAAGGACTTGGTCTTTTTCTTGGGATTTTCCTTCACTATATTGAGATTCCACACGCCGAATCTCCGGGCCTTTACAATAAAATCCGCCTCCGAGGGAACAAACCCTCTTTGCACAACCGCCTCCAAGGAATCAACCCTCTTCGCGCACCGCCTCAAAGGGTTCAACTCCTCTTTGCAAATACAAGAAAGAAAAAGAAAAATGAAAGCTCACAAGCCTCTAAATAGGCAAATACAAATCTCTCAAGCTCAACACAACTCCAAATGATTGCAAATCAAAGTCCTATGGAGTCCTCTTGACTAGGAGTAAATGCAAGGTTAAATGCTTTCAAGAGATTGAAGAAGAATCCTTTTGATTTTGAGAGTACAAGCTCTAGGGTTTGCAAAATGATTGTTCAAAAAGTTCTTTGGATGGTCTTGAATAAGGTTTAAATAGCCCAAGTGCTTTTATGACCGTTTGGGGGAAATACTATAAATATTTGGCCGAGAAAAAGTAAACTGCGCAAGCCCCAACGACTCTTTTTCCAGAGAGGGGCGGTCGACTGAGCTACGGCGATCGCCCGCCCTTATCGGGCACTCATTTTTAATTTTGAATTTTGAACCGCCGCAGTCGACCGGGGTGGCCACGGTCGTCATTCGAGGGCTTCCTGTTTGTTTTATTTTTTTCATTCAAAACCTATACTTGGTTGACCGAGCCAATGGCGGTCGACCGCAAAGACCTTCCTGGATTGCTCCAATAAATATAGGTGCATATCCGTGGTCGACAGGATTGGCCTCGGTCGACCGGCCCGCTTTTGAAAGGTAATTGCTGGAATTCCAGCAACTCTTCCGTGGTCGACCTAGATACCTGTAGACACCCCATTTTGCTTTGCCTTAATCGATAAAGAAATTAGTGTTTTTCCATCGGTTTTCCAATGTCTTTCCTTCCCGCGTCCGTCTGTTACATTTCTAAATATTTTTGGTCGTTTCCGTCGTGTTTTGCATGTTTCCGCCAATTGTTGAGAGGGGTTTTTCGGAAGAATCCAAACCAGAGAGAATTGGGACCCATTTGGTGGGCCCGCATTGAACATTTGTTTAGAATGGGATAGGCAATCCTTGGAATTTACCTTTCCTCTTATTCGGTAGGGCCCATTAGTGAATTCAAAAGGAATACATGTGTAGATAAGGGGTGGGCCCCTTATGTAGGCGAATATTGTAAGGTCCTTATGTTAAAATGGTCGGAAATTATTGATCAATGATCAGACAGCCAAAATTTCTTAGAATATTAATCAGCTCCCTAATCGGCAATCGATTCGTTCGAATGTCTTCGCCCCGACACTTGCCATTTTGAAGAATCTTTAAATTTTGACAAATTTCCAATATTGAACCATAGAAATATTCTCTAAAATCCGTTATTTTGGGAATATTTTACATTTAGGTGTTTGGCCTAACCCTTTTCTAGAATTTTATTTCTCAAATAATTTTCTATTAGGAGTTGTTTGGCCGAATACTTTCTTGGGATTTTATTTTCAAAATAATGGTCTTTAGATGCTTTTCGTCATCATCCAATTTAACCTGTCAATTAAGGGACTAGATCCATCCAAGTCAAATATTTTCCCTGATGGCAAGTCTCCATTTTATCAATATTTTTCCTTAGTGGCTAGGAATATCAATATTCTTTTTGGTAGCATTCCACGTATGGAGTTGCTATTGCATGCAAAAGCACCGTTTCTATACAAGTAAGCATGCAAGTTACTTTTTTTGATCTCATTGAGGTGGTAAGATAGAATACAATCTATGGCAAGATGTGCTATAAATGTTAAGCCTTTACTGGTGCAAGGAAGGTGTTATAAAGGCAATGCTCAATCACCTTGAAAAGGAAGGTCGTGCACTTCCTGTTTTTTTTTTTTTTTTTTTTTTACTTATTGGATGGAAATTTCGAGAGACTTTCTTTCTTATCATCTCTGAATATTGGGCAATCCCTCGTTATTGCTTGGCAAGTTTCCATAGGTACTCTATAAAAAGAAAATTGCACAAATTACACCAAGGGGGGGGCTCTTAAAAAAGAAATTTTTTTTTATTATCAAAGCTCGGTCTAATTTTGGGAGGAGGAGATGAAGTCTTTCCCTGGCATAGAAAGAAAAGGCACAACTCTCTCAGTTCCCAGGCTCAGATTCTGCGGATATAAGGGAGAAGGAAGAAAAGCCCAGGTTTGGGGGATGATTGCTCCACAAGAGCATCAGTTCTAATAAAAAAATACAGGGGATCGTATTTTCTACCTTATATTCACTCATGCTCTGTTTTCACCCTCTCCTTTTGATCCCTCTGTTTTGAATCTTTCTGTTAATCTCACCATCTCTGTTTTCAATCTCTCTGGTAATCTCACTCATCCCTCTCAGCCATCTCTATCGTTCCATCCCTACTTCTCAGAAAACAGAGTGTTGGTTTATTTCAAAAGAAAAAGAAAAGTGAAGAAAACCGAATATCGGTTGTTTCACCATATCTCTCGACCCTTCTGTTTTCTCGCTCACTCTCTCTACCACTTTGTCTTTGCTTCATTCTCATACTCTCTGTCTCTCATTTTTGCTCACCCTATCTACCCATCTGTATCTATCTCACCCACATTCTCAGTTTCTCTCTGTCATATCTCTCTTTGTTCTCTCTCTCAATCTACCTCTCTCTCACTCTCAATCTCTCACCATCTCAAATTCTCACTCTCAACCTCTCACCTTTTTTTCAAAAACAGAGCATCTCTATTTTCATCTACATCTCACCTCCTCTCTCTCAACAGCCCCTCTCAATCTCCTCTCTCTCAACAGCCCCTCTCTATCTCTCTTTCTCGTTCTATCTCCCCAACAGAACCAATCTTCTCATCTCTGTATTTCGTTTCTCTCATCCTTATAAAAAATAGAGTATAGTATTTCATCTCTCTCAACAGCCAACTTTTTCTCTCTGTCATCTCTCACGACAGCCAACTCTTTCTCTCAGTCATCTCTCTCAACAGCCATATCTCACCAGCCATCTCTCTCAATAGCCATCTCTCACAACAGTCAACTCTTTCTCTCTATTATCTCTCTAATTCTCACTCTCTCTCTATCACCTCTCTAACTCTCACTCTATCTCTCTTATCTCTCTCTCTCTACCTCTCTCTCCCCATTCACAGTGGGAAAAACAAAGAAAAGAAAAACAAGAAAAAAGAAAAAGAAAAAAGGAAAGAAAGCGGAGAGGATCGCAGCGTCGGCAGGATTTTCAGATTTTTCGGCTCTTGGACTCGGCAGAGATCTCGACTACAGGTTAGTACACTATTCTCAGATTTTTCCCGGATGATTCGGTATTTTTTTATATTTTTGCATGATTTTTAAGCATTTAAATGAATTTAATTCAATATTAAATGTGTGTGCTCAAAATCACGATCTGCATGGGTGTTTCAATTCCGTTCTGTCTCGAAATTTAATACAATGGTCTACTTAAATAGACTAAAATAACTATCGGATCGGATCGGACATTGGATCAAAGGTTTTCAAAAATTTGAGTGAAGAGTGGAATTTTATTTAAAATAATGGCTGAGAAATTACGAAATTCGAAAAAATAGCCATCTCAGGATGATCTATTTTTTGGAATTTCAAAATTTTCTTGTGTTCATCATGTCAGAAAAAGATTAAAGGACGCTTTCTGGAGTCGTAATTTTCTCGAAAATCGTGTTTTAAAAATAGAAAACTCTTCAAATATATCTTTTTGACGAAGAAAAATAAATTATATACTAAACGGATTCAAAAATTAATGAAATTTCGTGGGAAACTAATATGATACTGGTATATTCTACCATGAAGTTTTGAGAATTTTTGGAATTGGTTTGGTATATTATTTTATGCTTTCTTTGAAAATTATCATATTTTGGGAGAATTTTTATAGACATCAGATCATAGATAAAATTTCCAAAATTTTTACAATAGTCTTATATTCCATATTTGTATTCTCTGTAAAATTTTCAGGTGATTTAGATCTTGTTTCATATGGGATGTAGTGTTAATTCATAATCTGGTCTGAAAATTGAAAAATCCAAAACTGATAGTAAATAGTTTCCAAAATTCATGAAAATCTTACAGCATGCTATTTTTGCTTATATCTTATTACTGTATAAATTTCATTGAATTTAGATTTCTACTTCTAGTAGTTTCTGTGTTATTTTTGTAATCTAGTCTTATTATTGTTAAATCAAAATTAAATATAAGCTTAATGTAAAAATCTGCAAAACTCTTTTAATAAGCTACATCTCATTATATCTTTCTGCTGTAGAAGTTTCAACTCATTTCGAATTCGTTTGCAACAGTTTCACTTCTAAAATCACTCATATGGTTTAAAATTGATAAAATCCATTAAAATATTGAAATTAATTGAAATTCATCTGAAAATCACTAAAGAACCTTAAATCTCTGTCACATATTAATTCCTTAACCCATTGAAACAGAAATCTTAGTATCTTTAGATTTCCCTGGGAAAATGGCCAGTGCATCAATAATCGTATCTCAATTGCAACCGATCTTTGACAATTTGAATATTTAAGCTATAACATGTTGTTGCCTCCGAGGTTACTGTCCACGGAAGTCCTGAGATATGCCAGGCAATAAGATGCTATAACCTAAGTATCAAATTGCACAAAGAAAGAGCGCACGATTCCCTTCCTTGGATGCCATTCTGGGCCGAAATTGGTGAACCCTAGAACCATTGGTATTCCTTAAATGTCCAGAAACCGAAAATCCTTGAAATCTGAAATTAATTAACTTCAAGAACTGAAATCGATTCATCTCGTGTCTTTCGGAACCGTTGGATTACGGTTTCTGTCATAAGAACCCTTAGAGCCCAATTTAGGAACACTGGTGTCGTGTCTTGTCCTAAGTTTTAGGGAGTCTTAGGTTTTAGGAGTCCTAGAGTTAGGAGTCCAGCCTCATCACGTACGTTTGCTATGGATAGCAATCATGCCCTAGGTCTAGTTACACTAGTCACCCAATCTTTCCCTAGGACAAGCCTAGTAAACTAGGATGTAGGCTAACCTGCATTAGTCTAAGGAACAACTTGCATTTAGATAAGAATCATATAGCATCTTAGATGAAATCCTAGGATAATAAAATCCTCAACTTGAATTAAATAACTTCTTTTAAAACTGTTGAAACAGTCAATCCCGTCAAGGTCGGTGTCTTAGTTGAGTTAGGCATAAGTAGCTTAGCTTAGGTGCACCGAACTACGTCGACTCTGATCCCAGTGAGGCTTGGGTACGTAGGCAGCTTGGATGTCTGATGGCATACCAACCGCGAGTCGGCTCCACAACAAATTGTGGGGTTTTGTATATTAATTTTCTTGTAAATGCTTAATTAAATCACTTAGGATTTTCCATGAAATTAGAATTTTAGGAGAACTTTCATTTAGATACAAATAAATAAATCAAGATACACGTTTAGGATTCACACTGAAATTAGATCATAGGATGCATGTCACGTAGTTCGCACATTAACAGAGAGTTGAATGAGCCATTTAAAATAAATTTAAAAGAGTTGGCTTTTGGAATCGAAGACCGATTATCGGGCAGGAATGGTGCATGTGGTGGATAATTCCCCATACCTTCCATTCTTGTAACCAGGTAGCGAGTCTAGATTTCTGGTTAATTATGGGTCCTAGATCTCACATCTAGGTGGCGACTCTGTCAGCCTCTTTTATGTGGAATTCGGATTACCTCAGTGATCCCAAGTTCATGTAAAAGACGAATTAAAATCAATAATAAAAATGCACACGCCAATCGCATGGGTACGAGAGACCAAGAGAGAGCGTGGCGTCTCGCGCGCCGCGACCCTCACGCGGGATCGGGTCCCACAATACCCCGGTCAACTGGCCCTGCTTTGAAATTTAGTTTTACAATTTAAAACTTTGAGGCAATGGGCTAAGGTCTTTGGGCTTTTGTCTTATGTTTTCAAATACTTTTATAAGTTTGTCAAAATATGTTTTAAAGGGTTTTGAAAACATAAATCCATGCAAATGACTCCATGTCAAGAGGACTCTATTACACACTACATGAACCTTGAGTCTTCTTGTGTCTTCTTGAGTCTTTGTCTTCTAGGCACTTGCATGAGATGTTCACTTGGAAGAGTCTTCTATCTTGCTTTTGTGCATGTGGTTTCTTTGAGTCTTCAATGCTTGTAGGATGACCACCAAGGCTTGACTTGCTCCAAGTTGAG
Source organism: Tasmannia lanceolata (assembly GCF_043159265.1). Lineage (NCBI taxonomy): Eukaryota > Viridiplantae > Streptophyta > Magnoliopsida > Canellales > Winteraceae > Tasmannia > Tasmannia lanceolata. The sequence continues at coordinate 6,729,741 of NW_027518688.1, read as the reverse complement.
TCCTTCTTCTCTTTACTTTTAGTGATGACTTCAATGATTCATGTCTTGATCACAACACTAGAGGAACCATTAGTAATCTACCATCAATTTGGGTTTGTTGATCATCAAAATATGAATGGGTTGCACCCTTGGGCTTACAGGTGCTTATTACCTTCCCCAATTGTAACCACAATCCTTACCTGGATATCTGTAATGACAATGCCTTAAGCAAACAGAGTAAAATATAAGGTTCTAGGCCCAGTGCAATGGAAGCCCTGATTACTATTCTTCTAACAAAATTCGAGTCGTTACTCATTTCGTTGGAAGAATAGACACGGGTCCTAGGCCCTAACCTAGGTGGCGACTCTGAATTCTCTTTATCTCGTGAAGTTAAGACCTTGGTCCCGAGTTCGTAAGATACGCAGATCAAATAACACCCCCTATGTAAAACCCGATTGTGGTGATCCCCTGTCGTCCTGCACAAACACGGGAAAAAACCGGCTTCCACAGACTGGCGACTCTGCTGGGGATGATAAAAGAACACGATAATCCCTTTCAGCAGGTCTATTATTAAAATGAAAAAGTTGTAGCTCTATATGGCTACATTGGCATTTTTCAAGAATTTGAAATCAACTAATTTGATTTTTTCTCCGTTCTTAGGGTTATCCTTAACCTGATATAGCCTTCAGGGGTATTCGCAAGCTGCAAAATTTTTCACAAGTTGCGAACGCTCCAGACAAACGAAAATAAAACAAGTGTTAGATTTGCTTTCCAGTACATATACACTTGCTGTGCCTTTTTACAGGGATTGCTAAGAGCCAATGCTCAAAATTATCGCAAAATTGCCGAGAGCCAATGCTCGTAATTACGGAAAAATTGTTAGAGTCAATGCTCGCAATTAAAATTTCACGAAAAAGCCCCGGGAGGCACTTAGGTTTACCCCTTCGTTTTAATTTTCATGCACACACCATGGGAGTTCATTGCCCAATTGCATACCTATTTACCCGGGAGTGACTAGCCCTTGGAATGAATTCAGTTGTATTTGGGATTTCATCACACGAATCTGCTGGTCTCGCATCCATTTGCGGTGAAAGCACCACCACTTTTCACGTTGCCCTTGTGGTGGCATTAAAAAGATGATGTATTAACTTCACACCTGTAGACACCCCATTTTGACCGGACTCAAATTCGTAGCGTTTGTTTGAAACCTTATCAAATCAGTGAGTTGGGATCCCAAATTGAACCCTAGGGTAGCTTAAGGTCTCCCGTGGGTCTCCGTAAAATTTTGTTGAGATCGAGTGCGTTTGCTCAGTGAACGAGCCAAGAGAGTAAGTGCAATGCAGACCAGAAGGGAGGTGAAACATCTGAAAAGGGGGTTGTCCACAAGAGAAGGAGGCGATTATATCACGTTTGTATAAAGGAAAAAGGGGGTTGAATCAGCCTATTCGGAGCCGAGCCAAGTTCGCGCGCTCAACAAATTTTGTGCGCCTAGCAATTATGGGAGTGCCAATATCAGCAGCCATTGTTTTAATATATATATGAAAAATCAAAGAAAAAAAAGGGGAGAATTCTCATTTTCGTTCCAGAGAGAAAAGGAGCGAGAGATTTTGTTTCATTTTCTTCATTCTCTGATCTAGCTCCGATCATCCGCCGGCCATCTCCTTTTCTCCGGCCCCACCATCTTCTCCCCTCCGGCTCCATCTCAGCCGCACCACCTCCACCTCTATCCCACCACCTGCAACCACCCAAACCCTCTCAAACCCACCTCCAAAACCCGAGCACCATCGGCCCAATCACCCAGCTTCGGCCAAGACCCATTCTCCGATCATCTTCTCCGGCGGTTCCGCCGGAGATACAATCCCAAACCCCTTTCTTCACCGAACCCCAATTCTAGAACCCCATCCCATCTCAGACTCTCTTCTTCTCTATTCTCAAACCCTAAACCAGATCTGACGATTTCTCCTCATTATTTCGTTTCCAGCAGAGAGAGAGAGAGAAAAGGATATTCTTCTCCGACGAAAATTTCGTCGGAATCCGATCATCACCACTTTAATTAATCTCCTACTTCAAACCTCATAAACTCTGCCTCAGATCCGAGATCTCAGATCCGAGAATAGCGAGGGAGGAAGAGCTGATTTTCGCAAAAATTCGAAAGAAAGAGTGAGAGAGGTGGAGAGAAGTTTCTCTTCTCCGGTGGCTTGACCGGAACTCCGGTCAAATCATGTTTCACAGGTTATTTTCTTCTTTCCTCAGCCTATCTCCGGTTTGAAAAACTCTAGATCTAAGCCTTAAACGAGATCCGAAACCTTTTTTCTATTCCGATCATCTTCTCCGGCGGAAATCCTGTCGGAATCCGGTAATTTTGCCCAAGATTCATTAGATCCGGTCATTAATCTTGGAAAGAGAGAGAGAGAGAGAGAGAGAGAGAGAGAGAGAGGGATAGAGAAAGTTTGAGAGATGGAGGTGAGCAAAGAAAATCTCAGATCTGAGAAAGAACCCTCAGATCTAAGATCTGAAATGGAAGGATTTGTTTCGATTAGGTTTTCCCTAATCTGAAAAAGGATAGAAAGAGAAGAGAAAACCTAGCCCCAAACCTTAATCCATTCATCTTCATCTGTAACCCTAACTCGGGATCACGAGTTCAAATCCACCATCTGCTTGTGAATTGAAGCAAAATTCTAGCTAGGAAGGTTTCATTAGAGGAGGCTTGGCGTGGAATTGCAAAGGTCAGAGCTAAAATTGTTGTGTAATTGAGATTCAGGTAACATTTCTAACCTTGCTTGTATTGATAAAATGCTTGCGATGGCTGACTTTGCTCTGTCGAAAGTAGGGTATCGGTTCATAAATTTGGACGTAATATGGTGTAAATTGTGTTGGAGGTGAATTGGAAAGTTATGTGTGTTCAATGGATGTAGGAAATCAGATGATCGCTCTACTCCATGTCGAGGGTATGAGTACCATCTGATTTCACAGGAGATCCCTTGTCGAGGGTTTGATTGTGTGCTTTATTTGATCTCGTTTCTTTACCCCATGTCGAGGGTGCGGGAGTAGGAATTATTTGATCCCTTTCTTTTCTTTTATCTTTAGAACATTCTTGGGTTTATTCAAGCTTGATATTGTTACACTTGGATTGGTCATTCCCTTGCAAAATTTCTAGATCTGAATTTCATTTGGTCAGGTTCTATGATTTCCTTTAATGATGTGTGAATGAATATTCATTGAAATTAATATTGTGGGAATCTGGAGTCAAATGTATAACTTTGTAGCTACTCATATTCAATCATGTTCTTCCACTTGATCTGTTGTGAGAATTGTTTAGAAGTGCTGAAATACATCACTATTCTGTAAGTAGTAAGATAGCAAGTTGACATGAATTGATTTAGTTCGGTTTGTTTATTTGGAAGAGAAATGCCCCATCAGTTAAAAAGTGGCTAGGGCATTGTTGCAGATTTGATCCCAAATTGTCAGTCATATGCTCGGTATTTTGGAAGTTTATTGATAGTATTATATGCTAGTGATGCTCCTCTCATAGTGTTTGTACAGTAGAACTGAAGCTTTCATATTCCTTCATTACTGAGTCAAAAGGATACAGCATGAATTCACTTTATTGTGCTTCTTTAATTAGCTGAAAATTAATGTAGTCTAGTGTCTGAATTGAAGGCTATGGTTTCATTTCAGTTGGAAGTTCATTGATTTTTGAGATATTCTGAATAGTCCATAATGAATTCTCTTATTATACCATTCCCTTCACAACAGATAATGCTTATGCTATGAACAGGATGGAATAAGTATGGTGTTGCATTTTGGAAATGGTATAGTACTACTCATGTATGTCTGTTGAATGAGTTGATAAATGGCTGTGAATTACTTTTCTATGGAATCCCTTAACAAAGCCTCATTTGATATTTAGTCCTTGGGTAGGGGATGCTTGAATGTTCAATTGTATCAATACCATGTATATAAAAAAAATGTATTGGTATTATAAATTGCATCAGGTTTTAGTCTGTTCGAAGAGTTATGATGACTTTGTATGGGTTGGCATTCCTTAGGGGGACTTGCCTAGTCTTTTAGATGTCTTTTAGATATTAATAGCCCCATTCATTGCTGGGGCGATGAAGGCGTTAGCCCAAGCCCATTCTTAGGGGACTTGCTCAGTCCAAATAGAGCTCCCCTCCCTTTGTATAGTAGACTTTAATAGTCTTTTAGACACCGATAGAAATTAGACCCCTACTAGGAGACATGCTATGTCTCATTAGGCCATGCTCCTTTGGAGACGAGCCTCATTTAGAGCCTACCCTCAGGGAGGTTGCCTTGATTTTGATAGATAATGTACCCATAGGAGGCATGCCTTGCCTCATTTATAGAGCCCCTATTTGGAGACAAACATTGTCTCATTTAGAGGATTTCCATTTTTAGAAGGCTTACCCAGCCTTATATTAGAGCAGATCATTTTGGAGAGTCTTTGAATCATTCCTCCTTTAAGTTGTAGTATTAGAGAGCCTTTGGCTCATTTGTCTTCGTTAGTGGTTTTTATTAGAGATTTGTTGACTCACTCGTCCTTTGGATAGCATTGTTACAGAGTCGTTGACTCCCTCGTCCTTCAGGTAGTGTTGTTGGAGAGTCTTTGACTCAGTTGTCTTTAGGTGGTTATTAGAGAGTGTCTGACTCATTTGTCCTTAGTAGGGAGTCTTTGACTCGGTTATTTGACTCGGTTATCTTGCTTAGCAGTATTATTGGAGAGTCTTTGACTCATTCATCTTTTCGTGGTGTTATTAAAGAGTCCCTGACTCATTTGCACCCCTCTTTAGTGTAATTAGTTAGGAGTTTCTCCTTTAGAGTTGTCATCATTCTACTTTGATTAGAGACTAACTCAGTCTTATTAGAGCTTTGCTTGTTTGAAATCTTAGATTTGTCTTCTCTGTTCTTGGGGCACTTCTTTACGTGTTGTGGTTCGTCTCTTTAAGACGCTTGTTGTTTGTTCGGGGTTTCCCCTTTTGATTTAGGGCTTTGCCCTAGTTTGTGGTTATGCTTGCGTATCCCCTTGAAGGGTGAAAACATTTAAGAATCCAAAAGCATTAGAATATTTTAAAATCCAAAAACATCAGAAATTCGAAACTCAAAAACATTTGAAAACTTTAAAAATGTCAAAAACATTGAAAACTTTAAAAAATGTCAAAAACATTTGAAAAACATTAAAAACCTTAAATCTTTTGGATTGTTAGGTTTTAATTAGGAGAGTTTGTTTCGAACTACGTTAGCTTGATCCTCTTTCACGAGGTACGTAGTGCAGCTTGGGATCTTTATCCCAAGTCAAGCCAAACTTTTTGTAAATAGCATTTTAAACCTTTTTGAATAAGCAACCTTTAAAACCCTGTTTTCAAAAGATCTTCCTCTAGAGTTAGGAGTTTCTCCTAGATAGAGAGTTTTAGAGTTAGGTATTTCTTTTGATAGTTTGTTTGTTTGTTTGTTTGTTGTGTGCTTGTTTTAGAGTTAGGGGTCTGTCCTAGAGTTATAGGAGCGCCTCCGTCCGGTCAGTCGACGATCCACATCGCCGAGTGATGATTAGAATAGGATACGTTAGTCTACCCTTTGTTTTCCTTAGGAAATATAGCCTAGTTACACATAGGTTGTAGGAATCACCTGCATTAGCTTATGGCTAATCTGCATTTAGTTAGGGCATATAGGGTGTCCTAAAATTCACAATTCACTGGAATTTAAATAATCGTACAAGAAACTTTAATAACTGGTCCGGTCTTTTAGATCGAGTCTAGGATAGAGGTCTAGGTGTCTTAGGCATCCTAGCTTAGAATAGGCGCGAAGAACTACGTGGCTCTGATTCTTGCGGAGGCGAGGATACGTAGGCTTCTTTGGATGAATACCAGACCATCAGAAGACTCGGGCCAATCATTTAGAGTCTTAGGATTTGTTGTGTAGTTATTGTATGTTTTGATGTGTTTTCTTACTTTCTTGTATTGATCCTATACCTTTAGCTATAGCTTGCATGTGTTTGCACATCACCCATTAGGCATGTCACTCATAACCTAGCTATGCTTAGGTGACACATCTTTCATTTTATTTTATGTGTGCTTTTTATCTTTATCCTTAGAAAATGCATGCTTAGGTAGACGACTCCTGAGGATTGTTCCCATTTCACATGATTTTTACCCAAACTTCTTTGAAGTTAATAATAAATGGCATAAGAGACCAAGTGCTTGCACTCGGACGAATTGGAGGTGCTCTTCAGACCTTCTCCATTCGTAACCAGGCACGAACCCATATATATTTCTGGTTATCCATTGCACAGAGGATTTGATTTTAGGGTTCCATGGCATATCCATGGATGGCGACTTTGAGTTTATTTTAGGTATGTCTCGGTTTCGAGCCTTGGCTCCGGATCAAGACATATCTCTTTCTTTTTATATCGCCACTCATGCTATGCTATGAGGGTGGCATCCGTTTTGAGAGTTCCTTGGTAGAGCTCTCCATTCACGTGGATGATCCAGAGGGTGTCAGGGAATAGTTCCCTCGCCTATCTCGGATCGAGGTCCACAACACCGTGCTGGGTTACCCCTGGCAAGTGTCGTTTAATCACATTGGCAAGAGGGACCTTCAAGCCTTCATCCCCTGCATAGCCCAGCATATTGTGCACTTAGATGTGACCGTGTCCTGTCTAAGGACATGTTGAGCTTAGAATTAGGTAAGCCTACTAGTTACTCTCGAGATATGTGAGTGTCATCCAAAATAGGAATACAATATACCTCTAGCCCACTGCGGGCATGTTGAGCGAGTCTAGAAGGTGTTCCCGGGTTGCCACAATTATTGCTTGGGATGTCATTACCCTAGCCCGATGCGCACTCGGTCGCAGCTTACTTTTACCTAAGGGTGTCAACGGATCCACTTCGGGTCGGATCCACCTGTCACAGTCATGATCCATTCAAATTCCTTATCGGTCAGGTCGGAGTCGGTTTGTTCTTTGGATCCTAGTTTCCATGTCATGATCACGATCCATTTTAATTCGGACCGTCCATCGGAGTGTCCTGTTATGTCCCAGTAAGCTAAGTAAACAATTATTTTAAAAAAAAGAGTAAGAATTGCAGTCCACTATTAGTGTGTCTCTATGCATTTTCTTCAACTAAATTAAAAATTTATCTATGTTTAATCTATGTGTAAAATAATGCTTGTAAACAATAAAACTAATCAAAATTACATACATGAATATAATGTATAACTATTATCAAAGAATAAATTACCCTAAAACACCTCTCTCTTTTCTTTTGTGAAAGTATGAAATGAAACGACTGAAATGAGTGAAATCGCATTACCATCCAATTCACTAAGTGATAAGAGAGATTTTGACCAAAATACCCTTCATAGAACGGTTAGCATTAACAAAATTTGGAGGGTATTTTTGCAAAACATTTCGGATTGTGACTATCCAATGGGCATCTGTGGCGTGTCCATACCCAATCCAAAATTTTTCGGATCCCAGATTTGATGATCCAAAAATGCCCATGGATCCTATTCATATGTTTAGATCCCGTTCATTAACTTTCAGATTTGGACGATCCATCGGACCGTTCGGATCCATTGACACCCCTACTTTTACCCAAGATTAAAGGTTACTTTTAACCTTTATTAGTCATGTTTGCAAACCCATACTGTCGAATTCCTTGGATAAGCAACCATTGTACCTTGGAGGGATGTTCGTCCTACGGTTAATACGCTTAACCAAAAGACCCTCATTCTGGTCCCATCTTTCAAAAGTTATTGCAATCCCTCAAATCACCTCCTTATCCAGACCATCTTGGTCTCAGCCTCGTCCGGCTCTACTGCTTTTTGAGTCTCGATTCCGCCCTAACTATCATTATAGTCAAGACAGCGAAGCTCTGTCCAAATAATGTCCATTTGTCCATAGACCTGCCTAGATCACCCTGGTCAAATCCTTTTGGAGTCATCTCTCCACATAGAGATAAACCTTCCTTGATCTCTTTTTATGGTTAAGAGCGGAGGAGCTCTGCCCAAATAAATATGTCTTCTTGTACGAAAATGATCCTGTCATGACCAATGTTATGGTCACAGTACCGAGCTCTGCTCAATCCAGGTCAGCCTTTTCGAAAAGTTAGACTCATTTCCTGACCTCTGTTTTGGTCAATAGCAGCGGAGCTCTGCCCAACTTAACCCATCTTCTGGTACGAAGATAACCCTGTCATGACCATTTGTCATGGTCACAATACTCGAGCTCTGCTCAAATTCCAATCCGTCTTTTCAAAAAGTTAGACCCATTTTTGAACCATTTGTTGTGGTTCATGGCGGCGAAGCTCTGCCCAAACTAACCCATCTTCTCATACGAATATAATCCCTGTCATGACCATTTGTTATGGTCATAGTACCCGAGCCCCGCTCAAATTCCAATCCATCTTTCTGAAATGTTAGACCCCTCTTTTCCAAACCATTTGTTATGGTCTGTGGCGGCGAAGCTCTGCCCAAATCAACCCATCTTCTGGTACGAAGATAACCTTGTCATAACCATTTGTTATGGTCACAGTACCCGACCTCCGCTCAAATCCAATCCATCTTTCTGAAAGGTTAGACTCATTTCCAAACAATTTGCTTTGGTCTGTGGTGGCGAAGCTCTGTCTAAATCAACTTGTCTTCTTGTACGAAGACAATCCTGTCATGACCATTGTTATGATCACAGTATCCGGGCTCTGCTCAAATTCAAGTCAGTCTTTCCGAAAGGTTAGACTCATCCCAATCACACCATTAAAGTCAAGACAGCGACAGAAATTTGCCTAAATTGTCTTCATCTTCCCCTCGGTAGATGGTCTTTTTCTGACCAGTGTTTTGTTCCTAAAGTCAGGAGTCATAGTCAGGTCATGTTGTCTTCACTTTTTGAGACAACCCTATCCCGTCCATTTTGTCATCCAAAGTGTCGAATCTTTGTCCATTTACCATCTCAAGATCAGGGTGGTCTCAGGTCTCAATTCTAATCTTTCCAAGGATATTTTCCCAGTCAGTGACTGTAGGGGTGGACCTCGCTTTCAGCTCCTCGAATGTCAAGATTCTGTCAAAATTCTGTTAAAATTTGAGAAAATTTATAAAAATTACAAACAAAATACAAAAATACAAAAGCAAATGTTTTACCGTGTTTTTTATCTCTGTCTTATGTATAGATAGATCATGGACAGCAAGGAAGAATTGGATGATTGGATTCACAACTTCGATTTCGTTGAAAATTTTAGTTTCAGCCGATGTGTCACCAACCCCTTCGAGCAGTACTTTCCTTTACTCCCTTCCATTCAAGTCGATTGGAATTTTCTCAGAGCTACTACTCTGTGCTGGGATAAAGACAGCCATGTTTTTCGTGTCAGATTAGAAGAAATCTGTCCCACCTATGAGGAATTATGTACCTTGCTCAGGGTACCAGAGGAAGGACCCTCTGTCAGACTTGTTGTCAGGTCATGTTATGTTCAACGAGTTAAGCAACTTTTCTGCACCCAAGGGCAAGACCCCTCAGACTTCATGACTTCAGAAGGAGTTCTCGTCAACCAGTTAATTGACGCCTTTTCTCCTGCTCGGGACATGGATGATCTTGTTTATCAAGCAGCTCGGCATAGGGCTCTCTTATTTTGAGTACACGCCAAATACCTCATAAGGCAGAGTTCCGGCGAAGCTTCTTTTGGCATTCTTAGTATATTGGATCAGGTCCTGATAAAGCCAATCCCGTACCTATCATTGTAGCCGAAACTCTGAATGGATTAGACAAAGTCCAAGAAAATTCTGCCCGTCAGTTTACAGGGGTATTTTGGTTGCTTTTGGTCAAATAGGGGTATTTTGGTCGAAAAAGTTGTTTTTCTTAAAGAGGGTGGCTCAACCATGTGTTGGAGATGCACCATAATTTCAAATGGGCTGGGTGCATCCATAAAAAATTTGAATTTAAAAGATTTCATTGAAAAAGCTCGAAATACCCATCATAAAGCCCAATGGGTTAAAGCCCACAAAGTGGGAGGCCCATGTGGACCCACCCATGTGGGTCAGCCACATAAGTGGGCGCCCCACATGGGTGGTCCCACATGGTTGGGCGTCCAATACTTGTGGATAAGGATGAGTTTTTTTTTTTTTAAAGAAAGAAAAAGGAAAGAAGAAAGAATGGGATGTTATTTAAAGGGTTTCCAATCAAGAAGCAATCTAGAATATTCTTTTGGTATAATTAGAATACCTTGCTTTGCAAGGAATCCTAATTAGAAGCAACTCTAATTTAGATAGAGGAAAAGATTGGAAACTAACTAAAGTTGGAGTCCTCACATTGGAAGCTTCCTATTCTAATGAAACTCTATCATTTTTTCTATGGAAAACCAACACAACCCTAGGGGAGGGGGATCCAAGAACATCCTACCTTGCTCTCCTTCAAGAAAAAACGTCCCACTTTTCTTCGGTGTTGAGGTCATCTTCCATATTTGTTCTATATAAAAAAGCCATTGGATTTCTTCTTCTTCTTCTTCAACACACATCATATTGGATTATATTCAACGATCCTTGGGGTTTTCTATTACGTTTATAAGGGTGTGTCAAACCGTATATCTTGGATATACACACCCTAGAGACAAGGAGAACGATCAACGGTTAGTATTCATCCTCCATCTAATTTAAGAACAAGAAAAGCATTTTAGGTTAGAATTTTGGGATTTCTTTGTGTATATGGTGTATATGGATGTATTTTTTATTGAAATTATGATATGACATGTGGTGCATCATATTATTCTCAAATCTAAATTTTTACTGGAAAACTAAAATTCTATAATTAAAAATTAATTTTCTTTCGATTTTCTTTCGGTACGAGTTAAAACTCGATTTTCAAAGCAAGTGGTTCAAATCATGGGTTTTTTCCAAATCTAATTTTTTTTTAGATTAAAATACATTAAAAACCTCTGGAAAATAAAATTTCCAGCCACGTTTGATTCGTTTTGATATCGATTTTGTTTTTCGAACGGTAGCCTAGAAAGGGGTATTTTTCGACGACTAAAATCAAATATATAGCAAAACAACTCAAAATTGGATGAAATTTTGTTTCCAGTCATTTTTTCATATTTTCAGATGATTTTTTGAATTAATTTAATGCTATTTTTAATTGTTTTAAAATTGATTAAATCTTAATAAATACCAACGGATTTGAAAAGTCACGAAGCTTTCCAGATCATTAGTTTAAACATATTTGAAATTTTTTGTAGAGTAAAATTCTGAAAATTAAATTTCCTATATGGTGATATATTTGAAACATCGTTTTGCATGCGGTAAGGGTTTTTCATATTAAAATTAATATTTTTCAGAATTTTTCTATTCCAACCAGTAACATCTGTTACTGGAATGATGAAAAAAAATATTCATTAATTTTCAAGAGGTTTAAATATGTATTTTAAATTTTTTATGATGCTTCAGCTTAGAATTTCAAGGAAACCATTGATTTTTCAATGAAAATTGAGTTCTTGAAAATATACTGATTTTTTGAATTCTGAAATTTGGAGGTAAAATAATATAATTTACATCTGATCTACCACGATTTTTTCATAATTTTAGGATAACAGTAAGTATTACTTATGATTTTATTTTCTCAAATAGCCCGTTATTGTTAGGTCTGGAATATGCAGCAAATCGTAATAAAAATTAAATAAATTTTTACAGTAGGCTACTATCATTATTATTATATTACTGTAAAATGTTGAACTAATTTGGAATACGTTTACAATATATTTCTTTATAAAATCACCAATCTAGCCTAATTTTGATAAAATCATTTAAAAATTCAATTTAATTCTAAAGATCATGAAAAGTTCCAGAACGCCCTAATTTTCTATAATACATCTAATCCTAAAGTTAAGTAAATAGAAACCTTACAAATCTATAACTTCCTTTGTAAACCTGCTATTCTAGATTAGTTTTGATGCAAGGGTTGAATTCATAATTGTTTCCTTATTGCGGTCAACCTAAGCTTTTTATCATCTAAACTAAATATATTGTTGGCTCCGAGGTCTTTTTTCACGAAAATCCTGAGAAAATGCCAGGTGACAATATATCATAGTTTATTTGCTGAAAAGTGTAAGGGTAGAAAGCACGATTTCCTTCCATGAATTCGACCTACGCATGGAGTTATTCAACCCTTAGAGCCTTAGGTTTTTCCTGAATTTTAGATGTTGGGAATCCTTATAAAATAGAAAAATCATTCACTTAATAAAATTGGGTTGGGCAAACCCAAGTTCAAATTGATCTTGGAACCGTTGAATTGCGGTCCCACCTCGTAGGACCCCTTGGAGCCCTTTTAGGAACAATTACGCCACGTCGTGTTCTAGGTTTCAGGGTGTCCTAGAGTTAGGAGTTCAGCCTCATTACGGCCGGTCGCTATTATTAGCAACTGACCCTTAGATTAGTTTCACTAGTAAACCTCTTTTCCCCAATAGGACAAGCCTAATTAACTAGGATGTAGGGCCCACCTGCATTATTTTAGGGAACATCTTGCACCTAGATAGGGCCATAAAATATCTTAGATGAAGTCCTAGGATAATAAAATCTACTCAACTTGAATTAATTAATTTCTCTTAAACTGTTGAAACAGTCAGTTCAATCTAGATCGGTGTCCTAAATGTCTTAGGCATGTAGGTTAGTTTAGGCCACCGAACTACCTCGAGTCTGATCCCAGTGAGGCTTGAGTACGTAGGGAACTTGGATGCTTAGATGGTATACCAAGCACGAGTCGATCCTACACACACTTCAGTAGGATTTTAGGATTTTCTTTTATTTATTTCTTGATCATTTTCAAACCCTAAATTAAATTAATTAAATCACTTAGGATTTTTGCCAAATTAAATTTTAGGAGAACTCTCACACAGATTGAACCAAACCGAATCAAGAGAATCGAAAGATACATTTAGGAATCACATTGAAATTAGATTATCTAGGATGCATGTCCCTTAGTTCACACATCAATAGAGTTTAAATGAGCCTTTAAAAGAAATTTAAATGAGTTAATCTTTAGAATTCAATACCGGATTATCGGGCGAGAATGGTGCATATGGTGGCAATCCACCATACATTCCATTCTCGTAATCATGTAACAAATCTTGACTTCTGGGATCGCAGATCATTGCAGTGTCAGTTGTGGGTCCTAGGTCCCTTACCTTGGTAGCGACTCTGGTAATTCTCTTTTGCGTGAAATTCGAATTTCTTTTGTGATCCCAAGTTCACGAAAAAGATGATTTATATTAATAATAAAAAGCACACGCCATTCGCGTGGGTACGAGAGACCAAGAGAGGGAGGTGGGTCGTGCTCCTCTCGCGAGATCGGGTCCCATAGACTGGTGACTCTGCTGGGGACCACCTAACGTCATTAAGATTTCAAAGGATAACTCATTTGGATTTATTTTAATTGGCTTATAAAAACTCTATTTTATATGCTTGTGTTGCTTTTTGATATATTAGTTTGTATGTTTTGCTCTATTTTCTTATCACACTGTACTGCAAACTAAATCTAATAAAACTTGAAGGCATCGTAGATTGCGAGAACTTATTTCACACACTTATATCACTTGCATCCAAACCCTTGCATCTCACATACACATACGTCTTATTTAGGAATCCGGAGTGTTATCTAGCATGGTTGACTGGAATTTCATCATCTGATGCCTCTGTGTTATAGAAGCATTCCACTCTTACAAGCGTAAACGGATCCGCTTGTTTACGTACTGATACTCCGGATACTAGTACAGTATATCGAATACGGATTCGCGCTAAGGGAGCCCTTCGCCTTACTCCTAGATTACTCCACACATGCATATAGTACGAACACGCGTGCACCACGTGTGTGAGCCTAAATTAAAATATCATACCTATTTGTGTCTAGATTAGGCCAGAGTCCATCTTCCAATGGCTACGATCGGTCCTTAGGTACACAAACAAAGTCATGAGTCGAGATCCTATCTCCACTCCGCTAAATTAGGATTATAATTGATGCCTTCAGGTAACACCAGATAAGATGTAAGAAGATTAAAAGCTTTTCCTTTGGGATTAAGATATAAATCTCATCTTTCCCAAGATCTCATAGGTTAGTCTCTTCTTGATCTATCCTTCCACATCGATCATGCGCGATCTCGCCAAAGCATTCGATCATAAATTGTGGTTTCTCTCCTAGTGGTCTAGCCATACCTCTGTCATCCCTCATCTCTTCCTATTCAATCCCACCATTTTAAAATTCCCTCTTATTCAATTCCATAGTTCTCAAATTCTATAAATTCCTTCTTTCATTTAGACATGTCATTCCCTATCAATGTGTTCCATCATTCTTAGTCTTAGGTTATCCCAATTTGTCTAATATGATTAGCCTTGGCTAGGAAAATCCATTTTTTGGGTTATATAGTCTTCCTCGTGGATCGTTACCTTAACGTCAACCATCCAGTCTTTATCTTCTAAATCTTATTCTATGTGTGATTTAATTCTCCTTTTCCTATCATTATATGTCATGCATCTGGTGTCTTAGAGTTTTCCTAAACCATTTTATTCATTTAGGATAGGGTTTCCCTTCTCGGTCGTTCAACTTAGGTTATCATTCTCTTAGATTCATTGCATCCCTAGTTTAAGGATAATTCCTTCTCACCCTAGGGGCAACCCTGTTCATGATAATATGTTAGGCCCTTCAGAGTTCATTCTGATAGTCCTTAAACTAGGGGCATTCCCCTGCACCGTTATGTCTTCATCATCATATTCACCATCCCTATTGTGTGCTTGGCCTATAATCATTTTTCAGTCATTGAGTAGAAAACACTCCTTGAATGTTAAGCTTATACCTTGTGTTCATTGTTTCCATTTTAGGAAGTTGACACCATAAATAAACCCACTACTCTTAGGGTTCAGATCTCTTCGCGGTTGAGAGGAGACTTGTTGTGGACCCCGATCCTGAGATAGAGGTGAGGGAACGGGTCCCTAACACCCTCTGGATCATCCACGTGTGAATAAGAGCTCTGCCAAGGAACTCTCGAAACGGATGCCACCCTCATAGCATAGCACGAGTGGCGATATAAAAAAAGAGATATGTCTTGATCCGGAACCGAGGTTCGAAACTGAGACATACCTAAAATAAACTCAGAGTCGCCATCCATGGATATGCCATGGAACCCTAAAATCAAATCTTCTGTGCAATGGATAACCAGAAATATATATGGGTTCGTGCCTGGTTACGAAAGGAGAAGGTCTGAGAGCACCCCCAATTCGTCCGAGTGCAAGCACTTGGTCTCTTATGCCATTTATTATTAACTCCAAAGAAGTTTGGGTAAAAATCATGTGAAATGGGAACAATCCTCAGGAGTCGTCTACCTAAGCATGCATTTTCTGAGAATACAAATAATAAGCACACATAAAATAAAGTGAAAGATGTGTCACCTAAGCATAGCTAGGTTATGAGTGACATGCCTAATAGGTGTCTAAGTTCTGATGTGCGAACACATGCAAGCTACAGCTAAAGGTATAGGATCAGTACAAAAAAAGAGTAAGAAAACGTATCAAATCATACAATAACTACACAACAAATCCTAAGACTCCAAATTATTAGCCCGAGTCTTCGGATGGTCTGGTATTCATCCAAAGAAGCCTACGTATCCCCGCCTCCACGAGAATCAGAGCCACGTAGTTCTTCGCGCCTATTCTAAGCTAGGATGCCTAAGACACCTAGACCTCTATCCTAGACTCGATCTAAAAGACCGGACCAGTTATTAAAGTTTCTTGTATGATTATTTAAATTCCAGTGAATTGTGGATTTTAGGACACCCTATATGCCCTAACTAAATGCAGATTAGCCCTAAGCTAATGCAGGTGATTCCTACAACCTATGTGTAACTAGGCTGTATTTCCTAAGGAAAACAAAGGGTGGACTAACGTATCCTACCCTAGTCATCACTCGGCGATGTGGATTGCCGACTGACCGGACAGAGGCGCTCCTATAACTCTAAGACAGACCCCTAACTCTAAAACAAGCACACAACAAACAAACAATCAAACAACCTATCAAAAGAAAAACCTTAACTCTAAAACTCTCTATCTAGGAGAAATATCTAACTCTAGAGGAAGATTTTTTAAAAAACAAGATTTTAAAGGTTTTTGAAGAAGATTTGAAACATTATTTACAAAAAGTCTAGCTGGACTTGGGATATAAATCCCAAGCTGCACTACGTACCTCGTGGAAGAGGATCAAGCCAACGTAGTTCGAAACGAACTCTCCTAACTAAAACCTAACACTTCAAATGATTTAAGGGTTTTAATATTTTTCAAATGTTTTTGATATTTTTAAAGTTTTTCAAATGTTTTTGACATTTTTAAAGTTTTCAAATGTTTTTGAGTTTCGAATTTCTGATGTTTTTTGGGATTTTAAAATATTCCAATGCTTTTGGATTCTTAAATATTTTCACCCTTCAAGGGGACACGCAAGCATAACCACAAACTAGGGCAAAGCCCTAAATCAAAAGGGGAAATCCCGAACAAACAACAAGCGTCTCAAAGAGACGAACCACAACACATAAAGAAGTGTCCCAAGAATAGAGAAAACGAATCTAAGATCTCAAACAAGCAAAGCTCTAATAAGACTGAGTTAGTCTCTAATCAAAGTATTCAATGACAACTCTAAAGGAGAAACTCCTAACTAATAACACTAAAGAGGGAATACAACTGAGACAGAGGCTCTCGAATAATACCAAGAAAAGATGAAAGAGTCGAAGACTCTCCGATAATATCGTTAAAGAGACGAAAGCGTCAAAGACGAATGAGTCAAAGACTCTCTAATAATACCAACTAAGAGACGAAAGCGTCAAAGAAGAATGAGTCAAAGACTCTCTAATAATACCAACTAAGACAACTGAGCCAAAGACTTTCTAATAACACTATCTAAAGGATGAGTGAGTCAACGACTCTCTAACAAAAAATCACTAAAGAAGACCAATGATCCAAAGGCTCTCTAATACTACAACTTAAAGGAGGAATGAGTCAAAGACTCTCTAAAAAGGAGCTGCTCTAATATAAGGCTAGGTAAGCCTTTTAAAAATGGAAACCCTCAAATGAGACAAGGCTTGTCTCCAAATAGGGGCTCCACAAATGAGGCAAGGCATGCCTCCTAGGGGTACACTATTTGTCAAAATCAAGGCAACCTCCCTGAGGGTAGGCTCCAAATGAGGCTTGACTCCAAAGGAGCATGGCCTAATGAGACATAGCATGTCTCCTAGTAGGGGTCTAATTTCTATCGGTGTCTAAGAGACTAGTAAAGTCTACTATACAAAGGAGGGGAGCTCTACTTGGACTGAGCAAGTCCCCTAAGGATGAGCTTGGGCTAACGCCTTCATCGCCCACCACCACATAAAATGCATCTATTCACATTAGACAGCCTTACTAATTAATATTGAGTGGAAGTTAAGGCATCAGCAATGTTGGTTTATACTTACAACTAACCTAATTATGGCAGATCAACAGACATGATGTTGTGTAAATACCAAGTGCATCTACCTTGAGTTTGGGATGGCATTCACCAATAATCCTTGCAGAAGCATGCCCCATCCTCAAAATGGTGGAACCGATTTGTGTCCCTCAAGACGATGACCCTCTTTCCAACCCTTGAAATAATCTTCATCGAAGAATGGCAGTCCGAACAGACTCGAAGGTTTTTAGTGATCCGAATGGGCATGCCAATGCCAGTGTGGATGAGCCCAAACACGACAGCATGCCTCTCACTGTGCTCGCACACCCACATTACCTTCATTTCCGCACGTACGTCGTGGAGCACAACGCTAGTGTCGGGGACATAACCAGCTGCCTTCATTGCCTCCATGACATCCTTCCAAACTCTTTTGTACTCTGCCGAACGATGGAACCCTGCACTTCCTCCCGCCACAAAAGTATGAATTCTATTATCAAACTGAATCCAACTACATCCCACCTCTTTTCTAAATCCTCTTTTTTTCATCATATCTCTCACCTCCTTGACACCCTCCCACCTACCAGCTGCCGCATACATGTTCGATAGCATAATGTAATTTCCAGCATTGTTTGGCTCCAGATCAAACAACCGGTTTGCCACTGTCTTTCCCAGCTCAAGTTTTTTGTAGAGTCTGCACGAATTGAGCAAAGACCTCCATATGCTACCACTTGGGCTCATGGGCATGTTTGCTATCACATTTAGTGCCTCCTCGATCAGTCTTGCTCGGCCCAACAGATCAACCAAGCACGCATAATGATCTACCATCGGTGAAACACCGAAATCCCTCTCCATTTGCTCAAACAATCTCTGCCCCTCTTCTACGAGCCCAGCATGGTTGCAACTTGAAAGCAAGACAATGAAGGTGACCCCATCTGGCCTAAAGCCCCCTTTGTCAATCATCTCATTGAATAACTTTAAAGCTTCACTCGCACAGCCATTAACCGCATAGCCCATGAGCATGATATTCCACGACATCAAATCCCTATCGAGCATTTCATCGAACAGTTTCCGACTATATTCCACAGCCCCACACTTGGCATACATGTCCATAAGTGAATTCAGCACCAGCACATCAGGTCCCAATCTTGCCCTAACAATCTGAGTATGTATCTCTTTGCCACTTCTAATGGCTGTTAGTAGTTGTGGACCCCGATCCGAGAGAGGGGCGGGGGACGGGCCCCTCACAGCATGAGTGGCGATAAAAGGTGAGATACCTCTCGATTCGGGGACTAGCCCAGATTCGAGGCGTACCTTAAACAAAGAAGAGTCGCCATCCAAGGAAGTGGGCCAAGGATCCCATACTATGCTCTGTTGCAACGGATAACCAGAGATTATAAAAAGAGGGTTCGTGCCTGGTTACGAATTTGGAAGGTCAAAAGAGCACCTCATCCGCCCAAGTGTAAACACCTGGTCTCTTATGCCATTTATTTAATGATTTTGAAGAGTTTTGGGCAAAAGTCATATGAAATAGGAATCAATATCTCCGAGAAGACGTCTATCTAATCATGCATGTCTCGGAGATGAATAATGAGTACACCTAAAAGAAATGAAATAAGTGTCACCTAAGAATAACTAGGTTATAAATGTCATACCTAATTGGTGTCTAAGTTCTGGTGTGCAAACACATGCATGCTACAGCTAAAGGTATAGGATATGTACATGAAAGTAAGAAAACGCAGCAAAACATACAACACAAATCAATTCTATACACGACTTGACAAAATGAGTCCTAACTCTAATGCGACTTGACTCGGACTAAGATGGCCGTCCATCCCAGCTGCTCTACGTATCCCGGCCTCGGGAAGAATCGGAGTTAACGTAGTTCGATGCCCTATTCCAAACTACTATGCCTAACCATCTAGAACCGCTATCCTAGACTCGATTCCACTAGACTCGACTGATTTTTAAAGCTTTTTTGTACAATTGCTTAAGTTCATGTGAGTTATAATTTTTAGGACTCTATATGCCCTAACTAATGCAAGTTGGTTAGCCTTAAGCTAATGCAGTTGGGCCCTACATCCTATGTGTATCTAGGCTGTGCAATCTACTGAAAACCATGGGTTGACTATATGCTTCCTAGTCTAGCCATCGGTTCGACTAGATGTCTAACCGATCGACTCGAGGCCTCCTAACTCTAGGGACACTCACACGATAGGACACACCATATCAATACAAATCAGGATAGACTCCTAACTCTAAAACATCCCAAACAGCTAGGACAGACTCCTAACTCTAGGGGAAGATCTTTTTAAAAAGGTTTTGAAGAAGCTTTCTATTTTTTTGAGAATTTGAAATGCTTTATTTTTAAAGTTTTTGCTGGACTTGGGATGTGGATCCCAAGCTGCACTACGTACCCTGTTGAAAGGGATCAAGCCAACGTAGTTCGAAACAGATTTCCTAACTACTCTCGTAAGGACTCAAGATTTTTGAGATTTTTGGTTTTTCCGATGTTTTTGAATTTTCAAGTGTTTTTTTAAATTTTTGAATGTTTTGAGTTTTTGACACCAGAGAACAAACCCCTATCATCATAAGGGTAGGACAAACTCATGAATATCCCGCAAAGGTTGGACAGCATCCTATGCTCTGCGGGGGAAAAAGATAGAATAACAACTCTGCAAGGGTTGGACAGCATCCTATACCTTGCAAGAGCGGATAAAATCACATGATTTGGTGAGAGGTTGGAAAGAATCCTAACCTCTATGATGATAGGACTGACTCCTGAAACTGAAGGACTGACTCTCTAGCCAAGGAGAGACTCCTATGCTAAGGAGTGACTCTGAAATTAGGAATTCTAAGAAGGATGTGCTACTGAGACAAGGCATGTCTCTTAAAAAAGATGGAGGACAACTATGACCAATGAGACAAAGCCTGTCTTCAAAGGGTATGATTTTCTCTGCACGAGACAATAGCTTGTCTCCCTAAACAGGGGCTCTAGATGACTCTTTCATCACCCTGGCAATGAGAAGGACCTTATGTTTTAAGGGATACAAAAGACTGGGCAAGTCTTAAAATGAGAGAGGGGATTGCTACTTGGACTGAGCAAGTCCCCTAATAATGGGCTTGGGCTAGCGCCTTCATCGCCGCTGCGATGAATGGATTATCTAAAGTATAAGGGCATCTAAAAGATTACAAACTCTCTACCTAAAGAAAGGAAGATAAGAGCAGAGGGTACTACCACATCAGGTAAGTTCTTCTAAGACTGGGCTTGGGCTATCGCCTTCATCGCCCTTTGCGATCTAAGCTGTCGATATCAAAATGGTGAGGGCTTATCAGCCGACAATCTTTTCAACAGTGCAATATTTTGCTATGACCCTCTATCATCATCAAGCACATTTGAACTAATTGAGTGACTTATATAACTCTTCAGGAACCATGTCCTTATCATGACAGAATATAGCAAACAATAATTGGAGACCAAACAAATTGGCTCACACCACCTTATGACCCAACAAAGGAAATTCACATTATTCGGTGGTTGAGGGACAGGGGGTTCACATTATTAAATGACCATCAAATAGTCCATCCCCAAAGGACTAAATTGATACCATATTCAGATGAGTGAACACTGGGTTATGATTAGGGTCCAAATGTAAAGTAAAGGCCCCAAGATGTCCCCCTTTGTGAATCTGATAACAACAGGCTTCCATTTACATAACCATGAGATTAAGAAAGTATGCCTATTCAATTTTTGAACTTTCTATATTTTAGCAAAGGCATTGCCACAGGCATCATATTTTAGCGACAATATTCATCTTGAACACAAAATATCAGAGCTTTGACAACTTCTAGTGACTACTTTATTGTTTGATGGAAATGGAAGGAGACAAATTGACTAAAATTTAAACATGACTAGTCATTCAAACCAAGGAAGTATACCAAGTGGATACTGTAGAAAACTTCTACAATCATCAAATATTCTTGAAACAACTTCTCAATGGAACTTCGATTAAAACAGGTGATAAGATTGAATTTCACATTTCATTGTAGAGGGTCGACTATAGCATGGGTTCAAAACTTGGGGTTTCATCACTTTAAAACCTCATAGAAATTATTTTTTCTTTCAAATTCTAGTGCCCCAAATTACTATATATAAAAAAAAAAAACAGATGACCAATGCACTAGAACAAAATAAAATCCGTGGATGCACCATTACAGTCAGTCTATATCAGAATCAATGGTTTTTAACACAAGAGAAATCAACTAAAGAAAACAATGCATAACAAGGAAAATAATTGATGGATTTAACGAGAGAATAACCAACATGTACATAACAAAATCAAGCTTATGAAATCTCTGGTTACTCTAGAAGCATAAGATTAACATGAAATTAGGTGATTCATCCATTTTTATGCCTGCAACATGAGGTAAAAATTATCACCTAATTTCCATTCTCAATTTAACACAACTAATCTCATGATCCATTCACCTCAGATGTTAAACCTCAAATTATACTCAAGAGTCAAATTCAAATTCAGGAATTAATGCCATAATATCGAAAAATCAAGGCAAACAACCATGAAGATTTCAGTAATTCAAGTAGGGTAAGAAATGTTACCTGAACCTGTTGATGTAGCTCACCCGGACGTAATGTGTCTGAGACTTGCAGAATTTGCCAAAAATTCAACGAACAAGGTCCGATCTAGAAATTTTAAATCAGAAAAAGCTCTAGATCTATGAGAGAACATGAGGAAGATAGTGATATTTCTGTGGAATTGGAGGAGAAAGGTTCGGATCAATGAGAGATAGTTATATATCTTATGAATTAAAAGGTAGCAAATGAGGGTTTGAATACAAAATAAAATAAAATGGGGTTAGATCGAGATGGAATTTGAGGCCAATGGATCTGGTGGTTGATTAGCACTTGAAGACGGCTACAAATCCCTTTCTCTTCTCTATATTTTTCTCTGTAGATCTAGGATTTTCAACAAATCAGCAAGGCTCCCCTCTCGATTTTCTCCTTCACAGAAAATGAGCTCTCACAAGTTCTCTTTTTCTCTTTGGTTACTGTGATGATCGAAATAGCTTCGAGAGTCAATCGGCCTAGCTCAGTAGAATCCTAGGATTCCGATGAGATTTCCACCGGAGAAAATGAAGATTCTTCTTCCCTTTCTCAAACTATTTCTCTCTTTCCATCTCAAATCTCTTCTCCTTGATTTCTCTATGCTCTCACCTCTCTACTCAGATTTCAGATCTTGGCTAAAAATTGATCGAAACAGAGAGTACGACCGGTGTCTTGCAGACGATCGACCAGAAAAGCACCACCGGAGAAGAAGAAAAGAAAGAATAGGGTTTGAAATCTCAGATCTATTTTCTCTCTCCCCTTTTCTCTGCAAAAGCTTTGATCCCTCTCTCTCTCTCTCTGTTTTTCAGATCTGAGAATAATCCTCCGATCGGATTAGAAAACAAAGATCTATTGGAAAAAGTAGGAGATCTGAGAGATCGGAGCTCGCCGGAGATCCCGATGGAGAAGGTAGGTTTGGGGATTTTCTCCTCTGTTCTCTCTCTTTCTCGCTCAGATTTTTCGATAAAATGAAAACAAAAACCTCCTCTGCCTTAGATCTGCAAGTTCTCTTCGCACGAATTTGAGATCCGAATTTCACAAATGCTTAAAATCCGAAGAAAAATCGAATTACAGAGATAAGCTAGGGTTAGAATTTGAGATCATTGAGGATGATGCTGGCCGATGGCCGGTCAAATTCCGGCACGAATCCGGCGAGAGAAATCATCGGAGAAGAGGATTTGGGCTGAGATCCCCTTTTCCCTCCCTCTCTCTCTCTCTCTATGAGATTTTTTTCTTTTTTTTTTTTAGAAAAAGACTTAAACTCGTATTTATAAAAAAAATTGGGTGATGATATTGGCACTACTGATTGATGAGCGCGCGGTTCACGCGGATTTTGATAAGGCGTGCGAAGAAATTATGTCCTTTCTGGAGTAAAATCTCCCCCTCTCTGGATAAACTCACCCCCCTCTCTGGATAAACTCACCCCCCTCTCTGATTTACACTACGAACACCTCTTTGGCTCGTTTGCTAGGCAAACGAGCTCGGATTTTGACGAAATTTTAGAGGGACCTACCTGGAACCCTAAGCTACCTTGGGGTGAAATTTGGGACCCTAGTTCATTCATTTGATGGGGTTTTTCTCAAACTTGGAGGGTTTAGGGCACGGTCAAAATGGGGTGTCTACAGTAGTGCACACGCAGGAAGAACCGTAGTGAGAGTAACCCAACTGAAACTCAAACTCTCACTCTACATCTTCCTAAACACATCCAGACACTCCCCAACTCGATCTCAACGGACAAACCCAACAAGTAGAGTATTCCAAGAGAAAATATTTCTATGAGGCATATCATCAAACAGTTGGCGGGCATCATCCAAACACTCTCCACATTCAGCATACAATCTAAGAAGAGCATTGTTCACTACCTTATCAGGAAGAGTAACATCTCTAGACTTTAAAACCTCCGCATGGACCGCCCGGCCGAGGCCCAATTCCGAAAAATCGGAGCATGCTTTGAGCACAGATGAAAAGACAAAATTACCAGGCAGCAGGAGGAGAAGCGACCGGAGGTGGGGATGATGGACGGCGGCTGCAAATCCTCCTTCTTCTACTCTCTCTTGCGGATCTCTCCCTTCTCTCCGATGCTCTCTCTGCTCTTCCCCCACAAAAAAAATAAAGAAAAACCTCCTTAATTTATGAAAATCTCAGATCCAAATCTGAGATTTTCCTTCCAAATCTCATTCTTCCTCTTAAAATCGGTGGTGGGATGGATCTGCTGGAGGTTGGAGGCGAAAATGTGGAGAAGATGATTGGGTTTGATCGGATTCCGGCAAGCTTGCCGGAATCAATGGGTTTGCCGGAGGTGGAAAGGGGGCAAAAACAAGGGATAGGGTTTGAGGGTTACAGATGGGGTGGTGGTTGATGGTGGAGGTGGTGCTGTGCGATCGGAGCTCCGGCACCATTGCCGGAGGAGAAGAAAACCTTCCCTCTCTCTCTCTGCAATTCTTGCCCAAATGAGAGCTCCCTCCTCCAATGCCCTAACCGAATGGCCCTTTTTTAAAAGCAAGAGGGTGTGCTGATTTTAGTACCCCCAAAGCTTTGATAACTACACCCATCCAATTAGTCTTTTTTCTCTTTTGTATATATACACATGAGCACTAGTATGGGCACACCCCTAGCCTGATGATTCACTCCCCTATCTACTTCTTTTCAATAGGGCAATGATATTGGCACAACCATCACTCGGTAGTTGCACCTCCTCCTCCGCCCTTTCTTATTTTATTGCCTTGGGGAAATGATATGGGCACAACCTTTGATTTTATAAACCGTCACCCTTTTACTTTAGATGAGGGAAATGACATATTCTACCCCTTTTTGGACAGCTCCTCAATCTTGAAAATGAAAACCTCCCTTTTACTTGCCCCATCCGAATGACTTCTATAACAAAAGGCCAATTCTATCATACCCCCAATTTAATAACCACAACCCCATTTGTCTTCTCCTCTTCACACATTTAAACATGGGGAATGGATATTGGCGCATCTCTCCTTCTGATTCTCTCCCATTAATAAACAATATCAGCACATCCCTATCGTGATATTAGCACTACCCATCTCGATAATTTCAACCCCTCCCTTTTAGTGAGATAGAAACTTGGTAATGGCAGCCCCCTCATGCAGTCTTTTCCTTCTTTACTTGTGTACACTATCCCGGCTCGTCCGCTAGGCAAACGTACCGGATTCGGACGAAACTTTAGAGGGACCCCTAACCTACCTTATAAATGAATTTAGGACTCTAAGACCATGGTTCACTAGGGTTTCCTTCCAAATCAAGTTATTGGGGTTCGGTCAAAATGGGGTGTCTACACTTGTTTCTCCACCACCCTCTGTGATAACCCTAGCATCTTCTCCCTCCTCCCCTTCCTCACCGATGACAGAAAACTCAAATAATCCTTCACCCATCACCGTTGCTAATACTCTCGCCTTAGTTCTCAGGCAATTGCAAGAGATCAAGGATGAAAACCAAGCCATCAGAGCCCAGCTTGCTGAGAAGCTTGGGCCCTCATCTTCTAAGGACAAGGGGCCCATGTACCATACAACTACTTCAGAAGCGCCTATCCAGCTTGTGTTTTTTCCTATTCCTGATAAGACCGAGGAAGATTTTGAGAAAGAATAGTATAGCGAGGACAACAGTAAATCTTCTCAGACGATGGTTGATAAGACAGTTATGGAAAAATGAGACAGCCTTACCAGGAAAGTTCAAGATATTCAGCTCAAGAGCAGGGATGTTTCAATCCAAGTGATCTCACACTCTTCCCTGAAATTCGTCTCCCAGCAAGCTTTCAGATGCCAGATTTTGACAAATATGATGGTGTGGGTTATCCAATCACGCATTTACAGATGTTCATCATCATGTGTCAACCTCAAGGTTTATCTCCTGAACAGATGGCTCAGTTGTTTCATGTTTCTCTGACAAAGGTTGCTAGAAGGTGGTTCATGGTCTTAGACAAAACTCGTTATAGGACATGGAAAGATATATGGGAGCAGTTTATCAAATAATTCAAGTGTGATGATGGCACAGAGATCACCAGAAAAGACTTAGAAAGAACCGAACAAGACACAAAGGAATCTTTTCTAACATTCGTAAAAAGATGGAGAAGGTTAGCGGCACAGATGATGGAGCAGCCTTCCGAAGAAGAACAAGTCCAGATAATCATGAAGAATATCTACCCTCAGCTCCAATATCACATGTCTCTCCAATATTATCCGGACTTCAAACACTTTATTGTAGCAGGCATACAAATTGAGGAAGCTATGGCTCAGGGTGTGTTTAACCGAAGTAACTCGTATAATAGAGAATTCAAGAAATCTCCATCAGCCCAAGTCGGTAACGTTTCTTGTTCCAATGCTCAGTCATCAAGATCCCAAAATCCCGTGGTGACGAATTATACCCAACCCGCTGCCGCACCTCGACCACAGGTCCAGACAGAATTTACCCCTCTCCCTCTTTCACCATCTAAGATACTCAAGGAGTGTCTAGCCTCGGGTCACATAACCCTACCCGACATTAGGGCTCCTCCCAATCCTTTGCCAGCAAATTAGCGAGCAGACCAACACTGCGAATACCGTAGAAGTCCCGGCCATCTCACTGATAATTGCACTGCCCTAAAATTCAGAATCCAAAGGTTGCTCGACAATAAAGGCCTTGTATTCCAGCCAAGACCCGATGTTACCCATAATCCATTACCTGGTCATGCAAACCCTCCTGCTGCTGTTAATGTTATAACCATAAGAGTCCCAGATCTTGACCCTCCCACTCTTATCTGTGCCTTAGAACTGACCTATGAACCTCTAGGAATTGCCAAGGCGGATCTTTTTGAAGAAGAAAGAAGATACAGACATGAAGATGTTCCAGTAGCTGCTATTCAGAGTAATTTTACCTCCCCCGAGCCTCTAAATCCAGACGGTTGCAGCAGTCAAAGTTTAGCCCTTTACTTTTTTATTGAGTCAAGTCATTATGGTCAGTCCAGTTATTGAGTCAAGTCTTACAGTTCTACAGTTCAAGGTCAATGCCTAGTCCAGGCAGGTTATCTTTTGCATTCCTTCTTAGTTTGAAAGTTGTGAATCCTGAGCCTGTTCGGATAGGTCATTTAATGTAATAGCTTTTTATTAAATAAAGTTTCAGTCCCACTAGCTCATATGTGTAGACACCCCCATTTTGCTATACTTTAAAAAGCAAAAGATTTAGTAGTTTGTCAAGTTTCGAGTCTGTATTCCACTTAGGATTAAACATCTGTGCATTTTAGGGTAGATTTTGCCTCGTTGAAGGAATTCTGAAGTTGATTCGCGATCTTAAAGGTTTCTAGGGTGTTCCAATGGTATCTAGAACATGAAAATTCAAGTTTCCAACCAACTGAAAAAAACTGTTATTTTTAGAAATTTTGAATTTTTCCGAAGTTTTGCCCATTTTTACACTACAGGGGTATTTTGGTCATTCTCGATGTGTCTCGTTTGACCCCCGAGTTATATTTGAGAAATCTTGAGTGATTTTACAAATTTTGAAAAAGCTGCTATTTTTAGAAACTCATGGGGCTTCCACATTTTCATCATCTTATGGATATTTCAATCATTTCTCATAATCCAAAATTATCTCGAGGGTACGGCTGATAGATTAGAAGTAATTTCGTATGATTTGGAAAACCTGCTAAATTTAGATCTCTCAAGATTTTCTCTTAGTCTTGCACTTCGGGGGTTGAAAGGACCAAGTTTTGGGTTTAGAAATTTATCCTAAGTGATTTAGAGAGTGATGAAGTGAGATTAGTGTTTATTAATTATTGAAAGATATGGGGGTAGTTTGGTAACTATACCAGGGGATACAAGTGTAATTAGTAAAAAGGGTAAGGGGGTATTTTCGTAACTTCACAAGGGGACACAAGAGTAATTAATAAAAGGCTAAGTGTAATGTTCAAGAACACTTTGGGTATTAAATGTTAGCATGGCTTGGGAAGAGAGAAGAGTGACACTTGGAAATCCAAGTGTCATATCTCTCTCATGCACTCTCATGCAAGCATACAAATCAAGATTAATTCATTTTAATGTTGAAAAATTGAAGAAAAATTCGTGCAAAATAATGGAGAGATACATATAATTTGATTTGTGGTCTGGAAGAGTTTGCAAGCAAAGTTTGATTTCAATAAAGTGGAAATAGAGAAGAAATGTCATCAAATTGTAAGTTTATTCTCATCTGCCGAGATTATTTTTATTCCTGTGAATTATACACTTCGTTTTAGGAATTGTGATTAACTACAAAGTTGTAGAACTTTTTCTTCTAGTATGATTTCATATAAATTGTTCTTGATTTGGTTTTGAATGGAGAAAGTTATAGCAGTTTTACTAAACTGCAGTTTAGAAAGACATGAAATGGTGATTTTTTATCTTTTTGGGTTACTTCCAGAAAGATTTAGCCGGAGTGATTAACATAAAAGTTTCTGGAAAAATTATTTAGAAGATGTTTTATCTTTATAACTTATTCTAGTTTTGAGTGTACAAATAGATATATGGATTTTAAGATTTCAGTTTTAATTGAAACCCTATTTCAAATATCAGGTAGGAAAAGTTACTTTTCCGGCAAGAATTGGCCGTAGCTGTTAACATGGAAGTTTTTGGAAATATTGTAAAAAAAATCTTTTATGTTTTATGATAAGACCAGTTCTAAATGGTTCAAGAGTTATACTCATTATAAGAGTTCAGTTTTGAAGGAAAAAGACAGATTTTGTGCAGTTTGATGTTTTACCTTTTACGGCCATTTGCTGAGTAATTTGACCGTAGTTATATACTAAACAGATGTTCTTTGGTCTATATTCTACAAGTTCTAAGTTTACAAGTTTTAAAAATTCATCCATTTGATTAGAGTTTTTGAGGGTGCAAAATAGGGGTAATATGAACTTTTGTTTAAAAGTATGTTTTGGGTTTGAATCGTAGTCCTCCCACCACATATGACTTGTGCTGGATGTTTAAGACCAGAGAAAGGTATTGATTTAGAAAATCCTAATGCTGTAGGATTTGAAGAAGAAAAAGAGAAAGAGGAGAGAAAGCGAAAGCGAAAGGGCAAGGATAAAGTGATTTCCTGTAAGTGATGTGGTACCTGTCAGTATGCATTACTTGTTATGCAAACCAACAAAGCAAAATGCCTGTGATGTGAATAAGAAGAATTAATATTATATATATATATATATATATATATATGTCCTTGTTTGAATACTTTTGGTTTGTTTGACTGGTTTGTCTGACTATTATATGTCCTTGTTTGAATGCTTTTGGTTTGTTTGACTGGTTTGTCTGACTATTCTTCTTACTTGATAAGTTAGAAGCTGATGCAATGTGTTTAGATCCGTTCTAGTATAGTTATTTGACTTACATCAAATTTGAAACTCTGCATCTGCACATTATAACATGGTCCCTCCAGTGGTGTATCTGGACATGGTCCCGCCAGTCGTGTATCTGGACATATGGTCCCGCCAGTGGTGTATCTAGACATTATAGTATGGTCCCACCAGTGGTGTATCTGGACATCATATTCATTTTTAATCCGAATCAGCATTTGAGTTTGAATTTGAAATTACACTTGAAGTTGTACTTGAGAATGAGCATGACTAAGATATATTTCTGTCAAGATAAACAAGTTATATTCAGTCTACTTTGATCTATACTGGAAAATGCTATATAATATCCTGCTCAGTAGCAGTTAGTGATATACTGCTAGATTACTATATTACTTACTAGCCCTGTGCTAATGTGCGTGATGTTGCACACTTCAGACTCCGAGGCATTTCCTGTCTTCGACCCGTCTGTTCCGAGGCCAGAGTACCGAGGTTGAGTTCAAGAGAACGTGGCTATACAAGAGTGAGTAGGGCAATGTATTTTGGTTTTGTTGTTATGTATATGTAAAGAGACCCTGTGAGGCTTGTATAAATGAAAGAAAGTTTCTTTCATTTCGTTGTCTTCTAGTTATTTGTGGATATTATGTTTATATTTGGAGGCCTTGCACATTTGCCGGGTTCGCCTAGTGAGTGTGCGCGCCTGTCTCGTGCCCCGAGAGTTCCCGGGTCGGGGGCGTGACAGGGGTATTTTAGACATTTCCAACATATCATATTTGGTCCCTAAGTTGTGTTTAAGAAATCTTGAGTCCGTTCATAAATTTTCGAAAATCTGCTATCTTTGAAATTTCTCAGGGTTTTCCCTAGTCTCGCCAAATTCTAGCACCTCAGGATAATTTGGTCTTTTCCTGTGTAATTCTTTTGATCCCCAAAATATGTCTGAGAGATTATGAATGATTTCCTGAATTTTGGAAAACCTGCTAAATTTAGAATTTCTCAGGGGTTTCGCTTAATTTGGAAATTCTAAGTGTTGAGGGCATTTTGGGTATTTTCAGGAGATACCAAATGATCCTGTTTAATATTGCTTACCGAAATGAACCAATTTTAAAAGTTTCTATTTTTGAAGTTTGACCAAAAAAACTTTCCATTTTTAATTTTTCCCTTTAGGGGTGAACCAATCTGAGGGTATTTTGGTCGCATTTGGATGTCTAACAGTCAAATAGAGGCATTTTGGTCCGAAAAGTTGTTTTCCAAAAAAAGATGGTCCGATCAGGTGTGAGGGATGCACCATAAATGTCAAATGAGTTGGGTTCATATATAGAATGTTGAATTTAGAAAGATTTTATTGAATTTTTAAGGAAAAACCCAAAACCCGTGTGAAATGGCCATTTGGGCTAAAGCCCGCAAAGATGTAGCTCATGTGGGTTCACCCATATGGGTCAACCACCATGGTGGGCGCCCCACATGGCTGACCCACATGCGTTGAGCACCCAACCTTGATGATGTCACAATGGTGACATCATATTTGTTAAAATAAAAATAAAAAGAATAAAAAAAGAAAAGAAGGAAAGAAGGAAAAGATGAATGATTGCTTAAGAAGGTTTTCTTCCAAAGAAGCAATGTGGAATGAGAATAGCATGTCTTGATTGACAAGAAATAAAGATTGGAATCAAATCCAGTTTGGAAATAAGAAAGAAAGAAAGAAAGCAAGAGGGGAAAAGTGAAAACAAGCCAAAAATGGGAGCTCTCACATTGGAAACTACTATTTCTCTCTTAACCCTAGCTTTTTTGTATAACAATAAAAGCAAACAATCCTACGAAGGATCCAAAAAAAAAAATTCAAATTCGTCATTTTTCTCTCTCCTCCCAAAAAAAAGAGAAAAAAACCTCTTCTCTCTTGAAATGTGTTCATCTCTCTCAAGGGTTCTTCACAAAAGGGATTCTTGAATTCCCCTTTCTTCTTCAACAAATCACACATCAAGGATCTTTGGGG
Organism: Tasmannia lanceolata; assembly: GCF_043159265.1. Lineage (NCBI taxonomy): Eukaryota > Viridiplantae > Streptophyta > Magnoliopsida > Canellales > Winteraceae > Tasmannia > Tasmannia lanceolata. The sequence continues at coordinate 6,698,396 of NW_027518688.1, read as the reverse complement.
TGTTCTTTGGGTCTTTTTCATTATATTAAAGTGTGCGACAAAGCGTATACCTTGGATCTACGCACCCTAGAGACAAGAAGCGCGATCAACGGTAGGATCTTTATTTTTCTAATATCAAAAGTAGAAAAGCATGCTAGGGTTTTACTTTTGATAGATCAAATCAATGAATTTTTCCTTGAAATTCCAGTATGTTATAATATAGATTATAATTTTTCAAAATCCAAAATTTCACCAAAAAATTAATTTTTCTCCATTTAATAATGATTTTCTTTCGTGTTTTATTCAATATGGATTTAAATCGGATTATCAAAGAAAGTATTTGAAAACGTGGGTTTCTTTAAAAACTGATATTTTTTGGGATTTCTATAAAATAAATACTACTGGAACCTTAATTTCCAATCGCAGTTTGGCCGTTTTAATTTTCATTCTATTTTTCAAAAAATAACCCCGGAAGAGGTTATTTCTTGATGAACGAAGCCAAAAATATATCAACCCATGTCCAAAATTTGTGAAATCTTGTTTCCAAACCAATTTCTTGATTTACAGACCACCCAAAAATGTTTGGATTTTTTTGAAGTTTTTTAATCGGGTTTTAAATTATTTTGAATTTCGGCCATTTTTAATAAGTATCAAAAGGTTTTACAAATTGATGAAACTCTCCAGAATTAATGTTCAATAATAAATTAAATTTCTCATGAAATTTTTTTTCGACAAAAGGCTTTTTTATTTATTTTCTAATCGCTTCTTAGTTTTACGTGTCGTAATTCTTTTTTATATTAAATTAATGAAATTTCAAATCTTTTTCCTACAAACCAGTAGTTTAGGCATTTAGAAGGTTACTGAAAAATTTTCAAAAGATTTTACAAAGGTTTAATATAATTTCACAATTTTCTTTTAAAAAAACCGATTTTAATTCCTAGGAAACAAAATCCTATTTTTATTCAAAAATCACTTTTATGGAGGAGCATTAATTATTAGGTCTTGAAATTTTGACATTAAATCATATAACCTATTTTATATCTACTGGAATTTGTACATGAATTTAGGATACCATTTAATCTACTTTTTAAGTTATTCATTGATTTTATCCGAATTTTGTGTGAATTGTAATTGGCATCCAATCTTGATAAACACCTTTGAAATTTTTACAGTAATCTAATACCATGATTTTATCTATATTGTAACAGTTTTACTTGATTTGAGATTCGTATACTATGAGTTGATTTGTTAATATGCAATCTGACCTAAATTTTGGAAATTTAGAAATTGATAGAAAAAATTATTCCAAATTCATGAAACTCTTTCAGTAGTCTAAACTCATTCATATCGTGTTACTAAAAAAGTTGTAATAAATTTGGAGTTCGATTGCTTAGGGTTACTGTGTAATAATAGCAATATGGTCTTAATGTTAATAAATCACAACTTAATAGCAAATCAACACAAAAGTCAGTGAAAACTTCCAGAAAACCTTAATTTTTCATCATATATTTAACCTTAAAATTATTTGAAATGGAAATCCTAGAGGTTATAGATTCCCTTTGTAAATTGACTATGTTGTGACGGTTTAACTACCGAGATCGCATTCATAATCGTATACTAATTGTGATTGTTCCTGCATAATTTGAGCATGTAAATTATAGTATGTTGTTGGCTCCGAGGTCCACTATCCATGAAAATTCTGAGAATCATGCCAGGCAATAATATACTATAATTTATGTGTTAAATTATTCAAGGATTGAGAGCACGATGCCCTTCCATGGATGCAACTCAAGGCTGAAATTTGCCAACCATAGAGCCTTTGGTATTCCTTAGATGTTATGAATCGAAAATCTTTGAAATATTGAAAATTATTTACTTAATAAATTAAGATCATTTGATCAATGCTTTTGGAACCGTTGGATAACGGTATCTCTTCGTAAGGACCTTTAGAACCAATTAGGAATACTTACCTCACGTTGTGTCCTAGGTTTTAGGGTGTCCTAGAGTTAGGGAGTTCAACCTCATCACAACTGATTCCTATTATTGGCAATTGAGTCATAGATCTAGTTACACTAATTATCCCTTTTCCAATAGGACAAGCCTAGTTACCTAAGATGTAGGTTCACCTGCATTAGTCTAAGAGATGTCTTGCACTTAGATAGAACCATATAGCATCTTAGATGGAGTTCTAGGATAAAAAAATCTACTTAACTTGAACTAAATAATCTCTCTTAAACTGTTGAAATAGTCCTTCCAGTCTAGATTGGTGTCCTAGATGTCTTAGGCATGTAGTTTAGTTCAGGCACCGAACTACGTCGACTCTGATCCCAGTGAGGCTTGGGTACGTAGGCAGCTTGGATGCTTGATGGCATACCAATCACGAGTCGGCCTCACACAGAAATTGTGGGATTTTGTATATTAGTTTTTTTATAAACTCTTAATTAAAATATATAGAATGTCCCTCAAATTAGCATTTTAGGAGAATATTCATATAGATTGAATTCAAACAAATTAAGAAAATCAAGATACACATTAGGGAATACATTGAAATTAGATCTTAGGATGCATGTCACATTGTTCGCACATTAATATAGAGTTAAATGAGCAATTTAAAAGAAATTCAAAAGAGTTAACTTTTAGAAATGAAGAACGATTATCGGGCAGGAATGGTGCATGTGGTGGTAACTCCACATACCTTCCATTCTCGTAACCAGGTAACAAGTCTAGATTTCTGGTCAATTATGGGTCCTAGATCCCTCATCCAGGTGGCGACTCTGTCACTCTCTTTTGTGTGGAATTCGGATTGCCTTAGTGATCCCAAGTTCACCGAAAAGATGAATTAAATCACACCTTGCTAGGCTCAGCGGCTTACCCCTGCCCTTATGGGTACTGGGTTGCACGTTTGTTTGCACCCTATGGCTTGGTTGCTGCCTGCTTGGTTGGGTAATTAAAATCAATAATAAAAAGCACACGCCATACGCGTGGGTACGAGAGACCAAGAGAGAGGGAGGCGGGTCACGTTTCTCCTCTCGTGGGATCGGGTCCCACCATATGTGTTTGTTTCTCAAGGATGCTTTTGATCTTAATAACAATAAAAATAACACTCCCTCCTCAAATGAGGAAGAGATCAACAAAACTCTCATTAGGTTGCAGCAAATGCTTAAACAAGAGGAAGAGCACCGACCTCAACCTTCCAAGGAAGAAATTGAAATGATAAACACTGGCACTAAAACTTTAATCCAGTAAATGCCAATTGGAAATACATTACCCTCCTAAAGAGCGCGAAGAATCAATAAACCCATTTCGAGGACAGAATGATTGACTAGAAGCGCTACAACCGATACGAGGGGCAAGACCTGGATGAAAAGCTCAAAACAATAAAGGAAGTGAGCAACATATGTTATACAAGAGGCATGGATTGGAAACAACTTTCATGTCTCCAGTCGATGTCTTTGGTTCCCAAATTCATCAAGTGACTATGTGAAACTGACAAATTCAAGATAAGAAGGTTTAGAAGCAAGTATCAAAAAGCGATCATCAAATATCAAGAGTTACCTGTTGGTGTCAAAGAATTAGTTCACCCGATCAAAGACGAAAGCATATATCAGAATCTTGAAAGAAGAAGACACATCATCTCTTACCTAGAAATGCTGTCAAACTCTGTGAAAAAAAAACAACAATAAAGAGAATTAATCAGCATAGATCAATTTCAAATATGAACATTGGAAGGCCTCCTTTGGCCGAACAATTCCCAAACTCATGACCCAATGTCAAACAGAATACCCGTGATCAAACCCTTTGAGCCTGAATAAAATTCCTATGAAAACCATCAAACTAGGGGCATCTGCCCCGAACTACGCGAGACATGATCCCTACACTGGAGTACGTAGGCAGATCGGTCAAACCGAGTTCGGTCGTTTCAAAAGAAGAAATTCAATTGTTTCAAAAAACAAGTCAATCGAAAAAAGAAAAAAAAAGAGAAGTCGATCGAAAAGAGAAAAAAGAAAAAGAAAAAAAGAAGTCAATCGAAAAAGAAAAGAAAAAAGAGAGTCAATCAAGAAAGAACAAAAGAAGAAACAATTTACCTTAAAACTAGGGGCATCTACCCTGAACTACGCACAACCTGATTCCTACCCTGGGATACGTAGGCAACCTGTTCACAGGTTCGGTGGACATCTTTGCAAAGCATTAAGCCTTTTCTTTGAAAAGTTCCATCCTACCTATAAAGTATTTCAGGTGTTCAAAATCAAGGTTCTAGACCCAAAAATAAAAATAAAAAATAAGAAAGAAAAGGACGGAGTTTGAAGATCTGCTAGATTGAAAACCGAAAAGGGCAGTGTAAGCAAAATTTAAGATTATTCCCCTGCTAAGTTGAAAACTCGAAAGGGCAGCTTAGGCAAAAGTTAAGGGGATAGCCTGCTGGATCGAAAACCTAGAAAGGCGGTTCAGGCAAAAGTTAAGGCCAACACGGTCCGCCAAGTTGAAGACCCTAAAGAGGTGACTTGGTCACGGTAAGATAATCATTATAAGAATGCTACAACTGGTATCAAGACAAAAGATCAAATAGAAGTTCAAGCAAGCTTAAATGACATCCTAGAAACTTGGGGCATTGAAACCAAGCAATCCTAAGAACTGTAATCATATCCTTGAAGCATTATTATTTTAAGGAAAAAGTCAAGTGTTTAACAATTAAGAAACTATTCCTTAAAATGATAGACTTACCAAACAAAATATTAACTAAGTCAGAAGCGTCACTGTGGTCGTTAGTGTAGCCAGTCAATCTTTTCCATTCTAAGTTCACTCTTTCAGAGTTCCTCAATTCTTTGAATAGCGTCCTTTACGCAAATTTTCTTTTTAAGAAGAATCGAATCGCTACCCTTGTGATGCAACTGTCTTGGTGAAAGAGGTCCAGTGTTGTCAACTCCCTGGAATGGTACCAGAGCCAAGTTAATCCTGAAGGAAAGACTTCGAGAATCTAGACAAAGAGCTTCATTTCAAAGAAGATCAGCTCAGAAGCATTCAGAAGTAGACACGTCCGAAAGTGTAGTTTCTATAAGAAGACTATGCCCTAGAAAGGCACCTAAAAGCTTACAAGGGCCTTGGATGCAATGGTGGTTGAGCCAGCTTCTCATAAAGATGAACCAATAAAATTTTGAACTTCCTTCGAGACAGTTGAATACTATCCTGGTCAAGAAATGTTGGTCTAAACACTTGTCAGGGGAAATCCCATTTTCTAATTTTAGTATTCAAAAAAGCCGTTGTTCTAGGTTACCCATTCCAGGTATTTAGATCAAGGTTTCAGTTATCAAAATCCCCAGCAGAAAAAAACAACAGTATCTTTGCGAAAAAAATCTTGGTAAAGCTTCCTGAAAGTGTTCCTAACTCGTTAGTCATGCTTCATCATTCCTAATATTTGTTGTCGCGTCATTTGGCAAAGTCCTAGTGTCAATGTCTTCGTCGGGCACGATCTCTATTGTCTCCGATTTCGTCCGTCACCAATTTCAAGAAACTAAAGTTCATCAAATTCAACTTCCCATCAAATTCAAGTTCATGAAAAAACTCCAAATTCTTCATTATCGAATTCAGCAATTCATCTCAACCAAAATTGTCTCATCTCTTTGAGCCCGTTTAGGAACGGTGCCTCATTTTTCGACTCCATTTGGGAATGGTCTCTTACGTTCTTTGAGCCCATTTGCGAACGGTGTCTCATTTTTCGAGACCATTTGGGAATGGTCTCTTATCCTCTTTTAAGCCCCATTTGGGAACGGTGTGTCATTTTCTAAGTCCATTTGGGAATGGTCTCTTACATTCATAGAGTCTGTTTAGGAACGGTGTCTCATTTTCTAAGACATTTGGGAATGGTCTCTTATCCTCTTTTGAGCCCATTTGGGAACGGTGTCTCAATTTCTGAGTCTATTTGGGAATGGTCTCTTACCTTCCTTCAACCCGTTTGGAAATGGTGTCTCATTTTTTGAGACCATTTGGGAATGGTCTTTTATCCTCTTTTAAAGCCCATTTGGGAATGGTCTCTTATCTTCTTTGAGCCCGTTTGGGAACGGTGTCTCATTTTTCAAGTCCATTTGGGAATTGTCTCTTATCTTTTTGAGCCCGTTTGGGAACGGTGTCTCATTTTCTGGGTCCATTTAAGAATTGTTTCATATCCTCTTTGAGCCCGTTTGAGAACAGTGTCTCATTTTCCGAGTTCATTTGGGAATGGTGTCTCATTTTTTGAGTTCATTTGGGAATGGTCTCTTATCCTTGTTTGAGTTCGTTTGGGAATGGTGTCTTATTTTTTGAATCCATTTGGGAATGGTCTCTTATCCTCTTTTGAGCCCGTTTGGGACGGTGTCTCATTTCTGAATCCATTTGGGAATGGTTTCTTATTCTCTTTAAGCCTATCCGTAAAGAAAAAAATGATAACTCATTCATAGTCTTCCATATGAATATGGCGCTTCATTCCTTTGAGCCCACTGGGCAATGGTGTCTCATCTCTTTTAAAATCCGTTTGAGAATGATGTTTGTTCCTTACTTTGCAGAATCCATTTGAAAAGGGTATCTCATTCCCTCATTGCCCGTTTGAGAACGGCGCTGCATCATCTTTCATTCTAAGTTGCGTGATTTTCGCTCTTAGATTGAATTCAGTTCTTCATTATTTTGAACTACCAGCTCATGGTGTTAAGAATAAATGATCTTGATTATATTCTAGGACTTTGTCTAAGGTCATGCATTAGGAAACATTTAGCATATATTTTCATTTAGGTTGCATTGTGTGTAGTGAATCTTTTGTTGATTAAAGCTACGCAAAATGGCTCTGTCACTTTTACTTTGATATTCGATGACTATGTCATCTCTATCAAAGAGGGGCATCTGTAGACACTCCCATTTTGCTACGCTTTAAAAAGCGAAAGGTTTGGTTGGTCAGTTAAGTCCCCAAGTCAGTCTTCCGCATTAGATTAAGTATTATTGCATTTTAGGGAAATTTTTACCTTATTTTAGGTGTTTTGAAGTTGATTCGCAATCCTAAATGTCTCTAGGGGGTTCCATTAATCTCCAGAAGAAGATGATTCAATTTTCCAATCAAGTGAGAAAACCTGTTATTTTTGGAATTTCTCAGGATTTTCCCCATGTCCATCAGTTTTTGCAGTTCAGGGGTATTTTGGTCATTTTCAGTGTGTTTGATTTGATTCCCAGAGTGTGTCTAAGAAATCATGAGTCATTTCATGAATTTTGAAAAACCTGCTAAATTTAGAATTTCTCAGGGGTTTTACTTGTTTTGGAAATTTTGTGTCGGGGGCATTTTGGGCATTTTCAGGGGATTCCAAGTGATCATATTTGATATCACTCATCAAAAGAAAGCGAACTTAAAAACTTACTATTTTTTAAGTTTGCCCATGAAAACTTTCTATTTTTGACTTTTCCTCTTTGAGGGTGATTCGATTTGATGGTATTTTAGTCGCTTTTGATCAAATAGGGGTATTTTGGTCCAAAAAGTTATTTTTCCTAAAAAGGGTGGTTCAACCATGTGTTGGGAATGCACCATAATGTCAAATGGGTTGGGTGCATCCATAAAAAAATTGAATTTAAAAAATTTCATTGAATTTTTATTGAAAAAGCCCGAAATACCCATCATAAAGCCCAATGGGTTAAAGCCCACAAGGTGGGAGGCCCATGTGGGTCGGCCACATAAGTGGGCGCCCCACATGGTTGGGCGCCCAATACTTGTTGATAAGGATGAGTTATTTAAAAGAAAAAAAAAGGAAAGTAGAAAGAATTGGATGCTTATTTAAATGGTTTCCAATCAATAAGCAATCTAGAATATTCTTTTGCTATAATTAGAATACCTTGCTTTGCAAGGAATCCTAATTAGAAGCAACTCTAATTTAGATAGAGGAAAAGATTGGAAACTAACTAAAGTTGGAGTCCTCACATTGGAAGCTTCCTATTCTAATCAAGCTCTATCCTTTTTCTATAAAAAACCAATACAACCCTAGGGAGGGGGATCCAAAAATGTCCCACCTTGCTCTCCTTCAAGAAAAAACGTCCAACTTTTCTTTGGTGTTGAGATCATCTTCCATATTTGTTCAATATAAAAAAGCCATTGGATTTCTTTTTCTTCTTCTTCAACACACATCATATTGGATTATAATCAACGATCCTTGGGGTGTTCTATTACGCTTATAAGGGTGTGTCAAAGCGTATATCTTGGATATACACACCCTAGAGACAAGGAGAGCGATCAACGGTAAATATTCATCTTCCATGTAATTTAAGAACTAGAAAAGCATGCTAGGTTAGAATTTTGGGATTTCTTTGTGTATATGATGCATATGGATGTATTTTTTATTGAAATTATGATATGATGTGAGGTGCATCATATTATTCTCAAATCCAAATTTTTACTCGAAAACTAATTTTCTATAATTAAAAATAAATTTTCTTTCAATTTTCTTTCGGTGTGGGTTAAAACTCGATTTTCAAGGCAAGTGGTTCAAATCATGGGATTTTTCCAAATCTAATTTTTTCTGAATTAAAATACATTAAAAAACCTCTGGAAAACTAAATTTCCAGCCACGTTTGATTCTTTTTTATATCGATTTTGTTTTTCGAACGGTAGCATAGAAAAGGGGTATTGTTCAACGAATAAAATCAAATATATAGCAAAACAAGTCAAAATTGGATGAAATTTTGTTTCCAGTCATTTTTTCATGTTTCCATATCACCCAAGAAAGTTCATGATTTTTTTAATTAATTTAATACTATTTTTAATTATTTTAAAATTGATTAAATCTTAATAAATACCAAACGGATTTGAAAAGTCACAAAACTTTTCAGATCATTAGTTTAAACGTATCTAAAATTTTTTGAGGAATAAATTTCTGAAAAATCAATTTCCTATATTGTTTTATCTTTGAAATATCATTTTGCGTGCGGTAAGGGTTTTTCAGATTAAAATTAATATTTTTTGTAATTTTGCTCTTCCAACCAGTAACATATGTTACTGGAATGATGTAGAAAATTTTTCATTAATTTTGAAGAGGTTTTGATATCTATTTTAAATTTGTTATGATGTTACGGCTTAGAATTTTAAGGAAACCGTTGAATTTTCAATGAAAATTCAGTTTTTGAACATAAACTGATTTTCGAGTGCTAAAATTTGGATGTAAAAAATATGATTCATATCTTATCTACTATGATTTTTTCATGGATAATAGTAAGTATTACTTATAATTTTATTTTCTCGAATAACCAGTTATTGATAGGTCTGGAATACGTAGCAAATCGTAATAAAAATTGATGGAATTTTTATAGTAGGCTTCTATCATGATTATTATGTTACTGTAAAAGTTTGAACTGATTTGGGATATGTTTACTATATATTTCTTTGTAAAATCACCAATCTGGCCTAATTTTGATAAAATTATTTAAAAATTCAATTTAATTCTAAAGATGATGAAAAGTTTCAGAATGCCCTAATTTTCTAGAATACATCTAATCTTTAAGTTATGTAAACAGAAACGTTAAAAACCTATAACTTCCTTTGTAAACTTACTATTCTAGGTTAGTTTGGATGCAAGGGTTGAATTCATAATTGTTTCATTATTGCAGTCAATCCTAAGCTTTTTATCATCTAAACTAAATATATTATTGGCTCCAAGGTCTTTGTCCACGGAAATCCTGAGAAAAATGCCAGATGACAATATATCATGGTTTGTTTGTCGAAAAGTGTAAGGGTAGAAAGCACGATTTCCTTCCATGAATTTGACCTAAGCATCGAGTTAATCTACCCTTAGAGCCTTACGTTTTTCCTGAATTTTAGATGTTATGAACCCTTAAAAAATAGAAAAATCATTCACTTAATAAAATTGGGTTGGGCAAACCCGAGTTCAAATTGATCTTGGAACCGTTAGATTGCGATCCCACCTCGTAGGAGCCCTTAGAGCCGTTTTAGTAACACTTACGCCACGTCGTGTTCTAGGTTTTAGGGTGTCCTAGAGTTAGGAATCCATCCCCATCATGGCTGGTCGCTATTATTAGCAACTGACCCTTAGATTAGTTTCGCTACTTAACATTTTCTCCCCTATAGGACAAGCCTAATTAACCTAGGATGGAAGGCCCACATGCATTAGTTTAGGGAACGTCTTGCACCTAGATAGGACTATATAGCATCTTAGATGAAGTCCTAGGATAATAAAATTTACTCAACAATTAAATAATCTCTCTTAAACTGTTGAAACAGTCAGTCCAGTCTAGATAGGTGTCCTAGATGTCTTAGGCATGTAGCTTAGTTTAGGCCACCGAACTACGTCGACTCTGATCCTAGTGAGGCTTGGGTATGTAGGCAACTTGGATGATTAGATGGCATACCAAGCACGAGTCAACCCTACACACACTTCAATAGGGTTTTAGGATTTTATTTTATTTATTTCTTGATCATTTTCAAACCCTAAATTAAATTGATTAAATCACTTAGGATTTTTTCAGAATCAGATTTTAGGAGAACTCTTACATAGATTGAACAAACCGAATCAAGAGAATCGAAAGATATATCTAGGAATCACATTGAAATTAGATTATCTAGGATGCATGTCCCTTAGTTCGCACATCAATAGAGTTTAAATGAGCCTTTAAAAGAAATTTAAATGAGTTAATCTTTGGAATTGAATACCGGATTATCGGGCAAGAATGGTGCATATGGTGGCAATCCACCATACCTTCCATTCTCGTAATCAAATAACGAATTTAGACTTCTGGGATCGCAGATCATTGCAGTGTCATTTATGGGTCCTATGTCCCTTACTTAGGTGGCGACTCTGGTTATTCTCTTTTGCGTGAAATTCGAATTTCTTTTGTAATCCCAAGTTCACAGAAAAGATGATTTATATTAATAATAAAAAGCACATGTCATTCGCGTGGGTACGAGAGGCCAAGAGAGGGAGGCAAGTCGCGCCCCTCTTGCGGGATCGGGTCCCACACATGCGTCTATATGGAACCAAGCAAAAGATCATTGAACCAATCGTTCGTTTCTTTCCTCCGCGGGAATTCTCTAGTGATCTCGCCAAAACCATTACTCTTAAATGGTAGAACAGGGAGACTGTGTCCACTCATGAGCTAGCCGCTCCACATGCAAATGAAGTAGCAATCAATTACTATTCCTTGCTAGAAAGGGATGTCCTTCAGGGAACCACAGCTCTCGGATGTTGATCGACCCGCACGGAAGACAGAGAACACTGTGTTTTCTTTTCTTTTACTATCTTTTGTTTTGTAAATAGCCTGTCAAAGGCCCCTGTGTAAAAGAAAAAGGAAATGTGAATAAATAAAAGTATGTGCATATGTATTGTATCTACTCGGTTCATTTGCTCTGGGCCTAGAGCCTTATATTTTTGCTCTGTTTGCTTAAGGCACGGTCCATACAGATATCTGGGTAAGGGTTATAGTGACAATTGGGGAAGGTGTTAGGCCCCCCTCTTGTCCAGATTAATCTGGTCTCTTAACTTGCATTGGCATTTTTCTAAGGATTTGAATCAGGATAATTTATCTTTCTATCCTTTATTTTTAGTTATGCTTAATTCCAGGATGTAAATAAAGATGAATTTATAAAAAGACCAAAAATAAGCGGTTGTGGCTTAGTCCCGCATGAGATCATATGTCACAAACCCAAGGAGGGAATTGCAACTGATCCCAATTGAGTCCCTGTAGACACCCCCATTTTGCCCTGCTTTAACCAATAAAGAAGTTATTGTTTTTCTTTCTGTCTTTCCCAGCATGTTCCGTTTCCATGTCCATTTTATACATTTTCTAAATCTTTTCGGTCATTTCTACCATGTTTTTCTGCATTTTCACTTAGGGTTGAGGGAGTGTGCTCACAAAATGATTATTCCAAGTACAAGAGGTTTGGGCCCACTAGCCCAAAATCAATTTGAATAGAGAGACCCATATTTGTCTCAGCCATGGGGTGGGGTCCACCATGCGTTCAACATTGTGTGGGCCCTCTCACGTACAATTTGCCCAAATTGCCTAAATAATTAAGTTATAAAATGATAACAAAGAGGCACAATGGGACTCGAGGGTTCTGATAACATCTGCACCTAAGCCTTCGAAATCCGAGCACTTCATTTATAATGCTCAAATTTGACCTTTCTAATACCCAGCATGGACGGTAATAAATAGCTTTATTCTCCATGAATAGATTTTATTTTCTAAATATTGGCCTTAGGATACTTTTCATCATAACTTATCAATAAAGGCACTTGATGCATCCAAGTTAAGTAATTCCCTTTTTGGTAAGTATCCGTTGTCATTAGGAATTGGGTATTTTAATCTCCTTTATGTACCAATCCATATGTGGGGTTGCTATTTAAGGCAGCAACAACAAGCAAAAATGACAACATTTTTTTTTTTTACGTGTGAGAATGGAAGCTGTTGAAATGGTAAGATGGGTGCTAAAATGGCCATGCTAGGTGGGACCCGCTATCATTAAAAATTCGATTTTAAGATCTAGAGTTTCGGCCATGAATTCGGACCTACCATGTGCCCTACTATTATTTTCTCACTTGGCCCATTTAAGGTAGGCCCACTTGTGTGAAAACCCAAAATCTCATGTTTGTAAATGTTTTGGCTGTTCCTCATCCATTCAAATTAAAAGGGGACTTTGCATAAGGTAATCAACTAAGAAAGAAACTCATGTGGGGTCCACAAATTGGACGTATCGGATTATCTTATGGCGGTAGGTTGCAGGGTGCGACCAATTTACACCGTAACCCATCAAATGGATAGATCGGAACATCCTATATATGGAGACGATTTACGAGGTGTTACCGGTTTTACGTTGTGGCATATAAATTGGATTGTTGGGATCATCTCGCGAAATTGATTTAGAGGGGCACATCTCATTTATATTGTGCTCCATCCAATGGACAGATTTGATCATCCTATGGAAATGGCAGTTGAAATACAACCAATTTACGTTTTGGCTCGTCAATTGGACTGCTCGGATGAACCTATGAAAATGATTTAAGAGGGACAACCAATTTACATAGTGGCCTAACAAATCAATGGTTCGGATCATTCTACCGAAATAATTTGCGGGCCACAATTAATTTATGTTGTGACCAATCAATTGGATGGATTGGATCAGCCCATGGAAATAATTTCTAAGCACGACCGATCACAGTAAGTGGCCGGTATTGATCACCAAATGAAGAGGGCATACAAGTGTTTTTTAAAAAGTACACAATTGTATCGCCTACGCCATAGAATGATCCGAACCATCAAATTATGCCCCCATCTTTTAATAAAATCATTAAATAAGGTAGGATCTCGCCCATGTCTGCAAAATGAAGTGTGCTGCTACCGTGCTACAACGTAGGGATGATCCAAACCGTTCAGATGGTATGTCTATTTTTTAACTTGATTAAATCCTTAAAACATGGTGTACCCCTACTCATGTAAAGAAGGTACCATGGCACGATCCGAACTATTCATTTGGAATGGGCCCGCTGTTTTAATAAAATTTTGAGTGTTATGTTAAAAGAGGCGGGGGGGGGGGGGGGGAGGGGGGGCGGCGTTGCCAATTGAAAATAAGACTGATCTAAAAATATGAAGAGAATATTAAGAGCTGTGAGTGAAAGATTAATAGATCCAGGGAGATGAGAATTCGATTGTATTAAACGGGGTTTTATTGTTTAAGGCATATCTTCTCTTTTAAGAAAGAGTGGGAGTGTCCTTACCAAAGATAGAGGTTACTAAAATAGCAGATCAAGTGATGAAGATGACAGCAGCTACGGTTCATAATTTCATATACATTTAAATAGCAACTAATTGTTGGTGTCCAACAATAAAAAGCAAGAGGAATGATGCTTTGAAAACTTGCTATATCTAGCGTGCCACATGGAATGAAATTGTATGATTGATTGTTGTCTGGAGATAAAACAACGGAAGGTTGGGTTGTACGCTGACAGAAATTGCATTTTGCCTTCTTTGATATCAACATCCGTTTTCATCTTTAGGCAGCCATGGAAAAGTATGGAAGCTTGCTGAGTTAATTGTAGTAATTAATGCCTTGCTAATAAAATGAACAAGGATACTTTATTCCAATTTTGGACGAGAATAGCAAGGTTGCCATATGGAGTTTGTGTGGGATTCATACTAAAAGGATTGTGGGGTTGCTGATTCAAAAAAAAAAAAAAAAACTCTCTCTGACTTACATAGCAGCCCTCTCTACCTTTTTCAGGGACGATTGGCAGACATCTCTCCTCCCCTCTCTTCTTCCACATCTCACGTTTTTTAGGCCTCTCTCTCTCTCTCTCTCTCTCTCTCTCTCACCTTTGCCCATCACTCCATTCCCACCGCCAAATTTGGCCTTCGTCGAAGGATCAAGTCACGACGAATTTCACCAAAAGCGAGGAATTGGCAGCAAGCATCAAAAGAGGCCGAAACTCCATCTTTGTGTCGGCAAATTTTCTCGAATGCGGATCGGATCGCTACCAAAGCTAGATTTGCGCTTACATTATATATCGACGAACACTCTTGGATTCAGCTTGGATCGTTACCAAAGGTAGGTTCTCTCTTCTCAGATTTCTCTAGAATTTTTCTGTATTTGTTTTACATATTTTTTGCATGATTTTAATATTTAATAGAAATATGCTTATTTAATTCAATCTTACATGGGTTGGCTCCTAATCATGTTTTGCATAGGGGTTTTACGTCCGATTCGTCTCGAAATTTAATACGAGGATCTATTTAATTAGACTAAAAGAACTATCGGATTGGATCGGACATTAGACGTAAGGGTTTCTGAAATTTGAATGAAGTTTAAGATTTAATTTGAATTAATGGCCTAAATATTAGGAAATTGAGAAAAATAGCTACCTTAGGATGATGTGTTTATCAAAATATCATAATTTTCTTTTGTTCTTCATATCATAAGAATGTTAGAGAACATCTTTCAAATTCATAATTTTCTCAAAAATCATGTTTAAAAATATAGAACTCTTAAAAGATATCTTTTTCAAGAGAAAAAATGGAAAATATACCAAATAAGTTCTAAAATTAATGAAATTTTGTAATAGAATAATTTTATACTGATATAATCTTCCATGAATTTTTCATGATTTTAGGTATCTATTAGGTATGCTTTTTTATGTTTTCTTTTGAAACAGCCAGCTTTTGTGTGGTTTGTTATTAATATCAAATCATAATTAAAACCCTTGAAAAATTTACATTAGTCTTATATTGAGAATATCATGTTACTATAAAAGTTTCCATTGCTTTGGAATTTTGTTGCTAGGGGAAGCTGTGTAAATCCATAATCTAACCTGAGTCTTTATCAATCGGAAATTGATAGCAAATAGTAGTATAAATTCATGATATTTTCACACTAGGTTATATTCATTCATACCTTATTACTGTAAGACGTTTAATTCATTTGGAGTTCGATTGCTAAGGGTTTCTTTGTAATTAGAACAATCTGGTTTCAATATTATCATAAATTAATAGCAAATTATCATAAGAATCCATGAAATTTTTTTAGTAAGCTATATGCGTCCATATCATGTTACTGTAAAAATTTCAACTTGTTTGGAATTCGTTTGCAATGGGTTGCTTTCTAAAATCACCCACTTGGTATGAAATTGATAAAATCTCTTAAAAATCGAAATTAATCATAAACATCATGAAAATTCCAGAAAACTTTAATTTTATATCATGTATTCATTCCTCAAACTGTTGAAACAGAAACGTTAGGTGTCATAGATTTCCTTTGTAAAATGGCCTGAGTAGGATAGTTTAACCGCCAAGATTTCATTAATAATTGTATCCTAATTGCAATCAATTCTTGATGATTTGCGCATTTAAATTATAGTATGTTATTGGCTCCGAGGTCCATTGTCAATGAAAATCCTGAGAAATATACTAGGCAATAACATACTATAACTTACGTACTAAATTATTCAAGGGTGGAAAGCACGATTCCCTTTCGTTGATGCAACTCAAGGCGAAAACTTGCCAATATTAGATCCATTGGTATTCCGTAGATTTTAGGATTCGGGAACCTTTAAGGAACTGAAAATCATTAACTTCTACTAATTCAATCAATTTACCCCATGTCTTTCGGAACCGTTGGATTGCGGTTTTCATCGTAGGAACCTTTAGAGCCCCCTTTAGGAACACTTATGTCATGTCGTGTTCTAGGTCTTAGGGTGTCCTAGAGTTAGGGAGTTCAGCCTCATCACGACCGATTGCTATTATTAGCAATTAAGTCACAGATCTAGTTACACTAGTTACCTATTTTTCCTTATAGGACAAGCCTGGTTACCTAGGATGTAGGTTCACCTGCATTAGTCTAAGGGATGTCTTGTACTTAGATAGGACCATATAGCATATTAGATGAAGTCATAGGATAATAAAAGCTACTCAACTTGAACTAAATAATCTCTCTTAAACTGTTGAAACAGTTCTTCCAGTCTAGATTGGTGTCCTAGATGTCTTAGGCATGTAGTTTAGTTTATGCACCGAACTACGATCGACTCTGATTTTAGTGAGGCTTGGATACGTAGGCAGCTTTGGATGCTTTGAATGGTATACCAAGCACGAGTCGGCCACAAAAAATGGTGGGGTTTTGTATATTATTTTTCTCTAAATTCTTAACTAAATTAACTAAATATATAGGATTTTTCTCAAATTAGAATTTTAGGAGAACATTCACTTAGATTGAATCCAAACAAATCAAGATACACATTAGGAAATACATTGAAATTAGATTTTGGGATGCATGTCATATAGTTCGCACATTAATAAAGAGTTAAATGAGCCATTTAAAAGAAATTCAAGAGAGTTAACCTATCAAATTGAAGACCGAATTATCGGGCAAGAATGATGCATGTGGTGGTTACTCCCTATACCTTCCATTCTCGTAATCAGGTAATGAATCTAGATTTCTGGTCACTTATGGGTCCTAGATCTCTCATCTAGGTGGTGACTCTGTCATTCTCTTTTGCGTAAAATTCGGATTGCTTTAGTGATCCCAAGTTCACAGAAAAGATGAATTAAATCAACAATAAAAATCACACGCCAACCGCGTGGGTATGAGAGACCAAGAGAGATTGACATGGGTTGCGCCGCCCCTCTCGCGGGATCGGGTCCCACAGTTTGGCGACTCTGCTAGGGACCACCAAACTTCATTAAAATTCCAAAGGATAACTGTGGACCCCGATCCGAGAGCGAGGCGGCGGTGGGACGTGCCCCACGCGCTAACTCTCTATGGATCATCCACGTGAATGGAGAGCTTTACCAAGGAACTCTCGAAAGAAGTGCCTTTCACAGCATGAGTGGCGATATAAAAGGTGAGATACCTCTCGATTCGGGGACTAGCCCAGATTCGAGGCGTACCTTAAACAAAGAAGAGTCGCCATCCAAGGAAGTGGGCCAAGGATCCCATACTATGCTCTGTTGCAACGGATAACCAGAGATTATAAAAAGAGGGTTCGTGCCTGGTTACGAATTCGGAAGGTCTAAAGAACACCTCATCCGCCCAAGTGCAAACACCTGGTCTCTTATGCCATTTGCTTAATAATTTTGAAGAGTTTTGGGCGAAAGTCGTATGAAATGGGAACGAATATCTCCGAGAAAACGTCTATCTAATCATGCATGTCTCGGAGATGAATAATAAGCACACATAAAAGAAATGAAAGAAGTGTCGCCTAATAATAGCTAGGTTATGAGTGTCATACCTAATTGGTGTCTGAGTTCTGGTGTGCAAACACATGCATACTACAGCTAAAGGTATAGGATCTGTACATGAAAGTAAGAAAACACAGCAAAACACAAAACACAATTCAATTCTACACATGACTGGACAAAATGAGTCCTAACTCTAATGCGACCTGACTCGGACCAAGATGGCTGTCCATCCCAGCTGCTCTACGTATCCCGGCCTCGGGAAGAATCGGAGTCAACGTAGTTCGATGCCCTATTCTAAACTACTATGCCTAACCATCTAGAACCGCTATCCTAGACTCGATTCCACTAGACTGGACTGATTTTTAAAGCTTTTTGCACGATTGCTTAAGTTCGAGTGGATTGTAATTTTTAGGACTCTATATGCCCTAACTAATGCAAGTGGTTTAGCCTTAAGCTAATACAGGTGGGCCCTACATCCTATGTGTATCTAGGCTATGCAACCTAATGAAAACCATGGGCTGACTATATGCTTCCTAGTCTAGCCATCGGTTCGACTAAATGTCTAACCGATCGACTCGAGGCCTCCTAACTCTAGAGACACTCACACGACAGGACACACCATATCAATACAAACAGGACAGACTCCTAACTCTAAAACACCCTAAATATCTAGGACATACTCCTAACTCTAGGGGAAGATCTTTTTGAAAAGGTTTTGAAGTTTTTTGTATTTTTGGAGATATTTGAAATGTTTTATTTTTAAAGGTTTGGCTGGACTTGGGATGTGGATCCCAAGCTGCACTACGTACCTCGTGGAAGAGGATGAAGCCAACGTAGTTCGGAAACGATTTTCCTAACTACTCCTAAATGACTCAAGATTTTTGAGATTTTTGGATTTTCAGATGTTTTTTATGTTTTTTTACTCAAGATGACAAAATCCTATCATCATAAGGGGAGGACAGGCTCCCGATATCCCGCAAAGGTTGGACAGCATCCTATGCTTTGCGGGGGAAAAAGACAGAAACACGACTCTGCAAGGGTTGGACAGCATCCTATAACTTGCAAGAGCGGATAGAAGAACATGATCTGATGAAAGGTTGGATAAAATCCTAACCCCTATGATGATAGAATTTGATTCCTGAACAAGATGACTGACTCTCTAGACTAAGGATGGATTCCTATGCTAGTGGACTATCAAACCAAAATAAAGCTCACAAGTAATAAGGAAAAAAGAGACCTTGTGCATATTTGGCAAAGGAAAAACACCTAGCCGGGCCGGACAGCTGCCTAGCCCTAGGGTGCAACAAATGTGCAACCCAATACCCATAAGGGTAGGGGTATGCTGCCAAGCCGAGTAAGGTGTTCTCCCAAAACCAAACGACGCACAAAGAGGAGGTTTGGCAAGAGAATGAGACTGGGTAAGTCTCTTAGACACAGAGGTAAGATAGAGAAAAATGCTAGCAAGACTGGGCAAGTCTCCTAAGCATAAGGATGGGCTCCAAGTAACCTTATCATTGCCTAAACAATGATAAGAAAATGAGATAACTGACAGACCAAGTTGGTCTTCGACTAGAAGAGGGTTTAAGACCTGTGAGACTAGAGGTAGTCTCCTAGGGGTTGACTCAGGTTGATTCATTAATGAGACAATGCCTGTCTCCAAAGATTTGGATCTAAAAGACTAGGCAAGTCTTTTGAGAAAATGGAATGCTATTTGGACTGTGCAAGTCCCCCTAGAGATGGGCTTGAAATGACAAAGGAAAGAAACCTGAAAGACTTAAACAGTCTCATAAAATGAAGAAAAGATTAGAAGGAAAAACATTACTAGGACTATGCAAGTCCTCTAAAATAATGGGCTCGGGATGACTCCTTCATAGCCCTTGCAATGAGAGGGGATTCTAGTATCTAAAGAAAATTAACAGAAATCTATAAGACTGTGTTAGTCTATCAAAGAGAGAAGAAAATGCTACCAGATAATCGCAAATTCCATTCTATTCTTATAAAAATAAATCAAGTGCTAAGCAAAGAAGAATTTTCAATAAAAAAAAAATCTATAGCAATCATAAAATGATAAACAACATTAATTAGTCCAGACCAGCCGCTGGATAGCCTAATAAAGTAAAAGAAAACAATATCAAACACTTCTATGCCCAACCACAAACACCACCCCAATATGGGGATGAAATCAGATGATGCTAAAGTAATCATCTGATATCATATACACATGATAATATTTCTATATCCCGCCTTGAAATCAGACAGTACTCATGTCGATAATATCGAATAGAGTAGTCATCTGATCTCCTTCTTCCTATTAAACAATTTATTTAAATAAAAAGGAATGAGTATAATAAGCTTTGAGATAATCTCACCTGAACAATCCATTTATTACCGTCTTCGAACCCTAACTCAAAGCTTAGTATGAAAGAGAAGTATTAAATTTATAAATACTGGACTATAGGCTTAATTTTGGAAATCCTTATCGAAATCTTCTCAAATTTTATTTCAAAGTACTCTTTATTCTGTTTTTTTTTTATATTTATCAAGACAAAGAAAAATGATTTTCTCTGCATAAGACATAGCTTGTCTCCCTAAACAGGGACTCTAGAGAACTCTTTCATTGCCCATGCAATGAAAAAAGGAACCAAAGGTCTAAAAGACTAGGCAAGTCTTCTAAAGAAAAGAGATAAAAGAGGATGTTAGTGAGACTGGGCAAGTCTCCTAAAAGAGAAACGGGATTCTAAGTATCCTTATCATTGCCTCTACAATGATGAAAGGATAGGACAACTACCAGACCAAGTTGGTCTTCAAAAAAGGGAGTTTCTAATAATGAGGCTAAGCAAGCCTCCTACGCGCGACTCAATAATTAGACAAAGCCTGTCTCTTAAGGATTTGAATTTCATGCTGAGACATAGCTTGTCTCCCTAAAAAGGCTCTAGATGACTCTTTCATTGCCCTTGCAATGAAAGGACAAATTCTAAAGGTTTCTAAAGACTATGTAAGTCTATAGAGAGAGAAGAAGAAAGAAGGGGGTATTACCACGACCAGGTAAATCCCTCTAAAGATGGGCTTAGGCTAGCGCCTTCATCGCCCCTACGATGACCAAGGGCTACTGATGTTTATAGATACCTAAAAGGCTAAGAGATCCCTACTTTAAGAAGGGGAAGGAAAAGGGGAAGGAAAAGGGAATGAGGTACTACTATGACCTAGTGAATTCCTCTAAAGATGGGCTTAGGCTAACGCCTTCATCGCCCTTTCACAATGAGAAAGGGATAAAGGTTCAATTATATCTAAAAGACTAAGAAATCTTATATACAAAGAGAGAGAGGGGAGAGGGTACTACCACGACCGGGTAATTCCCTTCAAATATGGGCTGCTATTTTGAGAGAGAACAATTGAATATGTAATGGGGCTGCTTAGAGATAATAGTGAAAAGAGGGCTGCCATTAATGAAATGAGGGCTGATATATCAAGACGGTAATGGCTGATTTCATCGCATAGAACATGAGCTGAATTGCAAAACAGGGACTGATTTCATCGCATAGAACATGAGCTAAATTGCAAAACAGGGGCGGCTGATTATCTACATGTTGATATAAACATCCAAGAGGATGGCTAAAATAAAATTGACGTGAACTGAACACACATACAATCATAGATACAAAACTGAACATATTCATGGGCAGGGAGACAAAACTGAACATACTTATGCTGTTATAGACATAACTGAGCTGAAATTAGATCAAACACAACATGTACAGGATAACCGATATTCAGCTGAACTAAAATCATTTACACATATAATGATACAGACATAGCTGGGCTGAAATTGTATATAAAGACAAAGTTGAATTGAGATTCGATGTGCATATGGTGATAGTGACACAACTAAAAAAAAATGTATGGTAGGATCACAAAAAATTACAAAGTATAAGAGGCACACTAATCAAAGCAGATTAACTACTCCAAACTCAAATATCATAGAATCCGTCATGCTCAATTTTATGTGTCCAAAAAATCATTCAACCACAAGCAAAACAACTTAACAGTGTTTCAGCTTAAAAGAGAAGAACTTCAGCTAGCCTATAGAGTCTCCCAATTTATTCATTTTTTCTTTATAGAACAGAATTAAGAAAAATGAAATTTTAGGTCTTAATGCATACATTTGAAACTAAAACTGAACTAAAAATGAATAGAACATTCAGATCTCAAATTCTATCACAACAATCAAAATCTAAAAATCAAAATTAGTGATGAGTTGAAACCAGAATTCTCAGATTAGAACTAGCATTAAAAAAAAATTAGTTAACAAGACATTTTTAAGAATAAAAATTACCTCAGCTCTTTAAAGTACCTTTTCTTGTGTTAGAATCCTGGTTTAGAATAAGATAATTGAATTCACAGCTATTGAATGATGAGATTTGCTTGAGGTAGCTGAAGATGTGAAGCACCGACCAGAGTTCATGTAGATCTGCCGGATTCCGACGAGATCTACCGGAGAAAATGAGGAAGAGGAAAATCTGTGAAGAAATCACCAGATCTAATGGCCCAGATCTAATGGCAGATGGAATGGAAATCAATCGAGGATGTGTAGCCGGAGGAGATGAAGAGCAGAGATGAGCAACAAAGATTAGGGTTTGAAAACTTGGATCTAATATTTGATAACTTAGATCTGAGCATGAAGGAAAATGATAGCTGAGAATTTGAAAGAAATATGAAGATAAAAATGAAAAGAAAAAGTATAAGAATGGAAAGAAGATCCAGCCGAAGCTTGGCCGGAGCTCTGGCGAAGTTGATCGTAGAAGACAAGAAGGTTAAACCTTGAGGTGTTGGATTTGGCGAGATCTGGGAAAAAAAATCTCTCTCATTTTCTCTCTCAGATTTGGGGAAAACCCTCTGTTCCCAGCTTTTCTTCTTTTGATTTCAGATCTGAAATTTCAGAGCTTTGCCGATCGGATCTTTGTGTAAAATGGCCGGAAAAAGACCGGTCGGATTTTGACCAGAATCCAGCAAGGAGTTGAGCCAGAGAAGATAAGAGAGGAGGTTAGGGTTTGGAAAATTGGGGATCTTGAATTTGGATGAGGGAGAGATGGAAAAGGAGGGAGAGATGGAAAAGGAGGGAGAGATGAGGGAAAATCAAATAATGCTGATGGACAGATCTCCGGCGAGCTCGTCGGAGGAGGAGGTGTCTGGAAAATAGGGGGAATGAGCTAGGGCTTTGCTGGCTTTTTTTCTCTACTCTCTGTGATTTTTCTCCATGAAAAAAATGAGCTCTCTCCTCTATGACCTTGCTCGATCGATATTTAAAGGGGAAAAAAATAATGACATTAGTACCCCTTCTATTACCTTAGACAACCCCATCTAGGATAATCCACCCCCTGTTGTGGTTTACACTACGGACACTCTCTCATCTCGTTCGCTAGGCAAACGCGCTCGGAATTCGACGAAATTTTGTAGGGTCCTTGGTGGGACCTTAAGCTAGCTTGGAGAGAAATTTGGGACTCTAGCTCGCTGATTTGATGGGGTTTTGAACAATCATGGAGGGATTTAGGGCACGGTCAAAATGAGGTGTCTACAGATGCCCCTCTTTGGCAGAGCGTGCTTGTCGCGGGAATGTAAAAGCTGAACAGACAACACATTTTGACTGGCCCAAAATGAATTGAGCAGAAAGAAAAACGAAGAAAGTGATTTTGGAAAAATCGAATTGTTGGAAGGAAGTGATGCCTCGGGGGTCTTGAATGGAAGGGATGCATCGGGGGTTTGAAAATGGAATAGGCTTTTGGTACTTCTCATATTTCTACGCTCGGGCGGATGCTCTCAGGAAGAATTTGGTTTTAAAATTTCACATTCAACATGACTTAAAATTAATTTGGTGAAACGCTGGACAAATAACTCAGCATTCAAAACATATTGGTGAGATAGCCTCCCACCAGACACATAACTCAAGTAACACATCGGTCACACAGGTATTCCTGACTCCGTACTTGGGTGTCGGTACACTGTAGAACGGCGGATCATGACTTGACTTTGTAAGAACAATATCATAACTAGATAGAGTTGCGGTCCAGCTTTTCACCAAACTAAACAAGAAAGATCGACAGTTGAATAGAAATTTTGATCAAGGGTCCATGGTAATAAGCCATGAAGAGCCTTGCAGAGAATGAGGGTCCACAGTGGTAAACCGTGAAGAGCCACGCAATGAATCTAGGGTCCATGGTAGTAAGCCACGAAGAGCCTCGCGGAACAAATATTTTTTTATTTTTTTTTTAGGAAACTAGAAATCGAGGGTCCACGGCAACAAACCGCGAAGAGCCAAGCCATAATCCGGGGTCCGTGGTCCGTGGTAATAAGCCACGAAGAGCTCAGCAAGAAGAAATCGAGGGTCCATGGTGGTAAGCCACGAAGAACCTCGCAAGAAAGATATTGGGTGATTAATGGATTAGAAAAATTGAGAATCAAGGGTCCATAGCCATAAGCTATGAAGAGCCAAGAAGTAATCGAGGGTCCATGGTGACAAACCGTGAAGAGCCACGCAATGAATCTAGGGTCCATGGCAAGAAACCATGAAGAGCCCAGCAGAAAGGAATCAAGGGTCCACGGCAATACTCCGTGAAGAGCAAAACATAGAATTTGGGGTCCATGACAATAAGCCACGAAGAGCCCAACATGCAGAAACAATGACATATAAAAGATATGAATGGAATGACTATGAATAGTGGGTCTATGATATTTCTGAAAGAATATATCACAAAGAGCCAACAAGGAAGCAAGGGTCCATAGTGTACCTGAATGGTAGACCATGAAGAGCCAAGAAGTAATCGAGGGTCCAAGGCAACAAGCCGTGAAGAGCCACGCAATGAATCTAAGGTCCATGGCAAGAAACCACGAAGAGCCTAGAATGAATAAGGATAGTGGGTCCATAATACAGCCTCGAGGACAGATCATGAAGAGCCACTCGGGAAGCAAGGGTCCATGATATACCTGAATAGTAGACCACGAAGAGCCTTGGAAGGACAAGGATATTGCTGAGAATTGATTGATTTTGAATGATTTTTTTTTTTAGATTGATCGCCTCTTGCCGAGGAAATTGGGAGTACGAGTTCCTTGCTGAGAATTGGACTCAGATAACTTGTAGGGATTTGGATATTAGCCCTTCTTTGACAGGTGAAAAGCATTCTGCTGAGGTTTGAAGGTTGTGGGAACAAATTCTAGACTCCGCTGGGGAAATTGATTTTCTTTGAAAGTTGACTCTTTTAGAAAGAGGGCTCATTTGAGGAGTTTAGCGATTCGGCTTTAGATGTGCTCGCATATCTCTTATCTCAACTTGTTATAAACATTGGCACTGATTGCCTTTGCTGCTTGATATCTTTAATGATGCAATTCATAAAAGATGCCCCTAGTGTATTATATTTCCATGACAAGAGTCCCAAGGAAAATAGAACCAGGATAGGTAAGAAAATTTGGGTTTTCATGGGTTCTTTCTTTGGAATAAAGATGGGATAATGACTAAGCTCAAAGACTTCTCCTTTCATTGGCCACTATTTGAGATTCGCTCTTTCCACCACCATCTGCTTGAAATTTGACATATTCAACTTGTCTGAACAGGATACCTATACCAGGATCTTTCATTTGTTTTTCTTCGGAAGGTATACACCCATTCTTCCAGTGCCAGACGACTTGGACCTTGGAGGAAAACGAATATGAATGAGGAACAGACTTCCAAGACTCTATCAAAGAAGATGTACATTATTCAAGGGACTTGACTCACTTTTGATTCACCCTTAGACCTGATGTGTATTTTTAAATGGTAAGGCTAGCCCCTCTCAGAATAATTTCTAAAACCATGTCAAGAAGTTCTAATTTCCTCCATCAGGATTTTTGTCATGGTTATTATCCCCTTTGGGTTACTTAGTTTCAATGCCCCTAGTTTAAAAAGGTATCAAAGTAAATCTCACTGACACTACTTGGATTCCAAGATCCTGCCTTGTGTAGTGATTGTTTATCCATCTCTTCGAATTTCTTCTGGTGGGAACTCATGATTATTGCATTCCAGGTTTCTGGTCTAACAAACCATTTGCCTCAGTTTTTTGCCTGGAATTCTCACACTATTCAAACGTCAGAGTTCTTCATAACCGATGAACTCCTTCCATGTCTTATCAGCTCACTTTTTGTGGGAAGTCTTTGCCTCTGACTGGATTGCCTCTTCAATTTTCAACCCATCAGACCGCTACCCTCACTTTTGCAGAAGCCAACCCCTTTGCTTGTTGACTCAGTAAGAAAATTGATTCTCACTTTTCTCTAGGCCGCCATTTCAGGTTTTCAACCTAGTAGGTTTTCAGACTCTCGTTCTTTTCATTTCTTTCTGTTTTTGTTTTTCAATTGTCTTGAACCTTTGCTCGTTTCACTAGAAGAACTTTATAGGTAGGCTCGGGTTCAAAAGGGTTGGATATCAAAAGTTCAAACGATTTGGACCGAATCTGGCCTTGCCAGACTACCTACGTACCCCAAAAATGGAGGATCAGATCCGCGTAGTTCGCTTTGGGGTTTAACAAAGAATGGTTTAGCTTTTTAGCTTCAAAATTTTGAAAGGGGGATGATTTAGCTTTTATCCCCAAGGTTTGACCGAACCTGAATTGATCAGGTTGCCTACGTACCCCCGAAGAGTTGGGGATCAGGTCCGCGTAGTTCGGGTGCATAAAATGCCCCTGGTTTATAATGTGGTTGAAAGAATTGTTTGGTTTTAAAATGTTGGCTCAAAGGGCTCACAAAAGGATGTTTTTAAACATTGGGATTTTTGCTATAAAGGCTCAAACGTCCAAGGATGGCCTCCTGGTGTTTTTGATGTACAAGCTTTTTAATGTTTAAGGTTCAAGACTTTGAAATTTTTTTTTTTCCAGAGTCTGGCTGTATTTGCAAGCAAAACTTCTATCACAATGCTCCACTTTCAAATCTTGAAGATTTTGAATTGGTACTCAAGATTTTACAACTCTTACGAGTCTCCAAATGCCGAAGACAATTCTCATATTCAATCTATCTCATCGACTCCGTCATTTGGATCTTTGATTTTTCTAAGGAGTTGTCTTAGGGACACATTCCCTTCTCCTTCTTATCTTTTCATGCTCTTGTTTCTTTTGGACATAAGAATTGTCCGTAATCATGAAATATTCCAACTTGGAATCTCGTCAAAATATGCAACCCAAGCGTTCTTTTGAAGCTCATTCCATGACTTCATTTTCTGAAAGTCTTCTCTAGACTTCTCATCAGCTCTACTGGATGTCTGACGTTCATCTCTCTCAAATTCTTGCTTTTCGACTGAGTGTCTAAAGTGGAAGGAGTCTTGCTTTGCACAACAGTTGGGCATTCACTTGGTTTATCCTTATAGGATCAAGCAAGACTACCTCAAACCCCCTATAAACAGGTTTATCAATTCCTCGCTCTCCTCGGGAGATAAAGTTTTGCCAATCCATCTTTCCCGAGTTTTGGATTTCGATACCACTATCAACAGCTTCGATTTCTTCTTTGAGTGGCTATGCTCGACGCTCTTCCTCTCGTTTGACCATCTTTCAGATCTCGAGGGGAATTTCGTCTGCATTCTCATCAAAGAAGGGTGTGTTTAATCATTTAAACATTAGATCTAAAAGTGAATCACAAGAATACTGATAACGCTATAATCAAATCTTTATTTCAACAGAAATTTCAAGTACATTGATGTGCTTGAAGGCCCCGCTGACCCGAAGTGATTTAGAAAGATTCTTCTTTCTCGATGGTGATCGGTCATGGCCCGCCCAGAGAGAGGGGATCCTGCTCCTGATCCAGTGGTGGTTCCTGGTGAATAAAGATTCCCTTCCCTAAAGGGCCAAACCAACCCTAAGGAACGCATCCGAGATTTTTATTCGACGCGCCTAAATGGGCTCTACATTGGACTTGACAAAGGATGTAAACAACAAATTATGAATGAACACGACTGACAAACATGACACACACAATTTTTTTTTTTTTTTGACATATGACTTACCAACTTTGAGAGAAGAAAGTTGGTGTACACTCAACGAAAGACAAACAACACGTGACACTTCTTCGATGGTAAATGAACTGGCATTGAAAGGTTATGGGTGGCACTCCTTCCTCCATGACGTCCATAACTACGGGTTCAACCCTGGTGCAGGTCCTGTTGACCTAGCTTCAGCTGATCTTCACTAACTGGCATCGGCGACATTTTTCTTGACATATAACCACCTCCTGACATTTCAAGCTCTAACATTCCCAAGTTTGAAGATGACAAACGCTCTGACTCAAAAATGGGAGGCATGATGATGGAGGGATCTTCAAAAGGTTCAACTGTGAAGTTAGCTTTAGCAACAGTTGGAGGAATATCAACACATCTAGGTGAAGGATTATGATTAGCATTAAAT
Source organism: Tasmannia lanceolata (assembly GCF_043159265.1). NCBI lineage: Eukaryota > Viridiplantae > Streptophyta > Magnoliopsida > Canellales > Winteraceae > Tasmannia > Tasmannia lanceolata. The sequence continues at coordinate 6,670,332 of NW_027518688.1, read as the reverse complement.
CCAGGCCAAATGGAACGATCCCTATCTATTCCTGGATCGCAAATCTGAGGGAGCGACAACGATTGGTGATGTGACCAGGGCTTTGGTGATATTCACAATATTCCTCCTTGTTGTAGAACCTTGGAAGAACCTTAGGAGGTGGCTTCTGAGCCATAAGTTTCAACTGTCCATCCTTAACAAGTTTTCGGAGAATGACCGCTGGAGGTTTCGGTAATGGAGTGAACTTCTTCTTCGGCTTCTGTGCTGGGTTTTCATCTCCTGGACCAGACCTCTGCATGACAGGTTGAGGTGCTTGATGAGATGACTCAATAATGTTGATCTTTTTAGAATCGACAACTGATTTGCTATCATTCCTTGGATTCTTTACGCTTTGGTGTTCAAAGGTCAATTCTTCAATTTCTTTAACACGTTCTTTCACTTTCCCTGCTGAGGTGGGAGATGGGAGACACTAGTCTTCGACATGTTGCTTGCCCTTGGAATTATCAATATGTGATACCGGGATCGAGACAGGAATAGGGATTATAGGAGACAGCTTCTCAACCTCGTCAGCAAATTCTTTCTCCTTTCCTACGACAGTGGGAGGTGTAAAACACTTCTCTTCAGTAAGTTGTTCTTCTTCAGAATCACCAATATGTGCTATCATGGCCTTGATAGGATCAAGGGTCACAGGAGGATGATTTTGGACTACAGAGTCCTCAGAAGTTACAGGTTTATCCTTAGCTTCGTCTTTCATAGGAGTTATTTCTTTATTCCAAGAATGTATTATTTCCCACATTTCCGCCACGGATAGCTTTTTGTTCGAAGTTAGCTCGGCCATCTAGGTTGAGGGGAAGCAAATGAAGTAAAGTGGTGACTTATCCTCAAAGGTTAACAAGATGCAATAGGTTCAGAAATAAGGCTCTTTTGGCGTGAACTGCAAGCGAATGGCTAAGACTCCTGTCATGGAAATGACAAACACCAATTTTAGTATGAGGCAATCTCATGGAAATGTTACACATAAGTTGAAACAAGAGATACTACAAACACATCTCTCCCTTGGGTAAGAACCAGCAGCATAAAAATGGTAAGAAGGGTCATGGTAAGATAAACATATGATTTATCAATATCGCTAAATGATAGCAATCACACTGAAAATGTGTTAGGTAAAATTCGGCAGCATGACGGCCACACAAAGGGACCCAACAAGTCATCATAAGGGTATATGGATAAACTCGGTAGTATAGGACTTCCAACAAGGATACTTGCACTCAAGTGATGGTGGCAAGATAGGCTCATGAGTGAAAACAGAATATGGTCATCAGAGGGATATGAGGGACTGACCATGAATGACGACATTTAGAGATGGGTCGAATTTGCAACCAAAAGATCGAAGGATAGATCGTGACCATAAGAATGATGATTAGAAGCCATCGATCTGATCATAATCTAAAAGAATGAATAAATAGGGATAATTGATTAGATTATGAAGGAAAACCTAACTAAGAGGTAAAACCTTAATCTAATAATGTAAATACACGATGGAAAAAAGGATCACGAGATAGATTATGGACAATAGATCACAAGATAGATTATGGATAAAGAGCCAATAATCTAATGATTATCCACATAATGGATAAATAGAAAGAATTGATTAGATTAAGAAGGGAAACCTAATTAAGAAATACGCCCTAATCTAAATATATGGAATACAGATCAATGATACAAGGTATGAATCAGATCTATGATCAAAAGATCAGAAAAAAGACCATGGTCATAACGATGACAAGTAGAAGTCACCGACCAAATCTAAATCTCAAAGAATATGACTGATTGGATTAGATAGGAAATATTACAAAGGAGTAAGCTCTAATCTAATAATCAATAAATAGGTATATATACATATATACACCCTAACCAGGGGCACCAACCCTAATTCTAATCTAGTGGAGTCGAGAGAGTCTCGACTCAATGACAGACATGTGAGTGTACTAGGACTGCGATGTAGCCACATAAAGTGAGCTACAATAATCTATGAATAGGACAAGGCTCCTAAATCTAGGCTCCAACATGTATAAGCAACACATGTTCGTCCTTATATGAATGCAATATATATATATAAGCACATGCAGATCCTAATTGGGTTTCACTAAATCAGCAAATATATTTATATACATAATATATGTAAAATGAAAGTAGAGCTCCGGACTCAATATATCGGGTACTATGCTTATGATCCATACTTAAAATGTATAACACAAGTACGCCTAGTGTTATACATAGTATGCTTCATTGCTCATCGGCTGCTGTAAACACAAGTACGCCTAGTGTTTACGGCTGCAGCACCGGCGCATAGCTTGGTAATAAATACAACAATCCCATCCAGGTAATGACATCCCGGCTGGCATGTACTATATCTATCCCATGGAGCCAATAATAATAAAAATAAAAAAAACAAAAAAAACAAATGATGTATGCTGTGCAGTGTGTGAATCCCTTGTTTTAAACACCTATCTGGTGCCCCTGGATTCTAAGCGATTAAATTCCCATTTATAATGATTTTAGCCCAAAATTCTTCAAAATCAATAACAAATGACATTTTAACAGAGTTAGGCAATATCTCAAAAGAAATTCCCCAGCAGAGTCGCCAGCCTGTGGACCCCGATCCGAGAGCGAGGCGGCGGTGGGATGTGCCCCACGCGCTAACTCTCTATGGATCATCCACGTGAATGGAAAGCTCTACTAAGGAACTCTCGAAAGAAGTGCCTCTCACAGCATGAGTGGCGATATAAAAGGTGAGATACCTCTCGATTCGGGGACTAGCCCAGATTCGAGGCGTACCTTAAACAAAGAAGAGTCGCCATCCAAGGAAGTGGGCCAAGGATCCCATACTATGCTCTGTTGCAACGGATAACCAGAGATTATAAAAAGAGGGTTCGTGCCTGGTTACGAATTCGGAAGGTCTAAAGAGCACCTCATCCGCCCAAGTGCAAACACCTGGTCTCTTATGCCATTTGCTTAATAATTTTGAAGAGTTTTGGGCAAAGTCGTATGAAATGGGAACGAATATCTCCGAGAAAACGTCTATCTAATCATGCATGTCTCGGAGATGAATAATAAGCACACATAAAAGAAATGAAAGAAGTGTCGCCTAATAATAGCTAGGTTATGAGTGTCATACCTAATTGGTGTCTGAGTTCTGGTGTGCAAACACATGCATACTACAGCTAAAGGTATAGGATCTGTACATGAAAGTAAGAAAACACAGCAAAACACAAAACACAATTCAATTCTACACATGACTGGACAAAATGAGTCCTAACTCTAATGCGACCTGACTCGGACCAAGATGGCCGTCCATCCCAGCTGCTCTACGTATCCCGGCCTCGGGAAGAATCGGAGTCAACGTAGTTCGATGCCCTATTCTAAACTACTATGCCTAACCATCTAGAACCGCTATCCTAGACTCGATTCCACTAGACTGGACTGATTTTTAAAGCTTTTTGCACGATTGCTTAAGTTCGAGTGGATTGTAATTTTTAGGACTCTATATGCCCTAACTAATGCAAGTGGTTTAGCCTTAAGCTAATACAGGTGGGCCCTACATCCTATGTGTATCTAGGCTGTGCAACCTAATGAAAACCATGGGCTGACTATATGCTTCCTAGTCTAGCCATCGGTTCGACTAAATGTCTAACCGATCGACTCGAGGCCTCCTAACTCTAGGGACACTCACACGACAGGACACACCATATCAATACAAACAGGACAGACTCCTAACTCTAAAACACCCTAAATATCTAGGACATACTCCTAACTCTAGGGGAAGATCTTTTTGAAAAGGTTTTGAAGTTTTTTGTATTTTTGGAGATATTTGAAATGTTTTATTTTTAAAGGTTTGGCTGGACTTGGGATGTGGATCCCAAGCTGCACTACGTACCTCGTGGAAGAGGATGAAGCCAACGTAGTTCGGAAACGATTTTCCTAACTACTCCTAAATGACTCAAGATTTTTGAGATTTTTGGATTTTCAGATGTTTTTTATGTTTTTTTACTCAAGAGGACAAAATCCTATCATCATAAGGGGAGGACAGGCTCCCGATATCCCGCAAAGGTTGGACAGCATCCTATGCTTTGCGGGGGAAAAAGACAGAAACACGACTCTGCAAGGGTTGGACAGCATCCTATAACTTGCAAGAGCGGATAGAAGAACATGATCTGATGAAAGGTTGGATAAAATCCTAACCCCTATGATAATAGAATTTGATTCCTGAACAAGAGGACTGACTCTCTAGACTAAGGACGGATTCCTATGCTAGTGGACTATCAAACCAAAATAAAGCTCACAAGTAATAAGGAAAAAAAGAGACCCTGTGCATATTTGGCAAAGAAAAAACACCCAGCCAGGCCGGACAGCTGCCTAGCCCTAGGGTGCAACAAATGTGCAACCCAATACCCATAAGGGTAGGGGTATGCTGCCAAGCCGAGTAAGGTGTTCTCCCAAAACCAAACGACGCACAAAGAGGAGGTTTGGCAAGAGAATGAGACTGGGTAAGTCTCTTAGACACAGAGGTAAGATAGAGAAAAATGCTAGCAAGACTGGGCAAGTCTCCTAAGCATAAGGATGGGCTCCAAGTAACCTTATCATTGCCTAAACAATGAAAAGAAAATGAGATAACTGACAGACCAAGTTGGTCTTCGACTAGAAGAGGGTTTAAGACCTGTGAGACTAGAGGTAGTCTCCTAGGGGTTGACTCAGGTTGATTCATTAATGAGACAATGCCTGTCTCCAAAGATTTGGATCTAAAAGACTAGGCAAGTCTTTTGAGAAAATGGAATGCTATTTGGATTGTGCAAGTCCCCCTAGAGATGGGCTTGAAATGACAAAGGAAAGAAACCTGAAAGACTTAAACAGTCTCATAAAATAAAGAAAAGATTAGAAGGGAAAACATTACTAGGACTATGCAAGTCCTCTAAAATAATGGGCTAGGGATGACTCCTTCATAGCCCTTGCAATGAGAGGGGATTCTAGTATCTAAAGAAAATTAACAGAAATCTATAAGACTGTTTTAGTCTATCAAAGAGAGAAGAAAAGGCTACCAGATAATCGCAAATTCCATTCTATTCTTATAAAAATAAATCAAGTGCTAAGCAAAGAAGAATTTTCAATAAAAAAAAAATCTATAGCAATCATAAAATGATAAACAACATTAATTAGTCCAGACCAGCCGCTGGATAGCCTAATAAAGTAAAAGAAAACAATATCAAACACTTCTATGCCCAACCACAAACACCACCCCAATATGGGGATGAAATCAGATGATGCTAAAGTAATCATCTGATATCATATACACATGATAATATTTCTATATCCCGCCTTGAAATCAGACAGTACTCATGTCGATAATATCAAATAGAGTAGTCATCTGATCTCCTTCTTCCTATTAAACAATTTATTTAAATAAAAATGAATGAGTATAATAAGCTTTGAGATAATCTCACCTGAACAAATCATTTATTACCGTCTTCGAACCCTAACTCAAAGCTTAGTATGAAAGAGAAGTATTAAATTTATAAATACTGGACTATAGGCTTAATTTTGGAAATCCTTATCGAAATCTTCTCAAATTTTATTTCAAAGTACTCTTTATTCTGTTTTCTTTATATATTTATCAAGACAAAGAAAAATGATTTTCTCTGCATAAGACATAGCTTGTCTCCCTAAACAGGGACTCTAGAGAACTCTTTCATTGCCCATGCAATGAAAAAAGGAACCAAAGGTCTAAAAGACTAGGCAAGTCTTCTAAAGAAAAGAGATAAAAGAGGGTGTTAGTGAGACTAGGCAACTCTCCTAAAAGAGAAGCGGGATTCCAAGTATCCTTATCATTGCCTCTGCAATGATGAAATGATTAGGACAACTACCAGACCAAGTTGGTCTTCAAAAAAGGGAGTTTCTAATAATGAGGCTAAGCTAGCCTCCTACGCGCGACTCAATAATTAGACAAAGCCTGTCTCTTAAGGATTTGAATTTCATGCTGAGACATAGCTTTGTCTCCCTAAAAAGGCTCTAGATGACTCTTTCATTGCCCTTGCAATGAAAGGACAAATTCTAAAGGTTTCTAAAGACTATGTAAGTCTATAGAGAGAGAAGAAGAAAGAAGGGGGTATTACCACGACCAGGTAAATCCCTCTAAAGATGGGCTTAGGCTAGCGCCTTCATCGCCCCTACGATGACCAAGGGCTACTGATGTTTATAGATACCTAAAAGGCTAAGAGATCCCTACTTTAAGAAGGGGAAGGAAAAGGGGAAGGAAAAGGGAATGAGGTACTACTATGACCTAGTGAATTCCTCTAAAGATGGGCTTAGGCTAACGCCTTCATCGCCCTTTCACAATGAGAAAGGGATAAAGGTTCAATTATATCTAAAAGACTAAGAAATCTTATATACAAAGAGAGAGAGGGGAGAGGGTACTACCACGACCGGGTAATTCCCTCCAAATATGGGCTGCTATTTTGAGAGAGAACAATTGAATATGTAATGGGGCTGCTTAGAGATAATAGTGAAAAGAGGGCTGCCATTAATGAAATGAGGGCTGATATATCAAGACGGTAAAGGCTGATTTCATCGCATAGAACATGAGCTGAATTGCAAAACAGGGACTGATTTCATCGCATAGAACATGAGCTAAATTGCAAAACAGGGGCGGCTGATTATCTACATGTTGATATAAACATCCAAGAGGATGGCTAAAATAAAATTGACGTGAACTGAACACACATACAATCATAGATACAAAACTGAACATATTCATGGGCAGGGAGACAAAACTGAACATACTTATGCTGTTATAGACATAACTGAGCTGAAATTAGATCAAACACAACATGTACATGATAACCGATATTCAGCTGAACTAAAATCATTTACACATATAATGATACATACATAGCTGGGCTGAAATTGTATATAAAGACAAAGTTGAATTGAGATTCGATGTGCATATGGTGATAGTGACACAACTAAAAAAAAAATGTACGGTAGGATCACAAAAAATTACAAAGTATAAGAGGCACACTAATCAAAGCCGATTAACTACTCCAAACTCAAATATCATAGAATCCGTCATGCTCAATTTTATGTGTCCAAAAAATCATTCAACCACAAGCAAAACAACTTAACAGTGTTTCAGCTTAAAAGAGAAGAACTTCAGCTAGCCTATAGAGTCTCCCAATTTATTCATTTTTTCTTTATAGAACAGAATTAAGAAAAATGAAATTTTAGGTCTTAATGCATACATTTGAAACTAAAACTGAACTAAAAATGAATAGAACATTCAGATCTCAAATTCTATCACAACAATCAAAATCTAAAAATCAAAATTAGTGATGAGTTGAAACCAGAATTCTCAGATTAGAACTAGCATTAAAAAAAAATTAGTTAACAAGACATTTTTAAGAATAAAAATTACCTCAGCTCTTTAAAGTACCTTTTCTTGTGTTAGAATCCTGGTTTAGAATAAGATAATTGAATTCACAGCTATTGAATGATGAGATTTGCTTGAGGTAGCTGAAGATGTGAAGCACTGACGAGAGTTCATGTAGATCTGCCGGATTTCGACGAGATCCACAGGAGAAAATGAGGAAGAGGAAAATCTGTGAAGAAATCACCAGATCTAATGGCCCAGATCTAATGGCAGATGGAATGAAAATCAATCGAGGATGTGTAGCCGGAGGAGATGAAGAGCAGAGATGAGCAACAAGGATTAGGGTTTGAAAACTTGGATCTGATATTTGATAACTCAGATCTGAGCACGAAGGAAAATGATAGCTGAGAATTTGAAAGAAATATGAAGATAAAAATGAAAATAAAAAATATAAGAATGGAAAGAAGGTCCAGCCGAAGCTTGGCCGGAGCTCTGGCGAAGTTGATTGGAGAAGACAAGAAGGTTAAACCTTGAGGTGTTGGATTTGGCGAGATCTGGGAAAAAAAATCTCTCTCGTTTTCTCTCTCAGATTTGGGGAAAACCCTCTGTTCCCAGCTTTTCTTCTTTTGATTTCAGATCTGAAATTTCGGAGCTTTGCCGATCGGATCTTTGTGTAAAATGGCCGGAAAAAGAACGGTCGGATTTTGACCAGAATCCGGCAAGGAGTTGAGCCGGAGAAGATAAGAGAGGAGGTTAGGGTTTGGAAAATTGGGGATCTTGAATTTGGATGAGGGAGAGATGGAAAAGGAGGGAGAGATGAGGGAAAATCAAAGAATGCTGATGGACAGATCTCCGGCGAGCTCGTTGGAGGAGGTGTCTGGAAAATAGGGGGAATGAGCTAGGGCTTTGCTGGCTTTTCTTCTCTACTCTCTGTGATTTTTCTCCATGAAAAAAAATGAGCTCTCTCCTCTATGACCTTGCTCGATCGATATTTAAAGGGGAAAAAAATAATAACATTAGTACCCCTTCTATTACCTTAGACAACCCCATCTAGGATAATCCACCCCCTGTTGTGGTTTACACTACGGACACTCTCTCATCTCGTTCGCTAGGCAAACGCGCTCGGAATTTGACGAAATTTTGTAGGGTCCTTGGTGGGACCTTAAGATAGCTTGAAGAGAAATTTGGGACTCTAGCTCGCTGATTTGATGGGGTTTTGAACAATCATAGAGGGATTTAGGGCACGGTCAAAATGAGGTGTCTACAATAACTCATTTGAATTGATTTTAATTGGCTCATGAAAACTCAATCTTATATCTTATATGCTTGATAGATTAGTTTGTATGTTTTATTTTCTCATCACATCATACTCAAATTTAATCTAACAAAATCTGAAGGCATCATAGATTGTGCAAACTTATTTCACACACTTACATCACTTGCATCTAAACCCTTGCATCTCACATGCACACACGTCCTATTTTAAGAACGCGAAGTGTTATCTAGCATGGTTGACTGGGATTTTATCACCTGGTGCCTCTGTGCTAGAGAAGCATTCCACTCTTAGTCTAGTACCTTTATGGTGCATAAATGGATCTCTTGTTCATAGACTGATACGCTAGACACTGGTACAGTATATTGAGCACAGATTCGCGCTAAGGGAACTCTTGGCCTTACCCCTAGATTACCCCACACATGCATATAGTATACGAATACACATACATCATATGTGTGAGCCTAGTTTAGGATATCCTACCCATTTGTGTCTAGATTAGGCCGTAGTCCATCTTCCAATGGCTACGATCGGTCCCTAGGAACACTAACAAAGTCTTGAGTCGAGATCCTGTCTCCACTCCGCTAGATTAGATTAGGGTTTGATGCCTTCAGGTAACACTTGTTAAAATGTAAGAAGATTAAAAAACTTTTCCTTTGGGATTAGGATATAAATCCCATCTTTCCTAAGATCTTATAGGATTAGTTGTGATCTACCCGTTGAAAGCAATCCTATGCAATCTCATCTAATCTTTTGATCATGTGTCTTTCATTCTTCTATCATGGGATTCGATCATGTCTTCATACTTTCTTTAAACTGGCAGGAACTTGTCCCAATCTCATGTTTATGTAATCCTGATCCTTCTTGTATCCCTTCCTTGGCTTACAGGCACCATGTTTACTCGTAAAATTCTAAATTGGATCCGTAGTACATTAAGGGAATCACACATCTATGCCATAAGTGAGCAAGAGAAAAATTTCTTCGGCTACATAGCAACCATTAAGCTCGATTGGGGATTACTCTATGCCGCATCAGAGTGTTGGGATCCCGATCATCATGTCTTCTGTTTCGGCAACCAAGAAATGTGTCCCACCTTTGAAGAATGGTGTACCTTGTTGGAATATCCTGTAGATGGCCCTCTTGTGAAGCCATCCTGTGTGTCAGATTACCGTCCTTTGTTCCTTCGTTTAATGAACATTCCAGATGAATCCATGGACTCCTTCATAAAAGGTCAAGAAATGTCCATGCAGCACCTGATCGACACTTACCCTCCTATTGGACACATTGGCGATGTTGATATTCAAAAGGCCCGATGTCGCACTATGAGATTCTGCTCTTTTGGTAGGTTCATCACTGTCCAGCCTTCTCGCTTTGCATCAGCCATTCTCTTAGATCTCGTCGATCAAATGGATCGTGGTGCCAATCCAATCCCTACTATACTTGCAGAAACCTTCAATGGGTTAGATGATATGGCTCGCTTTCGTGCTAGCTCAGATCTAGGTCGTTATGTTCGCTCTTTCAATGGGTCATTCTCAGGATGTCCTGCATTATTCTAAGTGTGGCTGTGTCACAAGTTGAAGATCACAGCTCCTGTCCATTTTGATCATACATTGTATACTTTTAGCGAATGGCGTCCCGATGTTTCCTTTGATCACAAAAACGATTGGGTCGTCTAGTTAAATTCTCGCCAACAAGATCAGATTCGTTGGTAAATTCCTGAAATTCAAGAAGCTATCTTCAGCACTGGAGAGACCAACTACGTTTGCCTTCTTTGTCTCAAAAAGACTTCCTTTTATGATCCTGCCAGGATTCTGCGTCAGTATGGAAGGGAGCATTCTACCGTGCCTCTCCTTCTTCATTTCTATCTACTTGAGGATCTCAAGCCCAATATTGTCAGAGCCATTTCATCTGCTTGGGATGCCAAAATCATCAAACCTTTAAAGGAGTCAGTTGAAGAAGATTATCGTCCGAAGAAAAAGTCTAGAAAGAATGTTTAGTCTCATGTTTAATCCATCAGTTTATCTTTGATTTAATAAGAGTGAACCATGTACTCAAGCTTTAATGATTGATCAATAAAGTTCATCTCTAGGGGTGTCAATGGATCCAGACGGTCCGATGGACCATCCAAATCTGAACTTTAATGAACGGGATATAAGCATACCAAGAGGGTCCATGGGCATATTTTGGATTCCCAATCATACGATCCGAAAATTTTCGGATCGGATCCGGGCATGCTTCAAAAGTCCTTAGGGACAGTCACGATCCGAAATCATCTTACAAAAATACCCTCAAAAGTCAAAATCATTATAACATCAATGTCAATAAGTGTGGGAATTCTCGTCAAAATAGCCCAAATCTTTTTAATAGTTATTGGTTTCCAACTTTCCATCATTATTGAACGTAGAAATCTCCTCTTTGCTTTTCGAAATAAATCTCCTTTTCCTTCCCTTGTAAGTAACCCTTGCCCATTTGCCGAACAAACATCTCATCTCATCTTCCTTTTGGTAACCCTAACCAGCCACTCCAATGACACTATCACATTAACTCGCTACCCATTGCACTCACCCGCACCATTGTCGTAACCTTGCCTTCCCACTTTCCCCGAGCAGTAAGCACAAAAAACCCCTGTTATATTTTTGGTTTCTATTATATTCTTAGTATTCTAGAATCTGGATATGTTTTCAGTCACATTTTTGAAGTCTATCACCTATTTTTTCTACTGGTCATGATGGAATGATCCAGTTCTTGGACTTTTAGAGGGTCTAAGGTACTGTAAAAAAAAAATCTCTTCGGCTGATAATTTATCTAAGCAAGGATTTCGGCCTGAGTAATGGGGACAACTTTATTATCAATTATTTGGATGTAAGCAACTCAATGGGTTTTTAGGCCAGTGATAAATTCACCCCCTATATTTCAAAATTCACTGTAAAGGCCACACCATAGGATGATCCAAACCGTCCATTTGATGTGCCATAATGTAAATAGGTTGTGCCCCAAAAATCATTTCCATAGTATGATTCTAGCCCTCTGATCTATAGAGAAACTAAATATAATCAAACCTCGATAGATCGGACGACAAGGATCATCCTATGGAAATGATTTTTGGGGCACAACCTATATACATTATGCCCCATCAAATGGAGGGTTTGGATTATCCTATGGTGTGGGCTTTACAGTGAATTTTGAAATATAGGTGGTGAATATTGTAATAGTTATCACTGCCCGATTTTTATCACAGAGTTTTCCTTTTGGAGTTTTTATATGGTGTAAGGCCTTACAACTATACGGTGGAGGTACCACCATTGATATTTGATCCACCAGGAGCTCACTTTTTGAGAAGCTGCTATTGGATCAAATATCAAGGGTGGGACCTCCACCGTACAAAGGCCTATATTAATTTGTGTACTAATCTTAGGAGGACATACTAGGACACTCCGATGGACGGTCCGATTTAAAATGGATCGTGATCGTGACATGGAAAGTAGGATCCGAAGAACAATCGAATCCGACCCGACCGATAAGAAATTTGAATGGATCGTGACTGTGACATAGGTGGATCCGATTCGAAGTGGATCCGTTGACACCCCTATTCATCTCTCTCTTTCATCATCTTCGTCTATGTGTGTATCATTGTCTATTTTCTTCTGTGATTTTAAAATATGTCTTTCAAATATTTCAGGAAAGTAACACCATAGCTGACCCTACTACTCCTTGGGTTCAGATTTCTTCACGGTTGGAGAGGAAATTTGTCTCTCCACCACCTTCTCTGATAACCCCGCCATCTTCTTCTTTCTCACCCTCATCCTCGCCAATGGTAGAAAACCAAGATAATCCTCCACCCGTTGCTGTTACCGATACTCTCGCCTTAATTCTCCAGCAACTTCAAGAGCTCAAAGAGGAGAATCGAGTTATCAAGGCCCAGCTTTTCGAGAATTTGGGGCCACGTCTTCCAAAGATAAAGGGCCTATGCATCATACAGCTACTCCAGCAGCACCTGCCCAGCCGGTGTTCACCCCTATCCTTGATAAAACTGAAGAAGACTTGGAAAAAAAACAGTACAGCGAGGATCACAGTAAGCCTTCTCAGACCATGGTTGATAAGACGGTTATGGAGAAATTAGAAAGTCTTACCAGGAAAGTTCAAGACATCCAGCTTCAAAACCAGGGTGGTTTCAACCTAAGTGATTTTACATTGTTTCCCGAAATCCGTCTGCCTGCAAATTTTCAAACGCCGGATTTTGATAAATATGATGGTGTGGGTTGTCCAATCACCCACTTACAGATGTTTACCATGATGTGTCAGCCTCAAGGCTTATCTCCTGAGCAAATGGCCCAACTATTCCCCGTTTCACTCATTAAAGTTGCTAGGAGATGGTTCATGGTCCTAGACAAAACCCGTTATAGGACATGGAAGGACATTGGTGAACAATTCATCAAGGAGTTCAAATATGATGATGGGAAGAAAATCACCAGAAAGGATTTGGAGAGAACCAAGCAAGACTCAAAGGAATCCTTTTTAACTTTTGTAAAAAGATGGAGGAAACTAGCAGCGCAAATGATGGAGCGCCCTTCTGAAGAAGAGCAGGTGCAAATAATTATGAAAAATATGTCCCCCCAACTCCAGTATCACATGTCTCTACAGTACTACCCGGCTTTCAAATATTTCATCGTGGCGGGCACCCAAATAGAGGAGGCTATGGCTCAAGGTGTATTCCACCGTAGTAACCCAGGGATTTCAAAAAGTCTCCTCCAGCCCAAGTTAGTAATATTTCTCGTTCCAATGCTCAGTCATCTAGATCCCAGGAACCTCTAGTGATGGACTATGCCCAACCCGCAGCTGCACCTCGACAACGAACCCAGGTAGAATTTACCCCTCTTCCTATTCCACCTTCAGAGGTACTTAAGCAGTGTCTTGCCTCAGGTCGTATAACCCTACCCACCATCCGGCCTCCCCCCAATCCTCTACCTGCAAATTGGAGAGCTGACCAACACTGTGAGTACCACTTGGGGCCCGGTCATCTTACTGACAACTGCATTACCTTGAAATTTAGAATTCATAAACTCATTGATGAGAAAGGCATTGCATTCCAGCCAAGACCCAATGTTACCCAAAACTCGCTACCTGGTCATGCCAACCCTCCTGTTGCCGTTAATGCCATAACCATAGGAGATTCTGAGTTTGACCCTTCACCCTCATCTGTGCCTTAGAACCCATTTCTGAACCTCAAATCATCTTCTATGATGAGTCATACCTAAGAGAGTCTGTATCTCCCTTGGTGATCACCCATGAGCCATAAGTTCCTCAAGTTATTACTTATGATGAGCCAGAGCTAGATGAGGCCATACATGTTACTAGGGGAGGAAGGATCTTCAAACCTGCTGAACTAGGAGTCGAAAATCCAGGGGCAATGGCTCGAGGAGAAGAACCGCAATATGTGAAAGACCCAGACGATGAGGTTGTGCAGCAGTTGAAGAAAACACAGATCGTTATATCAGTTAGGGGACTGCTGATAGCCTCTAAAAAGCACAGGGAAGCTGTGTTAAGATAATTGAATACCACTCAGGCATCCTCAGAAATATCTCCAAAACAATTGGCAGAGGTTGTCGCTCTCACCCAAGCTGCAAGAGTTGTCAGTTTCTCTGATCAGGAGTTACCTCCTCAAGGTCGGAATCATGCTAGAGCTCTTCATGTCACTATCATCTGTAATGGCAAGAAGGTACCATCTGTTTTAGTTGATAGTGGATCAGCACTGAATGTATGTCCGTTGAGAACTGCCGTTACTTTAGGATTTGGTCCCACTGATTTTGCCAAATCAACCCTTGGAATCCTTGCATATGACAACACCCGTAGAAATGTAGTTGGGATCCTTACCACCAAGATTGTTGTAGGTGGTCAAGAATTTGAAGTTGAGTTCCAAGTTATTGACATCAATGCCTCATTTAATATGCTTCTGGGACGTCCCTGGTTGCATAAGGAAGATGCTGTTGCTTCAACCCTTCATCAAAAACTGAAGTTCATTAAAGATGGAAAGCTGATCACTGTCAGAGGTGACGAAGAACCAGAGATAGGACAGATAACGAAGGAAATTCTGATGCTCCCAGTTGTAAAAACAGAAGAATACAATCTGAATGGCTTTGCATTCGATGTTGCTACTATTTCTTATGAAGAAGCCTCTTGTGAGGAGTTGTGTTTGCCTTTTGCCATCAATCTCGTTGTTGCCAAAATGATGAGAATAATGAATTACTTTCCTGGCATGAATTTGGGCCGTGATCCGAGCAAGGCGTCTCACTGGCACCCAATCAAAGCAAACCATGGAACTTTCGATCTCGGATATGTACCTACTGAGGAAGAGGAAGAAGCTATGGAAGAATTGTTGAAATTAAGAGATGAAATCCTTCGCACTGGAGGAGTCTCCCAATGGCACCGTACTCTTTATCCATGAATGGTCATTTTGTCAAAGAAGGTGAGACTTCACCATACTATGGGTTTTCTGAACCATGGTATGACTCGGTGACAGGAATCATGATACCTGGTTTTGAAATATTTAATGGCCTAGCTCTCCCAGAAACAGAACCGCCGGTGCATTATGTTGAGAAAACTGTTGAGGACTGGTTAGTCTACCTTAAGCCAGATATGTTGGAGTCCTTGTTTGAAGAAGATGAGCCTCATGTTGCTTGGCAGGAGTTGCTGATTTTAGCCCTTTCTGAAGAACAAGAAGATACAGACCGTGAAGATGTTCTAGTAGCGGCTATTCAGAGCAATTCTACCTTTGCTGAACCTCAGAGTCAGATTGCACCCGCAACAGAAAATCTTTCAAACTGGAGTTCTAATATTTTCCCTACTTATCTTATTGTTAAGTCGAGTCCAATCAAGTCGGTTAAGTCCGTATTAGTGCCTAGTACAGGCGAGTCACTTTCTTATTTTATTTATAATGTGAATCATGGACCTTTTTAGGATGAGCCCAATGATGATGATGTAATTTCTTTCAATTCAATGAAATCTGATTCTCAGTATGTCTTTTTGTTTGCTTCTGACTTTAATAATAATAACACTCCCTCCTCAGACGAGGAAGAAGGGATCGACGAAACTCCCCTTGAGTTGCAGCATATGCTCAAACAAGAGGAGGAGCGCCGAGCCCAGCCTCTTAAAGATGAAATCAAAATTTTAAATATCGGAACAGAAGATTTAATATAGGAAATACGAATTGGAAATACTGTATCTCCTGAAGAGCGTGACGAATTAATAAACTTACTCAGGGAATATAAAGAAGTTTTTGCCTGGTCCTATAAAGATATGCCCAGGTTGAGTGAAGACAGCGTCCAACACAAGCTGCCTTTGTTACTAGGAATTAAACCTAAAAAGCAGAAACTAAGGCGAATGAAGCCCGAGTGGGCCTTGAAAATAGAGGAAGAAATTATTAAGCAGTTGAATGCTGGGTTTCTGCAAGTAGTGGAATATCCAGAATGGCTCGCAAACATAGTACCTGTACCAAAGAAAGATGGAAAGGTGAGAATGTGTGTAGATTTCAGGGATTTGAACAAGGCGAGTACAAAAGATGATTTTTCTCTACCACATATCGATATCTTTGTGGACAATACAGCCGGACATGAGCTACTATCTTTCATGGATGGTTTCTCCTGTTATAATCAAATTAAGATGGCACCCGATGACATGACTAAGACCTCTTTCATTACACAATGGGGGACCTATTGTTATCGGGTAATGCCATTTAGTCTTAAGAATGCCGGTGCGACATACCAAAGAGCAGCTACAGCCTTACTCCATGACATAATACATAGAGAAGTTGAAGTTTATGTTGATGATATGATTGTAAAAGCCAAGGAAATGATAGATCATATCCCGAACCTGAGGAAGTTTTTTGAAAGAATAATCAAATACCAGCTTCACCTAAATCCTAGCAAGTGTGTATTTGGGGTTACCTCTGGTAAGTTGCCAGGATTCATAGTGAACTAAAGGGGCATAGAGGTAGATCCTCAAAAGATTAAGGCTATCTAGGAGATGCCGCCACCTAAAACCGAGAAGGAAATTCGAGGATTCCTAGGAAGGATACAGTTCCTAAGACGATTCATTGCTCATCTTACATCAACTTGCGAACCTATCTTTAAGCTCTTAAAGAAAAATACTTCCAAAGAATTGACAGAGGAATGTCAACAGGCATTTGAGAAGATAAAGCAAAGTTTGTCTGAACCACCGATATTAGCACCAGTAATACCAGGGCACCCATTGCTGGTTTACTTATCAGTCACAGAAACCACCATAAGTTGTATGTTAGCACAACAAGATCCAGAAACCAAGCATGAAAAGGCTGTATATTATCTTAGTAAGAAGATGTTGGAGTATGAACAGAAGTACATTGTCCTAGAAAAAACCTGCTTAGCCTTGGTTTGGGCTATTCAGCAACTCAGACATTATCTTTTATCACATAAGGTTCTCCTTTTGTCAATGATGGATCCTTTGAAGTATCTCTTTGAAAAACCAGCCCTGACAGGCAGGACCGCCAGATGGTTATTGTTGTTGTCTGAGTTTGACATCACCCATGTAACCCAAAAATCAGTAAAGGGTCGAGCCATTGCTGAACAATTTGCAGAAGCACCTCGAGAAGAAATTCATCCCTTCAAGCCAATGTTCCCAGATGAAGAGATCATGATGATAGACGATGAATATCCGAAAACTGGTTGGACCCTCTATTTTGATGGAGCAGCAAACCAAACAGGGCAAGGAGTATGGGCATTGCTTGTGTCACCCCGAAATGAGCATATCCCCCTTGCCGTTAAGTTACAATTTAATTGCACCAACAATATGGCAGAGTATGAAGCATGCATTGTTGGACTTGAGGCCGCATTGGCCTTAGGCATAGAGGATCGTAACGTATATGAAGATTCGAAGTTAATCATTTGCCAAACTCAGGGAGAGTAGAGAACTAGAGAAGAATAGTTACAGCCGTATCATGAATACTTGGACGTTCTTGTTCAATAATTCTGGTGCGTCACTTTCAGTTATTTACCAAGGTTGAAGAATAGATTCGCCGATGCCTTAGCGACGTTAGCTTCTATGATTGACATACCTCACAATATGAAGATGAGACCCGTCATGGTTGAGGAGCAATGGGCTCCTGTATATGTTGATGCTATAGAAATAGCTGCAAGATGTCCCAATGGTAAGCCATGGTATACGGGCATAAAGAACTACATCTCAGGCCAGGGGCATCCCGACGAGGCCTCGAATAAAGAAATGATGACTTTGCAGAGATTGGCAACTAATTTTGTCATTTGTGGAGGGGAGTTGTATCGACGGTCTTTCGGTGGAATTCAACTCTTATGTGTCACTGAAAATCAAGCAGAAGAAATTCTCGCAGATGTTCACGAAGGGGTGTGTGGGCCTCATATGAATGGAAAGATGTTGGCAAGGAAGATCCTACGTCTGGGATATTATTTGCCGACATTGGAGGCAAATTGTCATGCACTTGTCAAAAAGTGCTATAAATGTCAGATACATGCGAATCTCATCTATGTGCCGCCCACTGAATTGTACTCTCTTACATCCCCTTGGCCATTCTCAGTGTGGGGTATTGACATTATTGGCAAGATTTCTCCTAAGTCGTCTAATGGTCATGAGTACATACTTGTTGCGATCGACTACTTCACCAAGTGGGTTGAAGCCGCTTCTTACGCAAATACATCCACATCAGTTGCTAAATTCATACGCACCAATATCATATGCAGATATGGAATTCCCCATGAACGTATCTCAGATAATGGATCTTATTTCAAGAAGGAAGTAATCACTCTTTGCCAAGAGTTCAAGATTAAGCATCATAAATCCTCACCTTATCGACCACAGACAAATGGAGTGGTAGAACCTGCAAACAAAAATGTCAAGGCTATCATTAGCAAAATGTCAGAAACTTATAAGGATTGGTCGAATAAGCTACCATACGCCTTGTGGGCTTATAGAACATCAATTAGAACTTCAATTGGGGCAACCCCTTACTCTCTTGTTTATGAGATGGAAACAGTGCTACCTGTTGAGATCCGTGTACCTTCGCTCCGAGTGTTGAATAAGGCTAAGTTGCCAGAAAATGAATGGGCAGATGCTAGATATAAAGAGTTGAACATGCTAAATGAGAAGAGATTAAGGCGCTTTACCATGTGCAGGGTTACCAGCGCAGAATAGCCCGGGCTTTTAATAAAAAGGTTAAGATCAAAGATTTAGAAGAAGGCAATCTTGTTCTGAAAGAGAACCGAGCACCAGTGTTTGACCCAAGGGGCAAGTTCAAACCTAATTGGTCAGGACCATACATGGTGGACCAAATCTTACCCAGAAAAGCCGTGAAGCTCCGTAATTTAAATGGAGAAATATTACCAGAACAAACAAAACTTGATCAACTCAAGAGGTTCTATGCTTGAACACCAGAAGACCGTCTTTTGGCCGAATAAATCCCAAATTCATAGCCCAAGATAATATACATATAACCTTTTGCGAACCCTTTTGAGCCTAAATAATATTTTTCTTCAAAAACCCAATATACTAGGGGCATCCGCCTTGAACTACGCGAGACCTGATCCCTACACTGGGGTACGTAGGCAGCTCGGTCAAACCGGGTTCGGTCATTTCAAAAGAAAAAAATTCAATTATTCCAAAAAAAGAGAAAAAAGAGTCAATCAAGAAAAAAAAGAGAAAAATCAAGTTACCTTCAAACTAGGGGCATCCGCCCTGAACTACGCACGGCCTGATTCCTACCCTCGGATACGTAGGCAACCTGTTCACAGGTTCGGTTGAAATCTTTTGCAAAACCTTAACTCATTTTTTTAAAAGCCTTATCTTACCTATAAAGTCCTTTTGGGGTTCAAAGTAAAGAAAAAAGAAGAAGAAGAAGAGAAGAAATGGAGCTTGAAGATCCGCTGGATTGAAAACCTGAAAAGGCGATCTAGGCAAAATTTAGGATCATTCCCCTGCTAAGTTGAAAACCTGAAAGGGCGGCTTAGGCAAAAGTTAAGGGAGTGTCCTGCTGAGTCGAAAACCTGAAAAGGCGATTCAGGCAAAAGTTAAGGCCAAGCGGTCTGCCAAGTTGAAAATCCAAAAAGGGAACTTGGTCGTAGTAAGATTGGATCCTACCAGAAGAACTACATTGATCTCTGAAATCACAGTAGATCAGGCAAAGCTAATAACAACGATTCTTAAAACTAGGGGCATTAATTTCTAGCAATCAGAAGGTTGATAGAGAAATACATACTGTTTTAAATAATAAGTGAAGATCATCAACAAGGAAACATTCTTTAAAAGAGGCTAAGCCTAACCCAAAAGAAAATACTGATAAGTCAGAAGCATCACGGGATTACTTGAGTAATCTTTCTTATTTTGTCATTTCATTACGAATGTATGTGGTTTTATTCTTAGAAATTTTGTTACAAATTCTATTTTAAGAATTGTTGTAGGGTGCAATCACTCTGAAAACAGGTTCATCAACATGTTCTGAGAAACTTGGAAAAGGCAGGACTGTCATGAATGGTGAAAGATCTTTAAAAAATGACCTCTAGTGAAAGAATAGAAGAATGTCAGAATGCCTCAAGCTGGCGCAGGTTGCTAATGAAATGGCGACTCAGATTCAGGCCTTGAAAGTCCTTTATCATATGATCCTTTGCTTCTAAAGTTGTTAAATGGAGATTTCAATTTCTTCTTTTTAATAACCTCTATCAAAACTCAAATTATGGTATCTCTTTGAACATCATACAAGTATGATGTCTTATTTCCTTGGAATCTGTAAACATACGGTATTTCATTCTCTCTGAGTCCATTAAAAAATTGTCTCTTAATTCTCTTTGAACATCATACAAATATGATGTCTCATTTTCTTGGAATTCGTATAAATACGGTATTTCATTCTCTCTGTGTCCATTCAAAAATAGTTCTCTTTGAACATCATACAAATATGATTTCTCATTTCCTTGGAATTCGTATAAATACGGTATGTCATTCTCTCTGAGTCCATTAAAAAATGGTCTCTTAATTCTCTTTGAACATCATACAAATATGATGTCTCATTTCCTTGGAATTCGTATAAATACAGTATTTCATTATCTCTGAGTCCATTAAAAAATGGTCTCTTAATTATCTTTGAACATCATACAAATATGATGTCTCATTTCCTTGGAATTCGTATAAATACGGTATTTCATTCTCCCTAAGTCCATTCAAAACGGTCTCTTAATTCTCTTTGAAGATCATACAAATATGATGTTTCATTTTCTTGGAATCCGTATAAATACGATGTTTCATTATCTCTGAGTCCATTCAAAATGGCCTCTTATTCTCTTTCGGTATCATATGAATATGATGTCCCATATCCCTTCGAACCCGTACAAATACGGTGTTTTATTCTTTTCGAATCCATTCAAACATGATCTCTCATTTTCTCAGTGCCGTTCAAAAACGGCATTGCATCGTAATTATTTTTCATTCTAAGATTGAATTCAGTTCTCCATTATTCTAACTACCCGCTCATGGTGGTAAGAATAAATGATAACTTGATTATGTTCTAGGACTTAGTCTAAGGTCTTGCATTATGAAGCGTTTAGCATGTGGTTGCATTTAGGTTGCATTTTGTGTAGAGAGTCCTTTATTGATTAAAGCTATGCAAATTGATGTTATCACTTTTGCTTTGATATTCGATGACTATGTCATCTCTCCCAAAGAGGGGCATCTGTAGACAGCCCCATTTTGCTCTGTTTTAACAAATATAGAAGTTAGTGTTTTTCTTTCTGTATTTCCTAGCGTGTTCCTTTTCCGTGTCCGTTTCGTGCATTTTCTAAATCTTTTCGGTCATTTCTACCATTTTTTCTGCATTTTCACTTAGGGTTGAGGGAGTGTGCTCACAAAATGATCATTCCAAGTACAAGAGGTTTGGGCCACTATCCCAAAATCAATTTGAATAGAGAGACCCATATTTGTCTCAGCCATGGGGTGGGGTCCACCATGCGTTCAACATGGTGTGGCCCCTCTCACGTATAATTTGCCCAAATTGGCTAAATAGTTATGTTATAAAATGATAACAAAGAGGCACAATGGGACTCGAGGGTTCTGATAACATCTGCACCTAAGCCTTCGAAATCCGAGCACTTCATTTATAATGCTCAAATTTGACCATTGTAATACCCAGCATGGATGGTAATAAATAGCTTTATTTTCCATGAAGTTTTAAAGTGTTGTTAGGTCAATTCTTTTTTTTAAGATTTTATTTTCCAAATATTGGCCTTATGATACTTTTCATCATAACTTATCAAAAAAGGGACTAGATGCATCCAAGTTAAGTAATTCCCTTTTTGGTAAGTATCCGTTGTCATTAGGAATTGGGTAGATGCATCCAAGTTAAGTAATTCCCTTTTTGGTAAGTATCCGTTGTCATTAGGAATTGGGTATTTTAATCTCCTTTATGTACCAATCCATATGTGGGGTTGCTATTTAAGGCAGCAACAACAAGCAAAAATGACAACATTTTTTTTTTTTACGTGTGAGAATGGAAGCTGTTGAAATGGTAAGATGGGTGCTAAAATGGCCATGCTAGGTGGGACCCGCTATCATTAAAAATTCGATTTTAAGATCTAGAGTTTCGGCCATGAATTCGGACCTACCATGTGCCCTACTATTATTTTCTCACTTGGCCCATTTAAGGTAGGCCCACTTGTGTGAAAACCCAAAATCTCATGTTTGTAAATGTTTTGGCTGTTCCTCATCCATTCAAATTAAAAGGGGACTTTGCATAAGGTAATCAACTAAGAAAGAAACTCATGTGGGGTCCACAAATTGGACGTATCGGATTATCTTATGGCGGTAGGTTGCAGGGTGCGACCAATTTACACCGTAACCCATCAAATGGATAGATCGGAACATCCTATATATGGAGACGATTTACGAGGTGTTACCGGTTTTACGTTGTGGCATATAAATTGGATTGTTGGGATCATCTCGCGAAATTGATTTAGAGGGGCACATCTCATTTATATTGTGCTCCATCCAATGGACAGATTTGATCATCCTATGGAAATGGCAGTTGAAATACAACCAATTTACGTTTTGGCTCGTCAATTGGACTGCTCGGATGAACCTATGAAAATGATTTAAGAGGGACAACCAATTTACATAGTGGCCTAACAAATCAATGGTTCGGATCATTCTACCGAAATAATTTGCGGGCCACAATTAATTTATGTTGTGACCAATCAATTGGATGGATTGGATCAGCCCATGGAAATAATTTCTAAGCACGACCGATCACAGTAAGTGGCCGGTATTGATCACCAAATGAAGAGGGCATACAAGTGTTTTTTAAAAAGTACACAATTGTATCGCCTACGCCATAGAATGATCCGAACCATCAAATTATGCCCCCATCTTTTAATAAAATCATTAAATAAGGTAGGATCTCGCCCATGTCTGCAAAATGAAGTGTGCTGCTACCGTGCTACAACGTAGGGATGATCCAAACCGTTCAGATGGTATGTCTATTTTTTAACTTGATTAAATCCTTAAAACATGGTGTACCCCTACTCATGTAAAGAAGGTACCATGGCACGATCCGAACTATTCATTTGGAATGGGCCCGCTGTTTTAATAAAATTTTGAGTGTTATGTTAAAAGAGGCGGGGGGGGGGGGGGGGGGGGGGGGGAGGGGGGGCGGCGTTGCCAATTGAAAATAAGACTGATCTAAAAATATGAAGAGAATATTAAGAGCTGTGAGTGAAAGATTAATAGATCCAGGGAGATGAGAATTCGATTGTATTAAACGGGGTTTTATTGTTTAAGGCATATCTTCTCTTTTAAGAAAGAGTGGGAGTGTCCTTACCAAAGATAGAGGTTACTAAAATAGCAGATCAAGTGATGAAGATGACAGCAGCTACGGTTCATAATTTCATATACATTTAAATAGCAACTAATTGTTGGTGTCCAACAATAAAAAGCAAGAGGAATGATGCTTTGAAAACTTGCTATATCTAGCGTGCCACATGGAATGAAATTGTATGATTGATTGTTGTCTGGAGATAAAACAACGGAAGGTTGGGTTGTACGCTGACAGAAATTGCATTTTGCCTTCTTTGATATCAACATCCGTTTTCATCTTTAGGCAGCCATGGAAAAGTATGGAAGCTTGCTGAGTTAATTGTAGTAATTGATGCCTTGCTAATAAAATGAACAAGGATACTTTATTCCAATTTTGGACGAGAATAGCAAGGTTGCCATATGGAGTTTGTGTGGGATTCATACTAAAAGGATTGTGGGGTTGCTGATTCAAAAAAAAAAAAAAAAACTCTCTCTGACTTACATAGCAGCCCTCTCTACCTTTTTTAGGGACGATTGGCAGACATCTCTCCTCCCCTCTCTTCTTCCACATCTCACGTTTTTGAGGCCTCTCTCTCTCTCTCTCTCTCTCTCTCTCTCTCTCACCTTTGCCCATCACTCCATTCCCACCGCCAAATTTGGCCTTCGTCGAAGGATCAAGTCACGACGAATTTCACCAAAAGCGAGGAATTGGCAGCAAGCATCAAAAGAGGCCGAAACTCCATCTTTGTGTCGTCAAATTTTCTCGAATGCGGATCGGATCGCTACCAAAGCTAGATTTGCGCTTACATTATATATCGACGAACACTCTTGGATTCAGCTTGGATCGTTACCAAAGGTAGGTTCTCTCTTCTCAGATTTCTCTAGAATTTTTCTGTATTTGTTTTACATATTTTTTGCATGATTTTAATATTTAATAGAAATATGCTTATTTAATTCAATCTTACATGGGTTGGCTCCTAATCATGTTTTGCATAGGGGTTTTACGTCCGATTCGTCTCGAAATTTAATACGAGGATCTATTTAATTAGACTAAAAGAACTATCGGATTGGATCGGACATTAGACGTAAGGGTTTCTGAAATTTGAATGAAGTTTAAGATTTAATTTGAATTAATGGCCTAAATATTAGGAAATTGAGAAAAATAGCTACCTTAGGATGATGTGTTTATCAAAATATCATAATTTTCTTTTGTTCTTCATATCATAAGAATGTTAGAGAACATCTTTCAAATTCATAATTTTCTCAAAAATCATGTTTAAAAATATAGAACTCTTAAAAGATATCTTTTTCAAGAGAAAAAATGGAAAATATACCAAATAAGTTCTAAAATTAATGAAATTTTGTAATAGAATAATTTTATACTGATATAATCTTCCATGAATTTTTCATGATTTTAGGTATCTATTAGGTATGCTTTTTTATGTTTTCTTTTGAAACAGCCAGCTTTTGTGTGGTTTGTTATTAATATCAAATCATAATTAAAACCCTTGAAAAATTTACATTAGTCTTATATTGAGAATATCATGTTACTATAAAAGTTTCCATTGCTTTGGAATTTTGTTGCTAGGGGAAGCTGTGTAAATCCATAATCTAACCTGAGTCTTTATCAATCGGAAATTGATAGCAAATAGTAGTATAAATTCATGATATTTTCACACTAGGTTATATTCATTCATACCTTATTACTGTAAGACGTTTAATTCATTTGGAGTTCGATTGCTAAGGGTTTCTTTGTAATTAGAACAATCTGGTTTCAATATTATCATAAATTAATAGCAAATTATCATAAGAATCCATGAAATTTTTTTAGTAAGCTATATGCGTCCATATCATGTTACTGTAAAAATTTCAACTTGTTTGGAATTCGTTTGCAATGGGTTGCTTTCTAAAATCACCCACTTGGTATGAAATTGATAAAATCTCTTAAAAATCGAAATTAATCATAAACATCATGAAAATTCCAGAAAACTTTAATTTTATATCATGTATTCATTCCTCAAACTGTTGAAACAGAAACGTTAGGTGTCATAGATTTCCTTTGTAAAATGGCCTGAGTAGGATAGTTTAACCGCCAAGATTTCATTAATAATTGTATCCTAATTGCAATCAATTCTTGATGATTTGCGCATTTAAATTATAGTATGTTATTGGCTCCGAGGTCCATTGTCAATGAAAATCCTGAGAAATATACTAGGCAATAACATACTATAACTTACGTACTAAATTATTCAAGGGTGGAAAGCACGATTCCCTTTCGTTGATGCAACTCAAGGCGAAAACTTGCCAATATTAGATCCATTGGTATTCCGTAGATTTTAGGATTCGGGAACCTTTAAGGAACTGAAAATCATTAACTTCTACTAATTCAATCAATTTACCCCATGTCTTTCGGAACCGTTGGATTGCGGTTTTCATCGTAGGAACCTTTAGAGCCCCCTTTAGGAACACTTATGTCATGTCGTGTTCTAGGTCTTAGGGTGTCCTAGAGTTAGGGAGTTCAGCCTCATCACGACCGATTGCTATTATTAGCAATTAAGTCACAGATCTAGTTACACTAGTTACCTATTTTTCCTTATAGGACAAGCCTGGTTACCTAGGATGTAGGTTCACCTGCATTAGTCTAAGGGATGTCTTGTACTTAGATAGGACCATATAGCATATTAGATGAAGTCATGGGATAATAAAAGCTACTCAACTTGAACTAAATAATCTCTCTTAAACTGTTGAAACAGTTCTTCCAGTCTAGATTGGTGTCCTAGATGTCTTAGGCATGTAGTTTAGTTTATGCACCGAACTACGATCGACTCTGATTTTAGTGAGGCTTGGATACGTAGGCAGCTTTGGATGCTTTGAATGGTATACCAAGCACGAGTCGGCCACAAAAAATGGTGGGGTTTTGTATATTATTTTTCTCTAAATTCTTAACTAAATTAACTAAATATATAGGATTTTTCTCAAATTAGAATTTTAGGAGAACATTCACTTAGATTGAATCCAAACAAATCAAGATACACATTAGGAAATACATTGAAATTAGATTTTGGGATGCATGTCATATAGTTCGCACATTAATAAAGAGTTAAATGAGCCATTTAAAAGAAATTCAAGAGAGTTAACCTATCAAATTGAAGACCGAATTATCGGGCAAGAATGGTGCATGTGGTGGTTACTCCCTATACCTTCCATTCTCGTAATCAGGTAATGAATCTAGATTTCTGGTCACTTATGGGTCCTAGATCTCTCATCTAGGTGGTGACTCTGTCATTCTCTTTTGCGTAAAATTCGGATTGCTTTAGTGATCCCAAGTTCACAGAAAAGATGAATTAAATCAACAATAAAAATCACACGCCAACCGCGTGGGTATGAGAGACCAAGAGAGATTGACATGGGTTGCGCCGCCCCTCTCGCGGGATCGGGTCCCACAGTTTGGCGACTCTGCTAGGGACCACCAAACTTCATTAAAATTCCAAAGGATAACTGTGGACCCCGATCCGAGAGCGAGGCGGCGGTGGGACGTGCCCCACGCGCTAACTCTCTATGGATCATCCACGTGAATGGAGAGCTTTACCAAGGAACTCTCGAAAGAAGTGCCTTTCACAGCATGAGTGGCGATATAAAAGGTGAGATACCTCTCGATTCGGGGACTAGCCCAGATTCGAGGCGTACCTTAAACAAAGAAGAGTCGCCATCCAAGGAAGTGGGCCAAGGATCCCATACTATGCTCTGTTGCAACGGATAACCAGAGATTATAAAAAGAGGGTTCGTGCCTGGTTACGAATTCGGAAGGTCTAAAGAACACCTCATCCGCCCAAGTGCAAACACCTGGTCTCTTATGCCCTTTGCTTAATACCCAGCATGGATGGTAATAAATAGCTTTATTTTCCATGAAGTTTTAAAGTGTTGTTAGGTCAATTCTTTTTTTTAAGATTTTATTTTCCAAATATTGGCCTTATGATACTTTTCATCATAACTTATCAAAAAAGGGACTAGATGCATCCAAGTTAAGTAATTCCCTTTTTGGTAAGTATCCGTTGTCATTAGGAATTGGGTAGATGCATCCAAGTTAAGTAATTCCCTTTTTGGTAAGTATCCGTTGTCATTAGGAATTGGGTATTTTAATCTCCTTTATGTACCAATCCATATGTGGGGTTGCTATTTAACGCAGCAACAACATGCAAAAATGACAACATTTTTTTTTTTTACGTGTGAGAATGGAAGCTGTTGAAATGGTAAGATGGGTACTAAAATGGCCATGCTAGGTGGGACCCGCTATCATTAAAAATTTGATTTTAAGATCTAGAGTTTCGGCCATGAATTGGGACCTACCATGTGCCCCACGCAAGGTGGACACACCCATATTATTTTCTCACTTGGCCCATTTAAGGTAGGCCCACTTATGTAGAAACCCAAAATCTCATGTTAGTAAATGTTTTGATTGTTCCTCATCAAAAGGGGATTTTGCATAAGGTAATCAACTAAGAAAGAAACTCATGTGGGGTCCACAAATTGGACGTTTCGGATTATCCTATGGCGGTAGGTTGCGGGGTGCGACCGGTAGGTTGCGGGGTGCGACCAATTTACATCGTAACCCATCAAATGGATAGATCGGATCATCCTATATATGGAGATGATTTACGAGGTGTTACCCGTTTTACGTTGTGGCATATAAATTGGATTGTTGGGATCATCCCGCGAAATTGATTTAAAGGGGCACATCCCATTTATATTGTGGTCCATCCAATGGACAGATTTGATCATCCTATGGAAATGGCAGTTGAAGTACAACCAATTTACGTTTTGGCTTGTCAATTGGACGGCTCGGATGAACCTATGAAAATGATTTTAGAGGGACAACCAATTTCCATAGTGGCCTAACAAATCAATGGTTCGGATCATTCTACCGAAATAATTTGCGGGGCGCAATTAATTTATGTTGTGACCAATCAATTGGATGGATTGGATCAGCCCATGGAAATGATTTTCTAAGCACGACCCATCCCAGCAAGTGGCCGGTCTTGATCACCAAATGAAGAGGACATACAAGTGTTTTATTAAAAGTGCACAATTGTATCGCCTACGCCATAGAATGATCCGAACCATCAAATTATGCCCCCATCTTTTAATAAAATCATTAAATAAGGTAGGATCTCGCCCGTACGGTCTGACATTTCACCACAAGGACCGATCTTTTGTCACTCATGCGGTCCATTTTCGACCATGATGGAGATGGTAGAGTGATGCTTTGAGTTTCATCTCTACTACTGTGCCATCCACTTTGGCTTTTTCGCTCGCTGCTGCTTCAAAACGTAAGCTTGCGCGCTCCTTACTACTTGTTCACTTACTAATAGGGCTAATAGGGGCGCTACGCTAATAGGGCTAAGAGGGGCCCCTATCACGTAAGGGGGCGCAACGGCTTTGAACTTCAAAATGAAGTGTGCTGCTACCGTCCTACACCGTAGGGATGATCCAAACCGTTCAGATGGTATGTCTATTAACTTGATTAAATCCTTAAAACATGGTGTACCCCCACTCATGTAAAGAAGGTACCATGGCATGATCCGAACTATTCATTTGGAATGGGTCCGCTGTTTCAATAAAATTTTGAGTGTTCTGTTAAAAGCGGGGGCGTTGCCAATTGAAAATAAGACTGATCTAAAAATATCAAGAGAATATTAAGAGTTGTGAGTGAAAGAATAGATCCAGGGAGATGAGAATTCGATTGTATTAAACGGGGTTTTATTGTTTAAGGCATATCTTCTCTTTTAAGAAAAAGTGGGAGTGTCCTTACCAAAGATAGAGGTTACTAAAATAGCAGATCAAGTGATGAAGATGACAGCAGCTACGGTTCATATATATTTAAATAGCAACTAATTGTTGGTGTCCAACAATAAAAAGTAAGAGGAATGATGCTTTGAAAACTTGCTATATCCAGCGTGCCACATGGAATGAAATTGTATGATTGATTGTTGTCTGGAGATAAAAAAACGGAAGGTTGGGTTGTACGCAGACAGAAATTGCATCTTGCCCTCTTTGATATCAACATCCGTTTTCATCTTTAGGCAGCCATGGAAAAATATGGAAGCTTGCTGAGTTATTTGTAGTAATTGATGCCTTGCTAATAAAATGAATAAGGATACTTTATTCCAATTTTGGACGAGAATAGTGAGGCTGCCATATGGAGTTTGTTTGGGATTCATACTAAAAGGATTGTGGGGTAGCTAATTCAAAAGAAAAAAAAAAAAAAAAAACTCTCTCTGACTTACATAGCAGCCCTCTTTACCTTTTTTGGGGACGATTGGTAGACCTCTCTCCTCCCCCCTCTCTCTCTCTCTCTCTCTCTCTCTCTCTCTCTCTCTCTCTCTCTCTCTTACCTTTGCCCATCACTCCATTCCCACCGTCAAATTTCGCCTTCGTCAAAGGATCAAGCCACGAAGAATTTCACCAAAAATGAGGAATTGGCAGCGAGCATCAAAAGAGGCCGAAACTTCGTCTTTGTGTCGGCAAATTCTCTCGAACGCAGATCAGATCGCTACCAAAGCTAGATTTGCGCTTACATTATATATCGGCGAACACTTTTGGATTCGGCTCGGATCGTTACCAAAGGTAGGTTCTCTCTTCTCAGATTTCTCTAGAATTTTTCTGTATTTCTTTTACTTATTTTTTGCATGATTTTAATATTTAATAGAAATATGATTATTTAATTCAATATTGCATGGGTTAGCTCTTAATCATGTTTTGCATAGGGGTTTTACGTCCGATTTGTCTCATAATTTAATACGAGGATCTATTTAATTAGACTAAAAGAACTAACGTATTGGATCGGACGTTAGACGTAAGGGTTCCTGGAATTTGAATGAAGTTTAAGATTTAATTTGAATTAATGGCCTAAATATTAGGAAATTGGGAAAATAGCTACTTTAGGATGATGTGTTTCTCAGAATATCATAATTTTCTTGTGTTCTTCATATCAGAACAATGTTAGAGAACATCTTTCAAAGTCATAATTTTCTCAAAAATCATGTTTAAAAATAGAGAACTCTTAAAAGATATCTTTTTCAAGAGAAAAAATAGAAAATATTCCAAATAAGTTCTAAAATTAATGAAATTTTTTAATAAAATAATTTTATATTGATATAAAATAATTTTATACTGAAATAATTTTATACTTATAAACAATTTGCTAGGGGATGCTGTGTAAATCCATAATCTGACCTGAGTCTTTATAAATCGGAAATTGATAATAAATAGTATTCTAAATTCATAACATTTTCATAGTAGGTTATATTCATTCATACCTTGTTACTGTAAAAATTTTAATTGATTTGGAGTTCGATTGCTAAGGGTTTCTTTGTAATTCGACCAATCTGATCTCAATATTGTTAAATCAGAAATTAATAGCAAATTCTCAGTAAGCTATATTCGTCCATATCATGTTACTGTAAAAATTTCAACTTGTTTGGAATTCGTTTACAATGGGTTGCTTTGTAAAATCTCTTAAAAATCGAAATTAATCATAAACTTCATGAAAATTCCAGAAAACTTTAATTTTATATCATGTATTCATTCCTCAAGCCGTTGAAATAGAAACCTTAGGGGTCATAGATTCCCTTTGTAAAATGGCCTGGGTAGGATAGTTTAGCCGCCAAGATTGCATTCATAATCGTATCCTAATTTCGATCAATTCTCAATGATTTGCACATTTAAATTATAGTATGTTATTGGCTCCGAGGTCCATTGTCCATGGAAATCCTGAGAAATATGCCAGGCAATAACATACTATAACTTACGTGCTAAATTATTCAAGGGTGGAAAGCACGATTCCCTCCCGTGGATGCAACTCAAGGCGGAAACTTGCCAATATTAGAATCATTGGTATTCCTTAGATTTTAGGATTCGGAAACCTTTAAGGAACTGAAAATCATTAACTTCAACAAATTGAATCAATTTACCCCATGTCTTTCGGAACCGTTGGATTGCGGTCTCCATCGTATGAACCTTTAAAGCCCCCTTTAGGAACACTTATGTCATGTCGTGTTCTAAGTCTTAGGGTGTCCTAGAGTTAGGGAGTTCAGCCTCATCACGACCGATTGCTATTATTAGCAATTTAGTCATAGATCTAGTTACACTAGTTACCCATTTTTCCTTATAAGACAAGCCTAGTTACCTAGGATGTAGGTTCGCCTGCATTAGTCTAAGGGATGTCTTGCACTTAGATAGGACCATATAGCATCTTAGATGAAGTCCTAGGATAATAAAAGCTACTCAACTTGAACTAAATAATATCTCTTAAACTGTTGAAACAGTCCTTCCAATCTAGATTGGTGTCCTAGATGTCTTGGGCATGTAGCTTAGTCTAGGCACCGAACTACGATCGACTCTGATTCCAGTGAGGCTTTGAATGGCATACCGAGCACGAGTCGGCCTACCACAAATGGTGTGGTTTTATATATTAGTTTTCTCTAAATTCTTAACTAAATTAACTAAATATATAGAATTTTTCTCAGATTAGAATTTTAGGAGAACATTCACTTAGATTGAATCCAAACAAATAAAGAAAATCAAGATACACATTAGGAAATACATTGAAATTAGATTTTATGATGCATGTCATATAGTTCGCATATTAATAAAGAGTTAAATGAGCTATTTAAAAGAAATTCAACAGTGTTAACCTACGAAATTGAAGACCGGATTATCAGGCAAGAATGGTGCATGTGGTGGTCACTCCCCATACCTTCCATTCTCGTAATCAGGTAACGAATCTAGATTTCTGGTCACTTATGGGTCCTAGATCTCTCATCTAGGTGGCGACTCTGTCATTCTCTTTTGCATAAAATTCGGATTGCTTTAGTGATCCCAAGTTCACAGAAAAGATGAATTAAATCAATAATAAAAAGCACACCCAAACGCGTGGGTACGAGAGACCAAGAGAGAGGGAGGCGGGTCGCGCCGCCCCTCTCGCGGGATCAGGTCCCACAGTCCCCAAATCTAACGGAAAAAGACAGTGCCTAAAGTAAAAGTAAGGCAGAGGGATTTATATCATAATCTGATCAGCCTTCGGGCCAAGATTTTATGACGTTACCACCTCGTACTTTACTTGTAAAGAAAATTACAGAAAACTGTAAATTGTAAAATGTACAAGAAAGGCAGAGGAGTTTATATTATAATTTGCTCAGCCTTCGGGCCAAGATTTTATGACGTCACCACCTCAGACCTTACTTTGTAAAGGAAATTACATTAAGTATGTAAAAAGGAGGTGTAATTTTTCCACTGGAGGATTGGGCGGCATAACCGCGCTATATTTGGGGAGGACGATTCGAATTTGCCGAAGTTTCGGCGGAACAACGACGTTATTTTTGTAATAAGGCGTTGGGTTCCCTGAGATTTGGCCGCGCAAGGCGCTGTGTTGATGAAGGAGTCTCTGACGTTGCAGAGAAATTGGCGGCGTAAAGGCGCTGTATAGCTGAAAGAAAGCCTCCAAGTTTGTTCAGATTTCGGTAGGATAACGGTACTGCTACTTAAAAGTAGCTCGTAGTTCTACGAAATTCGGTAGAACAACTGCGTAAAATAGAAAAAGACACTCCGACCTTTGGAATTTCAGCAGAATGCCTACGCCCGGTTTGAGCTACCTAGTGTTTCTCTACTTTCTCTCTTCTAGAAAAGTAAGCTAACTAGGGGTTTTTCTGGATTTCTGCAGGGGTTTGGGGCTAGAAATACACCGAAGAAGGGTGTATGCACCAAATGAGGAGAGAGAGAGAGAGAGAGAGGGAAGGTGTTTTTTCTCTGTTGAAAACCCTTTACCCTCCCCCCACCTATTTTTAGGTGGGGGTAATAAAATATCTGGTTCGAACAGAATTTGCCTAGGGCGAATTCAAATTCGCCCCAAGCGAATTTGAATGACATCATCTGGTCTTATCCAGATGATGTCTTCATCGGTTGGCATGATTTTTCATCTTTTCTTCGGTTCTCAAAAAATGTGATTTTCCGTCTTTTGTCGGTTTCGTTTCAAATGTTCGTATCTCTTCTGATCGAACTCTGATTCGCACGCGATTAGATTCATTGGATTCCTTGTTCTAAGGGCTTTCCAATGAATCTAATATTGAATGCTTTCAGAAAACAAAGTGTCCTTTGGGTGCAAACAGAAGTTTCTTGACCTGAAGTTAACTTACCGATTGGAATGCCGTGTGCAAACGGGCTTACCGGTTTGTGCCGTAAAAGGCGGGTGCTATATAAAACAGGCTTTGGTTTGCCGAAATGGGCTTTTCAGTTTAAAACAGCTTTCAGAAATTGTTTACCCTAAAGAGAGATTGAGAGAAACACAACAGGTGCTCTGGGACTCGTCATAAGGTTCTTCCTCGCGACACCTATCATTAATACTACCTTGAAAAAATTTAGTGTCTATAGATGCCCCTCTTTGGTAGAGGGTGCAAGGCACCTGAATGCCAAAGTAAGGAGATAGCAAAATTTGGTGTCTACAGATGCCCCTCTCTTGCACATTTTGGTCATTGGTAATCTCTACCATTTCTTGCTTTTTGTGTTTCATTGAACAAGGGTTAGAGAGTATTGACTTAAAGTAATATCTAAACCCTAACTTACATCATCTTGATATTTTAACAATGGTTAGATTAACTAGTGCTTAATTAGTAAATTAACTTTAATAATCCACTAATTAAGCCCAAAATTTTTAATTGACCAATTCACCCCCCCTATTGGATTGTCACAGTTAATTTTCACTTGTATTTTTATAATTTTTACAAATTTTTCAGACGGATCCTGAAGAAGCGAGGGGTTGAGAGCAATGTCTGCCCCTGCGATCTGAAAATTGGGAGGACACCCCCAAAAGGATTACCTTTGACTAGGGTTTAGACATCCCTGAATTTGAGGTGACACTTGGTCCAAGGTTCAATACTTTAGTTATGACAAAGGTTTGGTTGAATACACCCTTTCACGAGAAAACATATTTATTTGAACAGGGCGCTGACGCAAGGTAAACCCAGAAAAGAATAACCTCTCAGAAGAAGATAACGATAAATTGGACAGAGTTCTGCCCAGGTTTTGACTACAACGGGGTAGTCGAAATAAATCTAATCTTTCGAAAAGACTTACTCGGATTTGAGCAGAGCTCTAGTACTGTGACCGTAACAATGGTCATGACAGAGTTATCTTCGTACCAGAAGATGGCTTTATTTGGGCAGAGCTCCGCCGCCACTGACCACACAAGGGGTTTGAATGAGTCTCCTTTTAGAAAGATTGATTGGAATTGAGTAGAGCTCGGGTATTATGACCATAAGAATGGTCATGACCAGGTCGTCTTCGTACAAGAAGACGGGTTTATTTGGGCAGAGCTCCGCCGCTCTCAACCGTCAAAGAGGTCAAGGAAGGTCTATCTCTGTGTGGAGAGATGACTTTGGAAAAAGGGGAATTGACCTAGGTGGTTAGAAAAAACTTAGGTTTATTTGAACAGGGCTTCGCCGTCTTGACTATAATGATAGTCAAGGTGGGTCGAAGGATGAAAAGCAGTAGAGCTTGACGTGGCTAAGACCAAGACGGTCTGAACAAAGAAGATGATTTGAGGGATTGTAGTAATTTTTCTAACTGATGTGACCAGAATGAGAGCCTTTTGGTTAAGCATATTAACCGTAAGACGAACATTCCTCTAGGGTACAATGGTTGCTTATCCGAGGAATGTGATGATATGAGTTTGCAAACACGACTCAGGACAAAACTAAAGGTTAAAAGTAACCTTTAATCATGGGTAAAAGTAAACTGCGATCGTTTGCGCATCGGGCTAGGGTAATGACATATCTAGTAAGAATTGAGGCATGAAATACAGGTGTGACAATCCAAGAGGGGGTGAATTAGTCAATTAGAAATTTTAGGCTTAATTAAGGGAGATTAAAAATTAATCTTCTAATTAAGCACTAATTAGTTTAACCCTTATTCAAATTGGTATATCAATAAAATTTAGGGATTAAACTTTCTAATCATGCACATTTAGCTAACCCTTGTTCAAATAGATATTATAGTGCAATTAGGATTAAGACATTAACCTTAATTGCATTCACTAACTCTTGTTCAATTAAAGCATAAACATAAGTAAGGTTAGAGATTACCAACCACCACACGTGCGAGAGAGAGAGAGAGAAAGAGAGAGAGAGAGAGAGAGAGAAGAGCAAGCATCCACAAGGTACAAGATTTATAGTGGTTCAGTCACAACTTGACCTACTCCACTCTTCCAAGTTTACCTCATTGGGATCTCCACTAAAATGATAAAGCCGTACACCCGACTCCTTCATCTCCAAAGGGAACAAACCCTTGCTTTTCCATTCTCAAGGGCCAAAGGGAAGCCCCTCGCATGAAGCCTTGGCAAGGGAATCAAACCCTTACACATGATTCACCTTTCTTCACGGGCCGAATCGGAGACCCTTTTCTTCACCGTTCTTTACGAGCTGAAGAGAAGACCCTCACATGAAGAACAAATAAAATAAAAAATACTCAATGCCTCTTGATAGGTGGATTACAACTTTATAAGCTCACAATCACTCCCAAGAAATAGCAAAAAAAATCCCTATGGAGTGCCTCTTGATAACATGTAGAAATAAAAGATCAAAGAGGTTTTTGCTTTTAAAAAAAACTTGAAGCTCAAATAGAAATGGAATTTGATCTTTCTCAAATGTTCAAAAGCCTGTAGAGATAGGTTTTAATCATGTATATATAGAGTATTTGAAAATATGAACGTTTGGGGTAAAACTGTAAATTATTGGCTCGAAAAAGTCAAGAAGAAAACACCCAACGGCTAGTTTGCTCGACTGCGGCGGTCGACCGGGCTACGGTGCTTGCTCGACCCTATCTGGCACCCTATTCTATTTTCAAATTTCTTACCTTCGAGGTTGTAGACACCCCATTTTGACCGGACCCTAAAAATCCCAAAATCAAATAAGTTACCGAAAAAAGAAACCCGAATATTCAAGTAACTCGAGTTTTTATAAGCTTACCTTGCTCATTGGTGTGTACAAGGATCCCGAAAAATCGTTATCATTCCAGGGAATGTACTCGCAAAATTTCGCGCAAATCGGACAAAATTTCGCCAAAAAGACAAGTTGAGTTGTGCAAATATCAAAATTTGGTGTGTTGATACCTTTTTCCTTATTCAGGGCGAAAAGGGGATTTGCTATCTTTATATGGGCAATTTTGGAATTATGATATCACTTAAGGTGTAAGCAACCCCTATTGGCCTTTGGATCGACTTAGAGGGTTAGGATCATTTGAAGAGAAGAGAATTTTCGCCCTATCTTCTACCTGGGGCCCCCTTTTATAGATACAAGAGCGGTCATAAATCAAACCGTGGGGCTGTCCATGGAGGATGGGGGGGGAATTTTTCATTCCCCTTTATATATGCATCGAATTAGGGCTTTGGAGAAGCCTCATTTTTTTGCAAGAGAAAAATCGAAGCAGAGAGAGGGAGGAGAAAGAAAGGCCGCCGGCCATCCATTTTTTCCGGCAACCCCCATCTTCCACCACCTCCACCTTGTCCTCATCATCCACCACCACCTTTTCCTCCTCATTTCTCCACCTCATCCATTTCCCCTAAACCCATTTCAGAAACCCACGGCCGCCACCTTCTTCCTCCCCTTTCATCTCTGCAACTCCGACAAAACATCCATTGATTCCGGCAAAGACCACCGGAATCCGACCATTATCCACCTCCATTCAACTCTCTCTCTCTCTCAACCACATCAAACCCACCCATTCATCATCATCTCCTTCTTCACAACCCACCTCTACCCAAAACCCATTCGATTTCCACCCAAAACCCATTTCTAAGACCAAACCCTCTTCTCCATCTCAGCCGTTCTCCCCAAAACCCATTTTCAAAAACCCATTCTCTCCTTCTTCACAACCCACCTCTACTCAAAACCCATTCGATTTCCACCACCACCACCAATTTCTCAACCTCCACTACCAAACCAATACCCCATCTCCGGTGAGCCATTTCCGACTCCCACTCCCTGCAACTCCAAACAGACCCTACAAATCTGAAGTTTTCTCACAGAGAGAGAGAGAGAGGAGAAGACCCTTCTTCTCCGGCAAGCTGTGCTGGAATCTGGCACCCATTCCGTCATTTTCGGACCCTAAACCTCTCAAACCCACTTCATTTTCTCCACCTCCTCTAACCATACATCCTATGCCAAACCCTAAGTCAAGAATATCTCTGCTCGGATTTATCCGTTACCAACTCGGGTGCGAGCATTGGGGATGTCAATTCCGATCATCTCCTCCTCATTTCCATCTTCTCCGATTTGAAGAGTAGTGGAATTTCTAACGTTTGAGAAAAGGTCGGAGTAAGTAAGGTTCTCAGATTTGAACAATTCTCTTATTCAGGTGAAATGCTTTACTTTATTTTCAAGTTCTCACAGAAATAAGAGACCTGATGTTTAGTGCTGTGATTTTATGACCCATGAAATTTGGCTTTCCATTTTTCTTGTTCTTACGAATTGTGCCATGATTACTCCAGATTAAGGTATGCAAATACAGATCACACATTAGGGTCATGTGTGCTAAAAGGGGATAGTGCTTGACTTAAAATAACAGGTTATCGTGGTCAATCATACTCTATGGTAATTGGCATTTGTCTGTTTATATCAACTTCTTTGAATGAATGATGTTTTTTTTTGTTACAAAAGAGACTGGGACCAAATAAGATACTTGTTGTTTAACTTCTCATCTATGCTGACATGCATGTGAGGCCTTCTATACAATTTACTCTTGTTGGGGTCATAGCATAAGTGTATGTAGGAGATTGAAATGAGTTAGGGAAATGGCCTTGTTTTGGCAGCTGATGCTTATAGTATCACCTTCTTGGATAGACATGCTTTAATTGTTATGTGATCTTAGGACTGTCGTTAATGTCAAAGCTTGATCAGATTTAAAAGCCCAAATTGGATTCTCTTTACAGTTGTTGCATGTTCTCCACTTACTGCAATAAAGTAATTTTTGTACCTGCTGCATGTCCCCTATGAATTTGCTGATTCAGAATCTGTAACATATGGCTGAATGTGATAGTCATGGGCTCATTTCTTATTTTACATTGTGTAGTAGACAATAGCTATTTGTCTTCATTATTATTATTCGAACCTCATTTCGAATGTCTCAAATATTCTCTTGGTTCGGACAACGAAAGAGTCATCTTGAGCCCGCCCTTCTAGGAGACAGGCTAAGTCTCGTGTAGAAAAGGTCAAACCCTCCCGAGACAGGCCTTGTCTCATTGGTGATGAGTCAATCCATAGGAGACTACCTCAAGTCTCATAAGCCGCCCGCATTCTATTATTGCAAGGGCAATGATAAGGTTACTTGGAGCCCATCTCTGTGTTTAGGAGACTTGCTTAGTCTCGATGACACCCTTATTTGTCCTCTCAGAGTTTATGAGACAGGCCATGTCTCATAATCATCAGCTGTCAGTTTTCTTTTAGAAGACTAACCTAGTCTCATTAGCACTCCCCTCTTAGGGCTGTGCACTAAGAATCAGTCTTCCAAGAGTCTGTCCTATCATCATAGGGGTTAGGATTCTGTCCAACATCTCATCAAGTCATGTGATTTTTATCCGCTCCTGCAAGGTATAGGATGCTGTCCAACCCTTGCAAAGTCGTGATTCTGTTCATTTCCCCCGCAGAGTATAGGATGCTGTTCAACCTTTGCGGGATATCTGGAGTCTATCCTACCCTTATGATGATAGGATTCTATCCTCTTAAGTCAAAAACATCAAAAACATTTGAAAAACCAAAAATCTCAAAAATTCTTGAGTCATTAAGAGTGTAGTTAGGAAAATCTGGTCCGAACTACGGATGGCTTGATCCCTAGCTGAGGGGTACGTAGGCAGCTCAGGCGTGCAGCTGGCATCCTGAGTTCAGTCACAACTTTCACAACTTCAAAAACTTCCATAGCTTTAAAACCTTTAAAACCTTCAAAAAATACAAAAATCCTTCAAAATAACCTTGCAAATCATTTTCAAAACATCTTCCCATAGAGTTAGGAATCTGTCCTAGGCGTTTGGGGTGTCTTAGAGTTAGGAATATGTCATGTTTGTGTTGATATGCTGAGTCTTGTCGTGTGAGTGTCCTCAGAGTTAGGAGGCCTCGAGTCGTGGTCGGTTAGACATTTAGTCGAGCCGATGGCTAGACTAGAATGCGCTTAGATAGCCCATGGGTTCTCTTAGGACCCACAGCCTAGTCACACATAGGTGTAGGGCCTACCTGCATTAGTTAGGGCATATAGGGAGCCCCAAAAATTACCGTTCACTTGAACTTAAGTAATGGTGCAAGAAGCTTTAAAAATTAGTCAGGTCTAGTTGATTGAGTCTAGGATAGCGGTCAAAGAGGGTTAGGCATTGTAGTTTAGCATAGGTCGCCGAACTACGTTGACTCTGATTCTTCCCGAGGCCGGGATACGTAGTGCAGCCGGGATGGACGGCCATCCTGGTCCGAGTCAATTATCGCATTAGAGTCTAGGATTTGTCATATTGTATGTTTTGCTATGTTTTCTTACTTTCATGTACAGATCATATACTTTTTGCTGTAGCATGCATGTGTTTGTCCACCAGAACATAGACACCAATTAGGCATGACACTCATAACCTAGCTATTCTTAGGTGTCATGTCTTTCATTTCTTTTTTGTGTGTGCTTCTTATTCATCTCCGAGATATGCATGATTAGCTAGACGTTATCTCGGGGATATTTGTTCCCATTTCGCATGATTTTCGCCAAAACTCTTCAAAGTTAATAATAAATGGCATAAGAGACCAGGTGCTTGCACTTGGGCGAATTGGGGGCGCCTAACCCCTTCCCCATTCGTCATCAGGCACGGACCTTTTGTATCTCTGGTTATCTATTGCGACAGAGCACAGCATGGGATCAAGGGCCTACTTCCTTGGATGGCGACTCTTCCTTTGTTTAAGGTGCGTCTCGAATCCAGGCTAGTCCC
Organism: Tasmannia lanceolata; assembly: GCF_043159265.1. Classification (NCBI taxonomy): domain Eukaryota; kingdom Viridiplantae; phylum Streptophyta; class Magnoliopsida; order Canellales; family Winteraceae; genus Tasmannia; species Tasmannia lanceolata. The sequence goes on along the minus strand of NW_027518688.1, from coordinate 6,629,826 downwards.
TGAATCGAGAGGTATCTCACTTTACATCGCCACTCATTCTGTGAAGGGTACTCTTTCGAGAGTTCCTTGGCGGAGCTCTCCTTCATGTGGATGATCCTGAGACTCGCGTGGGGGCCCGTCCCCCTGCCTCTCTCGGATCGGGGTCCACAGATTGGCGACTCTGCTGGGGATTTTTTGAAACATTGCCTAACTCTGTGAAAATGCCATTTTAATTAATTTTGAAGAAATTTGGGTCTAAACCAAGTTAAATGGAAACTTTATCGTTAGAAATCCAGGGGCACCAAGTAGGTGCGTAAATAAAATAAGGGATTCACACACTGCACAGTATGCATTGTCATATTTTTTATTTCTTTCATTGTCTTTCATTGTTTTTCATTATTGGCTCCACGGGATAGATTCAATGCGTGCCCGACTGGGATGTTATTACACCCTGATGGTACTGTTGAATCTATTTTCAAGCTATGCGCCGGTGCTGCAGCCGTAGACATTGGGCATACTTTTGTCTACAGCAGCCGATGAGCAATGAAGCATACTATGTATAACATGGGGCGTACTTGTGTTATACATATTAAGTATGGTTAATACCCATAGTACCCGATAGATTGAGTCCGGAGCCCTGCTTTGGTTTATATATTATGTATATACTTACCGACTTAGTGAAATCCAACTAGGAAGTACCCGTGTTTATATAAGTATATTGCATTCATATAGGGTCGAACATGTGTTGCTTACACATGTGAAGCCTAGAGTTAGGAGCCTTGTCCCATTTGTAGACTAGGGTAGCTCACCTTGCGTGGCTACAGCGCGGTCCTAGTACACTCATCAGTCTGTCATGAGTCAAGACCTCCTTGGCTCCGCTAGATTAAACTAGGGTTGGTGCCCCTAGTTAAGATGTATATATATATATATATATATATATGTATATATTTATTATTAGATTAGGGCTTGCTTCTTAGTCAGGTTTCCTTCTAATCTAATCAATTAGTCCTCTCTATCCATTCTGTGGATTATCATCAGATGCTTGGCTCTTTTAGCCATGATCTATCTCCCATGAGCTTGATCATTTGATTGATCCTGATCATATGTACTCTGCATGTCGATTATGAGTCTATTTGGCCATTATCATTACCGGAGTGTATGTTCTTGCTGAGAGCCCTGCTTTATCTTGACCATGACAGCATACTCTTCATGTTTAGTTGCTGAGACCCTCCTCGTATAGCTGTCATGCTGTCGATTTTTTTTAGAACCCTTGAGCGTAATCATTATCCTTTTGGGTTCGTTGACAAACTATGTGCTTACCTTACCACATCTCCTGGTATAGCCGTTATGCTGCCGAATTTTCTCCAAATACCTTGAGTGTGGTCATCATCCTTTTAGGCTTGTTAACAAACCATGTACTTGCCGTACCACATCTTCATGTACATCTGTTATGCTGTCGGATTTTATCCAAGGGAAGGATGTGTTTGTGCTACCTTTTGTTTCAACTTGCACATTACATTATCATGCGATTAATTCTCATTGAGCCTAGTGTTTATGGTGTCCATGACAGGAGTCTTAGTCACTTGTCTACCATCAACCCCAAAAGAGCTTTCATCTCTGAACTCGCTTGGTCTAGCTAGTCCATTGTACTTATTTCCTCTCACATTGCCCAGATGGCTGAGTATACTGAAAATCTCGTATTGACAGAAATGAGAGAGATGATGATGATATCCATGACCTGATAGACAAAGATCCCCTCATTATTCTTGAACTCAAGTGCTTCCAAGAACCCTACACCTAACCGTGTTGCACCTCTTTAACCCACCATGGGAACCATTTCCCCCATTCAACCCTTCATATATCTTACCACCTTTACCTGTACCACCCTGGGGCTAGGAAGTAGATTGATTGCAAAGGGAAAAGGGAATAGGTCAGAGCTTGAAATTCAGGAGAAATCACGCGCCAAGGAAAATCCCAGCAATGCCAATGAATCAGTTTGAGCCAAGTTGGTAGGACATTATAGGACTGTCCCTTCTGAGATTCTAACTCCAGGGTCGATCTCTCCAATCATTATCATCATTAAGGAAGGCACGTTGCCCTTGAACTTTCAGCGCCAATCCGTTGCCTCCGATGTGTCTCATCTTTGAAATTTATTTTGTCGTGTGTATACCAACTCTCCTGTCAAAGTTGGTAAGTCTAACCATGCCAATATCAATTCTAAGTATGTTGTGTTTATTGGTCTCTCTCATTGTGAGCCAATGTCCAATCTTTTGTTGAATTTGATGGAGAGCCTATCGTGGCGCGTCAAAAATCATTGTATGTACTTCAAACATTCAATGCAATGAACATTTGATTCCACTGTCGTCAATATTCTTGTATATGTTCTCTCTTGGATCTAATGTTAATAAACAAATTAAGACACCCTCCTCGGACGAGGATGCCGATGAAATTCTCCTCGAGATTTGAAAGATGATCAAACGAGAGGAAGAGTGTCGAGCAAAGCCACATGAAGATGAAATCGATACCGTGGATAGTGGTATCGAAATCCGAAACTCGGGAAATAAGGATTGGCAAAATTAAATCTCCCAAAGAGCGCAAAGAATCGATAAACCTATTTAGAGGGTTCAAGGAAGTGTCGCTTGGTCCTATGAGGATAAACCGAAAGCGTGCCTTGGCACTGTTCAACGTAAGTCACCCTCAGCTTCAGACATCAGGTCGAAAAGGCAAAAATTTCGAATGAAGATTCCAGACATCAAATGAAGTTAATGAAAAATTGAGGGAAGACTTTCGGACAACAAAGTCATGAGCATGGAACATGAACCCCAAAAAGAATACTTGGGCTATACGTTCCGATGGAATTTCAAGTCAAAGTAATCAAAGAGTAAGGGCATTCCCACATTTCAAGAGAAAAAAAAAAGCAGAATGAACAAAGAAAAAAAGATAGAATCCAGAGAAGAAAGGAGAAGGGAGCATGCCCCACATCAACTCCTCAAGAACGTCAGAATCGCAGGAAGCGGAGTCGATAAATAGATTGAAAATTTCAAAATCTTCAGCATTCAAAGAAGACCCAGAGTCGTAGAATCCTGAATATCAGTGCAAGATCCCAAAGACAAAGTGGGAATTCAATCAGTCTAGCTCGCACAGTGCAGATGAAGTCTTGCCAGGAAATGCCGCCAGACTCCTCAAAAAAAAAAAGAGAAAGAGAAAAAGTTCAAAGCCATTGAACCTTAGCCATTCAAGAAGCTTGTATGCCAAAACATCAGAAGGCCATCCTTGGACACCTGAGCCTTAAATGCCAAAATCCCAAGTTTAAAAAAAAATCCTTTTGCAAACACCTTCGAGCCTCAACAAAATCAAACCTTATTTTCAAGCACCCACAAACCAGGGGCAGTTCATTCCGAACTATGTCTGACCTGATCCCTTTCTATAGGGTACGTAGGCAACCTGATCAATTCAGGTTCGGTCAACCTTTGGAATAAAAGTCAAATTATTCCCTTTCAACCTTTGAGCTTAAAGCCAAATCATTCTGTTCCAAACCCCAGCGAACTACGCAGACCTGATCCTCCATTTTTTGAGTACTTAGGCAACCTGACCAATCCAGTTTCGGTCGAAACTTTGAAATCCAAAAGAAATATCCAACCCTTTTGAACCCAAGCCCGCCTAGAAAGTCCTTCTGGTAAACAAGCAGAGGTTCAAAGTCAAGAAGAAAAAACGATGGAGTTTGAAGATCCGTTAGGCTGAAAACCCGAGAGGGCGGTCTAGGCAAAATTTAGGGTCATTCACCCGCTAAGTTGACAACTGAAAAGTCGGCTTAGGCAAAAATTATGGTATCAAGCCCGCTAGATTGAAAACCCGAAAGGGCGAACCAGGCAAACGTTAGGGCAAGCGGTCCGTCAAATTGAAAACCTGAAAAGGCAATCTGGTCAATGGCAATGACTTCCAACAAAAAGCGAATCATTGAGATGGAGAAACAGTCTTCAACCAGGGTAAAATCTTGGAGTCCAAGTAGTGCCAGCAAGCTTACTTTGACATTCCTCTGAACTAGGGGCATTGAAATCGAGCAATCCGAAAGGGATAATAACCATAACATAAACACCGAAAAAGGAGAGTAGTGCCTCTTGACACGGTCTTTGAAATACTCTAAGAGTGGCTAAGTCATACCCTTAAAAAATGACGCATCAGATCCAAGAGTGAGTCGAAAGCGAGTCGAGTCCTTCGAACAATAAGAACTTTCTTTGATTGAGTCCTTGGAAATCTGATTTGTGTTCCCTTTCATTGCAAAGTCCAAACTGTCGGGTGCTGGAAGAATGGGAGTGTGTCCTCCAAAATGCGAAGAAAATTCAGAGTAAATCCTGGTTTAGGTATCAGAAGGGGCGAGAGATCTTGTTCAAACCTGCCTAAGACCTTAAGCCTCCAAAAGTGAGCAATGCGAAAGAAGGGATTTTCAGACTCAGCCATCATGGTGATTGTCCTACTCTCTCCATACAAAAAAAATTGTGCAACTTCAAGCCTTCATGAAACAATGCATCTTTCTTCAACCATCATTGTCCTGCCTCCTTAAAACTCTTGTCATGGAAACACAATATACTAGGGGCATCTTCTATGACTTGCGTCATAAAAGATGTCAAGCACACAAAGGCAATCAGTAATAATGTCTCCAGCAAGTTAAGATAAGAGGGGTACGAGCACATCTCAAGCCAAACCTCTAAACTCCTCAGTTGAGTCCACTCTTCAGAAGAGTCAATTCTCCAAGAAAATCAGTTTCCCCAGTGGAATCTAGAATTTGCTCCCACAACCTTCAATCCCCAGCAGAATTCAGTTCTCTCAGAAAAAATGATCTACTCAAAACCTCAGCAAGTTACTTGTGTCTGGTTCTCAGCAGAGATCGCGCACTCCTAAAGTTCTCGGCAAGAGATAATCAATCATGTAATGGAATCGATCAAAATCTCGGTTTCTTGAATCAAAATTGTTCCTTCTTGAGTTTCGTGTTCTTGATTAGTTTAGTGAGAAACTGTCTCACAATTTTAGTGCGTGCTTGGTGAGAGACTGTCTCACAAACTTGAGTGGTTGTATGATGAGCAACTGTCTTATCATTGCAATTTATGGTATGATAAAAAGCAAAAAAAAAATCTTTCAAAGCTGTTGAAAAGAAAAAGAAAAAACTTTCAAAAAAAAAATCTTTCAAAGCTGTTGAAAAGAAAAAGAAAAACTTTCAAAAAAATATCATTGAAACCCAAATTTCATGAAAGAAAGCTTGAATCTCTTCGAGTTTTGTTAAGACTCCTGTATTGGATGCGAAATTATACTCGGGGCAACTTCTATGTCCTGATGAAAGTCGGGCCATAAAAGATACCTAGCATGCGATGCTAGTTGAGATAGCAGTCTTAACAATTCAAGATTTGAGAAACTTGAGCGCGTTTTCCAAGTCAAATTTTCAGTTTAGGGATGATCACGATGATTGTCTAATCATTCCGCTTTGTTGATCTGTCAAGGTACTGTCTTCTCAGATCCTAATTTAGGTTTGATCATGATGACGGTCTAATCATTCCGCTTTGTCGATCTGTCAAGATGCTATCTTCTCAGATCCTAATTTAGGTATGATCATGATAACTGTCTAATCATTCCGCTTTGTCGATCTGTCAAGATGCTGTCTTCTCAGATCCTAATTTAGGTTTGATCATGATGACTGTCTAATCATTCCGCTTTGTTGATCTGTCAAGATGCCGTCTTCTCAGATCCTAATTTGGGTATGATCATGATAACTGTCTAATCATTCCGCTTTGTTGATCTGTCAAGATGCCGTCTTCTCAGATCCTAATTTAGGGATGATCATGATGCTGTCTAATCATTCCGCTGTGTTGATCTGTCAAGATGCTGTCTTCTCAGATCCTAATTTAGGTTTGATCATGATAACTGTCTAATCATTCCGCTTTGTCGATCTGTCAAGATGCTGTCTTCTCAGATCCTAATTTAGGTTTGATCATGATAATTGTCTAATCATTCCGTTTTGTCGTTCTGTCAAGATGATGTCTTCTCAGATCCTAATTTAGGTTTGATCATGATAACTGTCTAATCATTCCGCTTTGTCGATCTGTCAAGATGCTGTCTTCTTAGATCCTAATTTAGGTTTGATCATGATAATTGTCTAATCATTCTGCTTTGTTGATCTGTCAAGATGCCGTCTTCTCGGATCCTAGAGTGGTTTGGTCATGATGATTGTCTAATCATTCCGCTTTATAATCTCCAAATCCCTGAGTGGCTTAATTAGAGGCTGTCTAATCATTCCATTCTGCAATTTGTGAGAGTCTGTCTCACTATCCCTTGAGAGTCCATCTCAGTTTTCTGTTCGAGAATTTGTCTCGTCAGTTCATCTTATCATTCCTTCTCGATGAGAATCTGTCTCGTCGATCCATCTCGTCGCCCCCTTGCATCCCTTCCGTTTGAAGCCTTGGGCCAGTCAAAATGTGTTGTATGTTCGGCTTTGGCTTCCGTGCGACAAGCACACTCTGCCAAAGAGGGGCATCTGTAGACACCTCATTTTGACCGGACCCTAAAAATCCCAAAATCGAATAAGTTACCGAAAAAAGAAACCCGAATATTCAAGTAACCCAAGTTTTTAGAAGCTTACCTTGCTCATTGGTGCGTACAAGGATCCCGAAAAATCGTTATCATTCCAGGGAATGTACTCGCAAAATTTCGCGCAAATCGGACAATTTCGCCAAAAAGACAAGTTGAGTTGTGCAAATATCAAAATTTGGTGTGTTGATACCATTTTCCTTATTCAGGGCGAAAAGGGGATTTGCTATCTTTATATGGGGAATTTTGGAATTATGATATCACTTAAGGTGTAAGCAACCCCTATTGGCCTTTGGATCGACTTAGAAGGTTAGGATCATTTGAAGAGAAGAGAATTTTCGCCCTATCTTCTACCTGGGGCCCCCTTTTATAGATACAAGAGCAGTCATAAATCAAACCGTGGGGCTGTCCATGGAGGATGGGGGGGGAATTATTCATTCCCCTTTATATATGCATCGAATTAGGGCTTTGGAGAAGCCTCATTTTTTTGCAAGAGAAAAATCGAAGCAGAGAGAGGGAGGAGAAAGAAAGGCCGCCGGCCATCCATCTTTTCCGGCAACCCCCATCTTCCACCACCTCCACCTTGCCCTCATCATCCACCACCACCTTTTCCTCCTCATTTCTCCACCTCATCCATTTCCCCTAAACCCATTTCAGAAACCCACGGCCGCCACCTTCTTCCTCCCCTTTCATCTCTGCAACTCCGACCAACATCCATTGATTCCGGCAAAGACCATCGGAATCCGACCATTATCCACCTCCATTCAACTCTCTCTCTCAGCCACATCAAACCCACCCATTCATCATCATCTCCTTCTTCACAACCCACCTCTACCCAAAACCCATTTCTAAGACCAAACCCTCTTCTCCATCTCAGCCGTTCTCCCCAAAACCCATTTTCAAAAACCCATTCTCTCTTTCTTCACAACCCACCTCTACCCAAAACCCATTCGATTTCCACCACCACCACTAATTTCTCAACCTCCACTACCAAACCAATACCCCATCTCCGGTGAGCCATTTCCGACTCCCACTCCCTGCAACTCCAAACAGACCCTACAAATCTGAAGTTTTCTCACAGAGAGAGAGAGAGAGGAGAAGACCCTTCTTCTCCGGCAAGTTGTGCTGGAATCTCGCACCCATTCCGTCATTTTCGGACCCTAAACCTCTCAAACCCACTTCATTTTCTCCACCTCCTCTAACCATACATCCTATGCCAAACCCTAAGTCAAGAATATCTCTGCTCGGATTTATCCGTTACCAACTCGGGTGCGAGCATTGGGGATGTCAATTCCGATCATCTCCTCCTCATTTCCATCTTCTCCGATTTGAAGAGTAGTGGAATTTCTAACGTTTGGGAAAAGGTCGGAGTAAGTAAGGTTCTCAGATCTGGACAATTCTCTTATTCAGGTGAAATGCTTTACTTCATTTTCAAGTTCTCACAGAAATAAGTGACCTGATGTTTAGTGCTGTGATTTTATGACCCATGAAATTTGGCTTTCCATTTTTCTTGTTCTTACGAATTGTGCCATGATTACTCCAGATTAAGGTATGCAAATACAGATCACACATTAGGGTCATGTGTGCTAAAAGGGGATAGTGCTTGACTTAAAATAACAGGTTATCGTGGTCAATCATACTCTATGGTCATTGGCATTTGTCTGTTTATATCAACTTCTTTGAATGAATGATGTTTTTTTTTGTTACAAAAGAGACTGGGACCAAATAAGATACTTGTTGTTTAACTTCTCATCTATGCTGACATGCATGTGAGGCCTTCTATACAATTTACTCTTGTTGGGGTCATAGCATAAGTGTATGTAGGAGATTGAAATGAGTTAGGGAAATGGCCTTGTTTTGGCAGCTGATGCTTATAGTATCACCTTCTTGCATAGACATGCTTTAATTGTTATGTGATCTTAGGACTGTCGTTAATGTCAAAGCTTGATCAGATTTAAAAGCCCAAATTGGATTCTCTTTACAGTTGTTGCATGTTCTCCGCTTACTGCAATAAAGTAATTTTTGTACCTGCTGCATGTCCCCTATGAATTTGCTGATTCAGAATCTGTAACATATGGCTGAATGTGATAGTCATGGGCTCATTTCTTATTTTACATTGTGTAGTAGACAATAGCTATTTGTCTTCATTATTATTATTCGAACCTCATTTCGAATGTCTCAAATATTCTCTTGGTTCGGACAACGAAAGAGTCATCTTGAGCCCGCCCTTCTAGGAGACAGGCTAAGTCTCGTGTAGAAAAGGTCAAACCCTCCCGAGACAGGCCTTGTCTCATTGGTGATGAGTCAATCCATAGGAGACTACCTCAAGTCTCATAAGCCGCCCGCATTCTATCATTGCAAGGGCAATGATAAGGTTACTTGGAGCCCATCTCTGTGTTTAGGAGACTTGCTTAGTCTCAATGACACCCTTATTTGTCCTCTCAGAGTTTATGAGACAGGCCATGTCTCATAATCATCAGCTGTCAGTTTTCTTTTAGGAGACTAACCTAGTCTCATTAGCACTCCCCTCTTAGGGCTGTGCACTAAGAATCAGTCTTCCAAGAGTCTGTCCTATCATCATAGGGGTTAGGATTCTGTCCAACATCTCATCAAGTCATGTGATTTTTATCCGCTCCTGCAAGGTATAGGATGCTGTCCAACCCTTGCAGAGTCGTGATTCTGTTCATTTCCCCCGCAGAGTATAGGATGCTGTTCAACCTTTGCGGGATATCTGGAGTCTATCCTACCCTTATGATGATAGGATTCTATCCTCTTAAGTCAAAAACATCAAAAACATTTGAAAAACCAAAAATCTCAAAAATTCTTGAGTCATTAAGAGTGTAGTTAGGAAAATCTGGTCCGAACTACGGATGGCTTAATCCCTAGCTGAGGGGTACGTAGGCAGCTCAGGCGTGCAGCTGGCATCCTGAGTTCAGTCACAACTTTCACAACTTCAAAAACTTCCATAGCTTTAAAACCTTTAAAACCTTCAAAAAATACAAAAATCCTTCAAAATAACCTTGCAAATCATTTTCAAAAGATCTTCCCATAGAGTTAGGAATCTGTCCTAGGCGTTTGGGGTGTCTTAGAGTTAGGAATATGTCATGTTTGTGTTGATATGCTGAGTCTTGTCGTGTGAGTGTCCTCAGAGTTAGGAGGCCTCGAGTCGTGGTCGGTTAGACATTTAGTCGAGCCGATGGCTAGACTAGAATGCGCTTAGATAGCCCATGGGTTCTCTTAGGACGTACAGCCTAGTCACACATAGGTGTAGGGCCTACCTGCATTAGTTAGGGCATATAGGGAGTCCCAAAAATTACCGTTCACTTGAACTTAAGTAATGGTGCAAGAAGCTTTAAAAATTAGTCAGGTCTAGTTGATTGAGTCTAGGATAGCGGTCCAAGAGGGTTAAGCATTGTAGTTTAGCATAGGTCGCCGAACTACGTTGACTCTGATTCTTCCCGAGGCCAGAATATGTAGTGCAGGCGGGATGGACGGCCATCCTGGTCCGAGTCAATTATCGCATTAGAGTCTAGGATTTGTCATATTGTATGTTTTACTGTGTTTTCTTACTTTCATGTACAGATCCTATACTTTTAGCTGTAGCATGCATGTGTTTGTCCACCAGAACATAGACACCAATTAGGCATGACACTTATAACCTAGCTATTCTTAGGTGTCATGTCTTTCATTTCTTTTTTGTGTGTGCTTCTTATTCATCTCCGAGATATGCATGATTAGCTAGACGTTATCTCGGGGATATTCGTTCCCTTTTCGCATGATTTTCGCCCAAAACTCTTCAAAGTAAATAATAAATGGCATAAGAGACCAGGTGCTTGCACTTGGGCGAATTGGGGGCGCCTAACCCCTTCCCCATTCGTCATCAGGCACGGACCTTTTGTATCTCTGGTTATCTATTGCAACAGAGCACAGCATGGGATCCAAGGCCTACTTCCTTGGATGGCGACTCTTCCTTTGTTTAAGGTGCGTCTCGAATCCGGGCTAGTCCCCGAATCGAGAGGTATCTCACTTTACATCGCCACTCATGCTGTGAGGGGCACTCTTTCGAGAGTTCCTTGGCGGAGCTCTCCTTCATGTGGATGATCCTGAGACTCGCGTGGGGGCCCGTCCCCCCGCCTCTCTCGGATCGGGGTCCACAAAGGTCGACCGGCCACATGGCGGTCGCCCGGCGAGGGCTAACTGTTTGCTAAAAAATTTGGCTCATAAAACCTATCCCGGTCGACCGACCCACGGCGGTCGCCCGCCCAAACCATATAGGATTGTTCTGTTCTGAAACAGACACATATCCGCGGTCGCCCAAATTAACCCTTTCGACCAGCTCGATAAAATTCCAGATGGCCTAGATTTTCAGGTTCCATCCCGCGGTCACCCAACCTAGCCCGGTCGACCGGCCCTGGTAAAAATTCCATTTTAACTTTAAAGATCAGGGGCTTTTGGGCTATGGTCTTTGGGCTTAAGTCCAAGGTTTTCAAACACATTTTTGGGTGTGTTGATGGTTTTCAAAGATGTAAAATGTTAAGTATAAAAACCATTTGAAAACCTTTTGAAAGTGCATTTAAACATAAAATCAAGAGGACTCCAAATACATTCTAAAAATAAGAACCTTGAGTCTTCTTAGAATGTCTTAGCTCCGTTGCACTTTCTTGGACTTCTTCAGCTTGGGTGAACATCTTGTTCTTGTCTTGGCTCTAGTGACTTGTCCTTCAATCTTCAATGCATGTTGAGGTGTCACCATGGCATGTTCAACTCCAAGCCCCTTCTTGACACTTGCTTAGGAACTTGTGGGATCTTCATGTTGAGCTACTTTACTTGAGCATCTTCAAATGAGGATGACTCCGATGTAGGTGCAAGCTCTTGGTTTCTTTGATCCTTGATCCACAAGTCATGTGTTGTGAAAAGTTGTGTAATGACAATTATGACATTAAAATCCTGTATACAGCAAAACACCTCAAAGCGACACATCAGTCCATAAATGTTAATCAATTTAGTTTGCTAGCATCAAAACAAGAAGGTAAGGTGAATGATTAACCCATGAAAACCCTTGGGCTTACATTCTCCCCCTTTTCTATGATGGCAAACAAATTGATTAGGGAGGCAGGAGATATTTAAACAAATATATGAATGAGCATTTAAACAGTATAAATAATTAAGCAATGCTCCCCCTAACTATATGCACAAGTGTAATAAATGAATATAAAGCATCTAGTGCATTTACAATTGGACTACCTAATCAATTTTTAAAATTCTCCCCCTTTTGGCAACATAAAAAAGGTTGGGATATGCAAGTTTGAGTGTAAGTGGGGTGTCAATATGAAGAACAACTCATAAGAGTTATTCAAAGTGTATATGATGTGACAATGAAGCTCATATGATGCTTATCAAAATGAAGACAGAGTGAAATGCATGATAAGCAGAGTTTTTTTTTTTTTTTTTTTTTTTAAAGATATGTAAGTTAAGCACAATTATGGGGGCGGTAGACTATGTCAGCATATCACAATGGTCTATATAAATATGAAAAAGCAACCATTTAGCTCTCCCCCCTTTATTTGTCATTTGCCCTAGGTGAAACCTATGTGGTAGGGCATGACCAGGCAGAATTGTTTAAAAGGTGAGTGATTTAAACACTTGGGCTTCATTTGCAACTTGTAAGAAGATGAGTCTCTACCTTAGCAAGGATATACTCAAGTATTAGATATAACTTTCAAGTTCACAAGTTGCATTGTGTAGGAGATCTCTTGACAATAAGCAGACAAGTCTCTTCCAGAGCATTCATATGCTCTGAATTATAATATAATATTTTTGAGATGACTTATTTCTAGCTCATAAAGATTTACACATGTCAAAGTGAAAGCTCCCTCTGACTATGTGCATCTAATTTAAATGTAATAGTTCAAGGCACATACAACCCATGATTTAATTAATCACCTTTAACCATTCGGATTGTTCCATTCATAAACCAATCACACTTTTAATATGAATGGATGATTATTAGACATAGAATATGATAAGAGAATGAAATCAATGAGGTACGTATCCATGGCAACCAAAAGATCATGTATAAATAGATGAGAACCATAAAGCTCAATATACATGATCAAAATGGAAGATTAATACCACATTTCTTTTATTACTTCAAGAAGTGATAAAAGTGGTATTTGGAAATCTCCCGAAAGAAGTAAAACTAAACTTCTTTTCTTCTATCCATAACTCTTCTACTGATATATGTTTAGAAGAGCTTAGATCAATGCTTGACCCTTTCTTCCATGTAAGGGAGCATCATTTGACAAATCTTTTCAGATTGAGAGATTGGGTACTTGTTTTAAATCTTCTCCTTCAACAAAGGGTCATCCTTGAAAGGATGATCATGAAGTACACATGCCAGCCTTTAGACAGAGTCTTCAATTTTCTTAGTCTCTGTTCATCATTCACTGTGGAAGAATGTAGAGATAGACAGGGAAAAATTGAGTACATCTATCATCTTATTACATCTGGCACGATAGAAGGAGACAAGTACCATAAATAAGCTACGAAGGACATGATCTGAGTGGGGTCCTTCGAAGCTAAAATCTTGGAAGAGATGATGGGACATGACAAACTCAAAAATATTTAAATCATCCCTCTTCCAAGAAATTGTCATTGGCCTTAGATAATTCTTATAATGCAAGGCCTGACAATACACAATGGCTATAGATAAGAATGTAAAAGCACAGCCATTGGAACTTATCATGAAACAAGATGTTCTTAGGATTAAGAGGACATGATAAGAGATTACTTCATAGACAATGAGATGATCATCTCAGGCATTGTCCAATGGAGAAGGGTTCTAGAGATTTTTCAAACTCTAGAACAAGATACTTATCATTGGCACAATTCTATAGGACTTAGACATTATAAGAGGGATCAATAGAATTCCATGTCTAAGAGAGACATCCATGGCTCATCCAATGAGAGCATTCATGGATAGTCTACCATGTTTGGACACACGAATCATGGTCCAAACATCTATGCCTATATCCACAAACCACCATATAAAGATAGGGCATTTAAGCACAAAGCGCAAAAGGCCCATGAAAAATCAAGATGTGTGGGATAGAAGTGTTCCCATCACCATGTGTTACATGATAACCACTACAATGATAAACTGCCCAACAATGGTACTAGATTCCTATGACAATTTTAATTTTACTCAATTGAGTTTCATACATTGAATCTAGACTCATTTTCAATTCTCTACACAAACAAAGATATTCATGCAGGACTGTAGAGAATAATCCAAGGACTTCTAGAGAATGTCAAGTGATGAACACCTTGGAGACATGCATTCCAAAAACAACTACTATGACTAGCTAATTTTATCTTAGTTATGAGAGGATATTCATTTTAGGCATTTTTGGAATACATCAATTTAACCCATCAAGATTTCTTATGCATTTAATGATAATCATTAAGTGCATAATAAGGATTTAAAGGACAACTACGTGCATAAACATACTTACTCACCTAGAGTAAGAGATGTCTAAGAAAGGGTTTGAGCGGATTTTCTTAGACATGGCTTTTAACACTCAATTTTGCTAGAAATGATATTCTTTATAAGTTGAATATACAAAGATCTAGCAAATGCCAACATTGTCCTAAATAAAGTTCAAGAATGAAAGAAATGAACTTGAAGGATCAATTTGAACTCATGGGCAAAAATTATGGTTAATTTTCATGGAAGCACACATATGGTTTTCACATTTGAATTTTCTATTGTGGATTTCTTGTGGATGCTAAGTGCACAAGTGATTTTTATTTGCACTTAGATAGGCTTAATCAAGAAAGATATTCAATAATGCACAAAACTATAATCTATGACAAAATATATCATTGAATTATACTTAGATTATAGAAATACAAAGATGTGATCATTTAAGCTCAAATGAATATAGATACATTGCAAGTTAAAAGCATCACACATATGAGATCTATATTCATGGATAGAAGAATATGACAATTAAGCTCAAATAATCTAGATACAAAGAATGAATCAATGAATTGAAGCATCTAGAATGAATGTGAATGATATGACAATTTTAGCATAGCCCCTAAACTAACTCATTCACTAATTAGTTTAGAGGGAATCTTTTGGAACCTAAATCCCTTTGGTTTCATCCAAGTTTGTTTGTGGGAGTGTACCTTCTTATCCAAACAAATTTGTTAGATTTCACAATTCTAAGCTTACACTCAGAATTGTTATGCTCAACTCTACCACAATAATTATGATTGGTAGATGATGAGCAATTAGAATCATAAGACTTTGAAGTATGTTTATCTTTTTCTTCATGAAGTCTTTGATTCTTAATGGAGAGTTCTTCATTCATTTGTTCTTCATTTTCACAAACATGTTTATATTTTTCAACAAGTTCAATGTTTGTAATTTCAAGGCTTTTAATTTCTTTCTCAAAGGCATTGCATCTTTGAAATAAGTCAATATTTTTATTTATAAAAAATATGCTCAATTGACTTAATTTTTTATTTCTTTTCAAACATTCATTTATTTCCAATTTTAAATTTTCAATTTGAATTTCCAAATCATAAATTAAATGTTTGAAAGAGACTTCATTTGCAAAAGATTTTTCTGAAATCTCTTTTTGTCTAGAAATTGTATCATTTGAAAAGAGACAAACATTTTTCTCAAAAGTGTTTTCTAATGAAGTCCAAATATCTTTTGCATTGATGCAATTTGAAATATTGTTAAAAATATTTGGAGTTCAACCACAACACAATAAAATCATAGCCTTTGAGTTCAAGGAAAACAATTTAATATCACCTTCAGTGCATTTCCTTGAAAAAGAAATTCTCTCTTTAATGACATCTAAAATGTCATTATCTATGGATTTGAGATAGGCTTGCATTTGTGCTTTCCAAGCTCCATAATTCGTTCAATCAAAGAATGGAGGTAAGGTGGATCGGCCTTTCTCAAAATCCATAGGGATTGTCATAGATCTTTTCTTTTGTAGATTTTTAAAATTAAAAATCACTTTAAGAGCCTAAGCTTTGATACCAAATGAAATACATGTGTGACAATCCAAGAGGGGGGTGAATTGGTCTATTAGAAATTTTAGGCTTAATTAAGGGAGATTAAAAATTAATCTTCTAATTAAGCACTAATTAGTTTAACCCTTGTTCAAATAGGTATATCAATAAAATTTAGGGATTAAACTTTCTAATTATGCAAATTTAGCTAACCCTTGTTCAAATAGATATTATAATGCAATTTAGGGTTTAGACATTCAACTTAAGTGCATTCACTAACCCTTGTTCAATTAAAGCATAAACATAAGTAAGGCTAGAGATTACCAATCACAACACGTGCGAGAGAGAGAGAGAGAGAAGAGCAAGCATCCACAAGGTACAAGATTAATAGTGGTTCGGTCACAACTTGACCTACTCCACTCTTCCAAGTTTACCTCCTTGGGATCTCCACTAAAATGATAAAGCCGTACACCCGACTCCTTCATCTCCAAAGGGAACAAACCCCTGCTTTTCCATTCTCAAGGGCCAAAGGGAAGCCCCTCGCATGAAGCCTTGGCAAGGGAATCAAACCCTCACACATGATTCACCTTTCTTCACGGGCCGAATCGGAGACCATTTTCTTCACCGTTCTTTACGAGCTGAAGAGACGACCCTCACATGAAGAACAAATAAAATAAAAAATACTCAATTCCTCTTGATAGGTGGATTACAACTTTATAAGCTCACAATCACTCCCAAGAAATAGCAAAAAAAAGCCCTATGGAGTGCCTCTTGATAACATGTAGAAATAGAAGATCAAAGAGGTTTTTCCTTTTGAAATAAAACTTGAAGCTCAAAGAGAAATGGGATTTGATCTTTCTCAAATGTTCAAAAGCCTGTAGAGATAGGTTTTAATCATGTATATATAGAGTATTTGAAAATATGAACGTTTGGGGTAAAACTGTAAATTATTGGCTTGAAAAAGTCAAGAAGAAAACGCCCAACGGCTAGTTTGCTCGACTACGGCGGTCGACCGGGCTACGACGATTGCCCGACCCTATCGGGCACCCTATTCTATTTTCAAATTTCTTACCTTCGAGGTCGCCCGGCGAGGGCTAACTATTTGCTAAAAAATTTGGCTCATAAAACCTATCCCGGTCGACCGACCCACGGCGGTCGCCCGCCCAAACCATATAGAATTGTTCTGTTCTGAAACAGACACATATCCGCGGTCGCCCGGATTAACCCTTTCGACCAGCTCGATAAAATTTGAGATGGCCTAGATTTTCTGGTTCCATGCCGCGGTCGCCCAACCTAGCCCGGTCGACCGGCCCTGGTAAAAATTCCATTTTAACTTTAAAGATCAGGGGCTTTTGGGCTATGGTCTTTGGGCTTAAGTCCAAGGTTCTCAAACACATTTTTGGGTGTGTTGATGGTTTTCAAAGATGTAAAATGTTAAGTATAAAAACCATTTGAAAACCTTTTGAAAGTGCATTTAAACATAAAGTCAAGATGACTCCAAATACATTATAAAAATAAGAACCTTGAGTCTTCTTAGAATGTCTTGGCTCCGTTGCACTTTCTTGGACTTCTTCAGCTTGGGTGAATATCTTGTCCTTGTCTTGGCTCTTGTGACTTGTCCTCCAATCTTCAATGCATGTTGAGGTGTCACCATGGCATGTTCAACTCCAAGCCCCTTCTTGACACTTGTTTAGGAACTTGTGGGATCTTCATGTTGAGCTACTTTACTTGAGCATCTTCAAATGAGGATGACTCCGATGTAGGTGCAAGCTCTTGGTTTCTTTGATCATTAATCCACAAGTCATGTGTTGTGAAGAGTTGTGTAATGGCGATTATGACATGAAAATCCTGTTTACAACACAACACCTCAAAGCAACACATCAGTCCGTAAATGCTAATCAATTTAGTTTACTAGCATCAAAACAAGAAGGTAAGGTGAATGATTAACCCATGGAAACCCTTGGGCTTACAAGGCAACCCGGGGACACCTTTCTAGACTTGCTCAACATGCCCGAAGTGGGCCAAAGGTTTAGTGTATCCCTATTTTGGATGACGCTCACATCTCTCGAGAGTAACTGGTAGGCTTGCCTAACTCTAAGCTCAACATGCCCTGTCCGGACATGGTAAAATCTAAGTGAGTATATGCTGGGCTATGCAGGGGATGAAGGCTTGAAGGTTCCTCTTGCCAATGTGACTAAACAATCCCTTCCCAGTGTTCCCGGACGCGGCGGGAAGTTAATACATCATCGGTTTAACGCCACCACAAGGGTGACGTGCAAAGAGGAGGTGCTTTCACCTCAAATGGATGCATGACCAGCAGATTCGGGTGATGAAATCCCAAATACAACCGAATCCGTTCCAAGGGCTAGTCACTCCCGGGTAAATAGGTATGCAAGTGGGTGATGAAATCCCTTAAGGTGTGTGCGTGAAAAATAGAAAAAAGGGTAAGCCTAGGTGCCACCCAGGGCATTTTTGCACAATTTGGCGGCAATTTTGAGCATTGGCTCTTAGCAATCCCTGTAGAAGATGTGTAACAAGCTATAGTACTAGAAAGTAAGTCTAACACTTGTTTTATTTTGCTCGTCTGGAACGTTCGCAACTGTAGACACCCCCATTTTTGCTCCGCTTTAATCAACAAAAAAGTCAGTGTTTTTCTATCGGTTTTCTAGTGTCTCTCCCTTCTGCGTCTGTCTCTTACATTTTTGTCAATCTTTTCGGCCTCCATGTTTTGCATTTTTCCGTCAAGTGTTGAGAAGGGTTTATTCACAAGAATCCAAAGAAGGGAGAATTTGGACCCATTTCGTGCGCCATCATTGAATATTTTGATCAGATTTGGATCAAGCACGGAGCCCGCTGAGTGTTTTTAATGTAAAACTACAAGTATTGGGAAAATGTTCAAGTCTTATGAGGACCCCACCCATTTTGTTCCAGGCTCATTTACAATTTGTATCTCATATAAAATAGAGGAAAATGCTTTATCGTTTCAATGGTTTAGATTGCCCCAAGAATTAATTAAGGCGGCGGCGCACCCAATTTAATTTGACCTACCAAATGAATTGTTTCGATCATCATATGGATATAATTTAAGGGATGTGACCAAGTTACATTGCAGCTTGTCAAATTGAATAATTCGGATTATCCTATGGAGGCGATTTGCGGGGGCCTAACCTGTTTGCGCCGCGATCCAATAAATTGGATGGCTCGGATGAGCCTATGAAGGTGGCTTTGGAGGGATAACTAATTTATGTTGTGACGCCTCATTTGGGCCATTTGGATCTGCTCATAGGACTGATTGAGAGGGCACAACCCATTTACACTATGACCCAACAAATTGAACGGTTTAGTTCATCTCAAGAAGTGGGGCCACCCATGTTTTCTATACCACTTGGCTAATACTAATGGGATTATGCTACTTTGGGTTCAGTCAAAATTGGTGGGGTCTACAAGTGTTGAATAAAACACAAAGGATGGTATGTAGAAGGTTTGAAAGAATAATGAGATGGCTGCTTTGCATGGTGCATGGTTACTAATATGGGTTTCAAGTCACGTGAAAATGGGGTATTGAAGATGAGTCGGTTCATGTCATAGTAATTTCATATATAAAGATATTGGCTTTGGAAATTTAGAATTGATCTATTTTGATCAAAATAAATATGGAGATGTGTGGTGCATGTTTATCCGAATTCTAAGGAAAGAAAAGAGACATTACGTCACTCATAGAAAGAGAAGTTGGAATGAGACGAATATGGCAACTTTCTCTCTTTAATCCTTTTATGCTCTTATTTCAAATCCCATGGCTTTAATTTGAGAGATTTTTAAAGTATCCTTCGACCTCTCTTTCTAAAAATAATTTTGGCAACTTTCCATCACTGCTTTAAAAAAAAAATATATATATATATATATATACTTTCTTTCCCATGATATATAGTAGGAGTGCATGTTGAGAAGGTGGCAATATCCTCCTCCTCCAAGAAGAAAAAAAGAAAGATATGAGTCATATCCCTCAAATTTTGGCAACCCTTTTCCCACTAAGCAACAAACAGATCTCTTTTGCGTAGAATGAAGAACGCAATGATTTTTTTTTTTTTTTAAAGGAAAGAAATTAAGCATCTCACTATAAAAGAAGGAGGGACGTCCATTTTTAGGGGCTGGCAGATCTCACGTTTTTTTGGGACGTTTAACTCTCTCTTTCCTCTCTTTCCTCTGGTCCCTCTTGATCCTTCTACAGCAGCTCTCATCTCCCTCTCCACAAGCTCTTATCTCTATCTCTCCATCTCTCAAGCTCTCATCTCTCAAACTCTCCATCTCTCCCTCTTCATCCTTCTACAGCAGCTCTCATCTTCCTCTCCACAAGCTCTTATCTCTATCTCTCCATCTCTCAAGCTCTCATCTCTCAAACTCTCCATCTCTCAAGCTCTCATCTCTCAAACTCTCCAACTCTCAAGTTCTCCATCTCTCAAGCTCTTATCCCTATCTCTCCATCTCTCAAGCTCTCATCTCTCAAACTCTCCATCTCTCAAGCTCTCCATCTTTCAAGCTCTCATCCCTCACCCTCCCTACAAGCTCTTATCTCTATCTCTCATCTCTCAAGCTCTCTCTCACCTCTCTACAGCCCTCTCATCTCTCAAGCTCTCTCTCACCTTTCTACAGCCCTCTCATCTCTCATTCTCACCCTCTCTAAACACTACCTGTCTCTCGGATTCTCCACCCCTCTCATTCTCTATCTGTCTCTCTCATTCTCTCTATCTACTCTCAGTTATCTTTCTCTCTCAACTCTCTCTGTTATCTCTCGCTCCCCACTGCAACTCTCACGCTCAACGGAGCAGCGGCTCCTCTGTGGTGAAGAAAAAGAAAATAAAAAAGAGAAAGAAAGAAAGGGAATTGGATCGCATCGGCAAACTTTTTCAGATTCCTCGGCTCTCGGATTCGGCAAAGATCTTGACCAAAGGTAGGTGCACTATTCTCAGATTTTTCCAGAATTGTTCTGTATTTTTTTTTATATTTTTGCATGGTCTTAGCATTTATTTGTATTTAATTCAATATTATATGGGTATGCTCAAAATCATGTTTTACATGAGTGTTTCAAGTCTGATTCGTCTCGAAATTTAATACGCTGATCTATTTAAATAGACTAAAAGAACCATGGATCGGATCGGACATTGGATCAAAGGATTTTGAGAATTTGAGTAAAGAATGGAGTTTCATTTAAAACAATGACTGAGAAATTAAGAAATTGGAAAAAATAGCTATCTCAGGATGATCTATTTTTCGGAATATCAAAAAAAATTTATGTTCATCACATCAGACCAATGTTAAAGGGCATTTTCCAAAGTCATAGTTTTCTCGAAAATCATGTTTTAAAAATAGAAAACTCTTCAAAAACATCTTTTTGAAGAACAAAAATGGAAAATATACCAAATAGGTTCTAAAATTAATGAAATTTTGTAGAAAAATAATATGATACTGATATATTCTACCATGAATTTTTAATGATTTTAGGATTTTATTTGGTATATTATTTGATACTTTCTTTGGAAACAATCAGATTTTGTGAGATTTTTTATTAATATCAAATCATAATTAAAATTTTCAACCTTTTTACAGTAGTCTTATATTTCATATTTCATGCTGCTGTAAAATTTTCAAGTGATTTGGAATTTTTTTCCTAAGAGATGTAGTATACATTCATAATCTGGTCTGAAAATTAAACAATCCAAAATTGATAGTAAATAGTATCTACAATTCATGAAAATTTCACAGCGTACTATGATCAATCATATCTTATTACTATAGAAATTTCAATGAATTTAGATTTCTATTTCTAAAGGTTTCTTTGTTATTTTAACAATCTGGTCTCATTGTTATTAAATCAAATATTAATAGGAGATTAACATAAAAATCTGTGAACGTTTTCCAATAAGCTACATTCCTTCATATCTTGCTGCTGTAGAAATTTCAATTTATTTAGAATTTGTTTGCAATAAGTTCACTTGTAAAATCACTCAGGTAGTCTGAAATTGATAAAATCCATTAAAAATTAAAATTAATCAAAAATCATTATGAAATTTTTTTAAAGAACCTTAAATTTCTATCACATATTCACTCCTTAATCCATAGAAACAGAAATCTTAGGAGTCTTAGATTTCCCTTGTAAAATGGTCATAGCGTCCATAATCGTATCCCAATTGCAATCGATCCTTGACAATTTCAGTATTTAAGCTATAGCATGTTATTGGCTCCGAGGTTTACTGTCCACGGAAATCCTGAGAGATATGCCAGGCAATAAGGTGCTATAACTTAAGTATTAAATTGCACAAGGAAAGAGCGCACGATTCCCTTCCGTGGATGCTATTCGAGGCCGAAATTTGTGAACCTTAGAACCTTTGGTATTCCTTAAATGTCCAGAAACCGAAAATCCTTGAAATCTGAAATTCATTAACTTCAAGAACTTGAATCGATTTACCTCATGTCTTTCGGAACCGTTGGATTACGGTTCCCGTCACAAGAACCATTAGAGCCCTATTTAGGAACACTTACGCCGTGTCGTGTCCTAGGTTTTAGGGAGTCCTAGAGTTAGGAGTCCAGCCTCATCACGGACATTTGCTATGAATAGCAACTGTGCCATAGGTCTAGTTACACTAGTCACCCAATCTTTTCCTAGGATGTAGGTTAACCTGCATTAGTCTAAGGGACAACTTGTACTTAGATAGGATCATATAGCATCTTAGATGAAATCCTAGGATAATAAAATCTTCAACTTGAATTAAACAACTTCTTTTAAAACTGTTGAAACAGTCAATCCAGTCTAGATCGGTGTCTTAGATGAGTTAGGCATAAGTAGCTTAGCTTAGGTGCACCGAACTACGTCGACTCTGATCCCAGTGAGGCTTGGGTACGTAGGCAGCTTGGATGCTTGATGGCATACCAATAACGAGTCGGCTCCACACATAAGTGGGGTTTTGTACATTAAGCCTTAAATTAAAAGTAATTAAATCACTTAGGACTTTCCATGAAATTAGAAGTTTAGGAGAACTTTCACTTAGATTGAATTCAAACAAATTAAGAAAATCAAGATACGCATTTAGGAATTATATTGAAATTAGATCTTAGGATGCATGTCATATAGTTCGCACATTAATATAGAGTTAAATGAGCCATTTAAAAGAAATTCGAAAGAGTTAACTTTTGGAATTGAAGACCGATTAGCGGGCTGGAATGGTGCATGTGGTGGTAACTCCCCATACCTTCCATTCTCGTAACCAGGTAACGAGTCTAGATTTCTGGTCAATTATGGGTCCTAGATCCCACATCTAGGTGGCGACTCTGTCACTCTCTTTTGTGTGGAATTCGGATTGCCTTAGTGATCCCAAGTTCACATAAAAGATGAATTAAAATCAATAATAAAAGAGCACACGCCAATCGCGTGGGTACGAGAGACCATGAGAGAGCGTGGCGCCTCGCGCGCCCCACCCCTCTCGCGGGATCGGGTCCCACAACAACTTGCGACATGTTCGCAATTTGCGAATGCCCCATAAAGGCTACATCGGGTTAAGGATAAGCCTAATAAAGGAAAAAAAGCCAAATTATTTGATTTGAATTCTTCAAAAATGCCAAGTGAGTTATACAGAGTTATAACCTTCTTTATTTTTATAAGCAGTTCTGCTGAGAATGATTATCATCTTTTCAGAAATCCCCAGCAGAGTCGCCAGCTGTGGTATCCGGGTTTTTTCTGTGTTGCGCAAGACGACAGGGAATCACCACATCAGGTCTTTGCAGGAGTGTTATTTGATCTGAGCTAATTGCGGACTCGGGACCGTAGTCCCAACTTCGCAAGTTATAGAAACTCAGAGTCGCCACCTAGGTTAGGGCCTGGACCCGTATCTATTCTTCCAACGAAATGAGTAATGACTCGAATTTCGTTGGAAGAATAGTAATCAGGGGTTCCTTTGCTCTGGGCCTAGAACCTTATATTTTTGCTCTATTTGCATAAAGCCCGGTCCTTACAGATATCTGGGTAAGGGTTATGGTGACAACAGGGGAAGGTCTTAGGCACCCCTCTTGACCGGGTTAATCCGGTCTCTTAACTTGGATTGGCATTTTTCGAAGGATTTGAATCAGGATAATTTATCTTTTTATCCTTCATTTTTTGTTATGCTTAATCCAACCGTCCAATACCGGCAAGCTTCGGTATAGCCAACTAAAAGCAACTATATGAATCAGGAGCCTTCATTGGAGAAATTTGGTGCGGGAGTTCAAGGTCTAAAGCCCAACCGATTGCAAAGAAAAGCTCAAGTAAATTACTCATCTCTTCCTTCATTTAACATACATGGTAATGGGGTAAATTGTGCTTATTGTGATATATGTGTTTGACATTCATTTCGATTTCCATTGCAAGATTGTTGGGATCAGTTTCATGTGTGAGATAGCGTAGAAATTTAAAGGGTTTAGATCACATCCTAGGTCCAGATCTCTAAATTCCCATCTAGGAATTGTTGAAGAAACCCTCCTCTTCCTTGCTTTTGAGGATTGATTTCACCACAATCATAATTGATTCTTGCACAAACTCTGCTTGTCTTTTTCCTTCTTTGGACTAAGAATTACAAAGACTACGGATGATTACTGAAATGATCAAACTCAAGATGAATCAATTGTAGGCCTAAAAATAAGGCTATGGTGATATTATTCCCCTAAAGTAGATGTAGAGGACTGATAACTACACTACCATGTTTTGATGATGGTCATATATTGTCCGCCCCTTTGCAATTAGTATTTTAATGATAGTCTGAAATTAAATGTCTAAAGGGGAGAAGACATGATTAAGTTGGTATTACTATGGTTAAGGCATAGTAGTGTGGTTATCGGTAAGTGGTTGTTGATATTAGACTACCAAATTTTCATATTTGCATGAAACCAGCTTGTCTTCTTAACTTTAAATGGATTTTGTGATATTCCTTGTAGGAACTGTAATATTTCTTGATAACGGCCATCGTAATAAGAGACAAGAAGATTAGTGCGATTATCAAAATGGGTAGTACTCATATTACTAGTTGTTGTCTCACCTGTTTTAACTAATCAAAAATCATGTATTAACACTAGATAGGGTATTCGACTCAGTTTCTAGTTTGTTTCTCGTTGTATGCACTTTTATTCTCATTTTCATCAATAAGAAAATCATTCTTAAAAAAAATGTTTTAAAGCATGACTTTTTTTTCCTTTCTCTTTCTCTCCACTCTAGGGTTTGTGTCCATATTCGGATTTCGTTTTGGATTTCCAGAGCTTCCTCTTGTTTTCGAGATTTTTCATTGGAGTTTGGGGTTGTCCCTAGTTTTTTATACTGTCATCGATTTTGGGAACACATTGTCGGTGATAGCGATCGGCGATCTCTTAAGCCAAAACCCCCTTTCAATCAAAAGGGATTAAAAAACCATAAAAATTACAAAACACTTAAAAATCAAAACGCATGAAAATCATAAAAACAATAAAAAAACTCAAAAAAACAAAACGTTTTTCGAAAATGCTATTTTTGAACTACGCTGACTTGATCCCCTTCCACGGGGTACATAGGCAGCTTGAGGTCCTCACCTTAGGTCCATTCACCATTGTGTAAATATTTTTCATCATTTTTTAAATAAATAAACCAAAAATCTTTAAAAATCCTTAATAAATTCAAAACCCTAAAAAAAGTAAAAAACTCTTAAAAAATTAAATGTTTTTGAAAAGCTCTTCCCCTTAGATTCCAGGATGGTGTTAGAGGGGGTTTAGATTGTCTAGAGTCTTGTTTGGTCATGTTTGCTATGTCTCGTCGTGTGAGTGTCCATAGAGTTAAGACGCCTCGAGTCGTAGTTTGTTAGACACTTAGTCGAGCCGATGGCTAGATTAGGATGCACTTAGCCCACTTTCTAGGGTCTCAGCCTAGTTGCACATATGATGTAGGGCCTACCTGCATTAGACTAGGTTGACTTTCATTAGTTTAGGACCATATATGCATGTCTAAAATACTTAAACAACTTAAACATGAGTCGAGTCGTGTCGTGTCGAGTCTAGTGTGGTCTAGGCACATTTAGGCATCGTAGCTTAGAATAGGCCACCGAACTACATTCACTCTGATTCTTCCCGAGGCCGGGATATGTAGAGCAGCCAGGATGGCCATCCTGGTCCGAGTCAAACTTCACATTAGAGTCTAGGGTTTGTTGTGTCGTGTCGTATATGGTGCCGGGTCTTGTTGTGTATTTTGTTGTGTTTTCTTACTTTCCTGTACAGAGCTTTTACCTTTAGCTGTAGCATGCATGTGTTTGCCCACCAGAACTTAGACACAAATTAGGAATGACACTTATGACCTAGCTACGCTTAGATGATACTTCTTTCGTTTATTTTGTGTGTGCTTATTATTTCCATCATCGGGTCATGCATGATTAGGTAGACGTTTTCTCGGGGATGCCCGTTCCCATTTCACACAATTTTTACCAAAAATTCTTCAAAGTTAATAAAGATGGCATAAGAGACCGAGTGTGCTCGGGCGAGTTGGATGCCTAACACCTTCCCAACTCGTAATCAGGTACAGACCTAATTATCTCTGGATTTATCCATTGCACAGAGCATATTATTGGTTCCATGGCCGTATTCCATGGATAGCGACTCTTTACTATTTTTAGGTGCGTCTTAATTCCAGGCTCTGTCTCGGAATCAAGAGGTATCTCATATATCGCCACTTATGCTGTGAGGGCACTATTTCAAGAGTTCCTTAGTAGAGCTCTCTATTCATTGTGGAGATCCAAAGGATGGAGAGGGATCCATCCCCCGACATTCTCTGATCGGGGTCCACAGGCTGGCGACTCTACTGGGGAGTTCTTGAAACAATGCTTAACTCTATAAAAATGTCATTTTTACTAATTTTGAAGAAATTTGGGGCAAAATCAAATGAAATGGGAATTTTATCGTTAGAATCCAGGGGCACCAAGTAGGTGCGTAATAAAACAAGGGATTCACACACTTCACTTCATGTTTTATTTTATATATTTTTGTTTTTGATCTATATATATATATATATATATATTTATTTATTTATTTATTTATTTATTTGAGTCGGCCTCCGGATATAAGTACAGTCAGGCCTGGCAAGAGGTGATTACCTGTACGGGGCACTGGGTGAGACTTATATATAGGGCTATGCAGCCAATGAGTGTGATCCATTAACTCTGTGCATTGCTTAGATCATTTGTGATGTACAAGAGCATGGATGATAAGCATAGTTCACCCTTTTAGTGTATAATGGGGCCATATTTTGACACAAATAGATATATATATATATATATATATATATATATATATATATAGGACGTACATGTGCAACTAGCACATGTAAGCCTAGTTACAACCTGGCCTTGACCCATGTAGTATACTAGTAGTTCGCCTTATGTGGCTACTCGCCTCCGCTAGATTAGATTTAAGGCTGGTGCCCCTGGTTAGGATATATATGTATATATATGTATGCATATTTAGTTGCTGAGACCCTTCTAGTATAGTCGTCATACTGTCGGATTTTCTCTAAAAACCTTGAGCATAATCATTATCTTTTTGGGTTTGTTGACGAACCATGTGCTTACCTTACCACATCTCCTTGTACAACCGTTATGCTGCCGGATTTTATCAAAGGGAAGAATGTATTTGTACTATCTTTTGCAAACAACTTGCACATTACATTGCCATGTGATTACTTCTTATTGAGCCCTAGTGTTTGTGGTGTCCGTGACAGGAGTCTGACCTAGTCTGCCATCATATCTCCCAAAAAAGCTTCCATTTCTAAACTCGCTTGGTCTCACCAATTTTGCCTCACCGATTTCACCCTCAACCCACCCAGATGGCTGAGTCTCTTGAGAGTCTTGCTATGGCCGAAATAAGGGAGATGATGATGAGATCCAGGACCTGATAGACAGGGATCCCCTCATTCTTCTCGAACTCAAATGCTTCCAAAAACCCTGCACCTAACCATGTTGCACCTCTTTCACCCACCATGGGAACCATTCCACCCATTCAACCCTTCATAGATCTTACCACCTTTACCTGTACCAACCTGGGGCTGGAAAATGAATGGGAAGGAAAATGAAAGACGTCATAGCTTGAACTCCTTGAAAACATCATAACAGAGAAAGCCTTGCCATTATCAGGTGTTGAAAATCAGTTTGAGCCAAGTCAACAAGACATTATAGGGCCGTCCCTTCTAAGATTCTAACTCCATGGTCAATTTCTCCAGTCACAATGATCATTGAGGAAGGCGTGTCGCCCATGCTCTTTTAGTGTCACTTGACCTCTTTCACAAGATATCTTTTGTATTTAGTTTCAGTTCCATGCGATTTCAAGTTTGTCGTGTGTCATTTTTATACCAACTCCCTTGTCAAAGTTGGTAGGTCTAAATAATCATGTCAGTGTCAAGTCCAAGTATTTTGTGTCCGTTGTTCTCATGTCATTGTGAGTCAATGCTCAGTCCTTTGTTGCGTCTGATGTAGAGTCTTCTGGGGCGCGTTGAATATCATTGATGTATTTCAAACTTTCTATGAAGTGAACATGTGATTCCAGTGTTGTCAATATTCTTGTGTATTCGCTCTTGGATCTAATGTTAATAAACAAACAAAGAGACCCTCCTCGGATCAGGATGCCGACGAAATTTTCCTCGTGATCTAAAAGATAGTCAAACGAGAGGAAGAGCGTCGAGCAAAGCAACTTGAAGACGAAATCGAAACCGTGGATAAGTGTATCGAAATCCAAAACTCGAGAAATATGGATTGGCAAAACTTTATCTCCCGAAGAGCGCAAAGAACCGATAAACGTATTCAGAGGGTTCAATGAAGTTTTGCTCGGTCTTACGAAGATAAACCGGGAGCGTTCCTTGATATTGTTCAATATAAGTCTCCCTCAACTTTAAACATCAGGTTGGAAAGGCAAAAATTTCAAAGGAGGAACATTAGACATCAAGTGAAGATAATGAAAAGATTGAGAGAAGCTTTTCGTACAACAAAGTCATAAGCATAGAACATGAGCCTCAAAAAAAAAACTTAGGCCATGTATTCTGATGGAATTTCAAGTTAGCGCTCTCAAGGAGTAAGGGCCTTCCCGACATCCAAGCAAAAAAAAAGAAAAGAAAAAAGAAAAAGAACAAAAAAAAGATTGAATGCAGAGCAAAAAAGGAGAAGAGAACATGCCCCTGCATTAAATCCTTAGAAATATCGGAATCCTAAGAAGTAGAGTCGTTCTCAAATTGTCTTTAACATTCAGAGAAGACCCAAAGTCATAGAATCCTGAATATCAGTTCAAGATCCGAAAGACAAAGTGTGAATTCAATCAGACAAGCACGCGCATCACAATTGAAGTCTTGCCTGGAAATGCCGCCAGACTCCTTAAATAAAAGAGAGAGAAAAAGTTCAAAGATGTTGAACCTCAGTTACTAGAAGTTTTATGTCGGAATACCAGAAGGCCACCCTTGGCCGTTTGAACCTTCAAAACTAAAAATTCCAAGTTTGAAAAATCCTTTTGCAAACACCTTCGAGACTCAACAAAATCGAACATTCTTTTCAAACGCCCACACCAGGGGCATTTTTTGTTCTGAACTACGCAGACGTGATCCCTTTCTACAGGGTAGGTAGGCAGCTTGGTCTTCCAGGTTCGGTCAACCTTTGAGCTTAAAGCCAAATCATTATGTTCCAAACCCAAGCGAACTACGCTGACCTGATCCTCAATTATAGGGGTACGTAGGCAATCTGGCCAGACCAGATCCGGTCGAAATCCTAAGAACCAAAGAAATATCCAACCCTTTTGAACCCAAGCCCACCTAAAAA
Organism: Tasmannia lanceolata; assembly: GCF_043159265.1. Lineage (NCBI taxonomy): Eukaryota > Viridiplantae > Streptophyta > Magnoliopsida > Canellales > Winteraceae > Tasmannia > Tasmannia lanceolata. Next base: position 6,600,409 of record NW_027518688.1, on the reverse strand, counting down.
GTCCTTCTGGTGAACAAGCAAAGGTTCGAGGCAAAAACAAGAAGAAAGGAGAAAAATGATGGAGTCTGAAGACCTGCTAGGTTGAAAACCTGGAAGAGCGACCTAAGCAAAAGTTAGGATTATTTACCCGCTAAGACGACAACCAAAAAGTCGGCTTAGGCAAAAGTTAGGGTATCAAGCCCGCTGGACCGAAAACCCGAAAGGGCGATCTAAGCAAAAGATAGGGCAAGCGGTCCGCCAGATTGAAAACCCGGAAAGGCAATCTGGTCAATGGCAATGACTTCCCCAAGGAGCGAATCAATGAGATGGAGAAGGAGTTTTCAATCAGGGCAAAATCTTGGAGTCCAAGTAGTACTATCAAGCTTACTTTGACAATCCTCTAAACTAGGGGCATCGAAACCGAGCAATCCGAAAGAGGATAATACCATGACGGAAATACCGAAAGAGGAGATTGGTGCCTCTTGACACGATATTGGAAATACTCTAGGAGTGACTAGGCCCTACGCTTAACAGATAACACATAAGATCCAAGAGTGAAAAAAAATTAGTCGAGTCCCTAGAGCAATAGGAGTTTTCTTTGGTTGAGTCCTTTGAAATCTATTCCTCTTTTTTGTTCGTTTTTCTTTTCCTTCGAAGTCAAACTCGCTAGCGTTGGAAGAATGGAAACATCCTTTCCAAAAAAAAAAATCAAAGTAATTCTTGGTTTAGGTATCAGAAGGGGCAAGAGACATCCTGTTTAAACCTACCAGAGACATCAAAGCCTCAAACAGTGAGCAGCAACAGAAGGAGTTGTCAGTTTAAGCCTTCAGAGTGATTGTCCTACTCTCTCCATACAAAAAAAAAAACCTGTGCAACCTCAAGCCTTCACAGAGCAAAGCATCTTTTCATCAAACACCATTATTTTACCTCCCTAAGACTCTTGTCATGGAAGCACAATACACTAGGGGCATCTTTTATGACTTACGTCATAAAAGATGTCAAACACACTAAGGCAATCAGTGCCAATGTCTCCAGCAAGTTGAGATAAGAAGGGTACAAGCACATCTCGAGCCAAACTTCTATACTCCCCAACTGAGCCTACTCTACAATAGAGTCAACGCATCAAAAAAAAAAGTCCCCAGTGGAGTCTAGAGTCTACTTCCCAGAGAGTCTGTTGTCAACTGCTCAAAGCCTTCAATTCCCAGCAAAGCATTCAATTCTTTCAAAAATGATCAATACCCAAAATCCCAGCAAATCACTTGAGTTTGGTCCTCAGCAAAGACCTCACACTCTCAATTTTCTCAGCAAGAGACAAACAAATTCCCAAATGAATCAATCTAAATCAGTCAATCAATAATTCAAAATCAAGAAATTATCAATCTTTTCAAAAAAAATCACCAACCTTTGTTAGCGTGTGATGGTTCCGCGTAACTAATCAAGAATATTTTTTGAGTCCCCTATGGTGTCCAATATTTTGAATCCCCTGTGGTATCCAGTCATTTTGAGTCCCATGTGGCATCAAATCATTTTGAATCCCCCGTGGTATCCATCCAATATTTTGAATCCCATGTGGTATCCAGTCATTTTGAGTCCCCTGTGGCATCCGATAATTTTGAGTCCCCTGTGGCATCCAATATTTTGAATCCCCTGTGGTATCCAGTCATTTTGAGTCCCCTGTGGCATCCGATAATTTTGAGTCCCCCATGGCATCCAATATTTTGAATCCCCTGTGGTATCCAGTCAATTTTGAGTCCTCTGTGGCATCCGATACCATTGAGTCCCTCGTGGCATCCATTATTTTGAATCCCTTGTGGTATCCAAACATTTAGAGTCCCCTGTGGCATTCAGTTAGTTTTGAGTCCCTTGTGTCATCCGATAGTTTGAGTCCCCCGTGGCGTCCGAAATTTTGAATCCCCCATGGTATCCAGTCATTTTGAGTCCCCTGTGGCATCAAATCATTTTGAATCCCCCGTGGTATCCATCCAATATTTTGAATCCCCTGTGGTATCCAAACATTTAGAGTCCCCTATGGAATCCAGTTAGTTTTGAGTCCCTTATGGCATCCGATAGTTTGAGTCCCCAGTGGCGTCCGATATTTTGAATCCCCCATGGTATCCAGTCATGTTGAGTCCCCTGTGGCATCAAATCATTTTGAATCCCCTGTGGTATCCATCCAATATTTTGAATCCCCTGTGGTATCCAGTCGTTTTGAGTCCCCTGTGGCATCCGATAATTTTGAGTCCCCCGTGGCGTCCAATATTTCGAATCCCCTGTGGTATCCAGTCATTTTTAATCCCCCCATGGTATCCAATCATTTTGAATCCCCCGTGGTATCCAATCATTCTGAGTCCCCTGTGGTATCCAGTCATTTTTAATCCCGCCATGGTATCCATTCATTTTGAAACCCCTGTGGTATCCAATATTTTTCAATCCCCCGTAGTATCCAGTCATTTTGAAACCCCTGTGGTATCCAATAAGATAAAAAATCAAAATTCAGTCTTTTCACACCCATCGTCCAATATCTTGGGCCTATCAAAATGTGTTGTCTCTTCTGATTTGGCATTCGTGCGACGAACGCCCTCTGCCAAAGAGGGCCATCTGTAGACACCTCATTTTGGCCGGAACCTTTTCCCCAAAATTGAATAATTTCTAAAATCGAATAAAATCCCGAAAGTCCCAAAGTTGAGTCGAAGTCCTGAAATCGAATAAAAGTTCCGAAACTAATCCTGAAATTCCCGAAGAATCGAGCCCAAGCTTCTTTAACTTTCTCTATCTTTTTATCTTTAGGGTTTTTTATAACCAAAGGAGAAAGGAGGAGGGGTTCAAAAGGCTAAAAGGGTGTTATTATAAAAAAGGGGGTACTAAATGATGAAAGGGGTGTGATTATCAAAAGGGGGGAACCAGAGTAAAGTGAAAAGGCATGAAAATGAGAGGGAAATGGGATGAAAGAGGGATGCAAAATGAGGAGGGAGAGGGGTCCCTTTAATAGACTTTCCCCACAAAGTCGCAGCTTGCGACTTTTGTGGCTTTCCAAAGTCGTAGGCTACGACTTAAAGTCGTAGGATGCAACTTCGGGTGCTCCCAAAGTTGCAGGGTGGGTGGGTCCCACCTCCAAAAGTGGTTCTAGGTCTTCGGTTTGGGTTTCGAGGCACTGGGAATGGGTTTTGGATTTTCGGGAGCGGATTTTTTGCTTCGGGAATGCTTGTCAACTCCAAAGCAGTTGTTTTGGTGACCCAAACTGATCTCCAGTTGTCCGGAAGTGGTTCCGAGCAGTGAAAAAGTAACTTTTGGTTGTTACTTTATGGTTTTTGGTGACATAAACGCGGTCAATTACTCTGAGTTGATGGTAAGTGGTTTCTGATTTTCCAATGAATTATTGTTGATAGCCAAATGTGATCTTCGGTTCCTAAGGAGTATTTCTTGGTAATCGAGGGTGGTTCCCGATTTCTAGAAAGTAGTTTCTGGTGACCGAAAGTGGTTTCTGAGTCTTAAAAATGGGTTTCGGGTCCTTGGAAGTTGGTCCCGTGTTCTCGATTTTTTGTTTTGTGGGTTGCTTGAAAAGAGGTTATTGGTGCCAGGAAGGTTGTTCCTAGTAGACAAAAGGGGTTTCGGTTCTCGAAAGGTGGTTTCTGGTGACCCAAATGTGGTTCCGGTTCACAGAAATGTCTTCCGGTGGAGCTTTTGCTGAGTTTGGTGGTTGGAACTTCGGGATGTTGTGTTTGCTGTAAAAAGCAGGTGCCGAGCTATTAGGCTTTATCCTTGGGATATATGTTTGACCAATTCAAGGCTCTTTTGGAAGGTTTTGGTGAACTCGGATGGTTCTTGATGTTGGTTTGGTTGTCGGTTGTCTTGGGTATTGAGTGTCTGGATTGTTTGGGTGCCATTGTGTTTTTGAAAACCTTAGAGAAAATATTGAGAGATATAAAGGGAAAGACCTAAAAAAGCTTCGGGACTCTTCATAGGATTCATCAACGCAACAACCTATCATTAGTTTAGTCTTGACAAAATGGGGTGTCTACAGTTTATGACCAGCACCATACATAGAAAAACAAACATATCTCCGCTTAAACTAAGAATTACAGGTAGTTCTCTGGCCATGGTCAAAGTTGTTGGCGTTATTCTTTGGCGAAAAAATGGTTCGGCATAACTGGGGAGAGGCGTTGGTCGGTTTGTAGGTCAACGTCGCCTGATAAAGGGCTAGATTTGCAGGTTCGGTGGTCGATGATGTTTAGGTCTTGTGGGGGCGTCGTCTTGGGCTTATGTGAAATTGGACCATAAGAGAGGGAGCTGTGTAGATTTAGGCGCTTCTGCTGAGAGAGAGAGAGAGAGAGAGAGAGAGAGAGAGAGAGAGAGAGAGAGAGAGAGAGAGAGAGAGTGGGATTTTGGAATGGGTATGGTGGGAGGTGCCGTCCGAGATATGAAAGGATATGGTCGTGAGGACATTCGTTCCTTATTTTAGCTTATTTTTGGGAGAAAAATTTAGGGAACGAAATGTACTGGTTTTTTAGACAAAATGTGCCCATACGAAAGAGGTACGGGTTTTCTTTTTCTAGGGAGAAAAATCAGGGAATGAAATTTGCAGGATTTTTCTATTTGCTATCTAGATTTTTCAAGCTATGGGAGATTTGGGGATTTCATTTTTTTCTTTCTTATAATTTGCACTTAGGAATTGAGATGCCATGCATGAGGGAGGAAGGCTGTGCCACCTTAGAGTGCATAGTGAACCCTCATTCATCTTGATATGTATAATATAAATATAGATATGTGTGTGAGTCTACATTGTACATGTATATATAGAGAATTGCTAGCGTCCATCGCAAAAGGCATTTCACGGCTGGTCTGTCGCACGTCTGACCAGCCACTTCATACATGGAGACAAAAGCTGTTGTCTTCATTCACGAGATGGCTGGTCTGACATGCAACATACCATTCGCGAAATGCCTTCTACGATGGACCCTAGCAAATCCCGTATAAGGTGTGAAGATGTACTTTTTTTATTTTTAGAAGGGATGTGCTAGCCAATTTTGTGGAAAGCAAATTCACAGTTGGCTTTTGCACTTGAGAATTGCCACCTCAGATGAATTAAATGAATAAGACATCCTTTTTCACTTTGTCTACAACCATGGTTTTAAATTTCGACCGAAATCCGAAATTTCGGACAGAAATTTTGAAACGTACCGAAACCGAAATTTCCAAAATCTACAAAATTTCGTTCGAACTTTTGGAAATTTCGTCGAAATTCATAATAAAATAATATTTTCTCGAAATTTCGTCCCAAAAAAATTGGAATTTCCGTACGGAATTTCGGCTAAAATTTCGGTTTCAGATAAGTATGAAATTTTAGCCGAAACCGAAATTTAAAACCATGTCTGCAACTAATATCTATTTTTCATCAGTTTCTACCAACTAAATTCTACATAAAATAAGTAAACGAAAAATTACCGTTAAAAAAATATATATATAGTTGTTAAAATTTACTTTCTGTCGCCGAGACTTGAACCCGGGTCTCTCGGGTGAGAGCCGACTATCCTAACCAACTAGACTACAACGGATCTTAGTTTTCGGAATCAACATTTTACAAATTAAATTGATTATATATATATATATATATATATATATATATATATATATATATATATATATATATATATATATATATATATATATATAATCCAACAGCTGAACAGAATCACAAGGATACCCATCCATCATCATCATTGTCTTCCCTATTTTCTTCATCCTTTGTTTTCAGATGTATAGAAATGGAAGTGTTCCAACACCTCGGTATTGGTCTCTCCTCCCCAACATTGCTTCCACAGAGAAATTCCCTCTACAGACCCAATACCAAAACCACCAATTCTGACCATCACCGTCCATACAGTGGTAAAATAATATCATTCTCTAAAGGGGTTAGTAGTGCTCAAGATAGCAGCAACTCTAGCAAATGGGCCGATCGCCTTCTCGGCGATTTCTACTTCCTCCCCACCACTGATACCTTCTCTTCTTCCCCAACCCTACTTTCTTCTCCTCTCCCACAAACTCCTGAAAGAAAGATTCCTCTCCCCATTGATTTCTATCAGGTATTCTTTATTCTATTCTATATTGTTCTTTCTCATAATTGTTTGCACCTTCTCTGGGTGAGTTGAAAATTTTCTTATTCCAGGTATTGGGGGATGGAACCCACTTATATTTTAGGGTTAGGGTTTAGGTAAATGTATGCTCTCATCTTTCTTCTTTCTGATAAATGTATGCTCCTCCTCTTGGTGAGCTGATTTTTATTATTATTTTTTTCATTCCAGGTATTGGGGGATGAAACCCACTTATATTTTAGGGTTTAGGGTTTAGGTAGATGTATGCTCATCTTCTTGGTGAGGGGTTCTTTTTTTTTTTAGCCTTTTCTTTGTCATTGCAGGTATTGGGAGGTGAAACCCACTTCTGTTTTATATTGGGTTTTTGATAAATGCATTCTGCTCCCTTGTTGAGGTGTTTTTTTTTCTTTATTGTTTGCCTTTTTTTGTCATTGCAGGTATTGGGGGCTGAAACCCACTTCTTGGGTGATGGGATAAGGAGAGCTTATGATGCTAAGATTTCCAGACCACCCCAGGATGGATTCAGCCAAGAAGCTCTCATCAGCAGAAGGCAGATTCTTCAGGCTGCTTGCGACACCCTTTCCGATCCCCGCTCTAGAGGCGACTACAATCAGGGCCTCCTAGAAGATGAAGATGCCACTCTCTTGACCGACGTTCCTTGGGATAAGGTTCTCCTTTTGACATTCCAATTACATTCACATTTGTTAAAGTACAAAAGATTAAATAACGCCATCTCCAACGGCTTAAGCTTTTGGAGTAATTGGTTGTTTCTCATGGTATCAGAGCAAAGGACCAGGGTTCAGAACTCCTTGATATTAAAAATCCACATGTAATGGCCAACTCAAAAGAGTGGCCACATGTGCCATGTGTAGGCCAACCCTAAAAAGAGGGGCCACACGTGAGGGGGAGTGTTAAAGTATAAAAGATTAAATAATGTCATCTCCAACGGCTTAAGCTTTTGGAGTAATTGGTGTTTGTCAACATTCTCTGCTTCTTCTTTTTTTTCGAGCTTTTTGTAATGGGGAATCACATGGGTGGTTTTCTTTTCTTTTTCTGCATCTTCAGGTTCCCGGAGCTCTGTGTGTGCTCCAAGAAGCTGGGGAGATGGAAATGGTGCTTCAGATTGGTCAGGGCCTGTTGCGCGAGAGGCTTCCCAAATCATTTAAGCAAGATGTTGTATTGGCAATGGCACTTGCATATGTGGATCAATCGAGGGATGCAATGGCTTTGTCCCCGCCAGATTTCATTTGGAGCTGCGAAGTGCTGGAGAGGGCTCTGAAGCTTTTACAGGTAGTGTTAACGATCGTTTGGTATATACTTATATGATACCCAATTTGTAGAATTTGCCCTGCAATCTTTTCGGTAAATGTTCGTCTTGGTTTTAAATATTTCTAGAGTATGGAATGTAATACATATAATTCGTATTTCAGTTGTAACCATCTTTGCTCAGGCCACAACTGGTAACCAAAACAATGATTATTGCATTGGAGCTCAAAGTTGATTGATTTACCATCATCTATGATTTGCCTAGCTTTTTCTTGAACATCAGATAGGATATTTATCACGTCTCATGGCACATGGGAGTTGTTTTTTTGATAATTGGAGTTATACAAGTATCCTAGGAGGGAGTTGTTTTTTGATAATTGGAGTTATACAAGTATCCTAGGAGGGAGTTGTTTTTTGATAATTGGAGTTATACAAGTATCCTAGGAGGGAGTTGTTTTGAGTAACCTAGGATTTCTCCTATTTGGCTTTCGTGAATCTTTGACCATAGTGTATTTTATGACAACAAGATGTTAGCAAGTTATCTGTGAAAATGGTGTCATAAAAGCCCCTTTAACTATTATGCTGGAAAATCTCCAAACCTACCACGGTATTCTTTCTTTCGTTGTCATTGGATCACACATGGTTGCCCTAATTGTTTCAAACCTTTTTTCTTCTTGTGGAAATGAGAACATAGGCATGGGCTGGTAGATTGTAACACTATCTAGCATTTCTACTCTCCCACCTAATCAAAGCAACTTTGCATACCTAATGAATGTAACTTTGCATTCCATCCAATTATATGCAACACATCTATTGTACCGTGTTGATGAGTTGACTGATGTACTTTCTTTTGTATCTAATTAACAAGATATGGTACAATTCTGCCATATTCATTAAGGACCATTAATGCACTCCTTTTTTCCATATAACAGCCACAATATTCTCTTGACACTAATACAATGCAAAGTAACTCGAAGCAATACAAAGGAAATGGGAAAAATCACATTTTATTTTCAACATTAAAGCTAGAAAGAAAATCTTGAGAAAAAGGGTGTTTTCTGCTCACAATTACATATTGGCTAATTCTCCACTAATGTCACGTAAAAAAAGTAGATCTTGATGAGAGAAATCACCTAGAACTGGCGAAATTTGGTAATGTTGAGCAATTGTGCAGTAATCATAAAAATAATGATTCTACAAAACCTACCTCTCAAAACTCAATTCTATATATTTTCTCTTATGAACCTCTCATTTCCTTTTCCAATCTCGTAAAAGAAAGGCCCAAATTTCTACTAACAACCATAACATGGAAGTCCACAAGATCGCTAATTTCTTCCTACAATTTGTCTACAGCAAAGCTTCGATCATCATTCGACTCTATCCAATCCAACTGTCTGATTTTATCATCCATTGCTTTAACAATTGTTAAATCACTTAGATTCAAATCCCTACCTAAAGCTTTAGAGTCTATTTCTTGATTATTATAGCGGGCCACACTATTCTTCAAATTCGTATCCAACGCAGAGTCCAGAACAATAACATCTGGATCGAGGTGGTGAAGCGGGATGGTCCATTCTTTCTACCTAGACATCATGTCCACTTGTGCAAACTTTTGGTAACACAGAAACATGAGAACATCCAACCAAATTTGTACTAGAGTATATGCTTACTTGAGATGATTGAGGACCTAGAGGTGGTGGCTTTCTCCACGTTGGAGGTACAATGGGATGATAGCAATCTTCTATGGCTGTCGAGCCTCTAAGATGGGATCGCCTAGGTGTCGAGGTGCGTTTCTCCGTCTCAAAAGATGAACACTTGTTGGGGGTTAGGGGATCGTAAAGCTGTAATGGCAGAGAAAGGTGGAGGAAGACACACAGGTTCACTGCCACTCCCACAGACAATGAAAGGCACCTAGGTTCCAAAATAGGAAGTTGTAAAGGTCAACTAGGTCTGGGACCACTGTTTTTAGATGCCCCGTCCCCCCAATACGCACGGCCATAGTAGATTTAGTCCATGTCAGGCCAAAAGATAGTAAAACTTTGCTTGTCCAGGCCCAAACCCAGCAGAGGAACATGCCTCGGGTAGCTACGAACTGATCTAAACCACCACTGCATGAGGGAGTGGGGGTCTCTCGGGGCCACTTGACGATCATTGTGATCCTCCTGCCTGCGGTCGTAATTTAAAGTTGCCACAAATACACCGTCATGTGCAAAATGCGCCGACGAAGATAGTACTTGTAGGAGAAAACCAGACGAAAAGGCAGGAATCGGGTGTTGAGATATAAAATTTGAAATCAAGCGGTAGCCATCCTATACCAAAGGATCTCTGAATACACAGGACGCAATCGCCCCGTTCGTACCTTGATCATTATTCAAAGCAAAGGTGGTTGGACCCACCTGTTCCATGGTCTCATCCTCGATCAAAGAGTGACCCAACTTCATAACTATGGTCTTTGAGAGGGCCTCCCTTCCTTGGGCTGATTGATCTTCTTTCTCAACTTGTCCCTGCACAACCTCAACTAGCAACTATCGGCCATCTGTCGAAGGAAAATCTCTGAGGCAGCTATCTCTCCTACCCAAACCAGAACTCTCTAGGGCTTAAAGCAATGAAGATCGCGATCTTCGCCCAAACCCAGTTAGTCTCTTCGTTGACCCTTATTGGGAAAACCTGGTCGCTGGGGTAGAATTCAGAGGTTTTGGTACAGAGCCGACTGACCTCGAACCTGAAACCAAAGCTACATGATCGGTCGTGAGCCACCACTCTCCTGAATCTTGTGCCTCTCTTGGCAAAGGCTTCCAAATACCAAGCGTGAGGGACTCCCACCAAACATCTTTAATAAGGCCATCGTGTCTGTTCTTCTAGCTATCTAAAACTGCGAAAGGGAAATTAGGCTTTAGCTTCCCTAAGTTTATAACATCACACTAGTTGACGTCCCCCAGTATGTTAATGATCAGGTGATCCGACCTGGTGTATCCGAATGCTGAGAGACGTCGACCATTGATTTTCCAGAACATCCCAAATAGTTTCCTTGAAGCACTTTACATGCTTAATGCTCTGAGTGATCTTCGGTCCAATCGAGGGCAAGGTCGAGGGATTCGGTCTAACCGGAGGCCTATACGAGCTGTTATGGTCAACGATCTGAACCAAAGGGGGAATCCTCGGAGTGGGTTAGCACGGGAGATGGAAGAGAAGCCATAGTTGCTGTCGAGGTATCATCAAGGTTCATACCATTTCTCTAGGGATAGTTTTGGTCGGTGCTTGACCAGATCTTTCCGTAACACTAGCAGGCAACTCTCCTACAAAATTAAAAAAATCTGCACTTTGAGCATCGCCAATCTCCCAGAAGCATGTGATTCCTTTCCTCTACCTCCTTGAAAAACCTTCTATCCCTTCTGTTACGTTGAACATCCTATATTCTTTCTTCTTTCATCTTCTCCATACTTCTTGCATAATTTCATTAATTTACTTGCGATTATCTAATGTTTGGTTGGATTTACTTGGCCAATTTTTTATCTATTATTGGAGTTTCTTACTAATAACACGATCTTAACCATCTTGGATTCATGATTTCCGATCTGTACACAATGTGGGTGTCATTTAAGGATTGGATAGTAGTTTCTAAATCAATTGGAAAATTTTCTGCACTTTATCTAGGTGGAAGTCGAGAACAAGTTTACGCCAAATTTCCGGGTGGTTTAAATGCGGAATCACTTCCAATTACTGTGGGTTTTAAATCTGAATTCCATATCATCCTTTTATTGTGAAGTCCATATCTAGAATTCGAACTAGAGAGAAATCTATTAATACCTTGTTTGAGCATGGGAAAGGTTTGTCCTGAACAAGGATTCTTATTTATGAACGACAACTGAACATAAGAGATTGCTTGGATTCATCATGTGACAATGTGGATTATATTCCTGGATTTTGTGTGCAATAAGACTAGATCTCAGCAGCCTCTTTGATTCTCTATAATCGTCCTCAAATGGTCATAATATCGCAGTTCAAGTTTGTTGTTTATACTCGATAGCACAGTTGCCAATGTGGGAAGCGAGGGCACTCGGGAAGGGAAGAAGCGAGGAGCGTCAAGGGAAGTGACGGGGAAGCACAAGTGAGTAAAAAAATACAAAAAATGAAATAATTGTGAAAGTTTAGTGACACTTATAAATAAGTTTTAATAATTTATTTTCAATGTTTCTCAAATCTAAGAACAAGCAAATCTAGGTTCCAACCCCAAACAAATATAAGCAACTCGAATGCAACCAGCATATAAACCAATCCAAATTCCAACCAACATTAAATCCAAATTGCAAGCAACATATCCAAATTACATGCAAATCCTACTTCCAACCATAAATCAATTATCAAAGTTGATACAAAATGCTTCTCAAGTCTAGAAAAACTGAGTAGTACACTAGGTTTTATTGAAACATACTTTATTCTTGGTTTGAGTCGCCTAACTCCAATGTTTCTCACGGAAATATTTGAGATTTTCTAAGATCTAAACAGAAACTGCAATTTCACACGCTCAAAGGACTTCCGAAGGATTAGTCCTCTCAAAACCTAGCTCTACTGTTACAATATCTTCTCAAACGCTAGATTTGCAGGAACTTTCATTTCCCTTGACGCTTGTTGGTTTTCAAGATTAATCCAAACAAACCTTCATTTAGCATTCACTGACGCTTATTCTCAAACGAACTTTCATTTCCCGCAATCAAAGTCTAAATCTATAGTTACAATATCTACTCAAACATTATATTTGGAGTCTTTGATTCCAAGGTTTTAAATTTCGGTTTCGGTTTCAATTTCAATTTCGGACCCCACGGAAACCGAAACATTTTAGTCTTGGCTGGAAATGTTGTAAAATCAAGGAAGCATATGGAAACTGTTGTGCAAATGTCTAATATTTTGGCATTATATAAGACATTGATGGATTAATGTGCGTGACGTGCACATAGGTCGAGATGTGCAGTCAACTCGCTGGGGGTGCAGGGGGCCGTGTGCCCCTACCGGGGTTTCCGAGGCAGCGCCCCAGAAGGAAAATTTAATTTATGGTATTGCGCTAAAGGGTATTTCGGTAATATTCTGCATGTAGTGGCATTGAAATATAAGCTACGTGTTAGGGTTACGAGTAGCTAGGTTTTCTTTGTGTTTTCTTGGCCAAGAAGTTGTAACCCTAGATCGAAATAGTGAAAATCTTCTCATGTGGATGTGGGCATGCTGTCGAACCACGTAAATCATGTCTTCTCTTTGTGTGATTGTGTTTTCTTGCATTCTCTTTTTACATTTGGTGAAAATCATGTCTTCTCTTTGTGTGATTGTGTTTTCTTGCATTCTCTTTTGATGTTTGGTGCAAATTGTGCTTGATCCTTCTTCGAGAAGGCATTTGTTTTTCTACGGAAACATATGCAAATGATAGAACTTAAAGATGAAACTTTAGTAAATGCTAGATTAAGCTCAAACACCCACTTAGAAACCATCACATAAGCAAGACATCTATCCATAATGGTTTAAACCATTAAATACCTTCAGACATTCACTGTTGTGCTTGTCTGATAATTTAATGCATATCAAATTTCATAGATAACTCATATAAATATTTATACACAATACACACTACATTTTGCATGAAATTCATATAAATATAATTATGTAATTCATATTAATTTAGTGTATCACTATTGTACTAATGATTTTGGTTTATGCATTTCGGCCATTTTAGTGGGGATGGAAACAAAATTTTTTTGGCCATTTCATGTCGGTTTCGGTGGAAATTTAAAATGATGTTTGATACTGATTGGTCTTGAGAAAGCTTTAACAACCATCCCCGATCATGTCTGAGCACACCACGAATGCTGGAACAACTTACCTTAAACAATTAGGAGTTGAAGGAGCCCATGTACCCACCATTTTTCTCTTTACTTAAATGGCTCCTAGCAGTGTCCTTCCAATTACTGTGAATCTCCCAACTGATAAACCCCAAAATTCCATCATGATACCCCATTGCAAGGTTGCTAACTTTATATCGCGAGCCAAATGCCATGGACAAGAACTCTTTTCATCAAAGATCCTCTTGCTTTGGCCATTCCATAAGCTCCCAACAGCTTCCGTTGCAGTGATCTTACAAAGAAATCTTGTCACTTCCACCGCAGTCCAACATTCCATCCCATTAAAAAGCTCAAAATGGTCACCGGCATTACCCACACTATGCCAAAGCAACTGAGGAAAGAAAGACCACACCCTTCTCGCCTCTATTCAATGAATGAATAAGTGGTTTGCCAATTCCTCCTCTTTCCTGCAAATAAATCATGTGGATCTTACGATTCATTATTTTTCAAATGAAAAAGGTATTTTTGTAACGGGTGTGCACTGAATAAGCTGACCTTTTATGAAGGTATTTTCATGACTTTTAGGGAATCATCTAAGGTTTGATTACTTTGCAGGCCTTTTATAATCACGCATTCGTTTAAATGAATTGGATCAGCCTAATTTGTGTTTCCATCTTAGAAATCGGTGATGCTTTATAAAATCGAACCTGAGTATTAAACTTCTATCATTGGCTGGTGCAATTCCCAACAAGCTATCAAAATCCTGCTACAGAAGTTCAAAATAGATAAAAGTACCAATATCAAAGCAAGGGAGTGCGGGCATCATTTCTTTTCTGGAAACCTAGTTCTGCTAGATACATAACCATTTGAAACATTAAGTTATACATTCTTTGAGACTGGAAACACCAAGGGAAAGAGATGCAAAAGTTGGAAACTTTGGATTATATCTGATTTTGAAATTTCCAAGAGTGGTTGAATTTTTTCCATCTCACTGATTTACGTGTTTAATAAATATTCAACATTCTATGTTGTGTATTTCTTTATTCATATGAACTTTGTGACTTTTGTTCTTTTATGACTTCGAGGATCTTTCTCATACAGGAGGAAGGAGCCAGTAACCTTGCACCGGATCTACAAAAACAGATTGATGAAACACTGGAAGAGATCACCCCACGTTGTGTTCTCGAGCTTCTAGCTTTACCCCTTGACGAAGAGCACAGAATAAGACGAGAGGAGGGGCTTCAAGGTGTTCGCAACATATTGTGGGCTGTTGGAGGAGGAGGTGCTGCTGCAATTGCTGGAGGATTTACCCGTGAAGACTTTATGAATGAAGCCTTCTTACGTATGAGAGCTGCTGAGCAGGTCTGTAATGGGTTCTTCTAAACCAATGTCACAAATATCTCCGATATTTTCAAAATATCACATTTTTATCGCTACATTTTAATAAAACGACAAAATCACGAACTAATCCCTAGATTTAAAATTATAGCAATATTTTCGTTTTTGTCATAAAATATTGTGATATTCACCAATTAAAAGAAGAAAAGACTGCTGGCTAATGCAGGGCAAGGTGCGGAAGCGTCTCTTTAAGGTGGTTGGTGTGGATGTAATCGGCCAACATGACACAATTATAAGTAGTAAAACAGTGAAAGCCTCTGATCAAGCTAAAAACATCACCATGTTATTCAATTCACCAAATAATGAAGTGAGCTTACAACGATTCCAATAAAAGATTCTAATTGATACTAGGCTGCCAACAAACTTGATCTCAGTCAAAGCATCTAATGGTTAGCAATCTTCAAAATATCATACTCGAATTGTAGAACTTCACGGAAAGGGAAAAAAAAAAAAGCAGCTGCTTTCATAGCCATTTTATCAAACAACAAGCATGCAAAATCATATCAATCCTTAGGAGAGCTCATTTGCTTATCAAATCTCTGTATCTAACTAGCAGATTCCTAGAAAATGAACTGATCTGGACAAAGATAACACTAACAACCAGATCTATTCTTCTGTGTTAGCAAATTAAAGCATGAACAGATAACATATGAGGCTTGTAGTAGTTCATTCAGTCACACTAAATTCCAGCCCAAACAGCTCTCAAATCTTGAAATTTCGATCCAGATATGATAGATCTTACCAAATGTGGAGTTGATTGAAGATTAACGGAATGAAAATTTGCAAAAGTCCACTTGCCATGACAAAAACACACAAAAACAACACTAGGCACAAGTCAGCAGCTTGAGATCGGAATTTCCTTACAAAAACTCAGAAATCAAGCCTTGGATGGTGATGCTTGGCTTCATTGCACAACTACAAGATGATGAGCTGAAGATCCAGAGCTTATGCTTGAATAAATCAAGCTTTTGGGCTCCTTTTCTTGAACAAATTCAATCGAAGAAATTTTCCCCGAAAATTGGAGTTCCCTCCAAGAGCGTGAATCTCAGATCCCCAATTCTTATTTTCAAAATTCAATCGTCTGTTCTCTAACTAAAATGAACGTGGCTTTATATATCAGCCATTACAACATGAAAATTCCAAAATACCCCTAACTATTAGCAACTGTCTAATGACCCTATCAAGCCACTAAACTCATTATTGTCAAATGCAATCCAAATGAAATTTCCTACCAGCCGTTGATTGGACCACTAACATAGGTTCGAAGAGATGATGCCCAAGCCCTTGCATCACTCTCCCCTTCTTGGAAGAACTCGACCTCGAGTTCAAAGTCCACCATTTCAACTTTCTTTCTTACCCTCTTCTTAGCAAAACCCCTCTCAAACAATGTAAGGTGCCTTCTTGATGTTTTCTGCTCTTTAACCCTTTTCTTGGCATGGAAACAGTCGATAGAAGTAATATCCACATACACATCAGTCCTTCTGGACATCTTGTGCCAAGGAAATAAGGAACTCCTTTCCGGCAAGGGGTAAACTTCATATAAGTCATCAAGGAGCGCTCTAGTGCCCTTGGGAAGGATCCATAGACTCTCCCCTTCTTGGAAGAACTCGACCTCGAGTTCAAAGTCCACCATTTCAACTTTCTTTCTTACCCTCTTCTTAGCAAAACCCCTCTCAAACAATGTAAGGTGCCTTCTTGATGTTTTCTGCTCTTTAACCCTTTTCTTGGCATGGAAACAGTCGATAGAAGTAATATCCACATACACATCAGTCCTTCTGGACATCTTGTGCCAAGGAAATAAGGAACTCCTTTCCGGCAAGGGGTAAACTTCATATAAGTCATCAAGGAGCGCTCTAGTGCCCTTGGGAAGGATCCATAGACTCTCAAGTCTTTCTTCTTCAACTCTTTGTTCATTTAAATCAAAGAGTGCGCTCACTATTTGCATATCGATAAGCTTCTCCTTTAAGTCCACTTTATACTGATCTTCAATTTCAATGCTTTTGCTTGGAACTAGCACCTTCTTACTAGCATTAGAAACTTGCAATTCTTCCTTCACTTTCTCTCTAGAAAGTGTCACAATGCCTTTCATCTTTTCACTCGCACTATATCTCTATTCATTCTTAGAAGACACCAAAACAAATTTCTTATTATCAATGTGGAATGTGTAGGTGTTGCCAAATCCATCATAGATTGCCTGCCTATCATATTGCCACGGCCTTCCTAAAAGGAGATGGCATGCATCCATGGCTATGATATCACACCACACATTGTCTTCATATGCATTTCCCAATGAAAAAGACACCAAACATTGGTTAGAGACTTGTACCTCATCCGAGTTGTTGAGCCAAACCATAGAGTAAGGAGAAGGATGTGGAACGGCTTGCAAACCGAGCCGATGGACTGCATCATTGGTCACTACGTTGTTGCAACTCCCAGAATCAATTATAACCTTGCATAGCAGCCCACTGATAGTGCATTTAGTGGTCAAAATGTGGTGGCGAAGTGGTTCCTCTCCTCTTTGTTTTGAAGTCAAATACACCCGCCTTGTGACCAAACTAGGTCCCATTTCATCTGGTTCTAGTATGTATGTCTCCTCGGCTTCGATATCTTCTTCTTGTATATGTTTCCCATCATTTTCCTCAACCAAAATAGTCTCTTCTTGCATGTAGAGGTGCTGTTTTTTTTTTTTGGGCTCTCTCTCAAGTAGTGTCCAAGCTCACCACAACCAATGCACCTAACGGGTGGTCTAGGTGCTGAATTTTGCATCGGTATGCCTTGTGCGGCTTGGGAATGAGTGAAGGGACGATTGACACTCGTTGTAGCCGTAGGAACAGCAGTAGGTATATTTTGGGGCTGTAGAAGATGAAGGGACAGCTTGTTTTACCGGTGTGGCAGCCTCATAATTGGTAGAAGAGGAACTAGCTCTATATGGTTGCTTCTTTTGTGATCCTTCTAGCAGTTTAGCCTTGGAGAATACAGCTGAAACTGAGGTGAACTCAAACACTCGTAAAGTGTCAGATATCGAAGGCCAGTCCTCCCATATAGCGGTATAGTAGCTGCTCTTGTGTTTCTCTTAGGTTATTCCGTGCAACAAGCTTGTGAAAGTCATTTGTGTACTCAATCACTGTCTTGTTTCCTTGTTTTAGATTTTGGAGCTGATGATAGAAGTCCATTTGGAAATTAAATGGGAGAAATTCACGTTTCATTTCCCACTTTAAGTCATTCCAACTTGGAAAAATTGGCTCACCCATTTCCCGGCGGTGATGCTTCAACGATTGCCACCAACGCGCTGCCCTTCCCTTGAATCGTGGGGCACTAACGGCACTTGTTTATCATTGGGTACACCCTTAAAGTCAAACAATTGCTCAGCTGCATCTATCCAATCTAGAACCTCTTCGGCATCCATATTTCCATGAAATTCCGGAATTTCTAGCTTAATCCCAGCTTCCCAACGTCGATCATCATCAGGATGCATGTTTTGCCTTGGAGCTGCCCTCCTCGGCCATCTATTCTCATGTTCATTGTGCTCCCCTTGTTGGATGCCTTCTTCCACTATTTGTGGAGGAGGACTAGCTCGTTGGATGGTTATTTTTCCATCCTTTGTCCCAAATTCAAAATGGCTGCAAGTAGATCTTGCTGATTTTTCTGACTTTGCATCATAAACTCAAATTGATTTTTATCCACATATCTGGAAGTCTTAGAAGGACCGGTGGCTGCAGATTTGATCTCTTGATCTCTTCTAGGCGCCATGTTAAACCTCAACAAGAAAATGTCAGAAACTCACAAGAATGAAGCAATGCATTGATCAACAAAGTATTGGCAGCAACTAGCAAGTATAGCTTGTAATTTCTTGCTAACACCCTGCAAATAATTATTCCCGGATTTGTAGCACTGAGAAGCCCTACAAGTTAGCTCTGATACCAAGTTGATGCAGGGCAAGGCGCGGAAGCGTCTCTCTAAGGTGGTCGGTGTGGATGTAATCGGCCAACACGACACAATTATAAGTAGTAAAACAGTGAAAGCCTCCGATCAAGCTCAAAACATTACCACGTTATTCAATTCACCAAATAATGAAGTGAGCTTACAACGATTCCAATAACAGATTCTAATTGATACTAGGCTGCCAACAAACTTGATCTCAATCAAAGCATCTAATGGTTAGCAATCTTCAAAATATCATACTCGAATTGTAGAACTTCACGGAAAGGAGAAAAAAAAAACATAGCAGCTACTTTCATAGCCATTTTATCAAACAACAAGCATGCAAAATCATATCAATCCTTAGGAGAGCTCATTTTCTTATCAAATCTCTGTATCTAACTAGCAGAATTCCTAGAAAATGAACTGATCTGGACAAAGATAACACTAATAACTAGATCTATTCTTCTGTGTTAACAAATTAAAGCATGAACAGACAACATATGAAGCTTGTAGTAGTTCATTCAGTCACACTAAATTCCAGCCCAAACAGCTCTCAAATCTTGAAATTTCGATCCAGATATGATAGATCTTACCAAATGTGGAGTTGATTGAAGATTAACGGAATGAAAATTTGCAAAAGTCCACTTGCCATGACAAAAAACACACAAAAACAACACTAGGCACAAATCAGCAGCTTGAGATTGGAATTTCTTTACAAAAACTCAAGAATCAAGCCTTGCATGGTGATGCTTGGCTTCATTGCACAACTACAAGATGATGAGCTGAAGATCCAGAGCTTATGCTTGAAGAAATCAAGCTTTTGAGCTCCTTTTCTTGAACGAATTCATTCGAAGAAATTTTCCCCGAAAATTGTAGTTCCCCCCAAGAGCGTGAATCTCAGATCCCTAATTCTTATTTTCAAAATACAATCTTCTGTTCTCTAACTAAAATGAAAGTGGCTTTATATATCAGCCATTACAACATGAAAATTCCGAAATACCCCTAACCAATGAAGCACGGATACGGGTACGACACGATACGGGTACGTGGATACGTGATTTAAAAAAAAAAAAGGATACGGGTACGTTGGGGGTACGTTGAATATAATATATATTTTTATTTTATTATATATTTATAAAATAAAAAAAATAAATATTTTGTTAAAGAATTCAAACAATTTAATTGGAGAACAATTAAATAGCAATAACATTATCAAAATCTAATATTACTTCTAAGTTGTTAAGTTTTTAATTACGGGATATATATATATATATATATATATATATATATATATATATATATAATAGATATTTTGATATATTCAACCCCCCTTTTGTTAATTGCGACATCCCCTCTATTGTAAATCTGAAATTTTCGATTTAATTTGAACCGGGTGCGCACCCGATACGTACACAAACTCGGGTGCGTACCCGGTACGCACCCAAAGAGTACACAAGAGCACCCGCACCCGACACGGGTACGTGGTCCTCCGGAGAGTACCCGCGCTTCTTAGCCCCTAACTATTAGCAATTGTCTAATGACCCTATTAAGCCACTAAACTCATTATTGTCAGATGCAATCCAAATGAAATTTCCTACCAGCTGTTGATTGGACCACTAACATAGGTTCGAAGAGATGATGCCCAAGCCCTTGCATCACTGGCTTTGTCCAAATATCAAAATACAGTATTGAGATATACTCCGGCGACCGCTGTTTGAGGGCGAGGGGCTTGGTAGAGAGAGACTGTTAGAAAAAAAAAGGATGACTATTCAAGATGTTTTTAGAGGTCGTCAGATTCTTCCTCCGGCGACCGCTAGCTCTGGATTTTTGGGGGATCTATTATATGGTCGTGTGGTTCCAACCTTGATCACACAGTAGTCCATTTTCTTAACTTTATAGAGTCAGGATATCCCGCTTTAGAAGCCTTTGAATCTTTGGGGATACTCAACATTTGTTGTCGAAGGACTTTAAGTTTGGTTGGGCAAGGACATAAACTTGGGTCGGCCCCTATGGGCTTCCCCCAGATCCCACTCGGGGTCCCTGTGAAGTATCGAGGATAAGGACACTAGAGCAAGACGGTTGGAGTTCGGGGCTCGAAGAATCCCTGGTCGTCGTCCCACTGAGTCTAACAGACGCTTGCACTCCAATGGCAGCAATTGGATGTGCTTGAAATGTCAATACAAAAACTTCGGTTCGCAGGATGTCTGTAGAAAATGCTCGGAGCCTAAAGCCTAAAGCCGGCCCCTCTCAGGCAGATATTCATGTAGAACCTTTGGCACTTGAAGTCCCAATTACCCTGGTGGAGGAGAGAAAGAAGAGTCTTAAGAGATGTCTTATTGGGAGTTTGAAAACTGGATCATGGTTGTTAGAAGACGTATGGGAGTGGGCTAAAAAATGTTGGGGCATTCAGGATCTGCCAAAGCTTTACTCCATCAACTCAGTGGATAGCCTCTTTTGCTTTGAGACAAAGTTGCAGGCGTCCGCCATTTTTAGTCGTGGAGGTGATGCTTTTGGGGGGGGGGGGGAGGGGTATCTTTCCGCCCTTCAACCCTGGTTTCCGGCATATAACACGGGTGCTAGAACCATTAGGGTCAGATTTTATGATATCCCTCTTCACGCATGGTCTTTGACAACTCTGGAGACCCTTGGACAGCACATGGGCCAGGTGATTCAGTCTTAACTTTCGGGTAATTATGATCATTGTATGACCTATGCCTCGGCTCTGATCTTAACTTCACTTTGGAAATCTATCCCCTCATCCATTAACCTAAGAGTTGAATCTAGCATTTACTCTGTGGGAGTTAAGGCGATTACTGAGGATAGAATTAATAGTCAGGCAATGTCGGTAATGGGGAAGTCCAGCAGTAAGGATAATTTGGCTGTTTGTGAGGGCCCTGAGCAGAGTTCTGTTATTCGATCCCCGACGAGGGCGGTCCCACCAAAAATGTTGACGAACGCTAATCCCGAGGGTGGCGATACGGCCAGGGAGACGTTGGTGGGCCCATGTTTGAATTTTGAAAAACCCTTCCCTGGCCCTGCATCCATCATGTGGCCTAGAATGTCAGAAAGCAGAGTGGCTGCTGCGTCTGGAAGGTGGGATCAGCCTAAAAGCAAATAATCTCCGAAAACATTAAATGCTTCAGCTCGAGGCGTGAAAGGAAAGGCCCTTCGGAAAGATATCACTGACAGTTGTATACTAAATTCAGCTAAGGAGAAAAGAGCCCTAAAAATAAAAAAACATATTTAATTTTGGAAGTAAAAATTCTAAGGAGCAGTCCTCGCGTATAGGAAAAGGTAACCTACCGCATAAAAATACTATTTCGAAAGCTCGGGTGCTAGCCACTCGAGGTGGTCTTTCTGTTTTCACAAGAAAATTGAAAGGCATTTTTAGGAAAGAGGACCACAGAAAGAGGAGGCTTGTCGAAGACTCTCAGAAGCTTTTTCGAGATTTTGATAATATTTCTTCGCCTGCCATGACAACAAAGGGTCCGAGTCGGGGGGAGATACCCCCAATGCCGAGGAATTCTCTTTTGAGGCCAGAGCTATTGAGTTGTTGAAGGATCTGCGTTATAATGAAATGTTAGCTAGGAAGGAATCTCCCACCCCCTGCGAGGCTTCACTTAGCCCGCTAAAGAAGCGTTGGGCTACGCTAGGAAGGAATCTCCCACCCCCTGCGAGGCTTCACTTAGCCCGCTAAAGAAGCGTTGGGCTACGCTAGGAAGGAATCTCCCACCCCCTGCGAGGCTTCACTTAGCCCGCTAAAGAAGCGTTGGGCTACGCTAGGAAGGAATCTCCCACCCCCTGCGAGGCTTCACTTAGCCCGCTAAAGAAGCGTTGGGCTACGCTAAGGAGAACCTCTTCCAGTTCTGCCAGGATCGATCTTAATCACTTTGAATCGACGAGTGATATGGAATTGCACCTACCCCTCCTTGAGCTTCCCATGTTTAGCAAAAAACTAGAAAAGGAAAGGCGCACTTGTCGGCGCCTGTGGGAGGAGGGAAGAAGTTCTGTGATCAGGGACCTGGAGATCAGTCGGTCTCAAGCGGATCCTATCCCGGACTTTGTAGGGCAGGAAGAAGATCACCTCTCGGAGGAAGAACCTCAAGGGCTCGATGGGGTCTCAAAAGGTAAGGAAAAGCGGGTTGATGGTAATCCAGAAGAATTATTGAGTGAAGCACCAGTCCCAAATGAATTTGCTGATTTTTTTATCAATGGGAGATTTTTTGGGATTAATTATAATGAGAACTTGGAAGCAACCAAAGATATGTTTCTAGCAGTGGCGTCAAGAGATAAGGAAGAAAAGGAGATTAGAGAAAAAGAGGCGGGGAAGAAAGTTAGGGAAGAAGCATGAGTAGTAGCTATCGTATGAGGAGTGCTCAGGTTTACAAGGAGGATTACTGTTGTTTGGATCAGCTAGGATTTAAAGGAGGAATATAGGGGAGGGGGTAGAATTCGTCGAAAGATCCTAAGCATGGAAGGCCACTGATAAAATTCGAAGATGGCAAATCCTGTTAAGGAACATTATCTGCCTATTCCCAGAACAATATTCAATGGTCATGGCTTGAGAGATTCTATCTTTCGCTTAGACTTCCTTGTCTGGGTACCCTAGTTTTGTTAGTCCCTCCTGGAGGGTTGCGCTAGATCTAGAAGTTTAGAAGTTCAGGGTGCAACTTTGGTCCCTGGTAGAAAAGTTGTTTTACCCGTAAAGTTTAAAAAGATACTGATGTAACGGTACAAAATCATTATGAGAGTTGTAAAGACAAAAGGTGGTGGAAAGGAAGAGAGTAGTAGTTAGGTCATTTCAGTTTCTGTATTTCAAATTGGCTCGGGTATGCCTGGGTCGTTACTTGTTAATATTCTGTAAAGCAGGATGGGACTCCTGGTCCCGATATTTTTTCTTAAATTTTATATTTTTTAAATAATTTTATTTTTCCGTTTTTCCCGATATATACCCGAAAAATAAAGAAGTTTAATGTGTCCCGAGATTTTCCCTTGCCGAGAAATTCCCGAGATTGATATTTGTGACATATTCCTAAACATGGTGCCAGTTTTTGTCCTGCCTTTTTCTCTAAGCATTCTCTTTTCGGCCAAATTTCATTTTATTTTATTTTTTTAAAATTGTCACTTTTTGCCGAAATTTCAGTAAAAGCTGAATTTTTTTTAACTAATTTCGGTAGAAACCGAAAAAAAATCAGTTTCGGTTGTGGCCGAAACCAAAATTTCTTTCCACGCTCCTAAACATGGTTCCTGTTCTTGCCCTGCCTTGTTTTCTAAGCATTCTTTTTTTATATGCTGTGAAGGTGGATTTGTTTGCCGCAACACCAAATAATATACCAGCAGAAAGCTTTGAAGTCTATGGGGTGGCACTTGCTCTTGTTGCCCAGGCGTTCGTGGGTAAAAAGCCTCATCTAATCCAAGATGCCGATAATTTATTTCAGCAACTTCAACAAACAAAGGTAACGGCACTAGGCACGGTTTTGGATTACACCACAAGAGTGGACCGTGAGGTAGACTTTGCACTTGAGCGCGGGCTGTGTTCACTGCTTGTGGGAGAGCTCGACGATTGTCGCTCATGGTTAGGGTTAGACAACAATACCTCCCCTTACAGAGATCCATCTATCGTTGAATTTGTATTGGAAAATTCAATGGACGACAAGGATGATGATCTCCTTCCCGGACTTTGCAAATTATTGGAGACTTGGCTAATGGAAGTGGTATTTCCTAGGTTTAGAGATACCCAAGATATACAATTCAAGCTTGGAGATTATTACGATGACGCCACTGTTTTGAAGTATTTGGAAAGGTTGGAGGGTGGTGGTGGTTCCCCTTTAGCTGCGGCTGCGGCCATAGCTAGAATTGGGGCTGAGGCTACGGCGGCACTTGATAATGTAAAAACAAGTGCTATTAAGGCATTGCAGAAAGTTTTTCCATTAGGTAATGTGTAAACAACCACTTACTCCAAAAGCTTAAGCTGTTAGAGATGGTGTTATTTAGTCTTTTATACTTTATCACTCCCCCTCGTGGCCCCCTCTTTTTAGGGTTGGCCCACATGTGGCACATGTAGCCCCTTTTTTGTGTTGGCCATTACATGTGGATATTTAATATCAAGGAGTTTTGAACTCAGGACCTTGTGCTCTGATACCATGTAAAACAACCAATTACTCCAAAAACTTAAGCTGTTAGAGATGGCATTATTTAATCTTTTATACTTTAACAGGTAACAAGGAAGAAAGGGTAAGAATAGAGGAACATAGCAACACGGATAATTCTGTTTCAGTCATGGAAGTTGAGGATCATGCGGAGAAAACTGATAGAGATAACTCTGGTGCTTTGGCTGAGATATCTGGGAAGACTTATTCCGAAGAATCCAGTGACCAAGAACTGATGACGGAGAGAATAAAGGATTTAAGTCTCAAGATTATGTGTGGTGGTGTGATGGTTGGACTATTAACTTTGGCAGGGTTGAAGTACATGCCAACTGTCCGTGGGTTTTCATTTAAACCAAATGTAGGATCTGCAAGGGCTGCTAATGTCATTAATTTGGGTAAGATCAGATACTGATTATTATTATTATTATTTTGAATTGTAACAAATTTTATTCATATACCAAAAACAGAGATACATCAAAGGGGCAAGATGCCCCCATGGTAGCCTAGCTAAGGCTCTGTTCATTTAGGCCCTGTTCGTTTGAGATTATGACAACCGATTGCCACCCTAGTTCGATTATTGGACCCAAAATTAATGTGATTTGGGGTCGAATAATCAGATTGGAGGGTGGGAATTGGTTGACATAATCTCAAACGACCAGGGCATTAAGATTGTGACAACCGATTGTGACTACCAAACCGATCAATGGACTCAAAATTAAACATAATT
The DNA here is from genome assembly GCF_043159265.1 of Tasmannia lanceolata. Taxonomy (NCBI): domain Eukaryota; kingdom Viridiplantae; phylum Streptophyta; class Magnoliopsida; order Canellales; family Winteraceae; genus Tasmannia; species Tasmannia lanceolata. The sequence continues at coordinate 6,575,055 of NW_027518688.1, read as the reverse complement.
TTGAGTCCAATAATCGGTTTGGCACTCACAATTGGTTGTCATAATCTTAAACAAACAGGGCCTAACAAAGATCAGATACTGATTTGTTTGTTTGCTTTTTTTAATTACTAGTTGAGTTGAGTTGTACTAAGCTCCACACACACACACACACACACACACACACACACAAAAGGAAAAGAAAGAGAAAACGGCTATATAATTACTACTCTTCGAAGTGAACAACTCTTTAGAAAAACCCACTGTAGGTTCCTTATCTGTTCTTAATCCCTAGATTCCAGCCATTGATCACCAATTCAGCATGCCCCTTCCTCTACTCGTGGCTCAACTCAACTCAACAAAGCCTTTGTCCCAAACTAGTTGGGGTTGGCTCCTCTACTCGTAGCTACGCTATGAAAAAAAGCTGTGTTCTATCACTGGGCTTGAAATTCGTCACTTTAGATCTCTGACCTTCCCTTGCTGTATCTATTAGTTTTTTTTTTCCCCTTCAGGTGCTGTATTTTGTGTTCTCACTGTGTTATTCGAAGACATGCAGAGAAATAGTTTTATTCATTTTTTGTGCAATCCATGGTATTATGTGAATGTGGGAGCTGATTGAGGAGTATTTTATTTCCTTTAATTTTATGGTGGATTGAAATATACTGGGCACTTGATGATGAGCTGGCATATCTATGTGAAATACGCATTCCTTTCTGTAGTTTATCTCTTTTCATTGTTCTTTCTTTCTTTTCGCAAAGGTTAGAGATGGTCATTGCTTTTTGGAATCTGAAGGCGGATAGGTATTTTAGGTCCATAGAGTGGAAGCATCTCTTGGTGAGTCACAGGTGTTCACGGTTCGTTGTGCTCCTGGAGATTTTGGGGTGGAGTTTTTGTTTTGTATAAAGAAAAAGTCAATTTATAGTATCTATAGATAAGAGGGGTTCTGGGGGTATTTTTTGTTTTGTTCTTTTGGTTTAGGGTTCACCCTGACCTATCATTCTATGTAAAAGCAAGCGGGGACGCCTGGTCCTCGGCGCCTAATGTAATTCTCATGGTATGAATACAATTGTCATATTTCCAAAAAAAAATTATTCTTTCTTTCTTTTGAAGTGATAGTTCAATATAACTCTTGCTGGCTATATGCTTCTGCAGATGAAAATTCTATGGAGGAAATACCCAGAATGGATGCAAGGTTTGCTGAAAATTTAGTTCGCAAGTGGCAGAACATAAAATCTCAGACTCTTGGACCTGATCATAGTGTTGCAAAATTGCCCGAGGTGAGTGTTTTTGGTATTTTTTTACTTTTAGTGCCTTTTTGGATCAAATGTGTGATTCTCTATTTAGGAAAATTGCAAAGGGAAAAATGTTTTTTGTTTTCCGGGTGTCGGTGGCTCTAATCCAATACAAGTGCTAGATGTTAATGAGGTATGGATTGCTTAATCCAGTGGGCGCCAATGTGAATGAGGCTGACTGGAGAGACCTTAAGAATGCGAACCTTTCTTGAGCATGAGTGTCAACAATGATTTTGTGTTAGAAAATAAAACTTTTTAATTAATGATCAAGGGTTTTATAGAACATATTTCTCCCTTCAAGCATGTTCTGACCTTTTTTTTTTGAAAGATGAGAAATTTCATTGATATTAGAGAAGCATTGGGGACCAGGAGTCCTGTTGATGCAGGATCGTGAAGAAAAGTTGAGAAAAGTGGAGAGAAATAGACGAATGGGGAGAGAAATAGAAGAATAAGGGAAGAAGAGACGAAAACAACTTGAAGAAGAGACGAATTTAGGGAGAGAAGAGAATAGACGAAGAGAGAAGAGACGAAATTAGAGGGAGGAGAAGAAATCAGAAGAGGGAAGAAGAAAACCAGAATTAGAGGGAGAATAATCTTTATTCAATATCAATCAAAGTTAATAATCTCTACTACATAAGGCCTATATATAGGCAATTAGAAGTCCTTAAAATAAGGAAACTGCCTAATTTAAGAATCCTTAAAAAGTAAATTTTGAAATAAAATTCCTAGAAACTAAAATAACATGGAAAATAAATTCCTAAACTAAATAACATGGAAATATAAATCCTAATGGGTAAATATGCCACTTATTGGCCTATTATCTGCATCATTTTCCCCCTGTTGAAAAGAACGCGCCCTCGAGTTCTCGTCCGCCTGGGTCAAATATGAAAATAATCCAATGAAGCAGAATGAGGCGCAATCCGTCTGAAGCAATCCTGATGGCTAATGCTCCAGACAGCAATGAAAGCGATCTGAAAGGCTGGCGGCGGAATATGGAAGAAAGCATCCATACAAAATCATCAAAATACATGCCTTTCGTGAGAATCAGGGAAGGTGGGAAGATGGCAATGTACTCGTCCTGGATTGGCGTGATCAGCAAAACAGCTATGGGTGGTATCAATCGGGGAACATCTTCCACATAATCAACATCAACTGGTAACTCAGTAGGCACAAGAGAATTTACATGGAAGTCATCCGCAATTATCTCATCAGGCTCAGTAGAATCAATGATAAAATCAGAGTCTAGGACTGAAGCTTGGGCAGTGATGTCAGGCTGATGGACCTCATGATCAATCTGCGGAACAAGTTCATTTGTGTCGGCACAAGTCTCGGCAATCTGATTAATCAGCGTAAATATAGGGCAATCCTCTGTAATATGCTCGCGATCATCTGTCTCAGGTAATAGATCAACAGTCATGTCACTCGACTCTGACTCAGGACGATGCTCGATCAACTCTGTTAAGGAAAAAGCCTCACATGGATCTACTACAATATCTGCCTTAGAAGTGTGAAGCTGTCTCTGCTCATGTATACGACGCACTGAATTTTCAGCTATAATTTTAGCTTCGCATATATAATGACGGTCTTCTTTTAGTTGTTCAAGGAGGGCTTCGACTTTACTTTCAACACTACACAATGCTCTATATTCTGGCTCACGATTCAAGCTCTGTTGATTAAAATAGTCGAGCGCATAAATATTCATAAACGCATCACGAACATCCTCTCAACTACAGATTGGCTGCTCACGTCTTCTACGACGGTTCGTTTCAATATGGCTCCATGAGCATCGGGCTTGTCGTCGCACAGTTTCTTTAGCCCAATGGATAGTCTGGCGGTGATCATGGCCATTGTACTTATGGTATGCGTCTAGAGCATCAATCCAACGTAAACATGCATCATCATAATAGCGAAAGTGAGTGCGGCCATTCCAATAGCTTTCGTCGTACCCATAAAAAAACGGTATAAATGGTGGAGTCATAGAGACCGATGAAACTGAAATCAACCGTCTGATTTGTTTGTCATGTCGAAAGGAATACAACGCCTGTCTCAGATCTCAAATCGGATGACAGAAAGGTTTTGAGGATGATGGCACGTAAGCGACACTGTGATTGCTCCTGAAACTGTGCTAAAAGTCACTGTCTGCTGCTGAAACTGATACGGGTGTGCTCTACTAATCAAGTACTTCAACTTTCGTGTTGAAGTCGCAGGCTAATTTCGAACGGAAATAGTCCGAATGAGGAGAGAAAAAGAAACTTTATTTCTTTTCTTTTTTTCATTTTTTCATTTTATTTGGGGGGGTGCCAAAAGGTTAAAGGAGGGGGGTTAAATTGGCTTGCACTAACTGGAGGGAGGGGGGGTGTCCAAGTAAAGAAGGGGTATTGGATAAGAGAAACAACTTATCTTTTCTTCTCTTTCCAAAGTGGTCACGTCACTTTCTTGCACCTTGCCTTTTTTAATTGTTATAGTACGTTTGCCACAATAAAAAAACAACTTTTTATCTTCTCAAAAAGCAACTTCTCCAAAAAAGTAACTTTGACTCACCAATTAGCAAAAATTAACTTTCTCTCTCTTTATAAAAGGCACTTTCCTTCTGCTAAAAGTAACTTAGCAAACTAAACTTTCCTTTTTTTTTTCTCTAAATAACTTTTAGGTAAAAAAAATCAGTGTACCTTTGCCTGTTCCAGTTGCTTGCCTTGAAAGGCAAGTATTAGATGTAACTTTCCAAGAATAACTTTACACAAAAGTAACTTTCTGTGTACGTTACTGAACTTGCCAATAGAGACACCCAATTACGCTTGCCTTTCCTAAGTTGACATGCAACGGAAACTCAGTGCGAAGTTTCCTTCTCCTTCGTGAAATCAGGAGATGGCGGGGATACGACTCGTGGCAAACAAGAAGTGGCCTGAGCAGGTTCGATTGGTGATGATTTCTCCGGCAAAGATTGATTTTCCTCTTTCTGTGGTTTTCTCCTCCGCTGATGTATTTGTTCTGGGCTTAGGAAAAAGGAGACTGAGATGGGTTAGGGCAAAAGGAAAGTTTTAGCGTGAAACTAGGGCTAGGGTTATTGTTTTCTGTGAGAACTAGGAGCAGGTTTGGAATGGGTTTGGATGGAACTAGATTAGGAAATTTCTAGGTTAGGCTACTTTCTGGGTTGACAGTTGTGGAAGCAAAGGACTGCTGATATGATGATTTTGAAGGAGGTAGAGGCTGATTTGGTAAGTGTCTGCAGCAAAGAAGATGATGTTATTCTCAGGCCTTTCTCTATTTGGATGAGAACACAGATCTTGGGGACTGAAACAATGGGTTATATGGGTGAGAGGACAGGATTTTAAGGGGGTGTAAGCAAGGTGTCTCGGTAGAGAAATAAGGGGGTTGCAACAAAAAGTTTTGACATTTGTTCTTGCGGTTTTATGTGCAAACCTGCAGCCTGGGACTGGTTTGGATCGAAGTTCTGCGTCACCGCTTCACAGGTGAACGGTGATGCCCTCTTTGCAAGATGCCTGGAAATATGCAGCACAATTGTTGTATGTGAAGCTTTGGACTGATGGAAAACGACTTGGACAACTTGGATCTTTGGCTCTGATACCAAATTGATGCAGCACCGTGAAGAGAAATTGAGGAAAGGGGAGAGACATAGATGAAAGGGGATAGAATTAGAAGAATAGAGGAAGAAAAGACGAAAATAACCTAAAGAAGAGACAAATTTAGGGAGAGAAGAGGGTAGACGAAGAGAGAAGAGAAGAAATTAGAGGGAGGAGAAGAAATCAGAAGAGGGAAGAAGAAAACCAGAATTAGAGGGAGAATAATCTTTATTCAATATCAATCAAAGTTAATAATTTCTACTACATAAGGCCTATATATAGGCAATTAGAAGTCCTTAAAATAAGGAAACTGCCTAATTTAAGAATCCCTAAAAAGTAAATATTGAAATAAAATTCCTTGAAACTAAAATATACATGGAAAATAAATTCCTAAACTAAATAACATGAAAATATAAATCCTAATGGGTAAATATGCCACTTATTGGTCTATTATCTGCCTCACCCGTCCTGTGTTACAAAATATCAATAAGACTGGACCGGGCATACCCAGAACCAGATAAGGTAAACCTAACAAAACAAACTCACTACCAAAACATTATCCTTTTCCTTCACCATACCACTGCCAGTCTTACCTATGGGTTCCCCAAAAAAATCCCTACGTCAGTCCTTTTTACAATCGAAATCCCACTCCTTTAGCACCAATATTAACAAGACACCAGAAATTCGTAGAACCAGAATCCAAAGCACCCAAAAAGGCTCCTTCTCCATCGATCCATACAAGGTCAAAGAAGACATAAAAACAGACTTCCTTAACCCAAACATTTCTCCAATTCCTCAAGAATGGATTTGATTTCATTGAGAACCGAATCTTCTTCCAATACTTGTTCTTCTTCATTTGAAGTCATATTCTCCGAAGCCTCCTCTCTTAAAATCCTATCCTCCAGCTTTCGAAGCCCAACTTCATTCTTCGCTTCTCAGTCCAGCCTCATTTCTTTTCTTTCGTCCATCATGAATTTGACAAAGAAAGGGTGTTTATGCATGGGCTTATGAGATTCTTTCACATTGTAAGTCCCAGTTAAGTTAAAGAAGACTTCCCTCCTAATGGCCTCTCTTTTAAAGAGAGTCCATTCCTTGTTAATGAATTCACCAATTCTCTCCCTGGGCGTTGGAGAGGATTTTGATGCCTGCTCTTCGTTGTAACTCAAGCCTCTAAGTCTTAAGAGAAGCTCCTCCCGAGCCAACTTGTCTGAAGGGTGTTTCCTTTTCCTACTAGGACCTACCGAGGAAGAGGGAGAGATTGGAGAAGATTGTTTCTGATCCATTCGCCTAACTGTCTGAGAGAACCGGCAAGATGCTTCCATGGTTCTTAAATCACAGAGGTAACCAAGGAGGTTTAGAACCCAGGTACTAAAACCAATAACCGCCCCCATAACACGTAGAACGAGGACGACAACCTGGAATTGAACTCATTTATGACGCCTGAAACCTTCCTGACTAAGGATTCTACCTTTTCATTTTCCAAGGGTAATAAGACAAAAATTCCTGAATTAATGTAAACATCGATAGAAGATTCCTAGCATGGACTCTGACATATTGCTAATCATCCCTTGACCTTTCCGATGATTAAAATCCAGGTGGGTAGCGCACATGTCTAGCTTACTTTTTCAGATCCCAAAAAACCAAAACCATCTAGAGTTCGTGAGAAACTCCTGCAGATATAGACCTCTGGGATTAGATATCCAAGCACGTAAGGGGCCCACAGACTTCCTTGAAGGATAGTTCGGCGGGAGCCCCTCCACTGATTAATTTGCCAAGACAGAAAAATGGGGACGAGATGGCAAGGCCAAAAAGGGAAACCAATTATGGGGTTTGAAATTTGAATTCAACCGAGAGAGGTCCACAAGATCACCCGAGTTTTTGCCCGTTGCCTTCTAGGTAGACAAATCCCGGAAACCACTCCCCTTGTGTAGAACCAAAGGCGACGACCCAGAACGATGGACGCTGGGGCGATTCAAGGGTGGCAATTCTAGAGAATTCGGTGATGAAATATGGGAGATCAAAGATTGTCCCTTGCAAAGTTCTATACCTATAGTAAAAACCTCATCCAAGACCCAGAGGAGGACAAATGAGGAGAATTTCCACCCGTGGGCAAGTATTTTAGCCGAGACAAAACTCATACACTGCCTATGTTCTCCTTCCATTCTAATATCCAAAACTTGACCAAAGATGATTCCCAAAGCTTCCACAGTTAACGTTGCCCATGCATGAAGGGGGATTCCATAAAAGTTGACCCAGGTTTTTTCAGCTCCCTGAATGAAATCCCGAGACCATGCTGAAAGGGAAAGTAATTGATTGCCACATGCCTCTCTTCCTTAAGCCAGGACTTAAGATGCCTGTTAAGCAGATTCGAAAATAAAGAGGATCTCATCCTCCGCTAGCAAACAGGGGCATGAAAGGGAAGGAATGTTCGAAAAGCTTTTTGCCCACGACCATAGTTCGTCTAGAGGCCCGCTTGGGACAGATCTTCTGCCGACCAAGCATGCTTTTAAGATATTCATTCGAGATGTCACTTCCTTCCCCGCTACCGATAAGGACAGGATCCCTTTTTCTCTCTGGAATGAGATTTCTGCGGCATCTGGCCATGGTTCCTTCTTATAGTTCTCGTTGGCCCAAGATTGGTTATACCCAGGAAAGAAGGGTTCCGATTTCTTTCTTTCTTTTTCGGTTGGGAACACCACCGGCAATTTGTACGCCATTTGAAATTATGATAGTGACAAATAAGAACAAGTCCAATCTCCCGGCCATCTTGAGCTCACCTTAGGGGTGGAAGGATTAGTTGAAGAATATTGTTTTTTCCCCCTCCGATTTCTTCCTCTACTCAGGACCCCTGAATCCTCCGTTCTTTTTCAATCCCATCATAGTTCTTTTTACAACGTTCCTAACCTTTGGTTACATTGGCCCAGGTTTTGGAGGGCCAGATGCTTAAGATTTGGACAGATCGTGCGGCCGAGATTGCACAACACGGTTGGTTCTGGGAGTACACCCTGTTGGGGTTGACCATTGACAGCGTGACAGTTTCTCTAGATGGACGCCGTGCCATGGTGGAGGCAACACTCGAGGAGGCAGCCCAATTGACGGATGTAGCTCAACCCGAGAATAATGATTCCTACAGTACTACATACACCACAAGGTATGAGATGTTTTGTTCCAAATCAGGGTGGAAGATTACAGAAGGAGCTGTCCTCAAATCTTAGATGGTTCATCCTTCTTGTAAAGTTGTAAGTACTTTTATTCCTTTAAATTCTGTTAATCCTTTTGTATGTTCTTTTAGAAGTTTCTGCTACCAGTTTTGATGATCTAGGATATTTAGTTCCATTGTGAATGGGTCATTCCATAGATATCTCATTGTTTAGATGATCCAATGTTTCTGATCAGTGACATGGAATCAGAATTGGATGGTTATGATCATTTGATTGGTGATACTTTTAGGTGGCTGCTCATTCATGATGGGCTCCGCCTGATTAATGATCGAGATTGATGCATTTTGTGGAGTTCTGCAAATGAATTGCACCTTGGTGAAAGGGCACCAAGTCCTGCTCCTACTGTGATTTCTCAACACCAGATTGTTGAAATGCTTTCTTACAAGTATACAATGAACCCTTCTTGTTCATGAGAAAATGACTCAAAATTGAGTTCTATTTGGGTTTTGTAGGGGCGAGTTTTTGTAAATGAATTTCTAGGGAAATAATCGTCTGCAATTCATTCACTATCATTATGGTGCAAACAAGGTGGTTTTTTCTACATGGATAATCAAATAATCAAGCTAGATCATCAATCCCATGGGACCTACCTTGGTTTTGCTATGGGGCCAAAGCTGATAAGATGATCCTAACCATGTATTTGCAACTCAAACAAACCCTTTCAGGCAAATGGTGTTCCAACAATTGAAATTAGGCATTTGCAGACAATGCAAAGATAGATTTAGGGGCCGTTTGGATATGCGAATTCAAAATTGTAGATGGGAGACGAGCGAAGAAAGAGACCGTCCTTCGTTCCGATAGCAAGAGAGCAGGAGATCGTCCCATGTCTCTAGGTTTTAGAAATCTCATGATGGAGAGATTTCTAAACCCTGGATTTCTTAAAATCCAAGAAATGACACCATACAACAGCTTGATCATGAACCCTCTTTTACTTTTACTATGTTTTCAAACTAAAACCTGGATTCTAAAATCCGTGTATCAAAATGGCCCCTTAAAGATGTTTATGCATGATGGCCCAATAATTCACAGTTTTGTCTTTCAAAAAAGAAAAGAAAAAAGAAAAAAGAATCTTAGAACGGTGATTATGTATGTTACCCGCTATCTGTCAGGTTCATTGAGGGGGTGATTTTGAATCCGACTCTAGAGTTTGCACTCACATTGTTTTGGTAGAATTCACACCTATGGGAGTAAAAGCGCATGCATATATTTCATCCTCTGTAAAATATTTAGGTGAAAAAGTAATTGAAAATTTGACCGGAGATGGTGAGAAAATGGAGATGAGACGCCGAGGGCTAAACTTTTAGGGGCTGTTTGGAAACACGGATTTTAGAATCCGGGATTTCTTCAAAATCGTAGCTAAGAGACAAGTGAAGAAGCGGACCAGCTGTTGTTTTTGACTTCTCCCTCTTATTTCTGTTAGCAAGAGAGTAGCAGATCCTCCTATATTTTCAGGTTTTAGAAATCTTAGGATGCAGGAGAGATCTTTAAAATCTGAATTTCTCACTTAAAATTCAAGAAATGTTGCGAGGACAGCATACAACAGCTTGATCATGAACCCTCTCTTACACTGTTTTCAAACTAAAAACCTCGATTAGTAGCTTATAAAATAGCATTTAAAGAGTGGTTTTATCCAGAAAATTATTGGTTTAAAACATGCAAAGAACACGTTTAATAAAGGACAGCATTTCTTCATTTTTAGTTTCTGAAGTTAGTGTGTGTTTGGAAGAATGGCTTTTTTAATGGCACTGGGATTAATGATGTTATGCTGGTTGTTTTTGGAAGAATTAAATTTGGTTTTTGAGGAGAAATCAAAGCTGAAAATGGTCTAGAAAACCATTAATAAATAGCTTGTTTACTGCCAAAAAAAATTAAAAAAAATCAATGTCAGAAGGCTGTTTTTCTGTGTTTAAAAACAGCACGTTGCCTCCTATGTTTTGTGTCATAATGATGTCACCTATTTTCAGAGGCAATTTTTTATATATTTTATAATGGCACCCGAGATCACTTTCCTTACAAAATTGACAATAAACACACACCACATTCTCTTTCTTCTCCCAGTTTCCCTCAACTCTGCTTTCCTTCTACTCTCCTTTCTTTGTTGCCACATTATTTACAAGGGATTCCACCCCATGGATAGCAGCCAAACGGAGCCGTAGTCGTTCCATGGTGGAATTCAGGTCTTGTAGCAACAGCTAAGCAATTTTCCATAGTAGCAGATAATAAAAGATGTAAGAATAATGGCTGATCCCAAGTTACTCAAATGCTGCTGTATCAGACACATGAATATTGACCAACTTATATGTTGAGGTAAAAATGTATCCATCCTGGCTATAAATTAAATTTCCCGTTTCTTACCCTTCTTCTATTGAGACTGCAATGCAATGAAAGAAAGGATAATTGAATTTAGACTGGAATTCACTAGACAACTGAAATGAAATAGAAAAAAAAAGTGATGAGATCTTGCTTGCAGAGATGAGAATGAGCCAAATACAATTAGAGAAAGGAGCCACAAGGGGCTTCTGGGCCATTTATTGATCAAATAAGGTACAATAAGATGAGCAGGAAACAATGTGGATAGCTAATCTGAGAAAATTTACAAACCTTTTACAACTCAATCAGAGTCAGAAGAATCACAATCAGAAATAATCCAAGTAGTTACTTTCATGTGCAATGGTGAAGACAGGCCAAGTAGGCTCCTCAAAACCTTTTTGAGCTTCCACCCCATAATTTTTCTATATTGGTGACCCTACAGAAGGGAAGACATGCCACTTTTCCAGCTGTAGGATCTCCGGTTAGTCCGTTGTGGCGTGAAGCTCAGGCCAAACATCTCCTTGCTGACCTGTCCTGGCGCTAAGAATCCAATGAGCTTTGCAACAACAGAGGCGCTCTCTCTAACATGTTCCATGTCATTTGTTTCAGTCCACAATCGACGGGATAGTTGTAGCCTCCTCTGCTTAGTTTCCAACCCAATCCCCCACTTCTTGTAAAGGCTTTCTCTTTCCTCAATTGTTAACTTCTTCTGCATTTGCTTGCTCAACATCTCCCTCTCCTTTCGGAGAGCCCTCGTACTTTATTTTTAGAATGAACGTGTTAGGATTCATAATCTATGTGAGAACTAATGAGCTACTAAAAAGCAACAAAAATATATGAGCCTTAAAAGTAAAATTGGTGGATTGTTGTTGGAATTAGTGCTTCAAAATTCAAACACAGAAAATTAGGCTATGGTAAAAGGGAGTCGATTAGGGTGGGCCAACGATTGAAGTGGTAAATTTTTCATTAACTCTGGAGATACGAAGGAGTCTAGATTGACTTGGTAGGAAAATGCTTGGATTTGGATGAGAACTCAGCCAAGGTAAAAGAGAAGCCAACTCGGGCAATTCGACAATTGACATGAGTTTTTAAACAGTTGTCGGAATACTGTTCTTTTCACTTAGAGGAACATTGTTGAGTTGAGTTGAGTCACTTAGAGGAACAAAACTGTCAGACAAGATGTGGGCACGTGATAGGTCAACCCACATGGCAATGGGTGAGTCCCACTGTATGGGATCAATCACATAGCTCTCATTTTTTAGGTCAGATGACTGACCATATTTCTCCTTAAAAACTAAAACAAGTGTCTGTAATTTTCCTAGATGGAAAAGAAAGAAAAAGTAAAGCAGCAAGGGCAAAAGAGAATACCTTGAAGCGGGTGTGACATTGCTACCATCTTCAATGGATGGTTTATCGGAGCTCCCCTGAGAGAATTTGTCCTTGAGAAAGGACCATCTCATCACCTCTACTTTCATGTAAATTGAATCCGTAGGATCACCCTTGAAGATAAGGAAAAAGTATGTTCTGTGGACCAAGGGAACATTGCAAGCATGCCAAAGCTCTGTTATCTCTCTTTGTTGCCTCTCAAATTCAAAGGGCCAGTGCGAAGGAGATTCCAAAGGATTTTGCATTGGATCTAGACCTACATCTTTTGAAGTCTTTTCGCTTCCGAAGCCTTCACTAGCATTGGGTTTTGTCTCCTGAATCATCCAAACAAAAAGAAACCATGTCAAATGAAAGAGGAAGCAAGATCCACAAAATGCAATGAAATAATATGGGGGATATGATCCGGGATGGTTTTAGGGACGATTCGTCGCTTGCCCTCTAATCTTTCTGGTATCAATAAAGTAAACTTTAAAAAAAATGTGGGATATGAATATATATTGTTGTCATGAAACTCACAAGACAATCTGACAAATATCTACCATGGAGGTGGCAACCATATATTAACTATGGGGGGATAAAAATGGGATTAATTGACATTCATATTGGCTAGTTTATACAGCACGGAGTCGCAAAATATCAAAAGAGAAATAGAGACTAGAATATCCTCATACACATAATATAGTAGATGAAATTTTCTAAAGGATTCATTAGCCGACCCCAACTAGTTTGGGACAAAGGCTTAGTTGAGTTGAGTTGAGTATACTAGATGTATTTAATATGAAAATACATTCAGGAGTTCTCAATCAAATCTATTTAGCTAGAATGTAGGTATGTTCATTATGCTCCAAATAATGAGTTTTAATGGGTCTGTGGTTGCCTTTTCCCTTACAAAGGTATAACCAATATGCTTTTGGTTCTCTCAAAACAAGCACCACTCATGTCCTAATGGAACATGTCTGTTTGGTTTGATTATTCCGTTTATAATTTCTTTAACAACTAATATATTCACGTAAGTTCATTGGCAATGGATGCTTTTGAGCTCTACTCTGGGTTCGCAATAATGCAGAGGCATTTTCCTACTTTATTCATACTTTTTTTTTATGACATAGGGTATCCCCTACCCCATTTTAGGGCGGGACTAATCCCTACGGATGCACGCAATCACCCGTAAACCACGTGCATCGGGTAAGTCCGGGGGGATTCGAACTAGAGTCTATGGGGAGCAAGGGTGTCCTACTTTTTGTTTTTCTCAAGAAACTAGGCCATTCCCAAGAAAGGTTCCATACATTAGTGAGCTGTATCGGGGACATGCATCGGCCATATTCAAGCATTATTACCTTTTTGCATTATTTTGACTCCAAAGGGGTATTCATTTTTCTTAAGGTTTATTCATTTAATTTTTTCTCTACATATTAGTATAATTTGGATTTGGATTAGGGAGTTAGCGTCTCTAGCATTCTCATTCTTTCCGTACATTCTCTCTTCTCTACCTTCGTTCTTCTCTGTTCTCCATTTTCTCGCATCAAATACTTATCTCACAAATCAAGTTGGTGTCAGAGCTTCTTCTACACGCTCTAAAGCACCAAAGCAAGCAATCAAAGAACTAAGGATCGACCCTAGGGCATTCATACAGGTACTATCATTAGCACTGAATGAACGCTAAAGTCAATAGGCACCGTCAGTGTCGTCGCTCCCTAGGGTTTGAATTGTCCCCTTGAGGGCAACACGCCTACATAGTTTCAACTGATTTGGAGCTTGTTTGCTAAGGTTTCACATCTGGAGCAAACCCACTTAAGTTTGGCGACAAAACCGGCTTGTTTTTACTCCAATTTCACATCTGGAGCAATCCAGAGTGTTTCAAATTGCAAAACTCAAGGGGTGGGGTCATTTTTGGATGGAGAACATCCTAGTATAAGCCTTATTTTGATTGGCTTTGTCATTTGGAGTTATGCGTTTTTTGTGTTGCCAAAGGAGGTTCCTATTTACGTTTTTTGTCTGTCCTGCTCCATATCTTTGTACAACCAGTTTAAGGACCTCTCAGCTGTGTTTCTTGTGATCTAATGTGGGTGTGCTTCTTTCCCTTGTTTTTTCCTTGATTTTTGAGTTTCTTTAGGACTATGGAGTTGATTATAACCATATTTGACGTAAGCTAAACCATTGAGAATCTCACTTGTCGGTTGGTTGGTTTTGCTTCCGCCTTGGTCATTACTTCTCTTTGGAAATCTCTCCCTCCTTTTATTAATCTCAGGGTAGATTCCAGGATTTACTCAGTGAGAGTTAAGGCAATATCTGATGATAGTATTAATAGTCTGGCACTATCGGTGGTGGGGGAATCGAGTGGTAAAGACATTCTGTCTCTTTTGAGGGTGTCAGAATACAGGCCTCCGACAAGGCGTCGCCGGTGATGGCTGCCCCACCGGAAAAGGTTGGAGTTGCTAATCCCGAGGGCAATGCTACTAGAAGCAGGGAGCCGTTGGTGGGTCCCCCTTTGAATTTTGAATCGCCTACTGTCACGCCTTTTGATTCAACAGTCAACAAGTCGCCTGGATTGTCAGATAACAGGAATGCTGCTGTGAGTGGGAAGTCGGATTGGCGTGGAAAAGGAGCAACGCAGAAATCCTTAAATGCGGAAGCATGTAGCGGGAGGGATAAGGCTTATCGAAAAGACCTTGTTGACAGCTTATGCTGAAGCCGACAAAAGAGAAACAAGTACTAAAGATAAAGAACAGGGTTCTACAATGGGAATAAAAGCAATTAAGACAAGTTGAGAAAATCGAGACTCAATGAGAACTAAGGAAAGGTGGCTGGTACTAATCAACCTTGGGCACAAAACGTTTACGTATTGGGAAAGGAAATGCATCGCATAGAGATACTAGGCCGGAGGCACAGTTGCTAGCCACTAGAAGTGGGCTCTCTGTTTTTAAAAGAAGACTCCGAGGCATTTTTAGGAAGAGGAAGCTCATATCGGATTCGAAACATATCCTTCAAAACTTTGATAATATTTCCAATCCTTCCATGGGAGAGGAAGGGAACAAGAGTAGGAAAAAAGAATTGCTCAAGATTTTACATTTGAAGCGGGAGACCTAGAACTCCTGAAGGATCTGGATTACAACGAAATGCTGGCAAGGAAGGAACTACCCACTCCAAGTGAAATTTCTCTGGGAAATTTGGAAAAGCAATGGGCTCAGTTAAGAGTGGAATCCAAAAACAACGAGGGGAGTCACCTTAGTTCACCTGGAAAGTCGGATGACAAGGAATTGCATGTTCCCCTCCTAAACTTCCCCCTTTTAGTAAAATTCTTGAAAAGGAAAGGCACTCCCATAGAAGTCGATGGGAGGAGGAAAAGAGGGCGGTAATTAGGAATCTGGAGCAGTTGCAGGTTGGTCCGACTGATGAGCCTATTACGCCCCGCGATTCACTGGGGTTGGAAGTCAGCTAGTTCGGGAGCGCCTAGGTACAGAAGTGGATACTAAAGGCAAGGGAAAAAAGGTGGAAGACAATTCAGGAAGATTTAAGGATCAAGGGTACCTCTCGGAAGAATTTGATGATTTGCTATCAATTGGGGATGTGTTTGGGATCGAATATTAGGAGGATTTGGGGATCACAAAAGAAATGTTCCTAGCTATGGCTGGAAGGGATCTGGAAGAAAAAAGAGAAAGAGGGAAAGAGGCTGAAAGAAGTCTGGGGAGGGGGGCCTTGGTAAATAATGGGTTCCCATCTTTGTTTCTTCCGGGCCCTTTAAGTCACTTCAATTTAGGTTGCATCGTTGGGTATTGGCATTTCTAGGGGTCTAGAGGTATTGCTGTTGTAGGGGAGACTACCTTAAGTGCTATGGCATAGGTAGATTGCAATCCCTTGTGAAAGTTGTGTCTTGGAATCGATTGCGTATCCGAGGAATTGCGGGGAAGGCTGGAGAATTTTAGGACGGAGGAGAGGTTCCTTTAGAAGTCCTCAGTTTCCGGGGTTTAAATTCAAAATTTGCGTGGAACTGTTAGCATGATCTTAGTAGTAACAGATGTAGCTTTATTATTGGGTTTGTATCCAGATGAATTACATTATAACCATTGAAGGCTGGAGAGACCATGGTATTAGGTCTTTTGCTTTCAGTGGCCCTTGGTCTGGATCTACACACCCTGCTATTTTAAGCCTCGGGATGAATATTTCAATAGGGATGATGGAATTTTGATAGGTCGTAGTGGGGAAATCATTGAGAAAAGGTAGGCATGGTGTAAGAAGATGGTATCATGGAAATCCTATGGGTCGCACTTGGTATTCTTCTTGTAGAATGGAGACCATAGGTTTGGGTATTGTATTTAAATTTGTTATTTAGCTTCCTGGTCTAGGGTATGCCCTGACCAGTACTTCACTTCTGATGCTTTGTCACACAGGATGGGACTACTGGTCCCCAATGTAACCTTAGTATCGATAAAAATCAATGAAAATTTGTCATCTTTCAAACAAAAAGATCACAATTGAGAAGATTGATGGCAGCAACTACTCGCAATGGTCATAGTTGGCTTAGTGTTTTTTGAAAAATTGAAGGAAAAATGGGGTATCTCAGTGGTAGAATTAAGGAACCTAAGCCTACAGATCATGCTTATGAATAGTGGGAAGTTGAGAAATCTACTTTTGTATCATGTGTCCTTCATTCAATAATTCCTTTAATCAATAAGAGCTACATGCATATGGAGACGATACCAGAAATTTGGGATGAATTAGCTTGTCACCAAGTACGGTACCTTTTAGGGCCTTCGGAAGGAAATAAGGAGATCAATCTGTGGCATCCTATTAGGGTACCTCTTAGGGCCTTCGGAAGGAAATGGACCACCGTGATGACTTTCTGGCCTATTGTTCTCTATATGAATCCAAGTTTCAAATAAAGGATTGAAAGGGAACTCATCATTGATTTATTACCTGGCTTGATTCCAGTGTTTGATCAGATATGTGTTCGGATTCTAGGTTAGCAACCTCATTCCATTGGAGATGAAAACAAGGGGGCTCGGGATATTTGTGCAGTGCCATGTTACCATCAATTCCTCGAGATAAGTGTTGGAAACTTCAGAGGTAGTGGCTCTAGGACGACTGGATGTAGGGGAGGTCGAACCGGTGGCACTGCAGCACTGCTAAGCCACAAGCTAATCAGTCCTTTGTTTCATACTCTACCCCTCCGTCACTTCTGTGACTATGCTTTCTCGATAAGACATCGGGGCCATTCGATGCTTGGTTGCTTAGCTAGATACTCCGTCTACCGGTCCATCTACTCCCTTTGCACATAGAGGTAACATAGCTATTTCCCCAAGTGCATCCTCCTCTCGCCCCAGGATCATTGTTCTGGGGCTTCCGATCATATGACAGGGTTTTCCTCTTTATTTTCCACATATAACATATGTTTAGGAAAACTTTTTAGAAAAGTTTTCATCTTTGTAAAATGTTTACAACACAAATATGGCTATGGTGTCGCCGGCTAGGACATTCGTCTTTTCTTTCTTTACAACATACTTTTCCGACTTTTTTTTTGTAGTTTTTATGCAACTAAACTTCGATGTGAGGTATGTGTACTTGCAAAACGCTATCATGTATCTTTTTCCCCTAGTTTACATAGAAATTCAGCTCCTTTTGCTATTATACTTACTGATGTGTGGGGATCCTTTAATGTTACGTCTATATTGGGTATGAGATGGTTTGTTACATTTATTGATGATTTTCTTGTATGACGTGTTTATCTCCTAAAGGAGAAGGGAGATGTTTGTTCATGCTTCAAAACTTCTCACCAAATGATCTGTACAGAATTTGAGGCTAAAGTGAAGGCTATTCCTTTTGACCATGGGGGTGAGTATATCTTTAGGAGTTTCCCATCATTCTACAGTAAGTATGGAATACCATATCAAACTACCTGTGTTGATACTCCACAACAAAATGGGGTCGCGGAGAGGAAGAATAGACACCTTTTAGAGGCTGCTCGGGCTCTTTTATTATATATATATGTTCCTAAACGTTATCGACAAGATGCAATTCTTAATACTGGCTACGTTATCGCCAAGATGCAATTCTTACTACTGGCTATGAAGATGCCACAAAGTGCATCTTCATAGGATGCTCACCCATTAAAAAAGGATATAGATGCTACCACCATCCTTAAATACTATGTGCCAATGGATGTAATCTTTTACGAAGATACACGCTACTATTCCTTTATGAAGACCTCACTTCAAGGGGAGTACAGGTTTGAACATATATCCTCTTTCCTTTTTCCTTCGCCGATTCCTACTCTATCATTTCCTTCTGATGTTTAGGAGATGCCAGCCTATGAAAAATCATTAAGAGCAAACAAGGAACTTCAAGTTTATTTGAGGTGGCCGAAGGATAAGACCATTGTTTTGTCTCGTTGTCATGAACCCTCCTCCCAAGATCACGGTAATTTCGACTCTATTGCTCATGTCCCTGCTAGTGATTCTATTTCTGATAATTCCAATCATCCCATTGCTATCTGAAAGGAGGCCAGGCCTTGCACCAAACACCCAATTGCTAACTTTGTTTCTTATCATCATCTCTCACCTTCTTATCATTCATTTGTATCCTATTTTTTGTGTGATTATGTTCCCCAGAGCTTGTAGGATGCACTTAAGAACTCGAAATGGAAAGCTGCCATGTGTGAAGAGATATGAGCCCTTCAGAAAAATAATACCTGGGATCTTGTTACATTGCCCCAATGACAGAAAACAGTTGGGGTGTAGATAGGTATTTACATTAAAGCATAGGGCAGATGGCCTAGTAGAGAGATACACAGCCAAACTTGTCGAAAAAGGCTTTAGCCATTTATATGGGATTGAATATTTGAGACTGCCCCAATTGCTAAGATGAACTCAATTCGGGTTCTCCTTCTTTGGCTGCCAACTTAGGCTTGTTGCTTCAACAGTTTTGTTACAAGCATAGTCAAGGATATCACACCTTGTTCATCAACTTGTTTATCAAACACTCACCTCAGGGGAAAGTAACTTCTCGTACTGTCTATGTGAACTGTCTATGTGAACGACATTGCTATGATAGATGAAGATACAAAAGAAATGGAAACTTAAAAGCTTAGCCGGCAAATGAGTTTGAAATCAAAGACCTAGATGCCCTCAAGTATTTTATGTGAGATGACAGCCATGCCTGCAGATAAAAATAGTGGGTTGTAACTGGGTGTACATGTTAAGGAGAAGGCAAATGATATTGTAGAGAGGTAAAAAGCCCGGCTCGCGTCCAAAGGGTTTTAAACAACAGTAACTTGATAACACCTGTAATCATATAAGAAAGATGACGAGTGATCCTACACGATTTTCCCCATCTTCCTTTCTCTCTTCCTCTCCTATCCTCCTCTTTTCCACTTTCTCACAAACTCTAAACCTCTACTTGGTATTAGAGCACTATCAAAGCTTAGGGTTCTTTTGAGGCGATTTTTGCCTCCAGGGAGGCCGTTAATCTCCCTCTCTCTCTCTCTCTCTCTCTCTCTCTCTCTCTCTCTGGTTTCTCTCCCTCTCTTCTCTCTCTCTCTCTCCTCTCTTTCTCTCCCTCTCTCTCTCTGCTAGTCTCTCTCTCTCCTCTGGTTTCTCTCCCTCTCTTCTCTTTCTATTCTCTCTCTTTCTCTCTCTCCCTCTGCTGGTTTCTATCTCTCTCTTCTCTCTCTCTCTCTCTCTCTCTCTCTCTCTCTCTCTCTCTCTCTCTCTCTCTCTCTCTCGGTCTTGCGCCTCTCTCTCTCTCCCTTGATGGGCAAGGGAGAAGTCGGTGGCCGAATGTTGCCCGAAGATGGGCAGATCTCTTAGGAATTGCAGAGATGGTGGTTGAAGGTGCGGATCGGCTGGATTTGGGTTCGAGAAGGCCAGATTTAATGGTGGAAGAGCCGTATCTAGTTAGGGTTGAAGGAGAAAGAGGGTTGGGGAGTTGTCGGAGGCTGCGGAGGTGGCAGGAGTAAGGAAAAGGGTGGCTGGAATTAGGGGTAAAGGAGGAGGTGTGATGTGGAGGTGAGGGAGGTTTAGACCTGGCAAACGGTGGGTCGGGCCAGGTTACCCGCCCGCATTCTTACGGGTTAGCACCCAGGTGAACCGTACCCAGTGCGGGTGGGTCGACCTGCGAATTACCCGCTTTTTTTTCCAAAACAGTGTTTTTTTTTTAGGCGGTGATAAATTCACCCCCTTCTATGTATGAATTGGGTTTATATCTAGGGTTTAAAAGGGGTTTGTACAGATGGGGATAGAGTTTAGAAGATGGTGGTCGGATTCCGGCAAGATTGCCGGAATCAATGGAGGCTTGGGTTGGATTTGATGGAGGAATTAAGAGATCTGGTAATGGAGGTGGCTGATTTGGTTTTTTTTAAGAGAAAAATGGGTTTCGAAGGTGAGATCTAGAGATTAGAAGAAGAAGAAGAAGATGAAGAAAATGAGGCCATGGAACCCGAGGGTAGATCGGAGCTCCGGGAATCTCATCGGAGAAGAAGATCAATCCCTCTCTCTCTCTCTAATTTCTTTTCTTGTCTCGATCTCTACTCTCTTCTCACTCTCTGTTACTCTCTCTCTCTGTGTGTATTTCTCAAATGAAGATGAAGGGGGGAGTCGGCAATGGATGGATTCCGGCCGGCGGCTCGGATGGTGGCTAGATCGTGGCGAATCTGGCGACGAAGGCGGCGGCCTACTCTCTTTTTGTTTTGGCTTCTTCAGTTCTTCTCAAACAGAAACAGTCAAACCCTAAGTCCCTAACTAAAAATATAAAAGTATAAAAGATTAGAAAGAATAAAACCCCTTTTGTTTTGGCTTTTAATCATATGATCTTAACCCTTGGTTTTTTCTCTTTTTAAATAAAAATAAAACTATTAAAAAAAATCCACAAAAGCTACGGGCACCCGCGGGTTAACCTGACCCGACCCATGTTTTGGCGGGTTGGGTGACCCGTCTATTTTCACGGGTCACTAAAACTCCAACCCGTACCTACAAATTTGTGGGTGGGTCGGGTCGACCCGCGGGCACGGGTCAGTTTTGCCAGGATTAGGGAGGTTGCGGATGGCGGCAATGAGACGCCTTTTTAGCCGTGTAGGGTTAGGGTTTGTAGGAGGAGGAGGAGGAGGGGAGTATTATGGTTGTTAGGGTATTACCGTCGTTAGGGTTATGGTTTGGAGTTTAGAGTTTGAAGGGGGAATTCATATTCGGTAGGGTTAGGGTGTGGAGATTAGGGTTTGAAGGGAGAATGATGAAGGGAGTATTATAGTCTTTAGGGTTAGGGTTTAGAGAGAAGATTTTGAAGGAAGAAGGATGAGGGGAGTATTAGGTGATCTGATTCTAGTGGGGAGGAGGATTTTTGCGTGATAAGAACAGGGGTAGAGGGTCACGTCTGAGAAAAAGCTATGGAGATTAGAAGGGAACAAGAAATAGCAATGGAGATTGGAAGGAGAAGATAGATGGGCTGAGTTGAAGCAGGAAATAGAGAGGATTGTGGAAGGAACAAAGATATTTTTAATGGGGATCCCCGGAGTTTGGTGGTGGTGCGAGGTGGAGACCGCTGGAGATCGGATGATGTTGATGGGTTGGCTATCGTGCACGGTTAGGGCGCACAATAGCTCTGGGCCTTTGAGCGGGATTTTTGAAAATCAAATTCGCCAGATGGAAAGTGGTGGAGAAGTCTATGTGACATGGCTGGTCACGATCTTGACTTGGTGGGGCCCACAAATATGGCACTTTTTGTTGGATTTGAAACAATTGAGGCTATTGGGTAATGTAAGGGGGAATGGGTTTTTCTTTTGGGCCAAGGAGAATGCTCCTGGGCAATTCATACTATGTAAATCTGGTGGGACTACTGGTCCCCATTGTAAATTTGCTGGTATGAATATAGTTGTCACTTTTCAAAAAAAAAAAAGAAGCTTAGGGTTCTTTTTCTCCCTTCTTCACATGCTTCTTGTATTGGATTATAGCTAGGAGGGAGGTTTCTTGCAATGTAGATTTGTCCGTGAAGCCACCAGTAATGTCAGATCTAGCTCTTTTTTTGAATGGTAAAAATTGTATTAAAAAAAGGCGGAAAATAACTAAATCCTCTCGCGAGACAACTTCCTTGGCCATCCTCTCAGTGTCAGCATTAGCTGATCTCTTTACATTAGAGAAAGGGATCAATGGACCTTGGATTTTGTCCTGAATTTCGTTGAACCATTGAGCAAACCTCCAAGGGACTGGGAGGCCACCCTTGATCCACTTGATAACATTGAGGGGATCCCCTTCAGCTACCACCTGGTCCAAGATATCAAAGGCTAACAATCTTAATCCCTAAAGCACTGCCCTCACCTCAGCCTCATTAGAATCTGCTATGCCAATTGGCTCTAAAAAAGCCCATATAATGTTTCCATATTCGTCCTTTAATACGCCCTCAATTCCGGCTGGTCCAATGTTGCCCATGCTAGAGCTGTGAAAGTTGAACTTTAGTAGTTTAGATGACGGGGGAGTATAAGATTGGTTTTGAATTGGTGCTACCTCTGAATAGCCACTGTTAGACGTATATGTGAGCCTAAAGGCATTATGGTCATTGTACTTGTCTCTCTTATATAAATATACATGTAAGGGGGAGCTAGTCTCCAACTCATTCATTCTCTTCTATCTCTTTCCTCAACATGGTATCAGAGCCCTAGGGCTAGTGAGCGAGCCCTAGGGGCCTCCATTGGAAACCCATCCCCTCCATCTTCTCCACCTCCTCCACCCATGCCCTAAGGCCGTCTCTCTCTCTCTCTCTCTCTCTCTCTCTCTCTCTCTCTCTCTCTCTCTCTCTCCATGCTCACCCGCCTCCCTCTTGCCCACCCATCCCTCCCTCTCTCTCTTTCTCTCGCCCCCCCTCTAGGCTCCCTCTCCTTTTCTCTTGCCCCCCTCTCTTGGCTCCCACCTCCCTCTCGCCCCTCCCCCCCATCTCTCTCTCTATCTCTCTCGGGTTTCCCGCCTCCCTTTCGCTTCTTCATATCTTCTCTCTCTCTCTTTTCGCCCTAATGACCTAGATTGCTCTTCTCTATTTTCTCTCTTGTTCATGGCTCTGCCTTGCTTGCACATGGACACCTTATCTCAATTTACCCCTGGTGCATGGGTTTTTCGGAGCCGCGTTGTGCATATTTTTCTCATCTAGTTATCTCTATCTTACCCTTTTTGAGCCAAGTTGTGGTCGGGGTTGTCTCTATTTTTTTTATCTCATTTGTCTTTATGGATCCTGGTATTGAGAATCCACCTACCGACACGACCCTTGGGGTACGTGGGACACCCTACCCTCCGGCTCCTTCGTCAGTCTCTGTGGATGGTTCATTCTCACAAATGACCTCTGTTAAACTAGATGGGACCAACTATGTTACTTGGAAGGTTACAATCGAGACCTACCTCGTTGCTCGGGGCAAGGCCCACATTATTCGCAGTGATCCTCCCCGCACCACGGATCACACTTATCATCGATGGGAACAGGAGGATGCGCTAGTCCGTACACTACTATGGCAGAGTATGACCTCTCAAATTGCTGCTCCCTGATGCTTCTTCCTACATCCAAGCAGGTCTGGGATCAGACTATACCCTTCTTTATTCCGAGATGGCCAACATCATCTGTATCTGTTCCACATATTCTGAGCGGATACGCCTTCACCGTGGTGACATGTCTATTGCCGCCCACTATAGTCAGTTTGTCTCCCTATACCAACAATTTGATGTTTTTATGCCTCTCACATCAGATATTACTGTGTGAGAGGGGTATGTCATTTTCTGGGGTCGTTCACGGGCTTTGTCATTTTCTGGTTACAAATATTTTATTGTGTTTGTGGATGATTTCTCTCGTGTTACTTGGTTGTATTAACTTAAAGATCGTTCACAAGTCTTTCCTGTTTTTTGCACATTTTATGCTAAAATATCTAACCAATACAATTGTAATATTATATGTTTGTGCACTGAGAACGCTAGGGAATACTTCTCTACTGATTTCCAGGAGTATTTATCTAGTCGTGGTATTGTCCACCAGTCCTCCTGCGCCCACAACTCACAGCAACATGCCGTAGCTGAGCGCAAACTGCGATATCTTCTTGACATTACCCCCTCTATGTTGATTCAGATGAGAGTTCCTAAGTCCTATTTGAGTGATGTAGTTAGATTAACTTGTGTTTAATTAGTAAAGTAATTTTAATAATCCATCTAATTAAGCCAATAATTTTTAATTAGCCAATTCACCCCCCCCCCCCTCTTGGGTTGTCACACTTGCATTTCAATATATGTGTATGTATGCATATATATTCACTAAAAATTTGTGGCCAGAGGGTTGAGGCGAGTCTTGTATTAAGAGAGTTGGAGGAAGGGGGTCAATGTTCGAGGGTCGAGGCGCTATGGTTTTTATTAAAAGAGTACGGGTTGTGCTTTCATATAAAAAAAAAGTTAAGAAGAAAATACGTTTGAAAGGAAAATATACAGGATTCACATTTCAAAAGAGACAACGATGAATCGGATTCGCCTATATGAACAGGATGCGTGAAGGACACGGCTACGACAAGAATTTGGGTGTGTCCCACGTGAATCCATGGCCGATTCGGATGCGGAGACGTGTCGACACGGATTCGGCATATGGGGGCAAAGAATCCATGCAACATAGTTCTCAATAAATGTGTCTGTTCATGCAGAAGGATTAGTATGACCTATCTAGACGTCTATTTCTACACTAATCTTTTTTTTCTTCTAAAGGATTCATTTAGCCGACCCCAACTAGTTTGGGACAAAGGCTTTGTTGAGTTGAGTTGCAAGCCACTGGTTGAACAATTGGATTGAGTAGTGCATTTTAGGCTGTTGCATCTATAGATGGACCCACAAGATTTCAATATCTCATTTTGATTCATGTGATAGCAACATTCTCCAACAGAAAATAAGGAAATAACACAAGTGTCTTCCACAAATCCACCCCAATCTTTCTGGAAACCAACCCAACAACCCAAAATCTTCAAACTGACCATAAAATCCAACAGAGGCATATATCACAATAACATAAAGACGAATAATAATCTTACCCAAAGAAAATAAGCAAATAAGATAAGTTTAAAAAACAAACAAAAAAAATTTCTTTATGTTAATTGCCAAACATGATTCTGATTCTAAAGAATCAAAATCCGAGTAAAAAACAGAATCAATATTTGAAATCAAAATCAAGAAACAGAATTAGAAATGTTGCCAAATGCGCCCTTATATTCTGCTCATGGAATACCTACTTAAAACAGTAATGGTAAGATTTGCTTGGAAACATACTCAAGAACGTTCAACTTTCAAGATTCTTACACAAAAGACAGAATCACATATCTTAGCCAAAATAGGCTTTAAACTTCAAACTTCAATGGCACCATAAGAAAAAAGAGGAAGATCATAATCTACATCTGATAGAATAAAATTTTGAGCAAAACCCATGATAATATCATGTGTGATAAATGCTAAAGGAGAATTAACAATTATCAAAGTAATATATTCTCACCGGGTCGTCAATGAGTTGTTTCTGGTACTGAAGTTTAGCCATCTCCTTAAGTCCGGCAACGAAAGTATGGACGCTGGTAATGTTCTCTTCAGCACCAGTCTTGATATTCTGTGCTTTTAGCACATCACTAGACGAACTCTGTTCAGAAGTCTGAGAGCCTTTTCTTGATAATGTTTCAATTTCAGCACCATAATTCAATGCACAAGGTCTCCTCTGAAAACCTCCGGGCCTTCTAGGGAAGTCTTTCTCAAAAACACCTGGCGGTGTATTCTCATTTTGTTCTGCCTCTTGAAACCAAGGATAAGATGAGCTAGTCATGAGCGTCGCTCTACAACTTCTACTTCTACATAAATGCAAGCTTTTGGAACTAGATAAATTTTTTGCTAATGGCCAAGGAGATAATTCATCGGGGTATGTTCTGACAAGATTATTGATGGTTTTCTTAACATCTTGGAGCTCCTCCTCCAATGGACTATACGTACTATCAGTACCAACATGTTTTGAAGGTGGCAACCTTATATTTTCTTCAGGCAACAAGACACCGGGCTCTTCATTTCTTCTAGAGCTTGAATGTTCCAGCTCAATACACCGAACTTCTTTACAAAGATCCTCAAAATTATCACCACCATCAAGAGTAATCTCGTCAGCACATTGCTCTGGATCTGATCCAATATACGTAGGACTACAAATTGAAAGTGGAGGAGATGTATCATCAGACACAATTTGGTCTTCCGGTTTTTCCAAAAACTGCTGGTTAGTGCTACTGCATTCTTTAGAATATTGAGATGCAAGGAACTTTGAGAAGCCAAAATCTAGGGTTTGATCAGCAACATTCGATGAAGCCGATATTGAGAGCTCATTTTCATGTGCATTTGGCACATGGGAAGCAGGAGGGGAACTGAACTCTGCCTGAAAAAGGAGAAGCCATATTTGTTAGAGCATAAACATCAACATATAATTGGGAAGTTAAAAATAACAATGCCAAATATCCATATTTAAAAAAAAAAAACAATGCCAAATACCCATAGCCTTGAAGCTTGGTCATCTCCTACTTCTCGAAGCAGATCCTCAAGCCGAGACTGAGCAAGATCTCGTTGCTGACTTAGCTCTTTTATCTCATTCACCATCTGCATAACACAATAGGCCAGGTGATCCTTGTTTAGAGCAAAAGATACTTCCACTATGAATATAGAAATAAATTCTATCACTTATGGAGTAATCCTTGTTTATACACTCACATATGTAATGTTTTGTTAATCTGAGCCTAGCTTATGCTAACAAATGAGCAAGATTAATAAAGATTCAATCAGTGTTTAATGGGAAAACGGTAATAACTAAGGTGGGTTTTAGTCATTTTTGTCATTTTACTTTGAGATTACAAGAAATTACACAAGTGCCATCAAAATTTGATGACAAAAGAATCCTCTACTCAAATCCATCATCCCATGATCAACACCATCCCTTTTAGAAATCTATTTTCACTTCCATTTCACCAATATGATGCTGAGATCCCATATCCTGAAGCTTCATCCCTCTCTCTAAATTTTCATATTGGTGACAGTGATAGCATGATTGCACTAAAACCCCAATTCAAAAGCAATCTTGACTGAATTTAGTCTTCAATTTAACTCGTTGCAAGGGTGACACGGTCATAAATCAACAGTCTGTTCGAGGATAAAAGCTATAACTCGAAGCGATCTTGAATGTATGGATGATAAAGTCACCAGATATACCAGCGAATTTGCCTTATAATTGGCTTTTTGATAATCAGAAGCAATGGATCTTTACCAGCTCTTGGTGTGGGGAGATAGAGAGGCAAGTGGAGTGGACTTTCATGATAAATCCTTTTTTTTTTTTTTGAAATGGCAAATAATAATGAAAAAAAGGGGGGGCCCCGAGAAGGGAAAACCCAAGAATACAGAAAGAAAAAAGAAACAGAAAAAAGAGCACAACGCAGAGGACACCTCAAGGAGGAAGATGATCAAACCATCTCAAAAAATCGCTCCCCCCCACCCCTCTCCTAGCCAACAAATCCGCCTTCTCATTTGCGGACCTCCAAACATGGTTCAATTCAATATTTGATTCCGTGATTGTTTCCTCCATTTCATCAAAAAGAGCCAAGAATCTCCAAGGAGGAACTACCTCACCCTTCAACCATCGGATCACATTTAGAGAATCCCCTTCAACAATTAAGTTCTTCAAACAATTAAGTTCTTCAAACTTTCATGATAAATCCTACTTTTCAATTGTTAGATATATAGAAAGGAAACCAATTCAATGTTGGTTTGTGAGAGAGAGAGCTTACAATTGGAAGAATACGAAAAGAACCCTCCTTGGGCGAAGGGTATTTTTTTAATCAAATTTGATGGCACTTCCGTACATTTTCAATAACCACAAAGTTAAAGTGACAAAATTACTAAAAGTAACCTTAATTATTACAGTTTTCCAGTAGTCAAAGTTAAATTTTTCTCATTTGGTAACATGAGCTACATTAGTCTCGTTAACAGAATCATAGATTATTTGTGTGTGTGTGTGTGTGTGTGTGTGTGTGTGTGTGTGTGTGTGTGTGTGTGTGTGTGTGTGTTTGTTAAATGCATTGATGCCTTCTTTCAAGTTAAATCTCATGGTTTGTTTAACAGTGTAAAGTGTGTACATGTATAGCAGACAGTTGTGATATGCCTGAATGCATATATGTAATGGTGCATATGAATGTGATTTCCGTTATATGTATCGCACACGGTTGTTATATGCATGAATGCATACATGTAATGGCGCATATGCATGGGTATTGAGTCTACATACAATTGTGCGGCACACTAATATATGTTCTAGCCAACCAACCTATGAAGGATTACATAAATGATATGATATAGTGCGCAGCATGTCCTAGCATATAATGCATGAATTGGTTTCTAAAGGTGCATGTATCCGTGTAAGCATGGTTTAAATTTTGACTGAAACCGAAACTAGCTGAAGCCGAAATTTCGGCTGAAATGTACTTTTTACCAAACCTTTGGCCGAAATTACCGAAATTTTGGCACAAGGTTGAAATTTGTTTTTTTTTACCATATTTTGGCTGAAATTTCAGTTTCGGCCATGTCCAAAACCGAAATTTTAAACCTCGTGTGTAAGCATGTGCATATGTATTCACAAGTTGAATAAGAAGCTAGTCCATAACCTTCTGAATTTGAACATCTTTCTCTCTCAATAATGCCTCAGAATCATTTGTGGCAGAAACTGCTCCTGGAGTTCTCAGTTCACTCTCCAGTCTAGCCAATTCTTTTTGCAAATGCTTTACCAATGCCTTATCAGACATTACTACGTTGACCTGTGCACTCGTAGCAACTTGTTTTGCACAACTTGCAAATAATAGCGTATTTCTGGATTGCTCGATATGGCTTCGGGCAGGGCTCATTGTGCATATGATGGCAGTTCTAGCATTGCCTCCAAGTGAAGGTTGCAGAATTCGTGTTAGCTTTGAATCTCTATAAGGAACATGTCCATTTCTTCCTTTGCTGCATCAAGTAATACAGTATATGAATATTGTAATAAATATCAACCAAGAGTTTGGACCATTAAAAAAAAAATCAACCAAGAGTTTGGAAAAACATAGTAATCGTTCCCATTTACTAAAAAGTTAAATGTGTATTGGAGAACAGAAAACGGAAACATAAAAATGATATTTGTTCAGTTAAAAAAAACAATATTTGCCAAACAGAAACACATTATTTTTACAGGGATCCATAAAATACATTATGAGATGAGGTCTTGCTCAATTTAATATGATAGCCTTCAATGCAGCCAACTACTTATGATAGACAAAATGGTGCCCCTAAAAACTTCACCAACTAGGAAGCATTAGATTTCATATCCTAAAACAAAGGTCCATATCAACAATGGTTTAGTTTATCTCCAGAATGTCCTGCTGTTAGCATACCATGGCTATATGGAGTGGAGGAAACACAGCTTCGGATAGTTCTGCCAATCATGGATTACATAGTTTCATTTTCAAGAAAAATTTGGTTTGCAGGGCCTTCCTCTCTTAATTTTATTAATTTTATTCTTATATTTTATTTGATATTAATGAATTATGATTGTTCAAAAACAGTCTGACTTCTTGATTGAAGTACTGGGGATGGCTAAAATGTAAAGCATGTAGTTGCAACACAATTGCAGGACAAACTAAGAAGGTGACATTATTCTCCATTCCTAAGTGTTGAAGTATAAAAGATTAAATAACGCCATCTCCAACAGCTTAAGCTTTTGAAGTAATTGCTTGTTTCACATGGTATCAGAGCCAAAGGTCCTGGGTTCAAACCTCCTGGATAGCAAAAATCCACATGCAATGGGCAAACACAAAAGACTGTCCACGTGTGCCACGTGTAGGCCAAACCCAAAAGAGGGCCACACATGAGGGGGAGTGTTTTTTAAGTATAAACGGTTAAATAACGCCATCTCCAACAGCTTAAGCTTTTGGAGCAATTGCTTGTTTCACACCAAGAATTAAATAGACCAAGTCCCATGCCATAGAAATTTTAAGGTCAAGTCGACTTGCAGGTACTTTGAATTTGTATTGGTAGTCTTGGACATATTCTCCTATCATTTTTGACAAACTTCACATGCTTTTTCTTTCCATATTTGATTACATCCATCCACTGCAAAGAAAGTTGGAGTGGCATCCATATCCTCTTTCCCTATTAAATTTCTTTCTTCTCCATTCATGAAGTAACAAGGTGGAAAACTGGAGAACATGTGAGTGGAAGTCTATGACCCATAGCATTAAGAATAACATATTTTTAACTTGTCAACAACTAGGCAGCTGCATCCTGGTGGATGAGAGGTCTGGTGCTTTTCCTGGGCATTAGGCATAGTTTTAAGTTACAACAAAAACCAACATGAAATGACGAAATAGGAAGTCTATGACCCAGAGCATTGAGAATGACATATTTTTAACTTGTAAGCAACTCGGCAACTGCTTCCTGGTGGATGGAGGTCTGGTGCTTTCCCTGGGCATTAGGCATAGTTTTAAATTACTGCAAAAACCAACACGAAATGACGAAATATTTTTGTTCCCATCCCCCATTGAAAAACATACCGAAATGGAAACGCATAGCAAAACAAAACGGTAATAGTGGTATACTATACCAGTATGTGTTATATAATTATATTTATATTAATTGCGTGTGAAATGTGGTATGTACTAAATTATTAGACATGTGAGACAACATATGCTACTCATTGTTGTTAAAATTGTACGATTTACGATTTGAATCGTACGATTCAAATTGAATCATGGGTTGAACGATCCAAATCTGAAGAAGAATCGTTTCTCGTAAAAATCGTACTATTCAAGTACGATTCGACATTGATTCATGCGATTTTTACGATTCTTTTTACAATTTTACGATTCTGTCTGTTTTGGGGCCTGGGGGGTATGTTGTGCTACCTGTGTGCTATCTTATTAATAGATTTATTATTCTTGTCATTTTCCTACCTCATCGTTTCACGTTCCTCCTCGTATCTTTAGATGTGCTTGTTTTTCTCAAGTGTTGAATCCACGTCTAGATAATCTATTTCCTCGTGCTATCAAATGTATTTTGCTTGGATATTCGCATACACGGGAGGGATGTGAGTGCTTTGGTCCAACTTTTCGTAAATTGCATATAAGTGCTGATGCCACTTTCTTTGAAAACAGACCTTATTTTTCTGTTGAAGGTGATGTTCTTGATACTGAGTTATTTTCTTTGTCATACACAACCTCATATCTTGTTCCACTATCAGTTGCTATTGAAGACTCTCCTGTTACTCCTACTAGTGCTAACAAACCACTTAAAGTGTGTACGGGCAGGATTATGACCAGCGAGGTACAAAATCCAGCAGTTCAACACTCTATGCTATTGCCAACCTCTGAAGAGCATTCTACTTCCCATTCTCTTCCTTGAGAGTTAGATTTGCATATTGTTGTTCGAAAAGATAAGCATACTTGTACCTGACACTCAATTGCATAGTTTGTTTCGTTTGATCATCCGTGTTCATTGTATCACAAGCATGGTTTAAATTTCGGTTTCGGTACCGGTTTCGGACCCCTGAAATTTCGAAATTTCAGTTGAAATCCAGTACAACAAAGAAAAGACTATTTTATTTAATATTAAATTTTGGTCGAAATTTCGGAGAAATATTAAATTAATTTTTAAAAAAAAACAGGTTTTTTGGGTGAAATTTCAGAAATATTGAAATTTCGGCCGAAATAAAATACCGTTTCGGGTTTTCGTCATTTCGGTGTCGGTCGAAATCCGAAATTTCGGTCCAAAATTTTGGGTTTCGGTCAAAATTTAAAACCATGATCACAAGTTCTCCTGGTCTCTTTTGTCCGTGTAAATTAATACAACCTGTTAGAGAATAAAATCAGATCTCTCAAGATCTTAGATTGATTAGTCATAGTTTAGGCAAACCGATTTGATTAGGTAACTAGATTAGATTATGTTTATCTCTTTCCCTTCTTATCACTATCTCTTTCTATGTTTATCCCTATGAGTGTTCTATATAAACACTCTTTGGGCTCTTTGTAATGTAACCAAGAATTAGTGAAACATCCTAAATTTGTCATGGTATCAGAGCGGGTCGATCTGACTCGGGCTTGAGCACAACACACGGAGTTCTTGTTCTCCGGCGGACGGCTGATCTCGCCGTCCGCCGGGCCGCTGTTAATCCCATCACAATCCTAGTCACGGCAGCAAATCCAAACCCCTGTTCTCTCACCTTCTTTTTTTTTACCTTCTCGTATCCCATCTCCAAGCGCATCTTCTTACATTTCTCCTTTGCCTGGCCGGACATAGCTTTTGTCTAAACTTCCACTGTTGTCATTCCCGGACACCATTGATCCACACACTTCTTCTGCCGCTGCACTACTTCAAGCCACAGTATTCTAACAACCGCTTTTGAAGGGTGCTATTCATTTGGGTGATGGTGATTGGAGATAAGATTTTACATGAGGCTATAAAGTGGTTGATGAGGCTATAAAGGGTGCTATTCATTTGAAAGTGGTTGGTGAGTAATTGGTTCTTGGGTCTTGGAACCCCCATTTGTGTCGGTGTCATTAGAGAAGAGGGTTGAAATTACTAACCCCCATTTTTATCTCCCCACACCCTTCTTCCATGTTTCGCCCAAAACAGCAACTCCCAAACTTGATCCCTACCCCCCTTTCTTCCATCTCAGGAAAAATAGCATCCCCGTCATCTTGATCCTAGTTAGCTTCCATACTTACCTTTATTTTATAGAATCCCTCTTACTTTGATCACCCCTACTTAGTCCTCAATGAAATATCTCATCTCCTTTTGATATTGGCACTCCTTGCTTCTATTTTTTTCAAAAGTGTCTTCCCTTTGCTTTTTCTTAGCCCCCATTGTTTTCTTGGAAACCATCTTAAAACCCCAAAATTGATAATCATAGCCTCATATTTGATATGTGCACACTCTTTTTCTCGTCTTGTTTAAAGTTTCGTTTTGTCGTTGCCGCCATGACATTAGTTGTTCGCTCATCTTAATTCTCTTTTCTTCCAAATCTTCATTTCTTATTTCAGTTGAGGTACCTCTTCGAGGTGCGTGCATGAAATTGATCGCTCTACTCAGTTGAGGGGCCTCGATTCTTTGAGGTTCGTGCCTGAGAGAGTTAAATTTCATGAGGATCGGTACTTGCCGACCCTTGATGTCTTGCCCATTGAGGCCCATTCTCGCCCATTGAGGCTTTCTTTTGCCCGCTGAGGCATTGGTCCATAGTGACCCACTCTTATAATGGTCGGTATTCCAAAACTGGCCTATGATGACTCGCCCATCGAGGCTTGAGTTCTGTTCCCACTTCGTGGCTCATCTTCCAAGCGACACATTCTTCGGCAAAAGGCATCGATCATCATCTTCACCATCAGCATTATACAACATCTTCAACGGACATCGGCCATTAATATTCAAAAGTGTGCATCAAATTGGGTTACTTATTGGGGAATTTTTTGGGAACTTTTATTGTAATCAAACATATGTCGATTTTTCAATCCACATATGTTTGAGGGGGCATGTTAGAGAATAAAATCAGATCTCTCAAGATCTTAGATTGATTAGTCATAGTTTAGGCAAACCGATTTGATTAGGTAACTAGATTAGATTATGTTTATCTCTTTCCCTTCTTATCACTATCTCTTTCTATGTTTATCCATATGAGTGTTCTATATAAACACCCACATATTCTAACATGCCCCCTCAAACGTATATGGATTGAAAATCGATATACGTTCAATCGATATACGTTTGACAACAATTAAAAAAATAATTCCCAATACAATAGAATTCCCCAAATTAAAAATGTAATCAAAATCAACCGATTTGATGCACACTTCCAAAAGTCTATGATGAAGATCCTCTGATGAAGACTGATGTTGCCGCTTTGATCATTGATGATGGTTGCGAAGAAGATGCCGCTTGTTGATGTGTCACGAAGAGGGCTTAAAAGCCAATAGATCATAGCCTCAAAGGGGGTAGATGATACTCAAGCCTTGATGGGCGAGTAGAAATGGGTCACTATGGACCAATGCCAGAATGGGCAAGAAATGGTGCCGGAATGGGCAAGAATGAGCCTCGATGGGTAAGATAGCATGGGTCGGCTTTGAATACCGATCCTCATGGAACTAAAAATCCTCCTTCAGGCACGCACTTCAAAATGAATGAAGCACCTCAACTGAAATGAGTCAATATTTCAGGCACGCACCTAAAGAAAGGTACCTCAACTGAAATAAGACAAAGAAGAAGGATAAAAAGAAAAGAAAAATGAAAATTAGCGACAACAAGCGACTTGAAAGCTAACGGCAAATATCAACAAGAAAAGTATGTCATCCGATTAGATTTTAAGAAGTGCAAGAAATGTTTTTCTTTCTTTCTTTTTTCTTTCTTTTTTTTTTTTTTTGGCTGGGGGTTTTGCAAATAAAAAATCGGGTGAGAGTTGCTTGAAGTGATGAGACAAGCCATGGGAGACATATTAAAAGAGGGGCGTCTCTATCAATTTTTGAGTTGGAAAAGGAGGTAGGTGGTGTACTGTTTTGATGAAGAAAGAAGAAAGGGTTGTGATGCTATAAATAACAGAGATTGAGTTTGCAATAAGACCAGAGTTGAAACTTTCCTCCAAATAATACCCATTGGTTATGTGTAGAGACCAACAGTATCGAGAATGAAAATAATGACTTTAGATGTAGATTCGAGGCGAGGATCGTGGCAGCCATGGGTGCTATGTAGAAAAATGAATCTGTAACTTGGGTTTAACAATCTACTTACTCGGTGAAATAAAGTAATAGATAGTAATAGATAAATCAAGCAAAAAGGATAGAAAAATATATATCAAGTCATCAAGAGATTGAAGGGGACCGGGCGGACGGCGGCTGCCGCCCGCCCCGCAACGAAATTGTAACTGTTGAGTCAAGCCAAAAGGTCGGATCAACCCGCTTTGATACCATGTCAAATTCTAGAGATTTCACTAAACTTGGATACATTTACAAGAGGATCAATGTGTGCTTATATAGAGCATGTTAACTTACCAACTTCTCCAATAGCTTAAGCTGTTAGAGAAAGGCGTTATTTATCTTTTGTACTTTAAAACTCCCCTGCACGTGTGGCCCACTTGGCAAACACGTGGCACATGTGCTCTCACTTTGGACCGACCATCGCATGTGGATTTTTGCTATTAGGGAGGTTTGAACTTGAGACCTTTGACTCTGATACCATGTTAACTTACCAACTTCTCCAGAAGCTTAAGTTATTGGAGAAAGTTGGTAAGTTAACATGGTATCAGAGCCAAAGGTCTCGAGTTCAAACCTCCCGGATAGCAAAAATCCACATGCGATGGTCAGCTCAAAGTGGGGCCACATGTGCCACGTGTTTGCCAAGTGGGCCACACGTGCGGGGGAGTGTTAAAGTATAAAAGATATATAACGCCTTTCTCCAATAGCTTAAGCTATTGGAGAAGTTGGTAAGTTAACATGGTTGCAGCAAGTTGCAATGTTTGCGGCTATGATTAGTGCATCTCTAGTGCATGTTGCTTTGCACAAAGGAACGGGATATGCTTTCTGTTGTGGCGGAGTTGGAAAGGGCTTGAATGTTAGCACACCAAGTTGGAAATGCTAAGTTGCGGATGTCTTTGAATCTAACACTTTGAAAGTCCATTAGTCAGCCGAAGAAGAGCTGAAATTGCGTGGGTATGTTCCTTTCGGTGGACTCTCCCTTATTCTACTTGAGTCGCGCAACAGAGGCGCGATGGCTTGGAAAGATTAGTACCATCAGTGTTTGTTCAAGCATTGCTCAATGGATTTGCTTGAAGCTTGATACAGTGTCAGAGCTGCAACCATCAGCGAACAGGTTGGCATCTTTCAGTGACCCACCGACATGTTAGATCGGAAGTGGCAGTTGGGGAGTTGTGAATGCTCCATTGCAGTGTTGGCTAAACATTGATATGTTAGCATATGGCCTTAAGGGCTTGCTATGACAAAGGGTTGGCTGCTGGCATAAGCCTTCCCCTATCAGATGAGGTGTTGAACGTGTCGGCACCAAAGCGCTCATCGAAGCGAATTTGCTTGCTCAGTGTGATGGCATAACCATTTTGACGAACCAGCAGACATGCTTAGGATGAAGAGCTGGTCAATGACTGAAGTACTTTTATGGCAGTTCACAATTACAATCGAGCATGCATGATGCTCTTCTCAAAAAGACCTTGGAACGAACGCCAAGGCCGCTTAGATTTGATAATGGGTTTGCTGTGCTGATATGGGACTGTGTGGTGAGCTCAGATGGCATATGGGCAGACTGTGTTGGTATGGGACGACATGGTATGTTTGTGTGTTTCTTGCTGCTTTAGAATCTCTTTGTTTGTCGAAACTGAAAGGACAACTCAATCTGAATGATGGAATATTTGGCTGGTTAGCAGTGTGAGTACTAGCCGCAAGTGCCAAGGAGACCATTTGTGGCATAAGGGTTGATTGTTTAAATCAAGTACTATGGTGTTGAACTGAAGCAGGCAAGACTAAGCGTCGCAGTTGGGAATGTGATCGGTTCCCCATATGATCATGCACCTGGAAGGGTAGCAGGTGCGTCACGTTGATTGATCCCAACAGGGGATTCTTGGCCTCAGGAGGAGGCGAGACTGATGTGGTGGTCTCTTTGCTTGGGAGTGCTTGTGGACTCCGTGGTTGGCTTGCACTTTGCGGGTGGCAAGTGCTGCACTTGGCCGAAAGTAGAAGTGGTGGCACGTTCAGGGAGAGAAGAAGGGGTGCAAGTTGGCCATTTCGGAAGACCACTCCAAAGGAAGCTCGAGTGTAGCTAAGGAGGAACTTGAGAGTTGCTTGAGGAAAGGATTCAAGTTTGGTCGCTCTGCCCTTATGGAGTTTGATGGAGTGCTCAGAACCATCATCACCGGTTGTAGGTGAGCCAAAACCTTCCGTGCCGAAAGTGACGGCACGCTATCCGGTTGTAGGTGAGCCAAAACCTTCCGTGCTGAAAGTGATGGTACGCTATCCGGTTGTAGGTGAGCCAAAACCTTCCGTGCCGAAAGTGATGGCACGCTATCCGGTTGTAAGTAAGCCAAAACCTTCCGTGCCGAAAGTGATGGCACGCTATCCGGTTGTAGGTTGTCCAAAATCTTCCACAGCGTTTGTAGGCACCGTCAGAAAACCTTCGCCTAGTTTGATGGAGTCCGAGAAAACCATCGTTGTTGAAGATAACTCCAGCAGAGCTATAAAGCAGTGATTGGCAGAACTTGAGGCAGTGTGGTATGCAGTAGAAGTCAGAATGCGCTGATTGTTGAAGTACCAGTAGTAGCTGTTTTCAAGATTGAGAAGTCATTGCTATTGTGGAACTGAGCTTCACAGAGCGCTCAGTGTCGACGAGGGCGTCGACGTTATCAGGTGGGGGAGTGTCATGGGGAAACAGTTCAGGACACAACCGGTATTAAAATCCAACGTCGCTCGTCTCGTTGCGTCTTGGAAAGTCGTTGTTTATAGCACCTTTGGTCGCCACTCGCCGCTAAGTGGGTTGGTTGGCCAAACTCTATAAGAGGAGTTGACCCCGGGACTTGCTGACTCCTCCCCCGTTAGGCCCAGCAGGTGTGGGCAGAAACCTTGGCGGCTTGCTCATGGGTTGCAAGAGGACTTGCTTGTGCATCTGTCGCACACAGCAGGAAATCATACTTCAACTCGTAGGCGTGCTCTGAGGGAGCTTTGGGTGCGGACTGCGAGCTATCCATAGGGATGCTCCAGTTTCTTTGGTCGAGGATGGGGGCCAAAGACAGTGCATGTTGGGTTGGGTTCCCACATGCATTGCGCGTACGGACCGGTGCAGGGGGCTACCTATACTGTTTGCCCTTCTGCACCGCGGTACGTCCGATGGGTAGGCCATTCTCTAGGTCTTCCATGGGTTCGTGCCGGGGCGACTTCGGTTGCCCTCGCGAGGTGTACACCTTGCGGATCAGTCCATGGGGCATCTTGCTCCTTGGATGACCAAGCCCCAGCACTTGGCGGATTGGTGCGTGGCATCGTCATGCCTCGTACTCGATGGACTTTGCATTAGGCCCCAAGGCCTTATGTTCGATGTACTCGTGATGCAGGCTGATCATGAGTGTGGGTATCTAGAAGCGCATGCCACGATCTGAGCCAAGTAGCCTGTTGAACAGCTTAGAGTTTGTGTGCACATTCGAAGCATCAAGGGGTGTTGGCGTGTAGGGCCTTTAAAGCCTTGCACGATTGAAAGCTTGCCCTAGCATTTGTGCATGTTGGGGAGCCGCACGGGTTATTCCGTTGCTCAAATATTTGGCCCGTGACAGTTGGTATCAGAGCTGGTTGTGAATCAAGAGTTTTTCAAGGAGCTCTGATACCATGTTAACTTACCAACTTCTCCAATAGCTTAAGCTTTTGGAGAAGTTGGTTAGTTAACAAAGCACTTACATGATAAACATGGAATGGAATCAAGATAATTCTAGAAGGAAATAATCCTAATCAAATCTACTTTCCTAATCTCTATTGCTTGCCTCTTCTAATCCACTTGCCTAATTTATCTAGTTGCCTCGTTTACCCAACTTACATAATCTACCTCCAAGATGATCCAACGGTGAGATCTTAACCCAATCTAACCGTTCGATCCCACATATTCTAACTCAACCTATTAGAAAGCTTTGTCCCATCCAGTATGGAAGAAGAGATAGAAGCAATATGCTTTCTTCATACTTGGGAGTTGACTTCACCAACTATGAGGACAGAGGTTGTTGGCTGCCGCTGGATGTTTGCAATCAAGTATCAACCTAATGACACTATAGAGCAGCTGAAGGAACAGTTGGTTGCAAAAGGGTTATACTTATACCCAAACCTATGGTGTGGATCTGTGGATTACTTCAAGATATACTCCCCAGTTGCTTGCTTAAACTAGGTCCAAGCAAGGTTTTAAATTTCAGTTTCGATATCGATTTCGGACCCCACTGAAATCTGAAATTTCGGGCCGAAATTTGGTATTTCGTCTCAAAATGTCGGACCGAATTTCCGAAATTTTGTAGCATTTCTTCCTTTTTTTAAAGAAAATGACATTTTCTCAAAATTTTGGACAAAAGTTATCGAAATTTCCGAAATTTCGGCAGAAATTTGGTATTTCGCGAAATTCCAAATTTCAGGAAATTTCGGTTTCGGTCCCCACCGAAATCCAAAATTTCGGATTTCGGCCGAAATTTAAAACCATGGGTCCGTGTACTTATATCAACTGAGTTAATAAGTATTGCTTGTTATTTTAGTTCCACATTAAAATGTGCTTTTGTAAGGAGATCTGAGTGAGGCTGTGTTTAAGGAGCAATCACTCGGGCCCAAAATCTTAATACGACACCGATTCAAGGTACTTGTACTTCCGGTGTCGGTCTCGGCCGAAATCTAAAATTTCCTATGATTTGTGGACACGGACACCGACCCCCCCCCTCCAAAAAAAAAAAAAAATAGAAACGGGGACACAGCTAAAATAGAAAGTACATATGATATAACAGCAAACGTTAGTTAAAGAAGATCTAAAAAAAAGTTATATAGAGTTGATAATAAAAGATATAAACACCATATGCAATAATAAAACATAATGTCACACTTGAGACCGCACAAAAACATGTCAACACGCCCCACTTTAAGTCTAACACTCATAGCAGTACATTTAAAAGTGTCCACCGGAGTGTCGACACGGGAGGACACGCGTGTCGTGTCGGATACGGCAGGACGCGTGTATCAGCAATAACTTCAAAGTGTCGGCTAAATCATAGGAAATTTCGAATTTCGGCCGAAATTTTAAACCTTGAATCCACAAATCACATTGTTCGCAAATTTTCTAATGGATGTTGACTTGAAAGTGTATACGTAAGAAAAAATAAAAAAGATTGGCACCTTAGCTTTCGAATAACAGTTCCCAGAGTGAGCAAACTGCGATTTATGTGGCAACCTTCTTTCAATCGTGTACCAGCCGATAAGGCTTGGGATGCACGCTCACTCCCTGCTAGATCAATGAAATTCTGTTGACAAAACCAACACAAGTTACTAAACATTTTCGTTTTCATTCAAGCCTAGAATCATCAGAAAAAAATTAATTTAATTTTCAACTCAAGGAAAAATAATTAGTTATTTCATACCACAGTAGCAGCAAGGGTGCTTGAGTTGTCCTTGCCCAAAAACTCACGAGCAGAACTTTCAATTGTCTGCAGGAATCCATCAATGAATGGCAAATAAGATGAAAGATTTCTCAATTGATGCTTTCAAAACTACATCAAAAGCAACCTTTCCAATTAAAGGGATACACACCAGTCGGAGAATTTGATGAGATCTGGAACTTGTTTCATTCAAGGAAGTCTCCCCTATCTGTCTTTGAGCTGCAAGAATACAGTATATATGGATAAATATAATGCCAACATCAACTAAAAGACGTGCTATTAAAGAAAATTTTCACCTTCACATATCGATAGGAGCTCCTTCAGATGGATGAAATCCCTGAGAGTTTCCTCTGTAAGTTTCTCTACAATAGTCCCTCTCTATCAACATGAATACCATCAGCAATGTAGCACGCAACAAAATACACTCCTCAAAAAGAAACAACATTAAGAACAATCAATATTAACCTCCGGGTCATCTAGAAGTCTGAGTGGAGTGCTGTCTGTACTGAGTAGATCCCTGACAGCCTCATTGTATATCTCCATTGCTGAGAACCTCAAAACAAATGCTCTTTCCTCGTGCTACAAGAGGAATGAAGTACTTGTTGGTAACACATGGTTCTTAGTGCAAATTGGCAAACAAGGGGATCTAAAACAATGTTGGTTACCCTCTGTATATAGTCATATATGTCTGCTACACTGTGCTCGGTTATTCCAGTCATGGTAAAGGTCTTTCCACTGCTAGTTTGCCCGTAAGCAAAAATGCTTGCTGCAGAATGAATTCATAGGTGAATGTGTACTTAACTTTTTTTTTCTCTTGTTAATGGAGTACTACTGAATGAAGTTCAATTAGAAGGCAGAGACAAGACCAGCACACTCACAATTAATACCACTGACGACTGAAATAGCAACTTCCTTGGCTGCCTCCTCATACACTTGTTTCGTGGAGCTCTCACACCGGAAAACTCTGTCTATCATAAAAAAAATGAAATAAAGATCAGAATGATTTCTAGAATTAGCTGAGAGCCAAACAGGATAACCATTATACAACACTTGAACAGTAACGTTGAAATCCAAAACCCACTAGATAAAGACTGGATCGATTACAAAAATCTGTAACTGATTGAACAGTCTTTACTAACTTAAATAAAGAAGAAATTTAGCACAAGTCCACAGCAACTGGCAGAGAATGGCGCACGATTATATTTGCAAGACTTGAAAAAAAAAGAAAAAATTGCAAAAATCTGTAACTGATTGAACAGTCTTTACTTAAATAATGAAGAGATTCAGCATAATTCCACACCAATTGGCAGACAAAGGCCCAAGATTGTATTTAGCAAAGCTTGAGAAAGGGTAAAAAAACCGAGAAAGGCGAAAAAACAGAGGAGGGTATGGCTCCTATGCAACATATAGAAAATCAAAAACCGTAGAAAAGTAAGACCCAGTTGTGGAAAAGGCTTGCCAAGCAAGAGAAACGCACTGTTTCGCTTTGTCAACTATTTGAAACACTAGATCAAGGGAATTATTGTCTCTACTATCATCAAAATTCCTCACAGAAATTCACATACATTAGGCAGAGAAAGATCTGAAATTCAGTTATCACACATTACAGAAAACAACCAAAAACTCAAAGATGATGCAAATAATACATCAACCCTCACCAAATGTATACGCTGTTGGGAACATGGAGCGCTCAGGGAGTCTGTTCCTGAATATAATTGTGTTATCATTGATGCATTCCCAATCCGAAACATCGTTCCTCGCAATCTCATTCTCATTAAGAGGCCTCAATCTAACAGAAACCAAAATCCTCTCCTCATTTGTGTTTGCATTTTCAGTCCCATTTGCCGCCTGCGTATTCTCCCATCGACCCAATTCGTCCCCACTAATCGCACCCATTTCTCACACAAATCCCCCCTAATTCCTCCAAAATTGATAAGGAAACAATGAAATCACACCATAGAAAACAGACATCTCTCTCTCTCTCTCTCTCTCTCTCTCTCTCTCTCTCTCTCTCTACCAAGAAAAAGGAGACAGTTTGGTTGTTAAAAACAAGGTTGCTGGTCTAATCATGGGTCTAATCATGGGTTAATGCTAATGATACGTAGCTAAAAAAATTAAAAACTAAAAAGCTAGATCGCCTGTCTTTTTCTATCCTATTTTAATTGATGGGCGGCGGTTTGGATGTCAGATTAACGGTGTTTTCTGTATTCTAATGGCGGTGAAGGTTTGGATTTTTCTAGAAAATGGTCCCCTCATTACAGACTGTCCCTTTCTCCCTTCTCTTAATCTGAAATCTCCACCAGTTTTGAAATGAAATGTCTCACTAAAGAAGCAAACAACATCAGAAAAGTCAAATTTTCTAGACTTTTTGTAAAAAAATTCTGAAAAAAAAAAAGTAGAAAGAATTTGAAATCTCTAGGTATTAAATAGGGCATTTAAATTAAAATAACCTCATGGATATTCTATTTGTAAATCTATGAATCTCAAGATCTTACGAAAAAAAAAAGAGAGTCGGAAGAAGAAAAATAACCGTCTCTCTGTCTCTCTCTCTCTAGAATTTTGGATTTAATTAGCTACAGCGTCAACATCTATCACGGGCGAGGTGGGTGTACCCGTTTCCTTTTCGAGTGAAGGAGAGCCCTTGGAATATAACTGCCCTTGACAATAATAGGGACAAAAGGGTAAAATTAATGGGGGGTGCTAATATCAAAACACGTGGATGAGGATATTCTCTTGTATTTTACTAATTCTTTTGTGAATATGCGCGACCATGTATACTTTATCGAGTTTAGCACTGATAACGGGATCCCGTTTTGTGGAAAACAACGGGCATCAACCATTAGTGCCACGTCGACTAAACGACAAAGTAAGAGGCTCTAATCCGTATGAATGGAACGGTTGAATGATGCTAAACTCTTCGATTCAATAAGTTTCCATTTAAAATCATCACATGGTTCTCATTTTGACGCACAGCCTATCTATAACAGGAGAATTTATATGGTGGATGACAATGCATGCACGTGCAGCCCAAAATACAGTGGGGCCACATTGTTTGGATGATCCAAACCATTCATTTGCTGGGCCTTGACGTTTAAAATTGACAGCACAGAAACAA
This sequence comes from Tasmannia lanceolata, assembly GCF_043159265.1. Lineage (NCBI taxonomy): Eukaryota > Viridiplantae > Streptophyta > Magnoliopsida > Canellales > Winteraceae > Tasmannia > Tasmannia lanceolata. Next base: position 6,532,007 of record NW_027518688.1, on the reverse strand, counting down.
TGTGGGCCCCGGCTTCACTTGTATGCACGGTATAATTTCTGCTAAAACAAACCAAAAAAAAAATGAATATGCTCATAACCTGCCCTCATTTTTGGACAGTTCTCCTAATCAAACGGCTAGGATCATCTTATGGTCACTAGGTCACCAGACAATCATTGCCCAATTAGACTAATATATATTAATGTAATTACTAATAATTACATTCAATAACTGTATATGTAATAACTAAAGTCTGATTAGATTACGAGCATAATTATTTTGATATAAAACTTTAGTAAAGTTCGAAACACACATAATTACAAAGAGTAAACAGTTCATGCGCTCGAGCTCAGATAGCTTATCTGCGCTTAAGAAACAAGGGTGGACCCACATTTTTTGAGTGATCTTAAGCATTCATTTGAAATGCCCCATCATGGATGGGGTGTGTACCAAAACTCAGCTCCATTGTCAATTTGTGAGTGATAAAATGAACAGATATTGTTTGTCCATAAATCTACGCATTTTTTCAACCCCACAAATGAAAGGGTTAGGTTGATCCAATGGAACTGATTTTTGGTACACACCCCATACATGATGGGGCATTTCAAATGAATGCTTAGGATCATCCAAAAAATGGGGGCCCACCGAGTTCCCTGCACTTGAGCGCAGATAAGCTTATCTACGCTCGCTTATCTGCGCTCGTGTGCAGAAACCCTTTCCTCAATTACAAATTTTATTATGCCAAAAATCTTAAATTATGTTTATTCCATAGGTTGCATCTCACCGAGGCATCAAATCTGATTCCAATATGCACATCTAATGATGACGAGTAAAGAAGAGCATGCTTAGAAAATCATGAGAATGGATAAAGAATGTAGGCTTAGATGGTCACATTGTACTTGTTTGGACTGCACAAAGCATAATAGAAGAACTCTAAAAAAATTCAAGGAATAGGCTCTTATTAATTTTCGGGCTAACAGACGTCAAGTGGATGTAATCATCATCACCCACTTCCCACTTCCCACTGCCCAACCTTGATTGGATGATCTTATCCACTCGATCCATTATTAGGCCTCGGTTATTAGTGGTTGGTTTGTGTATTCTATTAGAAATTCATTCTCAAGAAAACAGGACCATGTCGGTCGACTGACTCGACTCTTGGCATTCCATCGTATTAATTGTTTCGGCTAGACCTATACGTCCCACCAACTTTGATCGTTAGGGTTCATTAGCTTGGGTCATTTTCGTTTTGGATTTTGAGAAAAAATTGATTATTGTGTTTAATTTTGAGTCAAATAATCACCTTTAGACAATGTTGGAAGTTTGGAACGTTGCCTTATTTCCACACATCCACTCTTCTAAAGCGCAGCCAATATTAGTAGTACACCAACGCAGAGCGGACAAAAATTACTAATATAAGGAAGAAAAGCAAACTCATAAGAAAAAATATCTGTCAAGAACCCAAAGTCCGAGTTTTAATTCAACCCAGTTTACATAACCATATAAGAAAAGAAAAGAAACATTAGATAAAAGGCAAAGGGAATCACGAATAAAACATGATGAAAATCCAAAACAGCTTATCATAAGTTGGATTTGGGTAAAACGCCTTTTTAACCGCCACATGAATGGCATTCTAATGTTTTTGAGGATGCCTGCAATAAACTAAGAACTAAATTAACTTGCTTCTCTTGGCTTAGCATCAGTGTATCTGATTTATACATATGCATTAGAAAAGCTGTTTTTCAATATTTTTCATAATTGCCATTCATATTTTACATGGTTGTTTAACTGTGTCTACTTGATATTAAGTAGACATTATCAAGATATAAAGGGCAGTAGTAAATCGACCCCCATCTCTCTCTCTCTGCACTACCCTGTATGGGGTCGATTTAAGATATCGGTCGGGGGGTTCGATTTATCACTGCGCGATATAAATAGTAGACATGTACCTATTGCAATAATCATAACTAGATGATTGAGAAGTCTAAAATTTTGGAATTTCTGTCCAGAATTTCGAACGGGAGTACCAAATTTCGACCGAAATTTCAATTTTCCGAATATTTGAAACGGTTACCGAAACCAAAATTTTAAACCATGCATCCGATCTTGTCCCTCTAACTCTGATGGTGGCTCATGGCAAACGGTTTTTAAGATAAAGGGAAAAGTGTTCCCTTTCCTCCCTACCATGCCCGGCCATAGATCTCCCTCCATCCTCAAAGGCCTCATCAATGGGAAATTTCATCCTCGATTAGGGCAAATTTCAATCCCTTTGTAATTGGTGTTTTTTTTTTTTGGGGGGGCTTAGTTAGTTGCTTGGCTAATGTCCTAGGCTAGTGGTTGTTTGTGCCCTGTTTTTTTTGGGCCTTTTTGCTGGTTTGTTTCCCCCTCATGTCATTTAGGAGGTTGCTTTCAAACTTCATGTATATCTTTTTTTTTATCAAATATATCTGGTAGGGGGGTCTTGCCTAACCCTAGCTTACCCATAAAAAAATAAAAATAAAAAGCTGCCTACATATAGTTCTTGGACTATTTCAGAAAATTAAATTGAGTTAACTACTACATTAGTTTAAATAGTCCATCCTCTTGCTGTGTCTTCTCTGGCAGAAATCCGTGTAAGCAACATCCTATTGAACAACATTTTTCATGTAACACTTTATATTAAATGTGGTGGATTTTTTTAAGCTATCTATTGGGGTAACAATCGGATTAACAGGCCGACATGTGGCGCCGAAGTGTTCGGAGGCCCATGGATACTTAAAGGCAGCCATAGCAGAGAGCTCATTTCACCCCTCTTCCAGGAGTCCTAAATCGAACCATAAAAGACAACTTTGCTGGCAGCAAGGAAAAATATGGAAACCGATTTCGTGGGGAAACCGGCCAATTACAAGGACTCCAAGAACAACAAGTTTCCTAAATTAGGAGGACTCTATGATGTGGATCACGGCTCACCTAGGCGTCCAGGATTGACAACAAAAGGCAAGAAGGAATGAGGTGCCGAAGTAGAAGATTGGCATGAATCAATGGTGAGGATTTGATCCGATGGTAAGAGAATCAAGGCATGAAGAGTGATAGTAGAAAAGTGGTAAATAGCTATGTGCAAGTTTGAGGGGACTATGTACATATGGAATGCTACGAGGCATGCCATGTGTCGAAGTGGGGGACCACATTGGTGGGCACTTGTCAACACCATAGAGGAGCACTAATAAGGAGGTGATAAGTGTCCTGATGTGGGGACCACTTTTTGAAGCTTCATGGCTTCCTCGACTCCCTATCTTTAGAGCATGAAAGAAAACTAGAAGGAGGATTGTGCCATTAAAGAACAACCTGAATTACCCAACAAGATTGGTCCTACTACTGGAAAGGAAGAGAAAATGTGCTTGATACCTACATTCTCCTTCCCCCGGACCTTACACTCGTCCTCAATCACTCAATACCCAGAAAGAACCCGTAGTTGAGCTTGGCAACTTAGTTATCCTCGCCATTATCTTGCTGTTTTATTTATCTGGTTGAGTTAGAACCTGACTTGGGTGTCGAAGTGGTTGTTCGGGACCAAGCCCGGACCCCCTGATCCCTTTTATTTGTGGTTGTAGATTTCCAGCGAAGATTCTCTACCAGCCGCACGATCACTAATCCCGATTTTAACATCATCAAGGATATGCACGGATCGAAGTATAATTCAAGATCATCTGATGGGAGCAGATTTTGGCACCAACAAGTGTTTGACGAGATTGACATACTCTGCCAAAGTTTATATCCTTTTTTTCTTGGCCAATGATGAAAATTCCATTTTATTGATTGAAGACCATGTTTCTTGCTTTCCTATGCTATAAATCCCATTTTTTGGTTGCTTCCTTTAGTTCTCCCGGCTCCCGGCCATTTACAGGCAATTCCTAAACTAGGAATTCCAGTTCCATCTCTGGTTAGAAGAATTGCGGAAGAGAATCAAGAAAGACAAACACCCCCGGCCTCCTGGTCCCGTAAGATTCCATTATTTGCAATCTTTTGTATTGCATTCAGGCTGTATACTCATACGTGCAGGCATTTGTTTTAAATAGACAGTGGGGCCGAAATCATTCTATGCCGAACCGTTCATTTGCTCAGCACCAACATAATAGTCCCTGCCCTGAAAATCATCTTAATAGGATGATCCTAACTCTCTAATCAGGCTACAATATGACATCCTTCTACAGATTGGAGGGTCAGGATCATTCTATAAAGATGATTTTCGAGGCACGACCTAATTGCATTGGGCCCAACAAATAAATGGTTTGGATCATTGAATAATGTGGGCCTCACTTTAAAATAAAAATAAAAATATGCGCATATATGAAAGATAGAGAATTTATATAGTTGACGGTGGTGCATGCGTGTGCGGGCCAAAAATGGGTCCAACATTAATTGGATGATCCAAACCATTCATTTGTTAGGACCTGACGTAGATAGGGTGTGCCCAGAAAATCTTCTTCATCGCATGTTCCTGACAGCCCGATCCATTGGTGTTTCTATAATATGCTGTCCATTTTAAACCTCCTGGAGGATGATCCTATGGAGAATTTTTTTTGGGGTAAACCTTATTTACATCGGGCCCAACAAATGAATAGTTAACTCAAATAATGTGGGCCCGCGGTATTTTTTGGGCACATGCGTGCACAGCCGTCCACATAATTTCTCATGAAAGAAATATGAAACCGTCCTAAGTGTGCCGCTTGAAATCAGTCCATTCACATTTGTGTGAATGTGTGAATGGCTGAGATTAAAAAGAACCTGTTCTATAGTCAGATGAATCTCAGCCATTCACCCTTAACTCCTCATTCAAGGGTATTGAAAGAGGAGTCTTCCCTAAAGTCTAAATCTAAACCTATCCTAGCCATCAATCATTAGGTCCCACACAGGGACATGTAAGTACAATCAAGACCGTTGATCTTGTAGAACATCATAAAGGAGCCCACTGTATACCTCTTTGGTATTCTTGAAGAAGAATAAACGTTGGAATTAACAAGAGAGGAAGAAGAACTGCTATGCAAAATATAAGAAATAGTAAAAGCACTGTAGAAACTGAAACACTATAGCAGAACAGCGGATGCACAAAGAAAACGTAAATAGGCACTCTGTGCAAAAGAAAACGTTGAAAGAAGCACTCTAATTCTTATTCACGTCAAAACCAGTATATATACAATTGCAGTTTGAATAATAGAATGACTTTAATTGGATACCTAATACTAGCTATCTCTAGTATTAGGACTAGCAACGGGGCGGGTCGGAACCGGATGTTGGGGTCCCCTACCCCTTCCCCTCTGCGGGGATGGTGGGGAATTCCCCTCCCCTCCCCGCGGGGAATATCTAATCCCCTTCCCCTCCCCGCATCCTTCGGGGACAAAATCCCCACCCCGCCCCAACATCACCCCCTCTTTAGTCATTGATACACTAATGCTGGGTGTTCCTAATCAACTTGATGCAATTTCAATATATAAAAATGTTATAAACTAACAATCGATAGGCTAGCTGTTAATTAAATTAGCAAGAGATTGGTATAAAGAGTTTGTCTTCTCTTCTTTATATATTGATTGAAATGCTGGGCAGCAACGAACGTCCAGATTTCATTTGTTTGCAGTGTTTTTTTACTTAAAGATTTAATAAGAGAGGGCAGATCCATATTCGGTATTTGTGTGTGGACGATGGATGGATGGACCCATTGGACCGACAGTAGCTGTTGTTGGATGATGGGATTTCCGCACATTGCTAATTGAATTCAATCCAACTTCAATTTTAGATCAAGTGGTATCATAGCCTGCCACTTAGAGTACCCAACATCCAAACCCCATTTTGGATTATTAATTTTGGGAAATGTTATGAGCACTACTGTATTCTGATGATCGCACTCCTGACTTTATTAAAAGTAAGGTATGGCCCGCACCATAGGATGATCCAAACCGTCCATTAGATGGTGCACACCCTAAATAAGTTGCGCCCAAAAAATCATTTCCTTAGGTTGATCCTAAGCCTCCGATCTGTAGAGGTACTGAATGATCCTATTCCTCTATAGATCGGAGGGTTAGGATCAACCTATGGAAATGATTTTTGGGGCACAACCTATTTAGGGTGTGCCCCATCTAATGGACGGTTTGGATCATCGTATGGGGCGGGCCATACCATACTTTAATAATAAAATGCAATTTATTTTGGTTACTGATGTTGGCACTACGATTTTTTTATAATTGCATACACTCACTCACTCAGCTTGTCTTTATTATTTCAACATCTGTCAAAAGGTTATTATAGTTCCCAAAATGCTCTCAGAAGCTAATTAAAAGGAAAAGACAAGCTAAGTCTATGTTTGGGGGAATCTTGTAGCTGATCCACAGAGTTTCTAGTAGTTTTCCTAAAAAAAAACACTTAAAAATATACAAAAAAATGGCATTGATTAACGGGGCGAGGCGGGGCGGGGCGGGGAGGGGACAACTCCATCCCCTTCCACTTCCCCTCCCCGCACCAGGAAATTTTTAAAATCCCCTTCCCCTTACCCTTCCCCTCTCAAATCGGGGAATCCCCGCTTTTTCGGGTGAAATTGCCAGCCCTATCTAGTATCCTATAAGAATAAAAACACTTCATTCAAATCTTAGAAACTCCATGTAAACACAAAACTCCTACTAGGCTATCCTAGTTGCTTTTAGATAAATCATAAAACAAACAAACTCTAAAACAAAAGGACTCTTTATAGTCGGTGGTGAATACTCGTTCACACCCACATGGTTCGAATCCCATTACAGAACGGACATCCCATCAATAAGATTAAAGCTCACAAAACTCAACAGTCCATGATCATCCGATCTGACTCGTGCTCTCCGATGAGAGATCCACCGAAACGCGTAGCACCTGTGAGATTAAAAAAACTCATTGATAGTTCCCATCACTTTCCTCCCAGTCAAAGGTCACATAAGATCGTACAAGAAGGTCCAAACATGTAGAACACGTCACTAGAAATTTCAAGATTTCTTTGTAAACCGACTCTTACGCCTTACCGACCTTCTTCCTTTAAATTTCACCAGTGGCTCTTTGGCGTAAAGTCATAGGTTCGCTCCCCAGTGACCAGCGTTCGAATCCACACCTTGTTTACCCGATGCGCATGGTTTCCGGGTGATTGCGCGCATCGTAGGGAAAAAGTCCTACCCCCTTCGGGGGTGGGGACACCCTTCGTTACCAAAAATAAAAATAAACGCATGCGTTTCATTAATTTGCCACGGACTTTCCCAACAAAGCAAACTTCAACTTAAAGTCATCTTTTCTATATAAAGCTTGTAGGGAATTGGCAAAGCTACAGTCCAAGAGTTAATAGCATTCCTTTTTCTTGCCATTGCAATATTGCTTTCTGTTGTGGGATTTTGTTTTAATAAACACACCACCCTTTTGTTCTTTCTTTATTCCCCCATGACAAATCCGACTGATTTATGTGCTGCATTCTTTCACAATATTGCTTCTACTACAACTGTTTCCACCACCAAATCACCCCACAAGCGATGGAGAACGGCTTTTGCTACTCTCTATTCCTACCGAGTTATGCTCCATTTGTTATTTGATAAGAAGAAACAAATTTTCTCTAGAAATTCTCGCAATCCATCTTACACTACTCTCAATATCCAAGCCTATGACTACGAAGATGACGATATAAATGGCGAAGGATCATTGGGTTCTATTACCCAAAAAACTCTCACCAAGATCATCAAGGAAAAGGACTTGAATTTTCTTCGTGGATTTGGGGGAGTTGAAGGAGTCACCGTGGCTTTGGAAACAGACGCAGAGAAAGGGATCTCTTGCGAGCCCACCGATCTTGATCGGAGACGCTATGTGTTTGGTTCAAACACGTACAAAAAGCCGCCTATAAAAGGCTTCTTCTTCTTTGCCTTCGAAGCTTTCAAAGATAGTATTATTCTCATCCTTTTAGGTTGTGCTACTCTCTCCCTTGTGTTTGGAATCAAGGAACATGGCTTGAAAGAAGGATGGTACGACGGAGGAAGCATATTTATCGCTGTCTTTTTAGTCGTGGCAGTCACCGGCATTAGTAATTACCGGCAAGCGAGGCAGTTCGATAAACTATCGAAGAAGAGTGATGATATTGGAGTGGATGTCATACGAAATGGCCGGCGGCAGCAGAGCTCGATCTTTGAAATAGTAGTGGGTGATGTGGTATGCTTAAAGATCGGTGATCAAATTCCGGCCGACGGATTGTTCTTGACTGGCCACTCCTTGCAGGTAATGTGAAACAACCAATCACTCCAAAGTTCAAGGCCTTGTTCGTTTACAACTATGGAAATCAACTATGAGTCCAAAAAATCAAAGTTAGGTTTGATTTCGAGCCCAATAATTGCTTTTTGACTCACAATCGGTTGCCATAATCTTAGGCCCCGATTGTTTGAGATTGTGAGTATTTTTTAGCCCAATAATTGGTTTTGGACTCGCATTCGGTTTCTATAAGTTTAGTCCCTGTTTGTTTGAGATTGTGAGTACAGAGTGAGCAGGCCTAAAACGATTACTGGACTCAAGATTACATTTAATTTTGAGTCCAATAATTGGTTCAGCCCGACAATTAATTTGTTGTCACATTCTCAAGCGAACAGGGCCAGAGTTGTTATTTAATTATTTATACTTCAACACGCCCTCGGGCCAGAGTTGTTATTTAATTATTTATACTTCAACGTGCCCTCACGTGTGGCCCATGAGTATAGAGTGTAGGGCCCAAACAAGATTTCTGGACTCATGATTACGTTTAATTTTGAGTCTAATAATCGGTAATCGGTTGTCACAATCTCAAACGTACAGGGCCAGAGTTGTTATTTAATTCTTTATACTTCAACACTCTCCCTCACCTGTCGCCCATGAGTACCGAGTGTGGGGCCCCAAAAAGATTACTGGACTCCAGATTACGTTTAATGTTGAGTCTAATTTTCGGTTTGGGCCCCACAATTGGTTGTCACAATCTCAAATGAACGGGGATCTATACTTCAACACTCTCCTTCACATGTGGCCCCTCTTATTGGGTTAGCCATACATGTAGATTTTTAATATTAAGGAGTTGTTGGGTTTTGAACCTAGGACTTGCCCTGAGGCAATGGCTATGTTATCATGTGAAACAAACAATTACTCCAAAATAGTTGGTGTAATTTAATCATTTATACTTCTACAGGTGGACGAATCGAGCATGACGGGGGAGAGCGATCATGTGATTGTCGATGCAGGACGGAATCCATTTCTGTTCTCTGGCACCAAGGTGGCTGACGGGTATGCCCAGATGCTTGTCCTCTCAGTCGGGATGAACACTACATGGGGCGAGATGATGAGTACAATAAGCTCTAATTCAGACGAGCAGACACCATTACAAGCTCGTCTTGATAAGCTCACTTCTTACATAGGAAAGGTTGGTTTAGCCGTCGCTTTTCTTGTTCTCAGTGTGTTGCTGGTTCGATACTTCACGGGAAACACAGAAGATGAGAATGGTAATCGGGAGTTCACTGCAAAAAATACGAAGATCAGCGATGTGATGAATTCGATGGGAAGTATTTTTGCTGCGGCAGTTACTATTGTAGTTGTGGCAATTCCTGAAGGTTTGCCATTGGCAGTTACTCTCACTCTTGCTTATTCGATGAAGAGAATGATGGCTGATCAGGCCATGGTTAGGAAACTCTCTGCTTGTGAAACCATGGGCTCTGCAACCACCATTTGTACTGACAAGACTGGAACACTAACAATGAACCAGATGAAGGTGACTAAGTTTTGGCTCGGTGAGGAATTAATCGAGGAAAAGCCGTCTCTAATAGACAGGATTGTTCTCGAATTGATGCACCAAGGAGTTGGTCTGAACACAACTGGTAGTGTTTATACACCTAATTCAGTTTCAGTGCCTGAGTTTTCTGGTAGTCCAACGGAGAAAGCGATTCTTTCTTGGGCTGTGTTGGACTTGGGCATGGATGTAGAGGATTTGAAGCGAGCTTCTACCATTTTACATGTTGAAGCCTTCAATTCAGAGAAGAAAAGGAGTGGCGTTTCGATTAGGAAGAACGGTGAGAACTTTACCCATGTGCATTGGAAAGGAGCCGCCGAGATGATACTTGCAATGTGTTCGAATTACTTTGACATTGACGGGTCTTTGAAAGGATTGGACAACCAGAAAAGGAGCAAATTTGAGCAAATCATCGAAGGTATGGCAGCGCAGAGTCTACGATGTATTGCTTTTGCTCATAAGAAGATCATAGAAGAAGAAGAAATTGAAGTTGAAGATGAAGGAAAGCTCAAAGAACTCCCAGAAAATGGCTTGACATTGTTAGGCCTAGTGGGCTTGAAGGACCCATGTCGGACCGGGGTGAGACAAGCGGTGGAAGCCTGCAGAAATGCCGGAGTTAGCATCAAAATGATAACTGGGGATAACATATTCACGGCGAGAGCCATAGCCGTTGAGTGTGGAATTCTCAACCATGATCAAGATTTAAATGGAGCAGTGGTGGAGGGACAAGAATTTCGAAACTACTCTGCGGAAAAGAGAATGGAAATGGTAGATAAGATATGCGTGATGGCGAGGTCCTCCCCCTTTGACAAGCTTCTCATGGTGCAATGCCTAAAACAAAAAGGAGAAGTAGTTGCCGTCACTGGAGATGGCACGAACGACGCCCTGGCATTGAAAGAAGCCGACATTGGGCTTTCAATGGGAATTCAGGGCACCGAAGTGGCCAAAGAGAGCTCGGACATTGTCATATTGGATGACAATTTTGCTTCAATTACCACAGTTTTAAGCTGGGGGAGGTGTATTTATAACAACATTCAAAAGTTTATCCAGTTCCAACTCACAGTCAATGTTGCAGCTCTGGTTATAAACTTCATCGCAGTCATTTTTTCAGGAAAAGTTCCTCTGACAGCAGTCCAACTTCTATGGGTGAACTTGATTATGGACACATTAGGAGCTCTAGCTCTAGCAACCGAGAGACCCACAAAAGATCTAATGGAGAAGAAACCAATTGGTAGAACAGAACCACTTATAACTAGTATCATGTGGAGGAACCTTATAGCTCAAGCTCTATATCAAATTGCAGTTCTACTGATTCTACAGTTCAAGGGAGGATCCATCTTTAATGTGGACAAAGGGGTTAATAACACGTTGATCTTCAACACGTTTGTTCTTTGCCAAATTTTCAATGAGTTCAATGCGAGGAAGCTTGAGAAGAAGAATGTATTTAAAGGGATTCATAAGAACAGATTGTTTCTTGGAATTATAGGGATAACTCTGGTTTTGCAAGTGGTGATGGTGGAGTTCTTGAAGAGGTTTGCTGATACAGAGAGATTGAGTTGGGGACAGTGGGGTGCTTGTATTGGACTTGCGGCAGTTTCTTGGCCAATTGGTTGGATTGTCAAGTTCATCCCAATCTCTGATAGACCGCTGTCTGACCTTCTAAAGCGTGTTAGAGATTCAAAATGCTAGTTAAGAGTAGATTCATTTCATTGTTATTTAGTTCTTTTAAAAAATGTATTTCAGTATTCCCTACAAATTCCATAATAAGTGCTTTTTTTTAGCTGCTCTATTTTGTCAATGTATTTACTAACTAGATATTAATGGATTATTTGATAAAAGATGTTGATGTAAATCATGGATTTTCCAATCTAATGCTGTATTAATTTATTCCCATTCTTAGGATTAGATTGGATTCCATAGTGATATATTCGCCCCTTTCAGAATTCTAGAGAAGAGAGGGATAATTGAGTTTCTGGTCTTTTATTCGTATTGTACATGAAGATTTTTTTAACATTCTTTTTATGCTCTCATGACTCCTCTTCCATTCTTTGAATATAAATTGTTTTCTCCATTTTATTTGATTTCCTTCACTAGCTCTTCCTACCACAAAGAGCATGACATTACCGGATTCACCTTTCTTTACGGGCCGAATCGTAGAGCCTCGATTACAATGAAGAACTAAGAATGAAGAAAGCTCAAAACCTCTTGATAGGTGGATTTTACAATGATGGAAGCTCACAATCTCTCTAAAATATTACAATGTAGAAGCCCTATTGAGATCTTCTTCAAAATGATATATGCAAATTCAAAGCTCTTCGAAGAAATTAGTGGATTTGAAAGTTTTGGCTCAAAGAAGATTTTTAATATTTCCAAAAGTCTTTGAATCCGTGATAAAACATCATATTTATAGGCCACAATGATTCCTCAATGTTTGGGGGTAGTTTGGGCAAGAAAAGATAAAAAAGAGGTAAAAAAACCAACGAGTCGTTATGCCCCAACGACTAGTTTCTCGCGCAATGGCTGTAGCTCATGGAGGGTTTGGTCGACCGCTGCATGGCTTCTGGAATTTTAAAAAACAGATCTTTTAGTGTCCCGGTCGATCGACCGCCAGCCGGTCTACCGCGGCTGCAACAAACAGTTTTTGGCCGCGATGTTATAAAATTCATATCTTACCCGTTTCTTATTGGATTTTAACGCTCTTATACTTGATTTGAATGGAAATGATGAGATCTATCTATTAAAAATATTTAAAAAAATATTTGAAAAAGTTTTGGATAAATTAAACTAAAAATAAGCTGTTGTCCACTATGTAAGTGCCAATTTTGATGTCATTCACTTTTCAACTTAACTTAGCACTTGAGATTTGGGTATTTAGGATATAGCCTTTTGTTTTAAGAATGTTTAGGACCTTTGAAAATAATTTTTCATGAAATACAATTGGGTCTCAAGGGTGGTTTTGAAAAAGGTATGAAAAACTCTTTGAAATGCAAAACCACATGAAAAAGATCTCCAATACAATCTAGAAAGTTAAACTAATTAGCACCTTGATCATATTGGCTTCAAAGGTCTTTCTTGGGCTCTTGGGCTTGGAAGAGAACACTTAAAGTGCTTTGATCCATGTCTCTCTCTTTCTTGAATGGATCTTCACTTTGAATGCATGAGTAGGTCACCAATGCTTGTTCATCTTCAAGCTTCTTTTGGCATTGTGCAAGGCATGCTTGTGGGATATTTAATTTAAGCTCTTGATTTGACATCTTCCAAGGATGATGTCATCGTTGTGTACAAGCTCTCTTAGTTCCTTTGTGCACGTTGATCCTTAAGCCATGTATTGTGTTGTATTGTGTTAATGGCGATATGACATGTGAAGTTACTATCTAAGGCACAACACTCTAAGGCAACACATTAGTCCATACAGACTAATCAATTTGAGTTTGCTAGTATCAAAATAACAAGGTAAAGCTGATTAGTTGAACCCATGGGCTAACAACCTCCCCCTTTTTCATGATGGCAAACCAAATTGATTAGGAGGCAGGAGACATCAAAAGAATAGACAAATAAGCATCAAATGATAGAAGCATTGAAGTATTACTCCCCCTCACTATATGCATAAGTGTAATATGATAATAAAAAGCAAACAATGCATATAGACTATGGACTACCTAATCAATTTCATAATTCTCTCCCTTTTGGCAACAACAAAAAATGAGGTTTTATAAGAGAAATCTCAAAATATAATGCCAAGATTTACAATGAGCACTCCCACTATCTATTTATCATGCATATAAGATGCTCAATATGAGAAATACATGATAAGAGTAAAGCAACCACGAAAATTTAAGCAATCACCCATTTTTTTATGTATGTAGAGATTTATAGTTTAGTGAAATGCAAGTGTGGCAACCCAAGATGGGAGGTGAATTGGTTAATTAGAAATTTTAGCTTAATTAGGTGTGAAGGTTAAAATCAATTTGCCAATTTTAAGCTATTTATATCAAACCCTAGTTCAAGTAATCAAGATAACACAATTATGATTTAGATATATCTTATCATTTATATTTTCTAACCCTTGTTCAATAAAAACATAAACACAAGAAATGTTAGAATTTATCAATCACCACAAAGAGGTAAGAGAAGAGGAAGGAGACCACACAAAGATTTATAGTGGTTCGGTCACTAACGGACCTACTACACTACCCAAGTACTTGGTCTTTCCTTGGAATTTCTCCACTAATGTTGAAAGCTTTACACATGCATTCTCTACCTCCGTGGGGACAAACCCTCTAGCTCTGGATTCACCTTTCTTAATGGGCCGAATCGAAGACCCTCTTACAATCAAGCTTCTTCTTAAGGCCGAAGCGGAAACCCCTCTCACAACTACTAGATTCACCTTTCTTATCAGGCCGAATCAGAGACCCTCAATACAAAGAAGAACAAATAAAGAAAAACTCTCTTTAGCCTCTTGACAGGCTTGATACAAAGATAATAGCTCTCAAAACTCTCCAAAAGATAACACAAATGAAAGCCCTATGGAGATCTTCTTCAAAATGAAATATGCAAGTTCAAAGCTCTTTGAAGAAATTAATGGATTTGAAGGTTTAAGCTCAAGTAAAGTTTTCAATAAGTCCAAAAGTCTCTTAATCCATGATAGAACAACATATTTATAGCCCACAATGATTCATGACCATTTGGGGGTAGTTTGGGCAAGAAAAGAAAAGAAAAGGGTAAAAAAAGCAACTAGCCGTTATGCCCCAACGGCTAGTTTCTTGCTCCGTGGCGGTCGACCTCTGAGTGTCATCTGGAATTCTAAAAAACCAAAAATTGACTGCGGCGGTCGACTGGCCCGATCGACCGCGGCTGCAAAAACAGTTTCTGGCCACGATCTTCTAAAATTCATATCTCACTCGTTTCTTATCGGATTTTGATGTTCTTATTATACTCTACGGACATGAGAAAAATGAGAGCTATCTGTTATAAATATTTTTAAAAATATTTGAAAATGTTTTGAACCATTTAAATCAGTTTTAAGCTGCTGTTTTCACAATTTAAGTGCTAATGTCATTCATTTTCATTTGTAAACTTTGGTTAACACTTGGGCTTTTGTTCTTGGGCTATGGACTTTTGTTTTAATAACATTAAGGACCTTTGAAAATAATTTTATGTGAAATAAAAATAGATTTCAAGGTTGGTTTTGAAAGAGGATTGAAAAACACTTTAAAGTGCAAAACCAATTGAAAAAGATCTCCAATACAATCTATAAAGTTAAACTATTTAGCACCTTGATCGTATTGGTTTCAAAGGTCTTTCTTGGGGTTTTAGCTTGTAAGTGAACACTTGAGAATGCTTTGGTATATGTGACTTCTCTTCTTGAATGAATCTTCACTTTTGAGGCATGAGAAAGTCACCAACACTTTGTTCAACTTCAAGCTCCTCTTGGCATGTGCTAGGCATGCTTGTGGGATCCTCAACTTGAGCTCTATGCTTGGACATCTTCCAAAGATGGTTCCTCCAATGTGTGCAAGCTCTTTGGTCTATTGTGCATGTTGATCCGCAAGCCATGTGTTGTGTTGAGTTGTGTAGTGGCGATATGACATGTCAAGTTCCTGTCTAAGGCACAACACTCAAAGACAACACATTAGTCCATAAAGACTAATCAATTTGGGTTTGCTAGCATCAAAAAAATAAAGAAAAGATGAATGATTGAACCCATGGGAACCATTGGGCTTACATTCTCCGCCTTTTTTATGATGGCAAATAAAAATCGATTAGGAGGCAGGAGATATCAAAATGATAAATAAATAGACATCAATTGATATAATAATAGAGCATAGCTCCCCCTCACTATATGCACATGTGTAATAAATAAATGTAAAGCAAGTGATGCATATAAGTTATGGACTGCCTAATCAATTCTAAAAATTCTCTCCCTTTTGGTAGCAGCAAAAAGGGAGGTTTCAATAGTGAAAGCTCAAACTAATATGCCAAGATGTGCAATAAGCACTCACCCTATCTACGTATCATGAATATGATGTGCTCAAACTGAATAATGCATGATAAGAATGAAAAATCATATGTAAGTAAGATATCCACCCCGTTTTTTTTTTTTTTTTTGAGGTATGCGAGTATAGAAAACTCAAGCACAACTAAAGGGTGTTGAGCAATATAACCATTCTAAACACAACCCTATGAAGTATATGAACACAAAAGATTTGACAGGTAAGCACTCCCCATAAATTTTACTATGCATGAAAATAGATCAATCATGGCATGGCATAACAAGTGAAGTGATTGAGAAGATATGACATTTGACAGTTCTATTAAGAAACTATAATGATTATAAGGTAATCAACTTGAATACACATGATAGGGATAAGGACAAGCAAAAAACATAGAGATATGATTGGAATTTGCAAGATAGTTCTATGTTTGGTCTTATGTAGAGCTATGCAGGATGGGCACAAGAAAATGGTAACAACAAAGTAACCTTGTGGCCCATGAATTATGAATGATATAACATTTTGATCTCTCCTAATACTCAAAGATTTAGCAAGAAGCATTGAGTACAGTGCATGACTAGCAGTTTTTTTTTTGTATTCAATCTAAAAGATTTACATTTTAGCACATCAAATAGGGCAATGGACATTGTGAGCACATCACTATGGTCCATATAAAGATGAGAATAAGACAATTTAGCTCTCCTCCTAAGTATTTGTCATTGGCCTTAGATGAAACGTATAAGGCAAGCACGAAAATACAAAATGGCTAAAGATATGACAATGAGGACATAGCCAAGGAAACTTATCATGAAGATTGGGTACAAATGACTTATAATGCACATGATAAGTAAGAATTCATATGAAACAAGATGATCAATTTGAGCGCAGTCCTATGAAGAAGAGTTCTAGAGAGTTTTCAAACTCTAGAACACGATACTTATCATTGGAAGTGATGATACCATATGAGTTCATCCAAGATAAGTCTAAAGCCTAAAAGGATATGACACTGACACTTAGGCTAAGGTTCTTGTCATAACTGAAAGATGATCTCAGAATGAAAGCATAGGACAAGACCCAACTACACCACAAACGGAGCAATGAGCCTCCAAATGAGTGCTCTTATCATATGGAATGTAATAACCATATCAACCCACATATGATAAGATGGAAGAAGGACAGATATGACATGTAAAGCTCCCCTTTTGTTAAAGACTCATATAGTGTATGAATCTAAATGGCTGTCCAAACTGAGTCACCAAGGGATTTGAAAGTGAACCTAGCAGACCATCCTCCCCCTAACTATGTGCATATATATATATATATATATATATATATATATATATATATATATATCATATGGAACCTAGCAGACCAAACTGAGTCACCAAGGGATTTGGAAGTGAATCTAACGGATCTGCCTTGAATGTGTGTCCATTGCGAACTGCCATTGCCTTGGGATTTGGCCCCACTAATTTTGCCGAATCAACTCTTAGGATCCTTGCATATGACAATACTCGCAAAAATGTGGTTGGGATCCTCATCACCAAGGTCATGTTAGGCGGCAAACAATTCGAGGTTGAATTCCAAGTCATTGATATCAAAGCCTCATTTAATATGCTTATGGGACGTCCCTGGCTACATAAGGAAGGCGTTGTTGCCTCGACTCTCCACCAGAAACTAAAATTTATCAGAAATGGAAAGTTGATCACTGTCAGAGGTGACGAATACCAGAAATAGGATAGATAACAGGAGAAACTTTGATCCTCCCAGTTGCAAAATCAGAAGACTACAACTTGAATGGTTTTGCATTCGACGTTGCTGCTATTTCTTATGAAGAGTCCTCTCATGAGGAGTTGTGTTTACCTTTTGCCATCAATCCTGTGGTTGCCAAGATAATGAGAAAAATGAATTACTTTCCTGGCATGAATCTGGGTTGTGATCCAAGCAAGGCGTCTCACCGGCCCCCAATCAAAGCAAACCATGGAACTTTTGGTCTTGGATATGTACCTACTAAGGAGGAGGAAGAAGCCATGGAAGAATTGTTAAAATTGAGGGAAGAAATCCGCCGCACCAGAGGGGTACTCCCAATGGCTTCATACTCCTTATCGATGAATGGACACTTTGTCAGGGAAGGCGAGACTTCACCATAGTATGGGTTTTTTGAACCATGGTATGACTCGGTGACAGGAATCATGGTGCCTGATCTCAAAATATTCAATGACCTTGCTCTCCCAGCAACAGAAACGTCGATACTTTGTGTTGGGAAAGCTGTGGAGGACTGGTTAGTTTATCTTGAGCCTGGTTTGCTGGATACCTTGTTTGTAGAACATGAACCTACAGTTAATTTGCAAAAGATACCGAGGTTAGAGTTTTCAGATGAAGATGATACAGACAGTGAAGAAGTTCTGGTTGCTGCTATTCAGAATGATTCCACCTTCGCCGAGCCTCAGAGTCATATTGCACCTGCAACAGAAAGTCTTACCAATTGGAGTTTTGATGTTATTCCCACTTATCTTATGTCAAGTCGTGTCAAGTCAGTGTCGGTGCCTGGTCCAGGCGAGTCATTTTCTGATTTTATTTATGATGTGAATCCTGAGCTTTTTCAGGATGAGTCTAGTAATGATGATGTAATTTCTTTCAAGTCAATGAAATCTAATTCTCAGTATGTCTCTGTGTTTGCTTCTGATTTTAATAATGATAACACTCCATCTTCAGACGAGGAAGAAGGGATCGACGAAACTCCCCTTGAGTTGCAGCATATGCTCAAACAAGAGGAGGAGCGCCGAGCCCAGCCTCTTAAAGATGAAATCGAAATCATAAACATTGGAACAGAAGATTTAATACAGGAAATACGAATTGGAAATACTCTATCTCCTGAAGAGCGCGACGAATTAATAAACCTACTTATGAAATATAAAGAAGTTTTTGCCTGGTCCTACAAAGATATGCCCGGATTGAGTGAAGACACCGTCCAACACAAGTTGTCTTTGTTACCAGGAATTAAACCTAAGAAGCAGAAACTAAGGCGAATGAAACCCGAGTGGATCTTGAAAATAGAGGAAGAAATTACTGAGCAGTTGACTGCTGGGTTTCTACAATTAGTGGAATATCCAGAATGGCTTGCAAACATAGTGCCTGTACCAAAGAAAGATGGGAAGGTAAGAATGTGTGTAGATTTCAGGGATTTAAACAAGGCAAGTCCAAAAGATGATTTCCCTCTATCACATATCGATATCCTGGTAGACAATACGGCCGGGCATGAATTACTATATTTCATGGATGTTTCTCCAGTTACAATCAGATTAAGATGGCACCCGACGACATGACTAAGACCTCGTTCATTACACAATGGGGGACCTATTGCTATCGAGTAATGCCATTTGGTCTCAAGAATGCCGGTGCAACATACCAAAGAGCAGCTACAGCCTTACTCCATGACATGATACATAGAGAAGTCGAAGTTTATGTCAATGATATTATTGTGAAAGCCAAGGAAATGAGCGATCATATCCCGAATCTCAAAAGGTTCTTTGAAAGAATACTCAAATATCAGTTGCGTCTGAATTCGAGCAAGTGTGTATTCGGGGTTACATCCGGTAAATTAATGAAATTTATGGTCAGCCAAAGGGGCATAGAGGTAGATCCTCAAAATATTAAGGCTATCCAGGAGATGCCACCACCTAAAACCGAGAAGAAAATTCGAGGATTCCTAGGAAGGATACAGTTCCTAAGACGATTCATTGCTCATTTTACATAAACTTGCGAACCTATCTTTAAGCTCTTAAAGAAAAATGCTTCCAAAGAATGGACAGAGGAATGTCAACAGGCCTTTGAGAAGATAAAGCAAAGTTTGTCTGAACCACCGATATTAGCACCAGTAATACCGGGGCACCCATTGTTGCTTTACTTGTCAGTAACAGAAACCACCATGGGTTGTATGTTAGCACGGCAAGATCCAGAAACCAAGCATGAAAATGCTGTGTATTATCTTGCAAGAAGATGTTGGAATATGAACAGAAGTACACTGTTCTAGAAAAAACCTGCTTAGCCTTGGTTTGAGCTACTTAGCGACTCAGACATTATCTTTTGTCACATAAGGTTCTCCTTTTGTCAAGGATGGATCCTTTGAAGTATCTCTTTGAAAAACCATCCCTGACAGGCAGGACCGCCAGATAGTTATTATTGTTGTCTGAGTTTGACATCACTCATGTAACCTAAAAATCGGTAAATGGACGAGCCATTGCTGAACAATTGGCAAAAGCACCTCGAGAAGAAAGTCAGCCCTTCAAGCTGATGTTCCAAGATGAAGAGATCATGATGATAGAAGATGAATATCCAGAAACTGGTTGGACCCTCTATTTTGATGGAGCAGCAAACCAAACAGGGCAGGGAGTAGGGGCATTGCTTTTGTCACCCCGAAATGAGCATATCCCCCTTGCCGTTAAATTACAATTTAATTGCACCAACAATATGGCAGAGTATGAAGCATGCATTGTTGGACTTGAGGCCGCACTGGCTTTAGGCATAGAGGATCTTGATGTATATGGAGATTCAAAGTTAATCATTAGCCAAACTCAGGGAGAGTGGAGAACCAGAGAAGAAAAGTTACAGCCGTATCATGAATAGTTGGACGTTCTTGTTCAACAATTCCGGTGCAACACTTTTAGTTATTTACCAAGGTTGAAGAATAGATTCGCCGATGCCTTAGCAACATTAGCTTCTATGATTGACATACCTCACAATATGAAGATGAGACCTATCACGGTTCAAGAGCAATGGACTCCTGCATATGTTGATGCTATAGAAATAGCTGCAAGATGTCCCAATGGTAAGCCATGGTATATGGACATAAAGAACTACATCTCAGGCCAGGGGCATCCCGACGAGACCTCGAATAAAGAAAGGAGGACTTTGCAGAGATTGGCAGCTAATTTTGTCATTTGTGGAGGGGAGTTGTATCGATGGTCTTTCGACGGAATTCAACTCTTATGTGTCACTAAAGATCAAGCAGAAGAAATTCTCGCAGATATTCATGAAGGGGTGTGTGGACCTCACATGAATGGAAAGGTGTTGGCAAGGAAGATTCTACTTCTGGGGTACTATTGGCCAACATTAGAAGCAGATTGTCACACGTTTGTGAAGAAATGCTATAAATGTCAGATACATTCGAATCTTATCCATGTACCACCCACCGAATTGAATTCTCTTACTTCTCCTTGGCCGTTTTCGGTGTGGGGAATTGACATTATTGGCAAGATTTATCCCAAGTCGTCTAATGGTCACGAGTACATAGTTGTTGTGATTGATTACTTCACCAAGTGGGTTGAGGCCGCTTCTTATGCAAAGCTTACATCCGCATCAGTTGCTAAATTCATACGCACCAATATCATATGCAGATATGGAATTTCCCATGAATTTATCTCAGATAATGGATCTCATTTCAAGAAGGAAGTAATCACTCTTTGCCAAGAGTTCAAGATTAGGCATCGTAAATCCTCACCTTATCGACCACAGACAAATGGAGCGATAGAAGCTACGAACAAAAATATCAAGGCTATCATTAGCAAAATGTCAGAAACTTATAAGGTTGGTCGAATAAGCTACCGTACGCCTTGTGGGCTTACAGAACATCAATTAGAACTTCAATTGGG
This sequence comes from Tasmannia lanceolata, assembly GCF_043159265.1. NCBI lineage: Eukaryota > Viridiplantae > Streptophyta > Magnoliopsida > Canellales > Winteraceae > Tasmannia > Tasmannia lanceolata. The sequence continues at coordinate 6,510,612 of NW_027518688.1, read as the reverse complement.
GCAACCCCTTACTCTCTTGTTTATGGGATGGAGGCAATGCTACCTGTTGAGATCCGTGTACCTTCGCTCAGAGTGTTGACTGAGGCTAAGTTGCTAGAAAATGAATGGGCAGATGCCAGATATACAGAGTTGAACATGCTAGATGAGAAGAGATTAAAGGCACTTTCCCATGTACAGGGTTACCAGCGCAAAATAGCTCGGGCTTTTAGTAAAAAGGTTAAGATCAGAGATATAGAAGAAGGCAATCTTGTTCTGAAAGAGAACCGAGCACCAGTGTTTGACCCAAGGGGCAAGTTCAAACCTAATTGGTCAGGACCCTACATGGTGGACCAAATCTTACCCGGAAAAGCTATCAAATTCCTTAATTTAAATGGAGAAATATTACCAGAACCAACAAACCTTCATCAACTCAAGAGGTTCTATGCTTGAACACAAGAAGGCCATCTTTTGGCCGAATAAATCCCAAATTCATAACTCAAAATAAATAAATAAATAAATATATATATAACCTTTTGCGAACCCTTTTGAGCCTAAGCAATATTTTCCTTCGAAAACCCATCAAACTAGAGGCATTCGTCCTGAACTACGCAAGACCTGATCCCTGCACTAGAGTATGTAGGCAGCTCGGTCAAACCGAGTTCGGTCGTTTCAAAAGAAGAAATTCAATCATTCCAAAAGAAAGTCTTTCAAAAAAAAGAGAGAAAAAGAAACAAAAAGAGAGAAAGAACAAAAAGAAGAATAATTTACCTTCAAACTAGGGGTATTCGCTCTGAACTACGCATGACCTGATTCCTACACTGGGATACGTAAGCAACCTGGTCACAGGTTCGATCGAAATTTTTGCAAAACCTAAAGCCATTCTTTGAAAAGCCCTACCTCACCTATAAAGTCCTTTTGGTGTTCAAGTAAAGAAAAAAAGAAAAAAGAAAAAAAAGAAAAAAGAAATGGAGCTTGAAGATCCCCTACATTGAAAACCTGAAAAGGCGATCTAGGCAAAATTTAGGATCATTCCCCTGCTAAGTTGAAAACCTGAAAGGGCGGCTTAGGCAAAAGTTAAGGGGGCGGCCTGTTGAGTCGAAAACCTGAAAAGACGATTTAGGCAAAAGTCAAGGCCGAGCGGTCCATCAAGTTAAAAATTAAAAAAGAGAGACTTGGTCGTGGTAAGATTGGGTTCACACCAGAAGAATTACATGGATCTTTAAAATCACAGTAGGTCAGCCAAAAATATCAACAATTCTTGAAACTAGGAGCATTAATTTCTAGCAATCAGAAGGTTGATAGAAAAAATACAGACTGTCTTAAATAATAAGCGAGATGTTTATCAATGGAGAAACATTCTTTAAAAGAGGCTAGCCTAACCCAAAAGAAAATACTGATAAGTCAGAAGCATCATGAGATTACTTGAGTAGTCTTTCTAATTTTGTCATGTCTGTGGTTATATTTTTAGAATTTTTTTTTACAAATTCTATTTTAAGGATTGTTGTAGGGTGCAATCACTCTGAAAACAGGTTCATTAACAGGTTTTGAGAAACTAGGAAAAAGCAGGTCTGTCATGAATGACGAAAGATCTTTGAAGAATGCCTTCTGATAAAAGAATAGAGGAAGGTCAGAATGCCTCAAGCTGGGGCAGGTTGCTAATGAAGTGGCGTCCCAAATTCGGGCCTTGAAAGTCCTTTATTATTTGATATTATTAAATCCTTTGCTTCCAAAGTTATTAGATGGAGATGGAGATTTCTTTTCTGATAATTTCTGTCAAAACTCAAATTATTGTATCTCTTATTCTTTTGAGCATCATACAAATATGATGTCTCATTTCCTTGGAATCTGTATAAATACGGTATTTTATTTTTCCTTAGTCTATTCGAAAATGGTCTCTTATTCTCTTTGAGCACCATACAAATATGATGTCTCATTTCCTTGGAATCCGTATAAATACGGTGTTTCATGGTCTCTGAGTCCATTCGAAAATGGTCTCTTATTCTCTTAGAGTATCTTACAAATATGATGTCTCATTTCCTTAGAGTCCGTATAAATACGGTATTTCATTCTCTCTCAGTTCATTCGAAAATGGTCTCTTATTCTCTTCGAGTCCATACGACTATGGTCTCTCATCCCTTTCGATCCTGCATGAATACAGTATCTCGCTCTTTCTAAGCCCATTTGAAAATGATCTCTGAGCATCATATCAATATGATGTCTCATTTCATTAGAACTGTACAAATACAGTATCTCATCCTTTTTGATTCCATTAAAAAAATGGTCTCTTATTCCTTTTGGGATCCATACAAATATGGTATCTCATTTTCTTTGGGAACTGTACAAATACGGTATCTCATCCTTTCTCGGTCCATTAAAAAATGATCTCTTGTTTTCTCAATGCCATTCGAAAACGGCGTTGCGTCCCTTTCTGACTAGTGAAAATTTTGGCAGTCAGATTGAATCCACTTTTTCCATTATTCTGAACCACCAAACTCAGGGTGTTCAAAGTAAATGATTCTTTTAACTTTTAAATTCTAGGACTTCATCTAGGGTCTTGCATTAGGAAGCATTTAGGTTGCATTACAAGTAGTGAATATTTTTGTTGATTAAAGCTACGCAAAATGGTTCAGTCACTTTTGCTTTGGCATTTGATGACTACGTCATCTCTACCAAAGAGGGGCATCTGTAGACACCCCTATTTTTCTACACTTTAAAAAAGTAAAAGATTCGGTGGTTTGTCAAGTTTCGAGTCCGTATTTCACCAGGATTAGGCATCTGTGCATTTTAGGGTAGATTTCGCCTCATTGAAGGAATTCTGAAGTTGATTCGCGATCCTAAAGGTTTCTAGGGTGTCCTAATGGTATTTAGAAGATGAAAGTTCGAGTTTCCAAGCAAATGAAAAAAACTGTTATTTTTTAGAATTTTCAGTGTTGCCCTCATTTTTGCACTACAGGGGTATTTTAGTCATTCCCGATGTGTCCCGTTTGACCCCCAAGTTGTATTTGAGAAATCTTGAGTGATTTTACGAATTTTGAAAAAGCTGCTATTTTTAGAAACTCTCAGGGGTTTTCCCCAATTTGGGTATATTGGGGGTTGTGTTGGTCATTTCTAGTGTGCCTGAGACTATCTCTAAAGTATGACTGAAGAATCCTCGAAAATCTCAAGTGTTTTAGGAAATTTGGTAGTTTTAGAAATTCATGAGGCTGCCATATTTTCATCATCTTATGGATATTTCAATCATTTCTCATATATCCAAAATCATCTTGAGAGTACGATTGATGAATTATGAGTAATTTCGTAAGATTTGGGAAACCTGCTAAATTTAGATCTCTCAAGATTTTCTCTTAGTCTTGCACTTCGGGGCTATTTTAGACATTTCCAATATGTCATATTTGGTCCCTAAATTGTGTCTAAGAAATCGTGAGTCCGTTCATAAATTTTCAGAAATCTGCCATTTTTGGAATTTCTCAGGTTTTTCCCTAGTCTCACCAAATTCTTACACCTCGGGGTAATTTGGTCTTTTCCTGTGTATTTCTTGTAATTCTTTTGATCCCCGAAATGTGTCTGAGATATTATGAATGATTTCCTGAATTTTGAAAAACCTGCTAAATTTAGAATTTCTCAGGGGTTTCGCTTAATTTGGAAATCCGGTGTTGAGGGCATTTTGGATATTTTCATGGGATACCAAGTGATCCTGCTTGATATTGCTCACCGAAAGGACCCAACTTTAAAGTTTCTATTTTTGAAGTTTGACCACAAAGACTTTTCATTTTTAATTTTTCCCTTTAGGGGTGAACCAATTTGAGGGTATTTGGTCGCATTTGGATGTCTAACGGTCAAATATGAGCATTTTGGTCCGAAAAGTTGTTTTCCAAAAAAAGATGGTTCGATCATGTGTTAGGGATGCACCATAAATGTCAAATGGGTTGGGTCCATATATAGAATGTTGAATTTAGAAAGATTTTACTAAACTTTTACGGAAAAACCCGAAACCCGTGTGAAATGGCCCATTGGGCTAAAGCCCGCAAAGATGGAGCTCATGCGGGTTCACCCACATGGCTAACCCACATGAGTTGGGCACCCAACATTGATGATGTCACAATGATGACATCATATTTGTTAAAAGAAAAATAAAAAGAATAAAAAGAAAAGAAGAAAAGAAGGAAAAGAGGAATGATTGCTTAAAAAGGTTTTTTTTCTAGAGAAGCAATGTGGAATGGGAATAGCATGTCTTGATTGACAAGAAATTAAGATTGTAATCAAATCCAATTTGGAAACAAGAAAGAAAGAAAGCAAGAGGGAAAAATTGGAAACAAGCCAAAGATGTGAGCTCTCACATAGGAAACTACTATTTCTCTCTTAACCATAGCTTTTTGTATAAAAATAAGAGGAAACAACCTTAGGAAGGAGCTGAAAAATTCATCCACCCCCCTCTCCTCTCTCTCCAAGAAAAGAAAAACCCTCCCTTTCTCTAAGTGTGTTTGGTTCATCTCTCTCAAGTCCTCTACACAAAAGGTTCTTGAATTCTTCCTTCTTCTTCCACATATCATACATCAAGGATTATTGGGTCATTCTTTGGGTCTTCTTGAGCGTATAAAAGGGTTGGACAAAGCGTATATCTCTGATCATAAAGTTCGCAAAGATGGAGCTCATGCGGGTTCACCCACATGGCTGGCCCACATGAGTTGGGCGCCCAACCTTGATGATGTCACAATGGTGACATCATATTTATTAAAAGAAAAATAAAAAGAATAAAAAGAAAAGAAGGAAAGAAGGAAAGAAGGAAAAGATGAATGATTGCTTAAAAAGGTTTTTTTCCAGAGAAGCAATGTGGAATGGGAATAGCATGTCTTGATTGACAAGAAATTAAGATTGGAATTAAATCCAATTTGGAAACAAGAAAGAAAGAAAGAAAGCAAGAGGAAAAACTTTGAAACAAGCCAAAGATGGGAGCTCTCACATGGGAAACTACTATTTCTCTCTTAACCCTAGCTTTTTGTATAAAAATAAGAGGAAACAACCTTAGTAAGGAGCTGAAAAATTTGTCCACCCCTCTCTCCTCTCTGTCCAAGAAAAGAAAAACCCTCCATTTCTCTAAGTGTGTTTGGTTCATCTCTCTCAAGTGCTCTACACAAAGGGTTCTTGAATTATTCCTTCTTCTTCTTCTTCAACATATCATACATCAAGGATTATTGGGTCATTCTTTGGGTCTTCTTGAGCGTATAAAAGGGTTGGCCAAAGCGTATATCTCTGATCATCAACCCTAGAGATGAGGATTGCTATCAACGGTAAGGATTCCTCATCTTTGTGAAGTAGAAAAAAAAGCATGCTAGGGTTTTACTTTTGATATATCAAATCAATGAATTTTCCTTTGAAATTCCAGTATGTTATAATATAGATTATAAGTTTTCAAAATATAAAATTTCACCAAAAAATTAATTTTCCTCCATATAAATATTGATTTTCTGTCTTATTTTCTTTGATATGGATTTAAATTGAATTTTCAAAACAAGTGTTTGAAAACATGGGCTTTTTCAAAAACCAATATTTTTTTAGGTTAACAAAAATTTTAAAACTACTGGAAAGTAAGATACTGGACCATGGTTTGACCGCCTCAATTTCCGTTTTATTTTTCGAAAGATAACTTGGCAAAGGGTTATTTCTTGAAGAATAAAATTGAAAACGGGTAAAATCAAGCCCAAATTTCATGAATTTTTTTTTCCAAACCGATTTTAGGATTTTCAGTTCACCCTAAACTTGTCAGATTTTTTTGATATTTTTTAATCCGAATTTAAATTACTTTAAATTCGGCCTATTTTAATAAATACCAAAAGGTTTTGAAAATTGATGAAGCTTTTCAGATTTAAATTTTAAATATTAAGTGAATTTTTCATGGAACAAACTTTTGAAAAAGATGTTTTCTTTACTGTTTTCTAATCGGTTCTCCGTTTTACGTGCCGTAATTCTTTTTCGTATTAAATTAGTGAATTTTTGAAATTTTTCTTTACAAACCAGTAACCTAGGTTACTGGAATGTTAGATAAAAATGTTTAATTGGTTTTGCAAAGTTTTAATATGGGTTTGTAATTTATTTTAATAAATGGGTTTCAATTCCTAGGAAACAAATTCACTTTTTCTATTTACAAATCGATTTGATGGAGGATTTTTAATTTTTAGGTTTTGAAATTTTGGTAGAAAATTTTATAATCTATTATATATCTACTGAAATTTTTCTTTGATTTTAGGATACCATTAGGTTTGCCTTTTAATTATTATTTTTATTTCATCCGATTTGTGTGTGGCTTTTAGTTGGCATCAAATCATTATAAAAATCTTTGAAATTTTTACAGTAGCATAATATCATCATCAACCTTATACTATAAAAGGTTTAGATAATTTGAAGTTCATATGCTATAAGTTTCTTTGTTAATCCATAATCTGACTTGAATTTTGAAAATTCGGAAATTGATAGTAAAACTTAGTTACAATTCATGAAACTCTTCCAGTAAATTACAATCATCCATATCTTATTACTGGAAAAGTTTCAGCTGATTTGGAATTCGATTGCTTAGGATCTCTGTGTAATCCTGTCAATCTGGTCTTAATGTTAATAAATCACAACTTAATAGTAAATCAACACAAAAGTTAGTAAAAATCTCCAAAAAATCTTAACTTTTCATCATGAATTCAATCCCTAACTTATTTGAAACAGAAACCTTAGGGTTCATAGATCTCCCATGTAAATTCGCTATATCGCGATAGTTCAACTGCCGAAATCACATCCATAATCGTATACTAATTGTGATCGATCCTGCATAATTTGAACATGTAAATTATAATATGTTGTTGGCTCCAAGGTCCACTGTTTATGAAAATCCTGAGAAACATGCCAGGCAATAATATACTATAACTTATGTGTTAAATTATATAAGGGTTGAGAGTACTATTCCCTTCCATGGATGCAATCCAAGGCTGAAACTAATCAAGTCCTAGAGCCTTTGGTATTCCATAGAACTTAGGAATCAAATTTTTTTAAAGAATTGAAAATTATTAACTTCGGCAAACTGAATTGATTTAATCCTTGTCCTTGGGACCGTTGGATTACGGTTTCCCATCATAAGAACCTTCAGGGCCCCTTAGGAACATTTACGTCACGTTGTGTCCTAGGTTTTAGAGAGTCCTAGAGTTAGGAGTTCAGCCTCATCACGGCCGTTTGATATGGATAGCAACCGTACCATAGATCTAGTTACACTAGTAACCCAATTTTCCCATAAGACAGGCCTAGTTACCTAGGATGTAGGTTCACCTGCATTAGTCTAAGAGATGTCTTGCACTTAGATAAGATCATATAGTATCTTAGATGATGTTCTAGGATAATAAAATCTTCAACTTGAACTAAATAATCTCTCTTAAACTGTTGAAACAGTCAATCCAGTCTAGATCGGTGTCCTAGATGAGTTAGGCATAAGTATCTTAGTTTAGGTGCACCGAACTACGTCGACTCTGATCCCAGTGAGGCTTGGGTACGTAGGCAACTTGGATGCTTGATGGCATACCAATCACAAGTCGGCCCCACACACAAATGGTGGGGTTTTATATATTAGTTCTTTATAAATTCTTAATTAAAATATGTAGGATTTTCCTCAAATTACCATTTTAGGAGGATATTCACATAGATTGAATCCAAATAAATTAAGAAAATCAAGATAGACATTAGGGAATACATTGAAAATTAGATTTTAGGATGCATGTCACATAGTTCGCACATTAATAAAGAGTTAAATGAGCAATTTTAAAGAAATCCAAGAGAGTTAACTTTTGGAATTGAAGACCGGATTATCGGGCAAGAATGGTGCTCGTGGTGGTAACTCCCCATACCTTCCATTCTCGTAATTAGGTAACGAATCTAAATATCTAGGTGGCGACTCTGTCATTCTCTTTTGCGTGGAATTCGGATTGCTTTAGTAATCCTAAGTTCACGGAGAAGACGAATTAAATCAATAATAAACGGCACACGCCAACCGCGTGGGTACGAGAGACCAAGAGAGAGGGAGGCGGCTCACGGGCCATTCCCCTCTCTCGGGATCGGGTCCCACAAAGCTAAACTAATCTCTGACCCAAAGTCCAAATCCAAAGCTAAGCGTCCTGTTCCTCGTTAACCTCACGAGGGTCAAGACTTAAAAATATCATATAACCACAGTCAGTTGAAAAGCTCAGTACATAATAAAGCACTACTATAAGTACAATCTACGCTTGCCAAGGTTCAATATGGTTCAGATAACAGAATCAAAGCTGAATACTAAGGTCTCAACTGAATGAACAGGTACAAAGCAGATATAAGTGCATGTCAAACAAGGTTCTAAATCAAAAGTGCAGCAAGGCAATTCAATGACTGAGTTTTGTTCAAAGTTAAAGGTTTTCAGGATTCAAATACACTTCAGAGTCATCGGAATGGTCCAGAAGACATGTTATTGCTCATACACCGACAATCCACGGTGTTGGAACTAGTTCCTCAAGTTCAGATACAAGATGACAGGGCCAGCGTTTTATCCCACTGACGGGCCAGAAGTTCTAGTGTACTACCCCCATGATGGGTCCGGAGTTGCCAATTGTTTTACCCCCATATGGCAGGGTCCAGAAATAATCCAAGTCTCCACAAAAGTGTTCAAGGTTCATATTCAAATAGTTCTAAGTATTCAAAATTCAAACTGATAGTTTCAATGGTTCGGAGTTCAAAACAGAGATTCTTAACAGTTATTTCTAAGGCTCATAATAGTAGTGGTAAAACACTAGATAGGCCAAACAGAAATAAGCATGCTAGACCAAGGCTAATTCAGAAGTTCAAAGGTATCAATATAGGTTTCAAAACTCAACAGTGATCCAGAGTGAAGAGGGTTTACAAATACCCAAAATAGTATGTAACGTACCTCAATGACAAAAAATTTTCCTTTATCTTAATCACCTTAGTTTCTTATAATTAACAATATGGATATTCTCCGTGAGTTTTATTATTAATTTCTCTCATATCGGACATATATGTTCTCATACTGACATAAGACACCCTTTGGTGTCCCTTCAGAAACGAATCGGTAAACCATCCTAGGGTTCTTTTAGTATTTTTAAATTTTTTATCATTTATGAGTGTTTAAACCTTTTTGAAACTATTTTTAACAGAAAGTACTCGTTTCTGGCATATCCGTAGTGTACAAAAGCGTCGAAAACGGATAAGAAACGAATAAGTTATGAATTTTCGAAGTTTGAACTACTAGGAGAAAATTGTCTCTCCGGACGTCCGGAAACTTTTCGGACGTCCGGGAATCTCTCGGTTTACTTGACTAGGTACAGACGGACGTCTGCAATTTTTGCCGGACGTCCGTCCCATGTGCAGACCCAATTTTTCGTTGAAATGCGATTTTTCACCGTTTTTTACACTAAAACGACCATAACTCATTCGTTTGACATCCGATTCACGCGTGGTTGGATTCGTTGGACTCGTATCGACGAGAGGAATCCATCTAATCCAATTTCATGCTCGAAAATTCTCAGATCTAATTATCAAAAACTAATCGAATCTTTTTAGGGATCGATTTGAACCCTAACCATAGTTCTAAAATCAAAGTTCTCTTAGGGATTCATGAATTCATCCCTTAGATCAATCATACACCAAAATCTAATCGATTTAAACTTTATCAAAATCTACCAATCTTGTTTTTAGTTTGTATCAAACGAAGAATACTCAAAGTTCTTACCCGGATTCACGGTCGAAGGCTCTGAGATTGCGATCTCCTTGCTCTTCTCCTTCTCTTCCTCTGATTTCTTTCTCTAGGGCTGAACAAAACGTTTAGGGTTTGTTTAGACGCAAAACGATATATTTATTGGCTTTCTTAGGAAGCCCTAATCAGAGTCAAACACAAACAAACAAAAATGCCCCTCTTTAAAAGAGGGGGACAAAAATTTAAAGCTGGGTATTTTTGGGTATTTACAGTTTATGAAGTGATTGGTTGAAAAAAACTGTTGGGCTACAATCACATGTTTGCTAAGGATAATAAAATGATATCAAGTGAGGTGGCGAGACATCCTGGCAACACATGCTCCCCCTGAATAATTGCACACACACACACACACACACACACACACACATATATATATATATATATACATGTACACCATGTTAAAGCACATAAAAGTGGTTAAGGTTTATATGCTGGCATATAGTCGAATGATTAGATGTTTTAATTAAGGTGATGGTACCGTTCCTTCAAAAGAAGGCATAAGCACCTATTGAATAGCTTTCAACTTTGAGGTTTAATATCTTTGCCATCCTGCTAATATCAATCAAGGGGTGATATCACATATGTAGAGTGTTATTCTTTTATCAAATGAATCACACACCTAGGAAAGTGAATTCGAGCATCTAAGCGTGCTATCCTAGGACAAGCAACTCTATCACAGTGTGAGCACAACTAGTTCTTTTAAGATTTCCTATAGGGAAGCCTAGTTTGCATCTAAGTAGAGAGAATATCCAGTCATTTTCTAAGGTTTGAGTTCAATTTCATCAATCCCTCACAAAGCTTTTAAATATATTTTGATGAATTAACTCTAATTAAATGATCAAGCACGATTGTCAAAGCAAATTTTATTACAAATTTTCCTTTTAAGGCCAATTCTATCCATATCTCAATTTTGAGCACATTTTTGGCTTTTTAAGCATAATCTTCTGATTTTGATGATGTCCACAATTTGCAATGAACTCAAGAGATACAAGTTTGAGTGTCTTTAAATTTCTCATATTATCAAATCACTCTATAGCAATCTATCCCAAGAATATTTGGATATTAATATACATAGATCACATATATAGGCATAATGTGTGTATATCTCACTTTAAATCATATGCCTCTAACTAATGGGGTTTTGATGATTATCTTATTTAATGATCCCTCTTTAGTTTGAAGTTCACAAGCATTTGTATCTTTCAAGTTCAATAATTCTTGTTAACAAATCAACGTCATATGGATGATATATATATATATATATATATATATATATATGGATGATATATATATATATATATATATAAGCCCAAACATCATGTACACTCCATAGAGACCATGCATTCAAATCTATACACTTATGTAGACCTATCATCTTTTCCTTTCTCTAGTGCACTATACTAATTGGGAATGGTGTATGATGATTCAAAGATTCTTAATATTTCCCTTTGACTAATGAGTTAATTTTCACTTGTTTGTTTGAGGTTTAACTTAGGGTTCTTTATAACAAGTGATTCTTTCATATGGTTTGCATGTCAAAGATGAATGGTGAAGCTTATGAACATGCTACATATGACTTAGTTCAATCAAGATAGATTATTGAACTAAGTTACATTTGCAACTTATCTTATTAAGAATGAAACTTTAAGATCAAGGGAATGTTCTTAAGGGCCAAGGATTTTCAAGAATGATCACTAAAGAGTAAGACCTTGGGCAAATGCAATCGTTTTGACTTATGAACTCCGTAAGATTTTTACCAAATGTAGGGAGATTCATTAAGTTTTATGTTTAGATCCATTTTTGTTTCAGTTTTGCTAAACAGAATGTGATAGACTAGGTGAACACCTTAGGATCTAGCAAATATTAAATTTGACCTACTTGGATTCAAGTTTTTAAAATATCTACATTTAGAAACACTATGGGTCTATGAAGATACTAAGTGCATGAATAAGTTTCAAGTGAGAAACTAAACACTTAGAGTTAAGTACATGGTCATACTATTATAAGTGAATGTGTTCTTCTAGACACAATTACATGAATTTATAAGATTAATCACACAATATGAGTCATGTCACAAATGGTATGAACACTACTTTATAGATACATAAGGAGGATCAAGCAAGCTTGGCATATTTATATCTATAATTCATCTTCAAAAGATCAATGAGACACATATAACTAGATACAAAGAGATTAATCTACTTTAAAAGTATAGCATCTACATACAAAATTACAAAAGATATAACTACTCATGCACAACCTAGATACAAGATGATTAATCAAGATTTGTAAGTTGTATTTAGCAATCAATTTTTTTTAAATTTAATATTTAAGCACAAATCCCTAAATCTAAAATATAAACATGATTGAGATTTATGTGAAGGTTTTGGAACCCAAACCAACTTGGGTCCAACCTAATTTGTTCCATATAATACATCTTTTCTAATCCGTACAAACTTGCTAGCTTTCATAAATCTAAACCTACATCTAGATTTGTGATGTCCTAATCTACCACAATAAGTACAAGAAGAAGAATTATTATATGAGGAGCAAATAGAACCACAAGAATGCAAATGAGGACAAACATGTTTATCTCTTTCTTCTTGTAGTCTTTAGTTTTTCAATAAGAGTTCTTCATTTACTAATTTCATGTCTTCTACTTTATCTTCTAAATAATCTATTTCATGAGATGAATTAGTTCTTAGTTCTTCTTCATCTTCTTTTAAGAACTTGTATTTTTTATTTAGTTCGTGGTTTGTTGTTTCCAAGTTCTTATTCAATTCAAGCAACTTCTTTTCTTTGATTTTTAGTTCATTTAAATTTTCTTCAAGAGAATTACCATTACGTGTTGTTGTTCTTATAGAATTCTTCAAGTTTGTTCCATAATTCCTTAGCACTTTTGCATGATGAAATATGTTCATAAATATTAGTGTTTAGTGCACAACATAGTGTAATTAGTGCTTTAGAGTGCAAACTGAAATTCTTAATTTCTTTTTCATTTGGCTTTTTAGTGTTGGGAAAAGTATATCATTTTTCTATTATTTTTCAAACACCAAAATCTAAACTCTTAAGATATGTCATCATACGGATCGACCAAGATCCATAATCCGAATCATCAAATATGGGTAGATGCTATTGGTTGCCTTGGATCGTTTACTCTTGGAGGTTTTCAAATGAAAGCCTATATAAGAGCCTTAGCTCTGATACCGATTGAAATCCCAAGTGGGAAACCAAGAGGGGGTGAATTGGTTCCCTTTAAAAAATTTGCTCTTTTTAAATCGCTTTTAAGATTCACCCTTGATCTAATCTTGTGCTAATCAAGTTTTAGCTTAGTTGTGTGGATTAAAGATCTTGAAGCACTTTTAAGATTTTAGTTACTAGATTACACTAGATGATTTCCTAGTTAGTTAATATAATATAACAAAGATGATTATGAACTAACTAGAGATAAAGAGGCATTCATAGAGAAGAGATAGAGGGGATAGAGAAAATACCACACATGAATCACACATGATTTTATAGTGGTTCAGTCTTCAACTAGACTTACTCTACTCTTCCAAGTTTGTCTCCTTGGGCACTTCACTAAGGTGGGATTTCACTATACCCAAATCCCCGGTCTGTACAAGAACCTTCTCCCCCTCTGAGGGAACAAACTCTCTTTGCAAACCATCTCCAAGAGAACAAACCATCTTTGCACTACAATACTGGATTCACCTTTCTTTACGGCCCGAATCGTAGACCCTCTATTACAGTGAAGAAAGCTCATAGCCTCTTGATAGGCGGATTTTACACTGATGGAAGATTACAATCTCTCTAAAACATTACAATGTAGAAGCCTTATGGAGATCTTGTTCAACATGATATATGCAAATTTAAAGCTCTTTGAAGAAATTAGTGGATTTAAAAGTTTTGGCTCAAAGAAGATTTTTAATATTTCCAAAAGTCTTTGAATCCATGATAAAACATCATATTTATAGCCCACAATGATTCCTCAATGTTTGGGCGTAGTTTGGGCAAGAAAAGATAAAAAACGTGTTAAAAAATCAACTACCCATTATGCCCCAACTGCTAGTTTCTTGCACAGTGGCGGTAGCCCGCGGGGGGGGGGGTTCGGTCGACCACCGCATGGCTTCTAGAATTTAGAAAAATATTTTTTTTAGTGTCGTGGTTGACCGGGGTGTTACGATCGACCGCGGCTGCAAAAAACAGTGTTTGGCCGTGATGTTATAAAATTAATATCTCACTTGTTTCTTATCGGATTTTGATATTCTTATACTTGATTTGAATGGAAATGATGAGATATATCTGTTAAAAGTATTTTAAAAAATATTTTAAAATGTTTTGGACAAATTAAAGTGAAAATAAGATCCTTTCCACTATGCAAGTGCAAATTTTGATGTCATTCACTTTTCAACTTAACTTAGCACTTGAGATTTGGGTCCTTGGGATATGGACTTTTGTTTTAAGAATGTTTAGGACTTTTGAAAATGAATTTTCATGAAATACAGTTGGGTCTCAATGGTGGAAGAGAACACTTGAATTGCTTTGGTCCATGTGATTCTATCTCTCTTGAATGGATCTTCACTTTGAATGCATCAGTAGATCACCAATGCTTTTTCGTCTTCAAGCTCCTTTTGGCATTGTGCAAGGCATGTATAAGCCCAAGGGTTCCCATGGGTTAGTCATTTACCTTACCTGCTTGTTTTGATGCTAGCAAATCAAATTGATTATCATTTATGGATTGATGTATTGCTTTGAGGTGTTGTGTTATTTACATGATTTCATGTCAATATCGCCATTACACAACTCTTCACAACACATGGTTTGTGAATCAAGGAGCAAAGGAACTAAGAGCTTGCACTTACAGTGAAGACATCCTCATTTGAAGATGTTCAAATCAAGAAGCTCATCATGAAGATTCGACAAGTTCCCAACAAGTGTCAAGAAAGAGCTTGGAGTTGAACATGCCATGGTGACACCTCATGTACCTCAACTTGCATTGAAGATTGGAGGACAAGTCACAAGACCAAGACAAGTTGAAGATGTTCACCTCAAGCTAAAGAAGTCCAAGGAAGGGCAAATGAGCGAATACATTCTAAGAAGACTCAACGGTATCACTTTTATAATGTATTTAGAATCCTCTTGATTTTATGTAAAATTGCACTTTCAAAAATGTTTTCAAATGGTTTTCATACTTAACCTTTTACATCTTTGAAAACCATTAACACACCCGGAAATGTGTTTTGAAAACCTAGGACTCAAGCCCAAAGACCATGGCCCAAAGTCCCTGAATTTTAAAGTTACAAAATGGAATTTTACACAGGGCAGGTCGACTGGGCTATGCCGGGCGACCGCGAGATGATACCTGGAATTCCAGGACATCTCGAAAATTATTGGGCCGGTCGACCGGATCAAGCCGGGCTACCGCAGATATGTGTCTGTTTCAAATAGAACGTTCTGACATGGGTTTGGGTAGGCGACCGCCGCGGGTCGGTCGACCGCGGATAGGTTTTTGAGCTTAAAATTTGAGCGAACAGGTGCCCTCGCCAGGCAATTGCCATGGGGCAGGTTGACTGCGAAGGTAAGGAAATTGAAAATAAAAAGGGCACCCGATAGGGGCGGGTGACCGCGGTGGCTTGGTCGACCGCGACGGTCGGGCAAACTAGTCGTTGGGACTTTTGCAGGTTGACTTTTTCAACCCAGTTTTTACGATTTTACCCCTAAACGGTCATATTTTCAATTACACTATATAAACATGATTAAAACCTATCTAAACAAGCTTTTGAACATTTTAGAAAGATCAAAAACTATTTTCCTTGAGCAAAAAGTTTCCTATCAAAAGCTAAACCTCTTTGATCTTGCATTTGCACATTCTATCAAGAGGTACTCCATAGGCTTTACATTTTACCTTTCCTTGGAGTGTTGGTGAGCTATCAAAGTTTGTAATCGCCTATCTTAGAGCATTGAGAGTTTTTCATTTATTTTCTTCATTGTACTTGAGGGTCTTCTCTTCGGCCCGGTAACAAAGGTGAAGACGTTGTGAAGGTCTACTCTTCGGCCCGTTAAGAAAGGAGAAGACATTGTAAGAGGGTGTGTTCCCTCTCAAGGCTTTGTGCATAAAGGGTTTGTTCCCTTTGGAGTTTGAGAAGTCGGGTGTACGGCTTGGAGATTCGCCCGTTGAAGAATCTCATCATTTTAGTGGAGATCCCAAGGAGGTAAACTTGGAAGAGTGGAGTAAGTCTTGTGATAGACCGAACCACTATAAATCTTGTGCCTTGTGAATTGATTCTTCTTCTCTTCTCATTTGCACATTGGTGATTGGTAAACTCTATCCTTCTTATTTTTATGCTTATTGTTTATTGAACAAGGGTTAGGGCATATAAACATAAAGTTGTATCTAAACCCTAGATTGTTTATATTGCTTATCTAAACAAGGGTTAGATCAAAGAGTGCTTAATTAGTAAATTAATTTTAATTACTCACCTAATTAAGCCCAAAAGTTTTAATTGACCAATTCACTCTCCCTCTTGGGTTGTCACACCTGTATTTCATTTGGTATCAGAGCTTAGGTCTTAAAGAGATTTTTAAATTTAGAAATCTACAAGAGAAAGATCCGTGGCAATCCAAATGAATTTCGAGTTTGGCCAATCAACTCAAATTCCTCCATTCTTCGATGGAACGAATTTTAGAGCTTGGAAAATTAAAATGCTAGCCTATCTCTAATCCATAGATTATAACATATTAGATGTCATTGAAAGGGGATTTTCTATTCCAAAAAAATGTACTAAAAATGATGCAAGATTATTTTCATTAAATTCAAAAGCTATTATTATAATATGTTGTGGACTATGTCCCAATACTTTTGAGAAAATTTCATCATGTACAAATGTAAAAGATATTTGGATCAATCTGTAGACACCCTATTTTGACCGAACCCTAAATAGGTGTGTGTGAATAAAAACCCTATCAAAATAGCATTTTAAAGTCCCATATTATACCCTAGGATAGTCTAGGATCCCAATTTGGTTCCCTTCAAATTTCGTTGAAATCCGGCGGAGTTTGCTTAATTAAATGAGTTTATTTTGCAAATTTTTGAAAAAATAGGGCAGAAGGGGGATGAATTAGTCAAGTCAGGGCGTGCCGTTAGCATGCAAGAGTCAGTGTAATAAACTAGAAAAGGGGGTTGTCCATGCAAAAAATGAGGCAAATATATCATTTTTGCATAAAATAGGGGTGAATTATCCTATCTGAATCCCATCTCATTTCACGTGCTCATAAGTTTCGTGCAGCCATTAATAAGAGTAGTGCCAAGAGTAATAACCTCTATTTGGTATATATAAAAAAATCAATGAAAAATCAAAGGGCGGTGTTCTCATTTTCGTTTAAAACAGAGAGAGAGAGAGAGACAGACAGAGAGAGAAGAAAATGTAAAACCTAGCTATTTTTTCCAACTTCTCCGACCGGAATTCCGACCTCCTCCGGCCAAATTCTAGTAAGGATTTCGGTTCATCACTCTATTGTTTCGATTGATCTATTCTTTCTTATCATTTCAGATTGGAAACCCTTATTTTTTCCCCAATTTGATCAATGTTCTCTTCTCCGGTTGATTTCCGACCGTTTTTCGGCAACCACTTCAACTAGCTTTCTTTTTTCCTTGCATCTTGTCTTGCTTATCATTCTCTGTGCCTAGATCTCTTGAAACCCTAACCCCAGATCTCACCGATCTTCATCTTCTCCGGCAATCCATGCCGGAATCCGGCAATTAGATCTATTTTCCAGTCAACATCTTTGTTTGTTTCTTTTCTTCCTCTGCTTCATTTCTTGATGGAGCTCCTCGACCCGCAAAATCTTTTGTCAAGCGGCAAAACTCCATCATTTCCTGATGACCGCAAACCGTGGTTTGAGCAAATGAAGAGAAAGTCTCAAGATAATCACAACCAGCAATGTACAATGATGGGTCAGAATATATTGAGCCCGGTCTCCATAGGTTAGGAAATCAAAGTGGCCACAACACATGGGGCTTATAATAGGGGCAATTTTACTTCAAAAAATATCAAGGAGCTACAAAATCCTATGGTATTCAAATACAATCAGTTAACGGCTACACCTAAGCAAGCGCTCAAGAAGGAATTTACCCCTCTCTCATTTCCACCATCAGTCATTTTACAGCAAGGGTTAGCTTCAGGTCACATTACCCTACCCGGCATTAGGGCTCCTCATAATCCTTTACCAGCAAATTGGAGAATGGACCAGTATTGTGAATACCATAGAGGCCCTGGCCACCTTACTGATAATTGCATTGCCTTAAAATTTAGGATCCAAAAGTTGATTGATGAAAGAAATTAGCCTACCCGAATCATGCAGTACTGCTGCCAGCCGATCGCAATGCTTAGATAACTAAGGGTTCAAAGAAGCACAGGTCTGGTTGCAATGAAAAGAATCAGAAGTTGAAAGTACCATTTATGAGCCAGCTTTCGCCGAGCCTCCAAAGCCGGATAGTTGCAGCAGTCTTAGTCCTTTTGTTATTTTAATTAAGTCCAGTTATCGAGTGCAGTCTTCTAAAAGTTTGAATAAATTCCTAGTCCAGTTGAGTTTTTTCGTACTTTTATTTTTGAGTCAAGAATGTGAATCCTGAGTCTGTTCAGGATAAGTCTTATCAAATTTATTCATTTTCAATTCAATGAAATTTGCTTTTTTCTATACATTCCAATGTGTGCTTCTGACTTTAATAAACAATGAGAATAATACTCCCTCCTCGAATGAGGAAAGATGTCGACGAAACTCCTCTTGAGTTGCAGCCTATGCTCAAACAAGAGGAGGAGCGCCGAGCCCAGCCTCTCAAAGATGAAATTGAAGTGGTAAACACTGGCACCGAAACTTTGATTCAGTGAATGCCGATTGAAAATACATTACCCTCTGAAGAATGTGAGGAATTGATAAACCTATTTCGATAATAAAGAGATGGTCCAGTAAGCGCTACCATTAATGCCAGGAGAAAGACCCAGATTGTGGGACCCGATCCCGCGAGAGGGTCGTGAGCGCGCGAGCCGCCACGCTCTCTCTCTCTCTCTCTCTCTTGGTCTCTCGTACCCACGCGAATGGCGTGTGCTTTTTATTATTGATTTTAATTACCCAACCAAGCAGGCATCAACCAAGCCATAGGGTGCAAACAAACATGCAACCCAGTACCCATAAGGGCAGGGGTAAGCCGCCAAGCCTAGCAAGGTGTGATTTAATTCATCTTTTTCGTGAACTTGGGATCACTAAGGCAATTCGAATTTCACGCAAAAGAGAGTGACAGAGTCGCCACCTAGATGAGGGATCTAGGACCCATAATTGACCAGAAATCTAGACTCGTTACCTGGTTACGAGAATTGAAGGTATGGGGAGTTACCACCACATGCACCATTCCTGCCCGATAATCGGTCTTTAATTCTAAAAGTTAACTCTTTTGAATTTCTTTTAAATGGCTCATTTAACTCTATATTAATGTGCGAACTACATGACATGCATCCTAAGATCTAATTTCAGTGTAATTCCTAAATGTGTATCTTGATTTTCTTAATTTGTTTGAATTCAATCTACGTGAAAGTTCTCCTAAAATTCTAATTTCATGGAAAATCCTAAGTGATTTAATTACTTATAATTTAAGGATTAATGTACAAAACCCCACCACTTATGTGTGGAGCCGACTCGAGCTTGGTATGCCACTCAAGTATCCAAGTTGCCTACGTATCCCAGCCTCACTGGAATCAGAGTCGATCGTAGTTCGGTGCACCTGAACTAAGCTACTTATGCCTAACTCATCTAGGACACCGACCTAGACTGGATTGACTGTTTTAACAGTTTAAGAGAAATTATTTAATTAAAGTTGAAGATTTTATTATCCTAGGATTTCATCTAAGATGCTACATGGTCCTATCTAAGTACAAGACATCCTTTAGACTAATGCAGGTGAAGCTACATCTTAGGTAACTAGGCTTGTTCTCTGAGAAAAGTGAGGTGACTAGTGTAACTAGATCTATGGCACGGTTGCTATCCATAGCAAACGCCTGTGATGAGGCCGGACTCCTAACTCTAGGACTCCCTAAAACTTAGGACACAACGTGACGTAAGTGTTCCTAAGGGGCCCTAAAGGTTCCTACGATAGGAGAGCGTAATCCAACGGATCCTAAGACGCGGATGGAGTTAATTCGATTTGTTGAACTTAAGGATTTTCGATCTTTGAGAATTTTTGATTCCTAAACATCTAAGGAATACCAAAGGCTCTATGCTTCGCAAGTTTCGGCCTCGAATCGCAACCATGGAAGGGAATCGTGCTCTCAACCATTGTATAATTTAGCACGTAAGTTATAGTATCTTATTGCCTGGCATGTTTCTCAGGATTTTCGTGGACAGTGGACCTCGGAGCCATTAATATACTATAATTTACGCACTGCAATTATGCTGGATCGATCGTAATTAGTATACAATTATGATTACGATATCGGCAGTTAAATTATCACAGCACAGCCAATTTACAAAGGCAATCTATGAACCCTAAGGTTTCTGTTTCAAAAAGTTAGGGATTGAATTTATAATGAAGAGTTAAGGTTTTTTAGAGATTTTTACTGACCTTTGTATTGATTTGCTATTAAATTGTGATTTAATATCATTAAAACCAGATTGCTAGGATTACACAGTAACCCTAATCAATCGAACTCCAAATTAGTTGAAACGTTTCCAGTAACAAGATATGGATGATTGTGGCGTACTGGAAAATTTTCATGAATTATTATTAAGATTTGTTATCAATTTCTGATTTTTCAAAATTCAAATCATATTATAGATTAACACAGCAACTTATATCATATCAATTTTAAATTACTCCAAAATCTCACAGAATAGAGATATAGATGATTAGAGCTTACTGAAAAATCAACTTATAGATTAACAAAGCAACCTATAGCATATCAATTTCAAATCAACTCCAACTCTTACAGTATAAAGATAATCATAAGATTAGACTACTGTATGACTGTCATGGATGTTTATTACGATTTGATGCCCATTTAAATTCACACAAAAATCAGATGAAACCAAAGAATTACTTAAAAAGCAAACCTAATGGTATCCTAAAATCAAATAAAAAACTCTAGTAGATATATAATAGATTATAAATTTTTTTATCAAAATCTCGAAACTTAAAAATTAAATCTCTTCCATAAAATTGGTTTTTAAATATAAGAGATCAATTTGTTTCCTAAGCGTTAAAACCCGTTTATTAAAATAAATTGTAAAACCTTATCAAATCTTTGCAAAATCAATTGAAAATATTTCTGTAACATTCCAGCAACCTAAGTTAGTGGTTTGTAAAGAAAATTTTTGAAAATTTATTAATTTAATAAGAAAAAGAATTATGGCACGTAAAACGGGAAAGCGATTAGAAAACAGTGAAAACCATATTTGTTTAAAATATGTTTCAATGGAAAACCTCCATTTATTATTAAGCTGTAATTCTGGATAGTTTCATCACTTTTTAAAACTATTTGGTATTTATTAAAAATGGCCGAAATTTAAAATAATTAATAATCCAATTAAATAAACTCCAAAAAATATGAAAATTTTTGGGTGATCTAAAAACCTTGTAAAACTACTGGAGGCAAACTTTCACTAAATTTGGACATAATTTGATATACTTTTGGCTCCATTCATCAAGAAATAACCCTTTTCGGGGTTATTCTTTGAAAAATAGAATGAAAAATAAAACGGCCGAACCGCGGTTGAAAATTAAGTTTCCAGTAGTTTTGTATTTTATATAAAATCCAGAAAATATCAGTTTTTTAAAGAGAACCATGTTTTCAAACACTTGGTTTGATAATTTAATTTAAATTCATATTGAATAAAAACAAAAGAAAACCATTTTTAAATGGAGGAAAATTAATTTTTGGATCAAATTTTGGATTTTGAAAACTCATAATCTATATTATAACATACTGGAATTTCAAAGAAAAACTCGTTGATTTGATCCGTCAAAATTAAAACCCTAGCATGCTTTTTCTACTTCACAAAGATGAGGAATCCTACCGTTAATCGCGATCCTTGTCTCTAGGGTTTGTGATCCAAGATATACGCTTTGTCGAACCCTTTTATACGCTAAAAAAGATCCAAAGAACACTCCAATAATCCTTGATTGTGTGATGCCTTGGAGAAGAAGAAGGGATTCAAGAATTTCTTTTGTGAAGAACACTTGAGAGAGAGATGAACACACTTCAAGAGAGAGGAGGTTTTTTTCTCTTTTTTTTTCTTGGGAGGAGAGAGAAAAAGGACGAATTTGGATTTTTTTGGATCATTCATATGATTGTTTGCTTTGATTTTTATACAAAAAGCTAGGGTTAAGAGACAAATAGTAGTTTCCAATGTGAGAGCTCCCATTTTGGCTTGTTTCCAATTTTCCCCTCTTGCTCTCTTTCTTTCTTGTTTCCAAATTTGATTTGATTCCAATCTTAATTTCGTGTCAATCAAGACATGCTATTCTCATTCCACATTGCTTCTTTGGAAGAAAATATTTTTAAGCAATCATTCATCTTTTCCTTTTTCCTTTTTTTTTATTCTTTTTTTTTCTTTTAACAAATATGATGTCACCATTGTGACATCATCAAGGTTGGGTGCTCAACTCATGTGGGTTAGCCATGTGGGGTGCCCACCATGGTGGTCGACCCATATGGATGAACCCACATGAGCTCCATCTTTGCGGGCTTTAGCCCAATGGGCCATTTCACACGGGTTTCGGGTTTTTCCGAAAAAAATTCAATAAAATCTTTCTAAATTCAACATTCTATATATGGACCCAACCCATTTGACATTTATGGTGGATCCCTCACACATGACTGGACCATCATTTTTGAAAAACAACTTTTCGGACCAAAATGCCCCTATTTGACTGTTAGACATCCAAATGCGACCAAAATACCCTCAGATTGGTTCAGCCCTAAAGGGAAAAATTAAAAATGGAAAGTCTTTGTGGTCAAACTTCAAAAATAGAAACTTTCAAAATTGAGTCCTTTCGGTGAGCAATATTAAACAGGATCATTTGGTATCTTCTGAAAATTCCCAAAATGCCCTCAACACTTAGAATTTCCAAATTAAGCGAAACCCCTGAGAAATTCTAAATTTAGCAGGTTTTTCAAAAATCATTCATAATCTCTCAGACATATTTCAAGGATCAAAAGAATTACACAGCAAAAGACCAAATTACCCCGAGGTGCTAGAATTTGGCGAGACTAGGGAAAACCTGAGAAATTCCAAAAATAGCAGATTTTTGAAAATTTATGAACGGACTCAAGATTTCTTAGACACAACTTAGGGACCAAATATGATATATTAAAAATGTCTAAAATACCCCCGAAGTGCAAGACTAAGAGAAAATCTTGATAGATCTAAATTTAGCAGGTTTCCCAAATCTTACGAAAACACTCCTAATCCATCAACCGTACCCTCGAGACGGTGTTGGATACATGAGAAATGATTGAAACATCCGTAAGATGATGAAAATGTGGAAGCCACATGAGTTTCTAAAAATGATAGCTTTTTCAAAATTCATGTAATCGCTCAAGATCTCTCGGACACAGCTCGGGGTTCAAACGGGACACATCAGGAATGACCAAAATACCCCTGTAGTGCAAAATGGGCAACAATGAGGGAAACCCTGAAAATTCTAAAAAATAGCAGGTTTTTTCACTTGCTTGGAAACTTGATTTTACATCTTCCGGAGGCCAAATGAACCCCTATAGACCTTTAGGATCGCGAATCAACTTCAAAACTCCTATAATGAGGTGAAATCTACCCTAAAATGCATGGATGCCTAATCTAATGCTGAATACGGACTCAAGACTCGATGATACTACCGAATCTTTCGCTTTTTAAAGCGTAGCAAAATGGGGGTGTCTACACAGATAGAAGGTTCAAGAAAGAATGAAGTGAATATCACATGCTATACAAGGGGCATGGATTCGAAACAACTTCCATATCTCCAGTCAATGGCCCCGGTCACAGGTTTCACCAGTGACAATGTAAAGCCATCAAATTCAATATGAAAAGTGCAAGAGCAATCATCTCAGAGCGATCATCAAAATATCAAGGGCCACCGATTCAAGGATGAAATGATGTCCAAAAACCAGTATGCACTCTTAAAGTCAAATTACTTATCAATATCCAGAAGGAAGAAGAATCATTATCTCTTACCGGGAAATGCCGTCAAACTCCGTGAAAAAAAAGAAAAATAAATAAATAATCAGTACCAGAGGGACTCAAGTAACCTAGATCGATTCCCAATCTGAACATCGAAAGGCCTCCTTTGGCCGAATAAATCCCAAAATCATAACCCAGCGTGAAAAGAATACCGGTTTGCAAACCCTTCGAGCCTGACTGAATTTTTCTTGAAAACCCATCAAACTAGGGGCATCCGCCCGGAACTACGCTAAGCCTGATCCCTACATTGGGGTACGTAGGCAGCTCGGTAAAACCGAGTTCGGTCATTTCAAAAGAAAAGATTCAATAGTTCCAGAACCGAAAAAAGGAAGGGACAAGGTTCCAAAGGGAAAAGGGAAAAATCCCATTTACCTTCAAACTAGGGGCATCCGCCCTGAACTACGCACGACCTGATTCCTACACTAGCATACGTAGGCAACCTGTTTATAGGTTCGGTCGAAATTTTTTGCAAAGCCATTAGCCTTTTCTTGAAAAGCCCTACCCCACCTATGAAGTCTCTCCGGTGTTCAGAATTAAGGATCTAGGTCCCAAAAAAAAATATATGAAAAAAAGGAAAAAAAGAACGGAGTTTGTAATCACTCCTTGAGGCTTTGCTGTTTTAAAGAAGAAGTCTAGTGTTTATCAATTGAGAAACTACTCTTTGAAAGGCTAGACTTACCAAACAAAATGTTAATTAAGTCAGGAGCATCATTGTGTATCAGTCCAGTCAATCCATTATTGTTCGTTTTAGCTCATTCTTTCAGAAACTTTCCGTTCCTCAAATAGTGTCTTTACCATTTTTTCCTTTTGGGTAGAGTCGATCATTGTCCAGTTAGTCAAATGTTTCGACTGTCTTAGTGAAAGAGGCCCGGTGTAGCTAGCTCCCTGTAACTACGCCGGAGTCATGCTAATCCTGAGGGAAGGACTTCAGGAATCAAGTGAAAATGATCCAATTTAAGCAAAAATCAATTCAGAAAGAGTCCAAAAGCAGAAACATCAGTAAGAAGAAGATCGTATCCTAGAAAGGCACCATAAGCTTGGAAGAGCCTTGGATGCAATGGTGGTTGAGCCGGTGAGACTTTCTCTGTACTTGTCAAAAGAAGAATACAGTATTCCAGTTCCAGTATCCAGTATTCTAGTATTCCAGTTCCAGTATCCAGTATTCTAGTATTCCAGTTCCAGCATCCAGTATTCAGTTTCAATTCCAGTATTCCAGTTCCAGCATCCAGTATTCAGTTTCAATTCCAGTATTCTAGTTCCAGCATCCAACATCCAGTTTCAATTCCAGTATTCCAGTATTTCGCTATGCCAGTTCTAGTCTCTAGTTCCAGTATCCAATATTCCAGTATCACAGTTCTAGTGTCCAGTATCCCTATCACCAGTATTCTAGTGTTCCATTTTCCAGTACTCGTATTCATGTTCCCAGTATTTCGATACTCCAATTCCAACACCCAGTTCCAGTGTCCGACAATCCAGTGTTTCAGTACTATAATTCTAGTATCCGGTATATCTTCGTTTTAGATTCCCGGTTCCCGATGTTTAGATCAAGATTCTAGTTTTCAGTTTTCAGTTTCCAGTCCTAACATCCAGTGATCAAATTCCAATCCCAATTGAATTAATCAAAATGTCAATCCAATCTAATCCCCAGTTTACAAATGATCAATTTTCGACTCTCCAGTTTTCCAGTAATCAAGTTCTACAATTCCTAGTGAACTAGCTCTTTCACTTCTCAGTTCTTTAATTCTTCAGTTATCCGACTATTGAGTCCCTTAATCATCCAATTCTCCAATTTTCAGCTCTGCAAATATCCAGTCCCTAAATTTTCTACTTCTCCAGTTTTCCAATTCTTCAGTTTATCAAATCTTCAATTCTCCAGTTTCAAGTTATCCAGTCTTCCAATTCTCCGGTTCACCCATTGTTTGATTATTCGGTTTCTCAGTTCTCCGGTTCTCAAGTCCTTAAGCCTCTAATTCTCCGGTAATCTAGTCCTCTAGTTTTTAAATTGTCATTTACAGTCTCATTCTCAATTGTCAAATTCGATCTTAAATCCATTAGCCCCCGTCTCACTCGCGAATAGGCTAATTCTCTGATTTCTCTGAGCCCGTTCAGGGAACGGTGCCTCCTTCCGTCGTTGCCCGTTTGAAAACAGTGCCACGTCATAATTATCTTTCGTTCTAGGTTGCGTGATTTTTACACCCAGATTGAATCCAGTTCTTATTATTCTGAACCACCAAGTTACAGTGTTTAGAGTAAATGATCTTGATTATGTTCTAGGATTTCATCTAGGGTCTTGCATTAGGTTAGGTTGCATTGTCTAGTGAATCCATTGTTGATTAAAGCTACGCAAAATGGTCGTGTCACTTCTGCTTTGGTATTCGATGACTACGTCATCTCTACGAAAGTGGGGCATCTGTAGACACCCCTATTTTGCTTCGCTTTAAAAATCAAAAGATTTGGTAGTGTCATCGAGTCTTGAGTCCGTATTCCGCATTAGATTAGGCATCCATTCATTTTAGGGTAGATTTTATCTCGTTATATGAGTTTTGAAGTTGATTCGCGATCCTAAAGGTCTCTAGGGGGTTCCGTGGACCTCCGAAAGATGTAAAATCAAGTTTTCAAGCAAGTGAAAAAACCTGCTATTTTTGGGATTTTTAATGTTTCCTTCATTTTCGCCCATATTTGCACTACAGGGGTATTTTGGACATGTGTCTGAGAAATCTTGAGCGATTCCATGAATTTTGAATAAGCTGCTATTTTTAGAATTTCTCAGGGTTTTTCCTAGTTTCACCAAATTCTATACCTCGGGGGTAATCTGGTCATTTCCAATATGTTTCATTTGACATCTAAGGTGTATCTAAGGAATCTTAGATCATTTCATGAATTTTGAAAAGCTTGCTAAATTTAGAATTTCTCACGGGTTTCGCTTGACTTGAAAATTTTATATGTCAAGGGCATTTTGGATATTTTCAGGGGGTACCAAATCATCCTGTTTGATATGCTCACCAAAAAGACCCAACTTTAAAAGTTTCTATTTTTGAAGTTTGATCACAAAGACTTTCCATTTTTAACTTTTCCCTTTAGGGGTGAACCAATTTAAGGGTATTTTGGTCACATTTGGATGTGTAGAGTTTGAAAAATCTCTAGAACTCTTCTTCATTGGACAGTGCTTGAGATGATCATCTCATTGTCTATGAAGTAATCTCTTATCATGTGGATTTGAAGGAAAATATATCTTTCTACATGATAAGATCCTATGGCTATGCTTTCACATGATTATATCTACAGCCATTCTATATTGGCATGCCTTACCTCATAGGTTTTATTAAAAGCCACTGACAATCTCTTGGGAAAGAGAATTGATTCTCTAAGCTTGTCTTGTCCCATCATCTCTTCCAAGATTTTAGCTTCGAAGGACTCAAGTTGATTGATTTCAAATAATCAGTCATTCGCAGCTTGTCTATGGTACTTGTCTCCTTCTATCATGCCAAATGTAATAAGATGGTAAATGTACTCAATTTTTCTCTGTCAAACTCTACATTCTTCCACGTGAAGGATGAACAAAGACTAAGGAAATTGAAGATTCATAACTAAAGGTTGGCATGTGCACTTCATGTTCATCCTCTCAAAGATGACCTTTTGATGAAGGGGAAGAGTTAAAACAAGTACCCAATCTCTCAATCCGGAAAGAATTTTTAGAGATGCTGTCCTTACATGGAAGAAAGGGTTAAGCATTGATCTAAGCTATTCTAAAAGATTTTCGGATAGATTCTTTTGAGAGATTTTCATATACCACT
This sequence comes from Tasmannia lanceolata, assembly GCF_043159265.1. NCBI lineage: Eukaryota > Viridiplantae > Streptophyta > Magnoliopsida > Canellales > Winteraceae > Tasmannia > Tasmannia lanceolata. The sequence goes on along the minus strand of NW_027518688.1, from coordinate 6,482,838 downwards.
TTTATCATTTCAAGAGATATTAGTTGAAATGTGGTATCAATCTTCCATCTTTGGTTCATGTATATGGAGCTCTATCTTTGTTTCATCAATATATATATATACATGTCCCATTATTTGCCAAGGATATGTACCTCATTGGTTTGATTTCTATATCAATGTGTTTATTAGACTACTTTCTTCAAGATCATATCCTTTGTCTAATAATCATCCATTCCAATTCAATCTATGATTATCATTTGAATGGAGCAAAGATTCTGAATGGTTAAAGGTGATTAAATGTGAATCAAGGGCCTATGTGCTTAGAACTCTAACAATTAGATTAGATGCACAAAGTCAGTGGGAGCTTTCACTTTGATATGTGTAAATCTCTATGAGCAAGAAACAAGTCATCTCAAAAAGGTTATATTATAGTTCTGAGCATACCAATGATCTGGAAGAGACTTGTCTGGTCACTGTCTAGAGAACCCCGTCTTGAAGCAACTTGTAAACCTAAATGGTTGTGTCATAGATCTGAGCACATCCTTGCTTAGGTAGATATTTACATGATTAAAAAGATGCTCATGGAGCCCAAGTGTTCAAATCATTCACCTTTTCCATCATAGTATCCTGTCATGCCCTATCACATAGGTTTCACCTCGGGCCAATGATAAATAAATAGGGGGAGAGCTTAATGGTATCATATTCATGTTTGTATAGATCATTATGATATGCTTACATGATCTATTGCCCCCCATATTTGTGCTTTTCATGCAAATCTTTAGATAAAAAAAAGGCTTATCATGCACTCTACTTTATTTTCTATCTTGATAAGCATTCTATGAGCATAAATATTAAATCATATACCATATATGTAGCTTATATAAGCTATCATTTATCTTGATACCCAACTTGCACTTTCACTTGCATATCCCTTCCTTTTTTCTGTTGCCAAAAGGGGGAGAATTTTGGAAATTGATTGGGAAGTACAATTATATATGCACCATATGATTTACATTATCATTTTACACTTGTGCATATAGTGAGGGGGAGCATGGCTTCATTGTTTATAGTATTTAATGCTTATTCATCTATTTGTTTAATAGCTCCTGTCTCCCTAATCAATTTGTTTGCCTTCATAAAAAAGGGGAGAATGTAAGCCCAAGGGTTCCCATGGGTTAATTATTCACCTTACCTTCTTGTTTTGATGCTAGCAAACCAAATTGATTAACATTTATGGACTGATGTGCTGCTTTGAGGTGTTGTGTTGTTTACAGGATTTCTTGTCATTATCGCCATTACACAACTCTTCACAACACATGGCTTGTGAATCAAGGAGCAAAGGAACCAAGAGCTTGCACCTATAGTGAAGACATCCTCATTTGAAGATGTTCAAATCAAGAAGCTCATCATGAAGATTCCACAAGTTCCCAACAACTGTCAAGAAGGAGCTTGGAGTTGAACATGCCATGGTGACACCTCATGTACCTCAACATGCATTGAAGATTGGAGGACAAGTCTCAAGAGCAACACAAGTTGAAGATGTTCACCTCAAGCTAAAGAATTCCAAGGAAGTACAAAGGAGAGAATACATTCCAAGAAGACTCAACGGTTTCACTCTTAGAATGTATTTAGAGTCCTCTTGATTTTATGTAAAATTGCACTTCAAGAAGGTTTTCAAATGGTTTTCATACTTAACCTTTTACATCTTTGAAAACCATCAACACACCCAAAAATGTGTTTTGAAAACCTAGGACTCAACCCCAAAGACCATGGCCCAAAGCCCCTGAATTTTAAAGTTAAAAAATGGAATTTTACACAGATTGGTCGACCAGGCTATGCCGGGCGATTGCGAGATGGTACCTGGAATTCCAGAACATCTCAAAAATTATCGGGCCGGTCGACCGAGTCAAGCCGGGTGACCGCGGATATGTGTCTGTTTCAAACAGAACATTTCGACATGGTTTTGGGCGGGCTACCGTCGTGGGTCGATCGACCGCAGATAGGTTTTTGAGCTTAAAATTTGAGCGAACAGCTAGCCTTCGCCGAGCGACCGCCATAGGGCCGGTCGACCGCGACGGTAAGGAATTTGAAAATAAAATGGGCGCCCGATAGGGGCGGGCGACAACGGTGGCTCGGTCGACCGCGACGGTCAGGCAAACTAGCCGTTGGGGCTTTCGCAGGTTGACTTTTTCAACCCAGTTTTTACGGTTTTACCCCCAAACGATCGTATTTTCAAATACACTATATATACATGGTTACAGCCTATCTAAACAAGCTTTTGAACATTTTAGAAAGATCAAATCCCATTTTTCTTGAGCAAAAAGTTTCCTATCAAAAGCTAAACCTCTTTGATCTTGCATTTGCACATTCTATCAAGAGGTACTCCATAGGCTTTACATTTTATCTTTCCTTGGAGTGTTGGTGAGCTATCAAAATTTGTAATCCACTTATCTAAGAGGCATTGAGAGTTTTTCATTTATTTTCTTCATTGTACTTGAGGGTCTTCTCTTCGGCCCGGTAACAAAGGTGAAGACGTTGTGAGGGTCTACTCTTCGGCCCGTTAAGAAAGGAGAAGACATTGTAAGAGGGTGTGTTCCCTCTCAAGGCTTCGTGCATAAAGGGTTTGTTCCCTTTGGAGTTTGAAAAGTCGGGTGTACAGCTTGGAGATTCGCCCGTTGAAGAATCTCATCATTTTAGTAGAGATCCCAAGGAGGTAAACTTGGAAGAGTGGAGTAGGTCTTGTGATAGACTGAACCACTATAAATCTTGTACCTTGTGAATTGATTCTTCTTCTCCTTCTCATTTGCACATTGTGATTGGTAAACTCTATCCTTCTTATTTTTTATGCTTATTGTTTATTGAACAAGGGTTAGGGCATATAAACATAAAGGTGTATCTAAACCCTAGATTGTTTATATTGCTTATCTAAACAAGGGTTAGATCAAAGAGTGCTTAATTAGTAAATTAATTTTAATTACTCACCTAATTAAGCCCAAAAGTTTTAATTGACCAATTCACCCCCCCTCTTGGGTTGTCACACCTGTATTTCAGCATGCTTCTGAGATCTTTAATTTAAGCTCTTGATTTGACATCTTCCAAGGATGATGTCACCGTTGTGTACAAGCTCTCTTAGTTCCTTTATGCGCGTTGATCCTCAAGCCCTATGTTGTGTTGTATTATGCTAATGGTGATATGACATTTGTGAAGTTCCTGTCTAAGGCACAACACTCCAAGCCAACACATTAGTCCATAAAGACTAATCAATTTGAGTTTGCTAGCATCAAAACAATAAGGTAAAGATGATTAGTTGAACCCATGGGAACCCTTGGGCTAACGATTTTTAATACCTCACTCCACAAGGATGAGGGAAGTCTAGAATAGCTGATCATAGCCCTGGCCATTTCCTTAAGCGTATGATTCCTTCTTTCTGCTACACCATTTTGATTTGGTGTACCAGGTGTCATATATTGAGGCATGATACCTTCTTCCTTAAGGAATCTCGCTAATGGTCCTGGTCTCTGTCCCATCTCTGTGTACCTACCATAGTGTTCACCACCTCTATCTGATCTGCCTATCTTAATCATCTTTCCAAATTGTTTCTGTACTTATATTTTTATTTCCTTAAAGGCTTGAAATACATCAACCTTTTCAGATAGTAGGTAAAGATACATATATCGAGAATAATCATCGATAAATGTGACAGAATATTTTTCTCCATTAATACAGGGAGGAAAGGATCCACATATATCTGTAGGAATTATTTCTGGAGTTCCTTAACTCCTAGCACCTTTCTTGAATGTGTTGGTCTGCTTTCCTTTAATGCAGTCCACACAAGTCTCATAGTCAGTGAAGTCTAAAGTTCCTAAGACCCCTTCTTTGACTAATTTCTTGATCCTCTTTATGAATATGTCCCAATCTCTGGTGCCATAACATGGATGGCATTTCATTTACTCTAACACGTTTCATACCAATTGACTCGGTGTTATGCTGGATGAATAAGGACAATTCATATTGTTTGTTAAGATGAAGTTTGTATAAACCACCATATAAGGAACCAGAACCAACAGTTATGGAATTCTTAATTAAGAAAGAGGTAGAATTTACAAAGCTAACGTAAAAGCCAATAATATCAAGTCTAAGAATAAAAATTATGTTTCTAGTAAATGATGGAATATAAAAGGTATTTTCAAGATCCAGCACAAATCACGTATCCATGATCAACCTAAAAATACCAACTGCCTTTACATGTGAATGCATCTTGTTTCCTGTAACGATGCTTTGTTCACACTCAGTTGGTGTCCTTCTTGATAAGAAGCCATGGACGGAGTTGGTAATATGAACAATGGAGCCAGAGTCAATCCACCACGTATAAATAGGAACATCAATTAAATTAGATTCATAACAAATGTAACATGAGTTTTTACCTTTCTTTTCCAGCCAAGCCTTGTATTTCAGGCAATCTTTCTTTAAGTGTCCCGGCTTTTTACAAAAGAAGCAACGAACGTTCCTTTCGACATGTACGTTCTTCTTCTTTTTCTTTATCGGTCCACTTTTGCCTATTTCCACATGTTCCTTTCCTCGATGAGAGACAAAGTTTACAACTTCAAGTCTCTCCATTTTCAACCTCTCTTTCTCTTGTACACATATGGTTAGTAGATCATTGACCAACCGTTTTTCTTTATGTGTGTTGTAAGAGATTTTAAATGGCCCGTATTCAAAAGGTAGAGAGTCGAGGATGAAATGAACTAGGAATGTGTCTTAAAAGGTAACCTCCATCCCATTCAATTGGGCTGATTTGTTCCTCATTTCCACGATGTGTTCACGAATTCCACTTGTGCCTCGGTATTTCATTGATGGCATCTTGTTTATCAGGGTGCTGGTCATAGCCATATCGGAACATATAAATTATTGTTCCACCGCATTCATGAAATCTCTAGCCTTATTAGTATTAGGGATGGAACCCCTAATATTCTTAGCCATATGTGCTTGCATAAGCAACGGGCTTAAGTGATTGGATTTCTCCCATTTTTCATGAGAAGTCTTTTGATCTGTTGTACTTTCCGCTCTAAGTGGTGGTGGCTCATCGACTCGGAAAGCCATATCTATGTCCATGCATCCCAATGTAAACATAATACGTTCTTTCCATTCCAAAAAATTTGAACCATTAAGAAAAGGTAATGTCATCGCATTACTACCAACAACAGGTGAAGAAAAAACTGCATATAAAGAAATAAATGAATGCTCACATAATTTTTAAAATTTCTTAAAGTAAATCTAATTTTAATCTTTATGATTTACCTTCACGGATAACCCATCCCATCATTACAGTCTCTCCTTTGGGTGAGTATGATAATATGCTAGTGGTTCATCCGATTGGTGATTAACACCATAGAACTAATAAGACACACATTAGTGCAAGCTAGCTCTATGCCTTTGAGCATTAAAAGCCACTTAAACCAATGTATATATTTGTTATTCTATTCCGTTTTATTTCGCGAACATGATGGCCTTTCTTTCGTAGTGATACATCATTTCAAAGAAATAAATGCAATTTGATGTCACTTGATCTTTATTATGCAATTTAATTGATAAAACTTTATTTGAAATTTCAAATCCCTCATGTTCAGGTACACTTTGGTGGTCACATAAGTACTTAGAATTTAAAATTTTCAGTTCTTTAAAAGCGCATCAGAAAGATTTAGACATACATTAACAACAAGAAGAAAATACATGCATGCCTAAACATGTATAAAGTACTCTTTATATAATTAAAACTTTCCTTATTTTGAAAAATGGCCTAAGGGTTCATGAGCCAGAATATGGGCTTGGCCTCACCTTTTGATTTTATCCACAAGTGGGCTAAGCTTTGGGCTTATGCCCTTAAGTAGACTAGGCTCAAGTTACAATCCAAAAATCTGTCTTCTTATCAAGCTTTGTGTATATGTCTGTTTTCTGTAATGATCCATCGCTACTCATACAAATAGTCAGATATTGTTAGGATCTGGTCGCCGCAACCAAAATTTCAAAACGTCGTTTTGCCATTTGCGAGTAACCAGAATCCGGCCACGAAATGAATCACCACCATAATACCGAAAAAGTTTTCTTTCTCAGCCTTTAAAATGGAATTTTCCAGAAAAACAACTGTTGGACCTTTCAGAAACTTTAGGAGAAGATACCTGGATGAGAGTGATCATTTTTCTTATAATCCAAATGCCAGGAAATCTCTCCTGTCGCAATTTTTCGACAACTGGTCACAATTTTAATGGTTGGGCTGATCACTTTTGTTTCCAGCAATCCAACCGTCGAATCATCTTGAAATTTCATAAGAAGGTTTTTTATCAACATAAAATTATTTATATATGATCTGATCGCCAGTAAACAACGAGTAAAGCCACAACCACCATTTCTTTCATCCAGTATTGACATCCATGAGATGTTCGAAAAACGATGACTTCTAACAGCGGTCCACATAACCATTTTTCATTGTCCCTTTATTTTGAATTCATTTTCATGGTTTGTTTAGATTAGAATCTCATCAACACATTTGCATTTTTTCAAGATCAATCGTGATTGATCACTGAATGTGACGATGTCGATGAAGACTTTAATTAACGACGGTAATTGGAAAACCCGTCGGATCTATTACATAACAATGAAAACCAACAAAAGGAAATCCAAGGAACTAAGACTCCAACCCTGGTGCTATGATACCACAATGAAGGATACACTGAAGGGTTATGATTTTTACCTGAAGCCATGATGTCCTTGGATCTTTGATCATCGTCCTGCACTATGTTGTTTTGATTGTCGGATGTGCTGCCTCCTTTGGCAGTCAGAGCGTCAACTTTGGTTTCCAATCTCTATCACTTGTTCCATATGGTAAGAGAACAATGGGTGTTCTCTACCTCTCTTTTTTCTTTCGTGATGAGATGGGGACCAAACCCATGTATTTATAATGCCATATTCCCTCTTCCCTTAATGGAGTGACTTAATGAGAAAACAAATGCATACTGGTTATCTCCTTTACTTTTGCGAACCACATCCCATTAGTTTGGCTTTATTTAAGAGCATTTAGAGATTTATAAACCCACGTTTAACAAATGGCAAGATGAGGCCATAGCAGTTTCGAAAAATCTTACAATGGATTCATACTCTTCAAAACTTCCTAGACGGAGAAAGATTTTGAGTAACATTGGCAATCATATTGTTGTTTCTGATAACTATCTTTTATATACCATTAAAAAACAATATTTTATTTATGACTACGTCTGAAAAACTCCCCCCTTATAATGGTTTTCTATCCACTCAAGATATTGTTTACTCACAAGAAAATTAGTTTCTTCTGAAACTACATAATCTTATCCTGGACAAGATTGTCTCTGGTTGGGCTATAAGATTGTCAGACCCTAAAACAAGCTTTGGGACACATATTTGGCAATGGAGGTGCAAAGCATATTCAAAACAGAGGAATCATTATCTCTAAAAGCAAGTTCTCTCTAGGAATCATTATCTCTTCAAAACAACATCATGGAGTCATGATGATGTTTCCGCATAATAGCTGAATTAAAACCATTTTTCATGAAAACAAATTTATGTGGATGTTCTTTTCTCTTATCTTTCAATAGTAAACAGCTGAGGTGTTTTACTATTTAAAGGACATGGGGTTTCCTCTTTGACAATAACTAATTAATATTTCTATTTGAATGCTAAACAAATTTCCTTAGAATGGTAGTAGATATGTTGTTTTTTGGAAAATCGAATAGTGCCCATATTCTTCCACTTTTGACTACGTTTCCATTTGAATGCCATGCGTATTTCCTTTGAATGTCAATCTATATGTAGCACGATTGATCAATTATACTTATTTGTTACGCAGTTTATATACACAATAAAATGGTAGTAGATATGAGGGTTTTTTTTCAAATCGAATGGTGTCCATCTTCTTTCACATTTGACCACAATTACTTTTCCATCTCTTGCATCCATTGCATGAGTTTCCTTATGAGTATGTGTGTGTGTGTGTGTGTGTGTGTGTGTGTGTGTGTGTGTGTGTGTGTGTGTATATATATATATATATATATATATATATCACCCAAACAACGTGGGCCGCACTCTGTTTCTGGTCGACGGAACAAATAAGTTATCTTATCGATCTAAGGGTTTCTGTGCTTGAGCGCAGATAAGCTTATCTGCGCTCGAGTGAAAAAATAGGGCTGGACCAACATTTTTGGGTGGGGGGGGGTCCAAAGCATTCATTTGGAAGGCTCTTTCATGGATAGATTAGTGGACAAATAATATCTGTCCATTTTCACCCCCACAAATGAACACCCTATGATGATCCAATGAAGCTGATTTTTGGTACACACCCATCCACGATGGGGCCTTTCAAATGAATGCTTAGGATCACCCAAAAATGTGGCCCCACCCTTGTTTCCTGTACTCAAGCGCAGAAAAGCTATTGTAGACACCCCATTTTGACTAAGCCCTAAACCTTTCCGGCTCTTGCCAAATCCATCCGAATCTCAGCATTAGGGTTCCAAACTTCACCCTAGGCTGGATGAGGGTCTCTCCTAACCCCCTGCAAAATTTCATCGAGATCGGAGCTCGTTTGCCTAGCAAAAAGGCTGAGAGAGTGTGTATAGTGCAATGAAGGGTGGCCCACTAAATTTTCATTTTCCCCTAAAATCCTTGTATTTTAGGAAAAATCCAAGTCAAATCAAGCCCCTAAATACCCATGAATACTTTTTTAGAAGCCTTAAAACCTCAGAAATGCCCCGGCAAAATTTCAGAAAAATCCGACAAAAAAATTCGGAAAAGACAAGGCAAGTTTGTGCAGATATCAAAAATGAAGGGTGCATTATCCGGGCAGGTTCGCGCGTTTGTGCGCTCATCAAAATTAGTAGTGCTGATATCAACCTACTTCTATTTTCTATAAATAGCCATTTAAGCTGATTTCTAAAAAAAAGATTAGTTTTTCCTAATTTTTAGAGAGAGAAGCTCTGAGGTGAGAGAAAGTAGATCTCGCCGGAAACCCATCTTTTCCGATCATTTTCTCCGATTTGCTCCGGTAATACCCCGATCGCCGGTCTGTCATTTCATCTTCACCATTGATCCTTATTGTCAAACCTAGATCCAAACCCTAGGATACTCCTCTTCACTGGCGAGAATCTGACCGAATTCCAGCAAACTCTCGGCTATAACTTTGTTTTGTGTTTTTTTTTTTTTTTCTTTCTCTCTTTCTTCTTCAATTGCTTCTATTCATGTTCTTAGAGCCTTGATCCATTTCATTTCCCCATTAGAAACCCTAACTTCCTTTTAAATTTCGGATCTAAACTAGTCTATTGCTATATTCCTTCGAAATCTTAGATCTGCATGTACAAGGCAAAGATCTAAATAATCTTCATTCTTCTCAAGCAATTTTTACAATTTCTGGAAAGTTCTTGTGTTAGCAGAAAATTTCATTGGAGTTTGGAGTCATCAGTAACATTTATTCATAAAAATCAAGAAAAACAAGAAGAATAATATGAGTTGATAAAGATTTGCAAGTGATTTGGAAATTTGTGATGAAGCTTTAGTCGACAGCAGCTCAGTTTGGAAATTTTCATCATTCATTCGGCTTGTATAAGAGGTAGGTTCTTCGAAACAGATGAAAATATTTTTTTGTATAGTTTATTGATTGATTTTTTTTAGGCTGGATGCTTCTATTATAAACCTTGGGTTTGATTATTAACTGTGGAAATAATAAATTATATAGAGTAGCTTTAATAGTTCTAAAGGACACTTGTGGAAAGAAGAATGGATGAGATATAGGAGAAATGATGTTTTGATCTAAAGATTTCGTTTATTTGATTGCTTAAATATTATTTGAGTTTTTTGAAGAAAATATTGGCAATACATATGGATAAAAAAATATATATATATATATATTACTAGATGATTGTTCAATTTCTAAGATTTTTCTTGTTAAGTTCTTCGAAAAATTGATCATGTACCTGAGTGTTCAAATACATGCTTGCTATCTTCATAATCCTGGTATCTAAGTCTTTTGTTATATTAATTTCCAAAGATAATAAATCTTCATTTTGTTTTGGTTAAAATTTTGATTTAGAACATATACTATGAGATATGGATAGGATAGAGCTTAACTACCAAATGTGTGTGTGGTAATGTCATGAATGTTGAGGCATAATTATTATTTTTTTAAGTGCTCATTCATTTCACAGTTATAACTTTCCACAAACATATTCTGCTAATATGTTCGTAGACTTCATTCTGGCATTTGACAGTTACCATTTCATTATTGTATAGTTGCATTTACCATTTCAGCTCATATGTTGTGTTAATAGTGTAGCTCATGTGTTTGCCACTTGGAACATTATCAGGTACATTTTTTTTCATTTCAATTTAGCATTGTAACACTCTTTCATTTCAAGTATATATAGTTCCCATCTTTCGTTGGGATTGACAGCAGCCCTTATATGGTCCTTTGAACAGGGAAATGACCATGGCTGATGTTTTATGAATTTATGCCCTCCACTTTCTATCCAAAAACAGCCCTTGTTTTAACCCTTGTTGAATCAGTTTATTATGTGATAGTTTAGTTCAATGAATCAGTTCCCTGTTTGCACATATCTTGTTTACAGATCATCCCAAATTTTTTACAATATTGGTTCATTATTCAGTATAGTTTTTGTGTAATGCTAATCTATAATTAAGCTCATTGTCTTCTACACATAAATCCATCCCATAATTTGATATTTGTTTTGCCATAAATCTGCTTCGGTTTTGTACAAATCTGTCACAGTTTTAATTTGTTTTTGCACATAAAGGTTGCCCAGAAATCTATATCAGATTTGCATATGAAATCTGCTCATTAATCTATTTCATTTTACACTAAAATTTACCTCAATTTTGTACCGAAACATTTCCAATTTTTGCATAGTTAGTTCCTATTGAAACAGCCCTCAATTTTTTACAATACTTAATTGATGTTTCATTTATGGTGTGTTTCATAACTACGACTTTGGACTAAGATAGAGAGCATATAATGGTTGTCCATCAAATGTATAGTTACTATCACTACTTGTTATATATTCTGCAATTGAGATTATTTTTTTAGTTAAGGTAAAAGGCACATGATTATTACCCTGTAACGCATAGCCACTGTATTTTAGCATATAAATCAGCCCTCTGATTGGCTTATAAGCTATTCACTGTTTGGTATAAAAATCTGTTTGAAATCAGCTCTCTGATTGGCTTACAAAATGTTCACTGCTTAGTATAAAAATCTGTTTAAAATCAACCCTTTGATTGGCTTATAAATTGTTCACTGTTTGATATAAAAATCTGTTTGAAATTAACCCTCTGTTCAACTTATAAGTTGTCCACTGTTTTGGCACATAATCTATCCCTGTTTGACACATAATCCTTCTCATGTTTCAGCTTATTACTATCACACAAATATGTTCATATTCCAGCCCATAATTTCTACACATATATGTACATATTAGCCCAGTTTTGTATGCAAACTGTTTATGAATTGTGTTTCATTCCCTGCATATTTCCATGCATGTAACAACTCAGTTTTGCACAAATTTTGTACGAATTCTGTTCATGAAGTTGGTCTAGTGTTTGCATAAATTTCTTTTTTTTTTCTCTCCATGCTACTACCCCTGTTTAGCACAGATTGGAGCCTATGTTGTTACCCTTGTTTGGCATGGATTTTGATTCATAAAGCTGCCTTACTTAGCACAGATTTTTTTAGCCCAAATATTAAATTCAGAATATGAATTTTTTTTTTAGCTATAGAGAAATTCATTTTAGAAATTTGTTGATTCATATATCTAAAGCTATTTTGGTAAAAATGGGATCTATTCATGTTTTAAAATGTTTTAGATAACTTGTTCATTTGGAAAATCATATTGTACCCATTCTCTAAATGATTCATATTTTCTTATGTCATCAAGCGATTTGAAATTAGCAATGCCTAATCGATATTCATTGTTTTCTATACTCTATATTTGTGATTCGATTCGGTTAAAAGTATAGAAATGATGTTCATTACTTCATGCAAATGTTGCTCATCAATGTTTAGTTTATCAGACATATATAGATATTTGTATCCCTTTCATTAAAAGGGCGATGAAGGCGATAGCCTAAGCCCACCTTTAGAGAGATTTATTGGATTATGATAATACCCTATCCCCTCTTCTTTCCTCTTATTTAATTTTGAGTTAGAGTCTGAAGATAAATGGATTGTTCAGGTGAGATTATATCAAAGTTCATTATACTCATTCCTTTTTTATTTAAATAAATTGTTAATAAGAAGAAGGAGATCAGATGACTACTCTATTCGATATTATCGACATGGGTACTGTCTGATCTCAAGGCGGGATTAGAAATATTATCATGTGTATATGATATCAGATGATTACTTTGGCATCATCTGATTTCATTGGAGTCCCCGTATTGGGGTTTGTGGTTGGTTTAGAAGTGTTTGATATTGTTTTTTTCACTTTATTAGGCTATCCAGCGGCTGGTCTGGACTAATTAATGTTAGTTATCATTTTATGATTGCAATTAAATTGTATATTCTTCTTTTGCTTAGCACTTGATTTGTTTTTAGAATAAAATTTGCGATTATCTGGTAGCATTTTCTTCTCTTTTTGATAGACTAACACAGTCTTATAGATTGCTGTTAATTCTCTTTAGATATTAGAATCCCTTTTTTTTCTTGTAGGGCAATGAAGGCGCTAGCCCAAGCCCATCTCTAGGGAGACTTACACAGTCCAAATAGCATTCTATTTTCTCAAAAGACTTGCCTAGTCTTTTAGATCCAAATCTTTGGAGACAGGCATTGTCTCATTAATGAATCAACCTAACCTCTAGAAGACCACCTCTAGTCTCATAGGTCTTAAACCCTCATTTTTGTGCGTTGTTTGGTTTTGGAAGAACACTTTGCTCGGCTTGGCATCATACCCCTTACCTTATGGGTATTGGGTTGCACATTTGTTGCACCCTAGGGCTAGGTAGCTGTCCGGCCCGGTTGAGTGTTTTACCTAAACCAAATATGCACAAAGTCTCTTTTCCTTGTTAGTATTTTTCTCTATCCTACCTCTGTGTCTAAGAGACTTACCTAGTCTCATTTTCTTGCTAAACCTCCTCTTTGTGTATCATTTGGTTTTGGGAGAACATCCTACTCGGCTTGGCTTCATACCCCTATCCTATATGGGTATCTGGTTGCACATTTGTTGCACCCTAGGGCTAGGTAGCTGTCCGGCCCGGCTGGATGTTTTACCTTTGCTAAATATGCACAAGGTCTTCCCTTATTACTTGTGAGTTTTATCTCAGCTTGATAGTCTCACTAGCACCCTTCTTTATCTCTTTTTCTTTTAGAAGACAGGCTTTGTCTCATTAGCACCTCCTTCTTAAGAATCCTATTTTCAGAGTTAGCCCACTAGCATAGGAATCCGTCCTTAGTCTAGAGAGTCAGTCCTCTTGTTCAGGAATCAAATTCTATCATCATAGGAGTTAGGATTTTATCAAACCTCTCATCGTATCATGTTTTTTCTATCCGCTCCTGCAAGGTATAGGATGCTGTCCAACCCTTGCAGAGCTGTGTTTCTGTTCCTTTCCCCCGCAAAGCATAGGATGCTGTCCAACCTTTGCGGGATATCAGGAGTCTGTCCTCCCCTTATGATGATAGGATTTGTCCCCCTTGAGTCAAAAACACTTAAAAACAACAAAAACATCTGAAAATCCAAAAATCTCAAAAATCTTGAGTCATTTAGGAGTAGTTTGGAAAATCGTATTCGAACTACGTTGGCTTGATCCTCTTCCACGAGGTACGTAGTGCAGCTTGAGATTCTTATCTCAAGTCCAGCCAAACCTTTGTAAGTAAATCATTTACCCATTTTAAGAAAAAATACCAAAAATCTTCAAAACCTTGTTTTCAACAAGATCTTCCTCTAGAGTTAGGAGTTTGTCCTAGATAAAGAGTTTTAGAGTTTTGAGTTTGTCTTTGATGTATTGTGTGGTTTGTTTGTGTTTGTGTTAGAGTTAGGAGTTTGTCCTAGAGTTATAGGAGCGCCTCCGTCCAGTCAGTTGGCGATTCATATCGCCGAGTGATGATTAAGTCTTGGATACGCTAGTGATCCCATTGTTTCCCTTAGGGCGTACAGCCTAGCTACACATAGATTATAGGAACCACCTACATTAGCTGAGGGCTAACCTGCATTTAGTTAAGGCATATAGGGTGTCCTAAAATCTACAATCCATTGGAATTTAAATAATCACACAAGAAGCTTTAAGAACTAGTCTGGTCTTTTCGATCGAGTCTAGGATAGAGGTCTAGATATCTTAGGCATCATAGCTTAGAATAGGTGCGAAGAACTACGTTGCCTTGATTCTCGTGGAGGCGGGGATACGTAGGCTTCTTTGGATGAACATCAGATCATCTAAAGACTCGGGCCTAGGTATAGATTAGAGTCTTAGGGTTGTATGGTATCGAGTCATTTTTCTATGTTTTGCAGTGTTTTCTTACTTTATTGCGCAGACCTTATACTTTTTTGGTGTGTCGTGCATGTGTTTGTTCATCAGAACTTAGACACTCATTAGGCATGTCACTTATAACCTAGTTTTTCTCAGGTGACACTTTTATTTCTTTTACGTGTGTTTATTATTCCTCCGAGACATGCATGATTAGATAGACGTCTTCTCGGAGATTTGTGTTCCCATTTCATATGATTCTCGTCCAAAACTCTTCAAAATTATTAAGTAAATGGCATAAGAGACCAGGTGTTTGCACTTGGGCGGATGAGGTGCTCTTTAGACCTTCCGAATTCGTAACCAGGCACGAACCTTATTTTATATCTCTGGTTATCCGTTGCAACAGAGCATAGTATGGGATCCAGGGCCCATTTGCCTTTTTCCTTGGATGGCGACTCTTCTTTGTTTAAGGTACGCCTCGAATCTGGGCTAGTCCCCGAATCGAGAGGTATCTCACCTTTGTATTGCCACTCATGCTGTGAGAGGCATTTTCTTTCGAGAGTTCCTTGGTAGAGCTCTCCATTCACGTGGATGATCCATAGAGACAGTTAGTGCGTGGGGGCACACGTCCCTCACCGCGGACTCTCTCGGATCGGGGTCCACAGGCTGGCGACTCTGCTGGGGAGTTCTTGGAACATTGCCTAACTCTGTTAAAATGCCATTTGTTATTAATTTTGAAGAATTTTGAGCTGAAATCATTATAAATGGGAATTTAATCGCTTAGAATCCAGGGGCACCAGATAGGTGTTTAAAACAAGGGATTCACACATTGCACAGCATACATCATTTTGTTCTTCATTTTCTTTTATTGATTTTCTTATTATTGGCTCCACGGGATAGATATAATGCGTGCCTCATGGGATATCACTATCCAGATGGTGCTGTTGTATCTATTACCAAGCTATGCGCCAGTGCTGCAGTCGTAAACACTCGGTGTACTTGTGTTTACAGCAGCCGGTGAGCAATGAAGCATACTGTATATAACACTCGGTGTACTTGTGTTATATACTTAAAGTATGGATCATATGCATAGTACCTGATTGAGTCCGGAGCTCTACTTTCATTTTACATATATTATGTACATGGATATATATGTTGATTTAGTAAAACCCAATTAGGATCTGCATGTGCTTATATATATATTGCATTCATATAAGGACGAACATGTGTTGCTCACACATGTTGGAGCTTAGATTTAGGAGCCATGTCTTATTTCTTAGATTATTGTAGCTCACCTTATGTGACTACATCGCAATCCTAATACACTCACATGTCTGTCTTGAGTCAAGCTTCTTGACTCTATGGAATCATATTTAGGGCTGGTGCCCCTGGTTATGATATATATGTATATATCTATATTTTGATTATCAGATTAGAGCCTACTCATTAGTGAGGCTTCCTTTTTTTAATCAAATTAGGCATATCAGTCTGTTCTTCGGATCTAGACCCGACCAGTGGCTTTTACTTGCCCTCTCATGGTCGTGGCCTATCTTTTGCTCTAGTCTTGGAGATTTTGTCCCTATATCTTTTGATTATAAGTTTAGGACCTACTTTCTAGTAGAGATTCCTGGGCTTGAATCAATCAATCGTGTATATTCATTTTTCAGATCTAAACCTAGCTAGTGGCTTCTACCTGTCACACTCATAGCTATGGTTTATTCCTCGACCCAGTGATGATAAATATTACCTGTTTTCATCCTTCAAATGCAAACCTCATTTATCCATTCTTTTGTTGTATTACTCAGATTATTGTTCGTCCTGTCTTAGATATGGTCGATAGCCTGTCTGCTGTCTCTATGACCATAGTCTATCATTATTGATCTTCTTGATCGTACATTTTTGTCGTCCACCTTTCAGTTTTAGATCCGGTCTATGATCTACTTTTGTCATTTTATGACCGTGGTCTCTTCCCTGAGTTTCTGATCATCTTTGATCATCAATGGAACATTTGATGTCGCCAATTATATCCTTCTTGTGATTATTGGTTAAGTCCATCTTTATTCTTTGTTTATTCCAAGTTTTTCTCCATTCCCTAATTATCCCATCCTATTCTTTGTGTTTAGGTTAAATCATGGCGAATAATTTGTTGAAAGGCTGGATAAGCGAGACTATTGGGGCTCTTCCGCTAGAATCCTCGGATAGGAGTATGGCTGATCGGTTCATCTGTGCCTTCAGTCATTTGAGTGTTTCCGATATAAATTGGAAGTTTCTCCAAGCAGCCGTTAGATCCTGGGATCCTAATCTTCATGTTTTTCGATTTGGATCATTCGAGCTTTGTCCTATATTCGAAGATTGGTGTGCTTTATTAGAGCTCCCAACAGATGGACTTTGGATACAATCTTCGAACATAGATTCCTCTCATTCCATTTTTTGCAAGCTATTCAAAAATCAAACCGTTGATGCACTTTCATGCTTAACGGATACGTGTGTGCAAGTTCAAAACCTCATCACCCTTTTTTCTGAAAACGTCGATCCTACTAACTCTCGTTTTCAGAGTTGTCGACGCAATGCTTTGATTTTTAGTGTCTTTGCGCGATATGTCATTCGGAAAAACCCTCGTGTTGCTCCGTTAACCTTGTTAACTGTGGTAGACCAAATTAACAAAGGGAGGAATCCCATTCCTACCATGTTAGCAGAGACCTTTTTGGGACTAGATCTTATTGCTTCCCAAAATATCAAAGACAATTTCTGTGGGTGTGTGAAGTTGTTGTATGTCTGGCTTGGTGAAAAATTTCAAATTCTTCAGCGACAAAAACAAAATCCGTATACCCTGAAGAATTTCCATACATGGAAACTAATAGCCAACCAACCTCAGTCCGTTGATGAATGGCACAATTGGTTACAACATGTAGAGGAGAGCCAATTTCGCTGGGTAAGTCATTCATGTTTCCATGTTTTTACCAGCACTTACCCACATTCATTTGTTTACCTCATGGGTACCGAGAAGTCTTCCTTTTATGCACCCATTCGAATTCTCCATCAGATTACGGGAATTCCATGTCCTCCCGGAATCATAGTCCCTCCTCTTTGTGAAGATCTTACTCCTGATCTCGTCCGATCCATTGTGGCTGCTTGGGGAAACAAAAATATAGAAAGGAGGTTAGGTTTATCTCGCAAATTCCGACGTGGAGAAATATCGGAAGAGCCCGCAAGCCGGAGAGCTCGGATTGAGGAACTTTGAAGATCCATATCATGTTTTGTTATTCCGATTTCTGCATTTCCCATTCTTGTCAGTCTGTTTATCCAGCTGTGATCAGAGTTTAATTTTTTCATCCGTTGTAATCACAATTTGGATTTTATTAATGAAAGTGTGTTTTTGTTTCTTTTGTCATTGTTTGATCAAGATAGTTTATCTCGATTATCAAAATTTTAATCTAGTGATTATACTTCCATTTCAGGATTTTTGATTGAGTAGCCATTGCTCCTAAGAAAATCCTCGTTTCAAAACCAACCTGGTCCCGTCAGACATCTGATTCCAGGCTGAGCCGACAATCCTTGTCACCTTTTTCTTTTACTTCTCCTTTATCGCCTTCCTTGAATTTTCAAGAAATACTTTCACCCGTCCAACCAACCCCTGAAACGATGGCAGAGAATGGGCAAAATAGTATGGACACCAATGAGATGATGAAAGCGATAATGTTACAATTGAGTACCATTAATGAAGAAATAGCCCGATTAAAGAATGACAGAGAATCTACTACCAAGAATCCTGCACCTCAGCAAACCCCAATCATGCCTCGCCCACCTCCTATGATGGCTCAGCCTCCTGTGTTGCCAGTCTTTGACCATTCTGATGACGAGCAGTATGAAGAAGAGAACTGTCTCCCCCATCTGGATAAAGGCAAGGGGATAGTCGATAGGTTGGATAAGATGGCCCAGGAGATGGAGAGCATGAAAATGCAGGGTCCGAAAAAATTAAACATGGCCGAGTATATGATAATACCGGGAATTGTGCTACCTCCTAATTTCAAGATGCCGGATCATGATAAGTATGATGGGACAGGATGTCCCAAGAGTCATCTGAAAGCCCTTATTCCTCTCTTACAGCAGCATGGGCTTACTCCAGAGCAGATTGCTCTTCTTTTCCCTAGATCTCTTACTGGAACAGCAAAGAAATGGTTTTTAAGCTTGAAAACCGAAGAGATCAGAACTCTGGAGGATATTGCCAATAGATTTGTTGAGCAATTCTCCATGGAGGAGGGAATAGATGTGACAAAAAGAGATCTGAAGGCGCTGAAACAAGGACATAATGAAACCTTCACTTCTTTCATTCGCCGATGGAGGCGTAAAGCGGCGCAGATGACACATCGATTATCAGATGCCGATCAAATTAAGATTGTTGTCAAGAACCTATCCCCGCAATACTATCATCACATGGCTATTCAGTATTTTCTGGACTTCAATCATCTGATAAAAACAGGGACTCAAATCGAAGATGCTTTGTCCAAGGGACTAAGATCAAGATCTTCGTCTGATGTGAGAGAGGGAAAAAGACCTATTGTGACACCGAAGGAGGTGCACAATCTTAACTATACCAGGCCTTCCAGTTATGCCAGACCACCGGGTTATGATCAACCACCATCCAGAACGGTGACTGAAGTCAGGAGGCCTATTGAAAAGAAGGTTTTTCGTCAGTTTGACCCCCTCCCTTACTCCTTATCAGTGGCTTTGAAGAAGTTGCTGAGAGATAAAAAGATTACTTTGTTGGAACCTAGAGAGCTTCCTAACCCTTTGCCCAAGTATTGGAGGAAGGACCAGTACTGCGATTATCATCAGAATTCAGGGCATTTGACTGACAAATGCATGGCTTTAAGACACAAGATCCAAGACATGATAGAAGCAAAGGATCTTGCCGTTGAAGCACCGAATGTCACTCGAAACCCATTGCCTACACATGCAATGCCTCCCCCGAACGTGTATGCCATTTTCACTGAAGAAATCCTCTTAGATCACTCCCGTATTTGTGCGGTTATTTCTGATAGACCATATGTTCTGAGATGGGATGATGAAGACGAAGCGATTGAAAACAAGAAACCTTACATACTGTCCCTTCCAGATGAAGGATTAACAGGATCCTCTGAGTGTTCTTGTTCTTATGTCCTCAAGAGTGAGGAGGAAGAAGAGATGAAAGAAAAAGTCCCCTATGTTTTGAGACTAGAGGAAGAAGACTTGTTGCTTCTAGAGGATCAGTGTGACGAGCTTCGTCATGTCACACGTGGTGGTCGGGTCTTTAAGCCAGTTGAACTCAGAGCTGAGAATCCTGCCGAAATAGCCCGAGCATCAGAAAATCAGAGGCAAAGACAGACTGTAGAAGAAGAAGAAGACAACTTGTTGAAACAATTGAAGAAAACACAAGCTAATGTTTCAATTTGGGGTTTGTTGATGGCATCCCCAAAGCACCGACAAGTTGTACTTCGAGAGCTTAACGCATCCCAAGTGTCAGTCGAGATTACTCCTGACGAACTAGTCAGTCTAGTTGCCATGGCAAGGGCCTCAAAGACTTTATCCTTCACTGATGAGGATTTGCCTCCGGAGGGTAGAGATCACACTCGACCTCTCAGGATTACTATAATCTGCAACAAGAAAAGGGTACCTGAAGTACTAGTAGACAACGGGTCTGCTCTAAACGTATGTCCCTTGAGCACCGCTGTTACTTTGGGATTTGGGCCCAACAACTTCATACCATCTGAGCAAGGCATATTAGCATACGATGGTACGAGAAGAGACGTGATCGGGATACTGGCCACCGATATCGAAATAGGGGGAGAAACCTTTGAGGTTGAATTCCAAGTACTCGATATAAAGACTTCTTTCTTCCTTCTTCTGGGCCGACCTTGGCTGCACAAGGTCGGAGTTATTCCTTCAACTTTGCATCAGAAGTTGAAATTTGTTAGGAATAACAAAGTGATAACGGTCCGAGGAGACCCTGAGCCGGAAGTTGGACAAATAACATCTGAACTGAACCCTGAAAAATCAAGAGATGTTAGTTTAACCGGTTTTTCTTTAGAAATCTCTACAATTTCCTTTGGGGAAGCAATGAATGAAGAGATAATGTTTTTATCAAGCACGAACACTCAAGTGGTGAAGATAATGCGAAAGTATGGTTATGTCCCGGGAACTGGTCTGGGAAGAAATCTGCAGGGCCCAACTGAGTGGCCGGAATTGAAAGCAGTCGGCGGATTATTCGGGTTAGGGTACGAGCCAACTCCGAAAGAGGTTCAAGAAATGAAGCGTTATATGATGAAGTGGGCTGAATGTCGTCGTCGGGGTACAGAATTTCCGACAGGACCGTACAGCATGATTATGAACGGCCGATTCAGAAAAGAAGGGGCAGACTGTCCGTTCTATGGTTTTCCTGAGACCTGGTGCGATAAGACTGGGAAGAGGCTTCCAGGGTTAGAGATCTTCTTCACAGATGAGTTGTCAGAAGATTTCTACAGTGAGCAGTTTGCCTTGGCTTCGATAGCAGAAAAACCAGCTGCAGATTGGGCAGAAAATATTGAGCCGCATCTCCTAGACTCCCTATATCAGGTTGAGGCCCCAATCGTCGCTATGATTGGAGGAGATGTGCCCTTCACGAGCCCAAGGGATTGCATTACTCCAGCCACTGGACCTTTAGACAATTGGACCGCACAGGTTATACCCCAAGTAGTCCTCCAGTATAGTCCAGTCCTTTCAAAAGAGTCAGTCATTTCAAAAAATGTGTCAGTTTCTGAGTTCAACCCAGAGTCTGTCATTTCTAACTTTTCTTTTGATGCAGGTACCATAGAGGTCGGAGTAGTTCTCGGAGGTGGTGAAGAGTCGGTTCCTGTCGAGTCTCGGTCAGAAGATGTTTTCACTGATTCTTCATTTGTACATAGTCCTGTATATGTTGATACTGATGTCAACATGTCATTTCATTTGAATTCAGAGTCTGTAACGCCCGATGTGGGTGAATCATTCGATGTAATCATCAATTCTGCAAAAGAAATAAAAGATTCATTTGTGTACGATCCTGTCTTTATTTCTAATTCTGTTTCTGATTCTGCTTCAAAGCCTGATCAAATAACTAATAATAATAATAATCAAGACTCCCCCTCAAACGAGGAAGCCGACGAAACTCCTTTTGAAATCAAATACATGATTCAACAAGAGGAGATTCGCCGAGCAAAACCACTCGAAGAAGAAATTGAAACCGTAAATATAGGTGATGAAACTTTAATTCGGGAGATTCGGATTGGCAAAACTTTATCTCCTGAAGAGCGCGAAGAATTAATCACCTTGCTAAAAGAGTTTAAGGAGGTTTTTGCTTGGTCTTACGATGACATGCCGGGATTGAGTGAGGACATTGTGCAACACAAATTACCTCTAATTCCTGGCATCAAGCCGAATAAGCAAAAACTCCGAAAACTTAAAACAGAATGGGAGTTGAAAGTTCATGATGAGGTTAAGAAGCTACTTGAAGTAAAATTCATTGAAGTAGTGGAATATCCCGAATGGCTTGCAAATATAGTTCCTGTGCCCAAGAAAGATGGAAAAGTCAGGATGTGCGTTGATTTCAGAGATCTGAATAAGGCGAGCCCAAAAGATGACTTTCCTCTTCCGAACATCGATATCCTGGTAGACAACACTGCTGGACATGCTCTGTTATCTTTCATGGATGGGTTTTCAGGCTACAATCAGATCAAGATGGCGCCTGAGGATATGATGAAGACGGCATTTATTACTCAATGGGGGACGTACTGTTACCGAGTAATGCCGTTTGGCCTCAAAAATGCTGGAGCTACCTATCAGAGGGCTGCGACAACTCTTCTTCATGACATGATTCACAAAGAGGTCGAGGTCTATGTAGATGACATGATTGTCAAAGGAAGGACTCGGCCAGAGCATACAATCGCTTTGAGAAAGTTCTTCGAGCGAATCCGAAAGTTTCAACTTCGCTTGAACCCAAATAAATGTGTATTTGGGGTCACATCAGGGAAGTTGCTTGGATTTATGGTCAGTGAAAGAGGAATCGAAGTGGACCCTCAGAAGATCAAGGCTATCCAAGAAATGCAACCACCAAAGACGGAAAAGCAAATTCGTGGATTCCTTGGCAAAGTGCAATACTTGAGGAGATTCATATCTCATTTAACTATGACATGTGAACCCATCTTCAAATTATTGAAAAAGAATTCTTCCAAGAAATGGAATGAAGAATGTCAGGAAGCATTTGAAAAGGTCAAGCAGTGTTTGTCTTTGCCTCCTGTATTATCCCCAGTCATTCCTGGTCAACCATTGTTGATGTATTTGTCCATCACAGATACGGCGATGGGTTGTATGCTTGCTCAGCAAGATGTAGGATCTAAGAAGGAGAAGCCTATCTACTACATCAGCAAGAAAATGCTAGAGTACGAGATAAAGTACACTATCTTGGAAAAGACTTGTCTAGCATTAGTCTGGGCGACTCAAAGGCTTAGGCATTATCTATTATCGAATAAGGTATTTCTGCTTTCACGGATGGATCCGTTGAAGTACTTATTCGAGAAGCCCGCCCTTACAGGAAGAACTGCAAGGTGGTTGCTATTGTTATCTGAGTTTGACATCACATACGTCACTCAGAAATCTGTCAAAGGACGGGTTATTGCTGAGCAGCTAGCTGATGCTCCTGTTGAGGAGAATGCTTTTCTGAAGGCTGAATTTCCTGATGAAGAGATCATGGAACTTGAAGAAGAAATTCCAAGTACCAGATGGACAATGTACTTTGATGGAGCCGTTAACAATCGAGGACAAGGAATAGGAGCAGTGCTTGTATCTCCCAAGAAAGAATACATCCCAATATCCATTAAGTTACAATTCGAATGTACAAATAACATGGCAGAGTACGAAGCTTGTATCGCAGGACTTGAGGCAGCTTTAATTTTGAAAGTCCAAGAGATTGATGTATTTGGAGATTCAATTCTGATAATTTGTCAAACCAATGGTAATTGGAAGACAAGAGAATCAAAATTGATCCCGTATAATTTTTATCTCGAATCTCTGGCCAAGAAATTCAAGAGTATCACATTTACCCATCTGTCGAGAACCAAAAATCATTTTGCAGACGCCTTGGCTACCTTAGCCTCGATGTTGGATATTTCTGAGACAATGGAGGTCCAGCCTTTAGCTGTGAGGTCGCAATGGGCTCCAGCGCATGTAAATGCCATTGAAATATCAGCGCGATGTCCAGATGGAAAACCGTGGTATACTGATATCCGAAATCTCATTTCAGGCAAGGGGCATCCCCCTGAAGCTTCCAGCAAAGAGAGAAAAACTCTTCAGAGATTCGCCGCTAACTTCATCATTTGTGGTGAAGAATTGTACAGAAGATCCTTTGATGGGATTCAGCTTCTGTGCGTTGATGAAGATCAGGCTGCGGAGCTCATAGAACAAACACATGAAGGTGTTTGTGGTCCTCACATGAATGGTAAAATGCTATCAAGGAAGATCCTTAGACTCGGTTTCTATTGGCCCTCAATGGAAACAGATTGTTTCGCATTTGTGAAGAAATGTCATAAATGCCAAGTCTATGCGAATCTTATTCATGTGCCTCCGTCAGAGCTGCATTCTATGACCTCGCCATGGCCATTTTCAGTATGGGGGATTGATATCATTGGCAAAGTCTATCCTAAGTCGTCAAGTGGGCACGAGTACATCTTGGTGGCCATTGACTATTTCACGAAGTGGATAGAAGCTGCTTCATATGCTTCCATAACTTCCAATACAGTTGCGAAGTTCATCCGTGCAAACATCATTTGCAGATATGGAGTACCTCATGAGTTGATTTCTGACAATGGATCTCACTTCAAGAAAGAGGTAGTGCACTTGTGCGAAGAATTTAAAATCAAGCATCATAAGTCATCTCCTTACAGACCGCAGACAAATGGTGCTGTAGAGGCAGCTAATAAGAACATCAAGGTTATTATTAGCAAAATGACAGAAACTTATAAAGATTGGTCGAATAAACTCCCGTATGCTTTGTGGGCTTACAGGACGTCGATCAGATCCTCTACAGGTGTAACTCCGTACTCTCTAGTTTACGGAATGGAAGCAGTCCTCCCTGTTGAAGTGAGAATCCCTTCTTTAAGAGTTATGATGGAAGCGAATCTGCCAGAGTCTGAGTGGGCCAAAGCCAGACATGATGAATTGCAGATGATTGATGAAAAGAGGCTCAGAGCCTTATACCACATCCAAGGGTATCAGAGAAGAATCGAAAGGGCATTCAATAAGAAAGTCAAGGTTCGAGACCTAAAACCAGGAGATCTCGTCTTGAAATCTTATCGAGCACCGGTGTTCGATCCCAGAGGAAAATTCAGGCCAAATTGGTCTGGTCCTTACATTGTTGATGAAGTCCTGCCTGGAAAAGCCGTAAGACTCCTCAATGAAAATGGTGAAAAATTAACAGAACCTACAAACCTGGACCAACTAAAGAAGTACTATGCTTAAATACACCAGGAGGCCATCCTTGATCGATCAGAGCCAAAAGCTAACAACCCAAAAGTCAAAATACCGTTTGCAAACCCTTTGGGCCTATAAAAAAAAAATCCTTTTTTTTTTTTTTGACAAACACAAACCAGGGGCATCTTTTATGACTTGCGTCATAAAAGATAGTAAGCTTGAACTACGTTCTGACCTGATTCCTTTTTACAGGATACGTAGGCCACCTGATTAATTCGGGTTCGGTTAAATTCTTCAAATCCTTCGAATCTTTCAAATCCATGAAAATATGAAAGAAAGAACAAAACAAAAAATCCTTGAAACCCCAAAAATGGGCGAACTACGCGGACCTGATTCCCATTTTCTTTGGGGATACGTAGGCAGTCTGGAGGGCCAGATTCGGTTAAATACATAAAACAAACCAAAAATATGTAACCTGTTTGAACCCAAGCCTACCTAAAAGTCCTTCTGGTGTATTTTAGGTCAAGGTTTGTAGAGAAACAGAAAGAAAGAAAAAATGATGGAGTCTTAGACCCGCTAGACTGAAAACCCGAAAGGGCGGTCTAGGCAAAAATTAGGGTCATTCACCTGCTAAGTTGAAAACCCGAAAGGACGGCTTAGGCAAAAATCAAGGTGCAGAGCCTGCTGGATGGAAAATCTGCAAGGGCAGACAGTCCAGGCAAAATATAAGGCATGCAGCCCGCCAAATCAAAAACCTGAAAAGGCGATTTGGTCATGGCAGTGACTTCAAAAGGACAAAATCTCTGAATGCCAGCAAGACTTTCATTTCTTCTGAGGCATTACTCTGAAGTCTGAGTAAGCGCCAGTAGAGATTCTTCTGACACTCTATAAGCTAAGGAGTTAAGACTAAGCAAACCAAAGGGATAATAACCATGACGGAAAACCTGAAAAAAGGAATGAAACACCTTTAAATATGGTTTTTAAAAGATTCTAAGAAGTGGTAGACTATACCATTTTAAAATACTTATCAGGCTGAAAAGCAGATTCAGTTTCTCTTAGAATCCAAGTCATGGTCGAAGTCCTCCTTTATTGTTAGCCACAGTTCAGTCCTTGTCAAAGTCAAGGTTAAACTCCAAAGTCTTGTGTGGGGAGTCCTGTGTGGTCAATGTCTCTCCGAGGTTGGAGTGATGGAAAAATGATGAAGTTGTGGATCCTTGAAAATTGTACAGAGCAGAACAGAATTCAGAAGAATAGTACTCAGACCATTCGAAGTATTGGCAGCGGACCGAAAGAGAAGAAGATTATCAGATTCAGTCTGTTGTATTTGAAAAGATTTGTAACTTCAAAAATTCAGGAAATGAAAACCTTTTCTACAATGTTCCCTATGTTTGTTCTCCTATGAATTTGTCATGGAAGTAAATTCGTACTAGGGGCATCTTTTATAACCTGTTCAGGTTATAAAAGATATCAAGTGAGCTCTGATAATTGAGATAATTAATTTCATTAAATGAAGATAAGAAGAGCTTCAGTAGAGTTTTTGGTCAAATTCCTCTGAGAGTCTTTCTTATCATCTTATTGAAAATCTATCTCATAATCCCCAGTGGAGTTTCTATCCACAAAATGTAAATAAACCAAGCATTCAAATTAAATCATCTGCATCTGTGCATAAATCCTTGCCTCCGGGCATAAAACCCTGCCTCCGAGCATAAAACTTTGCCTCCGAGCATAAACCCTGCCTCTGAGCACAAATCCTTGCCTCCGAGCATAAAATTCTGCCTCTGAGCATAAATTCCTTGCCTCCGAGCATAAAACCAAGCCTCCGAGCATAAAATCCTTGCCTCCGAGCATAAATCATTGCCTCCGAGCATAAATTCCTTGTTTCCAAGCATAAATCTTGCCTCCGAGCATAATTCCTTGCCTCCGAGCATAAATTCCTTGCCTCCGAGCATAAAACCTTGCCTCCGAGCATAAATCCTTGCCTCTGAGCATAAAACCTTGCTTCCAAGCATAAATCCTCGCCTCTGAGCATAAAACCATGATTTTGAACATAGAAACAAGCCTCTGTGCAAAAACTCAGGCCTCCGAGCTAAAATTCCCTAGCATCTAAGCTAAAACCTTTCAACCTCCATGCGTAAACCATTTGCCTCTGAGCATAAAACCATCCGCCTCTGAGCAGAAAACCAACATTCCTAACAAACCAACCCTATTATAATCCAACCTTCACCAAATCATTTTCTCCATCCTGTTCTCTAAATCAATTTTGGGGCTAGTCAAAATGTGACGTCTGTTCAACTTTGACATTCGCGCGACAAGCACGCTCTGCCAAAGAGGGGCATCTGTAGACACCCCATTTTGACTAAGCCCTAAACCTTTCCGGCTCTTGCCAAATCCATCCGAATCTCAGCATTAGGGTTCCAAACTTCACCCTAGGCTGGATGAGGGTCTCTCCTAACCCCCTGCAAAATTTCATCGAGATCGGAGCTCGTTTGCCTAGCAAAAAGGCTGAGAGAGTGTGTATAGTGCAATGAAGGGTGGCCCACTAAATTTTCATTTTCCCCTAAAATCCTTGTATTTTAGGAAAAATCCAAGTCAAATCAAGCCCCTAAATACCCATGAATACTTTTTTAGAAGCCTTAAAACCTCAGAAATGCCCCGGCAAAATTTCAGAAAAATCCGACAAAAAAATTCGGAAAAGACAAGGCAAGTTTGTGCAGATATCAAAAATGAAGGGTGCATTATCCGGGCAGGTTCGCGCGTTTGTGCGCTCATCAAAATTAGTAGTGCTGATATCAACCTACTTCTATTTTCTATAAATAGCCATTTAAGCTGATTTCTAAAAAAAAGATTAGTTTTTCCTAATTTTTAGAGAGAGAAGCTCTGAGGTGAGAGAAAGTAGATCTCGCCGGAAACCCATCTTTTCCGATCATTTTCTCCGATTTGCTCCGGTAATACCCCGATCGCCGGTCTGTCATTTCATCTTCACCATTGATCCTTATTGTCAAACCTAGATCCAAACCCTAGGATACTCCTCTTCACTGGCGAGAATCTGACCGAATTCCAGCAAACTCTCGGCTATAACTTTGTTTTGTGTTTTTTTTTTTTTTTCTTTCTCTCTTTCTTCTTCAATTGCTTCTATTCATGTTCTTAGAGCCTTGATCCATTTCATTTCCCCATTAGAAACCCTAACTTCCTTTTAAATTTCGGATCTAAACTAGTCTATTGCTATATTCCTTCGAAATCTTAGATCTGCATGTACAAGGCAAAGATCTAAATAATCTTCATTCTTCTCAAGCAATTTTTACAATTTCTGGAAAGTTCTTGTGTTAGCAGAAAATTTCATTGGAGTTTGGAGTCATCAGTAACATTTATTCATAAAAATCAAGAAAAACAAGAAGAATAATATGAGTTGATAAAGATTTGCAAGTGATTTGGAAATTTGTGATGAAGCTTTAGTCGACAGCAGCTCAGTTTGGAAATTTTCATCATTCATTCGGCTTGTATAAGAGGTAGGTTCTTCGAAACAGATGAAAATATTTTTTTGTATAGTTTATTGATTGATTTTTTTTAGGCTGGATGCTTCTATTATAAACCTTGGGTTTGATTATTAACTGTGGAAATAATAAATTATATAGAGTAGCTTTAATAGTTCTAAAGGACACTTGTGGAAAGAAGAATGGATGAGATATAGGAGAAATGATGTTTTGATCTAAAGATTTCGTTTATTTGATTGCTTAAATATTATTTGAGTTTTTTGAAGAAAATATTGGCAATACATATGGATAAAAAAATATATATATATATATATTACTAGATGATTGTTCAATTTCTAAGATTTTTCTTGTTAAGTTCTTCGAAAAATTGATCATGTACCTGAGTGTTCAAATACATGCTTGCTATCTTCATAATCCTGGTATCTAAGTCTTTTGTTATATTAATTTCCAAAGATAATAAATCTTCATTTTGTTTTGGTTAAAATTTTGATTTAGAACATATACTATGAGATATGGATAGGATAGAGCTTAACTACCAAATGTGTGTGTGGTAATGTCATGAATGTTGAGGCATAATTATTATTTTTTTAAGTGCTCATTCATTTCACAGTTATAACTTTCCACAAACATATTCTGCTAATATGTTCGTAGACTTCATTCTGGCATTTGACAGTTACCATTTCATTATTGTATAGTTGCATTTACCATTTCAGCTCATATGTTGTGTTAATAGTGTAGCTCATGTGTTTGCCACTTGGAACATTATCAGGTACATTTTTTTTCATTTCAATTTAGCATTGTAACACTCTTTCATTTCAAGTATATATAGTTCCCATCTTTCGTTGGGATTGACAGCAGCCCTTATATGGTCCTTTGAACAGGGAAATGACCATGGCTGATGTTTTATGAATTTATGCCCTCCACTTTCTATCCAAAAACAGCCCTTGTTTTAACCCTTGTTGAATCAGTTTATTATGTGATAGTTTAGTTCAATGAATCAGTTCCCTGTTTGCACATATCTTGTTTACAGATCATCCCAAATTTTTTACAATATTGGTTCATTATTCAGTATAGTTTTTGTGTAATGCTAATCTATAATTAAGCTCATTGTCTTCTACACATAAATCCATCCCATAATTTGATATTTGTTTTGCCATAAATCTGCTTCGGTTTTGTACAAATCTGTCACAGTTTTAATTTGTTTTTGCACATAAAGGTTGCCCAGAAATCTATATCAGATTTGCATATGAAATCTGCTCATTAATCTATTTCATTTTACACTAAAATTTACCTCAATTTTGTACCGAAACATTTCCAATTTTTGCATAGTTAGTTCCTATTGAAACAGCCCTCAATTTTTTACAATACTTAATTGATGTTTCATTTATGGTGTGTTTCATAACTACGACTTTGGACTAAGATAGAGAGCATATAATGGTTGTCCATCAAATGTATAGTTACTATCACTACTTGTTATATATTCTGCAATTGAGATTATTTTTTTAGTTAAGGTAAAAGGCACATGATTATTACCCTGTAACGCATAGCCACTGTATTTTAGCATATAAATCAGCCCTCTGATTGGCTTATAAGCTATTCACTGTTTGGTATAAAAATCTGTTTGAAATCAGCTCTCTGATTGGCTTACAAAATGTTCACTGCTTAGTATAAAAATCTGTTTAAAATCAACCCTTTGATTGGCTTATAAATTGTTCACTGTTTGATATAAAAATCTGTTTGAAATTAACCCTCTGTTCAACTTATAAGTTGTCCACTGTTTTGGCACATAATCTATCCCTGTTTGACACATAATCCTTCTCATGTTTCAGCTTATTACTATCACACAAATATGTTCATATTCCAGCCCATAATTTCTACACATATATGTACATATTAGCCCAGTTTTGTATGCAAACTGTTTATGAATTGTGTTTCATTCCCTGCATATTTCCATGCATGTAACAACTCAGTTTTGCACAAATTTTGTACGAATTCTGTTCATGAAGTTGGTCTAGTGTTTGCATAAATTTCTTTTTTTTTTCTCTCCATGCTACTACCCCTGTTTAGCACAGATTGGAGCCTATGTTGTTACCCTTGTTTGGCATGGATTTTGATTCATAAAGCTGCCTTACTTAGCACAGATTTTTTTAGCCCAAATATTAAATTCAGAATATGAATTTTTTTTTTAGCTATAGAGAAATTCATTTTAGAAATTTGTTGATTCATATATCTAAAGCTATTTTGGTAAAAATGGGATCTATTCATGTTTTAAAATGTTTTAGATAACTTGTTCATTTGGAAAATCATATTGTACCCATTCTCTAAATGATTCATATTTTCTTATGTCATCAAGCGATTTGAAATTAGCAATGCCTAATCGATATTCATTGTTTTCTATACTCTATATTTGTGATTCGATTCGGTTAAAAGTATAGAAATGATGTTCATTACTTCATGCAAATGTTGCTCATCAATGTTTAGTTTATCAGACATATATAGATATTTGTATCCCTTTCATTAAAAGGGCGATGAAGGCGATAGCCTAAGCCCACCTTTAGAGAGATTTATTGGATTATGATAATACCCTATCCCCTCTTCTTTCCTCTTATTTAATTTTGAGTTAGAGTCTGAAGATAAATGGATTGTTCAGGTGAGATTATATCAAAGTTCATTATACTCATTCCTTTTTTATTTAAATAAATTGTTAATAAGAAGAAGGAGATCAGATGACTACTCTATTCGATATTATCGACATGGGTACTGTCTGATCTCAAGGCGGGATTAGAAATATTATCATGTGTATATGATATCAG
Organism: Tasmannia lanceolata; assembly: GCF_043159265.1. Lineage (NCBI taxonomy): Eukaryota > Viridiplantae > Streptophyta > Magnoliopsida > Canellales > Winteraceae > Tasmannia > Tasmannia lanceolata. The sequence goes on along the minus strand of NW_027518688.1, from coordinate 6,451,613 downwards.
ATGATTACTTTGGCATCATCTGATTTCATTGGAGTCCCCGTATTGGGGTTTGTGGTTGGTTTAGAAGTGTTTGATATTGTTTTTTTCACTTTATTAGGCTATCCAGCGGCTGGTCTGGACTAATTAATGTTAGTTATCATTTTATGATTGCAATTAAATTGTATATTCTTCTTTTGCTTAGCACTTGATTTGTTTTTAGAATAAAATTTGCGATTATCTGGTAGCATTTTCTTCTCTTTTTGATAGACTAACACAGTCTTATAGATTGCTGTTAATTCTCTTTAGATATTAGAATCCCTTTTTTTTCTTGTAGGGCAATGAAGGCGCTAGCCCAAGCCCATCTCTAGGGAGACTTACACAGTCCAAATAGCATTCTATTTTCTCAAAAGACTTGCCTAGTCTTTTAGATCCAAATCTTTGGAGACAGGCATTGTCTCATTAATGAATCAACCTAACCTCTAGAAGACCACCTCTAGTCTCATAGGTCTTAAACCCTCATTTTTGTGCGTTGTTTGGTTTTGGAAGAACACTTTGCTCGGCTTGGCATCATACCCCTTACCTTATGGGTATTGGGTTGCACATTTGTTGCACCCTAGGGCTAGGTAGCTGTCCGGCCCGGTTGAGTGTTTTACCTAAACCAAATATGCACAAAGTCTCTTTTCCTTGTTAGTATTTTTCTCTATCCTACCTCTGTGTCTAAGAGACTTACCTAGTCTCATTTTCTTGCTAAACCTCCTCTTTGTGTATCATTTGGTTTTGGGAGAACATCCTACTCGGCTTGGCTTCATACCCCTATCCTATATGGGTATCTGGTTGCACATTTGTTGCACCCTAGGGCTAGGTAGCTGTCCGGCCCGGCTGGATGTTTTACCTTTGCTAAATATGCACAAGGTCTTCCCTTATTACTTGTGAGTTTTATCTCAGCTTGATAGTCTCACTAGCACCCTTCTTTATCTCTTTTTCTTTTAGAAGACAGGCTTTGTCTCATTAGCACCTCCTTCTTAAGAATCCTATTTTCAGAGTTAGCCCACTAGCATAGGAATCCGTCCTTAGTCTAGAGAGTCAGTCCTCTTGTTCAGGAATCAAATTCTATCATCATAGGAGTTAGGATTTTATCAAACCTCTCATCGTATCATGTTTTTTCTATCCGCTCCTGCAAGGTATAGGATGCTGTCCAACCCTTGCAGAGCTGTGTTTCTGTTCCTTTCCCCCGCAAAGCATAGGATGCTGTCCAACCTTTGCGGGATATCAGGAGTCTGTCCTCCCCTTATGATGATAGGATTTGTCCCCCTTGAGTCAAAAACACTTAAAAACAACAAAAACATCTGAAAATCCAAAAATCTCAAAAATCTTGAGTCATTTAGGAGTAGTTTGGAAAATCGTATTCGAACTACGTTGGCTTGATCCTCTTCCACGAGGTACGTAGTGCAGCTTGAGATTCTTATCTCAAGTCCAGCCAAACCTTTGTAAGTAAATCATTTACCCATTTTAAGAAAAAATACCAAAAATCTTCAAAACCTTGTTTTCAACAAGATCTTCCTCTAGAGTTAGGAGTTTGTCCTAGATAAAGAGTTTTAGAGTTTTGAGTTTGTCTTTGATGTATTGTGTGGTTTGTTTGTGTTTGTGTTAGAGTTAGGAGTTTGTCCTAGAGTTATAGGAGCGCCTCCGTCCAGTCAGTTGGCGATTCATATCGCCGAGTGATGATTAAGTCTTGGATACGCTAGTGATCCCATTGTTTCCCTTAGGGCGTACAGCCTAGCTACACATAGATTATAGGAACCACCTACATTAGCTGAGGGCTAACCTGCATTTAGTTAAGGCATATAGGGTGTCCTAAAATCTACAATCCATTGGAATTTAAATAATCACACAAGAAGCTTTAAGAACTAGTCTGGTCTTTTAGATCGAGTCTAGGATAGAGGTCTAGATATCTTAGGCATCATAGCTTAGAATAGGTGCGAAGAACTACGTTGCCTTGATTCTCGTGGAGGCGGGGATACGTAGGCTTCTTTGGATGAACATCAGATCATCTAAAGACTCGGGCCTAGGTATAGATTAGAGTCTTAGGGTTGTATGGTATCGAGTCATTTTTCTATGTTTTGCAGTGTTTTCTTACTTTATTGCGCAGACCTTATACTTTTTTGGTGTGTCGTGCATGTGTTTGTTCATCAGAACTTAGACACTCATTAGGCATGTCACTTATAACCTAGTTTTTCTCAGGTGACACTTTTATTTCTTTTACGTGTGTTTATTATTCCTCCGAGACATGCATGATTAGATAGACGTCTTCTCGGAGATTTGTGTTCCCATTTCATATGATTCTCGTCCAAAACTCTTCAAAATTATTAAGTAAATGGCATAAGAGACCAGGTGTTTGCACTTGGGCGGATGAGGTGCTCTTTAGACCTTCCGAATTCGTAACCAGGCACGAACCTTATTTTATATCTCTGGTTATCCGTTGCAACAGAGCATAGTATGGGATCCAGGGCCCATTTGCCTTTTTCCTTGGATGGCGACTCTTCTTTGTTTAAGGTACGCCTCGAATCTGGGCTAGTCCCCGAATCGAGAGGTATCTCACCTTTGTATTGCCACTCATGCTGTGAGAGGCATTTTCTTTCGAGAGTTCCTTGGTAGAGCTCTCCATTCACGTGGATGATCCATAGAGACAGTTAGTGCGTGGGGGCACACGTCCCTCACCGCGGACTCTCTCGGATCGGGGTCCACAGCTATCTGTGCTCGAGAGTAGGAACCTCTTTTCTCATATATATATATATAGGAAAAGGTTTATGAGCTCGAGCTCAGCCTAAGCTAGAGCTCAAAAACCATATCTCCCATAGGTTATGGTTAGGTTTATGATTGTAGGTTATGGTTAGGTTTATGATTTGTGGAGGTTCAAAATGGATGGCTAGAAGGTGTTCTTCTATAGATTGAATGGTTAAGATTATGGTATGTAGATGGTTTGTTAGGAACACCCTATCTATGTAAGGTCCTATAGAATGAATGGGTTGGATGAGTCAAACAACTATGGGAGAAGGTGTATTATGAGCTCTAGCTCAGCCTGAGCTCAAGCTCAGAAACCTCGCCCTCATATATATATATATATATATATATATATATATATGAGGAAAATGATTGTGAGCTTGAAGCTCATATAGCTTATATGAGCTTGAGGGCCCAAAGACATGGGTCCCACATTTTTTGTGGTGATCCAAACCATTCATTTGTAAGGCCCCATCATAGATAGGGTGTGTACTAAAAATCAGCTCCATTGGATCATCCTAACCCCTCCAAAAGCGGAGGGCAAAAATGTGCAAATTTGTGGCCAACGGTGTCTGTCCATTTTGCCCTCCACTTTTGGATGGGTTAGGATGATCCTATGGAGCTGATTTTTTGTACAGACCCTATCTATGTAAGGGCCTTTCAAATGAATGCTTTGGACCATCCTAACAATATGGGCTCACAATCATTTTCCTCATATATATATATATATATATATATATATATATATATATATATAGCCTAAGCTAGAGCTCAGAAGCCATATCTCCCATAGTTGTTTGATTCGTCCAACCCGTTCATTCTATAGGTTATGATTAGGATTATGGTTATGGTTATGACTGTAGATTATGGTTAGGTTTATGATTTGTGGAGGTTTAAAATGGATGGCTAGAAGATGTTCTTCTATAGATGGAATGGTTAGGATTATGATATGGAGATGGTTTGTTAGGAACACCCTATCTATGTGAGGTCCTATAGAATGAATGGGTTGGATGAGTCAAACAACTATGGGAGATGGTGTATTATGAGCTCTAGCTCAGCCTGAGCTCGAGCTCAGAAACCTCGCCCTCATATATATATATAGAGAACATTTCCTACACACTTGTGTAGGTAAGTTACCTACACACTAGCTTAAAATACAGTGGGAGCCCACATTGTTTGGGTGATCCAAACAATTCATTTGAATGGTCCTCACATAGATAGGGTGTCCACAAAAAATCAGATCCATAGGATCATCCTAACCATTCAAACTATGGAGGCAAAAAATGGACTAATTTGTGAAGGTTTATACACGTCCATTTTACCTCCACAAATCGTAAGGTTGGGATGATCCTATGGATTTGATTTTTTGTTGACACCCTATCTATGTGAGGACCATTCAAATGAATTGTTTGGATCACCCAAACAATGTGGGCCCCCACTGTATTTTAAGCTAGTGTGTAGGTAACTTACCTACACAAGTGTGTAGGAAATGTTCTCTCATATATATATATATATATATATATATATATATATATATATATATATATATATATATATATAGGGATTTGCTAGGGTCCATCGCAAAAGGCATTTCGAGGCTGGTCTGTCGCATGTCAGACCAGCCACGTCATTAATAAAGACAACAACTTTTGTCTCCATTCACGAGGTGGGTGGCCTGACATGCGACAGACCATCCGCGAAATGCCTTCTGCGATGGATGTTAGCAATTATATATATGTGTGTGTGAGAGACCTCAGATAGCTTATCTGAGCTAGCGAGTATAAATAGCGTAGGTGCCTCCTATGTTGTTTGGGTTATGTTAGATATTGATTCTATGGGTCCTAACACAGGTAGAGTGTTCCTATCCTTAATTTGGAGAGGTTTAAAATGGACGGCTATAAAATGGGTCCATTTTGTATTTGCATAGATCGAATGGTTAGGATGATTCTACGGACATGATTTCTTAGGAACACCCTTGTAGACACCCCCTTTTGGCCGGGCACTAAAACTCCAAAATCGATTTTCGAATTTTCTAAAACCGAACCCTAAATTTGGCAAAACCGAGCTCTAATCCAAATTCCCAAAAGCGAACTCCAAGTACGAAAAGAACCATCTCAAGGCAAAAATTCGTCTTGTGAAGCTTTTTGAAAATTTTGGTAGCCCAGATAATCCCCGAACCCCGTAACATGGATTTGAAACTCCTAATCTTATACCTCATTTCTCCAAAAAAATAAAAAAATTATGAAAATCCCCCGTGTTTTGATTTTGGCACCCTTTTCACTTGAACGACTTAGTTCCAGGTTTTGTTTACACTTTCTAAGAAATTTCCGTTTCAACTTCAAGAGAAAAAAATAAAAAAAACATGTTTTTGGTAGTCAAAATTTTCTAAAAAGTGTTTTCCAAAGTTTTTTAATGGTTTTTGAAAAATAAATCCGAATTTCCAATTTGGTAATGGCACCCCATAGCGGGGCCACCAAATTTCGGATATCTACTCGTATTTTAGTAAATTTTCCTTAAAAATAAATAAACAAAAAACAACGAGCATTTAAATACTTAATAATTTGTTTTAAAGAAGTGTTTTTAATCAAAATTTGAAAATAATTAGGAACCCTTGAGTTTTCAGGAGACACCCCTCTTGTTCGTCTCTAGTTGTGGACATTCTCTATAAAAGACAAACAAAAGGGCGTTGTGAGTGCAATTGAGTTAATCTCATTTTAGAGGGGGTATTTGTGTAAATTGGACATTGATTATCTTCAAAGTGATGATTAGGCACCATTGTATTAAAGAGTTAGTTGTAGGATGGAGATTGAAGAGCACATGCTTGTGATTCCTTGGAATATGCCAAAGGAGAAGACATTTTAAGAATTTTCTAAAGTGTTCTCTCTGATCCAAACCATAGATCTAAGGGAGTGAGATGTGTGGCATTGATCAAAGAGGGAAGGAGGAAATATCCCAAGATATTCCTAGAATATTCTAGGTTTGTTAGAGGAGAGCTAATCATGGCATTTTACAAAACGGCAAATTAGAAGGCTTGGATCTAGCATAGGGGCGAAGTTATTTTCCCAAATTGTTCTAGAGATTTCCAAAGCTAACTAATTTAGTGATTAGGAAGGGCTTAATAAGGGATGCAACTCGGGTTGGGTTGGGTTGGGTCGGGTTGAGACCAACCCAACTGAAATTCCAAGGGTGGTCCCGAAATGGTAACTATGAGGAGTGAAAACTATTAGGTTGCTAGTAAGTTTTAACCTTTTGAAAACTCAAACCTAATTTAGAAGATTAAAAGATAAACAATGAAATTCAAGCACACAAGTTAAATCTAAAGGTGCAATGCAAATAAAGAGCAAGAGTTTAAGAGAGAGTGAACTCGAGATTTAAAGTGGTTCGGTCCTCAAAACGCGAGGCCTACTCCACTCCACCAACCAAACACGTTGATGGCTTCACTATGTGATCTTCTTAACTTCGGCAAAGATCAATGCCGTTTACAATTCCGAATGCCTTTAACCTTGGTGGTAATCTTCACCACGGAGAGTGGGCTTTGCTTCTCCGAACACTCGCCCAATACAAGTTCTTTGAGTAAGAAAGAAAGAACAAAAAAATCCCTCACAAGGGTTTACAAGAAGTGTAAAAGATGTACAAATTTAGCCTTATGATCCAAATCCTAATCTTAGAAGATGAAAGGCATAGATAGGCTTGATTCACTCTTGGGATGTTCAAGTAGAGTTTAAGAGTGTTAGGATTAATTGATTTTGAAGTTTAGAATGCCCATATTTATAGAAAACACCAAATATGACCGTTCAGGGGCATTGTGGTAATTCCTGCGAAAATTCCCAACGGCTATAATTCTGGCCGTTATAGAGTTCTCGGAGTTCCGAGAATATTTCTCGGAGTTCCGAGAAAAAATCTCGGAGTTCCGAGCCCGGAGCTCCGAGAATTCTCTCGGAGTTCCGAGAAGCCTATCAGCAGCAGATTTTCATTTCTGTTTCTTGGGCTTCCAACTCTAAACTAAGTTGGGATTGCTATGAGGGTTCCAAGGTGTTGAAATTCCACAAGGACAATCTCTTATACATTTAGGGTGTGTGAGATTAACTTAATTATGCCTCTTAAAATCTAAGCTAAGATTGGATCGTATACAATCTAAAGCGACTTCAATCTTCAATGCGATTCTTCAAGTCTTCATTCGTCTTGGATCTTCGATGTCTTTGGCCTTCATAATGTGGTCCAATGAGATCTTCTTTGGCCTTAATTCAAGCAATGTTGTCTTAGCACCATTGTGATCTACAACTTAGACAATCAAACACATTAGTGATTATAAATCACTTGTGTATTGGAATCATCAAAATAAGATGGGAATGCCAAGGTGGAAACCATTGGGCTTATAATCTCCCTCTTTTTGATGATGACAAGCACAAGAGATTTTCTAATAAAAAGCACATATATTTTTCCTTACACTAGAATTCTCTCCCCCTTTGGCATCAATCAAAAAGATTGGGGTAAAAGAGAAACAAAGGGATGTAATATTCAATTTAAAGCTCCCCCTTTTTCAAGGAAAAAGACAAACTTAGAATTCCCCCTATTTGGAAAACAATTTCAATGCAATAGGGGATTTTTAACTACCCATAAAAAGATATTCAATTTTAATTATATTAAGCCCCTAGTCTAAGCACATATGATGAAAATCATATGGGGGCTTTGGGAACCCAAGATTTTTTGGTTCCACCACATTCCCTAATTTTAGATGCACATTGGAATTGGTAATGACCATTTATTCCACAATAATGGCATCTAACATGAGAGTTAGATAAGCTAGTCCTATCATAAAAAGCATGATTAGGTTTATGACTAGCTTTCTCTAAGATTATGTCAATTATTTTATCTCAATTTAGGAATCCATGGAGACATAATCTTAATCTTTCATTTTTATTATGAAGATGTGTTATTTGATTTAAAGAATCATTAAATTCATCTTCATAAGATTTGGAAGAGCTTCCCATATTTTGAAATTGTGCTAATTAGCAAGTTTTCTCATCCAAAATACCCTTAAGGGTTTCAATCTCAAGTTTAAAATTTTCAAGTTGAGCTTGAGATTTGGAAGAAGATTCATTCCTCAAAAAATTAAGTTCACTTTCTAATTTTGAAATAGATTTCTTTTTGAACTTTATTTTTAGAAATTTGAGAATGCAAAGTTGAGCACAATTCATCATAGGATATTTTTTCACTATCACTACTTGATGAATTATAAGAGGGGTTTGAATTTACCTCATCTTCATGGGTGAGTGCCATGAAGCAAAGATCATCATTTTTATCTTCCCCTTCGCTTGAACTCTTGCCCGACGTGCTTAATGCATCCCAACCGGCGGCAAGAGCCTTATGCTTCTTCCAATGCTTCTTCTTTCCCTTGTACTTCGAGAAGGATGAGTTGAGAAGGGGGCATTCCGGTCTTTTGTCCGGTCTTCTTGCAATTATAACACCTTATAGCTCCCTCAACATCACTTTCTTCTTTCTTCTTCTTTTTGTCCTTTTATGCTTCTTTCTCCATAAGCTTTTAAATTTTCTTAAAGCTTCTTCTTCATCACTGTCCGCCTCACTTGAGGATGATGAGTCCGCTTTTATCTTGGAGACTTTTAGAGCTAGAGATCGGCTTTCTTTTTCCTTCTCTTTTGGCTTCTTCTCCTCTTGTCGGCTAGTGAGGAGCATCTCATGGGTGATGAGAGATCCTACAAGCTCTTCCACGGTTAGCGCATTGAGATCCTTTGATTCTTGAATGGCGGTGACTTTTGGATCCAAGCTCATCAAGCAACTTACTCACAAGCTCATCAGTAGGATAAGATTTACCAAGATTAGCAACTTACTCACAAGCTCATCAGAGGAAGTGACCTAAGCAACTTACTCACAAGCTCATCAGTAGGATAAGATTTACCAAGATTAGCTAATTCATTAGAAATTTTAGAAAATCGGGTATACATTTCGGAAATGCTTTCATTTTGATTCATTCTAAACATTTCATATTTGCTCTTTAACAAGTTTATTTTGGAATCCTTGACTTGTGATGTTCCCTCATGGGTAACGGCAAGTGTATCCCAAATAGCCTTGGCGGAATCAAAAAGAGCAACTCGATTAAACTCCTCCGTAGATAAGGCGCAAAACAAAGAATTTATAGCTTTGTAATTTAAATTTGCATGCCTTTTCTCTACAACATTCCATTCTTCAAATGGTTTGGAAGGCAACATGTATCCATTTTCAACAATGTGCCAAAGCTCCACATCTATCGAAAGAAGATAGATGCGCATCCTTGTCTTCCAATGTCCATAGTTGGACCCATCAAAGAAGGGAGGTCTAGTTGTGGAATGGCCTTCCGGAAGTCCGGTTCCATTTGTATTTGCCATTTCACAAAATAAAAAGTTGCCAAAGATCTTATGATCTTTCCCTTGTTGAAATTTAAAGAAAATTTTACCAAAGATTTTAAGAAACAAAAATCTTTTAAGAGCCAAGGCTCTGATACCAAGTGAAATTCCAAGGGTGGTCCCGAAATGGTTACTATGATGAGTGAAAACTATTAGGTTGCTAGCAAGTTTGAACCTTTTGAAAACTCAAACCTAATTTAGAAGATTAAGAGATAAACAATGAAATTCAAGCACACAAGTTAAATCTAAAGCTGTAATGCAAATAAAGAGCAAGAGTTTAAGAGAGAGTGCACCCGAGATTTAAAGTGGTTTGGTCCTCAAAACGCGAGGCCTACTCCACTCCACGAACCAAACACGTTGATGGCTTCAGTATGTGATCTTCTTAACTTCGGCGAAGATCAATGCCGTTTATAATTCCGAATGCCTTTAACCTTGGTGGCAATCTTCACCACGGAGAGTGGGCTTCGCTTCTCCGAACACTCGCCCAATACAAGTTCTTTGAGTAAGAAAGAAAGAACAAAAAAATCCCTCACAAGGGTTTACAAGAAGTGTAGAAGATGTACAAATTTAGCCTTATGATCCAAATCCTAATCTTAGAAGATGAGAGGCATAGATAAGCTTGATTCACTCTTGGGATGTTCAAGTAGAGTTTAAGAGTGTTAGGATTAATTGATTTTGAAGTTTAGAATGCCCATATTTATAGAAAACACCAAATATGACCGTTCAGGGGCATTGTGGTAAATCCTGCGAAAATTCCCAACGGCTATAATTCTGGCCATTATAGAGTTCTCGGAGTTCCGAGAAAAAATCTCGGAGTTCCAGGAATACAAACAGAACATGGAAAATTTATACTGGACCAAATCTCGGAGCTCCGAGGATTTCTCGGAGTTCCGAGCTCGGAGCTCCGAGAATTCTCTCGGAGTTCGTAGCTCGGAGCTCCGAGAATTCTCTCGGAGTTCCGAGAAGCCTATCAGCATCAGATTTTCATTTCTGTTTCTTGGGCTTCCAACTCTACACTAAGTTGGGATTGCTATGAGGGTCCCAAGGTGTTGGAACTCCACAAGGACAATCTCTTATACATTTAGGGTGTGTGAGATTAACTTAATTATGCCTCTTAAAATCTAAGCTAAGATTGGATCGTATACAATCTAAAGCGACTTCGATCTTCAATGCAATTCTTCAAGTCTTCATTCGTCTTGGATCTTCGATGTCTTTGGCCTTCATAATGTGGTCCAATGAGATCTTCTTTGGCCTTAATCCAAGCAATGTTGTCTTAGCACCAATGTGCTCTACAACTTAGACAATCAAACACATTAGTGATCATAAATCACTTGTGTATTGGAATCATCAAAATAAGATGGGAATGCCAAGGTGGAAACCATTGGGCTTACAACCCAACCCGAGGAACTTATTTTTCCAACCTAACGCGACCCAATCCGAGTTCCATCCCAGTGGGGTTCAACCTGACCCAACCTTACCCAACCGGAGGAACAATTTCCTCAACCCGACCCAACCCAACCCAACCCAATTTCCATATTGAATTGTGTTTAGACCATCTAAATATGTTTTCCCCACTTATACTTCTTCTGCTGCCAGTATTTTTCATTGAAAAATATGCATGGATGCCATATAATTCATCTAACTATGACAATAATGGATCCAATATAGAAAGTCAGAAATGAACGGTCAATGATATAGTGATGCACTAGTTTCTAGTTAAGACACTAATGCTCTGTTTGGTTGCATGGTTTTTTTTTTCCTGGGACTTTTGTGGAGTTTCCACAGGAAACCCAAGTTTGGTTGGCGGATTTTTAGTGGGACCAAAATTTATCCCAGGGACCAAAATTTTCCCGCATACAACTGTCGAAATAATCCCATGCACAAAAAACCCAATCGAAAATAGGATCGAAAACCTAGCCCTGGAAAGGAGAAAAAAATAAGCCGAAAAACCCTACGCACTCGTCTCTCTCGAATAACCTATCCCGTCCATGTTTTTGGCTTTTTCTCCACACGAACCCTACCCTCTCGTCTCTATATCGCATGGAATAACATGTCCCTTCCACAAGCTCCTCTCTTTCCCAGTCAAAATCCTACCCTGAGAAAGAAGAAACCTCTAATCAAAGAAGGGCACAGAGTAGAGAACAAAATCCAGAAAAAATCCTGCAAAAAAAAAGGTTAGCTCAAGAAATTCATGGTGGTAGTTCGTCCTCGGGTTCTATAAGAACAAAAAGGAGTTGAAGGAAGGCTTATGGTGTATGGAAGGGAAAGGGAAGAGATTTGCTCTTGCATCTGAGGAGGAGAGCACAACTTCTAGCCCATTCTTTTCGAGGCAATCGACCCACCGAAGGGGAAAGCGAGCTCGAGTAAATCTTCAACAGGTAGAACCCTTGCTTGAATCTGTCATTTTTTGCTTTCAAATCCTATTGGAAAAATATTGTTGTTGGATAATAAGATGATTATCTCCTCAATTGGTAGAACCCAATGGTGAATAAGCTTCTTTTGTTTTCCAAAATGAACTGATTTCTGAACTGGGTTTGTTCTATTTTCCAAAATGTCTGCTAAGCTCTGACATTAAAAATGGTTTGTATCATGGGCATTGTTTATATGAGTACTGGGTGGAAGGGAAAAATCTTGCCACATCAGTGTTTGTTTGGATTCATGTGATGTTTGGAAGGGAAAAAACTTGTGCTGTTTGGAAGGGAAAAATCTTGCCACATTAGTGTTCGTTTATATGAGTACTGGGTGGAAGGATTTCATTCTTAGGCTTGTTTGGATTCATATGATAGTTGAATAAATTTTTTTGCCACATCAGTGTTTCTTGAAGTGTTAACACATACTAGAAAGTCTTGGGGCTTGAATCCCATGACTGTCTCTTCCATTGAAGAAATTACTTTTCTTGGGATAATATTAATGGTTACTTTGATTTTTCTTTTGGGTTTCCTTGAGCAATCTCCCGAACTTTTATGAAACTTGTTTTGTTGTTCTCTGGCAAGCTAATAATCCCAATGTGTTCTCTTCTCAATCTTATTAGATTTTAATTAATGGCAATAGATGCATGGTTAACCATTGCTTACTGATTGTTTCTATATGTCATGTTTTAAGAATGCATGAATTTCACGACGGAAGAGATAATTTCCTTCTATGGACAGGATGGTATGTATATAATTTTTTTTCCAGAAACAAAATAGGATTATTTGGGCGACTGGTGTTCAATTTGAATAAAAAATTGAGTCTCTAATTTTTGGATATATACATGACACGGTCACTAATCACTAACTCTCAAGGGCTTCATTCAAGACTTAAATCAACTTTTCCCAATGGAGAAAAAATCAGTACTTAATATTGTCAAGTAACCCATGTTGGTAGTTAAAAATCACTGATGGGGTTAGTGAGAGACATTTGAGTTTTGAATATTCTAGATTGTAATTACATCCTTGTGGAGTGAATCTTCCAGTCATAATACTTACCCATACTTACATCCTTGTTTCATGAATAGATACATTCATTTCCCATTTCTTGAGTATACTTATTCATTTGCAATGAGCTTACCACCAATCGAAGACAATGGTAATGGAGATGATGGTGGAATGAATTTCGCTATACAAGGGTGCGCTTTGGTTGCAGCCGGTTCCGCTAAGCCTTGGCGGTAGTGATGGAAGAAAAACAAGCGTTCTTCGAATGTTCTCCTTATTAGAACACCTATCTCACCCCACGCACATTTATCCCCTATATCGTGCGAACTGACGAGCGCTTCCATGATCTCCTTCGAATGAATGTGGGATGTTTCACAAGATTTGTCCATATATTAAGTGTACCGGGCGGCTAATTGATACGGTCCACTGCTCAGTGGAAGAGCAGTTGGCAATTTCCTTACACATCATCTCACATGACCTGAGGAACCGCTGTATGAAAGCATATTTTAGAAGATCAGGGGCAACTGTTAGTCGATATTTCAGTAAGGTTCTTGACACAATTATGAGTATGTCAAACTTACTCATAAAACCTCCATCACCAGATACACTGCAGTAGTGTAAGCCCAAGGGTTCTCCTAGGTTAATCATTCATCTTACCTTCTTGTTTTGATGCTAACAAACCAAATTGATTAGCATTTATGGATTGATGTGTTGCTTTGAGGTGTTGTGTTACTTTGAGGTGTTGTGTTGTATACAAGATTTTCATGTCATAATCGCCATTACACAACTCTTCACAACACATGACTTGTGGATCAAGGATCAAAGGAACCAAGAGCTTGCACCTACATTGGAGTCATCCTTATTTGAAGATGCTCAAGTAAAGTAGCTCAACATGAAGATCCCATAAGTTCCTAAGCAAGTGGAGCTTGGAGTTGAACATGCCATGGTGACACCTCATGTACCTCAACATGCATTGAAGATTGGAGGACAAGTCACAAGAGCCAAGACAAGGACAAGATGTTCACCCAAGCCGAAGAAGTCAAAGAAAGTGCAAAGGAGCCAAGACATTCTAAGAAGACTCAAGATTCTTATTTTTAGAATGTATTTGGAGTCCTCTTAATTTTATGTTTAAATGCACTTTCAAAAGGTTTTCAAATGGTTTTTATACTTAATATTTAACATCTTTGAAAACCATCAACACACCCAAAAATGTGTTTGAAAACCTTGGACTTAAGCCCAAAGACCATAACCCAAAAGCCCCTAGATTTTAAATTTAAAAATGGAATTTCACTAAGGCCCGGTCGACCGGGCTATGCCGGGCGACCGCGAGATGGAACCTGGAAATCCAGGCCATCTCGAATTTTATCGGGCCGGTCGACAGGGATGATCCGAGCGACCATGGATGCGCTTCTGTTTCTACAGAAGCAATCCAATTTAGGTCTAGGACGGGCGACCGTCGTGGGTCCGTCGACCGAGATAGGTTTTATGAGCCAATTTTTTTAACAAACAGTTAGCCCTCGCTGGGCAACCGCCATGTTGCCGGTCGACCACGATGGTAAGAAATTTAAAAATAGAATAGGGTGCCCGATAGGGGCGGACGACCGTCGTAGCCCGGTCGACGCCGCGGTTGAGCAAACTAGCCGTTGAGGTGTTTTCTGCTTGCTTTTTCAAGCCAATAATTTACAGTTTTACCCCAAACGGTCATATTTTTAAATACACTATATATACATCATTAAAACCTATCTCTACAAGCTTTTGAACATTAGAGAAAGATCAAATCCCATTTCTCTTTGAGCTTCAACATTTTATTTCAAAAGCTGAAAACCTCTTTGATCTTCAATTTCTACATGTTATCAAGAGGCACTCCATATGGCTTTTATTTGTTTATTTCTTGAGGTGAATGTGAGCTTACAATGTTGTAATCCGCCTGTGAAGTGGCATTGAGAGTTTTTACATTTTCTTTGTTCTTCATTGAGGGTCTTCTTTTCGGCCCGGTAAGAATTGTGAAGAAGAGGGTATTCTCTTCGGCCCGTGAACAAAGGTGAAGACGGCATATGAGAGTTTATCCCCTCGCCGAAGGCTTCGTGCAGATGGGCTTCGCTTTGCCCCTTGAGAATGGAAAAGCTTACTGTAAGAGCTTCGAGTTTATGCTTAAAATCTCACCATAATGGAATACCCAAGGAGCCAAACTTGGAAGAGTGAAGTAGGTCAAGTTGTGACCGAACCACTATAAATATTGGTGTCCTCATTGTGGTGTGCCTTGTCTCCTCTATCTCTTTCCTTCTCTCTCTTGCACGTGTGGTGATTAGTAATCTCTAACCTTAATTATGCTTATGTTTTAATTGAACAAGGGTTAGTAAATGTGCATGATTAGAATATCTAAACCTTAGCTTCTATTGATAAATCTTTTTGAACAAGGGTTAGATTAATTAGTGCTTAATTAGATGATTAATTTTTAATCTTTCATTAATTAAGCCTAAAATTTCTAATTGACCAATTCACCCCCCTCTTGGATTGTTACACCTGTATTTCATTTGGTATCAGAGCTTAAGCTCTTAAAGAGATTTTTAAATCTTAAAAACCTACAAGAGAAAAGATCTGTGACAATCCATATGGATTTTGAGAAAGGCAGATCCACCATAATTCTTCCATTATTTGATCGAACGAATTATGGAGCTTGGAAAGCAAAAATGAAAGCCTATCTCAAATCCATAGATAATGACATTTTAGATGTCATTAAAGAGAAAATTTCTTTTTCAAGAAAATGCAGTGAAGGTGATATAAAATTATTTTTCTTGAACTCAAAAACTCCTAACATTTTTAACAATATTTCAAATTGCATCAATGCAAAAGATATTTGGACTTCACTAGAAAACACTTTTGAGAAAAATGTTTGTCTATTTTCAAATGATAAAATTTCTAGACAAAAAGAGAATTTTGAAAAATCTTTTACAAAAGAAAATTCTTTCAAACATTCTATTTTCAATTTGGAAATTCAAATTGAAAATCTTAAATTGGAAATAAATGAAAGTTTGAAAAGAATTGAGAAATTAAGTCAATTGAGCATATTTTTTAGAAATAAAAATGTTGACTTATTTCAAAGATACAATGCCTTTGAGAAAGAAATTACAAGCCTTGAAATCATAAACATTGAACTTGTTGAAAAATATAAACATGTTTGTGAAAATGAAGAACAAATGAATGAAGAACTCTCCATTAAGAATCAAAGACTTCATGAAGAAAAAGATAAACAACCTTCAAAGTCTTATGATTCTAATTGCTCATCTTCTACCAATCATAATTATTGTGGTAGAGTTGAGCATCACAATTCTGAGTGTAAGCTTGAAATTGTGAAATCTAATAAGTTTGTTTAGATAAGAAAATGTACACTCCCACAAACAAACTTGGACGGAACCAAAGGGATTTGGGTTCCAAAAGAATCCCTTTAAACTAATTAGTGAATGAGTTAGTTTAGGGCTTGTGCTAAAATACTTATATCATTCATTCATGCTAGATACTTTAAATTCATTGAATACATTTAGTATCTAGTTTATTGTGCTTAAATGATCACATCTTTTTATTTCTATAATCTAAGTATAATTCAATGATATATTTTTTCCTAGATTATAGTTTTGTGCTTATTGAATATCTTTTAGAAAAGCCTATCTAAGTGCAATTCACATCACTTGTGCACTTAGCATCCACATAGCAAATCTTCAATAGAAAATTCAAATGTGAGAACCATATGTGTGCTTCCATGAAAATTAACCATCCATTTTGCCCTTGAGTTCAAATTGATCTTTCAAGTTCATTCCTTTCATTCTTGAACTCTATTTAGGATAATTTTGGTATTTGCTAGATCTTTGTATATTCAACTTAGGAAGAATATCATTTCTAGCAAAATTGAGTGTTAAAAGCCATGTCTAAAGAAATCCACTCAAATCCGTTCTTAGACATCTCTCTTGTCTTAGGTGAGTAAGTATGTTTATTACTATGCACCTAGTTGTCCTTCTAACCCATTCTTATGTGCCTAATGATTATCATTAAATGCATAAGAAATTTTGATGGGTTAAATTGATGTACTCCAAAAAGGCTTAAAATGAATATCCTCTTATGCCTAAGATAAAATTATCTAGTCATAGTAATTCTTTTTGGAATGCATGTCTCCAAGGTGTTCAGCACTTGACATTCTCTAGAAATCCTTGGATTATTCTCTACAGTTCTACATGAATATCTTTGTTTGTCTAGAGAATTGAAAATGAGTCTAGATTCAATGTATGAAACTCAATTGAGTAAAATTGAAAATGTCATAGGAATCTAGTACCATTGTTGGGCAGTTTCTCATTGTTATGGTTATCATGTAACACATTGTGATGGGAACACTTGTTTCCCACACATCTTGGTTTTCCATAGGCCTTTTGTACTTTGCGCTTAAATGCTCTATTTTTATATGGTGGTTTGTGGATATAGGCATAGATGTTTGGACTATGATTCGTGTGTCCAAACAAGGTAGACTATCTATGAATGCTCTCATCGAATGAGCCATGGATGTCTCTCTTAGACATGGGATTCTATTTGATCCCTCTTATAATGTCTAAGTCCTATAGAATTGTGCTTAATTGATATTATATATATATATATATATATATATTTATAGTTTTTCCCTTGTATGCTACTGGTACATGGTAAAGATGGTAAACTTAAATTTAAAAAATTACTCAATTTGTACTCTTAGTCCTCTTACCTAGTAAGATGGAGAGTTTACACTCATCTTTAATTAAAACACTAATTTTTTTGGCTGTTAGCCAGCATCTTAACCATAATAAGCCATATGTGCCTTGTGTGTTATATATACATATATATTATTTGCACATATTTAGGGGGAGCATGGTTTGCTAGGTTGTCATCTCTTTTGGTATCATATGACTACCTACAGCAATCATGCTTTGTGGCCCAAGGGTGGTTTGAAAATCATTCACCTTTAAATCCCTTGGTGTCTATGTGGTTGGACAGCCCTTTGGATTCATACATTGTTTGAGTCACTTACAAATGGAGAGCTATACATGCTCAATGTCTGTCCATCCACCTTATCATATGATGTGTGATGTGCATCACATATGATAAGTACACTCATGTGGAGCCACATTGCTCCATGTGTGTTGTAGTTAGGTCTTGTCCTATTCTTTAAATTTGAGATCATCTCTCATCTTTTGACAAGATCCATTTGCCTGTGCCCCAGTGCCATATCTTTTTTAGCCTTATACTTATCTTGGATAGACTTATATGTTTCTATCTCTGCCAATGATAAGTATCTTTTTCTAGAGTTTGAAAAATCTCTAGAACTCTTCTTCATAGAATAGTGATTGAGATGATCATCCTATTTCCTATGAAGTAATCTCTTATCATGTGCTCTTAAAAGATAAGAACATCTTTAATCATGATAAGATCCAATGGCTGTGCTTTTACATTCTTATCTATAGCCATTGTGTTTTGTCAGGCCGTGCATTATAAGAATTATCTAAGGCCAATGACAATCTCTTGGAAAAGGGATGATTTAAAAATATTTTTGAGTTTGTCATGTCCCATCATCTCTTCCAAGATTTTAGCTTCTGAGGACCCCACTCAGATCATGTCCTTCGTAGCTTATTTATGGTACCTGTCTCCTTCCATCGTGCCAGATGTAATAAGATGATAGATGTACTCAATTTTCCTTTGTCCATCTCTACATTCTTCCACTGTGAAGGATGAACAGAGATTAAAAATTAAAAAGTTTCACTCACTTGTAACTCCACAATGATAATAAGGACCTTGCTTTCCCATCCAAAAAGTGACAGAAGTTACATAGAAGGGTCTTAAAATGAGGCACCAGTGACATACAATCCAAAATCAGTATACCTTATAAGTGGGATACGAAAATATGTGCCATACAATCCAAGGTAAAGCACCATACATGAAGCATACAAATTTTGCAAACAAGAACCATATCAACCAGAGGGTCTATAATCTCTCCACATAGCTGAACATATTTCACTCCTAATTCTATCTCCTTCTATCCCATCCTGAGCTCTACTTAGCCATGGCTCCCTGCGCAGTTCTTCCTCCTCTAATTCCTCCTCATCTTCTGCTCTTCCACCTTGCCTACTTGTGGAGGCTGATTCACCATCTGCAGCATCAGCTAATTCATGATCGACAGCAGCAACAAGCCCATCCTGAGGCATTACGCCTCTAATGAAGTTGTGAATACAACAACAGGCTATGACTAAATCAACTTGTTTGGGGAAGGGGTACATTAGTTTGCCGTTGAGGACGGCGAAACGCTTCTTAAGCACACCAAATGCACGTTCAATTACATTTCGAGCTGAAGAATGCCTATGATTAAATAGTTCCTCATCGGTCTGTGGCCTGTTACTTCGAAATTCATTCAAATGATACCTCATCTTACGGAACGGGGTGATGAAATGACTCAGCAAGGGAAATCTACCATCCACAAGATAATACTTCCCAGGGTGGCAGATAATTCCCTTCTCATCAGCAAGTGTTTCCCCCAATAGTCTAGAGTCAGAAGCAGATCCTTCTCAACCAGCTTGGACGAATGTGAATCTTAAGTCAAAATCACATGCAGCTAGTACATTCTGGCTAGTCCACCCCTTACGACATAGAAATCGGCCTCGCGTATCAATTGGCACTTTAGCCTGAATATGTGTCCCATCGACCGCCCCAATGCGAAGAAAAAATGTTGCTGACATAGTCTACAAGAAAGGCATAATTATAAGGCTACAAAGTCAATACCTTGAAGTTAGGATAGAATCTTCGATTCGCTCTAATCTGCGTGAAACACAGGTGTGACAATCCAAGAGGAGGGGTGAATTGGTCAATTAGAAATTTTAGGCTTAATTAATGAAAGATTAAAAATTAATCATCTAATTAAGCACTAATTAATCTAACCCTTATTCAAAAAGATTTATCAATAGAAGCTAAGGTTTAGATATTCTAATCATGCACATTTACTAACCCTTGTTCAATTAAAACATAAGCATAAGTAAGGTTAGATATTACTAATCACTACACGTGCAAGAGAGAGAAGGAAAGAGATAGAGGAGACAAGGCACACCACAATGAGGACACCAAGATTTATAGTGGTTCGGTCATAACTTGACCTACTCCACTCTTCTAAGTTTGGCTCCTTGGGTATTCCATTATGATGAGATTTCAAGCCTAATCTCAAAGCTCTTATAATAAGCTTTTCCATTCTCAAGGGCCAAAGCGAAGCCCATCTGCACGAAGCCTTCGGCGAGGGGACAAACCCTCATATGTCGTCTTCACCTTTGTTACCAGGCCGAAGAGAAGACCCTCAATGAAGAACAAAGAAAATGTAAAAACTCACAATGCCTCTTAGTAGGCGGATTACAACATTGTAAGCTCACATTCACTCCAAGAAATAAACAAATAAAAGCCCTATGGAGTGCCTCTTGATAACATGTAGAAATGGAAGATCAAAGAGGTTTTTAGCTTTTGAAATAAAATGTTGAAGCTCAAAGAGAAATGGGATTTGATCTTTCTCTAATGTTCAAAAGCTTGTAGAGATAGGTTTTAATGATGTATATATAGTGTATTTGAAAATATAACCGTTTGGGGTAAAACTGTAAATGGCTTGAAAAAGTCAAGCAAAAAATGCCCCAACGGCTAGTTTGCTCGACCGCGGCGGTCAACCGGACTACGGTAATCGTCCGGCCCTATCGGACGCCCTATTTTATTTTCAAATTTCTTACCGTCGCGGTCGACCGGCCACATGGTGGTCGCCCGGCGAGGGCTAACTTTTTGCTCAAAAATTTGGCTCATAAAACCTATCTCGGTCGACCGACCCACGACGGTCATCCCGCCCTAGACCTAAATTGGATTAGTTCTGTAGAAACAGAAGCGCATCCGCGGTCGACTGGCCCGATAAAATTCGAGATGGCCTGGATTTCCAGGTTCCATCCCGCGGTCGACCCTGACTGAAATTCCATTTTTAACTTTAAAATCCAGGGGCTTTTGGGCTATGGTCTTTGGGCTTAACTCTAAGGTTTT
The DNA here is from genome assembly GCF_043159265.1 of Tasmannia lanceolata. Taxonomy (NCBI): domain Eukaryota; kingdom Viridiplantae; phylum Streptophyta; class Magnoliopsida; order Canellales; family Winteraceae; genus Tasmannia; species Tasmannia lanceolata. The sequence goes on along the minus strand of NW_027518688.1, from coordinate 6,430,972 downwards.
CAAACACATTTTTGGGTGTGTTGATGGTTTTCAAAGATGTAAAATGTTAAGTATAAAAACCATATGAAATGCTAATCAATTTGGTTTGCTAGCATCAAAACAAGAAGGTAAGATGAATGATTAACCCAGGGGAACCCTAGGGCTTACATTCTCCCCATTTTTTATGATGGCAAACAAATTGATTAGGGAGACAGGAGATATTAAACAAATATAGGAATGAGTATTAAATACAAAAACAATTTAAGCAATGCTACCCCTCACTATATGCACAGGTATAATAGATGAATATAAAGCATGTGGTGCATATACAATTGGACTACCTAATCAATTCCTAAAATTCTCCCCCTTTTGGCAATAGCAAAAAGGTAGGGACATGCAAGTGTGAGTGCAAGTGGGGTGTCAAGATGAAGAACAACTCATAAGAGTTATTCAAAGTGTATATGATATTACATTAAAGCTCATATGATGCTTATCAAAATATAAAACAAGGTAAAGTGCATGATAAGAATTTTATTTTTTTTTATCTAAAGATTTTCAAATTAAGCACAACTAAATGGGTAATAAACCATGTGAGCACATCACAATGGTCTATATAAACATGAGTATGTAACCATTTGGCTCTCCCCCTATTTATTTGTCATTGGCCCTAGATGAAACCTATGTTATAGGGCATGACAAGGCAGAATGGTTGGAAAGGTGATGGGTTTTAACTTGGAACTCTTGGGTAATGAGCCGACAAGTCTCTTCCAGAGCAAGGATATACTCTGAACTTATAAAATAACTTTTTAAGTACAAGTTGCTTACCTTAGAGATTTGAGATTAAAGCTCCCCCTGACTATGTGCATATGGACTAAATGTAATAGTTCGAGCACATAGGGTAATTGAGTTGCCACTTTACACCTTTAACCATTCATTATTAATCCATTCAAAAGAATTTTTCATATAGAATGTGAGTGGAGGGATATCAGACAAAAGATATACCAAATGAAATGCATATGGTCTGATACAAAAATGCACATGGATACAAAAATAGATAAGTAAATACCATATTCATGGCAACCAAAGATCATGTATATATAGATAAAACTATAATGCTCCATATACATGATCAAAATGGAAGAATAATACCATATTGCTTTTATCACTTCAAAAATGATAAAAGTGGTATTTGAAAATCTCTCGAAAGAAGTAAAACTGAACTTCTTTTCTTCCATCAGGCACTCTTCAACTGATGAATGTTTAGAAGAGCTTAGATCAATGCTTGACTCTTTCTTCCATGTAAGGGAGCATCATTTGACAAATCTTTTCGGATTGAGAGATTGGGTACATGTTTACAAGCAATTGACCCACATACCTATCCTTTTTTTCTCCAGGTAGCTTAATTTCTGTTGGTCTAGTATTCTTAAATAGCTTGAAATACTTACATATCTGAGTACTGTTGTTTTATTTCTCTATCTATAGTCCGAGTATAACCCACCCCAAATATTTCTAGTGTTCTTAATCTGTGTAATATCATGGATTCCTCTAGTGGGACTAGTTCTGGGTCAACTTTGTTACAGAATTCTGTGTAACAGATTGCAGTCCCTAAAATGAGATCCTTGATTGCATGAATGGAGCCAATGTTTTTTAGACTGACATTCATCAGAACATTGATATGAATCCATGGAATTTGATCCATTTAAGTCAACCCATCATGGCCTCATAAGAAATATTTCAGTACCGATTTCCATAACTAGGATGGGTTTTAAAAGGGTCTGATTTGATCTGTGTTCTTTTTTGTTGCAAATGCTATTTGTGCAGCTTTTTACCACCTTGATGTTCCTTGCATTAAGTTAATATAAGGCTAGAGTATATGTCATAGGAAAAAAAGGAGATGGGGTGTGGTTATGGGTGGTGGTGAATGCACTTATGATGAATGCACTTATTGTCATGAACTAAATTGTTTGGGTGGTGGTGGTTTTTTCTGTATTTCTTATGAGTATTCTGTTGTTTGATTCCGATAAGCTAAAATACCACCTTCTTTAATATCCTTTGTCTTGTAAGTGATGAAAAGGTAAACGAAAAGCCCACAACTGTTCTTGTGCTATGACTATTGTCTGGTGGTTGTTGGGTGGGCTTCAACTCATTGTTTGTTGGGTGAACTACAACTCACTGTTCTTGTGCTATGATTATTGTCTGGTGATAATTTTCACAAACTCAGTAGCTATGATTCAATTTGAGCAATGCATTTGTTCTACATTTCTGCTATGGGCTTTGCGACTAGTAATCCAAGCCTGCAAGCTTCATTTGTCTCAAAGTTTGGTGGTAACAAGAGGAACCAACAGTTCCTATCCACTGATTCTGATACTGGTAATTCTCAACAAGCTAAGAATAAAAAATGAGATCTATGAGTAGAAATTAAAGAACATTAAAGAAGGATAATGCAGAGAAACTTGGATAGAAATTTCCAAGATAGGAAAAGGAAATTACATACTCCATGTGATCTTGCACTTGACAAGATTTTCCCACGAAGGTGTCGGATCTTGCACTCGACAAGATGAACCGACGATCCCAAGAGGAAATGCACATCAATCCATGACGGTGCAAATCTCTAACGGATGAAACCTACATCCCCTCTCTTGGAACACCTCCAAGATCCCTACAAACTCCAAGTCTCCAAAAATTACATTTTCCAAAACTACTCTAATCTATAACCAAGCCCCCTATTTATAGACATATCAGCCCATTTAAGTGGCCCACACATTAGTGATCTACACACTTACATTTATGGCCCACTCACACATTTACAAATGTAAACATACAATTACACACATCTGCCACTACAAAACCACATCACAGCTTCCATATCCAAGCCACACCATAGGTTCTCCATCTCTAAACCATGGCTAGCCAAATCTTGGCCTTTGATCAATGTTGACGTCACACCAAGGCTTGACCCAATCTGCATCAGGGGCGGACATGCCTCAACGGATTCAAAGAGAGTGCTTATGTGTACTGTACGACGGTCGTGAAGGAGACTTTCGGCCTCCAACTGAAACTGCACAGAAATCGAGAATCATGTGAAACAAATGAAGAAGTTATTTAAGATCCTACATGGATTAGTTAACAGGAGTGGGTTCGGCTGGGACTGTGAGTTGAAGAGGCTCACGGTTACAAATGACGTTCGTGAAAATTATGTTAGGGTAAGAAGTGGCTAACTACACTACTAAAGAATTATTGTCCCATCAGTCAATATATTTTTTTCAATGATAGTCTCCTTTATTGTGTAGGATAACCCCGATACAGTTGAATTCTTCAAGAAACCTTATGAGTTGTATGATGACTGGGTTGAAATATTTGGGAAGGACATCGCAGATGGGGGATTTCAGAGAAATAACAGGGACCCGCCACGGCCAGTTGTAGAGGAATTCTACACTCCCCAGATGCCACCTACCGAAGGCGATAGCTTCAGAGAGTTCCTCTCCCATGATGACTATTTGGGTCAAGATTCACAGGATTTCAGTGCTCCTCAGATGCCAACCCCTATGACACACACTTCATCGACTATGCCAGATATTGGTAGGTCGACCCCTCGTCAGGGACCAAGTCCAATGGAAACTAGTATGGGCGGTGAGGGAAGTAGGTCAGGTGCTCATACTAGACGTAGGAGGCGAGGTTCAAGTGATTTGAAGTCAACTATAAACACTTTTCGCCTCTAGTGTATCGGAGATTGCGGTTGCTATTAAAGAGAATATCGCTGCTGTTAAAGAGAATAATGAGAAGGAGAACATTCTGTGTGACCAGATCATGGCGGCACTCGAAGAAATTGATGGTCTTGATCGTGCAGCGCTCGCTGACATATATGACTATCTAAGCACACACCTGGTAGAGGGGCGATCATTTGTTTGCCGTGCGAAGGACCTTCGAGAAATGTATGTCGCTCGGTTCTTTCAGAGCCGGTCAGTTGGGAGGGAGTAAATAGAGTGACTTGCCTACTTCTGACATTAGTTGTGTTTTTGTTGATTTGTTGTTGTGCACAGCTTCTATGTTGTTGTTGTACGCTTTTAATTCTTGTTGTTGTATGCTTCTTTGTGTGTAACTTTTATCTTGCTTCTATCTTGTTCTTGTACTACTGTTGTTGTACGCTTCATTATGGTATGAGATACCACCCCTTCCCCATGTTACTGATATTGATATAATGCTTGGATGTTTTTTCTGCTTTGAATGATATAATGCCTGAATGTTCTTCTTTGTCATTCCTTGAAGTGTTATAGGTCCACTATTTATTAGCTTGATTAGCTTCATGAGTTCCTCTCTCATTTGTATGCCATTTTGTTGCCATATTTTTGTGGGCTTGTTCCATTGGCAGTAGAAACATTTGGCATCTACTCTCATGGATTATTTTGTGGGTCATGCTAAACTAGTGATCATTATTTTTGTATTGTAGGATATCAGTTCTGTCTGAGCTTTATACCTTCTCTTCACAATGTATACACACTTGCTGTTATTTCATGTGAAGCTATTTTCTTATAATGCACATTACAACTAGGGGTGTTTACTAAGGTGTTATAATCCTTTTTGGTGAAGTTTTTTAAGTTCTAAGGTGGTTTAAGTCTTTTTCTAGAGCTGAGTTGAGATGAACTAGTGGTTTAAGTCTCTTTCCTGCAGGTGAATGACAAAACAAAAGTTCTACGTGGTTTTCAAGAGAAGGCAGGTTGGCATGTTTGACAATTGGCAGGACTGCCATCTTCAGGTGAACAAGTTTAGTGGAGTTTGTTACCAATCATATGGGACTAGGCAGGAGGCAGATGTTGCCCTTCATGCCTATTTACTTGGCAGTAGTGGGTGCATACAACATGGGAAAGAGGAGAGCAGCGTTCAAGGGTATCTACTAGCGTCAACAAGTTTTGCCGGGTCAACTTCCTCTTCTACTTAGATATGGTTCTTATGCGTGGTTGTGTTCTTTTCTTTTTACTAGACATGTGTAGTGGCTGTAAATATGCTTCGGATTGTACTTAATGGTCAAAACTGTTCTTTTTTTCCCTTCACTCTAGTTATATATAAACAACGTTCTTATGGTGTGATAAAATGTCTACCTTACATGTTGCAAATAAAACAATTCTAGAAGCCAGTAATTTTTTTTCAATTGTAGTGGGCTCCACCTTGTTCTGAAATCCATAACATTCATATGTTGGGCCCCAATGTAAATAGGCCATGCCCCGAAAATCATGTTCATAGTTTTATCCCAACCATCCAATATATAAAGATTGGAGAGTTAAGATTATTTAAGATGATTACGTGGCAGTCTATTTATGGCGGGGCCATTGAACGTCTGGATTGGATCTTCAAATAAGATGAACCCCACCGAAAAGGAATTGATCTGGACGGTTTGATTCAGCAGTGTAATGTGGGACCCATCTAAAAAGAGAATAGACTACAGAGTGGCACTTTAGTAATAAGAGTGAGGCACGAGTTAGTGTAACCGATTCTGGGGAAGCGAGACGCGAATCCATTCCCCTAAGAAAATAACGTACTTTGTTTCTTTCTACATGAGTTTGTTTTGTTCTTTTGTTTAACCGGAGAAAATAACCGTAGTTAGTTTCAATAAAACAAGAAAGGAAAAATTATTAAAAAAATGCAAAATTTTGTCTAAATTGTGAATAAAGGTAGCGATTTGAAATTTATAAAAAATGTGTTGTAAGATGAGAGAAGATGGCTTTTAGGACAAACATACCCCTCCTACTTCTTTTTTGCCTCCACCTTTTTGCACCTATCTCTATGCACCTTTTACCTTCTCACCTACCACCTTCTTCTTCCTCAATGCTTTTCTAACAGTGGAAAACTCCATGGAAGGGTTTTGAAGGTTGCCATTTATAACAGGGTTTCGTATTCACGAGGGTTTATTCATGATAAACTTATCAAAAAAGTGTTACAAAATGCAAAGAAAATGGATTTTGAGCTTAAAATTGAATTTTGTTGTTTTCCCCATTTTCAAGATAAATCCATTTTCTTTGCATTTTTGGATTCAAAAGCATCAAAGCCAAGCTTCAATTTATGGTTGCCTGCATGACACTAAGTTCACAACGTATATCCCTATTATCCTTGAAATTATTACTCAATTTGAAGATAAAAATCCTTGGAATTACTCCTATTCTACTGGCTTCCGTCGGAAGTCCGAACAAAACTTCGGACTTCCAAATGGAAGCCAGTATATGTAACCAAATTACTGGTTCCATTCGGAAGTCCGAAGGTTTGTTTGGACTTCCAACGAAAGGCAGTCGGACTATGTAGTTCGGTAATTGTCATATGTTAGTACATCCTTTCGGTATTTTTTTCATAATTTTACTACTTTGCTTCCATTTTTTCGTAATTTTTCATTTAAAACTTATAACTTCTGCCACAAAACCGTAATGATTACTATTTTTTGCTATTATGTTTTTGCTAGCCACCTTTGCACCCATGTTACTTCTGCCAATCTTTGCATCAAAGGATGGGCCACAGGCCGACAAGTGGCCTCGGCGAAGGTGGCTGGCAAATTCCTATACAAAAAAAGGGAAATGTTATCAGCACTACTGTATTTTGAAGAGGGCGCTCCTAACTTTCTTAAAAGTACTATATGGCCCTCACCATAAGATGATCCAAACCGTCCATTACATGGGCCACAGCCTAAATAGGTTGTGCCCCAAAAATGATTTCCATAGGTTGATCCTAACCCTCCGATCTATAGAGGGTTAGGATCAACCCTCTAACATTCAGATCATCGTGTTAGGATCAACCTATGGAAATGATTTTTGAGGCACAACCTATTTAGGTTGTGACCCATCTAATGGACGGTTTGGATCATCATATAGTGCGGGCCATACCATACTTTTAATAAAGGGAGGAGTGCCCTCATCAAAATACAGTATTGCTGATAACATTTCCCAAAAAAATCTTAAAAAATACGGCAAAAATCCTGGTGACCCGCAGGTCGACCCGGCCCGTACGGGCCGGGCACGGGTCCAGGCACAGTGACTCGTAATTGCGAGGTCTAAATAAAACTCAAAAGATAAGATTTCCCCAAGAATTTCTCCCATTTTTTCCTCATTTTGGAGAAAGGTGTTGAAGGAGTTTAGAGGGTTCCAAGTCAGCAAACAAGGGCCCGACAACCCTAGTGGTCAAACTCCCCATTTTTGCTAAATTCCAAACCAAACAGGTTTTAAGCAAATCAGTAGAATAACATTCCCTGGTATTTTTCTCAAAAAAAGGTAGCCAAACAGAGCATAGTGGTTTCGGGGTATAAGATGTGGTTCCCTAGTGGTTATGAGGTATAAAATGTGGTTCCCTAGTGGTTCCGGGGTATAAGATGTGGTTCCCTAGTGGTTCCGGGGTACAAGATGTGGATCCCTAGTGGTTCCAGGGGATAAGATGTGGTTCCCTATTGGTTGTGAGGTATAAAATGTGGTTCCCTAGTGGTTCTGAGGTATAAAATGTGGTTCCCTAGTGGTTCTGAAGTATAAGTTGTGGTTCCCTAGTGGTTCCGGGGTATAAGCTGTGCTTCCCTAGCGGTTCTGGGGTATAAGATATGTTCCCTAGTGGTTCCGGGGTATAAGATGTGGTTCCCTAGTGGTTCCGGGGTATAAGATGTGGTTCCCTAGTGGTTCTGAGGTATAAGATGTGGTTCCCTAGTGGTTCCGCGGTATAAGATGTGGTTCCCTAGTGGTTCCGGGGTATAAGATGCGGTTCCGGGGTATAAGATGCGGTTCCCTAGTGGTTCCGGGGTATAAAATGTGGTTCCCTAGTGGTTCCGAGGTATAAAATGTGGTTCCCTAGTGGTTCTGCGGTATAAGAAGTGGTTCCCTAGTGGTCCGGGGTACAAAATGTGGTCCCCTGGTGGTTCTGTGGTATAAGATGTGGTTCCCTAGTGGTTCCAGGATATAAGATGTGGTTCCCTAGTGGTTTCGTGGTATAAGATGTGGTTCCCTAGTGGTTCCGAGGTGTAAAATGTGGTTCCCGGGTATAAGATGTGGTTCCCTAGTGGTTCCGGGGTAAAAGATGTGGTTCCCTAGTGGTTCCGGGGTATAAGATGTGGTACCCATCAATGTGGTTCCGGGGTATAACACCTCGGAACCACTATATTATGTTTCCAATAAGTTAAAGATACTATTTTAGTGGTTTTAAAAGTCATCATGGCTCCATCATTGGTGTTTAAACCTATCAGAATCATTAAATAGGCCTCGGAACCACTATTTAGTGGTTAAATAGCGGTTCCAAGACTGAAAATTATGGTTCCCAAGTGGTTGGTACATCGAAAACCAATAAAGTAGTATTACAATGTACCAACCACTTGGGAACCATAATTTACAGTCTCGGAACCACTATTTAACCACTAGATAGTGGTTCCGAGGCCTACTTAATGGTTCCAATAGGTTTAAACACCAATGATAGAGCCATGATGACTTTTAAAACCACTAAAATACTATTATAATGTACCAAACACAAGTTGGACTCTTGGAACCACAATTTAGAGTGTTGGAACCACTATGTAACCTCTCGGAACCACTAAATTGTGGTTCCAAGGCCTACAAAATGGTTCCAATATGTTCCAAACACCAATGACATAGTCATTATCCCTCCGAAAACCAATAAAGTAGTATTACAATGTACCAACCACATGGAAACCATAATTTACAGCCTTGCAACCACTATTTAACCACTAAATAGTGGTTCCGAGGCCTACTTAATGGTTCCAATAGGTTTAAACACCAATGATAGAGCCATGATGACTTTTAAAACCACTAAAATACTATCTTGAACCTACTGAAAACTTATTATAGTGGTTCCGAGGTGTTATACGCCGGAACCACATTGATGGGAACCACAGCTTATACCTTGAACTACTAGGAAACCACATCATATACCCCAAAACCACTATGGAACCACATTTTATACCTTAGAACCACTAGGGAACCAACTCTTATATCCCGGAACCAATAGGGAACTACATCTTATACCCCAGAACCACTAGGGAACCACATTTTATACCTCAGAACCACTTGGAACCACATCTTATACCCTGGAACCACTAGGGAACCACAGCTTATACCCCGGAACCACTAGGGAACCACATCTTATACCTCGGAACCACTATGGAACCTCATTTTATACCCCTGAACCACTAGAGAACCACATCGTATACCCCAGAACCACTTGAGAACCACTAGGGAACCACATTTTACGCCTCGGAAGCACTAGGGAACCACATCTTATATCCCGGAACCACTAAGGAACCACATCTTATACCCCGAAACCACTACGGAACCAAATTTTATCCCTCAGAACTACTAGGGAACCACAAATTATACCCCGTAACCACTAGGGAAGCACATTTTATACATCGGAACCACTAGGGAACCACATTTTATACCTCGAAACCAATAGGGAACCACATCTTATTTCCCGGAACCACTAGGGAACCACAACTTATACCCTGGAACCACTAGGCAACCACATCTTATACCCCGGAACCATTAGGGAACTAAATCTTACACCCCGGAACCACTACGGAACCATAGCTTACACCCCGAAACCACTACAGAACCAGAGTTTATACCTCGGAACCACTAAGGAGCCACAGCTTATACCCCGGAACCACTAGGGAACCACAATTTATACCTCATAACCACTAGCGAACCACATTTCATACCTCGGAACCACTAAGGAACCACAGCTTATACCCCGGAACCACTAGGGAACCACAACTTATACCTCAGAACCACTAGGGAACCACATTTTATACGTCGGAACCACTAGGGAACCACATCATATACCCCGGAACCACTAGGGAACCACATATTATACCTCGGAACCAATAGGGAACCACATGTTATAGCTCGGAACCACTACGAAACCACATCTTATACCCCGGAACCACTAGGGAACCACATGTTATACCCGAAACTACTAGGGAACCACAGTTTATACCCCGGAACCACTAGGGAACCAGATTTTATACCTCGGAACCACTAGGGAAACACAGCTTATACCCCGGAACCACTAGGGAACCACATTTTATACCTCGGAACCACTAGGGAACCACATCTTATACCGCGGAACCAGTAGGGAACCACATCTTATACCCCAAAACCACTACGGAACCACATCTTATACCCAGAACCACTAGGGAACCACAACTTATACCCGAGAACCACTAGCGAACCACAGCTTATACCTCAGAACCACTAGGTAACCACATTTTATACCTCGAAACCACTAGGGAAGCACATTTTATACCTCAGAACCACAGGGATTCATATCTTATACCCCGGAACCACTAGAAAACCACATCTTATACGCTTGAACCATTAGGGAACCACAACTTATACCCCGGAACCACTAGGGAACTGCAGCTTGTACCTTGGAACCACTAAGGAACAACATTTTATAACTCGGAACCACTAGGGAACCACAGCTTATACCCCAGAACCACTTGGGAACCACATCTTATACCCCGGAACTACTAGGGAACCACATCTTACAACCCAGAACCACTAGGGAACCACATTTTATAACTCAAAACCACTAGGGAACCACAGCTTATACCCCGGAACCAGTAGGGAACCACATTTTATACCTCGGAACCACTAGGGAACCACATTTTATACCTCGAAACCAATAGGGAACCACACCTTATACGCCGGAACCACTAGGGAACCACAACTTATACCTTGGAACCATTAAGGAACCACATTTTATACCTCAGAACCACTAGGGAACCACATTTTATACCCCAGAACCACTAGGGAACCACATTTTATACCGCGGAACCACTAGGGAACCACAACTAATACCCCGGAACCACTAGGGAACCACATCTTATACTTCGGAACCACTAGGGAACCACATCTTATACCCCAGAACCACTAGGGAACCACAATTTATACCTCAGAACCACTAGCGAACCACATTTCATACCTCGGAACCACTAAGGAACCACAGCTTATACCCCGGAACCACTAGGGAACCACAACTTATACCTCGGAACCACTAGGGAACCACATTTTATACGTCGGAACCACTAGGGAACCACATCATATACCCCGGAACCACTAGGGAACCACATATTATACCTCGGAACCAATAGGGAACCACATGTTATAGCTCAGAACCACTACGGAACCACATCTTATACCCCGGAACCACTAGGGAACCACATGTTATACGCGAAACTACTAGGGAACCACAGCTTATACCCCGGAACCACTAGGGATCCAGATTTTATACCTCGGAACCACTTGGGAAACACAGCTTATACCCCAGAACCACTAGGGAACCACATTTTATACCTCGGAACCACTAGGGAACCACATCTTATACCGCGGAACCAGTAGGGAACCACATCTTATACCCCGAAACCACTACGGAACCACATCTTATACCCGGAACCACTAGGGAACCACAACTTATACCCGAGAACCACTAGCGAACCACAGCTTATACCTCAGAACCACTAGGGAACCACATTTTATACGTCGGAACCACTAGGGAACCACATCATATACCCCGGAACCACTAGGGAACCACATATTATACCTCGGAACCAATAGGGAACCACATGTTATAGCTCAGAACCACTACGGAACCACATCTTATACCCCGGAACCACTAGGGAACCACATGTTATACGCGAAACTACTAGGGAACCACAGCTTATACCCCGGAACCACTAGGGATCCAGATTTTATACCTCGGAACCACTTGGGAAACACAGCTTATACCCCAGAACCACTAGGGAACCACATTTTATACCTCGGAACCACTAGGGAACCACATCTTATACCGCGGAACCAGTAGGGAACCACATCTTATACCCCGAAACCACTACGGAACCACATCTTATACCCGGAACCACTAGGGAACCACAACTTATACCCGAGAACCACTAGCGAACCACAGCTTATACCTCAGAACCACTAGGTAACCACATTTTATACCTCGAAACCACTAGGGAAGCACATTTTATACCTCAGAACCACTAGGGATTCATATCTTATACCCCGGAACCACTAGGAAACCACATCTTATACGCTTGAACCATTAGGGAACCACAACTTATACCCCGGAACCACTAGGGAACTGCAGCTTGTACCTTGGAACCACTAAGGAACAACATTTTATAACTCGGAACCACTAGGGAACCACAACTTATACCACAGAACCACTTGGGAACGACATCTTATACCCCGGAACTACTAGGGAACCACATCTTACAACCCGGAACCACTAGGGAACCACATTTTATAACTCAAAACCACTAGGGAACCACAACTTATACCCCGGAACCAGTAGGGAACCACATTTTATACCTCGGAACCACTAGGGAACCACATTTTATACCTCGGAACCAATAGGGAACCACAGCTTATACGCCGGAACCACTAGGGAACCACAACTTATACCTTGGAACCATTAAGGAACCACATTTTATACCTCAGAACCACTAGGGAACCACATTTTATACCCCAGAACCACTAGGGAACCACATTTTATACCGCGGAACCACTAGGGAACCACATCTTATACCCCGGAACTACTAGGGAACCACAACTAATACCCCGGAACCACTAGGGAACCACATCTTATACTTCGGAACCACTAGGGAACCACATCTTATACCCCGGAACCACTAGGGAACCACAGCTTATACCTCGGAACTACTAGGGAACCACATTTTATATCTCGGAACCACTAGGGAACCACATTTTATACCCCGGAACTACTAGGGAACCACATTTTATACCTCAGAGCCACTAGGGAACCACGTGTTATACCTCGGAACCACTAGGGAACCACATCTTAAACCTCGGAACCACTAGGGAACCACAACTTATACCCCGGAACAACTAGGGAACCACATCTTATACCCCGAGCCACTAGGGAACCACAACTTCTACCTCAGAACCACTAGGGAACCATAGTTTATACCTCAGAACCACTAGGGAACCACAGCTTATATCCCAAAACCACTAGGAAAGCACACCTTATACCCCGGAACTACTAAGGAACCACATTTTATACCTCAGAACCACTAGGGAACCACATCTTATACCCTGAAACCACTAGGGAACCACATCTTATACCCCGGAACCACTAGGGAACCACAACTTGTACCCTGGAACCACTATGACACGACATCTTTTACCTCGGAACCACTAGGGAACCACATTTTATAACTCGGAACCACTAGGGAACTACAGCTTATATCCCGGAACCACTAGGGAACCACAGCTTATACCCCAAAACCACTAGGGAACGACATTTTATACCTCGAAACCACTAGGGAACCACATCTTATACCTCGAAACCACTAGGGAACCACATCTTATACCCCGGAACCACTTGGGAACCACATCTTGTACCCTAGAACCACTAGGGAATCACATCTTATACCTCGAAACCACTAGGGAACCACATTTTATACCCCAAAACCACTAGGAAACCAAATCTACTGCCTTCCGTCGGAAGTCCGAACGTTTGTTCGGAACTCCGACTCGGAAGTCCGAACAAACCTTTGATCTTCCGAATGGCAGGAGTAATTTGGTTACGTATACTTGCTTCCATTCGGAAGTCTGAAGTTTTGTTCAGACTTCCGACGAAAGCCAATAGAATAGGGATAGTTCCAAGGATTTTTATCTTTAAACTGAGTAATAATTCCAAGGATAATAGGAATATACGTTGTGATCTTAGTGTCATGCATCCAACCATAAATTGAAGCTTGGTTTTGATGTTTTAGAATCCAAAAATGCAAAAAAATGGATTTATCTTGAAAATGGAGAAAACAACAAAATTCAGTTTTATGCTCAAAATCCATTTTCTTTGCGTTTTGTAACACTGCTTCGATAAGCTCATCATAAATAGACCCTAGTGAATACGAAACCCTGTTGTAAATGGCAACCTACAAAACCTTTCCATGGAGTTTTCCACGTTAGAAAAGCCTTGAGGAAGAAAAGGTGGTAGGTGAGAAGGTACTAAGTGCATAGGGATAGGTCGAAAAAGGTGAGGGAAAAAAGAGGTTGGAGGGGTATATTTGTCCTAAAAGTCATCTTCTCTCACCTGACAACACCTTTTTACAAATTTAAAATCACTACCTCTGGGACCCGATCCCGCGAGAGGGGAATGGCCCGTGAGCCGCCTTCCTCTTCCTTGGTCTCTCGTACCCACGCGATTGACGCGTGTCTTTTATTATTTTTATTATTGATTACCCAACCAAGCAGGCAACAACTAAACCATAGGGTGCAAACAAACGTGCAACCCAGTACCCACAAGGGCAGGGGTAAGTCGCCGAGCCTAGCAAGGTGTGATTTAATTCATCATTTCCGTGAACTTGGGATCACTAAAAGAATCCGAATTTCACACAAAGGAGAATGACAGAGTCGCTACCTAGATGAGCGATCTAGAACACATAAATAATCAGAAGTCTAGACTCGTTACCTGGTTACGAGAATGGAAGGTATGGGGAGTTACCACCAATGCACCATCCTCTCCCGATAATCCGGTCTTCGATTCCAAAAGTTAGCACTCTTGAATTTTCTTTTAAATGGCTCATTTAACTCTATAGAAGTGCGAATTTCGTGACATGCATCCTAAAATTTAATTTTAATGTAATTCCTAAATGTGTATCTTGATATTCTTAATTTTTTTGAATTCAATCTAAGTGAAAGTTCTCCTAAAATTCTAATTTCATGGAAAGTTCTATGTGATTTAATTACTCTTAATATAAGGATTAATATACAAAACCCCACCACTTATGTGTGAGGCCGACTCGGGCTTGGTATGCCACTCAAGTATCCAAGTTGCCTACGTATCCCAGCCTCACTGGAATCAGAGTCGATCGTAGTTCGGTGCACCTGAACTAAGCTACCTATGCCTAAATCATCTAGGACACCGATCTAGACTGGATTGACTGTTTTAACAGTTTAAGAGAAATTATTTAATTCAATTTGAAGATTTTATTATCCTACGACTTCATCTAAGATTCTATATGGTCCTATCTAAGTGCAAGTCGTCCCTTAGACTAATGTAGGTTAACCTACACCCTAGGTAACTAGGTTTGTCCTAGAAAAAATTGGGTGACCAGTGTAACTAGATCTATGGCACGGTTCCTATCCATAGCAAACGGTCATGATGAGGCTGGACTCATAACTCTAGGACTCCCTAAAACATCGGACACAACGTGACGTAAGTGTTCCTAAGGGGCCCTAAAAGTTTCCTACGATAGGAGACCGCAATCCAACGGCTCCTAAGACTTTGATTAAGTTAATTCAATTTGTTGATATTGGTGATTTTTAGATTGGCTGATTTTTTATTTTCATGAATTTTCGGCCTCGAATCGCAACCATGGATGGGAATCGTGCTCTCAACCCTTGTATAATTTAGCACGTAAATTATAGTTTCTTATTACCTGGCATGTTTCTCAGGATTTTCGTGGATAGTGGACCTCAGAGCCAATATCATACTATAATTTACGCACTCCAATTATGCAGGATTAATCGCAATTAATACACGATTGTGGTTGCGATCTCGGCAGTTAGACTATCGCGGTATAACGAATTTATATGGGAGATCTATGAACCCTAAGGTTTCTGTTTCAAACAAGTTAGGGATTAAATTCATGATATAAAGTTAAGATTTGTTGGAGGTTTGTACTGACTTTTGTGTTGATTTGCTATTAAATTATGATTTATTAACATTAAGTCCAGATTGCTAGGATTAGACAGAAACTCTAAGCAATCAAACTCCAAATCAGTTGAAACGTTTCCAGTAACAAGATATGGATGATTCTGGCTTACTGGAAAAAGTTCATGAATTTTCATTAAGATTTAATATCAAGTTCTGATTTCTCAAGATTCAAATCACTTCATAGATTAACACAGTAACTTGTAGCATATCAATATCAAATTAATCCAAACATTCACATAATAGAGATATAGATGATTATAGCTTATTGAAAAAAATTCATGAATTTACATTAAGATTTGATATCAATTTCTGATTTCTCAAAATTCAAATCAGTTCATAGATTAACATAGTAACTTATAGCATATAAATTTCAAATTAGTCTAAACTTTCACAGAATAACGATATAGATTATTATAGCTTACTATAAACTTTTTATGAATTATCATTAAGGTTTGATATTAATTTTGGATTTTTTAAAATTCAAATCAGATTATAGATTAACACATCAACCTATATCATATCAATTTCAAATCAACTCACACTCTTGAAATATAAATATAATCATGAGATTAGACTACTGTATGACTTTCAAGGATTTGTATTATGATTTGATGACAATTGAAATTCACACAAAAATTGGATGAAACCAAAGAATTACTTAAAAAGCAAACCTAATGGTATTCTAAAATCAACTAAAAAATTTCAGTAGATATATAATGGATTATAAAAATTTCTACCAAAATTTCAAATTTTAAAAATTAAATCTCTTCCATAAAATCGATTTTTAAATAGAAAAGGGGAATTTGTTTCCTAGGAATTGAAACCGATTTATTAAAATAAATTACAAAACCATATTAAAACTTTGCAAAATCAATTAAAAGTTTTTCTATAACATTCTAGTAACCTAAGTTACTGGTTTGTAAAGAAAATTTTTAAAAATTTACTAATTTAATACGAAAACGAATTACGGTACGTAAACCGAAGAATTGATTGGAAATATGTAAAGAAAATATTTTTTTTCAAAATTTTATTTTATGGAAAGTTCACTATATAATTAAACATGAGTTCTGGAAAGTTTCATCAATTTTTAAAATCGTTTGATATTTATTAAAAATAACCCAAAATTAAAATAAATTAAAACATGATTAAAAAAATAAAAAATTTCAAACAATTTAGGGAGAACTGGAAATCCAAAAATCAGTTTGAAACATTTTTTTTTAATGAAATTTGGACTTGATTTGACCCGTTTTCTGTTTTATTCTTCAAGAAATAACCCTTTGCCGGGTTATCTTTCGAAAAATAAAACGGAAATCGAGGCGGTCAAACCGTGATTCAAGATTTCACTTTCCAGTAGTTTTGAAATTTTTATTAACCTAAAAAAAATTCATTTTTTGCAAAAGATTATGTTTTCAAACACTTGCCTTGAAAATTGAATTTAAAATCATATTGAAGAATAAAGAAAGAAAATTAATATTTATATGGAGGAAAACTAAATTTTTATTGAAATTTTGGATTTTGAAAGCCTTTATTCTATACTATAACATACTAGAATTTCAAAAGAAAACTCAATGATTTGATATTTCAAAAATAAAATCCTAGCATGCTTGTTCTAATTCTAAAAAAAAAAGATTATTACCGTTGATTGCGATCCTTGTCTCTAGGGTTGGTGATCCAAGATATACACTTCGTCGAACCCTTTTATACGCTAAAAAAGATCCAAAGAACATTCAAGTACTCCTTGATTATATGATGCCTTGGAGAAGAAGTTCAAGAACCCCTTTTGTGAAGAACACTTGAGAGAGAGATGAACACACTTGAAGAGATGAATGAATTCCAAGAGGAAGAGAGAGAGAGAGCTGAATTTTCTAGAGCCCGACCAAAGGTTGTGCTTGCTTTGTTTTTATAGAAAAAGTCAGGGTTAGATTGGATTTGGAAGTTTCCAATGTGAAGAATCCTACATTTAGTTAGTTTCTAATTCTCACCTATGGTTTGATTTTTTCTTACCTTCTAAATTGTATTTACTTCTAATATTGATTTCTTGCAAGCAAAGAAATGCGAAATTACACAATGGAGATCCTTCAAGATAAATCTAGAAGCCTTCTCACATATGAAACTAGCTTTTATGAATGATTTTCGTCCAAAAAGGGCTGCCCGATGTTTGAGCTCATTGTTTAACTATTTAGAAGCTGATTCAGGAAAAGTCATAAACTAAAGAGTTGTAGATCTTTTCGAGACGTTCGAAAAAAGTATAATTTAAATTTTTTTAAGCAAAAAGGTAAAAAGTTATGGCAGTTTTAGTAACCTGACCATACATGCCCTTTCTAATTATGACTCTTCCTTTCTTTATTATTTTTCTAAAACAAATATGATGTCACCAACCACCTCATCCCATGTTGGATGTTTTTGCATGTGGCCTCCTCATGTCGGGCGCCCACTTATGTGGCCGCCCACATGGGTGGGTCCACATGGACCCCACTTTGTGGGCTTTAGCCCAATAGGCCTTATGACATGTATTTTGGGTTTTTTTCAATAAAAATTCAATAAAATCCTTTAAATTCAAAATCTTTATTGATGAACCCAACCCATATGATATTAATAGTGCACCCCTAACACGTGATCGAACCATCTTTTTCGAAAAAATAATTTTTCGGACCAAAATGCCCCTATTTGACCATTACACATCCAAATGCGACCAAAATACCCTCAAATTGTTTCACCCCTAAAGGGAAAAATAAAAAAAATGAAAAGCCTTTGTGGTCAAACTTCAAAAATAGAAACTTTTAAAGTTGGGTCCTTTCGGTGAGCAATATCAAACAGGATCATTTGGTATCCCCTGAAAATACCCAAAATGCCCTCAACACTCAGAATTTTCAAATTAAGCGAAACCCTGAGAAATTCTAAATTTAGCAGCTTTTCTAAAATTCAGGAAAGCATTCATAATCTCTCAGACACCTTTCGGGGATCAAAAGAATTACACAGGAAAAGATCAAATTACCCCGAGGTGCAAGAATTTGGCTAGACTAGGGAAAACCCCGAAAATTCTAAAAATAGTAGGTTTTTCACTTGCTTGGAAACTTGAATTTTCATCTTCTGGATACCATTGGAACACCCTAGAAACCTTTATGATCGCGAATCAACTTCAGAATTCCTTCAACGAGGCGAAATCTACCCTAAAATGCGCAGATGCCTAATCCTAGGTGGAATACGGACTCGAAACTTGACAAACTACCGAATCTTTTGCTTTTTTAAAGTGTAGCAAAATGGGGGTGTCTACATATGCCCTTCTTTGGTAGAGATGACGTAGTCATCAAATGCCAAAGCAAAAGTGACTGAATCATTTGGCTTAACTTTAATCAACAAAAATATTCACTACTCGCGATGCAACCTAAATGCTTCCTAATGCAAGACCCTAGATGAAGTCTTAGAATTAAAAAGCTAAAAGAATCATTTAGTTTGAACACCCTGAGTTTGGTGGCTCATAATAAATGGAGAAATGAATTCAGTCTAAGAGCGAAAATCACGCAACTTAGAATGAAAAATAATCCAGATGCGGCGCCGTTCATAAACGGGCAAGGAGAGAATGCGATATAATTTTCGAATGGATTCTTAATAGAAGGAACAAAGATCGTTCTTAAACGATTTTTAGAAGAAAATGAGACACCGTTCACAAGCGGGCTCAAGGAGGATAAGAGACCATTCACAAATGGATTTGGAAAATGAGACACCGTTCACAAACTGGCTCAAAGAGGATATGGAGCGATTCAGAAATGGACTCGAAAAATGAGACACCATTCACAAACGGCCTCAAAGAGGATATGAGACCATTTGCAAATGGACTTCGACAATGAGACACCGTTCACAAACAAGCTCAAAGAGGATAAGAGATCATTCACAAATGGAGTCGGAAAATGAGACACCGTTCACTAGTTCAAGGAGGACATGAGACCATTCACAAATGGACTCAGAAAATGAGATACCGTTCACAAACGGGCTCAAAGAGAATAAGAGACATTAACAAATGGACTCGGACAATGAGGCATCGTTCAGAAACAGTCTCAAGGAGGATAGGAGACCATTCACAAATGGACTCCAAAAATGAGATACTGTTCACAAACGGGCTCAAGGAGGATATGAGACCATTCACAAATGGACTCAGAAAATAAGACACTGTTCACAAATGGGGTTAAAGAGGATATGAGGCCATTCACAAATGGACTCGAAAAATGAGACACCGTTCACAAACGGGCTCAAGGAGGATATGAGACCATTCACAAATGCACTCAGAAAATGAGATACTGTTCACAAACGGGCTCAAAGAGGATATGAGGCCATTCACAAATGGACTCGAAAAATGAGACACCGTTCACAAACGGGCTAAAGGATGATATGAGACCATTCAAAAATGGACTCAGAAAATGAGATATTGTTCACAGACGGGCTCAAAGAGGATATGAGACCATTCACAAATGGACTCAGAAAATGATACACCGTTCACAAACGGGTTCGAAGAAGATAGAGACCATTCCCAAATGGACTCGAAAAATGAGACACCGTTCCCAAACTGGCTCGAAAAAGATAACAGACCATTCCCAAATGAATTCGAAAAATGAGATATCGTTAACAAACGGGCTCGAAGAATTTTAAGGGACCATTCCCAACTGGACTCGGAAAATGAGACACCGTTCCCAAACAGGCTCGAAGAATTTTAAGAGACCATTCCCAAATGGACTCGGAAAATGAGATACCATTCACAAACGGGCTGGTAGAAGATAAGAGACCATTCCCAAATGGACTCGAAAAATGAGACACCATTCCCGAACGGGCTCGAAGATAAGAGACCATTCCCAAATGGATTTGAAAAATGTGATACCGTTCACAAACGGGCTCGAAGAGACCATTCCCAACTGGACTCAGAAAATGAGACACCATTCCCGAACGGGTTCAAAGAAGATAAGAGACCATTCCCAAATGGACTCGAAAAATGAGACACCGTTCCCAAACGGGCTCAAAGAAACGAGATAGCTTCGATTGATGAATTCAACAACGAAGAATTTAGAGATTTTTCATGAATTTGAATTTGACGTAAGATTGGATTTGATGAATTTTAGATTTTTTGAAATCAATGAAATCAATGAAATCAGGGATGATAGAGATCGTGCCCGATAAAGATATTGGAAACTAAGACTTTGACAAATGACGAGACGACAAACCTTAGGAACGAAGAAGTATGACTAACGAGAATGGTTTAGGAACACTTTCATGAAGCTTCAACAAGATTTTTCGCAAAGAGACTGTTGGTCTTGTCTTCTAGGGATTTTGATAACTGAAACGTTGATCTAAATACCTGAAATTGGTAATCTAGAACAACGGCTCTCTTGGATACTAACATGGAAAAGTGGGATTTGCCTCTTGACAGGTGTTTAAATAAAAATTTCTTGACCAAGATAATATTTAACTTCCATGCTTAAAGTGCCTTCCTAGGGTATGATCTTCTTACGGGAACTGGGCTTTCTGATGTTTCTACTTCTGAATTCTTCTGAGCTGATCTTCTTTGGAATGAAGCTGTTTGACTAGATTCTCGAGCTCTTTCAGGTACAATTGCAGGGAGCTGACGAGGCCGGGCCTCCTTCACTGAGACAGTCGCATCATTTGGACACAAGGGCTACGATTGACTCTTTCTAAAGAGAAAACTTAGATAAAAGGCACCACTCAAAGGATTGAGGAGCTCTGAAGGAGTGAACTTAGAATAACAAAGATTGACTGACTATACTGACAAATAGAGTGATGCTTCTGACTTAGTTAATATTTTGTTTGGTAAGTCTATCCTTTCGAGGAATAGTTTCTCAATTGGTAAACACTTGACTTCTTCCTTAAAATATTAATGCCTCAAGGATTAAATTACGACTCCTAAGATTGCTTAGCTTCAATGCCCCCAATTTTGAGGATGATACTTGAATTTGCCTGAGCTTCTGTTGATCTTCAGTCTTGATACTGGCTGTAGCCTTCTTATAATGATTCTTTTACTGTGACCAAGTCACCTCTTCTGGGTTTTTAACTTGGCGGACCGTGTTAGCCTTAACTTTTGCCTGAACTACCTTTCTAGGTTTTCGATCCAGCAAGCTATCCCCTTAGCTTTTGCCTAAGCCGCCCTTTTGAGTTTTCAACTTAGCAGGGGAATGATCTTAAATTTTGCCTAGACCGCCCTTTCAGGTTTTCAGTCTAACAGATCTTCAAACTCCATTCTTTTTTTTTTCACTTTTTATGTTTCGGGACCTAGATCATTAATTCTGAACACCGCAAGGACTTTATAGGTAGGATAGGGCTTTTCAAAGAATGGCTTAAGGTTCAACAAAGATTTCGACCGAACCTGTGAACAGGTTGCCTGCGTATCCCAGGGTAGGAATCAGGTCGTGCATAGTTCAGGGCAATTGCCCCTAGTTTGAAGGTAAATTGATTTTTTTTTCTTTCTTTCTGGAATGATTGACTTCTCTTCTTTTGGAACTCGTCCCTCTTTTTTTTTCTTTTCTTTTCTTTGAGAACTTGTTCTTTTCCTCTCTGTTTTTTTTTCAATTCTGGAACTATTGGATTTTGTTCCTTTTGAAATAACCGAACTCGGTTTGACCGACCTACCCACGTTCCCCAGTGTAGGGATCATGCTGACCATAGTTCCGGGCAGATGCCCCTAGTTTGATGGGTTTTCAAGAAAATTTCACTCAGGCTCAAAGGGTTTGCAAACCGATATTATTTTGATGCTAGGTTATGATTTTGGGATTTATTTGGCCAAATGAGGCCTCCCGATGTTCAGATTGGGAATCAATCTAGGTTACTAGAGTCCCTCTCGTACTTATTATTTATTATTTTTTTCTTTTTCTCTTTTTTTTTCACGGAGTTTGACGGCATTTCCCAGTAAGAGATAATGATTCTTCTTCCTTCTGGATATTGATAAGTACTTTGACTTTGAGAGTGCATACTGTTTTTAGACATCCTTTCATCCTTGAATCGGTGACTCTTGATATTTTGATGATCGCTCTGAGATGATTGCTCTTGCACTTTTCATATTGAATTCGATGCCTTTACATTGTCACTAGTGAAACTAGTGACCAGGGCCATTGACTAGAGATATGGAAGTTGTTTCCAATCCATGCCATCCATGCCTCTTGTATAGCATGTGACATTCACTTCCTTCATTCTTTCTTGAACTTTCTATCTAGGTCTTTCTCCTGGCATTATTGGTAGCGTTTACTGGACCATCTCTTTATCCTCGAAATGGGTTTACCAATTCTTCACACTCTTCAGAGGGCAGTGTATTTCCAATAGGCATTTACTGAATCAAAGTTTCAGTGCGAATGTTTATCATTTCAATTTCCTCTTTTAGAGGATGGGCTCGGCGCTCCTCCTCTTGTTTGAGCATAGGCTGCAACTCAAGAGGAGTTTCGTCGGCATCTTTCCTCATTAGAGGAAGGAGTATAATTCTCATTGTTTATTAAAGTCAGAAGCACACATTGGAATGTATAGAGAAAGCAAGTTTCATTGAATTGAAAATGACTACATCTGATAAGACTTATCCTGAACAGACTCATGATTCACATTCTAAACTCAAAAATAAAAGTAAGAAAAGACTCAACTGGACTAGAAATTTATTCGAACTTTTAGAAGACTGCACTTGATAACTGAACTTGACATCATGACTGGACTTAATTAAAATAACAAAAGGACTAAGACTGTTGCAACTGTCTGGCTTTAGAGGCTCGGCGAGGACTGGCTCATAACTAGACATGTTCCTTTTGTTAACCCTGGGTTGTCTAAGCATCGAGATCATCCGGCGACAAGAGATCAAGGAATCCTTCTGGCAACACTACGTTTACATCTCCTCCGGCATCCGAGTCACTGTCATTGTCACTGCTAGTACTGAGCTCGATTATCGAATTTGGTTTGGATGGCCCTTCGTGATCATGCTCATAAGTCAGACACTTGAGTGGTTCCTTAGAGCTTTGACTAGCCGAGTTCCATATAACAAAGCTTTGCGCTTTATCAGCTTAGTGCTTGGAGTCCTGAGGTTGGAAATAATTTATTTGCATTTGTTGCTTCATTTGATGAATCTCCTGTGTGAGGGTGGCTACTTGTTTAGAGAGATTCACAATCAATCTTTCAGAATCTATAGCTGCGGAATTTTGAGAATGCCCATGTGCCATGGAGAAGCTAGGGCTTTTGCCTTTAGAGGTAACATCAGCTGAGCCGAATATCCCATTCAATTGAGCCCTGATAAAGCGATTTTCTTCTTTAAGCTCTTGCAATTGTTGGAGGATAAGAGCCAAGGTATCAGCAGTGGTATTGGACTGAGTATTTCTTGAGATTTCGGCCATAGGAGCTGACACAGGAGGTGGTGCAGAATCTGGATTAACAACGGAAGGTTGTGGAGAGCCAGGCCTCATTTGTAATAATGAATTGATCCGAACCCGAGAAATGATGGACATGCCTATGACAGCTTCTGGAAGGGAAATAAGGAACATAAT
This sequence comes from Tasmannia lanceolata, assembly GCF_043159265.1. Taxonomy (NCBI): domain Eukaryota; kingdom Viridiplantae; phylum Streptophyta; class Magnoliopsida; order Canellales; family Winteraceae; genus Tasmannia; species Tasmannia lanceolata. Next base: position 6,406,763 of record NW_027518688.1, on the reverse strand, counting down.
ATGTAAGCTTGACATTCAAGGAGTGCTCTCTACTTGACGTCTGAAAGATGATTATGGGTTAAACAAGCAATTGAAATGACAAAATGAATCCTATAATGACTGAGACACGATGATGGCGACACGAATGCACTAGGGGATCCCCCTAGTTTAAGGATCATGGGAATAGACTCTGAGGGGCTTATCGAAATAATCATGTAATAGGCTACCCCTAGAGTGAGAGGAGACCAATGATATAAAGAAGATTGGATCATTTGGACCAAGTATGATCAGATCATGAGGTTTCATACTTGAAAGATTGTGAGACTTTGTTCCTGCCAGTTAGGGGATGGTATGAAGATACGATCGAATCGTATCATAGAAGAATGAAAGACACACGATTACAAGATTAGATGAGATTGCATAGGATTGCTTTTAATGGATAGATCAAGAATAGACCAATCCTATGAGATCTCGGAAAAGATGAGATGAGATTGCATAGGATTACTTTCAATGGATAGATCAAGAATGGACTAATCCTATGAGATCTTGGGAAAGATGGGATTTATATCCTAATCCCGAAGGAAAAGCTTTTAATTTTCTCATATTTTAACAAATGCTACCTGAAGGCATCAATCCTAATCCTAATCTAGCGGAGTGGAGAGAAGATCTCGACTCATGACTTTGTTTGTGTACCTAAGGACCGATCGTAGCCATTGGAAGATGGACTACGGCCTAATCTAGACACAAATGGGTAGGATATCCTAAGCTAGGCTCACACACGTGATGCACATGTGTTCGTATACTATATGCATGTGTAGGTTAATCTAGGGGTAAGACCAAGAGTTCCCTTAGCGTGAATCCGTGTTCGATATACTGTACCAGTGTCCGGCGTATCAGTAGGTGAACCAACGAATCCATTTACGCACCATAAAGGTACTAAGCTAAAGGTGGAATGCTTCTCTAGCACAGAAGTACCAGGTGATGAAATTCCAGTCAACCATGTTAGATAACACTCCGGGTTCCTAAAAGGACGTGTGTGCATGTGAGATGCAAGGGTTTAGATGCAAGTGATGTAAGTGTGTGCAATATGTTTGCGCAATCTATGATGACTTCAGGTTTTGTTAGATTAAGTTCGAGTATGATGTGATGAGAAAATAAAGCAAGACAAATAAACTAATTTAGGAAACATATAAAAGATAGAGTTTTTGTGAGGCAACTAAAATAAATTCAAACGAGTTATCCTTTGAAGTTTTAATGAACTTAGGTGGTCCCCAGCAAAGTCGCCAAACTGTGAGACCTGATCCCGCGAGAAGGGAATGGCCCGTGAGCCGCCTTCCTCTTCCTTGGTCTCTCGTACCCACGCGATTGACGCGTGTCTTTTATTATTTTTATTATTGATTACCCAACCAAGCCGGCAACAACTAAACCATAGGGTGCAAACAAACGTGCAACCCAGTACCCACAAGGGCAGGGGTAAGTCGCCGAGCCTAGCAAGGTGTGATTTAATTCATCATTTCCGTGAACTTGGGATCACTAAAAGAATCTGAATTTCACACAAAGGAGAATGACAGAGTCGCCACCTAGATGAGCGATCTAGGACACATAAATAACCAGAAATCTAGACTCGTTACCTGGTTACGAGAATAGAAGGTATGGGGAGTTACCACCACATGCACCATCCTCGCCCGATAATCCGGTCTTCGATTCCAAAAGTTAACTCTCTTGAATTTCTTTTAAATGGCTTATTTAACTCTATTGAAGTGCGAACTACGTGACATGCATCCTAAAATCTAATTTTAATGTAATTCCTAAATGTGTATTTTGATTTTCTTAATTTGTTTGAATTCAATCTAAGTGAAAGTTCTCCTAAAATTCTAATTTCATGGAAAGTTCTACGTGATTTAATTACTTTTAATTTAAGAATTAATATACAAAACCCCACCACTTATGTGTGGAGCCGACTTGGGCTTGGTATACCACTCAAGTATCCAAGTTGCCTACGTATCCCAGCCTCACAGGAATCAGAGTCGATCGTAGTTCGGTGCACCTGAACTAAGCTACTTATGCCTAACTCATCTAGGACACTGATCTAGACTGGATTGACTGTTTTAACAGTTTAAGAGAAATTTTTTAATTCAAGTTGAAGATTTTATTATCCTAGGACTTCATCTAAGATGTTATATGGTCATATCTAAGTGAAAGTCGTCCCTTACACTAATGCAGGTTAACCTACATCCTAGGTAACTAGGTTTGTCCTAGGAAAAAATTGGGTGACTAGTGTAACTAGATCTATGACACGGTTGCTATCCATAGCAAACGGCCGTAATGAGGCTGGACTCCTAACTCTATGACTCCTTAAAACATAGGACACAACGTGACGTAAGTGTTCATAAGGAGCCCTAAAAGGTTCCTACGATAGGAAACCGCAATCCAACGGCTCTTAAGACTTTGATTAAGTTAATTCAATTTGTTGATATTGGTGATTTTTAGATTGACTGATTTTTTTTCAAGAATTTTCGATTCCTAAATATCTAAGGGATACCAAAGGTTCTATGGTTTGCCAGTTTCGGCCTCAAATCGCAACCATGGATGGGAATCGTGCTCTCAACCCTTGTATAATTTAGCACGTAAGTTATAGTATCTTATTGCCTGGCATGTTTCTCAGGATTTCTGTGGACAGTGGACCTCGGAGCCAATATCATACTATACTTTACGCACTCCAATTATGCAGGATTAATCGCAATTAGTATACGATTATGGTTGCGATCCCAGCACTTAGACTATCGCGGTATAGCGAATTTACATGGAAGATCTATGAACCCTAAGGTTTATGTTTCAAACAAGTTAGGGATTAAATTCATGATGTAAAGTTAAGATTTTTTGGAGGTTTTTACTGACTTTTGTGTTGATTTGATATTAAATTATGATTTATTAACATTAAGACCAGATTGCTAGGATTACACAGAAACCCTAAGCAATCGAACTCCAAATCAGTTAAAAAATTTCCAGTAACAAGATATGGATGGTTGTGGCTTACAGAAACAATTTCATGAATTGTCATTAAGATTTGATATCAATTTCTGATTTCTCAAAATTCAAGTCAGTTCATAGATTAACATAGTAACTTATAGCATATCCATTTCAAATTAACCCAAACTTTCATAGAATAACGATATAGATGATTATAGCTTACTGGATACTTTTCACGAATTATCATTAAGGTTTGATATCAATTTCTGATTTTTTAAAATTCAAATCAGATTATAGATTAACACTGCAACCTATAGCATATCAATTTCAAATTGACTCAAACTCTTACAGTATAAAGATAATCATGATATTAGACTATTGTATAACGTTCATGGATTTGTATTACGATTTGATGCCACTTGAAATTCACACAAAAATCGGATGAAACCAAAGAATTACTTAGAAAGCAAAACTAATGGTATTCTAAAATCAAATAAAAAATTTCAGTAGATATATAATAGATTATAAATTTTTTTTTCAAAATTTCAAAACTTAAAAATTAAATATCCTCTAATAAATCAATTTTTAAATAGAAAAGGGGAATTTGTTTCCTAGGAATTGAAACCCGTTTATTAAAATAAATTGCAAAAAAATATTAAAACTTTGCAAAACCAATTAAAAAATTTTCTCTAACATTCCAGTAACCTAAGTTACTGGTTTGTAATGAAAAATTTTGAAAATTTACTAATTTAATAAGAAAAAAATTACGGCACGTAAACCGAAGAATTGATTAGAAAACAGTAAAGAAATCATTTTTTCAAAATTTTATTCAATGAAAACTTCAATATATAATTAAACATGAGTTCTGGAAAGTTACATTAATTTTAAAATCGTTTGATATTTATTAAAAAGAACCCAAAATTAAAATAAATTAAAACCGGATTAAAAAACATCAAAAAATTCCAAACAATTTATGGTAAACTGGAAATCCAAAAATCGGTTTGGACCAAAATTTTCGTGAAATTTGGACTTGATTTGACCCGTTTTCCGTTTTATTATTCAAGAAATAACCCTTTGCCGGGTTATCTTTCGAAAAATAAAACGGAAATCGAGGCGGTGAAACCGTGGTCCAAGAATTCACTTTCCAGTAGTTTTAAAATTTTTATTAATTAAAAAAAAGAAAATTATTAAAAAAATGCAAAGTTTTGTCTAAATTGTGAATAAAGGGTAGTGATTTGAAAATTATAAAAAGGTGTTGTCAGGTGAGTGAATATGGCTTTTTGGACAAATATACCCCTCTACCTCTTTTTTCCCTCCACTATTTCACCTATCCCTATACACTATTACCTTCTCACCTACCACCTTCTTCCTCAAGGCATTTCTAACGTGGAAAACTCCATGAGAATGTTTTGAAGGTTGCCATTTACCTACCACCGTCTTCTTCCTCAAGGCTTCATGGAAGGTTTTTGAAGCTTGCCATTGCCATTGTAGTTTTCGAAAAAAACTCCATTGCCAACGTTTCCAAGCTCCATTCCCATATGTTTCCAAGCTCTATTTATGGTTTTTTCACCATATTTATGAGACCCTTTGTTTGGTTGCAATGTTTATCTTGACCTCTCTCTATCTCTCTCTATGTATACAATCATGTTTGGTTACATGTTAGAATTTAGTGGTTCCGGGGTATAAAATGTGGTTCCGAAGTGGTTCCGAGGTAGAAAATGTGGTTCCCTAGTGGTTCCGAGGTATAAAATGTGGTTCTGTAGTGGTTCCGGGGTACAAAATGTGGTTCCGGGGTATAAAATGTGGTTCCCTAATGGTTCCAGGGTATAAAATGTTGTTCCCTAGTGATTCCGGAGTAGAAAATGTGGTTCCGTAGTAGTTCCGACGTATAAAATGTGGTTCCCTAGTGGTTCCGGGGTATAAAATGTGGTTCCTTAGTGTGGACCCCGATCCGAGGACGGTGAGGGAACAAGTCCCTAACACCCTCTGGATCTCCACAACGTGTAGGAGAGCTCTGCCAAGGAACTCTCGAAACGGATGCCACCCTCACTGCATAGCATGAGTGGCGATACAAAAAGAAAGAGATACATCATGATCAGGAGCCAGGGCTCGAAACCGAGATATATCTAAAAATAACTCAGAGTCGCCATCCATGAATATGCCATGGAACCCTAAAATCAAATCCTCTGTTTGCAATGGATAACCAGAGATACAAAAGGTCCGTGCCTGGTTACGAATGGGGAAGGGGTTAGGCGCCCCCAATTCGCCCGAGTGCGAACACTTGGTCTCTTATGCCATTTATTATTAACTCCAAAGAAGTTTGGGTAAAAATCATATGAAATGGGAACAATCATCAGGAATCGTCTACCTAAGCATGCATTTCCTGATGATAATATAACAAGCGCATAAAATGAAATGAAAGATGTGTCACCTAAGCATAGCTAGGTTATGAGTGACATGCCTAATGGGTGTCTAAATTCTGATGTGCAAACACATGCAAGCTATAGCTAAAGGTACAGGATCAGTACAAGAAAGTAAGAAAACACATCAAAACATATAATAACCATACAACAAATCCTAAGACTCTAAATTATTAGCCCGAGTCCTCGGATGGTCTGGTATTCATCCAAAGAAGCCTACGTATCCCCGCCTCCACGAGAATCAAGGCAACGTAGTTCTTCGTACCTATTCTAAGCTAGGATGCCTAAGACACCTAGACCTCTATCCTAGACTCGATCTAAAAGACCGGACTAATTATTAAAGTTTATTGTACGATTATTTAAATTCCAGTGAATTGTAGATTTTAGGACTCCCTATATGTCCTAACTAAATGCAGGTTAGCCCTAAGCTAATGCAGGTGGTTCCTACAACCTATGTGTAACTAGGCTGTGTGCCCTAAGGAAAACAATAGGATTGCTAACGTATCCAAGACCTAGTCATCAGTCGGCGATGTGAATCGCCAACTAACCGGACGGAGGCACTCCTAGCTAGGACAAACCCCTAACTCTAAAACAAACACAAACAAGCACACAACAAATCAAAGACGAACGCCTAACTCTAAAACTCTCTATCTAGGACAAACTCCTAACTCTAGAGAAAGATTTTTGTTAAAAACAAGGTCTTAAAGTTGAAGGGTTAAAGCATTTTTATTTACAAAGTTTGGCTGGACTTGGGACATGGATCCCAAGCTGCACTACGTACCTCATGGGAGAGGATCAAGCCAACGTAGTTCGAAACGAACTCTCAAACTACGCTTCTAAAAGAAACACTCACACTTCAGATTTTTTAAGGTTTTTTATATTTTCAAATGTTTTGATGTTTTTTAAATTTCTAATATTTTTGAGTTTTCAAATTTCTAATGTTTTTTGGATTTTAAAGCTTTTCCAATGCTCTGAATCTTTAAATGTTTTCAATCTTAAAGGGAACACGCAAAAACAACCATAAACTAGGGCAAAGCCCTAAATCCAAAAGGGGAAATCCCGAATAAGCAACTAACGCCTCAAAGAGACGAACCACAACAAGAAAGATAGCGTCCCAAGAAGAGAGAAAACGATCCAAGATCCCAAGCAAGCAAAGCTCTAATAAGACTGAGTTAGTCTCTAATAAGAGCGACGTAATCAACAACTCTAAAGGAGAAACTCCGAACTAACAACACTAAAGGGGGGAAACAAATGAGTCAGAGACTCTCTAATAACACTACCGAGTTAAAGACTCAACTCTAAAAGGGGAGGCCACTCTAACATGAGGCTAGGTAAGCCTCCTAAAGGGGAAACTCTCTACATGAGACAATGCTTGTCTCTGAGACACAAATGACGTAAAAAGGAATAAGAGACCCTGTGCATATTTGGCAAAGGTAAAACACCCAGCCGGGCCGGACAGCTACCTAGCCCTAGGGTGCAACAAATGTGCAACCCAATACCCATAAGGGCAGGGGTATGAAGCCAAGCCGAGTAGGGTGTTCTCCCAAAACCAAACGGCACACAAAGAGGACTAACGAGAGAATGAGACCGGGCGGGTCTCCCAAACACACACAAAAATGGGCTCCAAGTAACCTTATCATTGCCCTTGCAAAGGGGGAAGCAAGGCTAAGACTCACCCTTATTTTAAATAAAATACCACTCTTCACTCAAATTTTTGAAAACCTTTGATCCAATGTCCGATCCGATCTAACAGTTATTTTACTCTATTCAAGTAGAACATCGTATTAAATTTTGGGACGAAACGGATTTGAAACACTCATGCAGATCATGATTTTAAGCATACACATTTAATAATGAATTAAAATCATTTAAATGCTTAAAAATCATGCAAAAATCTAAAGAAAATGATGATGTCCTTTTTATCTCTTTGAATACAAGCGGGCCCCACATTAGCGGGTCCCACACGAGCGGGTCCCACACCAGCGGACCCCACACAAATGGGTCCCACATCAGCGGGCCCCACGCAAGCGGGTCCCACATAAACGGGTCCCACACACAGCGGGTCCCACATCAGCGGGCCCTACATAAACAGGTCCCACACAAACGGGTCCCACACAAACGGGTCCCACATCAGCGGACCCCACATCAGCGGGCCCCACACAAGCGGGTCCTACATAAACGGGTCCCACACACAGCGGGTCCCACATCAGCGGGCCCTACATAAACAGGTCCCACACAAACGGGTCCCACACACAGCAGGTCCCACATCAGCGTAAACGGGTCCCACACAAACGGGCCCTCATAACTAGAAATATCAAAATCTCAGAAAATCCAGCGAAGACTTCCTTTCACAGTAGTTTTTTTCTCTTATTATTATTATTATTTTTTTTTAACCAAATTGTTAGGAACATCCATTAAAACAACGAAAGCAGATTCCTATTCAAATCTACTCAAATACAATCAACTGAAACATAAACTTTGTATATAAAAAATAAATAAAAAAAAAAAAAATCACACAGGAAAAGCTAACATCCAGAGAAAACATGATTTAAATTTCCAGTTCTAAGCATAAGCATTGAAAGTATATAAAAATAAAATGAGAAGAATTATGAAGGGAAATACCTTCTTTTACAAAGATCGGAGAAGACGATCGGAGCTAAGGTTTGGATCGGAAATGAATCGGAGATGGATCGGAGAAGTATCAGAGAAGGATCTCAGATCGGAGCTTAGATCGGAAAAAATGAATCTCAGATTTGCAGAAAAGGCCGGAGGAAAATGGGGGAAAACGATCAGAACACGGCCGGAGAAAATGGAAGCCGTAGGATTAGAGGTGTAGAGGTTGCCGGAGAAGGCGGTGGTGGCGGCCGGTGAGGGAAGAGGAGATGAAGGTTGGATCTCCGGCGGATTTGCCGGAGATGATGAGCTCTCTCCCTCTGCAATTCTCTCTTTCTCTCCCTCTTTCTTTTTTTCTTTTTTTCTTTTCCTTTTTTCCTTCGTCTTTTCTCTGGTTTTTTCCCACTGGTTTTTCTCTCTCCTTCTCCCTTCTTTTCTCCTCTGGTGTTTTTTTTACTGCCAGAGAGACGAAGACTGGGGAGGTTCTCATGACTCATCATGAGAGAGCATGATGAGTTTTTTTTTTTTTTGTCCCCCTCTTGTCCCCCCCCATTTCCCATTTTTTTTGCAAAATCATAAATAAAAAAATAAAAAATAATTTTCAAATGGCATTGGATGCCGTGCGAAAACCAAAACCACTCATTACGCCCACTTTAAAAACAAAGAAAATGATGACTGTCCTTATTCTCTCTTTAACCACATAAGCGGGTCCCACAACAGCGGGCCCCACACAAGCGGGCCCTACGCAAGCGGGTCCCACATCAGCGGGTCCCACATCAACGGGTCCCACACAAGCGGGTTCCACATAAACGGGTCCCACACACAGCGGGTCCCACATCAGCGGGCCCTACATAAACAGGTCCCACACAAACGGGTCCCACACAAACGGGTCCCACATCAGCGGACCCCACATCAGCGGGCCCCACACAAGCGGGTCCTACATAAACGGGTCCCACACACAGCGGGTCCCACATCAGCGGGCCCTACATAAACAGGTCCCACACAAACGGGTCCCACACACAGCAGGTCCCACATCAGCGTAAACGGGTCCCACACAAACGGGCCCTCATAACTAGAAATATCAAAATCTCAGAAAATCCAGCGAAGACTTCCTTTCACAGTAGTTTTTTTCTCTTATTATTATTATTTTTTTTTTTTAACCAAATTGTTAGGAACATCCATTAAAACAACGAAAGCAGATTCCTATTCAAATCTACTCAAATACAATCAACTGAAACATAAACTTTGTATATAAAAAATAAATAAAAAAAAAAAAATCACACAGGAAAAGCTAACATCCAGAGAAAACATGATTTAAATTTTCAGTTCTAAGCATAAGCATTGAAAGTATATAAAAATAAAATGAGAAGAATTATGAAGGGAAATACCTTCTTTTACAAAGATCGGAGAAGACGATCGGAGCTAAGGTTTGGATCGGAAATGAATCGGAGATGGATCGGAGAAGTATCAGAGAAGGATCTCAGATCGGAGCTTAGATCGGAAAAAATGAATCTCAGATTTGCAGAAAAGGCCGGAGGAAAATGGGGGAAAACGATCAGAACACGGCCGGAGAAAATGGAAGCCGTAGGATTAGAGGTGTAGAGGTTGCCGGAGAAGGCGGTGGTGGCGGCCGGTGAGGGAAGAGGAGATGAAGGTTGGATCTCCGGCGGATTTGCCGGAGATGATGAGCTCTCTCCCTCTGCAATTCTCTCTTTCTCTCCCTCTTTCTTTTTTTCTTTTTTTCTTTTCCTTTTTTCCTTCGTCTTTTCTCTGGTTTTTTCCCACTGGTTTTTCTCTCTCCTTCTCCCTTCTTTTCTCCTCTGGTGTTTTTTTTACTGCCAGAGAGACGAAGACTGGGGAGGTTCTCATGACTCATCATGAGAGAGCATGATGAGTTTTTTTTTTTTTGTCCCCCTCTTGTCCCCCCCCATTTCCCATTTTTTTTGCAAAATCATAAATAAAAAAATAAAAAATAATTTTCAAATGGCATTGGATGCCGTGCGAAAACCAAAACCACTCATTACGCCCACTTTAAAAACAAAGAAAATGATGACTGTCCTTATTCTCTCTTTAACCACATAAGCGGGTCCCACAACAGCGGGCCCCACACAAGCGGGCCCTACGCAAGCGGGTCCCACATCAGCGGGTCCCACATCAACGGGTCCCACACAAGCGGGTTCCACACAAGCGGGCCCCACACAAGCGGGTGCCATATCAGCGGGCCCCACATTCATTCATTTTCCGCCTGACCTCGGGATTTCATTCGAATACGCGGGTTTAAGGTCCTGTCAAAATGGGGTGTCTACACTTAGCTCGTTCGCTAGGCAAACGTGGTCGGATCTTGACGAAATTTCACAGGGACCTTGGTGGGACCCTAAGCTAGCTCAGGGTGCAATTTGGGACCCTAACCCACTGATTTGGAAAAGTTAAGCACAAAACATGGAGGTGCAGGGCACGGTCAAAATGGGGTGTCTACACTTAGTGGTTCTGAGGTATAAAATGTGGTTTCGTAGTGGTTCCAGGGTAGAAAATCTGGTTCCCTAGTGGTTCAGGGGTATAAAATGTGGTTCCCTGGTGGTTATGAGGTATAAAATGTGGTTCCCTAGTGGTTCCGGAGCATAGAATGTGGTTCCGTAGTGGTTCCGGGGTAGAAAATGTGGTTCCCTAGTGGTTCCGGAGTAGAAAATGTGGTTCCCTAGTGGTTCCGAGGTATAAAATGTGGTTCCGTAGTGGTTCCGACGTATAAAATGTGGTTCCTTAGTGGTTCCAGCATATAAAATGTGGTTCTGTAGTGGTTCCAGGGTATAAAATGTGGGTCCCTAGTGGTTCCGAAGTATAAAATGTGGCTCCCTAGTGGTTCCGGGGTATAAAATGTGGTTCCCTAGTGGTTCAGAGGTATAAAATGTGGTTCCCTAGTGGTTCCGAGGTATAAAATGTGGCTCCCTAGTGGTTCCGGGGTATAAAATGTGGTTCCCTAATGGTTCCGAGGTATAAAATGTGGTTCCCCAGTGGTTCCGATGTATAAAATGTGGTTCCCTAGTGGTTCCGGGGTATTAAATGTGGTTTCCTAGTGGTTTCGGAGTAGAAAATGTGGTTCCCTAGTGATTTCAAGGTATAAAATGTGGTTCCGTAGTGGTTCCGGGGTATAAAATGTGGTTCCCTAGTGGTTCTGGGGTATTAAATGTGGTTCCCTAGTGGTTCCGAGGTATAAAATGTGGTTCCCTAGTGGTTCCGGCGTAGAAAATGTAGTTCCCTAGTGGTTCCGAAGCATAAAATGTGGTTCAGTAGTGGTTCCAGGGTAGAAAATGTGGTTCCCTAGTGGTTCTGGGGTATAAAATGTGGTTCCCTAGTTGTTATGAGGTATAAAATGTGGTTCCGTAGTAGTTCCGAGGTAGAAAATGTGGTTCCCAAGTGGTTCCGGAGTAGAAAATGTGGTTACCTAGTGGTTCCGAGGTATAAAATGTGGTTCCGTAGCGGTTCTGAGGTATAAAATGTGGTTCCATAGTGGTTGAAGGTTATAAAATGTGGTTCCCTAGTGGTTCCGGGGTAGAAAATGTGGTTCCCTACTGGTTCTGGGGTATAAAATGTGGTTCCCTAGTGGTTCTGGGGTAGAAAATGTGGTTCCCTAGTGATCCTGGAGTAGAAAATGTGGTTCCCTAGTGGTTCCGGAGTATGAAATGTGGTTCCTTAGTGGTTTCGAGGTATAAAATGTGTTTCCTTAGTGGTTCCGAGGTAGAAAATGTGGTTCCCTAGTGGTTCTGAGGCATAAAATGTGGTTCGGTAGAGGTTCGAGGGTATAAAATGTAGTTCCCTAGTGGTTCCGAGGTATAAAATGTGGTTCCATAGTGGTTTTGAGGTATAAAATGTGGTTCTGTAATGGTTCTGGGGTATTAAATGTGGTTCCGTAGTGGTTCCGAGGTAAAAAATGTGGTTCCCTAGTGGTTCCGGCGTAGAAAATGTGGTTCCCTAGTGTTTCCGGGGTATAAAATGTGGTTCCCTAGTGCTTCCGAGGTATAAAATTTGGTTCCCTAGTGGTTCCGGGGTAGAAAATGTGATTCTTATGCCGGGCCCGTACGGGCCGGGTCGACCCGCTTGTCACCCGGATTTTTGCCGTATTTTTTAAGATGTTTTTGGGAAATGTTATCCGTACTACCGTATTTTGATGAGGACACTCCTCATTTTATTAAAAGTACGGTATGGCCCGCACCATAGGATGATCCAAACCGTCCATTAGATGGGCCACAGCCTAAATAGGTTGTACCCCAAAAAGCATTTCCGTAGGTTTATCCTAACCCTCTGATTTGAATGTTAGAGGGTTGGTCCTAACCCTCTATAGATCGGAGGGTTAGGATCAACCTATGGAAATGATTTTTGGGACACAACCAATTTAGGCTGTGGCCCACCTATTGACGCTTTGGATCATCCTATGGTGGGCCATACCGTACTTTTAATTAAATGAGGAGTGCCCTCATCAAAATACAGTAGTGTGGATAACATTTCCCTTTTTTGTATGGGAATTTGCTAGCCACCTTTGCTGAGGCAACTTCTCGGCTTGTGGCCCATCATTTGATGTAAAGATTGGCAGAAGTAATATGGGTGCAAAGGTGGCTAGCAAAAGCATAATTGCAAAAAATTGTAATCATTACTTGCAAAAAATAGTAATCATTACGGATATGTGGCTGGAGTGCTAAGTTTTAAATGAAAAATTACGAAAAAATGGAAGCAAAGTATTAAAATTACGAAAAAATACCAAAAGGATGCACTAACATATGACAATTACCGAACTACATAGTTTGACCGTCTTCCGTCGGAAGTCCAAACGTTTGTTCGGAAGTCCGAACAAACCTTCGGACTTCTGAATGGAACCAATATTTTGGTTATGTATACTGGCTTCCATTCGGAAGTCCAAAGTTTTGTTCGGACTTCCGACGGAAGCCAGTAGAATAGGGATAATTCCAAAGATTTTTATTTTCAAATTGAGTAAAAATTCGAAGGATAATAGGGATATACATTGTGATCTTGTGTCATGCAGGCAACCATAAATTGAAGCTTGATTTTGATGTTTTAGAATAAAAAAATGCAAAGAAAATGGATTTATCTTGAAAATGGGAAAAACAACAAAATTCAATTTTAAGCTCAAAATTCATTTTCTTTGCATTTTGTAACACTCCTTCGATAAGTTAACCCTATTGTAAATGGCAACCTTCAAAACCCTTCCATGGAGTTTTCCACGTTAGAAAAGTCTTGAGGAAGAAGAAGGTGGTAGGTGAGAAGGTAATAAGTGCATAGGGATAAGTTCAAAAAGGTGGAGAGAAAAAAGAGGTAGGAGGGGTATATTTGTCCTAAAAGCCTTCTTCTCTCACTTGACAACACCTTTTTTATAAATTTCAAATCACTACCCTTTATTCACAATTTCGCATAAACTTTGCATTTTTTTAATGATTTGCCCTAATAAAATTTGTTTTTTAAAAAAAATTATGTTTTCAAACACTTGCCTTGAAAATTGAATTTAAACTTATATTGAAGAATAAAAAAAGAAAATTAATACTTATAAGGAGGAAACTAATTTTTTGTTGAAATTTTGGATTTTGAAAGCCTTTAATCTATACTATAACATACTGGAATCTCAAAAGAAAACTCATTGATTTGATATTTGAAAAATAAAATCCTATGATGCTTGTTCTAATTCGCAAAGAAGAGAGATCCTTATCGTTGATCGTGATCCTTGTCTCTAGGGTTGGTGATCCGAGATATACACTTCGTCCAACCCTTTTATACGCTCAAAAAGATCCAAAGAACACTCAAATAATCATTGATTATATGATGCCTTGGAGAAGAAGAAGTTCAAGAACCCCATTTGTGAAGCACACTTGAGAGAGAGATGAACACACTTAAAGAGAGGAATGAATTCCAAGGAGGAAGAGAGAGAGGGATGAATTTTCTAGAGCCTGGTCAAAGGTTGTGATTGCTTTGTTTTATAGAAAAAGTTAAGGTTTGATTGGATTTGGAAGTTTTCAATGTGAGGACTCCTACATTTAGTTAGTTTCTAATTCTCATTATGGCTTGTTTTTTCCTTATCTTCTAAATTGTATTTACTTCTAATATTGATTTCTTGCAAGGCAAGCAATGCTAAATTACACAATGGAGATCCTTCAAGATCAATCTATAAGCCTTCTCACATAGGAAACTAGCTTTTATGAATGATTTTCGTCTAAAAAGGGCTGCTCGATGTTTGAGCTCATTTTTGACCTATTTAGAGACTGATTTAGGAAAAGGCATAAACTAGAAAGTTGTAGATCTTTTCGAGGCGTTCGAAACAGATATAAGTACAAATATTTTAGACAAAAAGGTAAAACGTTATGGCAGTTTTAGTAACCTGATCATACAAGCCTTTTCTAATTATAACTCTTCCTTTCTTTGTTATTTTTCTAAAACAAATATGATGTCACCAACTACCTCACCCCATGTTGGACATTTTTGCATGTGGCCTCCTCATGTGGGGCACCCACTTATGTGGCGGACCCACATGGGTGAGTCCACATGGACCCCACCTTGTGGGCTTTAGCCCAATAGGCCTTATAACATGTATTTTGGTTTTTTTCAATGAAAATTCAATAAAATCCTTTAAATTCAAATTTTTTATTGATGAACCCAACCCATATGATATTAATAGTGCACCCCTAACACATGATCGAACAATCATTTTTGGGAAAACAACTTTTCGGACCAAAATGCCCCTATTTGACCATTACATATCCAAATGCGACCAAAATACCCTCAAATTGGTTCACCCCTAAAAGGAAAAATAAAAAAATGAAAAGTCTTTGTGGTCAAACTTTAAGAATAGAAAATTTTAAAGTTGGGTCCTTTTGGTGAGCAATATCAAACAGGGTCATTTGGTATCCCCTGAAAATACCCAAAATGCCCTCAACACTCAGAATTTCCAAATTAAGCGAAACCTTGAGAAATTCTAAATTTAGCAGCTTTTTAAAAATTCAGGAAATCATTCATAATCTCTCAGACACCTTTCGGGGATCAAAAGAATTACACAGAAAAGACCAAATTACCCCGAGGTACAAGAATTTGGCGAGACAAGGGAAAACCTCGAAAATTCTAAAAATAGCAGATTTTTTCACTTGCCTGGAAACTTGAATTTTCATCTTCTAGATACCATTGGAACACCCTAGAAACCTTTAGGATCACGAATCAACTTCAGAATTCCTTCAACGAGACGAAATCTACCCTAAAATGCGCAGATGCCTAATCCTAGGTGGAATACGGACTCGAAATTTGACAAACTACCGAATCTTTTGCTTTTTTAAAGTGTAGCAAAATTGGGGTGTCTACACTACCCTTTATTCACAATTTAGACAAAACTTTGCATTTTTTTAATAATTTTCCCAACAAGTAATTAACCGCTTTTTAACAATATGATGAAAACAAAACAGAAAAACAACAACAAATAAGAAAGTTTAAAAAGCGTGCAAATAGGGGAGAGAGGTATTTATAGTTGAGAAAGGAGAACGAACAGTCCGGTCAACGTCATTTTGACCGTTATTTTAGTGTTGTGGTAAGCGTAAAACGGTAAATCAACGAGAAACAGTGAGGGTTGTGTTTTTCTATTTATTCTCTTCTTCTTCTTCTTCTTCTTTTTCCCACCATAGTCCGGTCAACCAAACATGGGATTTTTATTTTACCGGGATACTTCTAGGACTTTTTTTTCCCACCTTAGTCCGGTCAACCAAACGTGGGATTTTTATTTTACCGGGATACTTCTAGGACTTTTTTTCCGACTAATCTCCTTGGATTTTTTTTCTCCCAAATAAATCCCAGGGAAAAAAAAACCTGGCAACTAAACATAGCATAATGGATCCAAAGTAAGAGACTAAAGTAAAAGACTAAAAGTCTAAAACCGTAAATTTTACTAAAATTTGAAAAAAATAAAAAAAAATAGCAGAAAATGGTCGGGTTACAATTCAGGTCGGGTTACCCGTACCCCAACCTGACCCAACCTGATTTTCAGTCGGGTTATATATTCCCAACCTGCAACCAAACCCAACCCGAAAAAGTTCAACCCAACCTGCCCAAAAATGGGGTTGAACCCATCGGGTTCAGGTTGAACACGACCCAAGTTGCAACCTGGCTTATTGATTAAGGTTGGCAAGTGAAAATGATTAACCCACACCCTTAGTTTCAGAATCAATGATGGGGATCAAAAGTAATCATTCTAGTGCTTTGTGGAGAGATCCCATCTTGGGATAATCCAAACCATGGAAAATGCCATGAATGGTTAAGATTTAGGGGGAGAAGAGAAAGGAGCTAAAGGAAAAAAACATCAAAGGAATAAATGGTGGCTATCGATTATGATAAGCAGGGTCTTCTTGATTTTTGGATGGCTACAGATAGGGATGTAAACGAGCCGAGCCGAGCTTGGCCAGGCTCGGCTCAGCTCGTTAAGCTCAAAAGCTCGGCTCGGGCTCGGCTCGGCCCGGTCAGGCTTGCGAGCCTTATCGAGCTCGGATTATATTAAATTCACACCCCTCATCTTCCCTGGACAGCCCTATCTAGTGTAATTTGACTACTCTTTTTACACTACGGGGGGTGGTCCAAGTAACAAATGGGGTTCCAAAAAAGAAGTGACAAATTTTGCCTCCCCCTTTCACTCGCTGGACAACCCTTTTAGTGTATATATTAATATATAATATATATATTTAAATATATTAAATTCTTAACGAGCCTGGCCAGCCGGCTCGGCTCGGCTCGTTAAGGATTCGAGCCGAGCTTTTTCCGAGCCGAGCTCGAGCGAGCTCCCGAGCCCGAGCCAAAATTGACACCCTTAGCCCTTAGCTACAGAGAACACAGAGAGAGTTCTATCAAATAGGAAAAGATAAACAAAAACCTGCAAAAAAAGAGAACTGGTAGAACAGAGAGAGGGAGAGAGAGAGCGAACATCATCTTAATCCCTGAAAGTGGATGAGAGGGAAGAATTCATCTTCATCCCTGAAAGTGGATGAGAGGAGAAAAATCACATGAAGAAGAAACCGAACTCTGGTCACCTTATCCGACCATCTGCAGCGCCGGCCAGCCACCACATCTCCACTCCCCCGTGAATCCAAGCCCCACCACAGATCCATCTCACTACTAATTTCCACCACCATCACTTCCTCCATTCTCTCCACCATCATACACCATTTAGGTTTTCAGAGACTAAAAAGAAGAAATCAGATAAGCGTAAAAGGGTTTATAACAAACTTAAAGAGGTTTCATGGAATAAATTATTGCTTTTATATGACAAGAATTTGATTTTTGTTTTTTTCCTGTGCTTTAGTTTTGTATATAGGAGGTTGTGGCGCATACGATCAGGCATGTTGCAGCGATCATGATCAGAATTTTAGGTGGTTGGTTCGTTTTCATGGATAATGTATGTATCTGAGAGCAGAGTAAGGTGGGAATTTTTGTTCAGTGCATCCCTTTATAAATCACCAACCTCATTTCAATCAGTGTAAATACAAAGCAAAAAATGACTTTGGATCTTCTTCCAAACCTATGTTCTAGGATTCTCGATGTTGGGTTCTATTCCCATAGTAGAAAATATTGTTTCCATTCCTTCTTCTGCTTCTATTTCTATTTCCTTTCTGCTTCTGATTCTATTTCTCTTAATACATCTGATTTCATAGTCTACATCTGATTTAGACCAATTGACATGATAAATTGGTTTCCACATTCAAATCTTTTTATCTTTCTGTGGTTTTCTGTTCAGGCATCATCCATTTTTCTTAATTTTTATGCTTTTTGAATGATGACCATACTCATTTACTAGTTGAAAGGAAACCTAATTCTATTGAATCCTCTGATTAGAAGTAGCCTATGCATACATCTGTGAAGGCATGAATGCACCAAGTGTTTGGTGCACGATTCAGCAATTGTTCATCAGTTGTGAATTATGTAAACTTCTGATTTCTTTCCCTTTCTAGGTGATACGTTGTTTATGGTAATACCCTATTCAGGGTAAAGTAAATCAGATTTTCCTTACTTCATTTCATAATAAAGTGAAAAGGCACTGGTAATTTAAACATTTTGACCAGTTCATGTACGTAGTCGATGGGCAGTAAAACCTGCATCCTGAGCTTTTGCAAATTCATAATATGTGTTCTACATACACTATATTTTTCTATTGAAACTGCTATCTTTGGGCATTATGTATTTTTCTTCTTCTTTGCGTCTCCTTCGAAGTTTTATTGTGAATTATCTTAACTTTTGATTTCTTTCCCTTTCTAGGTGATACCTTGAGATAAAGAATTTACCTAGAGGGATATTTATGGTAATACCCTATTTGGAGTAAAATAAATCAGCTTTATTGGGAAATAATTGCAGGTTAGGGTTTTTCCTTCTAGGTGGTTAGGTTTTTTTTTTTTGTGGCTCCAAATTGGGTTTATTTTGAGAGTCGATTGTGACTCCAAATTGGGCTTTTTTATGACTCCAAATAGTTTTTTTTTTGTGACTCCAAATTGTTTTTTATATATGTCATTGATTTCAATTCATTTTATGTTTTCTATACCATTTCTATATTTTTTTAGTTAATCTTAGCTTCTGAATATGCATCATTTAGTCTTTTAGTTGGGCTATTGTGCCACATGTATAATGGTGATAGGTGGGGTGCACATTGACATTCTAAATTTATCTTCTTTGTATATTTACATCACTTAAGTGTAATTCTCACTTGCTACAGCAAACTGGATGCAACCTTTGATTAATCCTAATCGTGCATCTAATTTTTTATAATCTTTTAACCTCTCACATAGCCTATATTGTCTCTATTTCTTCAACCCTTTAGTGACAAAAATAGATAGGGGAAATGATATATGCGCCCCTTTTCATTACTTGGAACACCCAACAATAGTGTATCTATGACTGCAGAGGGACTGATGTACTTCACATTTGAAGGAATTAAGTGACCTGATTGCCACGTACAATGCAGCTGACTGTCCCAAGGGATGAAAAGGGGCGCATTTATCATTTCCCATAGATAGGTATAGATCCTTTACACTCACTCAAACTCTGATTTGCAAATAGTTTCAATGGCACTTTTGTTTCACTTGCTACACTTAAGTTTATGTCTCACTTGCCACAACAAACTGGGTCCAACCTTTGATTAATTCTAATCGTGCATCTGATTTTTTGTAATCTTTTTAACCTCTAACATAGCCTATATTGTCTCTGTTTCTTCACCCCTTTAGTGACAAAAATAGATAGGTATAGATCCTTTACACTCAAACTCTGATTTGCAAGTAGTTTTATTTGTACTTCTGTTTCTTTCTTACATGGCTTGGACTTTGTTATATCCGAGGTTAAAAATAAGGGGTTTATCTGATTCTAAGCTCTCTGAACAACTATGAGACTTTTGGGGGAATTAAACAATATGTTCAATGTCCAAGATATCAGAACCAGAGCTTCTTATGAAGACTTCCAAACCATATAAAGGTATTAGAAAAAATATTTCATATTTTTCTTTTCCTTCATTTACTGCCTTGATGCATTGAATATGTTGCATCTGCAACCCGAAAATAGGGGAACCATGTTGCCGTGTATCAGAGTAGTTAAATTTGGGTTCATTTTTCTGGAAGAGTTTGCTATTTTGATTCTTTTTTAATTCTAAGAAAATTTGTGAAATTGTGTTTCCATGGCTTCACCTTTCAGTGGATCTTCTAGGCGGTTTCTATCAATATTAAAGTAGTTAAAGTTCGTGGCATTAGGTTTTAGTAATTCTTTTTTCTTTTCCTTCTCAAATATTTCTTGGACTATTTGAAGGATTTCTCCCACTCTAAATACAAAACTTAATTGAACACTTTGGTTTTGGGCTTTTACTAAACTTTTCTAACTAATTTTCACACCATGTTGTTGGCTTCCTTATATTTTGAGGCAGTACTTTATATGTTTTGAAGAAAATTGTGGTTTCATTTAACCACTCCTTTGGGCGTCAAACTCGCGTGCACACAAAAGTAGTTGCGATCTTTTTGGTGTCTTCAACCCGCAAATGGTAGAGTTGGTTTATGCATCGAGCTGTGAGGATTATTCCTCAATTGTTCAGGATCTGCATTTTCTCTCTTCTCATTATAAACTTGAATGAAATTAAAGCCTTTTTTTATAAATATCTCTGATGTAATGTTATTATCATTTTTAAAATTTCCAAAAAATTGTTATTTGCATTTTTACACTGGTTTTGAATAGAATTCGGAGGATTGTTCATCATTTGCCAAGTTTCTGCATTTTCTGTTTCATTATGAAATTTAAGCCTGTTCTAAATATCTCTCTACTATAATGCTATTAGCATGTCCCCCCTCTTCTCTTTGGGCAATGAACCAGACGAGCCTATTCAAATTTACAATCTCATGTTTAGCCTGGTTGCTGTAAGCCACCCACCAGCTGCGGCTTCATCTACATGAATGCAAACCATAGGGCAAAATTCAGCTGCCAATACAACGATCGCTGATGCTGAGTGCAACACATAGTACAGCGATAAAAACACCCTTTGCTACAACTTACAATTACACTATCTTTGTTTGCTTTTTATATAGGTGTCGTACTCTGACTTTGATTATTTCATATACTGTTAGTTATATAATCTTTGAAATGTGGTGTTTGGATTATTTCATATAGTTTTTTTTTTTTTGAATGGATGGATTATTTCATACAGTGATAGATAATCTTTTCTTTTCCTATGAATTTAAATTAAAAACCTCCACTCTGGTCTTCGGAGATAGAAAGAGCTCCATCAATGCTATTGAAGCTGAATATATTATTTATGTTCTTTTTCCTTTTACTACCTTGAAAATGCTAAAAAAATGGCTATTTTGCTCTTTCCTAACAACCACTTTGCGGGTGTGAACAAGTACGACATCACAGCCACCGATGCTATGTTGACAACTGGGATTTAGGTATGTAATAAACACCATGTTCTGAGTCTGGAATATTTTCCTTTTAGCCTATTCTTCTATAATTCACAGCTTACACAAATGTAACTTTCGCAGCAGGAATTCAAGGATCCCTTGATGGAATTTCTACCATAGAAACTCTAGCATTCTGAAATTTCTGGTGGTTCTAATTTATAATCTTTAATTTCTTGGTCCATGCTTTTGGATGTATGACACCAAGATGATGTATTCTTCAAGTGTCCCACGGCCCAGTTTTTATACCAGACTTATCAAAAAGCATAGAGGCCTTCGCATTTCTAATGCTCCAATCTCTAATTTCACAACTGATTTTCCCTATTCCATCCTGTACGTACCATGATTTTATAACAATGATATTGGATTGATTATTGCCAAAACCAATCACTTCCTCTGAAATATCCTTTTTTGTTTCTATTCCTTATTAGTGATTCAGTTCTCTTATCTGTATGTGTTTTCACTTTTCCTTTTTATTTCTATTCTATCTTTTTGCCAAAAGTACAGCTCTTGAAATTTGATCCAACGACAGCCTCTTAAAAGTGGACTACTATTGGATCAAATATCAAGGGCAGTACCTCCCACATGGGGGCACCGTATAAAAACTCCATTTTATGAATACATCTTTTAAATAAAAAAGTTTTAAATCATAATTTTGTGGTCGTCCCGTGCATCGCACATGTGTGTAGGAACCGTTCTCTCATTTATATATATATATATATATATATATATATATATATATATAGAGAGAGAGAGAGAGAGAGAGAGAGAGAGAGAGTTCCTCCTCCCAAGAGTAGATAACTTATCTTCTCTGTGGGCTTAAAATATGGTGGGGGCTGCATTGCTTGGGTGATGCAAAGCATTTATTTGATGGCCCCTCACATAGGGTGTGCCCCATAAGTCAGCTCTATAGGATCATCCTCGCACTTCGATTTGTGGAGGCAAAAAATGGACAGATTTGTGAGGTTGGGATGATCCTAAGGAGCTGATTTTTTGCCTCCACAAATCAAAGGGTTGGGATAATCCTATGGAGCTAATTTTTTGGGCACACCCTGTCTATGTGAGGGACCATCAAATGAATCCTTTGGATCACCCAAGCAAGGTGGGCCTACTGTATTTTAAGCCCATGGAGTAGATACGTTATCTACTCCAGGGACTAGGAACTCTTTTCTCATATGTGTGTGTGTGATTTGCTAGGGTCCATCTAAAAAGGCATTTCGCTAGACGTCTGTTGTTGCATGGGAGAGCAGCCACCTCATGAATAATGGAAAAATCGGTTGAAAAGTGAGCCTATGTGGCTGCTCTCTCATGCAACAGACGTCCCACGAAATGCCTTGGACCCTAGCAAATCCCTATATGTAAAAGTGTTGGTGTGCTCAAGCGCACCAAAGCTTAGGTACGCTTGAGTGCCAAATCACATAGGTCCCACATTTTTTGTGGTGATACAAACCATTCATTTGCAAGGCCCCATCATAGATAGGGTGTGTACCAAATATCAGTTCTATTGAGTCATCCTAACCCCTCCAAAAGTGGAGCGCAAAAATGGGCAGCTTTGTGGACAAACAGAGTCTGTCCATTTTGACCGCCACAAATGCATGGGTTAGGATGATCCTATGGAGCTAATTTTTGGTACATACCCTATCTATGTGAGGGCCTTTCAAATGAATGCTTCGGATCAACCTAACAGAGTGAGCCCACATGAGTTTGGGGCACTCGAGCGCACCTAAGCTTGGTGCGCTCGAGCGCACCAAGACTTCCCCTCTCTCTCTCTCTCTCTCTCTATATATATATATATATATATATATATATATATATATATATATATATATAGACACACACACACACACACACACACTAGTAAAGCACCCCGAGCGATGCGCGGGCGAGAAAAGACTTAATAGTTATAAAAAGATGTCTTACTACCATTCTTTAACAAAAAAAAAAAGGAAATGCATTGATTATCATTATTTCAATCGGAAATATATAACAGAATGAACTTTTGATGCAAAGAGGTTAAAAGGTAGCAAGGCACACGATCATACCATAACAAAGCCTCTAAAATGGCAATCCAAAAGCAAGATGGAAGAAAAAATGTGACTAAACTACTGGAAGCCAATTTTATCCCTTAAAAACAAATACTTCGAATTCATTTAATAAACAGAATCAGGTTCTATTTTTTCAATGAAACATATGACTTTCTCAATTAGTTTGCATGGCATGAATAGCGTCGGTCTTCTTGATACAAAACAAAGTATCAAGCTTGCTAGCTTCATATTACATAGTACATTATAAAATACAAAAGTGAAGCAATATTTGTAAATAGTTAAGAATTGGAATTAGATAAAAGAATTACAGTAATTAAGTAAACGGGGCTCATTTCAACACTACCCAAAATGGATATATGGAGTTTCTCTATAGATCGGAGGGCTAGGATCATCCTATGGAAAAGATTTTTGGGGAACAACCTATTTACATTGTGGCCATCAAATGGACGGTTTGGATCATTCTATGGTGTGGCCTGTATAGTCCATTTTGAAAATATTTGGGTGAATATTGTAGTAGAAAGGGGTGATTTATCACCGCCCAATGCCAACAACTTCCACTTCAAAAATCATCTCCATAGGATGATCCTAACGGTCTTATCTATAGAGGATTGATTATATGGAGTTTCTCTATAGATCGGAGGGCTAGGATCATCCTATGGAAAGCAATTTCAGGGCACCACCTATTTAAAATGTGGCCATTAAACAGACGGTTTGGATCATCCTATGGTGTGGGCTGTATAGGGGTGAATATTGTAGTGTAAGGGGGGGTGAATTTATCACTGCCCAATGCCAAAAAATTCCACAACATTTATATGAAGTGCGCCTACAGAGCATATAAGGTCGGAGATATGCAGAGAGAGGGAGACAGCCGCAAATGTTGACTTTCCATTCAAATTTTATATTAAAATTTGGGATTTCCTAGCATCCATCACAGAAGGCATTTGGTGGATGGTCTGTTGAAGGTGAGGGCAGCCACCAAGGCTAAATTTTCAGCAGATTTTGACTTCATATATGAGGTGGATGCTCTCACCTGCAAATGCCTTCTGCCATGGACGCTAGCAAATCCCTTGCAAGGATGGATAAAACATCATTTCGTCCTTTAGAAGGGGATATGGGGAATCATTTTGTAGATAAAATGGGGCTATTCATGGTATTTTTACCCGAAATTCCTCCCTGTCAAGCTAATAGAATTTTCAAAACAGTAGAAAACAATTCCGAATTTTCGTATCCTTATTATATAGTAGATTGGGGTGATATATTCACCACCTTTTTTACTTGTGACAGAGGTCTCTAGTGTATTCATGACTACTCTTTTACACTAGAGGGGGTTGTTTAAGTAAGAAAATGAGGGAATATATCACTTCCCTGTATGTATGTGTGTATGTATATATATATACTAGTAAAAAACCCCGTACGATGCACGGCCAACAAAGAACTGTACGGACCACATCATAGGTTGATCCAAACCGTCCATTTGATGGAACACATCAGAAATAGGTTGTGCTCGTAAAATCATTTTCATAGGCTGATCCTAACCCTCCAATCTATAGAGGTTTCCACAATATGTTGTTCATCTTAAGGTGTCTGGAATTCGTCAATATTTTGAAAGGCATCATGAATCCGTAGTATTATGTAATATGTTAACAAAAATCCGTAGTATTATGAAACATATGTACTCAATCCGTAATTTTGCAAAGAAAAAAGTCACTATTTTGACTTTGTCCACTTTTTTTATTACAAAAGCATAAAGGAGGGGGGTAGGATTAAAATTATGTGACTTTAATGGGTGCCTTTGTTAAAAAGAATAAACGAGGGGATAGGATTGAAAATATGTGGGTTGAATGGGTGCCTTTGTTAAAAAAAAGTAAAAAAAAGTGATGTGTAATTCTATTAGAATTTTAGGAAAAATTCAAATGATTCTCTCATTTTCTCTTCTACTATATATATATATATATATATATAGAGGAAAAGGTTTTTTAGCTCGAGCTCAGCTTGAGCTAGAGCTCAGAAACCACTACTCCAATAGTTGGTTTAGTCATCCAACCCATTTAGTCTATAGGTTATGCTTAGGGTTATGGTTATGGTTAGGGTTATGATTTGTGGAGGTTTATAATGGATGGCTATAAATTATGGTCCTATAGATCGGATGGTTAGGATTATGGTATGGAACTGGTTTGTTAGGAAGACCCTATCTATGTGATGTAGTATAAAATGAGTTGTTTGACTCATCTAACCTTTTCACATAGATAGGGTGTTCCTAACAAACCATCTCAATACCATAATCCTAACCATTCAATCTATTGAAGCCCATTGTCTAACCATCCATTCTAAACCTCCACAAATCATAACCCTAATCATAACCTATAAAATGAATGGGTTGGATGAGTGAAACAACTATGAGAGTGGTGGTTTTGAGCTCTAGCTCAGGCTGAGCTCGAGCTCAGAAACCTTTTCCTAATATATATACTAGTAAAGCACCCTGCGCGATTGTGGACCCCGATCCTGAGGAGGCGGAGAGGAACGGGTCCCCGTCGGTCCTTTGGATCTCCACATGAATGAGAGCTCTACCAAGGAACTCTCGAAACAAGTGCCACCCTCATAGCATAGCACGAGTGGCGATAAAAAAAACCTCTTGATCCAGAGCCAGGGCTCAAAAGAAAGACATACCTAAATAACTCAGAGTCACCATCCATGGATAGGCCATGGAACCCCAAAAATAAATTCTCTGTGCAATGGATAACCAGAAATATATATGGGTCCGTGCCTGATTACGAATGAGGAAGGTCCGAAGAGCACCCATCCGTCAGAGTGCCAGCACTCGGTCTCTTATGCCATTTATTTATTAACTTTGAAGAGTTTTGGGTGAAAATCATATGAAATGGGAACGAATATCTCCGAAAGAACGTCTACCTAAGCATGCATGACCCGGGGATAAAACTAATAAGCACATACAAGATAAATGAAAGAAGTGACACCTAAGCGTAGCTAGGTTATGAGTGTTATGCCTAATTGGTGTCTAAGTTTTGGTGGACAAATGCATGCATGCTACTGCTAAAGGTATAAGGTATATAATGAAATAATGGTAAGATATGATAAGCAGAAAAAATAATAAACAACTATAGCTAAACATGTGATCAGGAGATAGTAAACTAGTAAACAGTAAAGAGCTACAGCTAAACAACTAATCAAGAAATAAAATGAGAAGACAGTAAATGACGTAAAGAATGAGCAAGAGATACCAAACATATGAAGATATAATGAAATATAATTTAGGGCATCACATAGCACCCTAATAAAACATAAATTAGGGCATCACATACACCCTAATAAAATATAAATTAGGGCATCACATAGCGCCCTAATTAAATATAAATTAGGGCATCACATAGCGCCCTAATTCATATCAGTTCTTACATAGGCAATAATATATATATATATATATATATATAATGAGATAAACTAAAAAATGAAGTAAGGTAAACAAGTAACGACTACTGCTAAACACATAATCAAAACAATAAAGAACTGCAAAGAAAGCTATAGCTAAGCATGTGAGTAAGGAGATAATCTCAATCTGAAAGAAAACACACAAGAAACAATGATAACTACAAACTCAAACTTTAAAACACTAACAACAAATCCTAAGACTCTAAATGTTGTCGCCCGTTTCTTGGATGATCTGATATTCATCCAAGCAGCCTACGTATCCCCGCCTCCACGAGATTCAAGGCAACGTAGTTCTTACGCGTCTATTCTAAATTATGATGCCTAAGACATCTAGACCACTAAACTAAACTCAACCTAAAAGACCGGACTAATTTTTAAAGCTTCTTGAACATTATTTGGGTTAAAGTGAATTGTGAATTTTAAGACACCCTATATGCCCTAAATAAATGTTAGTTAGCCTTAAGCTAATGCAAGTGATCCCTACAACCTATGTGTAATAACCGCAAGTGCACGGATTGTATAAATACGGGTTGAACTCGGGGAAGAGCTTATTGTGATTTCTACCCTTATATTATTTGGAAAATAAACTTACGATATATTGTTGCCTGGAATGGACTCAGGATTTCCATGGACTACAACCTCGGATCCAACAATATATTTTAAATTTATAAACTAAATAGACACGAGTTGAAAACAATAAAGAAACGATTATAAATTTAACCCCTATGTTTAGGCAAAGTAAACCAAAAGGAATTCTATTAATTATCTACCCTAAAACCAAAATCTAAAGCCTAAGTTGATTGGAATTGGTTGAAAAACTACTCTAAATTGAATTAGAAATTAATTGGAAAAATAATTGGAATTGGTAGAAAAGCCTTGATTCAATTAAAAGAGTACTTAGGGTTAGAATCCACCATTAGTTTGGATTGGATAATCAATTAAACTAATTTTCGTATTGAATTATATATTTGATAATTAGTCTATGGAAAATGAGATCAATGGATGTCATTGCCCAGAGTAATTTATCAAACACACTATCCAATTTATATTAATTATATAGGAATTATATTTGTTTATCGGAAATTACTCATACGAAAGGGGAAAGCCAATGGTATGAGTGATTGGGATCCAACAAATATAAACCCTTATATATGATGTTATATTATGCCACTGGTTTTAATTAATCATCTTTCTCCTTCCCCATGGCTTCATCTAAACCCTAGGTAGATGGGTTTAGTAACTCATGGAGAAGAGAAAAAAACGAAGAAAAAGAAAAATAGAGAGGGAGCCATTGAGAGAAGAGAAAAGAAAACAAAAATAACTCCTTTAATTGAGATTGAAAGAAAAGTACATAGAATTGGAACTAAAATATAAAAAAATAAAATAAAAGAAAACTTAGTCTTTTTCTTCTCAAGCAATGGTTGAATCATTGTCCTCCTTCAAGCTTTGATGTCAGCCTTGGATTGAATTTTGGACGGTTGGATCAAGTCTTGATTGAGAGAGAAAAAGAAAATGAACTTGAAATAGAGCAAGAGAGAGTACAACAGAGTACAGAGTGTGTAGAGACTGAAAGAAGAGAGCCTTCACTTCAATATATAGCCTTCTTCCCCTTCTATTTTTAAAACCCAAGAAAAGACACAAACTTGGCAAGTGTCTTATATTTTTGGAAACCACCACCTGTAGTTGGCAATTGTGCAACCTTTACCATTTGTTGATAATTGTACGAACTTCTTCTTCTTTTCTTCATAATTTTACCAACTTAGCACCCTTTTTTGGTAATTTTTTCTCTCTTTGACTTTTAACGTGGGAGAGTGGATGGAATTTTGCTACGAGACAAAAAAAATATGAATATATTACCAAAAGTATGGAGAGTAATAAAATAGCAAATGGGGCCCACTTTCTACGGTACATGATTGCAATTTATAAACTTACTATCTTTCTACAAACCCAAACGTGGGAGCAAGCGAAATTAGCAAGTGGGTCCCATGTGTGCATGGAATAACAATTAGAAAATGCTATTTACTAACAAGAATGTGAGAGGGCTGCTGTTGTGTAAAATTTTGCATGCTTTTTTTTTCTTCTTTTATTCCATATGGGTCCCACTTATATATGCATGCATTAGAAACAACTAGAAAATACTATTTTGTAAAAGGAAAGAAACGTCGGCTGTATGTAATGTGAAATGGAAAGTGGGTTCAAGTGGGCCCCCACGTGTGAAATTAGCAAGAAGAGCTGGAAAGTTTGGCAACTCTTCCATACTTGATGGTTCCCACTAGCTTGCATGTAATGACAACACACAATTTAGAAACTATCAAAACGGGGGCTGCTGTGCTTTGTTTTAGAAACGTGAGACCCGTCATTTCTATTGCACAAAACATAAAAACCAAAGAGAAAGAGAGACATGCATGCTGGACGTAAATAGTAAGATGCCAAAACTCCTTTTCGTCACTTGCCATGCATATGCATATGCACTTATATACATACATGCCCCCCCCCCCCCCACCATTATTTTAATCATCTTCTCCATTGAGAAAGGCAATAACTCATAGACATCTATACTTATATATAAAGATGAATGTGGTACGCTGTGGTGGTGCCACGTGGCACCCCCTCTGCATACCGCATTCAGCATCGAGAAAATTAAAATCGCTTTATAACATCCAGAAAATTAAAAATGCTTTATAATTAAATAAATAACTAAAATTGGAAAAACGTGTTAGTCTTTTCATATTCTCTAAAATTGGAAAAAAACGTGTATATCTATCTATAAACTCTAATAACTAAAATTGGAATAAGAAAGTGATTTGCTGGGTAAAATTTTGGTAACTCACAGCATCCACGTGGAATGTAAAAAGTCAGAATTTCAAAAGTCTTTATAGTCTATCCCAAACGTTATCTTTTCCTTGGATTTTGCGATTTTCTATTTTCATTTCCGTGGAAAAACCAACCACGTTTAGATTTCCTCTATATAGAAGAGTCCATTTATTCTGAAAAGTCTCCTTTTATCTCTCTCTCTCTCTCTCTCTCTCTCTCTCTCTCTCTCTCTCTCTCTCTCTCTCTCTCTCTCAGAAGAGTCAATTTTTCCTCAAAAGTCTCTTATTCGTCTCTCTCTCTCTCTCTCTGTCTGAGCCACTCCAATAGGTGTATTTCTTCCAACATTGTCACCTGCATCATCATCCAAAATCTGGTTGGAAACACGCCGGTGTCCGTGGTGATCCTGATCAACATGGCTATTGGGAAAACCAGGATATCTAGCTTATTAAATTTCTCTCTTCTTTCATCTTCCATAGCAAAGGTAACAAAGGTTCATACTCAATAGTTTCTTTTAAAATGGGTATTTGTATACCATAAAGGAATGTCGGCATAGGTAACATGATCAAAGATTTAAAATAAACATTCGTTTGGAGTTTCTTTCAAAATGGGTACTGCAGTATTCTTTTTGAATTTCTTTGCTATTGCCTTTTTATTTGTAGCGTTGTAATTCGGTTTGGATCTCTCACGTATGATTTCTTCCTACAGAGTGCAGAGAAGCCATACAACTTTGCCCTTTTAAATACAAGATAATTTCCCTTCTAATCTCGTCTGAGATATGATTTCGCTTTTGCTTTTGTGAGTTGTTCTCTTGAACTTTAATTGGGATCTGTCATTGATTTTAGAACCGTTATTCAATAGACTAACTGGCATCTCTCTCACGCTATATACTGAATAAAATAAAACAATATAACAGTAGACCTAGCTCATGTTGTTTTGATGGGGTGAGCCCCACTATCTCCACCCAAGCCTATGAATGTTGTCGGGCCCACTATTTTACACCATATGTTTTGATTTGATGGGCAATTAACTCAGTTAAGATTTCTAAAGAACCTGAGATTTTTTATTGCTCAAATTTCTCTCTTAACGATCCACTTTTTTTTTTAGGATGTTTTGCACATGTCATGAGTAAGGTAAAGGGAACGGCCTCTTATTTATATAATGGAGTTTTTATATACTAAGATAAAAAGGTGAACAGTGGGACCACATACTTGGATTAGGGAAGTGGAGGTTTTATATGGTGTAAGCCCATGAAGTCCAATTTTTTTTTAAAAATTACAGTACGGCTTATTGAAATACAGGCCTGACAATCCAAGAAGAGGGTGAATTGGTCAATTAGAAATTTTAGGCTTAATTAAAGGAGATTAAAAATTAATCCATTTAATTAAGCACTAATTAGTTTAACCCTTGTTCAAATAGGTATATCATTAAACTCTAGGGATAAAGTTTCTAGTCATGCACATTTAGCTAACCCTTGTTCAAATAGATATTATAATGCAATTTAGGGTTTAGACATTTATCTTAAGTGCATTCATTAATCCTTGTTCAATTAAAGCATAAACATAAGTAAGGTTAAAGATTACCAATCACTACACATGCGAGAGAGAGAGAGAGAGAGAGAGAAAGAGCAAGCATCCACAAGGCACAAGATTTATAGTGGTTCGGTCACAACTTTACCTACTCCACTCTTCCAAGTTTACCTCCTTTGGATCTTCACTAAAATGATGAAGCCGTACACCCGACTCCTTCATCTCCAAAGGGAACAAACCCTTACTTTTCCATTCTCAAGGGCCAAAGCGAAGCCCCTCGCACGAAGCCTTGACAAGGGAGTCAAACCCTTGAACATGATTCACCTTTCTTCACGGGCCAAATTGGAGACCATTTTCTTCACCTTTCTTTACGGGCCGAAGAGGAGACCCTCACATGAAGAACAAATAAAAATAAAAACTCTCCTGCCTCTTAATAGACGGATTACAAAGTTGAATGCTCACAATCACTCCTTTGTTGGCCATGTACTCACTTTCATTCATTTGGCCTATTGTGTCATGTCATGCCTTGCCATATAGGTTTCACCCAAGGCCAATGACATAGACCTAGGAGGAGAGCTAATCTTTGCTATCTTCATGTTTATATGGGTCATTGTGAGATGCTCACATTGTCCATTCAAACATATCCCCTCTAATTGGGCTAAGAATTGTATATCATTCTAGATATTCATTCATACGAGTGAACTGAAATTGCTAATCTTAGTTCCTATGGATTTGATTGCTTATCATGTGTCATTTCACTTCATAATAAGTTTGTCTGTCATGCCATATTATGATCAAATGCTCATGTCTATGAATGTCAATTTCAGAGAATATTTTTAACTTGAAAAAATATATTCTTGCTTATCATGATGGGTTCAACATTATTTTATCCATCTCTTCATGATAAGATTCTAATAGGAATTCAAAAAATTCGGGGGCTTATCATGCTAGATCTAAATTTTCCTATTTTTCTTTCATGATAAGTAAAATATAAGCCTTAACTTGCTAGTCTAATATTATATTGTGGGTCATATGGTAGATTTATATTGGATTTATATATATACCAAGATATACCCTAAAATTTGTACTAATTTGTTATTTTTCTTTGTTTGGTATGTCTCTTTGTTTTTCTAACTTAGGCTTGATCTGTATTAGTTTATTCATCTCCTATGTTGTTATGCTCTTATCATGCCATATGTACTTTGATTTTAATTGGTAAATCATGATAAGAAGCTAGGGGAGCATCTAGTTTGATTGAAAATCTTTGATGCATTGATTTTGTGCTTAATTGTGTATCCTTCATTTTTGCTTATGCCAAAAGGAGGAGAAGTATGAAATTGATTAGATTGTCAATAATCCATATGCATGTATGCTAAAACTTGTTAAATTTATCTTATGCATATGTTGAGGGGGAGTAGTCATACTCATCTTTCTTATCTAATCCTCATAAGAAGATCCTCCCACTTCTCTAATCAATTTGGTTTGTCATCATCAAAATGGGGAGATTGTTAGCCCAAGGGTTCCCCATGGGTTCATTCAATCACCTTATTTTGATCATTAACAAACGCAAATTGATTAGTCTTTTATGGACTAATTATTTGCCTTGAGTGTTGTACTATAGACAGGAAAGTTACAGGTCAATCTAGGCTAGCACGCACACACACACAGATGGCCTATGCTTGAAGATGAACTAAACAAAGGACAAAAGAGCTAAAGTATACTTGGAACAAACCATCCTTAGAGGATCAACCAAGGAGAAGCTCAACACATTCATCTCAAAGCATTGAACACGCAAAGGAAGATCATGAAGGCCAAAGCTTGTGGATCACTAACCTGCAGAGGAGTTTGAACCAACACTTGAAGATGTCAAGCATGGAAGCTCATCCATAGAAGATCCCAGCTCAAGAGAAGAGTCCAAGAGAGTGATAGAAAGGGTAAAATGTATTCCTGTCTCTCTTGCATTTTCTCTTTATCAAGGCACATCTTAAAACCCCTTAAAAATATATTTTTCAAAGAGACTAACACACCCTTTAAGGACTTATATGGATAAGTGAATGGCCATGGTGGTGTACCAACATGTTGGGACCCATATGGCATTCAACACAACATTGAACAAAACAGAGTTCCGAAGAAACAACCTGAACCAGCAACTAAATCCTATCAAAACTTGTTAAAAATTTAAAATATTTTCAAATATTTTTAACAGATAGCTCTCATTTTTCTGATATCCGTAGAGTATAAGAACGTCGAAATCCGATAAAAAACGAAGGAGATATGAATTTTACAAAATCAAAAAATCCTGCTGGAAATCCAGTTTCGGAATTCCGAGAATTGTTCTCCAAATTTGGAGCTCGGAACTCTGAGAAAGCCCCTGGACTCAAAAAAAAATAGTCGTTGGGGGTCCAACGGCTAGTTGACTGTTTGACATGAAAATGACTATTTTGCCGCTGAAACGGCCATATCGAGTTGGGACTTCTTATATACCAATTCAAAGGGTCCAAAATAGAAGATGAACATTCTCCAACTCAATTAAACCCTTGAAAATCATTTGGCCATTATTTTTGAAAAAAATCTCTCTCCATCTCACTTGTGCTTTGATTAGGGAAAATCTCTTGAGATTGGATTAGGCATTACTTGTAATTATCTTTGAGAGACTCTTGTGAGCTTTACATTGTATCAAGCCTTTAAGAGGCTAAAGAGTATGCTTCCATCTTCTTCTTCATTGTAAGCTTGGCAACAAAGGGCGCCGTATTTAAGACCCTTGGAGCTTGGACGCTCGAATTGTACAAGGCGAAAGGAACGCCGTATTTAAGTTCCTTCGAAGATAGTGGATTCCTCAAGAAGACAAAACTTGAGAAGAGTGGAGTAGGTCTTGGGGTTAAGACCGAACCACTATAAATGCCCTTGTGTCAAAGCCTCTTGTCTCTTCCTCTTTGCTTTTGTGGTAAGTTCTTAACTCTTGTGGTTGAACATTATTCTTAATTTTGTTTTACTTGTATGAACCATCCACATAGTGTTTGTCAAAGGAACTAAAAAGAGAGTAGATGAACTAGGGTTCCACCAAGTGTTTGATAAAAGGCCTAAAAGAAACTATTCATCTTATTCCTTCATCTTGTTGTGGAATTTACATTATATTTATAATCTTTAATCACCTACCAAGTATTTTGATAAAAAGATTAAAAAGAAAATAATCAACTAGGGTTTTCAAAAGTCACCTAACAAGTGCTTGTTAATAAGTCTAAGAGAGAATATTCATTTAAGCTTTTGAAACTAATCTAACAAAAGTTTTTAAAGAGGATAAATTTTTAAAGACACCCTATTCACCCCCCTCTTGGGTTGCCTATTGGGATTTCAAACGCCCACATTGTTAATTGGAGATTGCTGTATGTCCAAAATAAAGATGGCAAACTACACTTCATTGGCAAACTTCACTTCATTGATTTTAAAGGTTCCTATTTGCCAACTAGTATGGGAAAGACCAAAATAGGTTCTAATAACTATAAAAACATGATCAACTAGATGATCCTCAATTAATCTATTGGTCAATCTAATTCTCCACTTAATCAGGAATCAATAATTGCAGCACTTTTCGATTTCGACCAAATTTTAGAGAATCAGATGCAGGTGAATGATTTGGTATAACTCTGGATACCATCGACCCGTATTTTACCACATCAATTGGCTCGATTTTGTTCAATTTATCATAACGGCAAATGATCAGGGAAGCCTTACGATTTGACTTCAAGAAAAATCAGGTTAGAAAGGGAAAAAAGAACCTGATTCTAAACTACTACAAAGATTAAACAATGTCAAAAGAAATGGCAATTATTGGAACATAATAAAGCTAATCATCAGTACTTGAGAATACTAACATGAATACATCCTTACTTCAACTAAACAAAAGGAAAAATAACACTACATAAAAAAAGGCAACATCATTAACACTAAAGTTCCTCAATATTGTATACAAGGATCTTATCATTTAATGGAATACAAAACACTATAACAAAATTGTACTAGAGGAAAATCAAAATGGAGTAATCCAAATGTGTCTTTCAAGGTAACCAAAAAGTGTCAGTACCGAATTAAAAAAATCATGACTTTAAAACCGTCAACAACACAAATAAGTAAAAAAAAAGGAATAATATCGAAACATAGCATAAGGATCCTTATAACGTTTTTTTTGAAAGCGATGTGATTGGCAAATGAGTGTAATCAACATACCCAATGACACCCAGATTTCATCATCAAATTGAATTGCATCATAACCATAAACTAAAGAAACCAAAGAGGAATATCCCATCAACTAAGTGATTGCTCTTCAATGTTGAAGTTCATCACATATCCACTAGGGTAAATGAAAAGGTAGTTTCAGCTTATGCCACAATTAAAGTTCAGTAGTATGACTATCAATAAGCAACAGCTACACTTTCCAAAACTACACTAACTCATCATGTCTCTTTTACCAAGATGACCTCCTGAGATTATTAAAGCTTCAAGGGATACTTGAATAACAAAATCAATATACAAGAAACAAGTAATTTTCGTGTACTTATAAAAAAATTAGGTGGTGCTAATTATGAGAGGCCTAAAAATTTGAAATGGACACTATGTTTTTACAGGCTAAGCCAACTCATCTTGTCTTTTGTATGTGGCAACCCCCACAAAAAAGCTCAAGCCAAATAATGGACAAATTCTGATCATGTAAACATAAAAATGTATGTACTAGTATCATTATTCACAAGTAGTAGAATGTTGAGAATTCTTTTAGGCTTGGGACATCAACATGGCCATGCTTTGATAATTGCTTCAATTCCCCTTGTTTTTGTATTACCACTAGTTCATACGACCATCTCAATCTAGGATACACCGAGTTGGTACGGCTTCTAAAATCAAGTAATATGAGTATCTAAAGCAAGAGAAATAATGAAATGATGAAAGTGCTGCTACAATCAAAGTGAAAAGGGGCTGCCATTACCAAAGTAGTGAGAGTGCTGCTATAATCAAAGTGAAAAGGGGCTGCCATTACCAAAAGGTGTTAAGGGGCTGCACATATAAAAAAGGGTTAGGGCTGTCAATATCAAAAGGTGTTAGGAGGACTTCCATTATCAAGTGGTTTGATGGTTGCCATTATCAAAGTTATAAGAGGGCTGTCGTTATCAAATGAAGAGAGGGCTGCTAAAACCATGCTATAAGGGGGGTTGTCATTATCAAAATGAAAAGAGAGCTGCCAAAACAAAGTTCTACTTTAAAGAGATTGTGTGCTTCTAAACACCCTGATCAGTGAACCATGTGAAGCCAGTTAAAATTCTATCATGAATCCCTATAAAGATGTACTCTGAATATAACCAAAACCATGTCTTTACATTAACAGGAAATTATACAAATCACCACCATAATAAAGTTTTGTTTATTACATTACAAATTAACCATCATGGTGTATTAACATGCAAGTGTCAATTTCAGACTTGAATCCCCAAATATGTTCTAACAAAACTATTATACCAGCTATTTGGTGAACTTAAATATGAAGGCAAACATAAATTCAAATAACCATGAACATTACTTATGGCACATGTTTACAATACTGGATAATTTAAACAAAACAAGGACATACTGTTTGGCAATCCACACCATTTACTCGTTCGTTATGCCTCTTTTTTCTTAAAAGAAAAATCAATTGTACCTGGATTAATATATTTTTTTATTGAATTCAATGCTTCAGTTCAAGCACCAATTTTTGAAATGGAGACATACAAATTTCATAATCATGTTCTGATCGTCATACAAAGCTTGTCCAAGTTAATGAAATATTCACGGACCAAAATTAGAACTATTTAGCCAAGGTTCCCAAGGCATTTAAAACTTCATGACAAATCAATCAAGGCACATAAAAGGAATGTGTTCATACTAGATTTTTAAAAAAAAAAATGTCAACAATGTCCTGCTCTTACGTTTGCATTTAACCAAAGAATAGTTTAACTAATGTCATAGTATATGAATAAAAACAGTGCTCATAGTCAATTGCTATTATGCTAATCTCATCTCATAAATGACACATAAAAAGAATTTTAATCCAGGAACAATTTTCTTTGAAACAAAACACAATAGGCGTTATATGTATAACAGTTACATGCCTGTCCAAATGCTTAGCCGGTTTACCAGATGATTAACACTAACAAAATCATGGAAAATGAAATCATAAAGGAAGTATATTACACCAAATAATAAATTTATGCAAGCTATTATTGCAAAATGAAAAGAAAAACAACTAAAACTCACAAGAAATAGAGATAAGTTGTAGACACCACCATTTTGCTACGCTTTAAAAAGCAAAAGATTCGCTAGTTTCATCGAGTCTTGAGTCGGTCTTCCATATTAGATTAGATATTCTTGCATTTTAGGGTAAATTTCACCTCATTTTAGGTGTTTTGAAGTTGATTCACAATCACAAAGGTCTCTAGGGGATTCCATTAGTCTTCGGAAGATGAGAATTCAAGTTTTCAATCAAGTAGGAAAAACTGCTATTTTTGGGTTTCTCAGGGTTTCCCTCATTTTTGCCTATTTTTGCACATCGGGGGTAATTTGGTCATTTTCAATGTGTTTCATTTGATCTCTAGAGTGTGTCTAAGGAGTCACAAGTCATTTCATGAATTTCGTAAAACCTGCTAAATTTGGAATTTCTCAGGAATTTCGCTTGATTTGAAAATTTTGTGTGTCGAGGGCATTTTCAGGGGATTACAAGTGATCCTGTTTGATATCACCCACCAAAAAAAGCAAACTTAAAAACTTTCCATATTTTAGGTTTGGTAAAGAAGACTTTCTATTCTTAACTTTCCCCTTTGGGGGCAATCTAATTTAAAGTCATTTTAGTCGCCTTTGGGTACGTAATGATCAAACAGGGGAATTTTGGTCCGAAAAATTATTTCTTCTACAGGGGACGGTTCGACCATATGTCGAGGGTGCGCCATAAATGTCATATGGGTTGGGTTCATCAATAAAAATTTTGAATTTAAAGGATTTTATTGAATTTACATTGGAAAAAAATCAAAATAGATGTCATAAGGCCCATTGGGCTAAAGCCCACAAGGTGGGGGTCCATGTGGACCCACCCATGTGGGTTGGCCACATAAGTGGGCTCCCCACATGGGGAGGCCACTTGCAAAAACGTCCAACATGGGATGAGGTGGTTGGGGAGGCCACATGCAAAAACGTCTAACATGGGATGAGGTGGTTGACGACATCATATTTGTGTTGAAAAAATAATAAAGAAAGGAAGAGCTATAATTAGAAAGGGCTAGTGTGGTCAGATTAGTGAAATGGTCATAACTTTTTACCTTCTCTTTCAAAAAATTTACTTTTATACTTGTTTCGAATGTCTTGAAAAGATCTACAAATTTTAATTTATGACTTTTCCTGAACCAGCCTCTAAGTAGGTCAAAAATGAGCTCAAACCTCAGACAACCCTTTTTGGACGAAATCATTCATAAAAGCTAGTTTCCTATGTGAGAAGGCTTCTAGATTAATCTTGAAGGATCTTCATTGTATAATTTAGCATTGCTTAGCTTGCAAGAAACAAGGTTTAGAAATAAGTTAAATATGAAAATCAAAGAATGAGAAAGTCAAAGCACAAATTGGAAACTAACTAAAGGTGGGAGTCCTCACATAAGAAACTTTCAAATCCAATCTAACCCTAACGTTTTCTTTAAAAATAAAGCAAGCACAACCTTTGGCCTTTCTCCAAAAAATTCATCCATTTCTTTCTTCCTCCTTGGAATTCATTCCTCTCTTTTGTTGCTTTGGTGTTCATCTCTTCCACTTGGTTGTTCACAAAGTGCTTTCACATATTCAATACATTCAACATATTGGAGGCTAGTTTATGATTCCTTGGGGTTTCTTTTGTGATTAAAAGGGTAAGTCAAAGCGTATATCCAAGGATTACTTACCCTAGAGACAAGAAGAGCTAGCGGTCTTCCAAAATCCTCTTTCATGTAGTTTAAACTAGAAGCATGCTAGGATTGAATTTGTGATTTTCTTTGAAAAACTATGAGTATGAAATTGTTTGCATGTAAAATTTTGAGGAGATGAGATCAGGTTTAGGTTATTTCATAATCTAAAGTTTTTCTTTGAAAATCTATTTTTTAATATTAAAATCTAATTTTTGAAATTAAGAGGGTTAAATTCACTTTACAAAGCAACTTTAATAAACCTTTAAAAAATTTGAATGTTTCAATATCTGAGTCTTTTGTGTATTAAAAAGCATAGAAATCTGGAATTTCCAGAAATTTTGACTCCGTTTTGACCACGATTTGACCTTTTGAACTTTACCTTAAAGGGATAAAATTCTCAAGATCGAATTTAAAAAGATGTCAAAATAGATCACAAATCAATGAAAATTTAAACATGACAGACTTTTAAGGTTTTGAAAAAGTACGAATATTTTGAAGAATTTTAGATTTAATTTGACGGGTTTAAAAAATTATTTAATCCTAAGGGTATTTTTGGAAAAAACTAATTTTCGAAAGATATATAGAGTTTCCAGAGATGAAATTTAGAAGAGAAGTAACCAAGACTTGATCTAATACCCTGTGAATGTTTCAAGATTTTTGGTTGCTGTTAGATACTTGTTTATGATTTTATATGCCAAATCAAGCATGTCATATTAAATCGGAACAAAATAGCAAATTGCAATGAAAATTTTGGAAATATTTTATTGAGATTTACGGCTGTAAGTACTTGTGATTACAAAGTTTGGATTAATTTGGATTAGATTTACTATGTGTTTCGTTGTAAATTCATAATCTGGACAGATACTTTTAAAATAAAAAATTGATAGTACATCATCTTTAAAACTCATAAAACTTTTACAGTAATCCTCTTTGTTCCAGAGGAATCTACTTTAAAATTTTCCTCTTGTTAGGATTAGATTTACTATGTGTTTCTTTGACAATTCATAATTTGGACAGATACTTTTAAAATAAAAAATTGATAGTATATCACATTTACAATTCATGAAAATTGTACAGAAACCTTCTCTGGTCAAGATCAAGTTACTGTAAAAATTTGAACTTATTTAGATTAGATTTCCTATGAGTTACTGTGCAAATCAATAATCTAGACAAAACTCTTCAACATTGTAAAACTGATAGCAAAACATATTTATAATTCATGAAAATTTTACAGTAACCTTCTCTGATCAAAAGAAAGCTACTGTAACAATTTCAGCTTAATCCGAATAGATTTTTTATAAGTTGATGTGTAAATCTATAATCTGAACTGGAATTTTTGAAATCCTTAATAAAATCGAAATAAATTCAATTTGTTATAAAAATTTCTAGAGAATTCTAATACCACATCATGTATTTAATCTTTAAACTATTAAAATAGAAATCTTAGGAATCATTGATTTTCTTTGTAAATTTGCAATGCTACGATAGCTTAATCGCCTAAATTGCGTTAATAATCGTATCTTAATTTCCAAGGTCCAATATTGAAATCATTTCAGAGGTTTTCCCTTACTTTGTCCGCGTCAACAAACAATTCGAAATACCTCGACTTTTTCAGAACAAGTCCGAGTTCAATCCTTAATAATTTGAGCATTTAAATTATATTATGTTGATGGCTCCAAGGTCCACTGTCCACGGAAATCTTAAGAAATAGGCCAGGCAATAACATACTATAACTTCCGTGTTAAATTATGCAAGGGTAGAAAGCACGATTCCCTTCCATGAATGCAACTCAAGGCTGAAACTTGCTAATAATAGAGCCATTGGTATTCCTTAGATGTTAGGAATCGAAAATCTTTGAAAAATTAAAAATCATTAACTTAATAAATTAAGATCATTTCATCCATGCTTTTGAAACTGTTGGATAACGGTATCACTTCGTATGAACCTTTAGAACCAATTAGGAACACTTACGTCAAGTTGTGTCCTAGGTTTTAGGGTGTCCTAGAGTTAGGGAGATTAGCTTCTTCACGACCAATTGCAATTATTAGCAATTGAGTCCTAGATATAGTTACACTAAGTACCCATTTTTCCCATAGGACAAGCCTAGTTACCTAAGATGTAGGTTCACCTGCATTAGTCTAAGGGATGTCTTGCACTTAGATAGGACTATATAGCATCTTAGATTTTATCCGAGAATAATAAAATCTACTCAACTTGAACTAAATAATCTCTTAAACTGTTGAAACAGTCATTCCAGTCTAGATTGGTGTTCTAGATGTCTTAGGCATGTAGCTTAGTTCAGGCACCGAACAACGATCGACACTGATTCCAGTGAGGCTTGGATACGTAGGCAGCTTTGGATGCTTTGAATGGCATACGAGCACGAGTCGGCCCACCACAAATGGTGGGGTTTTGTATATTAGTTTTTTTATAAATTCTTAACTAAATATATAGGATTTTATTTAAATTAGAATTTTAGGAGAACATTCACATAGATTAAATCCAAACGAATTAAGAAAATCAAGATACACATTAGAAAATACATTGAAATTAAATCTTAGGATGCATATCATATAGTTCGCACATTAATATAGAGTTTAATGAGCCATTTAAAAGAAATTCAAGAGAGTTAACTTTTGGAATTGAAGACCGGTTGCATGTGGTGGTAACTCCCCATACCTTCCATTCTCGTAATCAGGTAACGAATCTAGAATTCTGGTCAATTATGGGTCTTAGATCTCTCATCTAGGTGGCGACTCTGTCATTCTCTTTTGCGTGAAATTCAGATTGCTTTAGTGATCCGAAGTTAACAAAAAAGATGAATTAAATCAATAATAAAAAACGGCACACGCCATTCGCGTGGGTACGAGAGACAAAGAGAGGCGGGTCATGCGTTGCGCCGCTCTCGCGGGATCGGGTCCCACATAAGTAGAGAATGATAATTACCTCTGATTGAAACAATTCAATTCTTTTTTTTTGTTCTCTGCCTTGATAGACTTCAAAGGCTATGATGAAGATGAACTATTGTGAGCATCCACTAACCTTCAAAATTTGAGCTTTAAGGTAAAATTGACAAAATAAACTCCTCTTTCTCCCACTGAATTTGTGTCAAGGAAAAGATCAAGATCTTCAAACAATTGCTAATAGTTGTTCAATTGCTGAATTAGCACTCATTTTTCTTCTCCTTTTATATTCAAAGAAACCTCTTCTCTTAGCTTTTATCACAGATGTCGAGATCTTGATCTAAAATTTAGGGTTTAAGAATAACAAAACTAGAGGGATCTATGTCTTTTTCGAGCTAAAGTAGGTAAAGAAAAAAAATGAGAACAAACAACTAGAAGATGACTGGATTCCGGCCTGAAATAGTCTGAAAATATGAAATTTGGCCGGAGAAATTGTTGGATGGAAGACACAGATCTAGGACTTTATGCTCATTTCTAGGGTTTAGATTGAAGAAACAAATTAAAAATAGTAGGATCTAAGGCTTTGGAGCTTTGGATCTAGGGTTTACTAAAGAACAAAAAAGATTTCCATGATCTAAAAGGTGAAGAAGTGACGAAGATGTACTGCCAAAAGCTTGAGCTTGTCGGAGGGGAAAAAAATCTAGCCTGAAATACAAGGTGACAACCAAAGAGGGGGGTGAATTGGCTAATTAAAAAATTTGGGGCTTAATTAAGTGGATTATTAAAATCATTTTACAGAGATTAGATATGACTTTATGCTTATATATATATATATATATATATATATATATATATATATATATATATATATATATATATATATATATAGAGAGAGAGAGAGGAAAATTATTGTGAGCTTGAAGCTCATATAGCTTATATGAGCTTGAGGGCCCAAACACATGTGGGCCCACATTATTAGATGATCCAAAGCATTCATTTGAAAGGCCCTTACATAGATAGGGTGTGTACAAAAAATCAGCTCCATAGGATCATCCTAACCCATCTAAAAGTGGAGGGCAAAATGGATAGACACCGTTTGCCACAAATCTGCCCATTTTTGCCCTCTGCTTTTGGAGGGGTTGGGATGATCCAATGGAGCTGATTTTTGGTACACACCCTATCTATGATGGGGCCTTGCAAATGAATGGTTTGGATCACCACAAAAAATGTGGGACCCATGTGTTTGGGCCTCAAGCTCATATAAGCTATATGAGCTTCAAGCTCACAATCATGTTCCTCATATATATATATATATAGTAGAAGAGAAATTGGAGAATTATTGTCCATTTAACACCTCAGTGTGCA
This sequence comes from Tasmannia lanceolata, assembly GCF_043159265.1. NCBI lineage: Eukaryota > Viridiplantae > Streptophyta > Magnoliopsida > Canellales > Winteraceae > Tasmannia > Tasmannia lanceolata. The sequence continues at coordinate 6,363,788 of NW_027518688.1, read as the reverse complement.
TGATTTTTACCCTTTTTTGCCATCCTCACTTATCTGTACATAATATCTATGAGGGTAAAATAGACATTTAATTCACCCAAATATAGCAGTCATCATTACTCTTTTACCATCATCATTACTCTTTTACCATTAACCCTTTGCTGGTATCTAACATCTAACTCTATGAGAAATTATTTTGGGGTAAAATCGTAATCTACATACAAAAAGTACTAACACAAGGTACCTGTCTATGACAATTACGGAAAAAACTTCCGAGAAGAGGTAGAGACATATGACAATGATGAAATAACTACTTTATATTACTCATGCCAGACACTTGCAAAATATTGACGGATTCTGGGCACCTGAAGAGGAACAACAATTATTGAAACCTCTCTCGATTGGAGAGCTAGGATCAACCTATGGAAATAATTTTACGGGTACAACCAATTGATGTTGTGTTCCATCACATGGACGGTTTGGATCAACCTATAAAGCCATATAATTTCAATCTTACCCCCCTCCTTTATGCTTTTTTAATAAAAAAAACTATAGGGTGATCTTAACCATCCGATTTAAGAGGAACAACATACTATGGAAACCTCTATGAGAATTACACATCACTTTTTTTGAATTTTTTCCAAAATTCAATGAGAATTACACATCACTTTTTTTAAATTTTTTAACAAAGGCACGCATTCAACCCACATATTTTCAATCCTACCCCCTCTTTAATGCTTTTTAACAAAGGCACTCATTAAAGCCACATAATTTCAATCCTAACCCCCTCCTTTATGTTTTTTTAATTATGGAAACCTCTATAGATTGGAGGGCTAGGATCAGCCTATGGAAATGATTTTACGAGCACAACCTGTTGATGTTGTGTTCCATCACATGGACGGTTTGGATCAACCTATGATGTGGTTCATACAGTTTTTTGTCCCGTGCATCGCACGAGGTTTTTTTACTAGTATATATATATAGCAGAAGAGAAAAGAGAATAATTTTTTGATTTACTTCAAAATTCTGTCAATTTATCACATTAACATGGTGGTTTTTTATTGTTTAATGCCCTTGCCATAGCTATGTCCAAACTAACTATGTGAGGGTAAACAAGTCATTTTATTATTTTCCCCCTACTTTTTTTTTATATGAATGTGTCATGAAAGTCAAAATTGGCAGCCTTTCTATATGCAAAAATTACAGAAAGTGTTTAGTAATTACATGATATTACGAATTCCGGACACCTTCAAAATATTGACGAATTCCGGGCACTTTAAGAGGAATGACAATTATGGAAACCTTTATAGATGGCATGACTAGGATCAGCCTATGGAAATGATTTTACGGGCACAACATATTTCTGTTGTGTTCCATCACATGGACGGTTTGGATCAACCTATGATGTAGTCCGTACAGTTCTTTGTCGGCCTGTGCATATACTAGTTTAAAACACCGTGCTGCACGGGCCGACAAAGAACTGTACGGACCACATCATAGGTTGATCAAAACCGTCCATGTGATGGAACACAACAAAAATAGGTTGTGCCCGTAAAATCATTTCCATAGGCTGATCCTAGCCCTTCAATCTATAGAGGTTTCCAAAATTAAAAAAGCATAAAGGAGGGGTGTAGGATTGAAATTATGTGGCTTTAATAGGTGCCTTTGTTAAAAAGCATAAAGGAGGGGGTAGGATAGAAAATATGTTGGTTGAATGGGTGCCTTTGTTAAAAAAAGTCAAAAAAGTGATGTGTAATTCTCATAGAATTTTGGGAGAAATTCAAATAATTCTCTCATTTTCTCTTCTGCTATATAGTAGTATATATATATATATATATATATATATATATATATATATATATATATTCCATCACAAAAGGCATTTCACAGCTGGTCTGTCCCATGTTAGACCAGCCACCTTGTGAATGAAGACAATAGCATTTGTCTCCATTCACGAGGTGGCTCATCTTACGTGCGACAGACCAGCCGCGAAATGCCTTTTGCAATGGATGCTAGCAATTACCATATATGTAATATGGGAATTGCTAGCGTCCATCGCAAAAGGCTTTTTGCGGTTGATCTGTCTCACGTCAAACGAGCCACCTCGTGAATGGAGATAAACTTTTGTCTCCATTCAAGAGGTGGCTCGTCTGACTTGCGACAGACCAGCCGCGAAAAGCCTTTTGCGATGGACCTTAGCAAATCCCAATATATATATATATATATATGGTGGGGCCCCATTTTTTAAGGGATCCAAAGCATTCATTTGATGGACCCTTTCATGCATAGGGTGTCCACCAAAAATCGGCTCCACTGGATCACCTTAGGGTGTCCATTTGTAGGGCAAAAAATGGACAGATTTGTGGACAAACAGTATCTGTCCATTTTTTGCCACAGAAATGGACACCCTATGGTGATCCAATGGAGCTGATTTTTGGTAAGCCCCCCCCCCCCCTCATGATGGGGCCTTCCAAATGAATGTTTGGATCACCCCCCCTCCCCTTGTTTCCAGCACTCGAGCGCAGGAACCCTTTTCTCATATATATATATATATATATATATATGCAATGGGTTGATTGCCACGTACACTGTTGCTGGTGTCCCAAGTAATCAAAGGGGTCGGATACATCGCTTCCCAAAAAAATACATGTATATATACGTGTGCGGACACCAGATAAAAACTCCCATACTACACTAGACGAGACTAACGAAAGATAGAGAATTTATATGGAGGTGGGCCGTGCATGCCGTGAAAAACAAATATTCAGTGGGGCCACATTATTCGGGTGATCCAAACCATTCATTTGTCGTGCCCTGAAGTACTATTTATGTCAGGGCCAGCAAATGAATGGTTTGGATCACAAAAATGACGTGGGCCTCACTGTATTCTTGTCGCATGCGCATGCACGGCATGGCCGTCCATATAATTTGTCATGAATGAAACTGGTTGGATTTCAGCTCGACTAATGTGCTGCCCGAAATCAGTCCATTCACTTTGTATGAATGGCTGAGATTAAAACACCTGTTCTTTAGTTAGATTAATCTCAGCCATTCACCCTTGACTCTTCAATCAAAGGTAAAGAAAGAGGAGTCTGCCAAAATGGTACATCTAAATTGATCTAGCCATCCATCTCTGGCCACACAGGGACATGTAAGTGCAATCAGGACCGTTGATCTTGTACACCATCATCACGAAGGAACCCACATGGTCCCAATCCCATGCGGAATGGACATCCCATCTATAAGATAAAAGCTAACAAAACTCCTGGATGATCTGACCTGTGCTCTCCGATTAGATCCACTGACATGAATTAGTGACTGTTCCCCTCACTTTCCTCCCAGTCAAGGGTCTCACAAGATGATAAAAAATAAGTCAAAACATGTACAGCATGCCCATTACAAATGTAAAGATTTCAATGTAAACAGACCTGCTAAGAAACACGTGATTCGAAGCGAAGTCAAAGTCATATTTTCTCTGCTAAGTCTACAGAGAATTGGCGGCGAACATTCGTGATTTGTTTTCTCTGCTATAAAGTCTACAGGGAATTTGCAGCGAACTTTCGTAACAAAGCAAAGTCATCTTCTCTCTGCTATAAAGTTTCTACGAAATTGGCAAAACGACTTAGAAAAGTAATCCGAAAGTTAAGAGCGTTCCATTTTCTAGCCATTACGCATTCTGCGTGAGATTGTTTTTGATAAAAGCACCACCTTTTGCTTTGTATTTGTCTCTCCATGACCAATCCCACTAATTTATGTGCTGCATTCCTTGACAATATTGCTTCTACTACACTTGTTTCCGCCAGTAGAGTTCCCCACAAGAGATGGAGAATAGCTTTTGCTGCTCTCTATTCCTACCGAGTTATGCTTGATTTGTTATTTCACAAGAAAAAACTACTTTTCTCTAGAAATTCCTGCAACCCATCTTACACTACTCAAAAAACCCTCATGAAGACCGCCAAGGAAAAGGACTTGATTTCTCTTGGGGGGTTGAAGGAAGCGCTACGACTTTGCAAACAGATAGAGAGAAAGGAATCTCCGGATCTTCATCGGAGCCGCAATGTGTTTGTTATAACACTTACAAACAGCCGTCTATTAAAGGTTTCTTCTTCTTCGCCTTCCAACCTTTCAAAAACCGTATTATTCTCATCCTTTTGGGCTATGGTACTCTCTCCCTTGTATTTGGAAGCAAGGAACGTGAATTCAGAGAAGGATGGTATGATGGAGGAAGCATATTTATCGCCATCTTTTTAGTCACGCTGGTCACTGGCGTTTGTAAGTAAAGGCAAGCAAGACAGTTTGATAGACTATCGAAGAAGAGTGATGACATTGAAGTGGAGATGTCATGTGTAACGGCCGGCGGCAAAAGAGCTCAATCTTTGATTAAATAACACAAACTCTAACAGCTGCTTTCGGAGTAATTGGTTGTTTCACATCACCTGCAAGGAATGGCCACTCAAGTACAATTCGTCAGCGGGGATCTAATCACCGATCTTTTAGTACACGGCATCACCCACTGCTATTTCAAAGATTGAGCTATGTTGGCCGCCGGCCGTTTCACATGACATCCACTTCAATGTTATCGCTCTTCTTTGATAGTTTATCGAACTTTCTCGCTTGCCGGTAATTACAAACGCGGGTGACCAGCACAACTAAAACGACGGAGATAAATATGCTTCCTCCATCATACCATCCTTCTTTGAAACAATGCTCCTTGATTCCAAAGACAAGGTAGAGAGTAGCACAGCCCAAAAGGATGATAATAATACGGTCTTTGAAAGCTTCGAAGGTGAAGAAGAAGAACCCTTTTGTAGGCGGGTTTTTGTACTTGTTAGAACCAAACACATTGTGTGGAGTTTTTGAAGAGGTTTGATGATACAGAGATATAGAGTTGGGGACAGGGGGGTGCTTGAATCAGACATGCAACGATTTCCCAATTGGTTGTATTGTCTAGTGCATTCCAATCTCTGATAAACAAATGTCTGTCCTTCTAAAGCGTGTTAGAGATTCCAATTTCTAGAGAAGAGGGGGATTCATTCCATTCTAATTTAGTTATTTTATAACTTTGTATTTCATTATCTCCTACAAATTCTATAGAAAGGGCTTTTTTTCAGCTGCTCTATTTTGTCAAAGTATTTACTAACTAGATATTAATGGATTATTTGATAAAAGGTGGCATTCCATGTTGATGTAAATCACGAAATTTCCAATCTAAGTCTGTATATAATTTATTTTCATTGTTAGGATTACATAATTGGATTCAATGAACTACTTATTTGTTCAAGTTTTGTCCCATGTTAAGCATCACATTGCCTTTGCAGTTGGTGGCGATAGGATGCCTGTGCTAACGGTGTTGCTGCTCCAACGAATTTTCTAGTTCACACAGCTTGGTGTTGCAAACGAATCTGCTATCTCCGTATGACTCCATTTTCAATATCCTTGAGCAGGTCAGAACTCCATTTACATATTAATGGTCAGGTGAGAAAGTCCATTGGTGAGTTGCATGTTCTAATTAATTGATTCAAAGGTGGAAGATGACAATGTGGTGGTTGCAATTGAAGTGGTTGCAAAGCTTTTTTACTCACTACTTATTATGAAGCTTGAGGACAAACTCTTTTGTAAGAGAGGGACAAACTCTTTTGTAAGAGAGAGAGAGAGAGAGAGAGAGAGAGAGAGAGAGAGAGGGAGGAAGAAGGGGGGCGGGAGTATGATGTGAATCGGCTTGACCGTTGATGAAGATCGGCTTTGATGTGCACAAAAGGTTAAGATTTGGCGTGGTTATGGGCCATTATTGCACACGTGTAATGTCTAGGGTAAACTTGTAATAAGAGGGAAGATGTGGGGCTTTGTAGAGAGGTTTTCATGTAAGGGATGGGATTTTCTATAAATAAGGGCTAGGGGGTAGAGATTAGCTTCGTTTTCTATCATTTTGAGAGAAAATATAATTTTTAGGAGCAACGAGGATTCTTAACTCCGCCTGTGTTTTTCACAGCCTGTCCAAGCCAGGATAAAAGGAGGAGGGTTGGCGTCAAGTTGGCAGCTGGCCATAAAATTTGCGACACTGCTATGAAATGAGTCCTATTAAATAAAGGAGGATTCTTGGAGAATTCCAAGGAAAGAGGAGAGAAGTTCTCCAATATATGGACGGCACGTCCCACATGAAAACGAGTTCCGTGCGCACCTCGTATGACGGATTGAATGACATTGTTCCAGATCCGAGCCCCACTGAGACAACAATGATGGTTTTGTACTTCTATCTCTTTTTTCTTTAGAATTATCCATGTTTCTTTCATTATTTCTTGTGTTTCTTTTAGATCTATCAATTTTCTTTCTGATTCTTGCATTAGATCTTAGAATTCATCTTTATTTGGATTCGAAAATTGAATAAAATCCTAGATCTGAATTTTTTAGAAAAATCAGTAATTAAATCATGCAAAACAACTCATTTTCTTTGAATTTCTACACATTTCCAAGCAAAATTCTAGATCTGATCATATAGATTCAAATCTAGATCAGATCTGTGAAATTTCCTCACTGCTTCCACCGTGGAGTCTACACTAGATCCGAACTTAACCCGGGTTTGAAAAACCCATGCCGAACCTGAACCGAAAGATACGCAACCCGACCCGACTTTTTTTCCCGGGATTGAACCCTTCCCTAGTTGCAAACCTATCTTCATATCTTCTCTCTTCTCTTTCTCATGGAGGATAGGATACCTCTAACAAAGCCAGAGTGTTGAAGAAGAAGATCCATGATAATTGATTGAGACTTGTAGAATAAGATCAATTTGAAGACCAAAGTCAATTCTTGTTCATGGATTGTATCAATATAGTCCCTCAAGTAATGTCTCATAAAAGACACTCAAAAAGGGGATAAAATTAGTTAAAATGACTAATAGATTTAGTAGACCCAAAGCCCAAAAGCCAAAGAGAAGTTTAAATGTGAAAAGAACCAAAATAGCACATGCTTGGTTGTCCAATGGCCACTATCTTATGGATAATGGATCTAGGTAATTTTCAAATAATTTTGAAATTATTTTTAACAGAGAGTAGAGTCTCTTAGATTTCTGTGAAGCACAAGAATGTTGAAATCCGATGAGAAACAAGAGAGGTGATTTTTCAAGTTAATTGCGCAAAAAAAGAAAATAACCAAAATCCAGATATGAACCGTTATGGAATCCCACAGAGTTACGTGTGGGAAATCTGTCGAAAATAAAAAATGGCCATTGACCAGCACAAAGCTTCGTGAGAAGCCTCCATACTAGCCGTTGGGTGCCCAATAATTCTTTGGCCAATATAAACGAGTTTAAGCTTCTTAAACCTTATGAGACACCCCTTGAAACATACTTGAACATATTATTGAGTGTAAAACACCCTTTGTGCATTTATCTGCATATGTCTTTGAGGGGTTAGAGTTAGGAACAACTTGTAATTGGTTTTTCTTGTGGTCTTGAGAGCTCAATTGTAAATTACCCTTTGGAGAAGGCAATCATGCATCTTCTTTGTCCTTGGTGGAGGGCACCGCATCAACCCTTGGAGTCAAGCATGGGCATAAGGCTTGGGATCGTGGATGAGGCACGGATTCAACCTCGAAAAGCTTGTAACGGTTTGGACTTCACCCATAAGAAGTTCGGGTCAGTGAAGCCATGAAGAGGGGATATCTTGGAGTGGATGTAAACTGGTTTGTGCAAATCACTATAAAATCTTGCTGTCGTCTCTTTACTCTTCTCTATTTCTCTTGCATCCTGATTTTTTGGGCACACCCTATCTATGTGAGAGCCAACCAAATAAATGCTTTGGATCACCCAAACAATGTGGTCCCCACTGTATTTTAAGCTAGTGTGTAGATAACTTATCTACACTACTGTGTAGAAACTCTCTCTCTCTCTCTCTCTCTCTCTCTCTCTCTCTCTCTCTCTCTCTCTATATATATATATATATATATATATATATATATATATATATATATATATATATATATATATATATATATGTTCCTACACGATCGTGTAGATAAGTTATCTACTCCATCGGCTTAAAATACAGTAGGGGCCCACATTGTTTGGGTGATGCAAACCATTCATTTGATAGGTCCTCACATAGATAGTGCATAAACAAAAAATCAGGTCTGTAGGATCATTCCAACCCTTCGATTTGTGGAGGTTAAAATGGACGGGTATAAATCTTCACAAATCTGTCCATTTTTTACCTCCATAGTTTGAGGGGTTAGGATGATCCTATGGAGCTGATTTTTTGGGCACACCCTATCTATGTGAGGACCTATAAAATGAATGGTTAGGATCACCCAAACAATGTGGGACCACTGTGTTTTAAGCCGATGGTGTAGATAACTTATCTACACGATCGTGTAGGAACATTAATCCCAATATATATATATATATATAGAGAGAGAGAGAGAGAGAGAGAGAGAGAGAACATTTCCTACACTAGGTAAGTTACCTACACACTACCTTAACATACAGTGGGAGCCCACATTGTTTGGGTGATCCAAACAATTCATTTGAATGATCCTCACATAGATAGGGTGTCCACAAAAAATCAGATCCATAGGATCATCCTAACCCTACGATTTGTGGAGGTAAAATGGACGTTTATAAACCTTCACAAATTAGTCCATTTTTTGCCTCCATAGTTTGAATGGTTAGGATGATCCTATGGATCTGATTTTTTGTGGACACCCTATCTATGTGAGGATCATTCAAATGAATTGTTTGGATCACCCAAACAATGTGGGCCCCCACTGTATTTTAAGGTAGTGTGTAGGTAACTTACCTACACAAGTATGTAGGAAATGTTCTCTCATATATATGAGAAAACGGTTCCTACACATATGTGTAGAGAGTTCTCTACACACTAGCTTAAAATACAGTGGGGGCCCACATTGTTTGGGTGATCCAAGTCATCCATTTTAAAGGCCCTCACATAGATAGGGTGTCTACAAAAAATCAGATCCATAGGATCATTCCAACCCTATGATTTGTGGAGGTAAAATGGATGTCTTTAAACATTCACAAATTAGTCCATTTTTTGCCTCCACAGTTCAAATGGTTAGGATGATCCAATGGATTTGATTTTTTGTGGACACCCTATCTATGTGAGGGCCTTAAAAATGAATGGTTTGGATCACCCAAATAATATGGCCCCCACTGTATTTTAAGCTAGTGTGTAGATAACTTATCTACACATGTGTGTGTATGTGTGTGTGGACACCAGATAAAAAACTATCGACAATAACCTGTATGTTTAATGAAAGATATATGGCCGTGCATGCTTGTGCAGCTGAAAAATACGGTGGGGCCAGATTATGATCCAAACCATCTTGTTAGGCCTTGATGCAAATAGGATGTGCCCAGAAAATCTTCTCCATATAATGATTATCAGTTCGATCCATGTGCATTTTTATACTGTGCCATCCATTTCAAACCTCGACAAATTGGAGGGTTAGGATGATCTGGTAGAGAAGTTCTTCTCAGCACACCCTATTTATTTCAGGGCCCAACAAATGAATGGTTTGGATCACCCAAATAATGTGAGCACCGCAGTATTTTTGTGCCGCACGATAACTTCTAATGAAAGAAATAATCTTAGACACTCACCCTTCACTCGTCAATCAAGGGTGAGAATAGAGGAGTCCACCTTTAAATGGTATGTCTGAATTGATCTAGCCATCAATCTTTGGGTCAGTGCAATTGTGACCGTTGATCATGTAGACCATATGAAGGACCATCAATAAGATTAAAGCTCACAAAACTCACAGTTCAGGATCATCCGATCTGACCTGCGACACGTACACAACCATGTCCAGGTAGCACAGGTGATATTTATAAAAATGGAAATGATATAAGTACAACCTTGTTTTGATAATTGCACAAACTCAGTTTGTCTTTTCTTTTCTAATTGGTTTATGAGAGCTTTTTTGGAAGTGTAATAATCTTTTACGGCTCTCTAAAAAATAAAAGACAAGATGGGTTAGTGCAATTATTAAAACAAGGTTGTGCTGATATCATTTCCCAGTAAAAACACTAGTAAAGGTTCCCATCACTTTCCTCTGTATTGGTTTCAAAAAGTAATATAAAAAGTCCAAATACGTACGACACGTCTATAGAAATTTGAAAGATATTCTTTGTAACCGACCTTACCGACCAGTTTCCTATAAATTTCAGTAGGATTGACATCGAGATTGAATAACAAAACCTTCAACCGATTAAGCAAGAGGCCTTACCGACTACGCTAAGAAACGCATGATTCCAAAAATAATTCAACAGCGTTTCAGTATTTGCGGCGAACTTTCGAGACAATTTAAACTTCATTGCAAAGTCATCTTTGCTATAAAGTTTGTTGGGAATTGGCAAACTACAGTAAAGAAATCCCAAAGTTAAGAGCGTTCCATTCTCTTGCCATTGCAAGATTGCTTTCTGTTTCTTTCTGCGTGGGATTGTTTTTAATAAACACACCACCTTTTGCATTGTATTTGTCTCTCCATGTCCAATCCGACTGATTTATGTGCTGCATTCTTCCACACTATTGCATCTACTACACATGTTTCTACCACTAAATCACCCCACAAGAGATGGAGAATGGCTTTTGTTGCTCTCTATTCCTACCGAGTTATGCTCAATTTATTATTTGACAAGAAAAAGCTTTTCTCTAGAAAATCCCGCAATCCATCTTACACTACTCTGAATATCCAAGCCTACGACTATGAAGATGACGATAAAAATGGCGAAGGATCATCGGGTTCTATCGACCAAAAAACTCTCACGAAGATCGTCAAGGAAAAGGACTTGAATTCTCTTCATAAATTCGGGGGAGTTGAAGGAATCACCACATCTTTGGAAACAGACGCAGAGAAAGGAATCTCCGGCGACCCCACCGATCTTCATCGGAGACGCAATGTGTTTGGTTCAAACACGTACAAAAAGCCACCTATAAAAGGGTTCTTTTTCTTTGCCTTTGAAGCTTTCAAAGAACGTATTATTCTCATCCTTTTGGGCTTTGCTACTCTCTCCCTTGCCTTTGGAATCAAGGAACATGGGTTGAAAGAAGGATGGTACGATGGCGGAAGTATATTTATCGCTGTCTTTTTAGTTGTGGCTGTCACTGGTGTTAGTAATTATCGGCAAGCGAGGCAATTTGATAAACTATCAAAGAATAGTGACGACATTGGAGTGGATGTCATACGAAATGGCCGGCGGCAACAGAGCTCAATCTTTGATATAGTAGTGGGTGATGTCGTATGCTTAAAGATCGGTGATCAAATTCCAGCCGACGGATTGTTCTTGAGTGGCCATTCCTTTCAGGTAATGTGAAATTAACAACCAATTACTCCATGAGCTTAAGCTGTTAGAGTTGGGATTTTTTATTTTATTTTGAATAATGCTGTTAGAGTTGGTGTTATTTATTCTCTTATACTTCATAATACACGTGGACTTTTAATATTAAGGTCCGTTTGGAAACACATAATATAGAAGTAAAAGGAAATGAATGAGAAATTATATGGTGCCAACCAGACAGAAGTACCGCCCTTGATATTTGATCCAATAGCAACACCTTACACAATGTGCTTCTGTTGGATCAAATATCAAGGGTGGTGCCTCTTGCACGAGCATGCTGGATCGAGCACCGTATAAAAGCTCCGAAATGAATATTTAATTCTCCTTTTTCTGCTTTCTTTTTTCCTTGATAGTAGACGAACATCAAACAGTACAAACCAGCTTGGTTTGCATTTGGAAAATTTAGAGTCGACGAGGACATTCATATGAATATTAAAGAACAGAACACGGAGGAACTTCCTCCGCAACTATCTAATTGCAAGGGGAAACAAGGGGTGTGGAAATATCAATTAAAAGAACATAACATGGAATTGATATTGTCACACCCCTTCCTATTACAGAGTTGCGGGAAACAAGGGGTGTGAAAATATCAATTAAAAGAACATAACATTAGAGAGTTGCCGAGGAAGATTCCCTGCAACGTTGCGGAGCCAAGTTCTGTTGAATATTAAATGGCTTCCCATTTTTACATGGTGCACAAGCGTCAAGACCGTGCGGGTGTACCGCCCTTGATATTTGATCCAACAGCAGCCCACTTCTTAAGAGGCTGATGTTAGATCAAACATCAACGTGGTACTTTTGACGTCCTATGCACACGGCACTTGATGCTCGCTTGCCATATAATTCCTCCCCATTTTTTTACTGACCATATTTTCTTGATTTGGGAAGAAAGACTGTTCGCATTTCGAAAATTTAGTAAAGTCAAATGAATAGTAAATGACTACCAAACAATGCTAGGAATGTAAATTGTGTCCTTTTATTTTGATTTTCCCTTCTTTTTTTTTTCTTGGAGCATCCAAATGAGTCATTAATAAATTGTTTAATTTTGAACCCTGGACTAATCTTTGAGACAATGCTCTGATACCATGTGAAACAACCAATTACTCCAAAAGCATAAGCTGTTATAGTTGGTGTCATTTAATCATTCATACTTCTACAGTTGGATGAATCGAGCATGACGGGTGAGAGTGATCATGTGATCGTCGATGCCGGACGGAATCCATTTATGTTCTCTGGTACCAAGGTGGCCGATGGGTATGCCCAAATGCTTGTCCTCTCTGTTGGAATGAACACTACGTGGTGCGAGATGATGAGCACAATAAGCTCTAATTCAGACGAGCAGACGCCATTACAAGCACGTCTTGATAAGCTCACTTCTTACATAGGAAAGGTTGGTTTAGCCGTCGCTTTTCTTGTTCTCACTGTGTTGCTGGTTCGATACTTCACGGGAAACACAGAAGATGAGAATGGTAATCGGGAGTTCACTGCAAAAAAGACGAAGATCAGCGATGTGATGAATTCGATGGCAAGTATTTTTACCGCGGCAGTTACTATTGTAGTTGTGGCAATTCCTGAAGGTTTGCCATTGGCAGTTACTCTCACTCTCGCTTATTCGATGAAGAGAATGATGGCTGATCAGGCCATGGTTAGGAAACTCTCTGCTTGTGAAACCATGGGCTCTGCAACCACCATTTGTACTGATAAAACTGGAACACTAACGATGAACAAGATGAAGGTGACTAAGTTTTGGCTCGGCGAAGAATTAATGGAGGAAAAGCCATCTCTAATTGGCCAAAATGTTCTTGAATTGATACACCAAGGAGTGGGTCTGAACACAACTGGTAGTGTTTATAGACCCAGTTCAGTGTCAGTGCCTGAGTTTTCTGGTAGCCCAACAGAGAAAGCGATTCTTTCTTGGGCTGTGTTGGAGTTAGGCATGGATATAGAGGATTTAAAGCGAGGTCCCACCATTTTACAAGTTGAAGCCTTCAATTCAGAGAAGAAAAGGAGTGGGGTTTTGATTAGGAAGAACGACGAGAAGATCACCCATGTGCATTGGAAAGGAGCCGCCGAGATGATAATGGCAATGTGTTCAAATTACTTTGAGATTGACGGGTCTTTGAAAGGATTGGATAATCAGAAAAGGAATAAATTTGAGCAAATCATTGAAGGTATGGCAGCGCAGAGTCTCCGATGTATTGCTTTTGCTCATAAGAAAATCATAGAAGAAGAAAAAATTGAGGATGAAGATGAAGTAAAGCTCAATGAACTACCAGAAAATGGCTTGACATTATTAGGACTGGTGGGCTTGAAGGACCCATGTCGGCCGGGGGTGAGAGAAGCTGTGGAGGCTTGTAGAAATGCTGGAGTTAGCGTCAAAATGATAACTGGAGATAACATATTCACGGCGAGAGCCATAGCCGTTGAATGTGGAATACTCAACCAAGATCAAGATTTAAATGGAGTAGTGGTGGAAGGACAAGAATTTCGAAACTACTCTGCGAAAAAGAGGATGGAAATGGTAGATAAGATATGCGTGATGGCGAGGTCCTCCCCCTTTGACAAGCTTCTCATGGTACGATGCCTGAAACAAAAAGGGGAAGTAGTTGCAGTCACTGGAGATGGCACAAATGATGCCCCGGCATTGAAAGAAGCCGACATTGGGCTTTCAATGGGAATTCAGGGCACCGAAGTGGCGAAAGAGAGCTCAGACATTGTCATATTGGATGACAATTTCGCTTCAGTTATCACAATTTTAAGGTGGGGGAGGTGTGTTTTTAACAACATTCAAAAGTTTATCCAGTTCCAACTAACAGTCAATGTTGCAGCTCTGGTCATAAACTTCATAGCAGCCATTTTTTCGGGCAAAGTTCCTCTAACAGCAGTCCAACTTTTATGGGTGAACCTGATTATGGACACATTAGGAGCTCTGGCTCTAGCAACTGAGAGACCCACAAAAGATCTAATGGAGAAGAAACCAGTTGGTCGAACAGAACCACTTATAACCAGTATCATGTGGAGGAACCTTATAGCCCAAGCTCTCTATCAAATTGCAGTTCTATTGATTCTACAATTCAAGGGAGGATCCATCTTTAATGTGGACGAAGGGGTTAAGAACACGCTGATCTTCAACACATTTGTTCTTTGCCAAATTTTCAATGAGTTCAATGCGAGGAAGCTTGAGAAGAGGAATGTGTTTAAAGGGATTCATAGGAACAGATTGTTTATTGGAATTATAGGGGTTACCCTGGTTTTGCAGGTGGTAATGGTGGAGTTCTTGAAGAGGATTGCTGATACAGAGAGGTTGAGTTGGGGACAGTGGGGTGCTTGTATCGGATTTGCAGCAGTTTCATGGCCAATTGGTTGGATTGTCAAGTGCATTCCAATCTCTGATAGACCGTTGTCTGGACTTCTGAAGCGTGTCAGATGCTCAAAATTCTAGAGAAAAGGGGGATTCATTCCATTCTTATTTAGTTCTTTTATAGCTTTGTATTTCATTATTCGCTACAAGTCCTATAGTAAGGGCTTTTTTTTCAGCTGCTCTATTTTGTCAATGTACTTACTAACTAGATATTAATGGATTATTTGATAAAAGATGACCTTCTATGTTTATTATTTTTTTGAAAATTGACAGTTTCATTGATACTATGAAGATTACATTGGGGACCAGGGGTCCCTACTTTCATTACATAGAATCAATCAAGGATGGCTAGGAGCATGCTCTTAAACCAGTAAAAAGCCAAAAAATGATCTTTTGGGTCACCTACTACAATGAGTTCTACACTTCCATGCGCTGCTACCCTGCCAAATACCTATTTCACTTCCCTTTCAAATTCTTCATCTACTACCGCAGCTGAAAATACCTTCACCATTCCCCCTTCCTTTCCGTTATATTGCACAATGGTCTCATTTGAAAGTGCCATATTTGTGGACCCCATCAAATCATAGATGTGACCTAATCCTACACCTAATCCTAGAGCCCACCATTGTTCACCCTAATCCTACCCTTCTAGCCCCAAAGTTGCACCTCGATCAAACCCCATCTTTACCCTCCACATCCAACCTCTTCATTTTTTTCCCCGAATCCGGCCACCCTTTTCACACTCCTACCACGTCCACCACTTCCAACAACTCATCAGCCCACTTTCTCCATCCACCCAACCCAGATCCGATCATTTCCCCAATAAATCTGGCCCACTCGGACCCAGATCCAGCTATTTCGCACCTCCAGCCACCATTGATGCATCCTTGCGAGGTCTGCCCAACTCTGGGCATCATCCGGCCACTAACACCTCCCTTGCCCATCAAGGGAGAGAAAGTGAAAGATCAAAACATAGGCAAGATAGATCTAAGAGAAAGACAGACATGAGATGAAGAAAGAGGGGGGGGGGGGGGGGGGGGGGGGGGGCGTAGAAAAAGCAGAAAGAGAGAGAATAGGAAGAGATCAAAAAAGTGAAAGAAAAGAAGATAGGAGAGAAAGGGATATCAGGAAAGGAGAGAGGGAGATCGATCGAAGAGAGAAAGATCAGTGAGAGATGGGGAAGAAAAAGAAGATAGAGGGAGAGAGAGAGAGAGAGACGAAATAGGGAAGAGAGAGACAGGAGAGAGAGAGAGACGAAAAAGGGGAGAGAGATAGAGGCGGGAGAGAGACGAGATAGGGAAGAGAGAGAGACGGGAGAGAGAGAGAGACGAAATAGGGAAGAGAGAGAGAGAGAGACGGGAGAGAGAGAGCCGAAATAGGAGAGAGAGAGAGAGACGAAATAGGGAAGAAAACGCTTCCCCTCCCTAGGGTTTCCATCGACCTAGGGAGGGAGCTCCAAAATCGCCTTGCCTTCTTTTTCTCAGAGACAGTTCCCCGAGAAAATCATGACCTTCTATGTTTATGTAAATCAGGGATTCTCCAATCTAATGTTGTATATAATTTATGTCGATTCTTAGGATTAGATTATATTCCATCTAATGCTGCCATATGTATTTGTGTTTGTGTGTGTGTGTGTGTGTGTTGAGGGGGGGGGGGGGGGGGTGTTCGATATATTCTCCCCTCTTTTTAATTGACAACTCCCTTTTCTTCTTTGAGTGATTGGATTGCCAACTCTTGCACTGCATTTTTGTAGTTGATCATTTTTTTCTTTCTGTTTCTTAGATTGCATTCTTTTAAAATTCAGATCCAACACATATTTAGCTAAATTTCTGGACTTCTGTTCTAGTCGTCCATTCTTTGAATGTTTATTGTCTTCTCTATTTCCTTTGATTTCCTTCACTAGCTCTTTCTACCACAAAGAGAATGAAAAATATTAGGCCTACCTTATATCCCAAGTATTTGTTTCCCTTTTAATCTAAATTAATGCCAGGTTGATCTTCATCTTTCTACCATTATGTCACTTGCTCTTTTTCACTTGTAGATTTTTTTTTTTTAAAATTGACAATTTCATTGATGCTATGAAGATTACAATGGGGACCAGGGGTTCCCTTGCATTACATAGAATCAATTAAGGGTGGCCAAGAGCATACTCCTTGGCCAATAAAATCAAACAGAATCTTCTGTGTCCCTGTTGTAGATAGATAAATACTTCCATGCACTCCCACCATGCCAAATCACTGTATCACTTCCCTTTTGAAATCTTCATCTACTACCGCATCCAAAAAAAACCTTCACCAAACTGCATCCTTTCCTTTACATTACCCAATGTCTGAGGCATCCATCAAAACAGGCTTGCCCTCACCATCTAGATAGTCAATCAGTTTGTATCTTTGGATGACAAACCTAAAATGCGCACTCCCCTCGCCATAATCATGAAGGATCAAGAAACCCAGCATGATTATGAGAAATTCCTCTAAAGTCCCGATCAATAAGCAGAATGTTTCTGTTAATAATACTTTCTTCCACCAACCGGATACCCACCACCCTAAAGCCCTACACAGGCTAAGCCATGTGAGATTCCTAGCTCGAGACTCAAAGATGAAATCTTTCCTTTACTGCCGAAGGCATTCTCCCAACAATGCCATCTCTTCATAAACAGTCATCTTTCTCAACTACTACATGACATTCTCTAGCACCAAAAAACCCCAAGGGTAAGCCAAAACTTCGATCACTCCAAGGCTTCATGACTAAAGAACAAAAAAGAGGCCCCTTCGACCCAAAGGCTACTAACTTCTAACTGGAAAAACTAGTAATAATAATTCAGCCCGAAGCAAAACTTACCCTGGGCGACCGGGAATAAACTTTGAGGAGTTTTGAGAGTCTACTATTTTTCTTTCTTGACCCTATCAAAGATGCATCCAAAAGATTCTCAACAATACGAGCGAGGAGGTTATTTCCTGATCTTGCCACCCTAGCATTAAGATTTAGGCGATGATTAAAGCCGTCGGAGGCTCGGGAAACGAAGGTGTTCCTTACTTTTGGAGGAAGGGCACCTTTATTTCTATCCTTATTGGGAAGGTCCGACCAAGCAACTTTCCTTCTAGGGGCAATAGAATCAAAAGGCTTACTCTTCTCGAGTCCCACCAGGGGCAGACAAGACTGACCAACGCTCCTAACTGCAGGCCACTTCACACCTTTCTCGAGCTCTTTCTCAATGCCATCCTTGGATTTGAAATTTGAATTACACAGGGTAACTAACGGCTCATCAGGAGACCGATCCTCAATCGGCAGGGAACCCCCAATCGGCGGTATAATGCCCATACCGGCACATCCCAAGGAACTAGAGTAATCAGAAACACCACTTTTATTATTGTGTTTTTTCTGGAAATCAATCCCAATGGAGTAAACCTTATCAAGGATTCTAATTCTAACACAAGAACCATGGAAAACCCACCGGGGGGCCAAAATTTTGGCAAAGACAAAACTCATACAATGGTGGTGGTTGCCTTCCATTTTGGTTTCCAATGCTTTACCAAATAGATTCTTCCACCGTTGAAACAACCTATGCATGCAAAGGGATGCCATAAAAATTAACCCCAAGAGCTTCCTCACCTTGAAGGAAGTCCCTATTCCATGGTGAGAGAGAAACCAAATGGTTACCTAGGGCTTCAGATCCCAATACTAGAATCTTTGATGCCTGGACTTCAGATTCAAACAAAAAGAGGATCTCGTCTTCTGCCAAGATACAAGGGCAATGTAAGGATGGAAGATCCCAAACTTTTTGTGCCCAAAGCCAGAGGTCCTCCAGAGACATGTAACTATCTTTCTTTTTTTCCTATAAGACAAGCTTTTAGGGTGTCCATACGTGTAAGCACTTCCTTGCCGGAAATGGAAAGAGCTGGGCTCCCCTTACCCTCAAGAAATTGGATTTTACCCGAATCAAGCCATCGACCGTCCACCTCACAGTTAGCCTCCATGCCAGGCTCTGAGCTAACACGGGCAACCCATTTTGAGGGGTTTTCAGACCGTTGACACCAACGACACTTATCCCGCCACCTGAAAGTAAAATATTTACAGGGGGAACAAAACCAACCACCAGGACTATTCCTTAGTTTAATATTCCTATTGGAACTCTTCCCCTCCCCGGATACAGAGGAAGGTTTCGGTTCTGCTTTAACTCGCGAACACCTTCTACATTTGTGCCTCCATCTAAAATTGTGGTAGGAGCAGTAGTAGCACTGCCAATCCTCCGACCACCCTCCATCTCCTCCTCCAATAATCTTCCCTGCTAAGTTAAACCAAATGGTTACCTAGGGCTTCAAACCCCCAACTCACGAGCACCTTTTATCTAGGAATTTGATCTAGGGTTTGGTGGTAGAAACGAGGGAAATGGGTTAGATCTAGGGTTTCTAGGTTAAGGTAGAAGGGGAGAATGTGGAGAAGAGGTGGAAATGGCCCGTGGTGGTCGGAGCTCCGGCAAGGTCTCGGTTAGATCTCGGGTTTTTGGGTGAAGATAGAAGGGGAGAAAATGAAATAGAGGTGGAAATGGCTCGTGGTGGTCAGAGCTCTGGCGAGATCTCAGAGAAGATCTATAAACCGAACCAAAGAGTTTTACAAGTTCATTTCTCGCAATCAGGTCGACGAATCTCCATTTACTTTCTTACCAGTTTTCCTTTCAATAAATGCACAACCACTTGCCCCGAATACAGAGATATCTTAAAAAGATTTCAGATGGTGAACCTGAATCTGTTGGTGAAATTGCTGAGAAAATCTGGATTTCAATGAAGAACAGGTAGAAGGGGCTCTTTTCAGTAAGGCTGAGCTCATTTGTAGATATTTTGAAAACATAACGAATCTGTTTGCCCACATTTTCCCAAGTCACTGTTGAGAATTGGAGAAATGAGATAACAGTGATGCACTTTATCAGCATACATGGGAGCTGTTGAGGACACCATGTGTAGTTCAACTTTATACAACTAAAATTTAGTAATGTTAAGAACATGATTCAAATCTTAAATTTACTGATAGCAATCTTTCATATACAATTAAAAAACAATCTTTTATATATGACTCCGTCTGAAAAACTTGGCAATTTGGCAATTTGGTAAAGTTGCTTGGCAACTTGTTAGTTATTCCATTTGAGAATATACATGCATTTGATAATGATTCTTTGTGTTTTACTCTCCCAAATATTGATTTGGGATCTCTGTGGGGAACTGGTAGTTAGGAAACAACCTAGCAACCACCATCTTTTTATCATTTTTCTTTGAGTTCGGTTGCATAACTTCATCACATGTTGCAGTTTAATGACAGTCAAACCACTATTCTTCCAAAACCAGCCATGGTTGAAACCTAATCTCAATTTAACAACCATTGCTTCATCGTTTTCTTCTATTTTCGTTGTTTCGAGAATAAAGGACGCAATGGAGAGAGGTGTTCACAACAACCAAGAAATCTCGAAAAAAGCCTCCCAAAATGAATCTCATGGGATTATTTTATGTTGTTCTCATGAAGCCCTTCTGAAAAAAATTTAAAATTTAAACAGAAGGGAAGACAGTCTAGAAGTATTTACTAACATTTCAAAGCAAGATAATACTATACAAATGAAGCACTTACAAAATTTCAAATAATGTTGTACAATAATTTTCACGTACACCCTAACTTTTCAAGTGATGCATTATAATACAGTCTCATACATTGCAACATGGGTTACACATGATCTCCAATCATTAGTCTAAACAGCTCTGGTTTGTAGGCAACATAACCTAATCCACCAAAAAACTCTAGAATCCAGAGTCTCTATTCTTTATCAGGGAGAAGTTCTAAGGTCTACCTTGCTTACTTATCTGGGTCTCCTTTGGAAGATCCCACAGGAACCATGCTTGCAGAATCGTGATTACTACCGCTTAAAACATCCATCCCCTGCACCTCAAAGTTACAAGCATGGATGATAAACAACAAAGTTCTCTTGGTAAATGATTAGAAAGACTTCAGCCTTCTAAACGAGAATTAAGACGAATAGCAAAGATAATTTCAAAGATCTGCGAAAACCAGAGAGACATGGTAACATCATACCTCGTTATTTGAAGCCTGCCCATGAATCTTTTGCGGCCTGGTGTTGAGATCAATCATAATAGACTCCATCCTTCCTTGGTCATGGTTGTTAACATCTAGAGAAACTCTATGATTTTGAAGCTTATCTTTTGCTGTCAGTTTAGGTAGCTGGTTCTGTTCTCTCCTTAATTCAACTTGGTCGGTAGGTTGCAAAGTCATGTCATCAATGGGGCCGGGTTTATCCCCTGGAAACTATATAAAAACCAAATGGGTGTTAATTTTGTGAGCCCTTTGAGGGGCAAAGATCTGACCAAGTTTTAAATGATACAGAGTTACTAACCTCAACCCTCTGCCTAAACAGGAGATATCTTCCATGGGTTCTTTTACCTCCCACGTGTACAATCATATCACATTGCAAGCAGAGGGAAGTTCCGTCTATCTCACAATAAAAGAAAGCTATATGCAGTTTCCAAGGATAAAGAATAAGAGTTAAAATACATTTTTCAGTAAATAAAACCATCAAACTTGTCACAAAAGATAACTGCATACCAGGTGCACTTTCACATATGTCACAACGAGGAACATCACTGGGGTCCGCAAGTCCTACTCGCACATGTCGGCTGGCAAGCTTGTTACACATGTGGACCTGCCATTCCAAATTGCAGAGCTTATTGACTCATGCAAAGATGCAGAATAAGGTATAAATGGAAGACCGAAAAAGAATTTACAGTACAACCAATATGGAAAAGATATGAATCTTCCGAAGAGCATATTATAAGACATTTCTTCATGCATGTTGTCAACTTCAACCACCTAGCGGATGGTTGAAGTTGAACTTCGACAGGAGATCAGTTGGAAACCCCGGAAGGGCGGGGATTGGCAGAGTAATGCGGGATTCAAACGAAAGGGTAATAATATCTTTACTCTGGACCGATAGGTATTTGCGACGCCAATGAAGCCGAAATTAGGGCACTATTGCTTGGACTCCGGTGGTTCGCAGAGAACAAAAGCGCCCCATTAATCATCGAGGGCGACTCAGCAAATGCCATCAGTTGGGCATCAAACCGTGCAAAAGGGCCTGGCAAATCAGGCACCTCATATCGGAGATCAGGGATCTAGTAGAAAATATTAAGCCTCAATTGAACATCGTAGGAGATCAGCAAATGAACTGGCTGATCAGCTCGCCAAGGATGGTGTCCTTAGAGAGTCCGTCTTCATCGATATGATGCCAACCTGCGGGGTCAATGGAATGTAACTTTATTGTTCACTGTATGTCTTTTGGACTTTTCTAATCATGGGACTTGGGGACACCTTGTCCCCAATGTATGATTTTTTATATCAATGAAGTCATCTTTCAAAAAGAAAAAAAACATTGTTTTTCTCGACAAAGCTGTCCTTACAACTCACATTTTGGAGAACACCCTTTGATATGAGAGAAACGAAAACAAGCAACAGATTTCGATGAAACAGCAGCTTCACAATCAAACTTTCCTATTTTTTATTTGGTCTCTTTGGAGTTAATTGGGTTCTCCCCAGTCACGTCGTTGACCATTCCAAGTCGTGGGTATATGCCCCTTGGCAATACATAGGTCAGATTCTTTGGATCCTTGTTATCATTCTTTGACTGGTTTGGAAGAAAAGGAACATCAGAGTTTTCAAAGGTATTTAAAAATAATTGAGCAGCATGAAGACACAAATTTTCTCCATGGTTGCTCAATAGGCATCAAACATTCCTACCTTTAGGCTGTGTTTGGTTGCCAAGGAGAGTAGTGGAAGAAGTAGTCAAAAGGGAGGTGACAGGCATGGAAGATGTGTAGAGTTGTCTCTAGAGAAGAACAGGGGAAAAGTGGTAGTGTGTTTGGTGGGCCTCAAACTATGTGGAAAATATAGGGGTGTCATTACCAAAATAAATACTAGAAGAGAGAGAAAGGGAAGAGAGAGAGAAAAATGTAATGATTACACAAGATAAGACATTCTATTCTTCTCCTTTCTAATATCCACCAAAATAGAGTTTTTCCATTGGAAGATTAGTAGAGGGGACAAGTCCGCCACGTAGGCGCCACCTAGGAAAAAAGCTAATAATGATGTCCCCTCCATGTCTTGGAGTCAAATGGAATTTGAGCTCAAATTTGGCAACCAAACAACATCTTGCATTTCATATTCCGGGAAATGCCGAGCCGTCTTCCACGTTTTTTGCAACCAAACAGGGCCTTAGAGAAATCTCTTTTGATCTCTTTCCATGGATTCTGGGAGCAAATACATTGAGGGTCCACGACCCAAGTGTGAACCATCTCCTCTTGGGAAGTTGAAGTTGAACTTTGATGGATTGAGTCTTAGTAACCCCAGCCAAGCTGGCATCAGAGAACTTCTGGAGACTATGTTGTAGGCACTTTTGAGACAGATCGGGGTAGAGGATTATAATGAGATGGAGGTTTGGGCACTTTTCATGGTATTAGGATGTTGGTTTAGTCTTAGTTGGGTTAGATTATCATTGAGGGTGATTCCCTAAGGCCCTGTTTGTTTGAGATTATGACAACTGATTGTGAGTCCTGTTAAAGTATAAAAGATAAATAACTCCTTTCCAACACCTTAAGTTTTTGGAGAAGTTGGTAAGTTAACATGGTATCAGAGCCAAAGGTCTCGAATTCAAACCTCCTAGATAGCAAAAATCCACATGCGATGGTCAGCCCAAAGTGGGACCACATGTGCCACGTGTTTGCCAAGTGGGCCACATGTGCGGGGGAGTGTTAAAGTATAAAAGATAAATAACGCCTTTCTCCAACAGCTTAAGTTTTTGGAGAAGTTGGTAAGTTAACAAGTCCAAAACCAATTATTGGACACAAAATTAAACGTAAATTTGAACCTAATAATTGATTTTGGACTCACAATCGGTTGGCATAATCTTAAACGAACACGAAAAAGATAAGAGGGAGAATGGTTGATTCGAGGCAACTAGACCTTAAATGTGGTCAGAGAGACGATGTCAGATACCCATGGAGATCCTCAGAGGCTATAGAGGAGACCCATGACGTGTTGGAGGGACACAACATAGAGCTTTAACATGTTTGCAGGAGGTAAGGCAATTTTGACGTGAATATGATTGCTTGTACTCAATGTCAAATTTTCAGTGAAGACCCCTACAGCCTCGACAGGAATTTAAATGACCATTAGGGATGTCTTCAGAAGCCGCCAGACTCTCCCTCTGGCGGCTCCTGTCTCTGGCTTTCCGTCAGACTCTCTCATATGCTCGTGCGGCCTTAATCTTGACCATTAAGCAGGGCATTTTTAAAATTTTATTGAGTCTGGTTATCATGCGTTTTAATCCCAGGGGATTTTTAATATTTGTTGCCGGTGGTCTTTAAGCTTGTTTGGGCAAGGAGATAATCTGGTCAGACCCCATTGGGAAGCATTAAGGATAGGTATCGGGATACCAAAGTGAGAAGATTGGAATTTGGGGCCAGAAAAGTCCCTGGCCGCAGAGCTACTGAGTTTAATCGAAGTGTGCTTTCGAATGGCAGTGATTGGATGTGTTCGAAGTGCTAGTATAAAAACTTTGGCTCACGCAATGTCTGTAGGAAATGCTCAGGACCTAAGAATAAGCTCGCTCCAGTTTGGAGACCTAAAGATGGTCCCCCTTAGGTCTCTGTTCAAGATGACCTCCCGGCTCTTGATATTCCAGTCAGCCTGGTGGAGGAAAGGAAAAAGAACCTTAAGAGTTGCCTCATTGGGAGCTTGAAGTCTGGATCCTGGCTGTTGGAAGATGTTTGGGAGTGGGCTAGAAGATGTTGGGGTCTATCTGATCTGCAAAAGCCTTATTCCATCAACTCAGTGGACATCTTTTCTGCTTTGAGTCGGAATCCCAGGCCACTTCCATTCTTAGGCATGGAGGTGATGCCCTGGGGGGACACCTCTCTTCTCTTCAACTTTGGTTCCCAGCATATAACACGGGTTCTAGAACCATAAGGATCAGATTCTATGACATCCCCCTTCATGCTTGGTCCACGTCTACTGTGGAGATCCTTGGTCAACACCTGGGCCGGGTGATCCAGACCTAGCTTTTTGGCAACCATGACCATTGTATGACTTTTGCCTCGGCTCTAGTCTCTTATTATATAAATACATAAGTGAGGGGAGATGCTCTAACTCACTTATGATATCAGAGCCTTAGGGTTTCTGATCCTCTCTTCACCATTAACCTCAACCTCTATCTTCTCCATCCCTAACCCTAACCCTAACCCCAACTCCCCTCTCGCCTCCCACTTTCTCTCCCTCCCCTCCCCTCGCCTCCCCCCCCCCCTTCCTTTCCCTTCCCGTCTCCTCCTCCTCCCACTGCCCCTCTTCCCTTTCCCCTAACCCCTCCATTCCTTGCTACAGTACCCGCTACAGTACCGCTACAATAAATCGTTACAGTACCAAAAAAAAAAAAAAACCATTTCTATATCATAGAAATCTCACCACCCACCCCCCCCGCGTGAAATTCCCCTCTACCCAACCGCACTCTCACACCATTCCTCTCTACGCCACCCCACCAACTGTGAATTCCCTAACCCCCCTTTTTTGTTGACCTAGATTTATCCTCTTTCTTTCCCCTCTCTTCTCCCATGGCTTAAACTCCTAAGCTATTCTCTTTCTTCTTATTTTCTGCGGCTCTTACTCATTTCTCTCTATCACATTTCTTCTTCATGACATCAAGGGTTTCTCTCATGCCCTATTTCTCATTAGTCCCCCTCAGGAGCCGCCATCTCCTTTATTGACTTCTCTCTTGTTATTTCCTCCCGGAATATTCCTTTTTCGTCTGTCAATTTCCTACCTTCGCCTATTTACTTATGGATAGCCCAATCATTGAGGATCCCACTCACATACAGCCCTCTGGGACTACTATTTCTTCGACTCGCCCATCATCATCTTCATCCTACATCTCCTCGCCTTCTTCGATGGATGGCTCACATGCTACTGCTGCCCACGGTGTAGGTGATCGTGCTACACATGGTGGAGGCACCTTTGGCCGTGGCCGCGGTCGGTCGTGCTGGCGGCCGTGATATTCCTGCAGGCCGTGGCGGCCGCCCACGCCCATATTGCTCGCACTGTCGTCGTGATGGCCATTATATGGAGATTTGCTATGTACTACACCCTGAGCTCCATCCTTCCTCAGAGACTCGTTTTGGCCGTACCGCACATCTTGCTGCACCGGATGCTTCCGAGACCTCATCTGCTTCCGTTCCACTCAGTACTGGCCCACAGGGTGATGGGGTCCTTATGTCTCGTGCCGACTTTGATGAGTTACAGCGTCTCAGGTCTACCAACCACCCACAGACTGTGACTTTTGCTCAGCCAGGTAGCTCCCCTGCATCCTTTCTTACTAGCTTCAACTGCTGGATCATTGATTCTGGAGCCTCCAACCACATGGCAAGTACTTCTTCTTCCCTGAGTTCATTTCGTCCCCTGGTTAATCAGTCCATCACACTTGCTGATGGGAGTTCCACTCCTATCTCTGGTATTGGTGATACTTCTCCTCGTCTTGGTCTCACATTATCCTCTGTTCTCTGTGTGCCAAAGTCCCCTTTTAGTTTGCTCTTAGTTAGTCAGATTACTAAAAATCTCAACTGTTGTGTCTCATTTTATCCTTCTTATTGCTTATTTCAGGATCTCTTGACTGGGAGGACGATTGACTTGGGCCATGAGATTGATGGGTTGTACCGTCTAGACTGTAGCCCTCCTCGTACGATTTTACACAGCTCCAACGACGCATATCAGTGGCACTGCCGCCTTGGACATCCCAGCCTTGATCACTTAATGCGGACATCTATTATTCCTTCTTCTGTTGAGCATTTTTCGTGCGAGGACTGTGAATTTGGGAAACATCATAGGGTGTCATTCCCGTCTAGGCCTGTTAGTCGGGCCTCGCACCCTTTTGATTTAGTGCATTCCGATGTATGGGGTCCCTCGCAGACACCCTCTGTGTTTGGGCATCGTTATTTTTTCGTTTTTATTGATGATTATTCACGTATGTGTTGGCTTTATTTATTGAAAGATCGTTCAGAAGTGTTCTCTGTTTTTCGTACTTTTCATTCAGAAGTCACTAATCAATTTAATTGCACTCTTAAATGTCTTCACACTATAATGCTAAGGAATACTTCTCGAAATCAAATGGTTTTGAGGAATTCCTTTCCACTCGTGGTATCCTGCACCAATCTTCATGTGCTTACACATCTCAACAGAATGGTATTGCCGAACGAAAATGCGATCATTATTGGATGGAACACGCACTCTTCTATTCCATATGCGAGTTCCCAAGTCGTATTGGGGTGATGCAGTTCTGACTGCTAACTATCTGGCCAATAGACTTCCTTCTTCTGTTTTAGGCGGGTCTTCCCCTTTCTCCATTTTACGTCCTCATCATGACACATTTCCTCTCCCTCCTCGAGTATTCGAAGGTGTCTGTTTTGTCCATAACCTTGGGCCTGGCTTGGATAAATTAGATCCTAGATCTGAACGATGCCTTTTCCTAGGTTACTCACGAACCCAGAAGGGTTATCGTTGTTATAGCCCTCGGTTATGTCGTTCCTATGTCTCGGCAGATGTCACCTTCTTCGAGGCTAAGTCCTTCTTTCAGAGCCCTCCAGCTACGATGCTTCTCCCCCATCCTTCAGATCTACCTTTACCGGTTCCTGTTCTTCTTGACCCGATGGACCGTCCCTCTTCCTCGTCTTTATCACCTTCACCTACTGTGTCTCCTGTTCCCGAGACCTCTATTCCATTACAAGTACCTCCTCGGCCCCCAGCTCCAGTTGTTCAGAAGACCTATCAGCGACGTCATAACAAGGCCACTCATCCATCTCCGGCAGCGCCATCGTCAGCCCATCAGGAGCTCCTTCCTTCCACGTCTGAGGTACCTATCGACTCTCCTATTGCATCCCGCACTCGTTCTCACAGTACAACTCATCCTATTTCTTCTATTCTTTCATATGATGCTCTCACGCCTCCTTTCCACGGTTTTGTGTCTTCTCTCTCTTCTGTTTCTTTGCCAGAGTCCTTGGCTGTAGCACTTGATCACCCGGGGTGGCTCTCTGCTATGGACCTTGAGATGGCTGCCCTTCAGGCCAATCAAACATGGGATCTCGTTCCTCTACCTCCTGGTGCACGCTCTGTTAGATGTCGTTGGGTATATACGGTCAAATATTTGCCAGATGGGTCTGTTGAGCGCCTTAAGGCACGCTTGGTTGCCAAATGGTACACTCAGACGTTTGGGGTGGACTATTGTGAGACTTTTTCTCCTGTAGCGAAGATTCCATCAGTGCGTGTTCTCATCTCTCTTGTTGTCAATCACAAATGGCCTCCACATCAGTTGGATGTCAAAAATGCATTTCTCCATGGTGAGCTCACAGAGGAAGTTTACATGGAGCAACCTCCTGGGTATGTTGCTTAAGGGGAGATGTCAGCCTCTGTGTGTAGATTGAAGAAATCCATTTATGGTCTCAAGCAGTCTCCTAGAGTGTGGTTTGGACGGTTCAGTGATGTCATTATGCGCTTTGACATAAAGCAGTGTGCAGTTGATCACTCTGTCTTCAGCTGTCAATCTAAAGTTGGGTGTGTTCTCTTGATAGTTTATGTCGATGGCATCATCATCACTGGCAGCGATACAATTGGGATCCAAAATTTGAAGACATTCTTGCAAAATGAGTTATCTACCAAAGATTTGGGTTGTCTCAGATACTTCTTAGGTATTGAAGTTGCATATTCGACAAAGGGAATTTATCTCTCACAGAGGAAATATGTCTTAGACTTGAGGAGGCAGGTTTTCTTGGAGTGAAACCGGCTTCCATTCCCATGGATCCAAATGTGAGGTTACTACCTGAAGAAGGGGATCTGGCAGATGACCCAGGCAGATACAGGAGGATGGTTGGTAAACTTATCTACCTTACTGTCACACGCCCAGATATCTCCTTCGTTGTTGGTGTTGTCAGCAAATATATGAGTTCCCCTCGTACTTCACATTGGGCAGCAATTCTTCAAATTCTTCGTTACTTGAAGAGTGCTCCAGGTAGAGGGTTGTTCTTCAAGAAACATGGACATCATAAAATTGAAGGTTACATAGATGCAGATTGAGCAGGGTCTCCAGCTGATAGGAGATCTACCATAGGTTACTGCACATTTGTAGGAGGTAACCTTGTGTCATGGCGGAGTAAGAAACTGGATGTTATCTCCAAATCTAGTGCAGAGGCAGAATATAGAGCTATGGCACACACAGGTGGAGAGCTCATTTGGTTACGCTCTCTCTTGTCAGAAATTGGCTTCTCCCCATTATCTCATTCTCAATTATATTGTGACAACAAGGCTGCGATTCACATTGCCACAAATCCAGTTTTTCATGAGAGAACTAAACATATCGAAGTTGATTGTCACTTCATCCGCCATCGGATTCAAAAGGGTGAAATATGCACCGTATTTACTAGATCGGTTGACCAATTAGCGGATATGTTTACCAAACAGTTGAACAAAGCCAAATTAAGTGATAATTGTAACAAGCTAGGAATGTTTGACATATACATTCCAGCTTGAGGGGGAGTGTTGGTGTGTGTATATGCCTATGGGCATATTGGTCTTTTGTACATCTCTTATTATATAAATACAAAGAGAGGGGGAGATGCTCTAACTCACTTCTTCTCCTCTCAATCTCTTATAACATGGTATCAGAGCCTTAGGGTTTCTGATCCTCTCTTCTCCATCAACCTCAACCTCCATCTTCTCCATCCCTAACCCTAACACCCCTCTCGCCTCTCACTCTCTCTCCCTCCCCTCGCCTCCTATCCCCGCCTCTTCCTTTCACTTCCCTTCTCCTCCTCCTCCCACTGCCCCTCTTCCCTTTCCCCTAGCCTCTCCATTCCCTGCTACAGTAACCCGCTACAGTAACCGCTACAGTATCGCTATGCAGGCCTCCGAGTCAAGAGATCCTGAAATAAGCAATAAGAAGGATAAAATGAGACAGAGCAGTTGAGATTTAGTACCGCTATGCAGGCCTCCTCCTAGATAACTCGGCTTCTTTTGAGGACCTCGGTATTCAGGCCTCCGACAAGGAGTCGCCGACGATGCTTGTCCCACCGAACAAGGTGGCAGATGTTAATCCCGAGGGTAGTGTCAGTGGCAGGGAGCCGTTGGTGGGTCCCTCTTTGAATTTTGAATTGCCCAACTCCTTGCCTACTCCAGCAGACAACAATTCGTCTAGATTGTTAGATAGCAGAATCGCTGTTGTGAGTGGGAAGTGGGGTCAGCCTGGAGAAGGGATGATGCTGAAATCATTACATGTAGCAGTACATGACGAGAAAGGTAAGGCTCTTCGAAAAGATATTGCTAAAGTTGTACACTGAAGTCGGCAAAGGAGAAAAAGGCCTTAAAAATAAAAAAACAGATTTTATACGGAGATTAGAAGTACTAAGAAGAAGAGTTTACTTATTGGGAAAGGTAATATACCGCGTAGAGGTACTAATCCGGAGGCACGGTTGCTAGCTACACAAGGTGGCCTTTCTGTTTTTAAAAGGAAACTCATATGCATTTTTAGGAAAGAGAATTACAGGAAGAGAAAACTCGTATCCGACTCACAACAGCTTCTTCGAGATTTCGACAACTTTACCGATCCAGCTATGACAGGGAAGGAAGTGAACCAATTTAGCAACACTTCGAATGTCCAAGACTTTACATTCGAAGCTGGAGATTTAGACCTTCTGAAAGACCTGAGTTATAATGAAAAGCTGGCGAGGAAGGAATCACCACGCACTCCATGTGAGGTTTCCTTGAGCCTGCTAAAAAAGCGATGGGCTTAGTTAAGGAATGCTTCCAGCGGCAGTAAAGGTAATGGCCATAGTTCTTCCGAGAAGACAAATGACAAGGAACCGCATGTGCCCCTCCTCAAACTCCCTATCTTTAGTAAAATCTTAGAGAAGGAAAGGCGCTCCTGTAGAAGTCTCTAGGAGGAAAAAAGGGCGGTAATTAGGAACCCGGAGAAAATGCGAGCTGGCCCGGTTGATGAGCCCATTGTTTCTCGAGACACGTTAGGGTTGGAAGTAAGCCAGCTGGTCGAGGAGGGTCTAGCGCCTAGCATGGATACTAAAGATAGGGGTAAAATGATGGTAGATAGTTCAGGAGAAACTGAGAGTCGAGGGTTGTTCTCGGAAGAGTTTGATGATCTGTTAACAATGGGGGACGTCTTTGGGATTGGATATGAGGAGGACTTGGGGGCGACTAAAGATATGTTCTATGGCGGCAGAGACTTGGAAGAAAAAAAGGAAAGAGAAAAAGAGGTTGAAAAGAAGGCTGGGGAAGGGTTTTTTGATAAGCAATGAGCTCCCTCTCCATTTTAGATCTTTCACAATCACTTGGTGTGAGTTCAGGATGTTAGAATTTTCATTTGCTCAAGAGAATCTGCTCCTGGGCCTTGGCACAGCTGTTTGAGAAGAGTTCTTCTAAGTTACCTGGTAGATTTGTTAGATGTGTATATACGGGGAAATTGGGGAGGACAGTTATAGTTTTTTATTATAGAGAGATGAGTGTCATGGTTACATAGCAAAGAGAACGTATTCTATCTATATCCAGAGGAACTACAACTTCAAAGGTTTTGGCTTGAGAGATTATGTCTTTCGTTTAAACTAGACTTAATCTGGGTACTCTTCATTTGCTACTTTATCTCTTGGAGTGCGGTGATTACTCTACAGCTTCAGAATCTGAGTTCTTGTTATGATTACCTGTTTTAGTAGGGTATGGGTTAACGGTTAAGGAGAGGATTCAAGATGCAAAAGGTCGCATTTTGAGCTATAAATGATAGGTTATCACCGGTAGGAAGTAGGGAAGGAAAAGACATGTATCTGTAAGTGTTTACTTT
The DNA here is from genome assembly GCF_043159265.1 of Tasmannia lanceolata. Lineage (NCBI taxonomy): Eukaryota > Viridiplantae > Streptophyta > Magnoliopsida > Canellales > Winteraceae > Tasmannia > Tasmannia lanceolata. The sequence goes on along the minus strand of NW_027518688.1, from coordinate 6,332,171 downwards.
GATGTTTTATTTCGGGCTTTGGGTATGCCCAGCCTGGCTTCTTATCATATCATGTAATAGGATGGGACTCCTGGTCCCATCTGCTATCTTAATATCAATAAAATACCTCATTTTTTTCAAAAAATGATTGCTTGTACTAGGATTGCCAGAGTCAAATTTACTTCTTTTTTCTTTTTTGAAATGGAAGCATCGATTTTACTGTTTGATAAGATTGCTCTTCAAGGACGTTTAGATTTCAAGACTGCTTTCTTTTTCTACCCTTATAAATTTTTATAGCTATATTTTGTCCTATGTTTTGAGTTTTGCTTTACTTCTGTAGGACCATGTTGGTCATTGGGGCTTGCACTTTTCATCAAGGTTTCAGTTTTTTACTTCGATATGTCAGTTTCGGATCAAATTTTCGGTGAAAATCCTGTAAAACCACCAAAAAAAGCATGGAAATATATGCAAATGGTGGACAATTTAGATGAAACTTCTGAAAGTGCTAGAATAAGCACAAATACACACTAAAAAAGCCATCACATAAGCGAAAACACCACTCATAATGGTTTAAAAACATTGAAAACATAGTGACATGTGCAATGGATGTATGATAATTCAACACACACCACATTTTGCATGTGATGCATATATTCATAAAACATACACAACATTTCATGTTAAATTTATATAAATATAATTATATGACATGAACTCGTATGTTGTATCACTAATACACTTACAGTTTTGGTTTCAAATTAAAAGGCATGCTTCTTTTTTAATTAAATTTCATCACTCAAGAATTATTTTTTTCTTTTCCAGCATAAGATTTTAGTTGATTTGTTTTCGGTTATCCAAATAAGAGTGAACGTTAGAAAGAAAATTCCAAGATTAGACGTTTGTTCTAAGAATTGGACAAAATTGAGATCTGCGGCCCAAACACTAGCTTTGAATCACTCCCAATGCTTGGATGCACAATGCCTAGTTGTATGCCCCAAAAATTGAGGCACAAATCCATAGAAATGTTTGAAATCAAAAGGCTTCCAAAAGAACCAATATTGCAATGAAGGATGCATGAGAAGATAGACAAAAATAATGCTTTAGGCTCCATAAAAACATTGTCATTAACTCATTATTAGTATTGTCGCCACTAACATTAATGAAAACAGTGCAATTCTCAAATTTCATACAGAATTAGTTTGGAAATTGCAAACATAAATATCCCATGTCGTTTGCATCAACTTTCTTGTTAATACATTTATAGATTTATTTCCACATAAAAGAATGGATTGGTAACGACATTTGTACACGTTTAAGAGGTGTTGTGCTCTTAAGAACCAGTAGAATGATTTTTATTATCACTCGAAGTTTTCTCTAATGGTATCTATCAAGTTTCAAAATCAGTGCCCAATGCACAATAACGTAATGATGGAAGCTAATGACGAGAGTATAAAAGGATTGAATGCTTAAGCAATTGAAAGCAATTCATTAACAGATACAAAACATCAGATGGGTATCCACAAGACCTGAAAACAATATGATCGAATTCTGACTATTAAACAGTGCAACAAGTTGGTTAGCTCTGAGCAGTATGCTTGGCATGGTGGGTATCTTAAAGTCATCGATGACTCTCGCACACAGTCAGACAAGCCTGGTCTGCAGGCGTAGTGATGGACCCACAATAATAAAATGAACAAAGAGAACTCTTGTACAGAATATTTTAATTCAACAAGCAGAGCTAATGTAGAGTGTTTTCCTAAGAGTTTGTATTTTAATAGGCAATAGAGATTACCTCTCTTGTGTTTTAGTTGTATTCAAAGTAGTATGAAGTCTATATCTAGAAGAGATGGGTAAGAGGTTGTAAGTAGAAGAAATTCATTCAAGCTTTAGATTTTTCATAATTTGGCTTTCTTCAACATTTGCATACGATAAATGGTGTAACAGCCTGTACATTCTTGAGAAAAAATCAAAAGAATAGTCAAGTGTTTATACTAATATCTTCTAGTGTGTGCATGCTTGTGAGTTTTCTAGATTTCACAGCACAAAACTCAAGTGATATCAGAGTGATGTGGTTCTTTGGGAGAAGTTCTAATAGTAAGATATGTTCACAGATTCGATACTCTGCGAGTAGCCAATAGTGAACATGCACCATCGACAAAAAAAATAGATTTGAAGAAGATAGTAAGTGGTGCGAGTTTCTCGTTCTCGAAGAAACTGAACCACTCTGACGCAACGTAATCCCACATTTGTTATTTGTGAGCCTAAATTGGAAACTCACACTTGAGCCAAGAAAGAGGGGAGAAGCTGTTGTTCGTGAGAGAAACTTATTCAGGCAATTGAGGCCCACTCCTAAGTGATACTAAAGTTTTAGTTGTCTTTTATTCAGGGCAACAAGGGAAAGTTATATAACATACATTTCTCTTTATTTAGGAGGAGTTTTATATTTTAATAAACAAGATGTTTAGGGTTTTGTTTCTCAGAAATATCTTCAAGTTCTGTCATGGATTTGCTACAAGAACTTGTTCGTGGGAGTTTTCATGAAAAGAAGCTCCACTTTCGCTAGCTTTTCTGTAGATTTCAGCAAAGCTATCTGTGGAATTTGATCCACGGCTGTAAACAACCTAGATCCAAATATCTTTTGGCGTAATTTTTTCGTATTTCTGGTTTATGATCCAATGGAACATGTGTTGCAGTGATATTGTCTGCGGTTATTTACGTTTAAATCAATTCAGTTTTTAGTTATCTAATTTTTATTTTTTTTGATACGTAATCGGGGATTGAACCTCTGATCTCTAGTTAACACTTATTACTAGATCCACCCATCGACTCTTGGGTTTTATTTCTCTGATAAATTCCATCATATTTGGCATAAGATTGTCAATTGTAGATTTGCTTTTATATCATTCGGTATCAAAGCATCAATTGTAAATTTTTTCTATATTAATTGGTATGAGCCAAGACGGCAGGGATTGAGCCTCTAGCTCAATGGTCAAGGCTTTGTTCTTCAACCTGGAGGATGGAACTAGAGGATCAATCCCCTCCAGTCCTGAAACAAGTGAGAATCACCACCAAAAAAGCAGTAGGACTCAAAGCTCTTTATTTCTGCGATAAATTCCATCATATTTGGCATAAGATTGTCAATTGTAGATTTGTTTTTACATCATTTGGTATCAAAGCATTAATTGTAGATTTTTTCTAAATTAATTGGTATCAGAGCCAAGATAGCAGGGACTGAGCATGTAGCTCAATGGTCACAGCTTTGCTCTTCAACCTGGAGGAATGAGCTAGAGGCTCAATCCCCTGCAGTCTTGAAACAAGTGAATAATCGCCACCAAAAAACAGTAGGACTCAAAGCTTGGACGATCTGGATCAAGAGGAAATGGCATTAGCGGAGAAAATACTAGAGTGTTAACTGAGCTTGGAGACAAACTCCACAAGCCTCCATTTGCCCTTGAAGAACTTCTCTCCGCAACAAAGTTGAGGGCTGTTTATCGAGTGTGGAATAATCACTATTCAAGTCACTGCTAATTGCAGTTCACCACTCAATGAAGGTGTTGATAAGCAAATAATATTTCAACCTTTAGATGCGGATGTGAAAGTTGTTGTGGCATCATGTAGCAGTGTGATCACAAGAATAACAACACCATAATCTCCCAATGATTGTGAATTAATGAAGGATATTTTCAAGATGACAATAACGATAATTGAAATTTTTATTGATACACGTCCAGTGATTCATTTTCTGAGTGTTCCAATTCTTGAAACTGTGCAAAGATTAGGTCATGTGTTGCGATGCTCGACCTCGAATGTGATGCTTTATTTCTTGAAATGTTCCACCATTTTCTGAAAAGCATAAGAGTCATCTAGACTGTCTTTTCCGCTACAAAAATAATTATGACATTGGTATTGAAAGAGTGAATATATTTTATCCCAGTTTCTCAAAATGTGGATGTGAGTCAAAACAAGGTCAGTGCAAATCCTAGTCAACTCGGACCAACGCGATCAAGTAATCGATTGATGTGGCTAAGTACTCGGTTGATGCGGTCATAACACGAGAGAGTCAAAGGAGTTTTGATTGACTTTGAAGGAAAAAACACGGACTTCGACAAGAACGCGACCAAGGTAAAAGGGAATTTGACTCAAGGAAGTCCACAATGACGTGGGGGAGTTTTGAAACAATGTTTTATTGGAGCTTCTCTCTCGCCTCTTAAGTATTGTGAAATGGGGAGATTAGGATCTTTTGCCTATTGCACAGATATTGGGAGAGAAGGTAATTGCAAACTGTGTTGCTAATGCAGAGTAGCGATGCGGAAGCTCTGATGTATATGGGTACAAGGCTTTGGAATGGAGAGTAGGTTAATAGTTGGGATGTGAGCAAGAGGTGAGGGATGTGATGGCATTGGAGCAGATGTCAGATGAGTTTGTGGTCGTCTAAGGTGGTGGTTAAGGTAACTTTCTGTTGGAAGAAAGGGTGAAAGGTAGGAGGTGGAAAACTAATGAGGAGGTTGGGTTTGGTAGCTTGGGTTAGGCTCAACAGTGAAGATATGGATGGGATTTAGTGAGGAATGGTGTAGGAGGTTTAGAGGTAGGAGGTAAGCTTGGAAAGAAGAAACTCGCTTGGATTCAAGAGGATGAAAGGTATGCTAAAAGGATGGAAGTTTGGATGGTGAAAGGTATGGTGAGAAATCTTCCCCTAGCGCTCTCTTTCCATTTCAAAGAAAAAAGGATGGAAGTTTGGAAGTGGGCAGCTAGATAGAAATGTGCAGATTTCTGCACCTTTCTGGGGAGCAAAACTTACGTGGGGTTTGGGTGTAATAGTGGGAAGTAGAATCTGCTTTCACAAGAGCCAATATTGGGCTTGAGAGTACTATGAACTTGTGGATGAAACTGTAACAGCTAACAAAATCTCAGCAGTAAGATTGTTTAAACTTTGGTTGCAAGAGACTGATGTTGCCCACAATTAATAAGTTAGGAATTATGAACTACAAGTGGCTCTTTGCATTGACTGCAACCCTATGAAAACTGATTTCTCTGGCTATTTGCAGGTTGAAGAACTTCAGCAACTAATACATGAGCAGCAGGGAGTTTCAATCGCCGATTTGAATTTCAGCTGGCTGCGGGATTGTGAACCTCAAGGGAGGAACCGAGAATCTTTGGGAAAAAACACAGCAGCAAGGGCTGCTGGTTTCTTTTTAATGGTAGGGCCTGCTGGTTTTTGGTGAACAACGTTTGAAGAAAGAGCAAGCTTGCACTGAGACAAGATATAAAAGATATAGATGAGTAAGAGCAGGCGAACCCAATTCATGGGCTCTGTTATTGACTCTCAAGCAAGTAGAAAACATGCTCAGATGAGCAGGGGAAAACTCACAAGATTTCCAATATTCATGAGAGAATAATTTTCATTCAAAAAAGGGATGCTCTTAATCATAGTAGTAGCCCTATTTATAGACATGATTTCCAATAGTTGTGAGAGAATAATTTTCATTTAAAAAAAAATGGATGCTCTTAATCATAGTAGCAGCCCTATTTATAGAGTCGTAGTCCCTTACTTTCAAAATAGAATTTCTATTCTAAGAGGAACTCTAGAACAAAAATAAAACAAACCTACTTCTAATTGGATTAGGCTTCTATGCCTAACTAAACAACCCAAACTCTATCTCAAGTGTAAAACCAACCTTGTAAAGTCTATCTAAAACTAATGAAATTTATTAAACTTCTAGAAAACTTGTCAACATCTCAAGACTCCCAAACGACTAAAACACTCTAAAAAATGAATTCACAAGGACTCCTTATTTGGTAGTGATGAAATTATTTATATTGATCTTCTCTCTCCTCACGGACCTATCTCGGACCATTGATTTCGTCGGCGCTCTGATCTTTCGTTGATATAAGACAATCGACCTCCAGAAGGCATTCATCTGCCATAGTTTCAGCCAGATAGACGATCTGGATTTTCTGACTATTGAACTGATGGTCCCCAACAGTCTGATAAAGGATCTGACATTCTTGATCGTTGATCTGCACGATCTAGTAGGATGCACCTACATCGCATCTTAAACCTTACCTATTATAAGAAGTGCAATCTATGGGCAATTCTTTGAATGACTCCAGTAAAATTGTTGTTGTTGTTGTTGGATGCCAAGTGACAACAGATGCCCCAGAGCATAGCGATTTAAATGCTTCTGGTAAACATTTGGCAGAAGAGACCAAATTAGCTAGATGGATTGGTTCTGATGAGCCATCGCAGGAGATTGAATAGATGGTGCCAGAAGCAGCATATCCTTGAGATGTTGATCTTGCTTTGGTTAAATTGCCGACATCAATGGTTAGTAATGGTACTGATCAAACTGAGAATGATGATGCCTTGCTTGACACAAATTCTCCAAAAAATAATCCTAATGTTAACATCATAGTAATCAGTCCAAAGCTATTGCTGCTAAAAGTTGAGATGAACCTGATCGTTTGGAAGGCTCTAAAGACTTTCAAACCAGAAACGATGCCCGAGCAAGCGGCCATAAAGACAGGGAGTCAAAAGACGATTAATGATAATGCCTACAGGGGGCTGTGGGCTCTGGATTTGTGTGTTATTGACACTTTCAACATTTTCTCCTAACCAGGGGAAGCATGGAAGCGAAAGCTTGAGGGCGAGTTACTTTTCCGCAAGAAGTGACAATGCGGTGCAATCTCACTTTGTTGTTTGCATGGTTTTAGATTTCCACCAAAACCGACACGAACGACCAAAATGTTTCTGTTTCCACCCCTACCTAATTGTTTACTGAAATTGAGACACATATCAAAACCAAAATTGCAAGTATATTAACGGTATACAACACCACTATGTGTTATATAGTTATATTTATATGAATTGCATGCGAAATGTGGTGTATGTAAATATTTAAATGAATTGCAAGTGAAACGTGGTGTATTATTATGTATAAATGTGTACATGAATTACATATGAAATGTGGTATGTACTGAATTATTAAGCATGCGGAAAGCACATGTCACTAGGTGTTTGAAGTTGTTAAACAACTATTGTTGGTGTTTTTTGCTTCTCTGATGGTTTTTTATAGTATATTTGAGCTTATTTTAGTACTTCATAAACTTGTATCTTAAATGTCATTTATTCGCATATGTTTTCATACGTTTCCTTAATTTTATAGGATTTCTACTGAAATTTCCATCCGAAACCTACATGTTTTCAATGTGTTACTATCGAAACGAATTTCGATATCGAACCCAGAAAACTTGGCTGTTGTGACCCTCAATTAGGGCCCACACATGAGTCAAGAAACAAGGGAGAAGATATTGTTCATAAGAGAGAATCCTCTTGAGACTATTGGGGCTCACTTCCAAGTGCTACTTAAGTTTAGTTCTCTTTTAGTTAGGTGGCGACCATCACAGTTTATGTTTTATGTCATAGGAACTTTAAATTATTAAATTCTTGTTTTAGGTGGGAGGCATCAATTGCTATTCACTTGCTTTAGTTTGTTTTGTTTCCACCAATAGTTATAGTTCTACGAGAACTCTATTAGGCAATAAAGAGAGGGCTATATAACGCACATTTTTCTTTGTTTTGGAGGAGTTATTTATTAGAATAAATGAAAAGTTCAGGGTTTTGTTTCTAGGAGAAACATCTTCATGTTTTGTCATGGATTTTCTACAAGAACCTATTCATGGGATTTTTCTTCAAAACAAATTTTACATTTGAGAGCTTTGTTGCATATTTTCGCAAAGTTTTCTCTGGAATTCGATTTTAGGTCATAATCAACCTAGATCTAAATTCTTTTGGATGCAATTTTTTGTACTTTTGCTTTTGATCCAATGAAATGTAAGATGTGATTTTGTTTGCAGTAATTTACCTTTAAATCACTTACAGATTTGAGTTACGTACGAATGCAATCCTTAAGGATGTGGAGGGATAACAAAAGGTGAAATTCTTACAAAATACTTAGAAAAGGTTTTCTTCTTCCAGCTAATAGTCTAAAAAACGGGCTTGAAAATCGGTCAGCAACTTTGTAGCGGGAATGCACCTACATCATTCTCCCCCGGTTCAACGTCAACTAGTCCCCGAGTTGACTGGGTCACTTTCATGATATGGAATAAAACAGTAAAAGTAGTTGAAACTCCATAATCACCGGGATGATTGAACTCGAAACTAACCATCCGCACGATCTTGAAGTTTGCCAAACTTCCCTTGTTCAAGAAGACTCGTCCTCGAGTTTGAAGTGTAGAAGAATGTTAATCATCTTAAATATTGAGGAGCAAACCCTACAACATAATTCCAAAGACGAAAATAGAATCCATCTCCATCTTGAACATCATGCTTGACATCATGAATATACGCTATAGGCTTTAATGTCAGATCGAATAAAAACGGATCATTGTAAATGGATGAAGAAATCAATGTAATAATTTTTCCACCCACCTAACTCTTCAATCTCCATTGGTTCACCCATTATGTTGTCCAATCCAATTCTTTTGGTGATGAAATTATTAAATTGTTTTTGAAGGTCATCATCTTCCTCGTTAGATTCAACAAGTAGATCATCGGATATACCATTGTCCTTGGTCTCTTGATCAAATTCGTTCTTGTAAAGAAAAAAGGTAATATCCTTCCCTTTCGTGTACCATGCAAACTTGAAAGTCATAGGCCTCATCTCGGTCTCAAGGTTGATGCTGTCAATGATAAGATTATAAATCTCTTCAATTGACGTATATCCTTTATGAAAAATATTATGCGACAACCCGTCATGAATTTTTCCTAAAGGATTCATTTGGCCAACCCCAACTAGTTTGGGACAAAGGCTTTGTTGAGTTGAGTTGAGTTAACCCGTTAGGATTTTCTTCCACTTTGGCCGTATTCATAGCATGCCGAATAACTAGCACCTCGCCGCGATCGTTCCAAGTGATCTCGTCACCGTCAACATCATTGTATTCGTCAAAATGTAGTTTCATCTACAAAATTTGATACAATGGTAGTAAGGCATTCTATGAAGATATTTGATTGTATCTTTCCTTCAGACTTGGGAACCTCCACCTTAACGTCGGTGAAACGTGGACGTAAAGGGGGGCATCTCGAAGAAGAACTGTCACTCTCTCCTTGGTGTTGGCGTGACAGAGCGAAAGGGTTGACGTTCGACTCCGATCCATTACTTTCCTCCACCTCATCTTGAAGCTCTTGTAAATCTAACCTCTCGGTGAGGGTTTCGACTTGATGCCTCAATTCCTCAATATCACGAAGATCCCTCTCTCGGTTGGGAGCCTCAGTTTCAATCAGACCTCAACGACATCAGTTGGCCACTGAGAAATTCGAACTAGCGCAAATTTGTCGTTGGTAAGCACTAACGTAGGATCGCCTCACGATCACCGTCGCAAGGTTACACCTAGATGCGCTGATACCACTTTGATACCGTTCGGATCGACGAACGCAATCCTAAGGGTTGTGGAGGGAACAAGAAGTGAAATTCTAGAAAATACTTAGAAAAGCTTTTCTTCTTCCAGCTAATAGTCTAAAAACAGGCTCGAAAATCGGTCAACAGCTTTGTAGCGGGAATGCACGTGCATCAACTACCCATTGACTCTTTGTTTTATTTTTGTCATAAATTCCATCATATTTAGTATTAAAGAATAAGAATTGTCAATCGTAAATTTTTTTCTACATCATTTAACATCACAACATCAATTATAGATTTTGTCTATATTACACTGCAACTATATGCTTTGGATGTTGTGTATGCAGTCCCATCTACAAGAACAATAATTGCAAAAGGTAACATTAACGGCACAATAGATTTTGGGATTATCTACCGGAAGGAAGTTGCATGAGAGGTAGTGGGGTTTTGAACCGCAAAAAATGCAATAGACTGAACAATGCGTAGATATACTACCAGATACATTTAGCCTTGGATCATAACCTAGCTCTTGGTATAACAAGAGAGACTCGACAGTGTCAATATCGATCACCGATGCCCAATACAGGGCAGCAGCAATGGCAACATAAGCGTGAGTGGCTCATGTTGTTGATGTCAAGTAACCTGGAGATTGCTCTGTGGGACTCTATTGGAATAATACGAGTGCAATCCCATTGTCAAAGAATTCGATATTTCACGCAGTGATGAAACACATCAAAGTTCATCACCACTTCATTGGAAAGAAAAGTATTGTAAGTCGACATTGATGTGTTAAGTCTTACGGGTGAACATGGCAGAGGTGACCAAAATTTTCACAAAAGAATTGTCTTTTTCAATGTTCTCAGAGTGTAGAGGAAAATATGGTGCCACTAGCAGAGAATTCAGCACTGAGGTGGAAGTGTAAGAGTCATTGCCAAACCGCACACACATCAAGAGGGGTCGGGCTGGAACGCTTATTGGCAGAGCCACAAGATGAAAACAGACTTACTGTCTTGTGGCATATCCTATTCAATTCTAAGCTTAGGAGAAGAATCTCGATCAAACGCGAATAAGAATGTCCTACTCAACGAATTTCTGAAAGTCAAGGATGGCATATTAGATCTGTTAAACATTCATCATTTAATGCCTTCAAAAGCTCCCTTTACCAAATCCCAATTTTGAATAGCAATCCCAAATTGGGTAGTAAACCCAAATTGACATTTAGGTAGTAAATCCAAATTGACTTCTAATCTACGCAAACCCAAGAATCTAAAATAAGAAAAGACAAGATAAAAGCAACAGAGAAGTCAGCTACCTAATTTGATCTCAGCTATACACCAATCATATGTAATGACTTCTCCAAGAAGTTGCCAAATCAGATATCCAATCAAGCCAAACCAATCTAGGGTTCTTGCCATTCAAAGCCTAAGAAACGAAAACAAAAAAACCCCAACCTAGGGCTTTAACATATACCAATCAATTAAAAGAAGATATGGGTAATTAGTTCTGTACCTGATCATCACAGGCTCGACAAAGGGCGGCCTCGTCTGCAGCACAGAAGAGAATCGCAGCCGCGCTCTCGCAAACATCGCAGAGGGTTCGCATAATTTCTTCCCTTTCATTTCCCCTTTCTGCGCTTCGACATTATATGATGGTGACGATCTGTTCCTTCTATTTGTCGTCGTCTCTGCTTATCTTATACGGCGGAAAAAAGCAGAGAAACGAAAACCCAACTCAGAGTAACAGAAATCTCATGAAAAGATGAAGGACAAAAAGAGAGAAGCAATTGGATTGAATTTTTTACATAGAGAGAAGAGAGAAGGGATCTGAATAGATTTGGATTTATTGTATTTTATGTTTTAACTTTTCTTTAATTGGGTTGGCTGGCAAATGATGGTGGTGGAAAATGGAGAGAGAGAGCGAGAGCGAGAGCGAGAGCGAGAGATTTGTGTGGCCACAAAGTGGAGGAGATTGACTCTGAGGCGTGGGGAATGGTGAGAAGGAAATGTGCGGTGTGCTCTTTTTGCATTTAGTTTTCAGCCACAAGAAAAATGGGCCGAAATCTTCTCACGTATCAAATCCTACCTCACTTACTGATGCAACATATCTAACCTGGCCCAACAAACAACCTCTCTCTCTCTGACAATGTTCTGCAAACGAGAGTCACATATCGAGTGGGACCCACAGTTCTATCCGATCAGGTAGAAATCATTAGAGGTGCTAATATATCCACTTTGGATGTGTTCCACTTGTGTCTTGCTCATGATCAGTTCATGACCCCTTTTCGATTTTAAATCCTATTATTTGAGGTTAGGTCACGATGCATTTCAAATTGAACGGTCCATCGACCCTCGTGGTCTAAATCCTATTATTTGAGATTAGGTCACATGCATTTCGGATTGAACGGTCCATCGACCCTCGTGGTCCTATTTACATTATACACAATTAATGCTGTCTCTGTTCCTTTAAGATCATGACAACAGAATTTGAGCCCAAAACCCATCATTAGATCCAAAATAATTGGTTTTGGATTCGGCTGTGATGATCTTAAACTAACAAGGCCTGAGTGCTAGGAAAGGAAAGAAGGAAGGATTGGCAGTACAAAGGACCCCCGCTTAGAGTTCATTGTTTGCAAAGGCCAGAGAGCAAGCCCCCACAAAACATGAATATTTAGCTCCATCAGAAGCAGAAGAAGAAATCAATTTAGAGGTTTCCTTCGAAGAAGAAGAATTCAAGGAAGCAGAGGTAAGGTAGCCAAACAACCTCAGAGTCTACTTTTTAGGCAGAAGGCCCTACTTTCTGGCCCTCAAAGAATATTTTACGAGGAAATGAAAGTTGAAGGGAGAATTCCAGTTATTCTCACTACAAAATGGCTTCTTCCTATTCAAATTCACAAACTCGGAGGATTGCACATCTATCCTAGAGACTCCAATTCAAAATTATGGAGGAAGACCTCTAATTCTTCAAAAAAGGACCCCTCAACTAGCCATGGAAAAGCTAAAGCTGTCAACAATCGCTATTTGGATCTGATTCCGAGGCCTCCACCTTAAATTTGGACGGCTCAAAGCCTCAAAAAGATAGCAAGCATTATTGGCAAGCCTCTCTACATGGACACCCAGGCAGCCGAGGCGTCTAGGCTGAACTATGCTCGGGTTTGTGTTGAAATTAATGCCAGGAAGTCTCTCCCCAACATTCTTCGAATCAATAACCCAAGGGGCCCTATCACACAGCTAGTAGAGTATGATTGGAAGCTGAAAGCATGTAAGATATGCTATGACTTCAGCCATTCAATAGAAGGGTGTGAAATCAAGCTGAAATTCCAAGGGTAGGCCCGAGTACTTACTCTAATGGCAACAATGAGGAGGTAAAATTAGGTTACTAACAAGTTTTAAACTTTTAAAAACTTCTAACCCAATTTTGAAGATTAAGAGATCAAAGATGAAAATTAAGCGCAAGTTAAATCCTAAGTGCAATGCCAATTTAAAGCAAGATATAAGAGAGAGTGCACCCGAGATTTAAAGTGATTCAGTCCTCCAACGTGAGGCCTACTCCACTCCACCAACCAAACCCGTTGATGGCTTCACTAAGGATTTCTTTAATGGCGAGGAATCAACCCAATTACAACTTGATTCGGCTCCGCCTCGCAAGACTTGCCACGAACCAGAGAAAGCTCCGCGTCTCCTTGCACTCGCTCTTGAGATGGCTCCGCGTCCCTTCGCACTAGCCCAAATACAATCTTTAAGAAAGAAAGAACAAAAAGATCCCTCACAAGGGTTTACAAACTTTGAATAAGATGTACAAATTTGAGCTTATGATCCAAATCCTAATTCTAGAGGATGAGAGGCATAAACAAGCTTGATTCACTCTTAAGATATTCCAATAGGATTTTAGAGTGTTAGGATCGATGATTGGAAAGTAAAGAATACCCATATTTATAGAAAAAACCAAATATGACCGTTTGGTGGCATAGTGGTAATTCTGTCAAAAACACCAACGGCTCTTTTTTCTTTCCGAAGTAGTGGTCTCGGAGTTCCGAAAGAATTCTCGGAGTTCCGAGAAATTCCTCGGAGTTCCGAGAATTTCTCTCGGAGTTCCGGGAATACAAACAGAAGTTGGAAAAAAGCTACTGGACCAAATCTCGGAGCTCCGAGGATTTTCTCGGAGCTCCGAGGATTCTCTCAGAGTTCCGAGAAGCCTATGTGCAGCAGATTTTCAATTCATGTTTTTGGGCTTCCAACTCTACACCAAGTTGGGATTGTTATGAGGGTTCCAAAGTGTTGGAACACCACAAGGACAATCTCTTAAACATTTAGGGTGTGTGAGATTACTTTATTTATGCCTCTAAACACCTAAACTAGGATTGGATCTTTACATTCTAAAACGACTTCGATCTTCAATTGCGATGCTTCAAGTCTTCATGCATCTTGGATCTCCGATGTCTTTGGCCTTCCTAATGTGGTCCAATGAGAGCTTCTTGGCCTCAATCCAAGCAATCTTGTCTTAGCACAATTATGATCTACAACTTAGACATATCAAACACATTAGTGATATAAAATCACTTGTGTATTGGAATCATCAAAATAAGATGGGAATGCCAAGGTGGGAACCATTGGACTTACACAAGCCCATCAGCCAACCCAAAGAAGCAAAGCAGGAATGGAGACCAATATTACAGGTGAAGGACAAAGAGACAGAAATAGAACCATGGAATTCCACCAAAAGAGGGCAAAATGAGCCCAATTGAGACTCGTGCAAAAACTCTGAAGAGGCAGCACCCCAAGTTTCAAGACAACAGACTCTTAGTTCTAGGAGATGTAGAGCTATCCAACATTGAAGGAGGAACCCATAATGTGGATGAGACCCATGATCACTTGGAAAACAATCTTTGCCTTACCCCACCAATGTCAAAGGAAGTTCTTGTTAGAAGGGTTGTAAGCGTCGGCAAAATCTTTACGCATAGATGTGGATCTCGGATGGTTGCGGAGTGGAGCGGCTCTTCGGCATGTCACCTCCCTCGCACGCATGTCTCCCTCACTCGGGTGTGGTGGTGTGTTGCTGTGTGCTTTGGCGTGTTGTTCGCTCTTGTTACCATTTTGGTCAGAGGTGCGTTTATGTTTGCGCTTCCTGTCAACTTGGAATTAGAATACAAATTTCACGGGAAAAGAGTGGTTTTCATATTCACCACCTGGGTTAGGGCCCAAGTCCCGTAATCTGCATTTCAAGTGAATCTGGGATAAGAATATGAAACTATGAGAAAGGCAATGGTTGATGTTACCGTCTAGTTTGGAGCCTAAACCTCTTATTAACTCTATTTTCGGCATGGTTGTAAGCCCAAGGGTTCAATCATTCACCTTTACCTTCTTGTTTTGATGCTAGCAAACCTAAATTGATTAGTCTTTATGGACTAATGTGGTCTTTAAGTATTGTATCTTAGACAGGAACTTGACATGTCATATCTCCATTACACAACTCAACACAACACATGGCTTGCGGATCAAGATGCAAAGGAACCAAAGAGCTTGCACATACAGTGGAGACATCATCCTTGGAAGATGTTCAAGTCAAAGAACTCAAGTTGAAGATCCCACAAGCATGCTTAGCAAGTCCCAGTACAAGCTTGGAGTTGAACAAGCATTGGTGACATCTCATGTACCTCTCAACATGCTTTGAAGAATGGAGGAAGTCACAAGAACCAAATCAAGTTGAAGAAGTTCACTCTCAAGTCAGAGTTGCCAGAGAAAGCATGGAGGAGCCAAGGAATCCAAGAAGACTCAAGGGTATACACTTTAGATTGTATTTGGAGTCCTCTTATTATTTGTATTTACACTTTCAAAAAGGGTTTTCAAAATGGTTTCATTAAAAGATATTTGATATCTTTAGAAACCATCAACACTCCCCAAAAAATGTTTGAAAACCTTGGACAAAAGCTTAAAGACCATGGCCCAAGTCCCGACAATTTTAGATTTAAAACTGAGATTTCAAAGCAGGACCGGTCTACCAGGGTTCCCCGTAGGGCTGGCAATTTCACCCGAAAAAGTGGGGATCCGCCCCGCCCCGCCCCGTTTGGGGAGGGGATTCCCCGATTTGAAAGGGGAAGGGGAAGGGGAAGGGGATTATAAAAATTCCCCGGTGCGGGGAGGGGAAGGGGAAGGGGATGGAGTTGTCCCCGCCCCGCCCCGCTACGCCCCGCTAATCAATGCCATTTTTTTGTAAATTTTTAAGTGTTTTTTTTTAAGGAAAACTACTAGAAACTCTGTGGATCGGCTACAAGATTCCCCCAAACATAAACTTAGCTTGTCTTTTCCTTTTAATTAGCTTCTGAGAGCATTTTGGGAACTATAATAACCTTTTCACAGATGTTGAAATAATAAAGACAAGCTGAGAGCCTGAGACGCTGAGTGTATGCAATTATCAAAAAATCGTAGTGCCAACAAAATTTTAGGGTTGGATTGCAGGTTTTAATTTTCAACAAGAAAAATTTAGCTACTAGAAATTTGTTTCATGTCAGCACTAGACTGAATTGCAGTTAAAGAAATAAGTCATTTGTTGATTTTGTTCTCTTCTCCATTCTCATTTCTCATGCTCATCTGGGGGTTAACATGCTATACAGAATGAACTAATGAACATTATTTTGCGTGTGTGAGCGCCCACTTATGGACTTTTAAAGTTCATTGTGACTACTGAAATAGTTACTTTTTGCACATTGGCTGCCTGTTAATGAAGGTAATCCTGGTGCTCATTTCCTATTTATCATTCCATAATTTATGCAGAAAATTGCTGAAAGATGAGGTCCTGTTGTTATTTATGTTTGTTGTCTCATCCATGCATTTCTGATTTTGTCCATCTGTTTGTTGATCACATGAATAGAATCATAGCATTCATCACAATATTGTCTGTAATGGACGTAGAAGAAAGAAGCTCTGTTTGCTGGTTTGATTGGGTTCCAAAGAGGGGGCGGGGCGGGGATTTTGTCCCCGAAGGATGCGGGGAGGGGAAGGGGAAGGGGAAGGGGATTAGATATTCCCCGCGGGGAGGGGAGGGGGATTCCCCACCATCCCCGCAGAGGGGAAGGGGAAGGGGAGGGGGAAAATTCCCCGCAGAGGGGAAGGGGAAGGGGACCCCAACATCCGGCCCCGACCCGCCCCGTTGCCACCCCTAGTTCCCCGGGCGACCACAGTAAGGTGGCTGGAAGTCCAGCACCTATCGAATCTTAACAGGCCGGTCGACCAGGGCTTCTCGGGCGACCACAGAGGTGTTTCTGAAAATCCAGAAACACTCCATCATGGTCGGGCTGGTCAACCACCATAGGATCGGGCGACCGCGAATAGGGACCTGGACAAAAATAAACAAAATTCAATTTGCTCACGGCGGGCGACCGCGACACCTCTGTCAACCGTAGCAATAAGGAATTTCAAAAATAAAAAGTGAGCGCCCGATAGGGCGAACAACCACGACAACTCGGTCGACCGCACTGGTAGCGAAATGTAGCCGTTGGGGCTCAAACGGCTAGTTTCTTTTGGCCTGTTTTTTACGGTTTTGCCCCCAAACAATCATATTTTCAAATGGGCTATATGTACCCTATTCATGACCAACTAAACAACCTTTTGGCAAATCATTTCACATCTACTTGAGCCTAAACTTTCAAATCTAAGGTTTTTAGTTTATCCTCTTCGTGCTTTGATTTGTGCATCTGTCATTTATCAAGAGGAACTCCATAGGGCTTTACATTTGTTATTTTCTTTGGAGAGTTTATGAGAGTTATCATTTTTGTAATCCGCCTATCAAGAGGCTTTGAGCGGTTTTCATTTTTGCTCTTCTTTGTGATGAGGGTCTCCGATTCGGCCCAGTAAGAAAGGTGAATCAACTTTGTGAAGAGGATTTTCGCTTCGGCCTTTGAAGGAGAAGCTTGATTGTAAGAGGGTCTCCGATTCTGCCCGTTAAGGAAGGAGAATCCTGAGCTAGAGGGTTTGTCTCCTCGGAGGCGGAGAAGATGCTTGTAACGCTTGGAGATTAGGAATGTAAAATCTCAACATTAGTGGAGTACCCAAGGAGCCAAACTTGGAAGAGTGGAGTAGGTCTTGTTGATAGACCAAACCACTATAAATCTTGGTGCCTCTCTTCTTCCCTTGCTTTCCTTCTTGCACTTGGTGATTGGTAAATTCTAACCTTTACTTATGTTTATACTTTATTGAACAAGGGTTAGATAATATAAATGATTGGTAATATCCAAACCTTAATTTTATAATCTTGATATTTGAACTAAGGTTAGATTAATAATTGCTTAATTGGTAAATCAATTTTTAATACCACATCTAATTAAGCCAAAAGTTTTAATTAACCAATTCACCCCCCTCTTGAGTTGCCACACTTGTATTTCATCTGGTATAAGAGCTAAGGCTCTTATAGGGGCTTGAAAACCTACAAGAGAAAGATCTATAGGCAACCTAACGGCATCTAGACTACCTTGGTTTGATGGAACCAATTATGGATCTTGGTCGATCCGTATGAAGTTCTATCTTAAAAGTCTAGATGGGGATCTCTTGAGAGTAATCGAAAATGGTTTATGACAAGAAAATATTTTCACAAAATTGCAAAGCCACGATTGCATTATCTTGTGCTTTGCCTAGTTGTGTGTTTGAAAACATTAGTTCTTGTAAAAAGGCTAAAGATATTTGGGTTTCTATTGAAAAATCTTATAAATCACATTCTTGTCTTTTAACATCAATTCAAGAGAAAAATTTCTCTAAAAATATAATGTCATATGATGAGCTAAAAAGTGGATACAATGACCTCTATGATGAGCTAAAGAATAGAAACAAAAAGGAGTTAGTCATTGTAAAAATATTTGATTCATTGACAAAGAAGATGAAAACCCTCCAACATGAACTCAATAAAGCTTCAAGCAAAGAGAAAATATTGCTTGAACGAAACAAAATTTTAGAAAATACAACTATTGAGCTCATGGAAAAATGTAAGTTATTATGTAAAAATGAAGAACAATTAAGAGCTAAGTCATCTTAACAAATAAATCATTTTGAGGATCAAGTGAAAGAGATGAAATTAGCAAATGAAGAACTCATTATAAATAACCACAAGTTACAAAAAGAAAAAGGAAAACATACATATGAGCATTCTTGTGGTTCATCATGTTCTTCTACCTCTTCAATTCAATCTTGTAACTATTGTGGTAGATATGGACACTATAAGCTTAATTGTAAATTTAAATCATTAACAAATAGCAAGTTTGTATGGATTAAAAAAGATGTATTGTATAAAACAAACTTGAGTGAAACCAAGATGGTTTGGGTTCCAAAACCTCCTACTTGAAGCATTTTCTATGCTTAGTAGCTTTAGGGGTTGTGCTTAAATTGTAATATCATTTGAATATCAAGCCATGAGATACATGTGCACACTCTTGATTATTTACTTGTATCCATATTGTGCTTAAAAGTTATATCTTTTGTGATCATGCATGTTAGATGTTATATTCCTAAGATAGATTGATTCTCCTTGCAGCTAGTTGTTTGTGTCTCAATTGTTGTATCTATTGGAAAAGGTTTCTTAGATGTCCCATGTTGCCATCTAGTTTATACTTGTGCTTCAATGCGCAGGTGGATCTAAGGGGCAGTTGCCCCCTCCCCCCCCCCCCCCCCCCCCGAAAAATCTGGAATTTTTTTTTATTTCCTAAAATACCCTCGCACCTTTCTATTTTACAAAATTTATAAAGTGGGCAAATGTCCTACGGTAAATTTGTGAAGGGGGCAAATTTGTAAAGGGGGTAAATATCATGCGTTGAATTCCTAAATTGTAAAAATTTAGGGATTACTCTCAATCTCCAACGTGTTTTTTCAATTTTCACGATTTAGGGTTCTCTCTTTCTAATATCCCATCTCCATGGCATCTCTACGGCTGTCTCTTCCTCTCTAAACTCTTAGGTCTTTGGATAATTGGATCTACATCTTAGCATCCTCCTCCCTTTCACAGAAGTTGCAGAAGGCGCAAAGGTATGCTCTCTCTCTCTCTCTCAATCTTTTTTTTATGTGTTGAGTTATGTAGAATATTTGAGATTCAAATAGGGTTGGGGCGTTAACAGGCCAAAAATTGATCTAATCCTTTTGAAATTCATGAATTTAAGTTTAAGGCATATCAATATCATTTTTCATTCCCATCCAAAGCATCTCTAAATCTAATGGCTTCTTGTTGAAAATTACAATTCGAGAGAATCATGAGCAAAAAAATAGTATAGAATAAAGAATAAGACAAAATCTTAGGATGTAATGATATGAAGGAATAAGACAAAATCGTAGGTCTTTGGGTGTAATGATGTGAAGGAATAAGAGAATTGAGAGAGAGAGAGAGAGAGAGAGAGAGAGAGAGAGATGCATAAGGAATAAGACAAAATCTGCGCCTGCGTGGCTGCTCTCAGGTGGAACAGCCCAGGCGTGAAATTCCTTATGCAATGGTCCCTAGCAAATCCCTTGAAATATCCATGTTAATCATATTTTTATGGGTTTTCCTAGGCAGTTTCACATAAAGCCATTTTGCGGCTCACTTTTGTGGGAGAGAAGAGCCACAGAGACTCACTTTTCAGCATATTTGTCTCATTCACTTAATTCATGAGGTGGTTGTTCTATCCTGCAAAAGTGACCTCGAAATGGTTTTCTGCTAAAGTCTAAACTGCCTAGTAAATCCCTAAAAATATGGTCATTTGTTGAAGTTCCAGGATTGCATTAGCTCATAAATCATATGAAGCATGAATCTAAATTCTTAATAGGGCCATAGAGAACATGCTACACTACCATGTTTTGATAATTGTACTAAGTCATCTTGTCTTTTATTGGTTAAACAATTGTCAAAGTGTATTACAGTCATCTTGTCTTTTAGAATATTTGATACTCAACAAAAAACTTTTATCTAATTTCATTTTCTGCATTGGATAGGATTGGTTCAAGATCTAGTTAGATAGTGTTAACGATCGACTCAAGCAAGAAGGTTATCTCACTATCTGCTCATCTCTCGATTGAATCAAGGTATGTCTCATTTATAGGGTTTTTCCTATATGGATTTTTGATGTTTCTATGTTGGTATAGGTTTAAATAGACTTTTAGTGATTTAAGGGCAAACACAAATCTTTGAAAGTAGAAATGAAGAACCTAGTAAATATATGCAAAAAAAGATTTTGGAAAAGAGAATAAAAAGGAACTATCAAAAATTGTATTCAACCGAAAAAAACAATCGTGGATATTTCAAAGCAAAGTCTGACATATCATACTTCCTAATATGAATAAAAAGATCAATCTAATATCCTCTAATCATAACACTATCTCAACTAGCAAATTCTAACATGATTTACCACTTCTCTGTTCTTACTAATGCTTCCCGCCGCTATTCATATTGACTTTTATGGGTAAAGAATTGAAGAGTAAAGTATATAAATACCTTTCAAAAAAAGAAGAAGTAAAGTATATAAATTAGATCATAGACCTTTTTAAAAAAAAAAACAAATTAGATCATAGACTAACAATACATTATTTCTCTTTTAGGGATACAAGTCTAATTGTCAATCAAAGTGATGGAGAAGGAGAACCCTGATCAAAATCAAGACCTTACTGAAGAGGTAGTAGTATCTGGCACAAAGCGAGCTCGTGTGGAGGTTGATGTAACAAATCTCCCTAGAGATCCAGGATTGAGAATTCAGATTTCTGATTATCATCCTAATGAAAGGGACTAAAGTCGAAGAACATATTTACAAAGAGGCCCCTTTCAACCAAAG
The DNA here is from genome assembly GCF_043159265.1 of Tasmannia lanceolata. Classification (NCBI taxonomy): domain Eukaryota; kingdom Viridiplantae; phylum Streptophyta; class Magnoliopsida; order Canellales; family Winteraceae; genus Tasmannia; species Tasmannia lanceolata. The sequence continues at coordinate 6,311,027 of NW_027518688.1, read as the reverse complement.
AATCATGATTTTCCTCAAGCAAAATTTGGAACACTCCAACGTCGTTTCAGCGCTTCTTGGTTTGAGGAGTATTCTGGTTGGTTAGAATATAGCATAGAAAAAGATGATGCATTTTGTTTATATTGCTATCTTTTTAAATCAGAAATTAGAGATCGTGGAGGAGGAGATGCTTTTACTATTGAAGGATTTAAAAATTAAAAAAAGAAGGGAAAATTAGACCATCATGTAGGTGGCCATAATAGCGGGCACAACCAGGCCCGGTGTAAATGTGATGATTTGAAGAAACAAAACCAAAGCATCCAGACGATTATGCATAAGCAATCAGATCGTGAACAAGATGAATACAGGACTCGTTTGAATGCATCTGTTGATTGCATTCGATTTTTACAGCAGCAAGATTAGCTTTTTGAGGTCATGATGAATCTGATAACTCTAATAACCAAGAATTTTTTTTAGAATTATTGCGGTTTCTTGCTTAGCACAATAAAGATAATAATCGTACGGTGTTACGAAATGCTCCTGAAAATCATAAGTTAATTGCACCTGATATATAAAAGGATATAGCAAATGCCGCAGTGGTTGAAACTACAAAAAACATTCTCAATGACATTGAAGATTCATTATTTGCTATTTTGGTTGATGAGTCTCGTGATATATCAACAAAAGAGCAAGTGGCTATAGTTTTGCATTATGTGGATCAACATGGGCATGTCATTGAATGTTTCCTAGGTATCACTCATGTTACTGATACAACGAGGCGATGTTAACTAAACATGGATTAACCATTGCAAGATTATGCGGGCAAGGATATGATGGAGCAAGTAATATGCGTGGCTAGCTTAATGGTCTGAAAACACTGATTATGCAATAGAATAAATCTGCTTATTATATTCATTGCTTTGCCCATCAACTTCAGTTGACGGTAGTTGCAGTTGCAAAAAAGCATCTCGAAATTGAAACTTTCTTTAACTTGGTTACAAGTATTTTCAGTGTTGTTGGAGCATCATGCAAGCGCTGTGATATTCTTCGTTGAAAAAGACTGCAGAAATTATTGAAGCGCTTAAAAATAATGAACTTTCTAGTGGCCGTAGTTTGAACCAAAAGACTAGCCTTAGACGACCCGGCGATACACACTGGAGTTCCCATCTCTTATCAGTTTGATTCTCCTATTTTCAGTTGTAATTGATGAGATTGAAATTGTTGTAGAAGATGGCTTGAATTTAGAGCAGAAAGCAGAAGCAAATAGGTTGTTAGGTTCACTGCAGAGATTTGATTTTGTATTCAGCCTACATTTGATGAAAGCTTTGTTGGGGATCACGAATGAGTTGTCTCAATCACTGCAGCGAAAAGATCAAGATATTGTCAATGCAATGAGATTAGTAAATATTTCTAAGTAACGGTTACAAGACATGAGAGATCATGGGTGGGATTCCCTTTTAGAAGAAGTTTCTATATTTTGTGACAAGCATAATATTGTTGTTCCTAAAATGGATGATATATTCTTTTCAATTTTTGGATCACGACGAAAAGCTCCTAAAGTGACAAATCTACACCACTATCGCGTGGAACTTCATTGTTTAGTTATAGATATGCAACTCCAAGAGCTTAACAACAGATTTGACGAGACAAATACCGAATTGCTATTTTGCATTTCATGCTTAAATCCAAGTAATTCATTCGCTGTTTTTTATAAGAAAAAGCTGATTCGGCTTGTACAATTTTATCCATATGCTTTTTTAGAACTACAATTAATTTTTCTCGACAATCAACTCGAGACGTTTATTTTCGACATGCATTCTGAGAATGAATTTTCATCATGCATTCTGAGAATGAATTTTCAACACTAAATGGGACAGGGAAACTGAAATAAACAAGAGGGGGGTGAATTGGTTTTAACAATAATTTATACCTTTTTAAATTTAAGTATTAAACCTGAAATTCCAAGTGTGGTCCCTAGTACGGCAACTTATGAGGAGGTAAAATTAGGTTGCTAACGAGTTTTAATCTTTTGAAAACTTCTAACCCAATTTTGAAGATTAAGAGATCAAGAATGACAATGAAGCATACAAGTTAAATTCTAAGTGCAAATGCAAATTAAGAGCATGAGAAAAGAGAGAGTGCACCTGAGATTTAAAGTGGTTCGGTCCTCAAACACACAAGGCCTACTCCACTCCACCAATCAAACCCGTTGATGGCTTCACTATTTGATCTTCTTAACTTCGGAGAAGATCAATGCCGATTACAATTCCGAAAGCTTTAACCTTGGTGGCAATCTACACCACGGAGAGTGGGCTCCGCTTCTCCGAACACTCGCCCAATACAAGTTCTTGATAAGAAAGAAAGAACAAAAAAACAATCCCTCACAAGGGTTCACAAATTGTAGAAGATGTACAAATTTGAGCCTAAAGATCCAAATCCTAATCTTAGAGGATGAGAGGCATAAACAAGCTTTGATCACTCTTAGGATGTTCAAATAGAGTTCTAGAGTGTTAGGATTGATCATTGGGAAGTAGAGAATACCCATATATATATAGGAAAACCCAATATGACCGTTTGAGGGGCATTGTCGTAAATCTAGCAAAGTTCCCAACGGTCATATTTTTCTTCCCGTTATAGTGGTCTCAGAGTTCCGAGATATTTTCTCGGAGTTCCGAGAAAAAATCTCGGAGTTCCGGGAATACAAACAGAAGTTGGAAAATTTCTACTGGACCAAATCTCGGAGCTCCGAGGATTTCTCGGAGTTCCGAGAAGCCTATCAGCAGAAGATTTTCAATTCTGTTTCTTGGGCTTCCAACTTTACACCAAGTTGGGATTGTTATGAGGGTTCCAAAGTGTTGGAACACCACAAAGACAATCACTTAAACATTTAGGGTGTGTGTTTATTTACTCTATTTATGCCTTTTAAAAACTAATACTAAGATTGGATCTTATGCATTCTAACAGACTTCGATCTTCAATAGATTCTTCAAGTCTTCATTCGTCTTGGATCTCCGACGACTTTGGCCTTCCGAATGTGGTCAAATGAGCGCTTCTTGGCCTCAATCCAAGCAATCTTGTCTTAGCACAATTAAGATCTACAACTTAGACAAGCAAACACATTAGTGATCTTAAATCACTGTGTATTAGAATCATCAAAATAAGATGGGAATTGCCAAGGTGGGAACCATTGGGCTTACAAAACCTAATTTAATTTTTCTTCTCTTGATTAGATTTTGGTTAGTTCAAATAAGATCAAAACAAAATTAAATGCCAAACCAAACAAGAATGAAGGTGCAAGACAAGGAAGGAACACACCGATGTATAGTGGTTCGGGCAAAGCCCTACTCCACTCTTCTTAAGATCGTCCTTAAGGATTTCCACTATGTGAGACCTCCACGATGCCCGGCTCCGAGGCGATTACATTTCCAAGGGGTATTAAATGAGGATGCCCTTGACACCTTTACACCGACTCTCCTTCTTCGCCGAGTTCTAAGCGATACTCCCTAGGGTATTAAAATAGGATGCCCTAGCCACCTTTATAATGAATGGAAGATGAATTGCTTGGCTTCTCTTGAAAGCTTGATGCATGATGTAGCCCCCTTGAATGCTCTCCACAATAGGTTACAAGTGAAAGCCCTAAATCCAAACTCAAATGATTTGCAAGTTGCAAGGCAAGTTTGGTGGAGAAGAAAAATAAATTCTCAAGCTAAAGGGGTTTGCAAGTTCTTTGAGGCTTAAGGATGTTTTTCAAAATATTCAAGAGAGGAAGATAATCCTCTTGGATGAGTATTTATAGCCCTGAGAAAAGATATGACCGTTTGGGGGTGTAAATATAAAAAACTAATTTTTAATTCAAAAACCAACGGCTCTTTTCTGAGCTGTCGCGACGTTCTCGGAGTTCCGAGACAAATTTTCGGAGTTCCGAGAGAACGGTCAGAAGAAGGAAAATTCTACTGGACCATTTCTCGGAGTTCCGGGAAAAATTCTCGGAGTTCTGAGAAAAATTCTCGGAGTTCCGAGAGAATGGCCAGAAGTTGAAAAATACTACTGGACCATTTCTCGGAGTTCTGAGGAAACTCTCGGAGTTCCGAGAATCCTAAAATAAGCAGATTTTTATGTTTTTATTGCGAATTGATTTTGGGCTTTTGGAACTCAATTCCTATGATAATTTGGAATTTTTATGAGGGTCCCAACATGTTGGTCCACCACATAACCATTCATTTAACCATTTAAGTTCTTAAGTGGTTTTGAAAACTATTTTGAAATCCTTACCTTGACTTAGAAATCTAAAGAGAAAAAGATGTACAATGAAATCTAGGTAACCCTCAACTTCTCTTTAGCCTTGGTTTTCAATTGGTCTTCCATTTTGTGTATGCTTGCTTGAGAGATAATGTGAGCTCCACTTAGCTCCTTTGACTCTTGTGTGGTACATCTTCAAGCATGACCAAGTGGTGTGTTGGTTCCTTCAATGATCAACCTATCTTAACCCAACACTTCAAGGCAAATTGATTACTATTCAAGAACATAATCAATTATGTTTAGAATCATCAAAACAAGATAGGAGAGTAGACCCTCAGGCTTACAATCTCCCCCTTTTTGATGATGACAAACAAAATTGATTATGAGGTGTGTGTGGAGTGACATAATAGGCAAGTGAATGCAGGAACTCCCCCTCAATATATGCTGAGGTGTGTGTGGAGTTACATAATAGGCAAGTGAATGCAGGAACTCCCCTCAATATATGCACAATGATAAATGGTAACAAGTAAAAGCATATAGGCAATTGAATAGATAATCAATTTCCAAACTTCTTCCCCTTTTTGTCATCGACAGAAAGGGCGAACTAAAATGTACAGCAAATAGGAGTGGATGAAGATTGAGTTAGGTACTCCCCCCTAAATCAATGCTTATGGTATAAAATATGTAGCCAAGTAATGCACATATACCTGTTCATGATCGAGATGTTGACATATTATCAAATTATTAGGTATTTTAATTAAGGTGAAGGTACCTCTCCATCTTAGAGAACTAAGAAGGCTTAGAGTACCAATTGAGTGATTTTTAAGATTAATGTTTGACATCTCATTCACGCAGATACTACTAAACAGGGATGATATATATATATATACTTTATAGATAAGCTGGTGAAAGGCACAACGTATTTATCTGGCAATTTCTTTGACTTGATCCGCACTCCAAATGTTCAAGGCACTTCGGATATAACATATTCTATCATCACTATGGGGTTTTATAAAGATATCAGCCAATTGTTCCTCAGTGTTGATATATTTTAAGCAAATATCCCCTTTTTGTGAGTGATCTCTAATGAAGTGGTGCCTAATCTCAATATGTTTGGTTCTAGAGTGTTGTATGGGGTTCTTTGTCAAGTTTATAGCACTAGTATTGTCACATTTGATGAGAATATTTTTTATTTTAATTCCATAGTCCATCAATGTGCTTTTCATCCACAGGACTTGTGCACAACAAGCTCCAGCTGCCACATATTCTGCTTCTGTTGTGGATAGAGCTACTGAATTTTGTTTCTTGCTAAACCATGAAACAAGTGATTTGCCCAAGAATTGACAAGTCCCACTAGTGCTTTTCCTATCCACTCTACATCCAGCAAAGTCTGCATCTGAATATCCAATGAGAGTGAAGGGAGTAGATCTTTCATACCATAGTCCCAGACTTTGGGTTCCTCTTAAGTACTTGAAGATCTTTTTGACTGCCGATAGGTGAGACTCCTTTGGATCCGATTGAAATCGAGCACAGAGATAGACAGTAAACATAATGTCTGGTCTGCTGGCTGTTAAATAGAGTAGGCTACCTATCATACCTTTATACATCTTTTAGTCCACAAATTTGCCAAATTCATCATTTTCTAACTTAGCAGTTGTACTCATGGGAATTCTTGATGTCTTACTGCTATCCATACCATACTTCTTTAATAACTCCTTTTATATATTTTTCTTGATTTATAAATATCCCATTTTGGTATTGTTTGATTTGGAGTCCTAAGAAGTAGGTTAACTCACCTATCATGCTCATTTCAAAATCATTTTTCATTAGAGTTGCAAATTCATCACACATTTTTTGATTAGTCGAGCCACAGATGGTGTCATCCACATAAATCTGGACAAGGAGGATATCTTGATTTTCTCTTTTGATAAATAATATTTTATCCACCTTTCCCATCTCAAAACCTTTTTCCAGTAGGAAGGTGCAAAGCCTCTCATACCAAGCTCTAGGAGCTTGCTTCAACCCATATAAAGCCTTATCAAGCTTGAAGACATGATTTGGATGTTTGTAGTTTTCAAAACCTGGAGGTTGCTCAACATACACTTCTTCTTGGATATAGCCATTTAGGAATGCACTTTTGACATCTATTTGATATAGTTTAAATCCTTTATGAGATGCATATGCCAAGAGTATCCTAATAGCTTCCATATGGGCAATAGGAGCAAATATCTCATCATAGTCTATTCCTTCCTCCTGATTGTACCCTTGGGCTACAAGCCTAGCTTTATTTCTACTGATAATTCAATTTTCATCCATTTTGTTTCTATACACCCATCTTGTGCCAATGACTGGATGATCACTAGGCCTAGACACTAGCCTCCACACCTTGTTCCTTTCGAAGTGACTCAACTCTTCTTGCATAGCCATCAACCAATATTGATCATTTTCGGCTTCCTTGATGGACTTAGGTTCTAATTCGGATAGGAACACCAAGTTGTTACTCACACTTCGATAGTATAATCTAATTCTTACGGGCGATGTGGCATCACCTAAGATTTGAAATTCAGGATGATCTACCAATATTCTCCTATCCCTAGGTAATGAGTCATCATCTACACTCTCAACTTCCTCACTAGGTAATGTATTACTTGTAGATCCATGGGGAGGAGCATTTGTCTTAGGTAAGAGGTGTTCAATAGGTTCATCCTCATCATGTGGCATTTCTTGAGGTGTTGGCTCTCTCTCATCAAATGTAACATGCATGGATTCTTCTACAACTAGGGTTCTTCTATTAAATACTCTATATGCCTTGCTATGTGTAGAATACCCTAAGAATATGCCATCATCCGACTTCTTATCAAATTTGTGTAAGTTATCTTTAATGTTCAAGATGTAGCATTTACAACCAAACACTCTAAAGTAGCTTATATTTGGTTTCAAGTTTTTCCAAAGCTCATAAGGTGTTTTCTTAGAAATTGGCCTCATATATACCCTATTTATGATATAGCAAGGGGTGCTAACCGCCTCCGCCCAAAAGTATCTAGGGAGATCATTCTCATGTAACATGGTTCTAGCCATTTCTTAGAGGGTTCGGTTCTTTCTTTCTACAACCCCATTTTGTTGAGGTGTCCTAGGTGCCGAAAAATTGTGTTTGATGCCATGTTCATTACAGTAAGTGTCAAAGTGTATATTTTCAAATTCTGTTCCATGGTCACTCCTAATGTAAGATATGAATTGACCTTTCTCATTTTGGACTTGATTACACAACTTAAGAAAATTTTTATAGGTTTCATCTTTATGTGCTAAATATATGACCCATGTAAATCGTGAGTAGTCATCCACAACGACAAACACGTACCTCTTTCCACATAGGCTACTTGTCTTCATTGGTCCAAAAAGATCCATATGAAGTAGTTGCAAGGGGTAAGTGGTTGAGATCACATTTTTAGGGGCAAATGAGCTCTTTAATTGTTTGCCTAATTGACAAGTTCTACAAATGTGATCTTTGGTGTACTTGAACTTAGGCAATCCTCTAAGTATGTCTTTTGAGGAGAGGGTTGAAATGAGATCCATTCCGGCATGACCCAACCTCCTATGCCATAACCAAGAATCTTCACTAATGGCATTAAGACAAGTTACATTTTAGAGTTTAAGATCATCTAGCCCAATAGTGTAAATGTTATTGTCTCTACAACCTATGAATTGTACTTTTCCATCTATCTTATTCTTAACAATGCATTTGTCGGGGTTGAAGACTACTTCAAAACCATTGTCACACAATTGACTAATGCTAATAAGATTATGAGATAAGCCATCAACATAAAGTACATCATGTATGGGAGAGGTAGAGTTACCTATGGTGCCTTCTCCTTTAACTTTTTCTTTCTTATCATCTCCAAAGGTAACATCTCCACCATCCTTGAGTGATAGGGATGCAAATTGAGTGAGGTCTCCGGTCATGTGTCTAGAGCATCCACTATCAAGGTACCATGTGTTCTTCTTGTTATGGCTTTTAAGGCATACCTACATATGAATAGGCAAGTGAGATCCCTTTGGTACCCAAATCTTCCTAATCTTGCTAAATTCATTTATTTCACTTTAGCGTTTTCAATTTGATTTTATCTTGTTTACCATACATGCAAGCAACCTTATAATGTCCTTCTAGACCACAATAAAAGCAAGTTTTAGTACCACTAGAAGAAGCCTTTACAAATTTATTTTTATAGTTTGACATTGTAGTATTCCATTTATGTCCAAGTCCACTTTTATCATGTGACAATATTTGAATATTAACAAGCCTATCCAATTTTAGTGAACCATGTTCAAATTTTTCAAAGAGTTTCTTTAACTCATCATATTCATGAGATAGTTTACTATTTTCATGCTTTAGCTTGTTATTTTCAATAGATAGTTCTTGTCGATTTTTATTTAAAATCTTGATGGTAGCATTTAAATCATGAATTTTAACTTTATATTTTTCATTTTCATCATCTAAAAATTCATGATCTTTCTTTAACCAACCAAATTCTTTTGTCATGCTAGAAAGAGAATTTTCAAGTGATGTATTTTTATCAAGTTCAATTTCAAGTTCATCATTTCCACTTTGCAAGGAATTAAGAACTTCTTTTAAAATAATGACATCATTTAAAGTACTTACCTCTTGATTGTCATTTGTTGAGGCCATGAAGCAAATATTTTTTTGGTATCAAGCAATCTTCTCCATCATTTGGTTCACCTTCACTTTCATTGTCCTCATCCCATGTGGCGGTCATTCCTTTCTTGCCTTCTCTTCTCTTGAAATGATTATTTGAAGTAGGCTCATTGTTGAGTGGACAATCCGGGCGAATGTGTCCAAGTTTCTTGCATCCGTAGCATCGGGGTTGAGATGATCCGTCACCGAGCTCTTCTTTCTTCTTGAATGGAGGATTGGTTCTTCTATTTCTCATGCCTCCCATATTCTTTTGCAAGAACTTGATCCTTCTTGTTAGGAGGGCTACCTCATCTTCCATGTCTCCATTTGCCTCTTCATAATCACCTAAATTGCAAGCAAAAGCTATACCTTTTTCCTTTTTCAATTTTATTTTCAATTTCGGGTGCTTTTATTTTGAAAATCATCTCATGGGTTATCAAGGACCGTATTAGGTCATCTAGGTTTAATGTGTTCATGTCCTTGGCTTCGGTGATTGCGGAGGTTTTGGATTCCCATGATAAAGGTAGGGATCTAAGGATTTTGGTCACCAAATCTCTATTTGAAAATTATTTTCCAAGTCCCCTTAGTCCATTTACTAGGTTAGTGAATCTAGTGTACATGTCGGCAATAGTTTCATCGGGTGTCATTTGAAAAAGTTCATATTGCCTAAATAGATGATTCATTTTAGATTCCTTAACTTGGTTGGTTCCCTCATGGGTAACTTCTAAGGTGTCCCAAATTTCTTTAGCTGAATTCAAGTTTGAAACTTTATTGAATTCTCCGGGTGACAAAGCACAAATTAAAGAATTCATGGCTTTGGCATTGTAGTTTGAGGCTTGTTGTTTGGCTTCGGTCCAATTATTTAGATTTCTAGTGGACAAGGTATATCCATTATGAATGGCTCTCCACATTTGGTAATCTTAGGTTAAAAGGATTTTCATTTTGGTTTTCCAAAATCCATAATTTGTTCCATCAAAATAAGGTGGCCTAGTGTTTGAGTATCCTTCATGGTGTTGAGGGTAGTTTGCCATTTTTTAGAATCTTTTCTCTAGACCGGTTAGGGTTTTAAATAAAGTAGAGACGAGGCTTTGATACCAATTGAAAAAAACAAGAGGGGGGGTGAATTGGTTTTAACAATAATTTATACCTTTTTAAATTTAAGTATTAAACCTAATTTGATTTTTCTTCTCTTGATTAGATTTTGGTTAGTTCAAATAAGATCAAAACAAAATAAAATGCCAAACCAAATAAGAATGAAGGTGCAAGACAAGGAAGGAACACACCGATGTATAGTGGTTCGGGCAAAGCCCTACTCCACTCTTCTTAAGATCGTCCTTAAGGATTTCCACTATGTGAGACCTCCACGATGCCCGGCTCCGAGGCGATTACACTTCCAAGGGGTATTAAATGAGGATGCCCTTTACACCTTTACACCGACTCTCCTTCTTCGCCGAGTTCTAAGCGATACTACCTAGGGTATTAAAATAGGATGCCCTAGCCACCTTTACAATGAATCGAAGATGAATTGCTTGGATTCTCTTGAAAGCTTGATGCACGATGTAGTCCCCTTGAGTGCTCTCCACAATAGGTTGCAAGTGAAAGCCCTAAATCCAAACTCAAATGATTTGCAAGTTGCAAGGCAAGTTTGGTCGAGAAGAAAAACAAATTCTCAAGCTAAAGGGGTTTGCAAGTTCTTTGAGGCTTAAGGATGTTTTTCAAAATATTCAAGAGAGGAGATAATCCTCTTGAATGAGTATTTATAGCCCTTAGAAAAGATATGACCGTTTGGGGGTGTAAATATCAAAAACCAATTTTTATTTAAAAAACCAACGGCTCTTTTCTGAGCTGTCGCGACGTTCTCGGAGCTCCGGAAAATTCTCGGAGTTCCGAGACAAATTCTCGGAGTTCCGAGAGAACGGTCAGAAGAAGGAAAATTCTAATGGACCATTTCTCGGAGTTCTGAGAGAATGGCCAGAAGTTGAAAAATACTACTGGACCATTTCTCGGAGTTCCGAGGGAACTCTCGGAGCTCCGAGAAAAATCTCGGAGTTCCGAGAAGCTTAAAATAAGCAGATTTTTATGTTTTTATTGCTATTTGATTTTGGGCTTTTAGAACTTAATTCCTATGATAATTTGGAATGTTTATGAGGGTCCTAACAATGTTGGTCCACCACATAACCATTCACTTAACCATTTAAGTTCTTAAGTTGTTTTGGAAACTATTTTGAAAACCTTTCCTTGACTTAGAAATCTAAAGAGAAAAAGATGTACAATGAAATCTAGGTAACCCTCAACTTCTCTTTAGCCTTGATTTTCAATTGGTCTTCCATTTTGTGTATTCTTGCTTGAGAGATAATATGAGCTCCACTTAGCTCCTTTGACTCTTGTGTGGTACATCTTCAAGCATGACCATGTGGTGTGTTGGTTCCTTCAATGATCAACCTATCTTAACACAACACTTCAAGGTAAATTGATTAGTATTCAAGAACATAATCAATTATGTTTAGAATCATCAAAACAAGATAGGAGAGTAGACCCTTGGGCTTACAGAAACTTGCTGAAAAGACGGTTGAAATAAAAAAGAACATCTTATATCCATTAGTCTACAAGTTGGTGACTTTTGCGCTAACCCTACCAGTTGCAACTGCTACTGTTGAAAGAACATTTTCTGCAATGAATATTGTACAGAGCCGACTACACAACAGGATGGGAGTGTAGACACCCCCATTTTGCTACACTTTAAAAAAGTAAAAGATTAGGTAGTTTGTCAAGTTTCGAGTCTGTATTCCACCTAAGATTAGGCATCTGTGCATTTTAGGGTAGATTTTCGCCTCGTTGAAGGAATTCTGAAGTTGATTCGCAATCCTAAAGGTTTCTAGGGTGTTCCAATGGTATCTGGAAGATGAAAGTTCAAGTTTTCAAGCAAGTGAAAAAATCTGCTATTTTCAGAATTTTCAGGGTTTCCCTCATTTTTGCCCATTTTTACGCTACAAGGGTAATTTGGTCATTCCCGATGTGTCCCGTTTGACACCCGAGTTATATTTGAGAAATCTTGAGTGATTTTATGAATTTTAAAAAAGCTGCTATTTTTAGAAACTCTCTGGGTTTTTCCCCAATTTAGGTATATTGGGGGCTGTGTTGGTCATTTCTAGTGTGCCTGAGACTATATCTAAAGTATGATTGAAGAATCCTAAAACATCTCAAGGGAACATGATATTTTTAGAAACTCATGGGGCTTCCACATTTTCACCATCTTATGAATATTTCAATTATTTCTCATGTATCCAAAATCATCTTGAGGGTACAGCTGATGAATTAGGAGTAATTTCGTAAGATTTGGGAAACCTACTAAATTTAGATCCCTCAAGGTTTTCTCTTACTCTTGCACTTCAGGGGTATTTTAGATATTTCCAATATGTCATATTTGGTCCCTAAGTTGTGTCTAAGAAATCTTGAGTCCGTTCATAAATTTTTGAAAATCTGTTATTTTTAGAATTTCTTAAGGTTTTCTCTAGTCTCACCAAATTCTTACACCTTAGAGTACTTTGGTCTTTTCCTATGTAATTCTTTTGATCCCCGAAATGTGTCTGAGAGATTATGAATAATTTCCTGAATTTTGAAAAACCTGCTAAATTTAGAATTTCTCAGAGGTTTCACTTAATTTGGAAATTCTGAGTGTTAAGGGCATTTTGGGTATTTTCTGGGGATACCCAATGATCATGTTTGATATTGCTCACCGAAAGGACCCAACTTTAAAAGTTTCTATTTTTGAAGTTTGACCACAAAGACTTTCCATTTTTAATTCTTCCTTTTAGGGGTGAACCAATTTGAGGGTATTTTGGTCGCATTTAGATGTCTAACGGTCAAATAGGGGCATTTTGGTCTGAAAAGTTGTTTTCCAAAAAAAAGATGGTTCGATCATGTGTTAGGGATGCACCATAAATTTCAAATGGGTTGGGTCTATATACAGAATGTTGAATTTAGAAAGATTTTATTGAATTTTACGGAAAAACCTGAAACTCGTGTGAAATGGCCCATTCCCAAAGCCCGCAAAGATGGAGCTCAAGTGGGTTCACCCATATGGGTCGCCACCATGGTGGGCGACCCACATGGCTGACCCACATGAGTTGAGCAGCCAACCTTGATGATGTCACTATGGTGACATCATATTTGTTAAAAGAAAAATAAATAGAATAAAAAAGAAAAGAAGGAAAAGATGAATGATATAAGCAATGTGGAATGGGAATAGCATATCTTGATTGACAAGAAATTAAGATTGGAATCAAATCAAATTTGGAAACGAGAAAGAAAGAAAGCAAGAGAGAAATATTGGAAACAAGCCAAAGATGGGAGCTCTCACATTGGAAACTATTATTTCTCTCTTAACCCTAGCCTTTTTCTATGAAAACACCACACAACACAATGGGAGAACCATCAAATTTCGTCCCTCTCTCTCCCACCCAAGAAAACAAATCCACTTTTCTCTCTCCTCTCCCCTTAAAAAAAAGAAAAAAGCCTCTCTCTTCAAGTGTGTTCATCTCTCTCAAGTGCTCTTCACAAAAGGGTTTCTTGATTTTCTTCTTCTTCTCCAAGGCATCACACAATCAAGGATTATTGGAGTGTTCTTTTGATCTTTTTGAGCATATAAAAGGGTTGGACAAAGTGTATATCTTGGATCACCAACCCTAGAGACAAGGATCGCGATCAACGGTAATGATCTCTCTTCTTTGCGAATTAGAACAAGCATGCTAGGGTTTTTTTTCGAAATATCAAATCAATGAGTTTTCTTTTAAAATTCCAGTATGTTATAGTATAGATTAAAGGCTTTCAAAATCCAAAATTTCAACAAAAAATTAGTTTTCCTCCATATAAATATAAACTTTCTTTCTTTATTCTTCAATATGAGTTTAAATTCAATTTTCAAGGCAAGTGTTTCAAAACAAAATCTTATTCAAAAATTGAATTTTTTTTAGGTTAATAAAAATTTCAAAACCACTCGAAAGTGAAATCTTGGACCACGGTGGTTTGACCCCTCGATTTCCGTTTTATTTTTTCGGAAGATAACTCAGCAAAAGGGTTATTTCTTGAAGAATGGGTCAAATCAAATCCTAATTTCATGAAATTTTGGTTCCAAACCGATTTTTGGATTTCCAGTTCACCATAAACTTTTTGGATTTTTTTGATTTTTTCTAATCCGGTTTTAATTTATTTTAATTTTGGTTTATTCTTAATAAATATCAAACAATTTTAAAAATTGATGAAACTTTCCAGATCTCATTTTTAATTATAAATTGAAGTTTTGCATGAAATACAATTTTGAAAAAAATATTTTCTTTACTGTTTTCTAATTGATTCTTCAGTTTACATGCCGTAATTCGTTTTCGTATTAAATTAGTAAATTTTCAAAATTTTTCTTTACAAACCAGTAACTTAGGTTACTGGAATGTTAGAGAAAAAATTTCAATTAGTTTTGTAAAGTTTTAATATGGTTTTGTAATTTATTTTAATAAACGGGTTTCAATTATTAGGAACAAATTCCCCTTTTCTATTTAAAAATTAATTTTATGGAGGAGATTTAATTTTTAAGTTTTGAAATTTTAATAGAAACTTTTATAATCTATTATATATCTACTGGAATTTTTCATTTGATTTTAGGATACCATTATGTTTGCTTTTTAAGTAATTCTTTAGTTTCATCGGATTTGTGTGTAAATTTTAATTGGCATCAAATCGTAATACAAATCCATGAAATTCATACAGTAGTCTAATCCCACGATTATCTTTATATTGTAAGAGTTTGAGTCGATTTGAAATTGATATGTTATAGGTTATTGTGTTAATCTGTAATCTGATTTGAATTTTGAAAAATCAGAAATTGATATCAAACCTCATTTATAATTCATGAAAACTTTCCAGTAAGCTATAATCATCTATATCTTTATGCTGTGAAAGTTTGGATTAATTTTCAATTGATATGCTATAAGTTACTGTGTTAATCTATGAACTGATTTGAATTTTAAGAAATTGAAAATTGATATCAAATCTTAATGACAATTCATGAAAATTTTTCAGTAAGCTATAATCATTTATATCTCTATTCGGTGAAAGTTTGGATTAATTTGAAATTGATATGCTATAAGTTACTGTGTTAACCTATGAACTCATTTGAATATTAAAAAATCGGAGATTGATATGAAATCTTAATGAAAATTCATGAAATATTTCCAGTAAGCGACAATCATCTATATCTTGTTACTGAAAAATGTTTAACTGATTTTGAGTTCGATTGCTTAGGATTTCTGTATAATCCTAGCAATTTGGTCTTAATGTTAATAAATCATAATTTAATAGCAAATAGTTCGATTGCTTAGAGTCAGTAAAAACATCCAACAAATCTTAAATTTACATTATGAATTTAATCCCCAACTTGTTTGAAACAGAAATCTTACGGTTCATAGATCTCCCATGTAAATTCGCTATACCGCGATAGTCTAACTACCGATATCGCAATCAGCAATCACAATCGCATACTAATTGCGATTAATCCTGCATAATTGGAGTGTGTAAATTATAGTATGATATTGGCTCCGAGGTCCACTGTCCACGAAAATCCTGAGCACGACTCCCATCCATGGTTGCGATTCGAGGCCGAAATTGGCAAACCATAGAACCTTTGGTATCCCTTAGATATTTATGAATCAAAAATTCTTGAAAATAAAAAATCAGTCGATCTAAAAATCACTAATATCAACAAATTGAATTAACTTAATCAAAATTTTAGGAGCGGTTGGATTGCGGTCTCCTATCGCGGGAACCTTTAGGGCCCCTTAGGAACACTTACGTCACATTGTGTCCTAGGTTTTAGGGAGTCCTAGAGTTAGAAGTCCAGCCTCATCACGGTCATTTGCTATGGATAGCAACCGTGCCATAGATCTAGTTACACTAGTCACCCAATTTTTTCCTAGGACAAACCTAGTTACCTAGGATGTAACCTGCATTAGTCTAAGGGATGATTTGCACTTAGATATGACCATATAGCATCTTAGATGAAGTCATAGGATAATAAAATCTTCAACTTGAATTAAATAATTTCTCTTAAACTGTTAAAACAGTCAATCCAGTCTAGATCGGTGTCCTAGATGAGTTAGGCATAAGTAGCTTAGTTCAGGTGCACCGAACTACGATCGACTCTGATTCCAGTGAGGCTGGGATACGTAGGCAACTTTGATACTTGAGTGGCATACCAACCCCGAGTCGGCTCCACATATAAGTGGTGGGATTTTGTATATTAATCCTTAAATTAAAAGTAATTAAACCACTTAGAACTTTCCATGAAATTAGAATTTTAGGACTTTCACTTAGATTGAATTCAAACAAATTAAGAAAATCAAGATACACATTTAGGAATTACATTAAAATTAGATTTTATGATGCATGTCACATAGTTCACACTTTAATAGAGTTAAATGAGCCATTTAAAAGAAATTCAAGAGAGTTAACTTTTGGAATCGAAGACCGGATTATCGGGCGAGGATGGTGCATGTGGTGGTAACTTCCCATACCTTCCATTCTCGTAACCAGGTAACGAGTCTAGATTTCTGATTATTTATGGGTCATAGATCCCTCATCTAGGTGGCGACTCTGTCATTCTCTTTTGTGTGAAATTCAGATTCTTTTAGTGTTCTCAAGTTCACGGAAAGAATGAATTAAATCACACCTTGCTAGGCTCGGCGGCTAACCCCTGCCCTTGTGGGTACTGGGTTGCACGTTTGTTTGCACCCTATGGCTTGGTTGTTGCCGGCTTGGTTGGGTAATCAATAATAAAAAAAGGCACACGCCAATCGCGTGGGTACGAGAGACCAAGAAAGAGGAAGGCGGCTCATGGGCGATTCCCCTCTTGCGGGAACAGGTCCCACAGGGAGATCCATGGATGAACGATAATTTGGTTACATTTATTGAAAAAGATGCCTTTAAGCAAGTTCACAATGAGGCAATCATGCATCGGTTTCAGAACATGAAAACCCGAAGAGGACAATTGAGGAAACTTTCTGTCATCATGAAATATTAGTCTAAATGAATGTAGGTAGTCATTTGTTTTTGGTAATTACTTTCTTGGATAATGGAGGGAAGGTGATATGTCCCCCTCTTTGTACTCTTTTCTCAATAAAAAGTTTAGGGTGCCAAGTTCCTAGATAAATTCCGGTTAAGTGATATTTTTAGTTAAATAATATTTTGGCCCCCCCTTGACAAATTCCTGGCTCCGCCACTGCTCCAATATGTAGATTATTTCAAAATTTGATCTCCAGATACCTTGTACTCTATTTTGGATATAAAATCTTATATCTAGTTAGATTGTGTTAAAATGATAAATCATTTGAATTCCACTCTAGACATGTTGTACTTATTGAAAATTATATGTCTAGTTGTTAAGTGCTTCAAGATCACATATTTTTGAAAATATATTA
This sequence comes from Tasmannia lanceolata, assembly GCF_043159265.1. NCBI lineage: Eukaryota > Viridiplantae > Streptophyta > Magnoliopsida > Canellales > Winteraceae > Tasmannia > Tasmannia lanceolata. The sequence goes on along the minus strand of NW_027518688.1, from coordinate 6,293,654 downwards.
TAGATACAAATATACTTGTCTTGGTGTATCTATATGTATATGCTCTTAATTGAATATTTTTATAGAATGTTTAGTCTAAGTGGCCACAACTATTTTAAAATTACCTTGCACTCAGTATTCCTCCACAAAAGAAAACCACAAAGAGAATTTATTGAGAAAACCTTAAATTATGCTTACATGAAAATCCATCTCACCATTAGCCAATGAGTTCAAGTTAAACTCATAAGTACACATTCTTCTTATTTGAACTATTTTTGGACAAAATTGGCATTTGGTACTTAAATTGTTTAGGATATCATATCTAACAAAATTAAGGAACTAAAAGTCATATAAAAGAAAAACAACTCAAATCCCTTCTTAGATATCTTTTATGCCCCTAGGTGAGAAAATGTGTTTGCAATCTTTAGCAACTAGTTGTCCTTCAAACCCATTTTCATGTTTAATGTTTATCACTAAATGTAATAAGAAATTATAGATGGGTTAAAGTAGATGTGTTCCAAAAGCTTAAAAAGGAAATCCTCTCATGACTAAGATGACCCTTGAAATTTCGCTGAAATTATCTAGTCATAGTAGTTCATTTTGGAATACATATGTCCAAGGTGTTATCACTTAAGGGATATACTCCAAAAAGTCCTTGGATCATTCCCTAAATTCATATAAGAATATATTATATAGGGAAGTTGAAAATGAGTCTAGATTCAATGTATGAAACTCAATTGAGTAAACTTAAAAATGTTATAGGAATCTAGTATCATTGTTAGGCATTTGCCCATTATGGTGCTTGGCATTCAATGCATTGTGATGGGAACACTTGTCTCCCACACATTTTGGTTTTCTATGGGCTATGCACGTTGTGCTTAATGCCTTTCATTGGTGGTTTGTGGATATAGATGTAGATGTTTGGACCATGTACCTTATGTGTCATGCTCTGTATGTCCAAACATGGTAGACTATTCATGAATGCTTTAAAATGTCATATCTTACTCATGATTACCCATAGTGATATGCTCTCACTTACATGAGCCATGGATGTCTCTGTCAGACATTGTTCTCTATAATCTATTTTTCTTTTGTCTGGGTCTTATAGATTTGAGCTAAGTTGGCATATTTATATAATCTATAGTTATTACCCCTTGTATGGTATTAGCGAAATGGTAAAGATGTTGAACCTCAAAGTTAAAAGCTACTCAATTAGTACTTTTAGCCTTCTTACTTGTTAAGAAAGAGACTATACCCTCACATTTAATTAAAGCATCTAATTACTTTGAATTCTTGCCAGCATCTTAACCATGATAAGCCATATGTGCTTTGAAATGTTACTTATATATATATATACATATATATATATATATATACATATATATATATATATATATACACCATATATATGCACATAGTTAGGGGGAGCATGGTCTGCTAGGTTATCATATCTTTTAGTATCATTTGATTACCCCTAGCAATCATGCATTTGTAGCCCAAGGGTTGTTTGTCAATCATTCACCTCTAAATCCCATGGTGCCTGTGTGTTTGGACAGCCCTTTGGATTCATACTGTGTATGCGTCTTTAACAAAGGGGGAGCTATATATGTAATATATGTCCTTCTTGGTCTTATCATATGTGTTTGATATGGTTATTACATTACAAATGATAAGTACACTCATGTGGAGCCCTATTGCTCCATATGTGTTGTAGTTTGGGTCTTGTCTTATGTTTTTACATTGAGATCGTTTCTCATTTACGACAAGTACCCTTAGCTTGACCCTTAGTGTCACATCATCTTAGGCTTTATACTTATCTTGGATGGATTCATATGGTATAATCATTTCCAATGATAAGTTTCTTGTTCTAGAGTTCACTTTTGAAATTTCTCTAGAACTATCCTCATTAGGATAGTGCTTAAGTTGATAATCCCATTTTCTATGAATTCTCACTTATCATGTGCTTTATAAGTCATTTGCACTCAATTTCCATGATTAGTTTCCTTGGCTATACTCTTACTGTCATATCCTTAGTCATTCTATATTACCATGCCTTGCCTTATAAGTTTTATCTAAGGCCAATGACAAATACTTAGGGGGAGAGCCTAATTGTCATATTCTCATCGTTATATGGACTATTGGGATGTGCTCACATTGTTCATTCCTCCATTTGTTGTGCTAAAATGTAAATCTTATTTATTAAAAAAAAACTGCTTATCATACACTATACTCAATTTTTCTTCTTAAATCTCTTTGATAAGCTTCATATAAGCTAAAATGTCATATCATTATTAGATTCATGGGCTATAGAAGTTATTTGCAGTATATAGCCTTCATCTATGCCCATCCACAAACATAGGAATGCTTTACATTGCCATTCTATATCTCTATGTTTGAGTATTCTTATCATGTATGTTTCACTTTTGTCATCTTATATCCATGATAAATATAAGGGGAGTAATTTTGGCAATATAGTTTGCACCTTCATTGTTAAAATCCTTCCTTTTTATTGCTAGCAAAAGGGGGAGAATTTTTTAATGGATTAGGCAGTCCATAACTTATATACATCACTTTCTTTTGTGTACCCCGATCCGAGAGGACGAGTGCTGAGGACACGAGATCCCTGCAATCCTCAAAGATCTCCACAATGTGAAGGAGAGCTCTACCAATGAACTCTCGAAATGATGCCACCCTCATAGCATAGCACGAGTGGCGATACAAAATAAATGAGATACCTCTTGATCCAAGGATAAATCCTCAAACCGAGACGTACCTAAAACAAACTCAGAGTCGCCATCCATAGATACGCCATGGAACTAAAAACAAATGCTCTGCTTGCAACGGATAACCAGAGATACAAAAGGTCCGTGCCTGATTACGAATGGAGAAGGTCCGAAGAGCACCCCCAATTCGTCCGAGTGCAAGCACTTGGTCTCTTATGCCATTTATTTATTAACCTTGAAGAGTTTTTGGGCGAAAATCATGTAAAATGAGAACAAAATCCCCGAGTGGATGTCTACCTAAACATGCATGACCCAGGGATAAAATAACAAGCATGAACAAAATAAATGGAAGAAGTGTCACCTAATCACAGCTAGGTTATGAGTGACATGCCTAACTGGTGTCTAAGTTTTGATGGACAAACACATGCATACTACAACTAAAGATATGAGGTCTGAACAAGAAATGACAGATACGATAATCAGTAAAGCAGCAAAGCGCTACAACTAACTGACAATCAAAGCAAGTAATTATTACAGTTAAATGCATGTAAAAAAATAAGTAAACTGGATAATGCTACAACTAAGCATATGAGTAAGCAAAGAAATGAACACACACTATCATGATCCTATGCAAGAATCATCATCAATATGCAGACACAAACCCTAAAGTGCTAACAACAGATCCTAAGACTCTAATGCTTAAGCCCGAGACTTTAGATGATCTGATGGTCATCCAAAGAAGCTTACGTATCCCCGCCTCCACGAGAATCAAGGCAACGTAGTTCTTTACCCCTATTCTAAGCTATGATGCCTAAGACATCTAGACCTCTATCCTAGACTCGACCTAACAGACCGGACTAGTTATTAAAGCTTCTTGTGCGATTATTTAAATTTCAATGGATTGTGAATTTTAGGACACCCTATATGCCCTAACTAAATGCAGGTTAGCCCTAAGCTGATGCAGGTAGTTCCTACAACCTATGTATAACTAGACTGTGTGTCTTAAGAAAAACAATGGGATCACTAACGCATCTTAGACCTAGTCATCAGTCGACGATGTGAATTGCCAACTGACCGGACGGAGGCGCTCCTACCTAGGACAAACTCATAACTTTAACATAAACACACAACAAGCACACAACAAAAGACAAACTCCTAACTCTAAAACTCTCTATCTAGGACAAACTCCTAACTCTAGAAGAAGATCCTTTTGAAAACAAGGTTTTAAAGTTGTTTGAACGATTTTTGAAAGATTTACAAAGTCTATTTACAAAGTTTGGCTGGACTTGGGATAAAGATCTCAAGCTGCACTATGTACCTCGTGAAAGAGGATCAAGCCAACGTAGTTCGGAATTGAACTCTCCTAACTAAAACCTAACACTCCAAATGATTTAAGGGTTTTAATATTTTTCAAATGTTTTTGATATTTTTAAAGTTTTCAAATATTTTTGAGTTTCAAATTTCTAATGTTTTTGGATTTTAAAGCTCTTCCAATGTTTCGGACCTTTAAATGCTTTCACTCTTAAAGGGAACACGCAAGTACAACTACAAACTAGGACAAAGCCCTAAAGTTAAAGGGGAAATCCCGAACAAGCAACTAGTGTCAAAGACACGAATAAACCACAAACAAGTAAACAAGCATCCCAAGAACAGAGAAAACAATCTAAAAACGTAGCAGGTAAGCTTTAATAAGACTAAGTTAAACTGCTAACTAATTACACTAGAGAGGGAGTACACATGAGTCACAGACTCTCTAATAACGCTACCAAAGTAAGGGCGAACTAGTCAAAGACTCAAACACTAAAGAGGGAAACAAATGAGACAAAACATGTCTCCTAAAAGGGCTCTAGAAATGAGGCAAGACATGCCTCCTATACACAAAGGTGGGCTTGGGCTAACGCCTTCATTGCCCCGAGGGAAATTACCAACATTAATGGAATATTTAGATCGATGGAAATCCCGAAGGTTCGCGGAGAGTGTAATCCTGAAGAATTAATGGAGATCTCAAAAGACAGGGAAAATCTCAAAAATCCTAATACTTATGCGACATCTGAAAGAGAATCGAAGAGGAAATAAAAAGGAACTTACCCTTCTAATTGGCTTGTTCCTCATGAAACGAAGTTGACTCGACCAAGATAAGTAACTCTGCCATTTCGATCATCTTGCTCTGCAAGGAATGAGGTCGATCGGGCCGAAAGAGGCACTGGACGAACCAAAAGAGAGGTATGTGAACTAGGGAACCGAAAGGTAAGACATACCATTTTTAATGAAAGCACCTCTCTATAAGAAATCCAGGAACCATAACCTACGGTGAAAAATCAGAGACTTCCCCCCGACCTAGAATCTTAAAGAGATGAAATAATAACCCACTTTGAGTGACCAAGAGGAAGGGGTGAACTAACCCAGTTACCCGATTGCTAAATGCAGTGATAAGCACTCAAACTAGGGATGCAAATTAGGCACATCGGAAATAAAACAGTAAAGGACACAGCTACTGACATTAACCATAGCATGCTTCCAAACCAGGCAGACTCAGAATTCCTAACAGAATGATTTAATAGATCCACAACTGCCTTGGTGATTTGGTGGAGATCATAATGGAAAGCATTTAATAAGTGAGCAGAATGTGAATTGCTAAATGGGCAAGTCCAGTAAAAATCACCTGTTGAAAGAATTCAAGCTTGCTTATTGCTTTCATCCAAAACATAGTAACTTTGATGTTGATAATCAGCAAAACTGACTAGGGGTCATGTTCTGTTTGAATTGCCACATCTATCCCACTTCATTTCCTCTTAAAGGCCTAGCTTAGAGACATTTTGGATGTTCGAATTACCTCCGTAGAGCAGCGTCTCTTCCTCTTTTCTTTTACAATAGCAGCACATATGAAACTGGAATGTTGAAAACTTACAGTGCTCATGCCTAAAGGTCTACATGGAAATTTGGTCATGGTTTTTGTGAAAATAGAGGAGACGGACATTATTTGCTACTATAGAGGACAACAATGATCTATAAGACAGACAGGTGGAAGATAGCTTTGATGGTCTAAAACAATGGGTGATCTAACATGGACTGAATCTATGTACAAAACTGGGCAGCAACATGGACTGAATCTATGTGCAAAACTGGGCAGCAACATGGACTGAATTTAGGCGCAAAACTAGGCAGCAACATGGACTGAATCTATGTGCAAAACCGGGCAGCACAAGGACTGAATTTATGTGCAAAACTGCGCAGCAACAGGACTGAATCTATGTGCAAAACAGGGCAGCAACATGGACTGAATCTATGTGCTAAACAGGGTAGCAACACGGACTGAATCTATGTACAAAACATGGGTGAAACATGGACTGAATCCATGTGCAAAACTGGGGCAGCAACATATCTTTCCTATATCGATTTTCATTTAACATTTGGATCATCAAAAGAAAGGAATGAACTAATCAAGTGATGGATCAAAACAACCCAAGGGATGAAATGCTTTTAAAGGTTCTGAACTTGTACAAGCCCGAGCAATTTGGCATGGAGAATGAACTGTGCGAATTTTCTCTTCAAAATCTATACCACTGCAGCCATGTCTCTGCACTATTCAGATATACCTGATCTACATGGCAAGTGTGAATGATGAACTAGAGGGGTAATGAATGCTAAACTTACAGAGTGTTTAGACCATGGTTAACATAGAATGATGGAAGAGAATCATATTCCAATGAGAAATGTGATGAGATATAAATTCAGCTAAAGGCCAAGTTGGAGATAGCAACCACCAATGGGATTTATAAACATGAACAGTAAAATGGATTCCAATGGTGAGGGTAAGGAAAGTGATGAGATGACAAAGGAGATAGGAGATCGACAATGCTGGCAAAGCTGGAAATGATGAGGAGATGCACAGACCCTTAATAAAATGCAAACTTAGGCTAAAGCCAAAACACATTGCTCAAGGTGGCATACCCCCCTTTATCTAGACATGCACACACTTATATTAGCATTTTCCAAAACACTTTCAAACACAACAGCTTGTGAGATAAACGAGATGATACAATTAAGGGATAATTCACTTCACCTTTTTACATTCAAATTGGGAAAATACAACATTAGAACCTATGACAAACAGGGACCATACGAATTAGATGTTTATATTCTCCAACATATTAAGTTCATCTAAAATTCAACCCAACTGGGTTGACAAATGTAACATGAACCCACTGCCACAACACATACCAATAGAATCACATGAAAATGACAGGCAAAGATTATGTGGAAAATCATCTTAGGCTCAATTCATTTACCCTCAATTCCATACTATTCCAAACCATGCTCAAATATTCCTATCATGAATTTATTGCTACAACTGGTTAGAATGAATAATAAAATAAAACTGAAACAACATGAAGGTATTCACCCTACAGATGCACTGACTTATCAAGGAAATATTATGAATCTCAAACTATACTTAACCATAGGCCATCAGATGATCTTAAAAAGAGAAATTTTTTTATAGACCTTGAAACCATGACTATGAACTCTTCATGAAAGACACAACCATATGCTTTGGAATGAATTTTCAAAAGAAATTTTTGCAAATATCGAAACTGAGATTTACATCTTTAATCAACAAAGCATCTATTCCATAGAACAACACAAGAAATCCATATTAGAATATTCTCTATACATCAACTACAACCACCCTGTTTAAGAAGAGCACAATGAAATCAGAGCATTAGATACACATTTCTCAAAAATACTTATTTATCCCTTGGAATCTTTGTAATTTTCTTTAAATTTTAAAAATTGAACTCCAAAATCCTAGAATATCATTATTTAAACCCTTATGCATCATAAAATTAAGATCAGCAGCCCAAAACATGAGGTAGAATACAAAAAATTAGAACAAAACAACTTGCAATAAGGATTACCTCTCTTCAGTTAGCAAGTGTTCAAGAATCCTCCAATTCGTTAGTCCAATAGAGGAAAACCTCAAATATACTGAAATTACCAGATTTCTCTTTGAATTGGCACCACTACTCTTCTCCTCTATCTCTATATCTATTTTTCTGGCTTAAAGAAGGTGAATCTAAAGTTGTAAAGAGCTCGGATCTAAGATTTTGAGGGTAGAAATAAGGTTCAGATGAGGGAGAAAAAGGAGATAATGATGGCAGAACTTGAAAAAGAAGATAATGAAAAATGATTTAATGGGGTAAACTGACTGGCTGGAGCTTTTGCCGGTGAATGGTCGGAGAAGATGAATGGAATGGGTTAAGGCTTGGAAAATTCCTCTCGTTCTCTCTTTCTCTATCTCTCCCCGTCTCTTGATTTTCGCCCAAATGAGGAGCTCCCCTCCTCTGTTTCAAACGAAAATGGGGGGTTGGTGAAGGTGATTGGGTGGATTTGAGTGGGGATTATGGTAGTGGTGGAGCTCGGATTTAATGGAGGTGGAGATGGCTGGGTTTTGGGGAAGACGAAGATGGTAGTGGTGGGGTAGAGATGGGTCTAACGGTCGGTGATGGGGGTCTCCCGCAGAAATTCCGGCAAACCCACCGGAGAAGATGGTGGCTGCAAATGGGTGTAAAAAAAAATGAAATGGGTTTGGGTGGAAAAAAAAACAGGGTCGTTGCTAAGGGTTTTGGAGGAGAAGAGATGGACGTGGTGCTCGATTGGATTGGGGTTAATGAAATGGGTTAGGGTTTGATGATGGGGGGTGGTAAATGAGGAAGATGGTGGTGGTGGCTGAAATAAAAAGGGTTTTGAAGCTTATGGTTAGGGTTTGAAAAGAGATGGTCGAATTTGGTAGGGTTAGATGTGGAGATAGAGGTAGAGAGGTGGTAGCAGAGGAGGTTGAAATGGGAAAAATGGAGGTGGGTTTGGCCAAAGATGGTGATAGTGGGTCGGAGAAGGTGGGGATTGGATGTTGGCTAAGATGGGTTTGAGGTGATAGAGAGGAGAAGAAGAGGCTAAAAGAATGAAGATGGGATTTCAGATTTGGGGAGGTGGCCGGATCTCAGAACTCCGATGGAATCTGCCAGAGAAGATGAACTTCCCCACAGCAAACTCTCTCTCTCTCTGTCTCTCTCTGTCTCTCTGTCTCTCTCTCTCTCTCTCTCTCTCTCTCTCTCTCGATGCTCCCTCACGACAATCAATTTTTTTTTCTCTTTTTCAAAACCCTAATTCGATGGCTCATATAGAGAGGAAATGCTAAATTTAAACCCCCATTCCTTACTTGGACAACCCCCTTAATGTGTTTTTGACAACTTTCTAACCTACAGGGGGTGGTCCAAGTAGAGAACGGGGGGCAAATATATTCCATTTTCTCTACAAATCATAACCCTCCAAATTTCCTCTTACATTGAATGGCTAGGATCAAAACCCTAAAAGTATCTAGGAAGCTTCCAAGGAAGCTTCCTAAGATGCCTCCTAACTAATCCTAGTCTTAAGCCTTTCACTAACCTAGCTTAGGGCCTAATGGTGATTTAGAGGGGAAGAAAAACATCTTCACTATTTACAAAATTACCCTGGCCTCGGATAATGCACCCCTCAATTATGTAACACAGTAATCTGCACGCCTGCATATCTTCCTGGACAGTCCTTTATGGTAAATTTAAACTGGTTTTCCAGGCTCCAGCACACCCCCCTATCTGGATAAATTGCCACCCTTATTCCTACCCTACACTACTCTACAAACTTTATTCGTTTGCTAGGCAAATTGCAACGGATTCAGATGAAATTTTATGGGGACCTAGATGAGACCCTAATCTGTTCTAGAAACAAATTGGGGATGCTAAAACACTAGTTTGATAGGGTTTCTATCATAACGATGTTATTAGGGTTCGATCAAAATGGGGTGTCTACAGCATTACGTTTATATATTACACTTGTGCAAATAGTGAGGGGGAGCTATGCTCTATGGTTATATCATTTAATGCTTATTTGTCTACTCTTTTGATATCTCCTACCTCCCTAATCAATTTGGTTCGCCATCATAAAAAGTGAGAGAATGTAAGCCCAACGATTTTCATGGGTTCAATCATTCACCTTTACCTTCTTGTTTTAATGCTAGCAAACCTAAATTGATTAGTGCTTATGGACTAATGTGTTGTCTTTGAGTGTTGTGTCTTAGATAGGAACTTGACATGTCATATCGTCATTACACAACTCAACACAACACATGCCTTGCGGATCAAGATGCAAAGGAACCAAAGAGCTTGCACATACAGTGGAGACATCATCCTTGGAAGATGTTCAAGTCAACGAGCTCAAGTTGAAGATCTCACAAGCATGCCTAGCAAGTGCCAGTACAAGCTTGGAGAACAAGCATTGGTGACACCTCATGTACCTCTTAACATGATTTGAAGAATGGAGGAAGTCACAAGAACCAAATCAAGTTGAAGAAGTTCACTCGCAAGTCAGAGTTGTCCAAGAAAGTGTGGAGGAGCCAAGCAATCCAAGAAGACTCAAGGGTATACACTTTAGAATGTATTTGGAGTCCTCTTGTTATTTGTATTTGCACTTTCAAAAAGGGTTTTCAAAATGGTTTCATTAATTGATATCTTTAGAAACAATCAATACTCCCCAAAACATGTTTGAAAACCTTGGACAAAAACCCAAAGACCATGGCCCAAGTCCCTAAAATTTTAAATACTGAGATTTCAAAGCAGGGCCGGTCGACCGGGGTTCCCCGGGCGATCGCGGTAAGGTGGCTGGCCGTCCAGCACCTACCGAATCTTAGCGGGCCGGTCGACCAGGGCTTCCTCGGCGACCGCAGAGGTGTTTCTAGAAATCCAGAAACACTCCATCATGGTCGGGCTAGTCGACCGCCATAGGGCCGGGAGACCGCGTATAGGGACCTGGTCAAAAATAAAATAATCCAGGTTGCTCACGGCGGGCGACCACGACACCTCGGTCGACCGTAGCGATAAGGAATTTCCAAAATAAAAAAGTGAGCACCCGATAGGGCGGGTGACCACTACACCTCTGTTGACCGCGCCGGTAGCGAAATGTAGTCGTTGGAGCTCAAACGACTAGTTTTCTTTTGGCCTGTTTTTTACGGTTTTGCCCCCAAACGGTCATATTTTCAAATGGGCTATATATATCCTATCCATGACCAACTAAATAATCTTTTGGTAAATCATTTCACATCTACTTGAGCCTATACTTTCAAATCTAAAGGTTTTTAGTTTATCCTCTTCATGCTTTGATTTGCACATCTTTCATTTATCAAGAGGAACTCCTTAGGGCTTTACATTTGTTATTTTCTTTGGAGAGTTTGTGAGAGGTATCATTTTTGTAATCCGCCTATCAAGAGGCTTTGAGCGTTTTTCATTTTTGTTCTTCTTTGTATTGAGGGTCTCCGATTCGGCCCGATAATTAAGGTGAATCAACTTTGTGAAGAGGGTTTTCGCTTCGGCCTTTGAAGGAGAAGCTTGATTGTAAGAGAGTCTCCGATTCGGCCCGTTAAGAAAGGAGAATTCGGAGCTAGAGGGTTTGTCCCCTCGGAGGCAGAGAAGGTGCTTGTAGCGCTTAGAGATTAGGCGTTTAAAATCTCAACATTAGTGGAGTACCCAAGGAGCCAAACTTGGAAGAGTGGAGTAGGTCTTATTGATAGACCGAACCATTATAAATCTTGGTGTCTCTCTTCTTCTCTTGCTTTCCCTCTTGCACTTGGTGATTGGTAAATTCTAACCTCTACTTGTGTTTATACTTTATTGAACAAGGGTTAGATAATATAAATGATTGGTAATATCAAAACCCTAATTTTATAATGATATTTGAACTAGGGTTAGATTAATAATTGCGTAATTGGTAAATCAATTTTTAATACCACTTCTAATTAAGCCAAAAGTTTTAATTAACCAATTCACACCCCTCTTGGGTTGCCACACTTGTATTTTAATGGTCATGAGAGAATCTGGGTAAGGGATACGGTTACATGAGGGGAAGGTGTTAGGCACCCCTCATGCCTGGGAAATCCGGTCTCTTGACTTGAATTGATGGATGTTAGAAAAACTTTAGCAAAACTGATTTTAAACTTTTTTTATGATCAAGCTTATTCTTGAGTTGGATTTCAAATAAATGGAAGGGTAAAAAATGGTAAGGAAAGTAGGTCTTTTACTTTTTATTGAATACAAATACGAAAATTAGTAAAGAAAGAAAATAAAACGAAAGAAACCTCTTTCGGCATGGAGATTGGATTTATTTTATACACATCATTCAACGGACGGTAATGCTCACATGATTGAGATTGCCCCTAAATCTACTTCGTATGCGTAAGCTCTCTTGAATCTAGTGTGTTTATAGACAACAATACTAAAATGATTGAGATAGACATCATTGTGGATTCCAAACATCAGGGGGGTCGAGGCCCATACTTCTCTGTATCACTGACTAATACCGAGAAGAACAGTCTATCGTTAATCAGATTGTTTGTTGTGTACAAATAACCTGACTTAAAGAAATGGCCTTTGGTTGAGACTTTATTGATAGTTAAGGAACCTCTTTAATCTAGTAAGTTCATAGACAACAATACTAAAAAGATTGAGAGGGACCATGCAACGATTCGCTCTAACCATTATTTCGCACTAGATGCATGGTCAATCTCTAATCAGATTGATTGTTGAATACAAACAACCAGAATTATGGAGTTTGTTTAGACTTTATAGACAGTAAAGGAACCTCGTTAATCTAGTATGTTCATAGACAACAATACAAATAAGATTGAGAGGGATCATGCAACGCTTCGCTCTAACCACTGTTTGGCACTCGATGCATGATCAATCTCTAATCAGATTTATTGTTCAATACAAACAACCGGAATTAAGGAAATAGCCTTTGTTTAGACTTTATAGACAGTAAAGGCGCCTCTTTAATCTAGTATGTTCATAGAAAGCAATACTAAAAAGATTGAGAAGAACCACGAGATGCGTCACTCTAACCATTGTTTGGCACTACATGCATGTCAATCCCTAATCAAATTGATTGTTGAATACAAACAACCGGAATTAAGGAAATAGCCTTTATTTAGACTTTATAGACAGTAAAGGAACCTCTAAAATCACCACTTCGTACCTTACTTTGTAAAGGAAATTGTAGAAAGAAAAAGAAAAGCAGAGGGATGTATATCATAAGTTCTGAGGGTTACTGGAAACCGGAGATCTTATGGTGTCACCACCTCGTACCTTACTCTGTAAAGAAAATTACATAAAGCAGTTAAATAAATGTAATTTTACCAAAAGCTGATGAGAAATAGGCAGAGTGACTGAAATCCCAATAGGCAAACCAAGAGGGCGGGTGAATTGGGTCTAATTAAGAATCTTTATAATTTGTAATTTGGTTAAACCCTAGAAATTAAAAGTGCAACTAGCCCTTGTTAATTTATAAATGAATAAAATATTACCACAATCTTGCACAAAGGAGAGAAGAGAGAAATAGACAATGTACACGATATTTATAGTGGTTCAGTATATCACAAGACCTACTCCACTCTTCACGTCCACACGTGAGTTCATTATCTCGATCCTCCTTCAAGTAGCCAGATCAATGAGCCAATTACAATAATCAAGCTTCTCCTTTCGTGGGCCGAAGCGTAGAACCCTTTACAACCAAGCTTGTCCTTTCTCAAGGGCCGAAGCGTGAACCCTCTCCTCAAACAAGCTTCTTCTTCTATAGGGTTGAAGCGTAGAAACCCTCTTTACAAAAAATGGAAGGAAGAAAGAAAGAAAAGCTCTCAAGCGTCTTAAAGGCAAATACAACTCTCAAGTTCACTAAATCTCCAAATGATAGAAACTAGATGCTCTTGGAGACCCTCTTGACAAGTAATGGATGCAAGTTCGAATGCACATGAGGTAGAAGATGATTCCTTTTGATTTTTAAAGATAAAGCTCATAGATTTGATAAATGATGTTTCAAAAGATTGTAATGAAGGTCTTTAATGTGGTTTATATAGCTCTAACAAATTTCTGACCGTTTGGGGCAATACTGTAATTTCTGGGTTAGGTACACCAACCCTGCGCAGGCCCCAATGGCTCTTTTGCCAGACCGGGGTGGTTTACAGGGCTACGGCAGTCACCCGCCATTATCGGGCGGTATTTTTTATTTTTGAATTTCTAACATCCGTGGTCGACCGAGGTGGCCGCTGTCGCCCACCGAGGGCTACCTGTCCGATTAATGTTTAAGATTAAAAATATGGCGCGGTCGACCTAGCTTACGCGGTCGCCCGCCAAAGGCTTTCTATTTTGAAAATTATTTTGGCTCGAAAAACCTTTCGCGGTCGACCGGTTAATCTCGGTCGCCCGCCAAGACCTCCGGATGGTTTTGACTTTTCAGAAACTCCATCCGCAGTCGACCGGCATGGCCCAGTTGACCGGCCCGCTTAAATTCGGTTGATCCTAGAATTCTAGGTATCATCCTGCGGTAGCCGGGCGACCGGCCCTATGTTAAAAAATATGGTTTTAAAATTTTAATCTAAGGGACTTTGGGCCAAGGTCTTTGGGCTTTAGATATGTGTTTTCAAATATCATTTAGGATATGTAAAAATAATTTTCTATGGATTTTGAAAATACTAACGCATGCAAACACTAAATGCCAAGAAGACTCCAAAGCAATCTAAACTATATAAACCTTTGAGTCTTCTCTAGCTTCAATCTTCTTGATTGTTTGCATGGTCTTCTCTTTGTCTTGAGATAGTGGTCAAACTCGATCTCGCACTTGTGGTTCCCTTGATTTTTCGATAGACTATACGGCTCCAAGGTTGACCACCAAGACTTGACTTTCTCCAAGACTAGCTCTTGTTCTTCTTGCTTCAATTGTTGATATGAATGTAACATGTCTAAATCACAAAACTAGCAAGAACATTAGCATCATATAATCAATTTGAGTTTGTAGATCATCAAAACATAGGTAGGGTTGAACCCTTGGGCTTACAGTGATTGCACTATTTCGACAAGGGAGGGTTCTGAAGTCGCAGAGATTTTAGCGGTGTAACGGTTCTTTGCTGACGAAGAGGGCGCTCCAAGGTTGCAGAGAAATTGGATGCGTAACACTGCAGTTCGGAAAAGGGTTTCCGATGCTGCTGAGAAATCGGCAGCGTAATGCCGCTGTTTTGGTAAGGGGCTCCGGATTTGCCGGGATTTCAGCAGAACAACGACACTATTATTGAGAAATAGCTCGTATTTCTGCGAAATTCGGCAGAACAACGACGTTATTTAAAAGATGATGCTCTGAGCCTTTGGAATTTTGGCAGAATGCTAACGTCCGGTGTGAGCAGCCTAGAGTTTCTCTACTTTCTCTCTTTTAGAAAGCAAATAAACTAGAGTTTTTTGGATTTCAAAGGGGTATTTGGGCTGGAAATACCAAAAAGGGGGGTGAAAATATCACAGGGAGGGGACAGGGGGTGTTTTAACCAACAAAAGGGGGAGAGAGAGAGAGGAGGGATCTATTTTTACTCTTACCCCCCTATTTATAGGTTTCGGGGGGGGGGCTAAAATATGGTCATTTCGACCAAATTTCACGAAGGGTGAAATCCAATTTTGCCCCTGGAGAAATTTGGTGTCCTCCAAGTGACATCACTTGGGTGACATCATATCTCGTAAAGCGTGAGGCTTCGTCTTTTCTCCATTCTCGAAAAATATGATTTTTTGTCTTTTATCAGTGAGTTTTGAATGTTCGTAACTCCTCCGATTGAATTCCGATTCACGCACGGTCAGGTCTGTTGGATTCCTCATTCTGGGGACTTCCCAATGAACCTAATATCGTATGCTTTTGGAAAACGAAGTGTCCTTTGGGTGAAAACAAAAGTTTTCGACCCAAAGTTAACTTACCGATTAAAATGCCATGTGCGAACAGGCTTACCGGTTTATGCCGTAAAAGGCGGGTGCTATGTAAAACAGGATTTTGGTTTGCATTTCTGAGATAACACGGTTTTCGAAAATCATTTCCTTTTGCAAATACCCTAAAGAGAGATTGAGAGAAACCGAACTGGTGCTTTGGGACTCGTCATAAGGTTCTTCCCGCCTTGATTGACCCAGGCTCACTAGCTCGCCTGGTCGATTCCATTGGCCTTGGCTCACTCGCTCGCCAGGCCAATCCCTGATCAGCACAGGTTCACTCTCGCCCTGGTCGGTTTCATTGGCCCTGGCTCATTCGCTCCCAGGCCAATCCCCAATCGACAGAGGCTCACTCGCTCGCCTAGTCGATTTCGTTAGCCCTGGCTCACTCGCTCGCCAGGCCAATCCCTGATCGAAACAGGCTCACTCGCTCGCCTGGTCGATTCCATTGGCCCTAGCTCACTCGTTCGGCAGGCCAATCCCTGATCGACACAGGCTCACTCGATATAGGCTCGCTCGCTTGCCTGGACGATTCCATTGGGTCTGGATCACTCGCTCGCCAAGCCAATCTATGATCGACCCAGGCTCACTCGCTCGCCTGGTCGATTCCCTTGGCTCTGGCTCACTCGCTCGTCAGGCCAATCCCTGTCCAGAGGCTTTCAAATTATGGAAGCTCACTTAGGCAGTCCAAATAAGAGCAAATGCATCACCAAGAGGTAGTTCTCTAGGGTAAGTCTTTTTCTACGTGGTAACCCTCCGAATCAGAGCAAATCTATCACAAGGCAGTAGCTCTCTAGGATAAGTCTGTTTCTACGCGGTGACCCTCTGAATCAGAGCAAACATGTCACCACACAGTAGCTCTTCAGGGTAAGTCAGTTTCTACGCGGTAACCCTTCGAATCAGAGCAAATCCGTCACCACACGGTAGCTCTTTAGGGTAAGTCCGTTTCTACGCGTTAACCCTCGAAATCAGGGTAAGTCCGTTTCTATGCGGTAACCCTCCGAAATCAAATCAGACTCGTGTAAGTCCGTTTATACGCAGTAACTCATCAAAATCAATAACCCTTGTAAGTGTTTGTACCTGTACGAACACTAGTCTTTTGGCCAACCCTTAAGACCAATCAACTCTAGATGTCAAAGAAACATCTTTTCAAAATTGATACTGTTAAAATACAGTATCACATCACATCAAATCGCTTACCTAAACCAAAGAGCAAATGATGATCATGCATCTGCTTTATCAAATCAAATCTTGCGTACAATCCGTTGTACCAATCACCAGATGCCACTTCAGCGTCTCCTTTATCGGTGTCAACACTGGATGTCAAAATGACATCCCTTGAGGTCCCTCCCCAAGTCAGGCGTCAGACCTGAGTTCCGATGACCTCCCGGCTATTGGAAACGACGTTCACCCGAGACTCGTTCTAACAGTTGTATTTTCAAAACTCAAAACCGTCAGCGAGAGGTTTCCACTCGATGAGCTGACAACAAGATTTCTCGGTGAAGGCTGTACACCTTAATTCGATGCAAATCTTGCAAGCCTATCATTAGTCTCTAGTGACAAAATTTTGTTGTCTCCTTACTTTGGCATTCAGGTGCCTTGGACCCTTTACCAAAGAGGGGCATCTGTAGACAGCCAATTTTGTCAAGGTGGTACTAATGATAGGTGTCGCGAGGAAGAACCTTATGACGAGTCCCAGAGCACCTGTTCTATTTCTCTCAATCTCTCTCTAGGTTATTGAAACCAGGAAATATTTCTCGAAAATGATTTTATCCCAGAGATGCAACAAATGCCTGTCTTTACACCGCACACGCCTTTTTGGCATAGTCAAAAAGCCCGTTTACACACGACATTTCAACCAAAAGTTAACTTTGAGTAAAAAACAAACATTTTTTTTTACGCCAAAAACACTTCACCCTAAAAGGTTACAATATTAGACTTATTGGAATGTCCTCGGAACAAGGAATCTAATGGATCTGACCGCACGTGATTCGGAGTCCAAACGGAGAAGTTACGGCCCTCCGAAGTTCCCAAAATGAGACGAAAAAATCTCATTTTATGAGACCAGAAAAAAGACAAAAAATCACGATTTTCGAGAAATCAAGCTTTTCGAGACCAGAGAAAAGACGAAAAACATATTTTTTGAAAAATTGATGGGAACCCACACTTCCCAAGGATGATTTCATCCACGTGACATCATCCATCGATGACTCATTAGGGTGAGTCACCCACACCCACACTTCCCAAGGATGATGTCATCCACATGACATCATCCTTGGATGAGTCATCAGGGTGAGTCACCCACAAATTACAAAAATACCCCCGACACACTACTATAAATAGGGGAGAGAGAGTAAGAGTTAAATCACTTTTTTTCTTCTCCTCTCTCTCTCTCTCTCTCTCTCTCTCTCGGTTTTGGTTAAAAACCTCTCTAGGTTTTTGCTATGAGATTTCAACCCAAATGATTTTGGTTTTCCAAAAATCTTTTAGTTTCTTTACTTTTTAGAAGAAAGAAAGTAGAGAAATACTTAGGTAGCTCAGACTGGGCGTCGGCATTCTGCCAAAATTTTGAAGGTTCGGAGTGACATCCTTCTAATAGAGCCGTTGCTTTGCCGAATTTCACAGAACTACGAGCTATTTTTCAATAATAGCGCCGTTGTTTTGCCGAAATCTCGACAACTTCGGAGCCCCTTTTTCCAAATAGTGCCGTTACGCCATCGATTTCTCTACAACCTCAGAGCCCCTTTTGTCCAAATAGCGCCGTTATGCCGCCGTTTTCTGGACAACCTCAGAGCCCCTTTGTCCGAATAGCGCCGATACGCCGCAGAAATCTCGCGAATCTTAGAGCCCCTTTTTCAGAATAGCTTCGTTACGCTGCCGATTTCTTCATAGATTCTGGTAAAATTACATTTATTTTCAGCTTTCGGAATTTCCATTACAAAGAAAGATATGAGGCGGTGACGTTATAGGCTCTCCGGCTTACATTGCCCTCAGATCCTGTAATATAAACCCCTTTACCTCTCATTTTCTTTCTGTATTGTCTTTTCCATTCAGTTTCGTTTACCATCTTTCTGCACTTTCTTTACAAAGTAAGGTATGAGGTGGTGACGTTGTAAGATCTCCGGCTTACATTGCCCTCAGATCCTGTAATACAAACCCCTTTGCCTTTCATTAAACTTGGTTAACCTGATTGTGGTAAACTGCGAGATCTTTCGGGACTCATATACAGCATACGATCGGAACCGGTATAACTATAGTTTCCTTTACTTTCTGTACTATATTTTCCGTTTGATTTCTTATTAACCTGATTGTGATCAGCTGCGAGATCTTTCGGGACTCATACACATCATACTATCAGAATCAGGTTAACGATTGCTTCTTTTCATTCCTTTTGTAAATTCATTTCGTTTACATATTGGAATTAAGCCTAACCTAAATAAAAGCATAAAAAGATAAGTTTTCTGATTAAATTCTTCGAAAATGCCAAACTAAGTCAAGAGACCAGATTAATCCGGGCAAGAGGGGTTCCTAACACCTTCCCCGATTGTAACCATAACCCTTACCCAGATATCTGTAAGGACCATGCCTTAACAAACAAAGCAAAATTACAAGGTTCTAGGCCCAGAGCAAAAGAACCCATTTGGTTACTATTCCACCAATGAAATGCGGGTACTTAGCCCCTTTTCAATAGAAGAACGGGAACGGGTCCTAGGCCCTAACTTAGGTGGCGACTCTGAGTTTCTCTTTCTTTCAAAGTTAGGATCACAATCCCGAGTCCGCAAGGAACGCAGATCAACTAACACTCCCAGAGAACCTGATGTGGTGATTCCCTGCCGCCTCACGCACGCGGGAAAAAATCGGCTCCCACAAATATTTAGAATATTATTTCTTGATTTGTTTTTCAAATTAAAGCAACACATGTGATAAAATTGGAAAGAGAGAGAGAGAGAGAGAGAGAGAGAGAGAGAGAGAGAGAAAGAAAGAACAAACAAAATTTGAAACTTGGGAACCACATGGGGCAACCAAGGGTTGCTTGGGCAGCAAGCAATCCCTTGGGGGACGTCCCATGTGGGTTTTCCATTATGGGACTGCTTGCTTTGCCCAATTGGAGCTTCCAATTGTGGCTAGTTTTCATAGTTTTTGGGATTTCTCTAGAAACTTTGGATTGTGCATATGGAAATTGAAAACTCTATAAATACAAGACATATTGCTGGAGTTTTCAAGAGATCTTCCATAATTTCATGTCCTGGAAATTGGTAGAGACACCCCAAAGTCTTTCTCTTCTTCTTCTCCTTCAATTCCATCAACTAATTTTGTCTTTTCTAGGTCAAAGACAAACTTCCAACCAAGCTCCATTGATCTAAATACATATTCCCTTATTATAATCTGATTTAGATCAGGTTAAAAAGTGAACAAAGAGTTGTACATAAGATCCTTTGCGCATCAAAATGAATCCGTCGATTCAACTTGCGGTTTCACGTCGATTAGATTGCCGGCGAATTTTCAATGAGTAGATCAAGCGAAGTTCTTTTCTACATAAAGGTATTTATATTTGGGTTTATTAAATCATAATAAAATCAATTAATTCCTAGGAATCCTGGGTAAGAGCAAATTTTTTGTTCTACACGGTTTATTCTTCCTTTACGTGTAGCGATTTTGCTCGGGGTTTTACAACCAATCTAACAATATCAAAGGGAATTTCAGCAGAGCTCCTATAAACGGTGATACAATAGGAGAGATTTCAATAAAACTTGTCTTGAAAATTTTCCCAACCTTCTCTCTCTTTCCCTCTCTAGGGTTTTCTAAAACCAAAGGGGAAAGGGGGTGTGAATACCAAAGAGGGAGGGGTGATAAAACTAAAAGCGTGTACTAAGCCAAAGGGGAGGGTTACTAATGCGAAAAGGGGTGTACTGACCAAAAGGGGAGTTTACAAACCACAGCAAAAGTAAGTGGGGTGAAGAAGGGCTAGAAAAAGAATGATAAATGAGAGAGGGGGTGATCCACTTTTATAGATTTTTGGGCCTGAATGGCAAGGAGCCTCCCATGTGATTTTGGAGGCTCCAAAATCGAAGGAGACCCCCTCCAAAATAGCAGGGTGTGGGCCCCACCTCCAGTTTTGGTTCCCCTGGCTCCGGTCAAGGTTTCTAGGCACCGGGAATGGGCTTTGGAATTTCGAGAGTGGTTTCTTAGGAGTTGGAGGGCCGGTACACTTCAAAACAATTCTTCCACTGACTCAAACTGATCTCCAGTTGTCGAAAAAATGTTATGGGCAGTGAAAAAGTAACTTTTGGTAGTTACTCTATGGTTTTTGGTCACTGGAATGCAGTAATTTGCTCTCGGTCACTAGAAGTGATTTTTGGTTTCCAATGAAATTTCTATAGTAGCCAAATGTTATCTTTGGTTCCTAAGTAGTATTTCTTGGTAACTGAGGGTGGTTGGTTTCCTGGTCTTGGAAATGGGTTCCGGGTCCCTTGAAGTTGGTACCGGGTTCCCAGTTTTTGGTGTTGGTTTGTGTGTTGTCTGGGAGGTGATCTCTGGCTTTAGGAATGTTGTTCCTGGTAGCCAAAGTGGTTTTTGGTTTCCAAAAGGTGGTTTCTTGTGATCTAAAGGTGGTTTCGGTCCCTAGAAATGGCTTCCGATATAGCTTTTGCCGAGTTTTGGTGTTTGGATCTTCAGGGTTGTGTTTGCTGTAAAAGCGGGTGCCGAGCTGTCAGGCTTTATCCTTGGGACCTTTGTTTGACCAATTCAGGGCTCTTTCGGAAGGTTTTATTAAACTCGGATGGCTTTGGATGCAGGTTTGTCTGTAGGTTGCCTTGGGTATTGGGTGTCCGAGTGGTTAGGGTGGTTTGCGCAACTTTGTGTCTTGGAAAAACCTAGAGAAATACTGAGAGAAGTATTGAGAGAAAGACCAGAGAAGCTTAAGAACTCATCATAAGATACGTCATTGCAGAAACCTATCATTAGAAAATGGGTTGTCTACAGTAGCAGAATTAGAAATCACATAGAATAAAAAAATTTCCTCAATTTTGCCCGTTAGCCCAGGAATACCTATGGTAGTTTTTGTTAGAGTTAGTGCCCTAAAAGCCAGTACATTTCGTATATCTTATCATACTAATATTAATAAAGGTTTAATTTCATGACATCTAATGGGTAATATATGATTGAATAAGTGTGATAAGTTTGTTATTCGTCACATATTCGTCCTTATGTACCGAAGTAGGAATACCATGCTCAAGGATTCACAGATCATAAGGAGCATGGATTTATGGTATCCCAGTTCTTTGCATACCTTAAAAGTTCCTGGTTGGGGTCGAAATTGGGCATCTCCTCCTTTACACAACGAGCTCCAGTCTTGTCTACATGCATGTGTCGTGGAGTGGCTTATCTCAGTCACTTGGGTAGTTGATCCTAAGCAAGAAGAGTGAGTGCGACAATAGGGATTGCGCATTGAACATGATCACACTAGAATAGCATGTGGACATGAGTTAGTAAGGCTATTCTACCAGACATGACCCTTTACATCTCCTTAGACCTGAGGGGTCATATTGGTATGTGGCCTACCATTGATTCTTGGTCTATCTAGCCGTGGTCCTTCTATGGGTCACCAGAGGGTAGTAGTGGAGTCTTGGACAAACCCACGAGGCTAGTAGGGATACCCGACATGGAATCCTCCGCCTCTATTTAAGGGGATATCATCTACAGTTTCGGTCAGAGTCGTAGGCCTATAAAATAGCTTGGCCAAGCTGATTTGATAAATAGTTTATCAACTGTATTATTAAAACATGTTTTTGAAATGATTTTGCAAATGCATTTGCAGGCCGTAACTGCTTGACAAGAAGGTATACCGTGAGCGGGCTTAGTGAATGTCCACCCCCATAGGACTCAACTTAGAAGAAGTGAAATGGAGAAAGGACTTGCACATATTAGATGTGATTAGGGGTATGATGATTTGATGGTCATCTTCAGGGTTACGTCTCGATGGAGGCCACTAATCCAGTGCGATTGTAGTTGTTAACTGTGGAGCAAGATCGCAGGGGACCTGTCATTGGATTCTGTAGGATCGACCGTCAGATCCCTGCAATGATCCCACTCACAACTCGAATGACCCATTTATATCCTTTGGCTAAGGGTCTCTCATTTACTAGATTGCACGGATGGAATAGATTCATCACTTTTGATACGAGGGAAAAGATTTACATAGTTCCTTTGGTGTATATACACTATAGGACGCATTTGGAATACACAGAGTTAGTTGTTAACTTAGGGGTATTTAAGGAATTATAGAATATTATGGATGTAGCTTTTATCCCATTGGATGGGAGGAAATAAGTTTGTTTAATTAGAAAAATTAAATAACAAGTGTGTTTTTAGCTTATAGACTTGTTTTACTAAAACAATCATAACTTTCTAACCTTGTGGTTGAATTGAGTGTCTAAGTACTCGTTTAGAAGAACTTTTAAAGGGCTACAACTTTGTAGTTTATGACTTTTTCAAATTCGTCTATCTAATAGTCCAAAAATAAAGTCAAAATTTGGCTAGCAACTTTGTAGAGGGAATGCACCTACATCGGGGTGGGCCCCACATGCAAAAACGCCCAGCCCAAGCAAACCACATTTTTCCAAGGTTGGGAACATGCCTAATGCTCGTAGGAAACCTCCATAGCTTCCCACTTTCTGTTGGTTTCCAATATTCAAAGTCTACTTAACTAGTTTTCCCAATTTGAGTCAAATTGTGGGAGAAACTTTAGGAATTTGTTAAAGTAGGAAACCAACTCTATATAAACCATCATAGCAAGTTTTTTTAGGCTGAAAAAAGGGTATAAAATTTGTGCTCCCTTCTTGGAGAAACATCCAAGACTACCGCTCTCTTCTCCTCTCAAGTTTTCTTTCTTTATCTCCCAGTTTTTCAATTCTAGTTCAAGGTTTTTTAGAAAACCTAAAGCTCGAGCAAGAAAATTCAAATTCTCATCCAAAGGTACTAATATATATCTGTACATATGTTTGAAGAAAACTTCTTCAACTTCCCTTTGCGCAATTTGAAAGAATCCATGGGTTCAACTTGCAGTTTTGCAGGGATCGGATCGTTCATGGCCGTTCAAGGAGTAGATCAAGCAGAGGCTGATATTATGATCAGTCACAAAGTTATTTTCATGTCTTATATTTTTATTTGAATCACCATTAGATCATCTAGTCCCTAGGTTTCTAGGTTAACAGGCAAAATTGACGAGAAATTTTTTGTTCTATGCGATCTCTAGTTCCGCTGCGCATAGCGATTTCACCTGGGGTTCAAAACCCTTCCAACAAGTGGTATCAAAGCTATATGGATTAGTCCCCGTACAGAACTGTTTTGAGGTTTTTGCAACCAAACAATTTTATTTTCGCATGAAATTTTGGGAATTGATTTGAAACATGTTAAAAAGTATTTTTTTTATTAAGTTTTTTGCTGAAAATCAGTAACTTGGGATGTTGGTTAATAATTAACTAGCTTCAGTTTTGTGCGATTCGATCGTTATTGCTGAAGCATGGGAAAAAATGATGTTAGATCTCAAATCATGCTTGAGATGCATGAGATATTCATGGTGACTGGTTCTGATATTTATTTCTATAATTAATGATGTTGCTGGTCGGTAATTATTTAAGTTTGCAATGTAATAATTTAATTTTCTATTTCATTGATGTACTCCCTCTAACAGTTGTGTAGACGGCTGGTTTCCCATGGAGATTATTCCTGATGTATGGATTACATAGGTTAGTGTAGGACACTAAGATATATTATGTTATGTTATCCAAGACTATTTGAGGATGAGATCGCTCTCATGGAGAATGACAGATGGATCGTGGGAACCGTGACATGGCGATGCTCCAAACAATATGGCGGATGGTGGCAAAATTCGATCCAGCCAAGGACGGACATGCACGCTGATGTTAAATACCTTATAGATTTTATTTTATGAAGCAAATCGGATATAAAAATCCTTTGAAAAATTCGCTTTGAGGTCAGTGGATTTTCCCTAGTGCGGAAGCACTCAATTGCCCATAGTTCACCCTCAATTTGGTAAAATGGCGTTGTAGGGATTCCCTTATTAAAATAAGGTCAGTGGGAGAAGCCTTATAATCCAACATACCAAATTGGGTTCATGGATGTGTTTGTGTATGTTTCCATGGTGTGTTTATATTTCCATTTGATTGATGGTTTGTTTATTTTTCAAATGTGATGGATGATTGGTTGTATGATTGCCTATATGTTTTTATTTTTCCATGGGATGGTTAGTTTAAAAACATGGTCAATATAATTTGATACTCCCACATATAAATCCCTCTCAATTAATATTAAAAACCTCATAGCCTTCCATGGCTATCTGACTGTTGGCTAGGTTAGAGAATGGGACGGTCATATGCCGAAGCAGAAGCCGATCCCATTTCTTTGGCTAGAGTAATCGTCAGATTCCTAGTTGGATGAGGAAAGTGTATGAAATTGTAGTGGTCATATGCCAAAGCAAAAGCAATTGTAGTTTTGTATACGTTTTGAGGCAGTGGATTTAACTTAACCAACCAAAGGGTGTTGATGACCAAAGGATATACACATTGAGATGCATGGAGGCCAAATTAAATCGGATGTTGTGCTGGACAAGACGGATTAGATGAACCCGCTTATTCAAGGCAAGAACGGTCTATGGCCAAAGCGTAGGGCTAAAGTTGCATGAATAAGTTTCTGATGCCCATTGGAAAAAACATTGCATTTCTCTTGATTCATGAAGTTGAGGGGCCTATGAACGAGATGTTCAATGGGCGGTACCATCGTAGATCGAAAACCCAGATTTGATGGATTTATGTCATGAAATTTATAAAACTAATGGGATACTCGCTTTAGTTAGCCTCATTTTCCTTTGTATACGATTTCTTTTGACTCTTTAGCTAGATGACCTAAAAAGGTAGTAGAATGTGATTCATAAATTGGATAAGGAACATAACTACAATTATCACATCATGATTAGGGTCAACTACATTCTAACCGTAAAGGTGCTAACAGTGCCAGGTCCAACTTCCACTGATGAGAAGTGCTTCGTAAAGTGGCATAAAGAAAAAGACATGGCAAATGTCATATCTTCACAGTTAATGGTCTGAGTGCTGCAAAAGCAGTACTAAGGATTAGCGACAACCGTAGATATACTAGCCAATGTCTAGGATATATTTTAGAGGATGGAGTCAAACTACTAGGTAGTTGGCAGTGAATGACTCCAAGAGACATATTCAAATTGTGGTAAAGAACAATGGCGAGAGTCGCCCATAAGCAATGAAAAGTGTTTCATTGTGGAAACCAATATGATTGGTACTACTTTCCTTAGGTTGGATACTTAAGCAATCCCACACATTTGCAAGGATTCAAGAAAAGTAGAAGGTTGACAAAAGAGAATCTCTTCCTATGAGTCGAAACAACGCAACAGTTGCAGTCAAGACTATAGGATAGTACATGTTAACTTATTTTAGACGTAGGGAATTATTGTAGAGATGAGAGGACATTTATCGATACCCTCATAAAAGAGAAATTGGACTTCTATTTTTTCAAATGTTTTTCATTGGATATAACGTTGTTTTTTTATAAAAACAAAGAAAATTTTAAAGATGAGGGGTACTTTGATAAATGGTCAAACCCTACTCAAATAAGGTTAGCATTACTGAGAGAGTAGCCGTTAAGCAGTGTAAGTGGCCTTGAAAAGCCTAGAGACGCTGTAAACCTTACTTATCATTGATACCTTCGATTGAGGTCTTAGTAACCTAGAATGGATCACTAATTAATTTTAGAGGTTCCATTGGATCTAATCCATGTGGAACTCTATCCACTATGTGAACCATGTGTAAAGGTTAAGATGACAACGATTCCCATTTGGAGACAAGAGTGGAAGTTTAGAGGATTTGTTGGGATAGATTCACACTGTTGTGTGAGGACTCTTCTTCTTATCCGTCTAGAGGTGGGTTCGTCTACTTCGTAGTATTTACAGAAAATTCCGGGTATAGCTTGCAATACCCGAAGCGACGAAAGTTGGGGTTCTTTAGAAAGTCCAAAGAACTCAGGAACGAAGTAGAGACCTGTAAGTAAAAGTAAAGATCTTCCTCTCATTAAGAAGGAGAAAACTTCAGGGATAAGTTTATGGACTGCTTACGGACGAGTGGAATCATTATCTCTCAGTGTAATCCATTTGCAACGTCATGGGATGACGGTATTGCAAAAGGGAGAAATCGACCGTGTTGGATATAGTTTGATGATGAGCTTCGCCAAAGCACACTTGTTGACATAGCTAGTTTGATGATGAGCTTCGCCAAAGCACGCTTTTACATTCTCAGATGCTGTGAGATCCAAATTGAAGAAGAAGCTACGAAAATGATAGAATCTACTATCATTACTTCAAAATTCACAGCATCTATTTTGTTACAAGAAAATTCACTGAGTTCGAAGGCCTCTTATATCTTCGTTCGAAGGCCTCTTATATCTTCTAAGGTACAATAAAGCTCTAATGGAAACAGAAGCTAGTGAAAACTGTAAATCCTATTGCAAAGTAAAAGAGCAAAGATAGAGAGTTTTACTAGTTGTGAAGGCGGAAGGTGGATTTTGTAGAGATCCTCAGCACTTTCTCTCTACATTGTACGGAACCGTTAGGAGAAGGATTTCTCTAAAAAAGAAAACCTTCCAGGGTTGGACTGTGTGCCGGGTGCAGTAGGTGCAAAATGAGATGTCTAGACTAGTGATTTTTTTTTAATAAATATTAGACATTTTTCTCTAATTTCTAATAATACTTTCTTTTTGTTACGAATAAAATGCATCTCCATGAGAGCATCTTGATTAATTCTTTTTATTTGTCTCCATTTTAAAATATCCATGTATTTGCACTGTTATAATGAAGAAGAATAGTACCATCAAAAGCCTCTTACTCAACTTTCATTTAGTTGTTGAGCCCATCCACAAGACAATAGCTTAATTCAAAACGTTCATATTTATATCTAATTTCATCTAGAAGATTTTATAAGTGACTATAAGTACAATAGACAAAAATAGTCTACATGCCAATCTATAGGGAGAGAGCATCAAGAACTTGCCTTTTCATCTCATCATCTTCATCTGGGCCTTCTTCATCAACTTCTACTTCTTCTGCAGAGGTGTTTATTGTTCATTTATTATGCAACTTAGTAAGTGTAGCCCTTGACGAACATTCCTTTCTTCGACTCCTCTGATTCTCCCTCACCGGTGTACTTCCCAAGCTGAGCAAGGGAGTTGGCCTTTGCTCGGATCAACAAAGTCTCTTGAGCCGCTTTCACATTCTCCGGCCGTCCTCCCCATGTCTTCAAGCATGTGTTTTGAAGGGCTCTTGCGTACGAGAATGACACGTGCCATGGGTTGGGAGCTTGGTTCATGGAGTTCAAGTTGAGGGTCGCTTCCACTTCCGATTGCCCACCAGACAAAAACTGTTCAAGTGCATAATTAGCGAACAAATCAAACAACTTATTAAGACCCCCACATTTTAATCCTTCAAGGTTTCATCTAATATATGTTGTAATAAGACCCAACTTATTGTTCTTTTTGAGTTTTCAAAAATTTAGTCTGCTCAATCAATGACTCGAGTCAATAGAGTCAATCAATCACTTGAGGAATTCAGTGAAAAACTCAGCTGGCTCTGTCGAGTCAATTTTTGAGTCGGCTAGTTGACTTGCCCCATTTCTGAGTCCAATTGGTATACAATTCTACTAAGAGCAAAAGTGAGTAAAAGGAATTTGAGCAAAATATACCATGATTCCAGGAACAGCCGGGGGAATTCTTCTGCGAAGAAGGTTGAGGGTGTAACCAGCAACCTTTTCAGGTGTGGCTCTCTCCTTGCACTCAGCTCCTGGAGTAACCATGCTAGGCTTGAGGAGGATCCCTTCAAACATCACATTATTTTCAGCAAGGTAGAAGAAGACCTCGGCCCACACCTTTAGGGCGACCTCAAAAGTCCTATCGATTCCATGTTCGCCATCGAGCAAGATCTCTGGCTCAACAATCGGAACCAGGCCATTATCCTGTGAGTCCAGCCCCGACAATTCTTCAATCCATTGATAATTGTATTATCAAACATGAATAACAGAAGAATAGATAATGATTATGATTATGAACAGTAATTAAGTAAATGTGTGCTACTTGTGAGATGGCAGCATAGCGAGCGAGACCCCAAGCAGCTTCTTTCACAGCGAGGGCGGACGGTCCATTTGGAATACTCACGACGGTTCGCCTGTCATGAAAAACGATTTTATGTCTCAAAAAAAGTTAATAAATTTTTCTTTGATACTCCATGGATGTCTTGCATGGAACAAACAGTGGGCACAAAGAAGAAGATTATAGTGTTTGATGATATGAAGTAGGGCCTACTCGACCCATCTTCTATTATAAGGTGAAAATAAGTGAAACCCACTTATCATCATCTTCTAAACCTTAATCGGATAAGATTCACCCATAGTGAACTTCCCTTATTGGTTTGTTTATCACTTAAAATCGTATTTGGAATCCCTACACATCATATCATTATCAATGATTGGATAGCTCAATCTGTGTGTGTGTGTGTGAGAGAGAGAGAGAGAGAGAGAGAGAGAGAGAGAGGTGACCATTTAGCGAAACGGGCGCCTTGTTGATAGTATGCAGCGGAGCGGGATGCAAGTCCATCGAGACCTTGGCACCAAGACTCATCGTTCGAACCAGCCAAAGGCACCAGACCCTGCAATCAATTTCATGTATATAGAATATAATCATTATTAGACCAAGTTGAAGAGAAGAAAAACAAATACCCATAAAGGGGGACATGTCTAGATGAGTGTTTTACCTTATCAACCTTGATCCCTGGCACTATATTCTGATCAACAAGGACATCGACCATCTTCTTGCCATCAATGGTGGACTGGTAAAGTGTCTCCTCGAACAAGATCGCTCCCGAGATGTAATTGCCAAGGCCGGGTGCACTGACCAGGAGAGTGCGGTAAGCCTGGCGGTTTGCCTCAGTATTCTCGAGGCCGATTGAGGCGAGTCGCTTGCCGCATGTGGCATTTGACTCGTCCATGGCCAGGATACCACGGCCCGGAGAAGCAACAGTTTTCTGTTTTGGTTCACAGAAAGAAATAAGACAAGGAAGAGTAAAAAAGAAGCTTAGTTTGGTTCAATGTATTTGTACTACAATCAACATTCTATAATCTTGTTGAATGATAACTATGATGAGTCGACTGGATTTGACCTGAACTGAGTTCTTTAAAGACTCAGACTAACCAATTTTAAACTCATTCAACTCGTCTGAATCAATGAATGGGGTTACCTGCTAGACAACTGTTGAGTATAAATGATCAAATAACACCAACTCTGACAGCTTAAGCTTTTGGAGTAATTGGTTGTTTCACACGATATTTGAGCTATTGCCTCGTGGATATCTAGCTATTGCCTCATGGTAGTCCTGTGTAAAAACACAACTCCTCCTTGATATTAAAAATCCATGTGTATGACCAACCAAAAAGATGGGCCACATGTATGGCCAACCTAAGAATAGGGGCCACACATGTGGGGGTGCAACTCGGGTCGGGTTGGATCGGGTTGAGGACAACCCTAACCCAACCCGAGATAGCATTCGCTCAACCCTAAATTCCCAACCCGAACCTCCGGTTGAGGATGGTCAACCCTAACCCAACCTACCTCTAATTCTCTCAACCGTAACCCAACCCATCCAACCCGAAATCGGGTTGAGTCGAGTTGGGTTCGGGTTCACCTAGGGCCAAACAGAAAAATACAATGACCCAAAGAAAATCAAGATAAAATTAGTGTACGGCAGTCGGTTCGGGTCGGGTTTCCAAAGGCTCAACCCTAACCCAAACTGAAATTAAATCGGGTTGGCTTTTCCAAACCCAACCTAGGGAAATGCCAACCCAACTTGAGCCAAAATCAGGTTAAACCTGTCGGGTACGGGCAGGTTGATCAAATAATACTAACTCTAACAGTTGAAGCTTTGGGAGTAATTGGTTGTTTCACAACAACCTCATATAGTACTAATTTGCGAATCAGTTATTAGTAGTAAAGAAATATATAGATTATACCATATATACATAAACGTCAAGCATCTACCAATTATTCATCACACACCAATTGTTTACGTATGTAAATTTTCATAATTATAATGAATTAATTGGAAAGCAAACTGGAAATGGGCATTCAGTGATAATTTCAATTCCCGGGCTGGTTAAATTAGTTCCGCGAGAAGAAATATTAGTCCCATTATTGATAACAATGAAATTTATAGAAAGAAGAAAATAAACACATACCGCAGTTTTGATGAGTTCATCTGCGTAAGGACCGGCATGAACGGTGAGAGTAGAGGAAGCTGTGTTGTTGGAGCGGAAGAACGCAGATGAAGGGAGGCGAATGGATTGCCCCTTCACCCATTCAGACTTGTCTAGAACCGGAGATGATTTTAGGAGAGATGCCGAAGCCATTTTTTCCGTCAAGACAGGAGTTTTCACCCGAATTCACAAACTCCCTCTCTGGGTCACAGTGTGTGGTTAATTGTGCTTCTCAGACTCCATTTATAAACTTAGATGGTAGCAAAGAGATGTCTCGTTTGAGGCTGAAACATGCCAGCCAATGGATGGTTGCCATGTGTCTGATAACTTGTTATGTGGCGTGCAAGTGGCAGCAAGTGACTGGAAGAACATAGCCCCTGTAGATTTTGTGAAAAAGATAAAAAATTGAGATGAAAATTGTGGAATTCCAGTCGACTTTATAAATGCCTATGATTTGTTTCATGTCTCATGAAAGGAGTTCTTTTGGATGTCTTAACGGTGGGTGTGTGTGAGTGTGTGTGTGTGTGTGAGAGAGAGAGAGAGAGAGAGAGAGAGAGAGAGAGAGAGAGTTAGATTGTTTTGTGGAAGAAGTATCCGGTGGGAGTGGGAGGCTGTGATTTATTATATTTTTCGTCCCTGTTTTGTTTTTGTTCTTTTCTAATATATTTTTTATTTTTCTGCCTTTTATTGTGGTGATGAATTGGAGAGGACATGATAAAGGAGGGCTTGCCATGTCAGCTAATCCATACGAACATTGACAGCCATGCCACATGGCATTTTGACATCTTTGGAAGATGAGTTCAGAGGAATGAGACCTGCTAATTCTTGGGGTGATATCGAGTAGGAAATCTTGAAATGGGATCCACTTGTTTCTTTTAGGCTATTTTTCACTATAAGGGACGGGGCCAAGGGTATCCCTCATTAAGGTTGTTCATTCGGTTAAAACCGAACCGAATGAGCCGAAACTAACTGAACCAAAAATTTTCCGTTACCTAAATACTAAAACTGAAATTGAAACTAAATAAGATGATAACCAATAGGGTTGCAACTTGGGTTGGGACCCGATCTGATTAAACCCTGGGCCGGGTTTCAAAATCATGGGTCTCGGGTCGAGTCGGGTTTGAGTTTGTAAAGCCCGGTGAAATCTCGGGTCGGTCAGGGTTTGAAGGAAGAAAACCCGACCCGAGCACCATTAAATCAGTTATTTTCCTTTTTCTTGTATCTACGACGTGGTCACGTGGGTGTTTATCACAAAAGAACATAGAATGGTTTGTCTCTATTTCCATTTAATTTTGGGGGCTGATATCCCCCGCTCTGACCGATTAAATCCCACCCTTTAACGTTATAAGTTAAGTTTTAAAGCCAAAGAAAAATGTTATAGGAGGTGAATTTATCCTCAAGCAGTGAACCATTCTCATAGAAACCGGGGGGGGGGGGGGGGACCCTTTAACGTTATAAGTTAAGTTTTAAAGCCAAAGAAAAATGTTATAGGAGGTGAATTTATCCTCAACCAGTGAACCATTCTCATAGAAACCGGGGGGGGGGGGGGGGTATCATTTGCCTTAATTTTTTTTTCAGTTATAGTAGGAAACAAGGAAACAAAAATCACTGTGATGTTGATTTTTCGGAGGGAAATTCTCCTGTTCTCTCCTATCTTCTTTTTTTTTTTTTTGAAATAGCGATTTGCATAGATTAGAATAAAATGACAAGGGAGCACCCGAGAAGGTAGAGGTACCTACCTTCTCGGAGAACTTCTTTTATCACGACGTGATCTGCCGTTTCGGCATCCCAAAGACACTTTTAACAGACAACGGTCCCCAGTTCGCAAGTGCTAAATCCGGCAGATTCTGCGATAGCCTAAGCATCGAGTACCGTTTCGCCTCCGTAGCACACCCGCAGGCCAACGGGCAGGTAGAGGTAACTAACAGGATCTTGCTTCGGAGCCTCAAGAAGTGATTGGGAGAAGCCGGGAAAAACTGCGTGGAGGCGCTCCCTAGCGTCCTCTGGGCCTATCGAACGACGCCGCGGACCGCGACTGGAGAATCCCCTTTTAGCTTAACCTTCGGGACCGAAGCGGTCATTCCGCTAGAAATCGGCCTCTCCAGCTTCCGCACGGAGAATTATGACGAAAAGGGAAACTCTGAACTCCTACGGAACACCCTCGACCTCGTGCTCGAAAAAAGAGAACAGCCCTCCCTCCGAACCGCCTCCTACCAGCAGAGGGTGGCATGGTACTACAACGCCCGAGTAAAAAAGCACTCGGTAAAGCCCGGAGACCTGGTACTACGACGGGCGGAGGTATCCGACCCCCGCACCACCGGAAAACTCGCACCTAAATGGGAAGGACCATACAGGATCGTTCGGGCACTCCGCCCCGGGGCCTACCAACTAGAACGCCTCGACGGGACCCCAGTCCCTCGAAGTTGGAGCATGGACAACCTCCGAGAGTTTTACCAGTAAAAAGATAGGGTAAGTTCCGTGTTTTCCTTTAAAAGTATGACGAATGTTTTGTTTGTTTCCTTTTTGTGTCTTCTAGAAGCAAAGATGTACTTTCCTCTTTAACAAATCAATGGAATAGCGTTTCTACCTGAGCAATACGCATCTCCACTTTTCGGCCCACGATAAATAAGGGACCCGAAAGAAGACAGGGAGTGAGACAGAGGTACCATAGGGTCCGCCCCCCCGAAGATACCCTAAAACGCTCCCCATGAAAAAAGACAGGGAGTGAGACAGAGGTAGCATCAGGGCCGATCCCCCCGAGAATACCCTAAAACGCTCCCCATGAAAAAAAGACCTCCCCTTAAAGGGCAGGCGGGACCCATTAACCCCGAGCTGATCACTCGAGGGGAAGATAGTCCTTCCACAAATAAGACGCCCCACTGGGGTGCACCAAATACGCTCTCGCCAAACAAATTGCAATTTAAACACCAAAAGGCTCGAACAGCCCTCGGCTCATGACATACACAAAGAAAGAGGAAAGAAAAAAGAGTCCACAATATTATTACAGGAACCATCAAAAGAAGCAAAAAAAAAAAAAGCAAAATCCAAAGGGCGCCCGAGACTCACCGAGCCCCCGCAGGAGTCTCAGTGACTATAGGAGCTTCCGAGGCAACCGCCAGATCGTCGGCCGGCCTCGCGGTATCCGCCGGCAACGGCAAAGGACCCCCCGGAGCAAACTCCTCAGCCTCATGCATCAGCTTCTCGAGAGGAAAGGAGGGGTCCACCTCGCGGACACGCCGCCGGCACTCAGCAAAAGCATCTATCTCAATATCAACACTAAAGGCGGCGACGGCCTTGAAAAACTCCTCGGAGTCGCGCCACTCCTCCCGTGCTTTTGCCAGCTCCGCAGTGAAGGTCTCCTGGGCCACGACTAATTGATTCGCCGTGCGATTCCTCACATCCTCGGAAACCCCGAGTTCCACCCTGAGTTGGGTAACAGTGTCCTCCAACGCCGCCTTTCCGGCCTCGCCCTTCTCTGGGGCCTCGCTCAACTTACGGACTCGGTCCTCAAAAGCGCCGATCTCGGACTCGTCCTCAATCATATACTGCAGCATCTTCCTGGCAAAAATTTGGGCCTACAAGAGCCCCCACCACAAGAAAAAAAAAAGGGTCAGAAAAGTTGCCGCAAAAAACAGCAAAAAAGGGGAGGGGGGAGGGAAAACAAAAACAGAAGGGCCCACCATCCGGTACTTACGCAGGACATCGAATGAAGGTACCGAGCCCCCACGACCCTACGATCAAAGCTCTCCAACTCAGCCTCGTCACCAGGAAGGGCGGCCATCAACCCAAACTCCACCCCAACACGGGGATTCGCAAGGATGATGTCCTCTACACCGACTTTCCAGTCGGGCTTAAAAAGTTCTCCCCTAGCCCGATAAAATTCCGGAGAAAGCTCCATCCGCTCCAGAAGCACCTTGGTCATAACCGACCCTTCCAGTCGACTCGGCATGTCCTCCACAAAAGATACAGAAGGACAGGCCCCCCGGCCGGTTTTTCCCTTATCAGCACCGGAAGAAGCCACCCTCTTGGCAGGGGGCTCCGACTCCCTGGGAGGGGGCCTGACCACACCCCTCGACACGGCTGATCGGCCAGAGGAACTCGACGGCGCGGATGAGGGAAGCCTTGTTTGCGTCCGTTCGACCCTGGCCGCGGCCATAAAGTCTGAAAGGATCTTCTTACGGGCAACCGGACCCTCGGTCACCGCCACCGCGACCCCCTTTCCCTTGCCGACGCCGTCAGGAGAAGACATGCCCACTGCCCAAAACAGAAGCATAACAATAACTCAATAGGAAGCAAATGGCAAGCTAAAATAAAAGAAAAAAGAAAAAAAAAAGGAGGGAAGCGGGGGGGAGAGACCAACCCGGGGAAGAAGGCTCACCACGACGGCTGGCAGAACTCTCCCCCGCTCCCTCACCCATACAGCGGACCCTCCCCTCTACAGTGCCCACCAAACCAAGCCTCCTCAGGCCTCTCTCCCACTTAAACTCTGAAACGTCGATAGGCTCCCCGGAAGCAAGTTTCTCCAAATCAAACCTGCTACAGTCAGATTCGTCGGGAAGGGCTTTCCTCCGCCACTCGATAGAACTCCTCCAAGAGCGGGGAAAGCCCCAATCCGCATCCGACGGAGGAATGATGAATACGAACTCCTCCTTCCACTTCTTGATGGAGGAAGGCAAGTTCGCCGCGATCTTCACCTGGGGACGCTGGGTCGGGTACAACCAGCCGTTTCCCCCCTTCACCAATGGGCTGAGGGCTACGCAACTCCGAAGCAGAGGAAGGGTAGGCTGAACCTTGTGAAGGTCCGCCTTGGCCACAAAGGCCAAAAGAGTACGCCAACTATTAGGCGCCAGCTGGGAGGGAGCCACCCGGTAGAACTCGAGGGCCTCCACTATGATACCTAAGAGCGGGAACCTGACCCCCGCCCGAAAAGCTTCTACATAAAAGGCCACCTCTTCCTCCGTGGCACCCTCGCACACTCCCTCCCTAGAAGAGGGAACCCTAATCCCGTATTCATCGGGAATGTGAAACTCCCTCCTAATCTTCTCTGCCGCCCCCTCTCCCAAAGTGCTCTTATAACCCGCCACCGGGCCAGGGCGAATGACGGAGCCAGACCGAATGTCCCTAATCTCCGCCTCACGAGCGGAAGAAGCACGAAAGGGAGATTCAAGGGGAGCGGCCCCCAACGACGAACCAGAAGCCCCAGAGCTATCCTCCAACTCCCTAGGCCGCTGCTCATCTCGAGAGCCACCGTCCCCACCCTTTACCAACCGCCTCCTCTTCCTTGGCAGAACCCTCTCCACTACTTCTACTGACTCGGAAGACATCGTAAAACGACCAAACGACAGACGAAGTAAAAAACATGAAACTCACCGAGGCAGATAAGCAGGAAAGGACAAAAGACCAGAGGAGTTGGTGAAGAACAGCGCCTAGAGGAACCAACGAAGAAGGGAGCCCACTTCACCCGAGAGAAACAAAGAAAAAGCAAGGGTAAAATCCCCAAAAAAGGTCTTAAAAAGAGTTAGGGTTTCGACACGCGTCGATTAAATCCCCTCCCTGTCTAATCCGATGGGACGCGGACGCATGGCGCCGATTGGGAAATTCGAGGGAACCGCCAAAATCAAAATGCCACTCTCCCCTGGCTGAAAAGACGTCACTGCCCCCACCGCTGAATGGCTTCCCCAGCAAGCCATCTCCCTGTCCTCCCCGCCCAACAAAAAGAAAGTATCCGAAGATGGGACCCATCATAAGGGCCCGGCGAACAAATCCACAAGATGGAAAAGACCACGTATGATGGCAAAGGGCTCGGGACCCATCATAAGGGCCCGGCGTACAAATCCACAAGATGGAAAAGACCACGTATGATGGCAAAGGGCTCGGGACCCATCATAAGGACCCGGCGTACAAATCCACAAGATGGAAAAGACCACGTATGATGGCAAAGGGCTCGGGACCCATCATAAAGGCCCGGCGTACAAATCCACAAGATGGAAAGGCCATGATTAATAGCAAAAAGATTCACACCCCACCACCAGGGGCCGGTATACGAATCCACAAAACGGAAAATACAGCGACGTACAATACCACCAGACAAAAAAAAACATCAAGCACAGCGAGAAAGGCTCGGGCCGCGCGGGAAGGCAAACACGCGAAAGCAAACACAAGATACAAGTGATAAAAAAAACCGAAAAAGAGCCATTCATAAACTACTTCCTTCTGGCCCACGGGCCTACGAAAAGGGGGGAGTAAAGACAAAAAGGCACGCATGCCAGGGCCCCCAAGGCCCCCAACAAAAAAAAAAGAGGCTTCCTCCAAAATCCTACTCATCCCGCCACCAGCTCAGAGCGACTGGCCGCTGAAAGAGTTTTCCGCGTCGGAAAGCTCCTTATCACTCTGCTCCTCCTCCGAAAAGCTCCCCCAACTCCGATTCTCAACAAATCGGGTTTGGTCATTTAGCCAGCGCACCCGGTTCCTCAGCAGATCATTCTCCGCGCGCAAGGCCGCAATCTCCCGATCCATGTCGATCATCCGGTTAAAAACCTCCATTTCCCTACGATGGACGTAGGAAAAGAATGAACGGTTGCGGTGAACGAAAGCTTCATGAGACTCCCTCTCGTAGGGGGGAGGAGGAAGAAAACGTGGGGGAAACCTTTGAGGCAGGCTCCTCTCGGGAACTGGTTGTCGAGGCTTCAGCCCCTCAGGATTTGTCTCGGGGCTGCTAGGGGAACCCCCCTCGGAGGCGGCCCTCCCCTCCTCACCAATAGAGAGACCCTCAAAAGGCAGCGACATCTCAGACGAGCCCCAAAGAAAGGCAGAAAAGTAGCAAAGAAAGAAAGAAGAGCAAAAAAGCGATCTGCGTAAAAAAAAAAGAAAAGAGTCGTCGTTTATAAAGCCAACTGAGAAGCCAGTGGGCAAGAAAACGAAGCGACTTGCCCAAACGCGTGTCCGCCTCCCATTCGATGAATAATCAGCATGGCGCGACGGCACCGCGGTTCCTCGGGAAGGAACCGCCGGACAAGGCAGCATGCCTTCTCGCATTCCAAGGCCCTCGTAAATGCCTTCGTCCCGATATGCTTTGACTAGACAAGCAAACATTCTACCTCGATCCGCCCAATAGACCAAAGGTATGATGGGACATAAGAAACGGCGCCGCACTCGCACCCCGCCACGTGTTGGCCCTACACCCGCAAAACACAGCCGTCACAGGGAAAGACGTTGGGAAGCGGCAAGACCGCACGATTGCGACACGCGTCACCCGCCGTCCGAACCTCATCGCCATTGATCACCCGACACCCCCCCACCTGACCAGCAGGAAGGGTCCGGAGATGGGAAATCAAGCAAGAAGGTCCGACCGTAATCCCGCCAAAGAAGGAACGCGCGTCCGGGCCCAGAGCCCCGGCGCTAGCGCTCGGCGCACCAGCACAACGGGCAAAAAAGCCTAGCGCACCAGATAAAGGCCCAAAACCCCGCACGGATGCAAACAAACAACAACACCACAATCCCTCGCAACAAGGGCAGTCCGCGCCAAACACAGTGCAAAAGCAACCAAACAAGACAGGGGAAGCAACATAAGAAGCACATAACCAAAAAAAAAAGCCATCCATTCATAGTCACATCATCCTGGCCCACAGGCCTACAAAAAGAAAAGGAAACAAGAAACAAAGTGCAGGGCACGCAGGCCCCAAAATCCCCGACAAGAAAAGAGAAAGGCGCGTAGAAAAACAGAAGAAGCCAGAGACTAATCAAAGGAAGACTCATCTCCCGAAGGGTTCCTCTCCTCCTCCCAGGAGCTCTCCAGCAGGGGGTCCACCTCATATTCAAACAGCTGCTCATTGAGAAAGTGAACCTTTTTCTGTAAGGCCTCGTTCTCCCGCTTCAAGTCCTCGATCTCCTTACCCATCTTCAAAATACGGCCACTCAATTCCATTCCCTGGTGATAGGCTCGGGAGAAAAAAGACCACTCCCTGGCGACACGGGATCGAGATGATTTGTCTTCCCTAGGCAAGGAGGAAAGGCGAAGGGGGGGGGGAAGCCGGAGGAAGAACCCGGGTTCCTCGTAGCCTTCTTCCGACGAGCCGCAAGATCCTCCTCCGGATCGGAAGACAAGTCGGAGTCACTCGACGATTCCTGGAAGAGGCGGGCCTTGCCCCTAACTCGCGAAGGAAAACCGGACATATTGTTGAAAAAGGCACGAAAGGACACCTACTACAAAGCGCCAGGGTAATTCTCCTTTTAAACTCAAGAAGGGAATCCTGGTGCCTCGAAACAAGGCAACCCACCTAACGACGCTACCGTTTTCCGGGACGACCGCCGAATAAAACGGCACACCTCCTCGCACCCCGAAGTCCCCATAAATGCCCTCGTCATGACGTCGCTCGAGCAAAACGTTACTCCCTTGGCCCATTCAATGGACCAAAGGAGTAAGGGGGAGTTATGATGGGACACAAATACGGCGTCGTTCTCAGATATCGCCACGTATCGTCCATGCACAAGGAGAGCCTAGCTATCATGAAGAAAGACGTTGGAAAATGATAAAGACCATGCAAACATGACACGTGTCACCGTCCAGGCCTCATCATCACAAATTATGGAAGGAAATGGCCGGCGAAGCCACGCGCGCCGACAAGGCAGGGGCGGCCCAATCCTGCAAAGGAAGGCTTTCTCTCCATAATGATGAGAGGGGCCGCGCGCCTCCCTTTAGAAAGGAGGGAAAGGAGGAAGAGGAAAGGAGGGCCATTTTTTGGGAAAGGATTTCCCCCATTCTCAGAAAGGAACCGGAAAAAGAGGCGAGACACCAACAGAGGAGACTAGGAATGCAATCCTACCCCCTGCTAGTC
Organism: Tasmannia lanceolata; assembly: GCF_043159265.1. NCBI lineage: Eukaryota > Viridiplantae > Streptophyta > Magnoliopsida > Canellales > Winteraceae > Tasmannia > Tasmannia lanceolata. The sequence continues at coordinate 6,253,965 of NW_027518688.1, read as the reverse complement.
CCCTCCGACCCACTCATTCACACACCAAGAAAGGAGCCTGCGCGTTGGCCCTGGTAACCCTGATCAAAACCCCTTTCCCCTTCTCGCTGTCCTTTATATTGATCGGTCGAAGGATCTGACTTGGGTGTCGAAGTGGTCGTCCGGGACCCACCCGGACCCCCTGACCCCCTTTGTTTGTGATTGCAGATCCCACAGAGGCGCTCTACCGACTGGGCGATCACCAACCCGGATCCAGATGCCATCACAACCCAGAGAACAAAAACAAGAAAGAAGAAACAGAGAAGAAGAAGAAAAGATGCAATAAAAATAACAAAATTATATTACGGGGGAAGATGATCGAACAAGAGAATACTCTCCCTCCCAACTCCCTGCTTAGCTAACACATCCACATTTTCGTTTGCCGACCTCCAAACGTGATTAAAGAAAATAGCCGAACCCGCAACAAAATCCTCAATTTCATCAAATAACGCCAAAAATCTCCAAGGAGGAGCTACACCACCCTTCAACCACCGAATGACATTCAATGAATCCCCTTCAACAATAATATGGTCTAATACTTCTCTACTCAACTTCTTGATCCCAAAATAGGTAGCTTTGACTTCCGCCTCAAAAGAATCACACACACCAATAGGACCAGAAAAAGCCCAAAGAATCTCACCAAACTCATCACGGCAAAGACCGCCTACCCCCGCTGGACCCGGGTTTCCAAAACAAGCACCATCAAAGTTGATTTTCAACATTCCTAGCATCGGAGGCTCCCATCTTTGGACTATGTTAATTTTCCTCTCAGTACTAAAGCACACTTCTCTCCAATGTTCCCAAAGATCAAAGGCCGATACAAAAGGAAAGGATGGAAGACATCTAACCCATGATATGACCAATGCTATAATCCTCATGTACAAATAATAAGGTGATTTGGCCAAACCCTCAAACACCCTAGAGTTTCTTAACCACCCACCACGTAGCAAGCAAACACACATTCCACAATAATTTTCCTCTCTTTTTCCATGGCATAAACCCCCACATACTCAAAAGATTCTGAATAGTTCTAGGGAAGACCCAAGTGATTCCAAACCTCAGAAAGATACATCTCCATATGATCCTGGTGAAAGAACAGTGCATGAACAAATGATCCGCAGATTCCCCATCATTAAGACAAAGAGGGCAGTGATCAATTAGCAATAACCCACGGTTTCTCAAGAAGTTAATGGTTTGTATCATTTGACGACAAACGGCCCAACCGAAGATACTAAGCCGAGGTGGGCAATGAAAATTCCATACCTTTGCTGAAAATGCAGGAACAGAAGGAGGCATCAAACCATTATAAAAATATTTGACAGAGAAAATGCCGGATGATTCCACTGTCCATATTCTTTTGTCCTGACCCCCACGTTTTACATAGCACTTATTAAGGAACCGCCGCAACCGAGATTCATCCTCACTTTCCCACTCAAAAAGGATTCTTCTAAAGGCAGGACACCATATCAACTTACCACCACTACGATCAAAACATTCACAAACTAAGGCTTCTTTGTTAACAGCCACCCGATACAGCCTAGGGAACAAGATCCTTAACTGGTCCTCTTCACACCACACATCACTCCAAAACTTAATTATATCACCACCATAGACCCTGAACCTCACCTTTAGATTAAAGGAGCAAGCTAATTTCAAGATATCTCTCCACGCAATCAACCCCTTTTTCTTATATTTGTCCTTTGATTCCCACCCACCCGGAATACAGCCATACTTACTACAAATCACCTTAGCCCATAAATTAGACTGGTCTTCCCCAAATCTCCACAGCCATTTCCCCAATAAGGCATGGTTAAACTCTTTAAACCTCCTAATGCCCAAACCTCCAAACTTTATAGGTACACATACATCCCTCCAGTTTACCAAAGAGATGCCTTTCTTCTCCTCATTCCCACCCCACAAAAATCTACGCTGGATCTTTTCAATACGCAAGGCAACACTAACCGGACACATGAAAAGAGACATAAAATATATAGGCAAATTGGCCAATACAGCCTTAATCAATACCAACCTACCTCCCCTAGACACAATATTTCTCTTCCAAGTATCCAACCTTCTCCCAATCTTCTCAATTATCGGTTCCCAAACAGTTTTATCAGGTTTACTAACTCCTAAAGGTAAACCAAGATAAGTAGCGGGAAGGTAATCAAGATCACACCCTAAAATTCAGGCCATCTCTAAAGCCTCAGCCGAGGGAATATTTTGGGCATACATTTTAGACTTGTGAAAATTTGATCTTTGACCAGAGATAAGTTCGTAATATCTTAAAGTAGCTTTCAAATTGAGCACTTGATCCTTATGAGGTTCACAAAATAAAAGGGTGTCGTCCGCAAATTGTAAGTGAGATACCTCTACATTATCACCCCCTATTTTAAAACCCTTAAACATCTCCAGGCTACTACCTTTAGCCAGCAACCTACTACGAATTTCTGCCATAATTACAAACAAGAAAGGGGATAACGGATCCCCTTGCCTAAGACCCCGGGAGGATTTGAAAAAACCTTTGGGAGACCCATTGATCAGAACCGAGAACCACGCCAAGGATAAGCACACCCTAATCCATTGGTGCCATCTTCCCCCAAACCCCATTCTATCGAGTAACATATCTAAACACTCCCACTCCACCCTATCATATGCTTTTTCCATGTCCAATTTACACAAGATCTCTTTCAACCCAAGCCTGCGATAATAATCAATAGCCTCATTCGCAATGAGGGAACAATCCAAAATTTGTCTTTTGGCCACAAAGGCACATTGACTATCAGAGATAATCATAGGGAGCACTCTTTTAAGGCGCTCCGCTAACACCTTAGCTAAGATCTTATACAAACATCCCACAAGACTAATAGGTCGAAAATCAGAAACCTTGGAAGCCCCCACAACCTTTGGAACTAGAGTAATAAAAGTAGCCCCAGTACCCTTGTCTAACACCATGCCCTGATGGAATTCCCTAAAGAAACCTACTATATCTTCCTTCACATATGGCCAACATGCTTGGAAGAATGCCAAACAAAAACCATCCGGCCCAGGAGCCTTATCTCTACGCAAGGAGAAAACCCCTCTCTCAATTTCCTCCTCCTCAAAAGGCTTCTCCAAAACTCTGCATTGATCCTCGTTTAGGCGCTTAAAATCCAACTCCTCCTGAGTCGGTCTTAAAGAACCATCAGACAAGTACAATTTCTTATAAAATTCCAAGATCACCCCAGTGATCTCATCCTTATCTGTGATCTTTTCACCCTCAGTCTCTAAGAACTCAATCCTATTACCCCTCCTCCTAACACTAGCCATGGCATGAAAATATGTCGTGTTCTTATCCCCCTCCTTTAGCCATTTAACTCTCGACTTTTGTCTCCAGGATATTTCCTTATGCAGTAGTATACCATTGTGCTCCGCTTTAATTCTACCCAACTCCTCTCTCAAGTTGATGTTCCCATTCCCCTCACCCTCAAGAACATTTATTTCCCCTATCCTACTCTCCAACCATCTCATACGATTTTGATCTAAGGCTCTTTTCTCTTTTACCCATTCCCGCAACTTTTTCTTCACAAATCTGAGCTTACGACCTATTACCACATCTGAAGGCCCTTCCGATTTAAGAAAACCCCACCATTCCTCCAACCTTTCCTCCATACTAGGAGCTTGCAACCATGCAATCTCAAATCGAAACGGAGGAGGACGCCAAGATTCAAGCCTAGGATCTAAAAGAATAGGGCAATGATCGGACACCAAGTGAATCAGGGATCTTTGATACACATCAGGAACCAGATTCGACCAACCGGGACATATAAGAAACCGATCAATCCTGCTCTGACTCTCGCCTCTATTCCAAGTAAAACGAGCCCCAGCCAACGGAAGATCAACTAGCTCATGGTTAGCAATGAAATCATCAAATGCTACCATGTTTCTTGTTGTTCTCCTACAACCGCTTCTTTCACATACGAATTTAATCTCATTAAGGTCTCCTCCTATGCACCATGGAAAGACCCACCGGTCTTGAACCATATTTAATTCCTCCCAAAACCTTCTCTTTTCCACCCTTAAGGAAGGCCCATAAACCCCAGTGAAAACAACCTTTGATGCATCCTCCACCCGCTGGAGGACAACGGAAAGTGAATGATTTCCTATCCATTCATCCACACTAATCCAACACAGCTCATCCCATGCTACAAGAATACCCCCCGAGGCCCCATTGGAACCCATATACGAGAAACTCCAATCCCCCCTAACCCCTAGACTCTTCAAGGTAAACCTATCTATTATTTCTAGTTTTGTTTCTAAAATGCATATCATAGTTGGTTTTACTTTTCTAACAAGGTCTTTGATTTGGGCCCTTTTTGCCAAGGTCTCCAATCCATTAATGTTCCATGAGAGAATCTTCATAACAAAACAATTTTGATGAATTTCCTCCCCTTTCTTCCACTCATCTTCTTAGCAGATGGAGAGACCAACACCTCCACCTCACTCGTTTTCCCTTCGTAATTTATCTCAGATTTCAATCTCGCGAACTCTCTAAGCGACTTCTTAGAACACTCAGCAAAACTAGACTTCCTTGACTCATCCCCCTCCACCTCTCTAATTTCTGCCAACTTTATCATCTCACGGTAATTTTCCACCGGGCCTCTATACTTCACTCCTAATTTTTTACTTACCTCGATAGTATGATCTACCATTCTATCCACCTCTCTAGCCCTCTTTCCTTCAATTAACCCTACACTACTCTCCATCCCTCCCACAGAAGCATTCCTAATCAAGGAACAAGAATCAGGATCCCTTAACGGATGTTCCAAATCAAGTGCTATGCTTCTAGTGTAAGCGACATTTAAATCAGAATATGATAATGGAATTCCCGGATTTAATATGTCAACACATTCATAAAGGCCTCTATAGCCCAAATCAGTTCTCTGCACATCAACACAAGAAGAAGAAAATTCATTAGCCAAAACCAAATCAAAGGAACTCATACCTTTGACGGACATGCCTCTAGGGTTACAAACCCCTAACCCCAGTTGTGGTCTGATGAATTGATCCTGATAACTCCCACGCTCTTTATCTTCTACGGGCGAACCGCAAGGGCTACAAATATCATCTTCCATTTGAAACCTGATTGCATGGTTCCGATCATTTGCAACTCCTCTGCCTAGAGGATTTGGACTCCTTCCATCGCCCAAACAGAGATCTCCACCCGGTACATCAGAAACCTGATCTACGCATGATGATGCTATGCAAGTTGCAACATTAATTCTATGGAACACAACTTCCGTAGAAATTTCCTTCTCCACCTGATAATGGCCTCCTCTTCTCGCTCAAGGATCTCCCTGGTTCAATATAGAGGAATCACACCCCATAAACTCCTCACCACCAATTACACTTTCTGCCCCAACAAATATCTCCCTCCAATCGCCAAAACTAAGTTCCTGAGCATCCAAAGTTACGATCCCTATTCCAGGAGGTGATAAACACTGGTTTGGAATAGGAGAGAACTCAATCAAAGGTGGAAATGCAATCCCGTGGGACAATCCCCTGCTTCTAGAATTAGAAGGCGACTTGGGCCCATAAGCATGACCCACGTTGGCTTTCATAGAGCTGACTATATTATCCACCATTTGGATCAAATGATTTCTCAGCCCATTTAATGGTCCATCCATCCTAAATAAAAACACAAGAAAATGATAATTCAAAAACTTCTTAAAGGCCTCATCGTTTTTTGACTTTTTATATTTTTTGCGATTTAACTATGCAGTGGTTGTTAGCCATTAAGCATTGTTTTTAAAACCATTGTACTCGTTAAAATAATTACAAGAAAAAAATGAAAAACCTCAGCATCTAACATGAAAGGATGACATCCAGTGGTTGGATCTTGGATGGTTATTGGTTGATCCGAGGATGCAGTTGGCCTGCAACTGGATAGTTGATCTATGTATGATGTTGGCCTACTTTCCAAACCATTTCCGAAACAGAAAACCTACTTTCCATACCAGAGAGAGGTTATTTACAATAAGGCATTCCTTTATTTGAAACAGAACAAAGCATGCTGAGCGAGTTTTCCATAGGACAGCATTCCCATTATCAATTTTGTTGTTTAGTAACAAAATGAAAACTCAATCCGACCCGACCCAAGAAACTATCTCAGGTAGGGCCAGGTTTATGAACCTTGGGTTTTCCAAAATCAAACCTGATCCGACTCGACCTGACCGGAGATAGTTTCTAGGTTAGGATAGGGTTCTTGAAAACCCGACCCGCCTGACACGAGTTGCAACCCTAATAACCGAATTGAACTCAAACCGAAAAATCATTTCGGTTGTTCGATTAGTTCGGTTAACTAAATGGTGAATTTGAACACAGTGGCTTCCTTTTCCTTTATCTTTCTTGTACATGGATGTCTGACATTTTCCTTCTAAGTTAAACAAGGGTCCGCTTTAATGAAAACCCAAGTTTAAATTACTAGCGACAAAAGTTCATGTGGGTCCATCACTGATCTGAACCGTTCAACTGTTGGGCTATGTGAAGGGTGATTGGGTGAACAATGCCATGCTACCAACAAAATTTACCATAAGATGATCTAAATTGGAGGGTCTGGATCAACAATGTGGGGATGAAGGACAATCCTAACTGTAAGCACGTGACTTTTTTTTTTTTTTAAAAGAAAGAAAAGCAACTCCCAAAGTGCCCTTGCTTCTCCCGTTATTCACGAGTCATCCCCTCCCTCATTTCAGTATCCAAATAGTCACAAAACCCATTGAATTTACAAATGAGTGCCACTCCACCCTAAATCCGAAAATCAGTCCCGTTTTCAAAATCTGCCCCATTTGTCATGGAATCTTGCCCAAGATTATGTGCTTTCAATCAAACAACTATAACTTTCCTAATATCTAGCCATTTTGCAAATCTACCCTTACTCCGAACACAAAATTAGTTTCAAACCAAAAATTCCACAAGATTTTTTGCCCTAAATACCAATTTTCGTTCAAAAAGGTATTAATCTCCTCCAAATCTTCAATCAAGACCAAAAATCCTTGCTTTCATGCCATCTTTTCTTTACAATCAAACCCAAATCCGATCCTTCAAAATCCTTGATTAGTGCCCTAAAGATGGTAGTTTCTCACCCATTTTGCCTATAAAAACCCTACTCCACAGCCCTTCCAAGCACGGAAAATACAAGGGACAAAGCCTCATACAAAGCTTTCATACTCTCTCTCTCTCTCTCTCTCTCTCTCTCTCAAGCTCTTTGCTCCCTTTACATTTTCTGCAAATTTTCTCTTTTATTTTCACTGTTTTCACCATTTATTACAACGGGGCAGCGGCTTGGACGCCGTCTCAAAAGGTCTTCGACATCCGAATCACATCTCAACATCACCGAAAGACAGCGGAATTTCACCCTCCTTGCGCAATCTCGCCAATTCTCCTGCAATCCGAGATTCCTTCCGCAAAAGGGAAGGCCTAAACCCTTTATGCTCTGTTCTCTCGTCGGGAAAGAAAAGGAAAGGAAAGTGAAGGAAAGTAAACTGATGTGGCAGAAATGAAAGTGAAGGAAAAGAAACCTGGCAGAAACCTGTCTGATGAGCGTTTCGTTGCACAGAAACCTCACAGAAACTACAGAAATATGCGTTTTGTTGCAGGGAAACTCAATAGAAACCTGTTAAATAGAAACTGTGACAAACTGATATGCAGAATGATGCCAACATAGAATCTAGTCTAAAATAAGTGGGTCCAACCCTCTGAAAGCGATCAAAATAAGAAAATCATGACAAACAAAAGTTGAACAATAACAATGCCAATCAAATTGTCACAAATATAGAGTTGCCACACTTTGCCCACTTTGTGGGGCGACCATCCTCGGTTCTAAGTCTCCTATCGTCCATCTAACAACAAGTGGATAGTACTGAAGCAAATCATGAGTTAACAATAACAATTAAAACATGAACGGTCAAAACCCAATTAAAACATTAATCATGAGTTAACAATAACAATAACAAAAACCCAAGAATCTCACCAAACTTGAGAGATGAGAAACACAATAGCAAATTTCTCCCAAAAATTGACCAACAAAAAAAAAATATCTATTTGCTTACAATTACTCTTGAGCATTAAAAGCAAAAAAGATACTCAAAACCCTAAATACGAAATCGTGACCCGAGAATCTCACCCATAAAAACCCACTACTCTGTTCACAGAAACCCCAACCCTTAAAACGAAAATGATACCTGAAACCCACTCTAAAAACGAAAATGATAAATCCTACAATCCACAAACAGCAACAATCCACAAATGGGTATTGAAGAAACCGATCGAATCAAAGAGTTATATGAAAACCCATCAGAGCATGAGAACCACAAAATCAACCCAATAAAAAACACAAGAAGAACAATCCCTAGTTCAGGTTTTTATAAACCCTATTTTCTGAGATTTTAGAAGATGAAAAAAGGAAAAAAAAAACATTGAGAAGAAAGAAGAGAAATAGAGAGAGATTTGTACCTGGTAAGAAGCTTGGAGAGGGTAGAGATGACGAGGATGCGTCGAGACAAGCGTTCGGAGGTTGAAGACGAAGTCGCCTGTTTGTTTTTTACGCACAGCAAGAGTCGGGGGAAGGTGAAGGAAAAGAGGGGTTTCCGATATTAGTGCTCGGAAACGAACCTCGATCAAAGTCGGGGAAAGGTATTTTCCACGTATTTATTTTTCTTTTCCACATAATTTCAAAAAGTTTCCACAGAAACTAAAAGAACACACAAAAACGAGGTTTCCGAGGAAAAAAACCGGTGTTTCCGCGGAAAACCAGGGGAAATGGAATCAAAAGAACACGGCATTAAGTTCTCATATGTTTGCTGACATCTTGAATGATCGATTTCCCCAAAATTGTCTCAAGCAATTATTATAAATCTCTATATTTCTCTGATTATTGTCTGCGCATTCTATCTTATTTTGTTTGAAAGATTGCACAATTAGTCTCTTGAGATCAATAGATTCACCCTTCCCATCTTCTGATTGTTTAATCTTTTACCTTAAAATTGCATTGCTTTATGTACATCCTTAAGTATTGTATGAACTAATCCCTTGTCACTTGAGGCTTAATCACTTATCTGTTACAACCATCCTTCGTCCACTTCCAAAAAAAAAAAAAACCCTAGCCGGCCACCAATAATCTCAATCCAATCTGCCACTTTCCTGAACTCTTTTTATAATCATTTGCGTTTGACAGACATTTTCGTACTCAAAGTGAATGTTTATTTACATATTACTTTAAAATAATTTCTTCGTTATCTAAACTCTATTCTCACTATCTACAGCATTAGAAAACAACTTTTGGCATATCCCAATTATATATCGTCTTGCACCGTTCTCAACTCATAATTAGATTCAGGTTTATTTGTCATTTATACTGCTAAAATTATAATTGGGATCAGTGTTTATTAGCTGTTCAATATCTGCCTGTGTACACTTACTAATTCGCTACGAGAATTGGCTTTATCGTTGTGAACTGTTCGTTCATAACTACATTTATCATTTGCATAATTGAAAGTGAGACTTTAAAGCCTCAATTACTTTGCACTATTGAATCGAATCCGTTACTTGTTCTATATTTGAGAACTTTGTCAGACCTTCTTTTTTGGGTCGAATCGATTTCCTTGTAGCTGCATGCATACACCCTGTCAAAGCATTCAACATCTACATCACGCTGCTTCGGTACTCGATCACAGACCGCAATGTCTACCCTAAGTACAGACCAGGGATATTTCAAGCTAAGAATTGTAGAATTTTGCTAAAACAGCCAAAAAAAATTGCTTCGCTATTGTACTTCGGCCTTGCAAGTAGGTGATCAAGCAAAGCTCACCACAACAGGTTGGTACCCCTCCCTTAATCATAGAATCTTCATTAAGTGACCCAAATTTTAAGGCCCCAACTCCCAATCCTTAGATCTCAATCCAAACCGTTAAACCCTCATTCAAATCCTAAATCCCTCTTTAATTAATTTTGAATTTAAACCTTAAAGTTTTTAAACTTTACTTGTTTTCATTTAGCACGCCCGAATTTCCCCCTTCGCCTACTCACTAAACAAAACATATACTTTATACTTAAAGTAATCAACTACACAAAGATCCTTCATTCCGTGTATGCCCAAAGCGACTCTTGTAAAACGTCAACCCAAATACAAAAGTATAAACGAAATAACAATGTCTAACCAATTCATTATGCTTGAAATCCCAACCGAAATTTCTACCGTCCACAACATGGCACAAAACACACCGCTTGTTACCATCAATGAGTCCCCTCTAACCACACTTGAACACACAATGGAAGAGGCTATTGTGGCCTTAAACCAAAAACTTGTTGCCCTTGCAGTTGAAAATATTGAACTTCGCAACCACATTAAAGCAATTACCCATGTACCAACTCAATCACACCACAACCCTTCTCAAGCACACACTAACCCACTTCCCTCCATAAATATTTCACCACAAACCCCTCAACAAGACAACTTAAAACAAACTATACAAGAAATTGTGGCCTAACAATTAGCTAGCCAAGACAGTCTCAATCACCCTACAAGAGTTATGCTCACTTCCATACCCCGACTACATATCTGTAAGCCCAAGGGTTTATCCCTCTCTTGTATTGATGATCAACAAACCCAAATTGATGGTAGTTTGCTAATGGCTTCTCTAGTATTGTGATTTAGACAGGTTTCATTTATGTTAACACTTGAAGCTAGAAGAACAATGCATAGTCTTGGAGAAAGTCAAGTCTTGGTGGTTATTCTTCAAGCCGTATGATGTATTGAAGAATCAAGGAAACCACAAATGCAATAATGTATTTGAAGACTATCTCAAGACAAAGGAAGACTCATGCGAGCACCCAAGAAGATTGAAGATCAAGAAGACTCAAGGGTCATATGTTTAGAATGCATAGAAGTCCTCTTGGCATTTAATGTTTGCATGTTTTGATATTTTCAAATCATATTTAAAACTATTTTTCTAAGTGTATTAATGTATTTGAAAACACATGTTTAAAACCCAAAGGCCAAGGCCCTAAGTCCCTCTCACATATATTTTAAACAAGGTTTTAAAGCAGGGCTGGTCGATCGGGCTAGACTTGGCGACCGCAGGATGCTACCTGGAATTCCAGGGCATCTCGAAATTTATCGGGCCGGTCGACCGGACCAACTCGGTCGACCACAGGATTATTTCTCAATTTTGAGAAATCATCCAGGTTGGTTTCCGAGGACGACCGCGACCCCCTCGGTCGACCCCGATATTGAATTTAAGCCAAAATATTTTTCAAACAGGTAGTCCTCTGCGGACGACCGCGGTGACCCCTGTCGACAGCGATGATTAAATTTTTGAAAATAAAAATAGGCGCCCGACAAGGGCGGGTGATCGTGGTGGCTCGGTTGACCGCGACGGTTCGGCGAAAGAGCCGTTTGAGCTTGTCAGTGGTAGGTACAACTACCCCACCTACCCAGTTTTACTACGGTTTTACCATTGAGGTTTTCTAAATCAACTATGGGTATTTAAACATCAAGAAAAAAACCTCATTTTTCACCTTTTGAGCATTTTATCAAACCCTAGAGCTTTACTCTTTGAAATCAAAAGGATTCCTCTTCAAATCTCTTGAGCATTCAAACTTGCATTCATTTCTTGCTAAGAGGCTCTCCCTAAGCTTTTAGTTTCAATCATTGGGAGGTTTGTGAGCTTTGAGAGTTGTATACGCCTACAAGAGGCTTTAGTGTTTTTCATTTTCCTTCATCCTTCTTCATTGATTGTTGAGATTGTAAAAGAGGAGTTTCTTGCTTCAAGGCCGGAGTGCAACGAAGAAGAACGTCCTAGGAGGTGGATTTGTAATACAAGGGTGTGTCCCCTTGTTGAGGTGATGAATGTTGTATACGCTTTGTAAGGCGGCATCAAGGAATCTCATCATAGTGGAGAAAATCCCAAGGAAAGGCGAAGTACATGGGTAGTGGAGTAGGTCAAGTTGTGACCGAACCACTATAATCATTGTGTGGTCTCCTTACTCTCTTTCATCTCCTTCTTGTGGTGTTGGTAATCTCTTTCCCTTTTTATTTTTTAATATAAGTTGAACAAGGGTTAGAACTAACTAGGCTAAACTCACTTGCCCTAGCCTTTCAAATAGAAAAATTTTAACAACACCCATTCACCCTCCCTCTTGTGTGTTGCCCCTTGGATTTCAATATCCTATGTTCCCTTTCCCCCTAATTTCACCATTCCCCAATTCACATTATACAATGGGACGGGTAACCCTCGTGCCCACATAAAAGCTTTTATCTTCAAGTGTGTCATCATCCAACAAAATGAAGCCTTATTATGCAACTATTCCCCCAAAGCCTCATTGGCTTAGCCTTCACTTGGTTTTCACAAACATGAAACAAAACCATAACAAAACTTTTACCTAATTTTACAATCGTTGGAGAACCTTAGCTAGTCAACTACCAAGACATCACCCCGAACCCTTCATGGTCTCAACTTTCCTCCGTGCCCTCGCACCGGAAATGAGATTCCAGTTATCCGTCTTGTGTCTCACCTCATTTGACAAAGTAATCCAACACGGTATATCCATTCAAAGAGCCTTCGAAGCTAGTGGAACTTTTCCATTCCGATCACATCAACCCTCAACCACGCGTTCATGCACACTCAAACAAATTCCATAAATAATACCGATACACACTTTTGCTATAAACCAAATCTCAAACATAAAGAAAGAGAACAACAACCACTCAAACCACTTGATATTGACCATATTGATCTATTTTACCATCTAATGGCCAGAAACATGATCCTCCATCCACGAATCAAACCTGACGCACCCAAACACAAAAACTATCGAGAGGATGAATATTGCAAATTTCATAAAACACCTGGACATCTAGTCAATAATTGTCATGCTTTTAAATATTTTGTTCAAGACTTAATCACTAAAAATAAATTATCAATCGACCAAAGTAACCCTCCAACCAATCCCAACACAACAAACGAAATTAGGTATTTACACTAACCCCCTCCCCTCCCACTCTTTAGATACCCATTCACCTACCTCTAGCTCCACCTCACACATAGGCACCCAACAACACTCCGTCGGCACAATAAGAATCCACCACTCAAACACACATTCACCCTCAATTCATTACTCATGCGCCTTTACTTCTCAGCCTTCTTCCACCACCATGCCCGCTACTCACGTACAAACTAACCAAATTTCCCTCCTTTCTCTACTTGAATTTTCTTTGGCCCATAGGTCATCCTTCAATGACATACTACTTAACACTTTTGTTTCACCCACTCTCTCATCCTCTGACTTGAAACACATTACACAATTTTCTATATCTTTTCCTCATTGCCATGCGGTGAACAACATCCAAGTTTTACCACATCCACAAACATACACACCTATTCCTCAATCTACGCATTCCATTTCTACTCCCCCACCATCTACTCTACAAACCACTCCGCCTAATCCTCTTCTTAAAGACAATCATAAAGTAAATCGAATTACGACTACACATCAATCACACATTTTGTCTACTCATTCGAACCATTCACATGTCAACCAAAAACATCTTCCATCCACCTCCACTCAAGCTTCAAAAACAAAACTTTCAATAAGAACCAACTCTAAACCTCTTAAAACTACCCCTCAAAATACTCACAACAATCAACACACACAAAAAAGATATGGCTACAACTACACTCCCACAGGCTATCACGTCCCAAATTTTATTCCTCCACGTTATTCGTCTCACTTTTCCTTTCCACCATCTCATATTTCCTATACGTTTTCATTTCCTCACTTTCCCTTTCACTCACTATATATGCACCCACCTCTACGTCCATAGTAGTACATTTTATTGTTGTCTATTCTAAAGGCACATTTCTATGTTTGCTTTGATATAGCTTGTCACTCTTACATGATAATAAATTTACATTACTTGCCCCCTACTGGATTATACACTGTAAGCTCAAGGGTTCCCATGGGTTAATCATTCACCTTACCTTCTTGTCTTGATGCTAGCAAACTAAATTGATTAGCATTTATGAACTGATGTGTTGCTTTGAGGTGTTGTGTTGTATATAGAAATTTAATATCATAATCGCCATTACATAACTCTTCACAACACATGGCTTGTGGATCAAGGAGCAAAGGAACAAAGAGCTTGCACCTATATTAGAGTCATAACCATTTGGAGATTATGAAGCCAATGAGCTCATCATGAAGATCCCACAAGTTCCCCAGCAAGTGTCAAGAAGAATCTTGGAGTTGAACATGCCATGGTGACACCTCATGTACCTTTCAACGTGCATTGAAGATTGGAGGATAAGTCACAAGAGCCAAACAAGGTCAAGAAGTTCACTCACAAGCCGAAGAAGTCCTAGAAAGTGCAAAGGAGCCGACACATTCCAAGAAGACTCATGGTATTCATTTTTAGAATATATTTGGAGTCTTCTTGATTTTATGTTTAAATGCAATTTCAAAAACTTTTCAAATGGTTTTCAGACTAAATTTTTTACATCTTTGAAAACCATACACACACACCCAAAAATGCGTCTTGAAAACCTAGGACTTAAGCCCAAAGACCATGGCCCAAAGCCCCTGTGGACCCCGATCTGAGAGAGGCGCGGCGGAAGGACGTGCCCCCACGCGCAGTCTCAGGATCATCCACGTGAATGGAGAGCTCTACCAAGGAACTCTCGAAAGAATGTGCCCCTCACAGCATGAGTGGCGATAAAAGGTGAGATACCTCTCGATTCGGGGACTAGCCCAGATTCGAGGCGTACCTTAAACAAAGAAGAGTCGACATCCAAGGAAGTGGGCCAAGGATCCCATACTATGCTCTGTTGCAACGGATAACCAGAGATTATAAAAGAAAGGTTCGTGCCTGGTTACGAATTTGGAAGGTTTAAAGAGCACCTCGTCCGCCCAAGTGCAAGCACCTGGTCTCTTATGCCATTTATTATTGATTTTGAAGAGTTTTGGGAGAAAGTCATATGAAATGGGAACCAATATCTCCGAGAAGACGTCTATCTAATCATGCATGTCTCGGAGATGAAAAATAACCACGCATAAAAGAAATAAAATAAGTGTCACCTAGGAGTAGCTAGATTCTGAGTGACAAGCCTAAAGAGCTAAGTTATGAGTGTCATACCTAATTGGTGTCTAAATTCTGATCGAACAAGGACGGTCTCCTGGTGTATCTAAGCATAGTACTTTTTTAGTTGGTCCAGGTTTGTAGGTTTTGTTAATTTTTCTCCATTTTCATTGAGGAGTCTAACGGCTTTTCCCGGCAGGACTTCATCAACAATGTAAGGACCAGACCAATTTGGTCTGAATTTCCCTCTGGATCAAACACCGGTGCTCGGTAAGACTTCAGGACAAGATCTCCTGATTTCAGGTCTCGGACCTTGACTTTCTTGTTGAAGGCTCTTTCGATTCTTCTCTGATACCCTTGGATGTGATACAAGGCTCTCAGCCTCTTTTCATCTATCATCTGCAATTCCTGATGTCTGGCTTTGGCCCACTCAGATTCTAGCAGATTCGCTTCCATCATAACTCTTAGGGACGGGATCCTCACTTCAACAGGGAGGACTGCTTCCATTCCATACACTAGAGAGTATGGAGTTACACCTGTAGAGGATCTGATCGATGTCCTGTAAGCCCATAAAGCAAAAGGAAGCTTGTTCGACCAGTCCTTATAAGTCTCGGTCATCTTACTGATTATGACCTTGATGTTCTTATTCGCTGCCTCTACAGCCCCGTTGGTCTGCGGTCTGTAAGGAGATGACTTGTGATGCTTGATTTTGAATTCTTCGCACAGATGCACTACCTCTTTCTTGAAATGAGATCCATTGTCAGAAATCAGTTCATGAGGTACTCCATATCTGCAAATGATATTCGCACGGATGAACTTCGCAACTGTATTGGAAGTTATGGAAGCAAATGAAGCAGCTTCTATCCATTTCGTGAAATAATCAATGGCCACCAAGATGTACTCGTGTCCACTTGACGATTTAGGATAGACTTTGCCAATGATGTCAATCCCCCATACTGAGAATGGCCATGGCGAGGTCATAGAATGCAGCTCTGACGGAGGCACATGAATAAGGTTCGCATAGACTTGGCATTTATGACATTTCTTTACGAATGCGAAGCAGTCTGCTTCCATTGTGGGCCAATAGAATCCAAGTCTAAGGATCTTTCTTGACAACATTTTACCGTTCATATGAGGGCCACAAACACCTTCATGTGTTTGCTCGATGAGCTCTGCAGCCTGATCTTCATCAACACACAGAAGATGTATCCCGTCAAATGACCTTCTGTACAATTCTTCACCACAAATGATGAAGTTGGCAGCGAACTTCTGAAGAGTTCTCCTCTCTTTACTGGAAGCTTCAGGCGGATGCCCCTTGCCTGAAATGAAATTTCTAATGTCTGTGTACCACGGCTTTCCATCTGGACACCTTGCTGATATTTCTATCGCATTCACATGTGCTGGAGCCCATTGCAATCTGACAGCTAAGGGCTGAACCTCCATTGTCGCAGAAATGTCTAACATTGACGCCAGAGTGGCTAAAGCATCAGCAAAATGATTCCTTGTCCTCGACAGATGAGTAAAGGTGACATTCCTGAACTTCTCGACCAGAGATGCAAGATAAGTGTGATACGAGATCAACCTCGCCTCTTTTGTTTTCCAATTCCCATTTATTTGACAAATGATCAGGATTGAATCTCCGAACACATCGATATCTTGAATTCGCAAAGCCAAAGCTGCCTCAAGTCCTGCGATGCATGCTTCGTATTCTGCCATATTATTGGTGCACTCAAACTGCAACTTGATGGATATAGGGATGTACTCCTTTTTTGGAGATACCAAAACTGCCCTATTCCTTGACCATGATTATTGACAGCTCCGTCAAAGCACATAAGCCACTTGGAACTTGGAGTCTCTTCTTCAATGTCCATGATTTCCTCATCAGGAAAATCAGCCTTCAGAAAAGCATTCTCCTCAATAGGAGCATCAGCCAACTGCTCAGCGATAACCCGTCCTTTAATTGATTTCTGAGTGACATAAGTGATGTCAAACTCAGACAACAATAGTAACCATCTGGCTGTTCTTCCAGTAAGAGCGGGTTTCTCGAACAAATATTTCAACGGATCCATCCGTGAGAGCAAAAATACCTTGTTTGAAAGCAAATAATGTCTAAGTCTTTGAGTTGCCCAAACTAATGCTAGAAAAGTTTTCTCCAAGATGGTGTACTTGATTTCATATTCTAGCATTTTCTTGCTGATGTAGTAAATGGGCTTTTCTTTTTTAGAACATGTATCTTGCTGAGCAAGCATACAACCCATTGCTGTATCCGTGATGGATAAATACATCAACAATGGTTGACCAGGAATGACTGGGGATAAGATAGGTGGCAAGGATAGGCACTGCTTGACCTTTTCAAATGCTTCCTGAGAATCTTCATTCCATCTCTTGGAGGAACTCTTTTTTAATAACTTGAAGATGGGTTCACACGTCATAGTTAAATGAGATATGAATCTCCTCAAGTATTGTACCTTGCCAAGGAATCCACGAATCTGCTTTTCTGTCTTTGGTGGCTGCATTTCTTGGATAGCCTTGATCTTCTGAGGATCTACTTCGATTCCTCTCTCGCTGACCATGAATCCGAGCAATTTTCCTGACGTGACCCCAAATACACATTTATTTGGGTTCAAGCGAAGTTGAAACTTCCGGATTCGCTCGAAGAACTTTCTCAAAGCGATTGTATGCTCTGGCCGAGTCTTGCCTTTGACAATCATGTCATCTACATAGACCTCGACTTCCTTATGAATCATGTCATGAAGAAGAGTAGTCGCAGCCCTCTGATAGGTGGCACCAGCATTCTTGAGACCAAACGGCATCACTCTGTAGCAATATGTCCCCCACTGAGTAATAAATGCCGTCTTCATCATGTCCTCAGGCGCCATTTTGATTTGGTTATACCCTGAGAATCCATCCATAAAGGATAAGAGCGCATGACCAGCTGTATTATCAACCAGGAGATCAATGTTCGGAAGTGGAAAGTCATCTTTCGGACTTGCCTTGTTCAAATCTCTGAAATCGACACACATCCTGACTTTTCCGTCCTTCTTGGGCACCGGTACAATATTTGCAAGCCATTCGGGGTATTCAACTACTTCAATGAATTTCACTTCAAGTAGCTTTTTAACCTCATCATGAACTTTCAACTCCCATTCTGTTTTAAGTTTTCGGAGTTTTTGCTTCTTCGGCTTGATGCCCGGGATTAAAGGTAATTTGTGTTGGACAATGTCCTCACTCAATCCTGGCATGTCGTCGTAAGACCAAGCAAAAACCTCCTTAAACTCTTTTAGCAAGGTGATTAATTCTTCACGCTCCTCAGGAGATAAAATTTTGTCAATTCGTATTTCCCGAATTAAGGTTTCATCACCTATATTTACAGTTTCAATTTCTTCTTCAAGTGGTTTAGCTTGGCGACTCTCCTCTTGTTGAATCATATGTTTGATTTCAAAGGGAGTGTCGTCAGCTTCCTCATTAGAGGGGGAGTCTTGATCGTTATTATTATTTACTTGATCAGGTTTAGAAACAGAGTCAGTAGAAGAGACAAGTACAGGAATATAAGCAAAAGAGTCTTTTATTTCATCGGAATCAATGATTACATCAGATGACTCGCCCACATCAGGCGTTACAGACTCTGAAACAGAATGAAGAAATAAGTCGACATCAGTATCGATACAATGGGAAATATGTACAGACAAAGAATCAATGAAGTTGTCCTCTAATTCAGACTTGACGCCACCAAGGACAGACTCATCACCCACTCCAGGAGTAGAACCGACCTCTACAGTACCTGCATCAAAAGAAAAGTTAGAAATGACAGACTCTGGGACGGACTCAGAAATTGACACGAATTTTGAAATGACTGACTCTTTTGAAGGGACTGGACTATACTGAAAGAATACTTGGGGTATAACCTGTGAGGTCCAGTTATCCAGAGGTCCCTCAGCTGGGGTAATGGAGCTTTTTGGGTTTATGAAGGGTGCGTCTCTTCCAATCATCGCAATGACTGGTGCCTCAACTTGGAACAAGGATTCTAGGAGCTCTGATTCAAATGACTCAACCCAATCTGAGTCTTGCTTCTCTGATTCAGCTGCCTCTGCAATCTGCTCAAAGAAAAAGTTCTTCGGCAGTTCATCTGCGAAGAAGATTTCAAGACCTGGCAGCTTTTTCCCAGCCTCATCATACCAAGGCTTAGAAAAACCGTAAAACGGACAATCAGCCCCTTCCTTTCTGAACCTGCCATTCATGACCATGCTAAACGGTCCCATCGGAAACTCTAAACCCCGGCGGCGACATGTAGCCCATTTCAACATGTATGCTTTCATCTCTTGGACTTCCTTTCGAGTAGGCTGATACCCTAACCCGAATAATCCATTTATCGCCTTCATTAATGGCCACTCAGTCAGACCTTGCAGGTTTCTTCCCAGGCCAGCTCCCGGGATATAACCAAACCGTTGCATCATCCTTGCGACACTAACATTGGTGCTTGATAGAAACATGATTTCCTCATTCATGGCTTCCTTCATAGTTATAGTAGAGACCTCTAGTGAGAATCTTGTCAAGCTGACATCCTTGGCACTTTCATCAACTGATTCGGCAGTTATCTGCCCAATTTCAGGCTCTGGATCTCCTCGTACTGTAATCACCCTGTTATTCCGGACGAATTTCAATTTCTGGTGCAATGTCGAAGGAATAACTCCGACCTTATGCAGCCAAGGTCGGCCCAGGAGAAGAAAGAAAGAGGTTTTGATATCAAGTACTTGGAATTCGACTTCAAAAGTCTCTCCTCCAATCTCAATCTCAGTGGCTAATATCCCAATCACATCCCTTCTAGTGCCGTCATACGCCAATATACCCTGCTCAGATGGTATGAAATCTCCCGGTCCAAACCCTAGAGTAGTGGCAGTACTTAATGGGCAAACGTTCAAAGCCGACCCATTATCTATCAAGACTTCCGGCACTCTCTTTTTGTTGCAAATTATGGTGATTCGGAGAGGGCGAACATGGTCTCTTCCTTCAGGAGGAAGGTCCTCATCAGTCAAAGACATATCCTGGGAAGCTCTTGTCACGGCCACTAAACTGACCAGCTCATCAGGAGTAATTTCAACTGATACTTGGGATGAATTCAGTTCACGAAGCACAACCTGTCTGTGCTTTGGCGATGCCATCAGTAAACCCCAATTGAAACATTAGCTTGGGTTTTCTTTAGCTGATTCAACAAGTTATCTTCTTCTTCATCTAGTCTCTCCTTCTGTTTCTGATTATCACCAGCTCTTGCAACTTCAGCCGGATTCTCTACTCTGAGCTCGGCCGGTTTGAAAACTCGTCCACCACGTGTGACGTGACGGAGCTCATCACATTGATCATCCAGAAGTGATAAGTCTTCATCCTCTAACCTTAGAACATAGGGGACCTCTTCGTTGTTCTCTTCTTCATATTTGAGGACATATGAACATTCAGCAGATTCTGCAGATCCCCCAGCCCGAGCAGATAGTACATAAGGCTTCTCATTTTCTGTATCACTGTCTCCCTCTTCCCATCTCAGAACATACGGCTCCTCAGAGATGACAGCACAAATAGGAGAATAGTCCAAGATGATTTCCTCTGTAAGGATCGCATAAACATTTGGTGGAGGGGTGGCATGCGTCGGTAAAGGATTGCGAGTAACATTAGGAGCTTCAACAGAAATTTTCTTTGCCTCGATCATGTCTTGGATCTTATGTTTCAAGGCCATACATCTATCAATCAGATGTCCAACACTCTGATGATATTCACAAAAATAATCCTTCCTCCAATACCTCGGGAGAGGATTCGGAGCCTCCCTAGGCTCTAGCAGCTCGATCTTCTTGTCTTTCAGCAGCTTTTTCAATGCTACTGACAAAGAATAAGGGAGAGGATCAAAATGACGAAGAGGCTTCTGCTCCATCGGCGGCCTTCTTACTTCAGCGATCGGCCTGGGTGGTGGCCTGACATAATTGACATTATGTACTTCTTTTGGCGCCATCACAGGTCGCTTCCCCTCTCTGACATCAGGTGACACTCTGGATCTCAGGCCTTTAGCCAATGCATCTTCTATCTGAGTCCCGGTCTTAATAAGATGGTTGAAATCGAGGAAATACTGAATAGCCATGTGATGATAGTATTGTGGAGACAGATTCTTCACAACAATTTTAATTTGATCCTCATCTGCCAGACGATGAGTCATCTGCGCGGTTTTCCTTCTCCATCTGCAGATGAAGGAAGTGAAGGTTTCATTATGACCTTGTTTCAAAGCCTTCAGATCTCTCTTGGTCACATCGATTCTCTCCTCCATGGAGAACTGCTCGACGAACCTATTTGCAATGTTCTCTAGAGTTCTGATCTCCTCGGATTTTAAACTCAAAAACCACTTTTTGGCGGTTCCAACAAGTGATCTAGGGAACAGAAGAGCAACTTGCTCTGGAGATAAACCATGCTGTTGCAGAAGTGGAAGCACGGACATCAGATGGCTTCTAGGACAACCTGTCCGATCATACTTATCCATATCTGGCACTTTGAATCTAGGAGGCAGTGTAACTCCTGGATATATCATAAAATCGGCCATGTTCAACTTTTTCGGCCCCTGAAATTTTATGTTTTCCATTTCTTAGGCCAGCCTATCCATTCTGTCTGCCATCGCTTTGCCCTCATTGGCTCTATCCAGATTAGGATGACAATTCTCTTCTGCATACTGTTCTTCCTCAAAATCGTCTTCAACATTCAAAACAGCAGGCCGGGCCACTGCAGGAGGTGGAGGAGGTAAAACTGAAGGGTGTTGAGCCACATGCTCTTTGGAGGTAGACTCTCTGTCATTTTTTAGACGGGCTATCTCCTCATTCATATTATTCATTTGCTGGAGCATAGCCTTCATCATCTCACTCATCTCTGCCAAAGCAACTCCAGATTCAGCCATCTGTTCAGGAGTAAATTGGACGGGCAAAGGGATTTCCTGGAGATTGGAAAAGGGTAATGCAGGGGAGGTAAAAGAAATTGGTGAGGAAGGAAATCGACTCAGCCTGGAATCAGCGGACTGACGGGACCAGGTTGATTTTGAAACGAGGATTTTCTTAGGAGCAATGGTTGCTCAATTAAGAATCCTGATATGGAAATATAAACACTAGATTAAAAATTTGATAATTGAAATAAACTACTTTGATCAAATAATGACAAAAGAAACAGAAACACACTTTCATTCAAATTGCGATTACAACGGATGAAAAATATTAATCTCTGATCACAACTGGATAAACAGACTGACAATCATGTGAAATGCAAAAATCAAAATAACAAAATATGATATAGATCTTCAAGGCTCTTCAATCGAGCTCTCCTGCTTGCGGGCTCTTCCGATATTTCCCCATGTCGGAATTTACGAGATAAACCGAACCTCCTTTCCATATTTTTGTTTCCCCAAGCAGCCACAATGGATCGGACGAGATCAGGAGTGAGATCTTCACAAAGAGGAGGGACTATGATTCCAGGAGGACATGGAATTCCCGTAATCTGATGGAGAAATCGCATGGGTGCATAAAAAGAAGATTTCTCAGTACCCATGAGATAAACAAACGGATGTGGGTAAGTGCTAGTAGAAATTTGAAAACACGAATGACTTACCCAACGAAACTGGCTTTCCTCTACATGTTGTAACCAATTGCACCATTCATCAATGGACTGGGGTCGATTGGCTATTGGTTTCCATGTATGGAAATTCTTCAGGGTATACGGATTTTGGTTTTGTCGCTGAAGAATTTGAAGTTTTTGACCAAGCCAGACGTACAACAACTTGACACACCCACAGAAATTGTCTTTGATCTCTTGGGAAGCAATGAGATCTAGTCCCAAGAAGGTCTCTGCTAACACGGTAGGGATTGGATTCCTCCCTTCGTTAATTTGGTCTACCACGGTTAGCAAGGTTAACGGAGCAACACGAGGGTTTTTCCGAATGACATATCGCGCAAAGACACTAAAAATCAAAGCATTGCGTCGACAACTCTGAAAACGGGAGTTAGTAGGATCGATGTTTTCAGAAAAAAAGTGTAATGAGGTTTTGAACTTGCACACATGAATCCGTTAAGCATGGAAGAGCATTAACGGTTTGATTTTTGAATAGCTTGCAAAAAAGAGAATGAGGGGAATCTATATTCGAAGATCGTATCCAAAATCCCTCTGTTGGAAGTTCTAATAAAGCACACCAATCCTCGAATATAGGACAAAGCTCGAAGGATCCAAATCGAAAAACATGCAGATTAGGATCCCAAAATCCAGCGGCTGCTTGGAGAAACTTCTAATTTATATCAGATACACTCAAATGATTGAAGGTACAGATGAACTTATCAGCCATATTCCTTTCCGAAGATTCTCGCGGAAGAGTCCTAATAGTCTCGCTTATCCAGCCTTTCAACATATTATTCGCCATGATTTGACCTAAATACAAAGAATAGAATGGGATAATTAGGGAAGGAAGAATAACTTGGAATAGACAATGAATAAGGATGAATTTAACCATTAATCACAAGAAGGATATGATTGGCGACTTCAAATGTTCCATTGATGATCAAAGATGATCAGAAACTCAGGGAAGAGACCACGGTCATAAAATGACAAAAGTAGATCATAGACCGGATCTAACTCTGGAGGATGGACAACAAAATGTACGATCAAGAAGATCAATAATGATAGACTATGGTCATAGAGACAGCAGACAAGCTATCGACCATATCTAAGACAAAGCAAACAACAATTTGAGTAATACATATACAATATGAATCTACAACGAAAGAATAGATGAATGAAGCTTGAACTTGAAGGATAATAACAGGTAAAATTTATCATCACCTAGTCAAGGAATAAACCATAGCTATGAGTGTGACAAGTAGAAGCCACTAGCCGGGTTTAGATCTGAGAAATGAATATACACGATGGATTGATTCAAGCCAGGAATCACTACTAGAAAGTAGGTCCTGATCTTATAATCAAGAGATATATGGACAAGAATCTTAATGAATAGATCAAAGGATAGGCCACGACCATAAGAAGGGCAAGTAAAAGCCACTGGTCGGGTCTAGCTCCGAAGAACGGACTGATATGACTGATTTGATTAGATAAGGAAGCCTCACTAATGAGTAGGCTCTAATCTAATAATCAAAATATAGATATATACATATATATCCTAACCAGGGGCACCAGCCCTAAATATAATCTCGCAGAGTCAAGACACTTGACTCAAGACAGACATGTGAGTGTGCTGACTGCGTTGTAGCCACATACGGTGAGCTACAATAATCTATGGATAGGACATGGTTCCTAAATCTAGGCTCCAACATGTATAAGCAACACATGTTCGTCCTTATATGAATGTAATATATATATAAGCACATGCTGATCCTAATTGGGCTCTACTAAATCAACAAGTATATCCATGTACATAATATATGTAAAATGAAAGTAGAGCTCCGGACTCAATATATCGGGTACTATGCATATGATCCATACTTTAAGTATATAACACAAGTACACCGAGTGTTATATACAGTATGCTTCATTGCTCACCGGCTGCTGTAAACACAAGTACACCGAGTGTTTACGACTGCAGCACTGGCGCATAGCTTGGAAATAAATACAACAGCACCAACAGGGTAATGACATCCCGTGTGGCACCCATTGTATCTATCCCGTGGAGCCAATAATATTAAAATCAATAAAAAGAAAATAAAGAACAAAATGATGCATGCTGTGCAGTGTGTGAATCTCTTGTTTTAAACACCTATTTGGTGCCCTGGATTCTAAGCGATTAAATTCCCATTTATAATTATTTTAACCCAAAATTCTTCAAAGTTAGTAACAAATGGCATTTTAACAGAGTTAGGCAATATCTCGAAAGATTTCCCCAGCAAAGTCACCAGCCTGTGGACCCCGATCCGAGAGAGGCGGAGAGGGAACTGACCCCCACACGCTAGTCTCATGATCATCCACGTGAATGGAGAGCTCTACCAAGGAACTCTGGAATGAATGTGCCTCTCACAGCATGAGTGGCGATATAAAAGGTGAGATACCTCTCGATTCGGGGACTAGCCCAGATTCGAGGCGTACCTTAAACAAAGAAGAGTCGCCATCCAAGGAAGTGGGCCAAGGATCCCATACTATGCTCTGTTGCAACGGATAACCAGAGATTATAAAAAGAGGGTTCGTGCATGGTTACGAAGTCGGAAGGTCTAAAGAGCACCTCGTCCGCCCAAGTGCAAACACCTGGTCTCTTATGCCATTTATTATTGATTTTGAAGAGTTTTGGGCGAAAGTCATATGAAATAGGAACGAATATCTCCGAGAAGACGTTTATCTGATCATGCATGTCTCGGAGATGAAAAATAAGCACACATAAAAAGAAATGAAAGAAATGTCGCCTAAGAATAACTAGGTTATGAGTGTCATACCTAATTGGTGTCTGAGTTCTGGTGTGCAAACACATGCATGCTACAGCTAAAGGTATAGGATCTGTACATGAAAGTAAGAAAACACAGCAAAACACACAACACAATTCAATTCTATACATGACTTGACAAAATGAGTCCTAACTCTAATGCGACCTGACTCGGACCAAGATGGCCGTCCATCCCAGCTGCTCTACGTATCCCGGCCTCGGGAAGAATCGGAGTCAACGTAGTTCGATGCCCTATTCTAAACTACTATGCCTAACCATCTAGAACTGCTATTCTAGACTCGATTCCACTAGACTCGACTGATTTTTAAAGCTTTTTTGTACAATTGCTTATGTTCAAGTGAATTGTAATTTTTAGGACTTTCTATATGCCCTAACTAATGCAAGTTGATTAGCCTTAAGCTAATGCAGGTGGGCCCTACATCCTATGTATAACTAGGCTGTGCATCCTAAAGAAAACTATGGGCTGACTATATGCTTCCTAGTCTAGCCATCGGTTCGACTAAATGTCTAACCGATCAAATTGAGGCCTCCTAACTCTAGGGACACTTACACAACTGGACACACCATATCAAAAAATCAGGACAGACTCCTAACTCTAAAATACCCCAAACAGCTAAGACAGACTCCTAACTCTAGGAGAAAGATCTTTTTGAAAAAGGTTTTCAATATTTTTTGTATTTTTTTGAATATTTGAAATGTTTATTTTTGAAAGTTTGGCTGGACTTGGGATATGGATCCCAAGCTGCACTACGTATCCTATGGAAGGGATCAAGCCAACGTAGTTCGGAACAGAATTCCTAACTACTCTCCTAATGACTCAAGATTTTTGAGATTTTTGGATTTTGAAATGTTTTTGATGTTTTGGTTGTTTTATAGTGTTTTTTGAGTTTTTGACACAAGAGGACTGAATCCTATCATCATAAGGGGAGGATAAACTTCTGAATATCCCGCAAAGGTTGGACAGCATCCTATGCTTTGCGGGGAAAAAATGACGGAAACACGACTCTGCAAGGGTTGGACAGCATCCTATACCTTGCAAGAGCGGATAGAAAAAAAATAATATGATGAGAGGTTGGAAAGAAATCTAACCCCTATGATGATAAGACAGACTCTTGAAAGACTGATTCTCTGGCTAAGGACAGACATCCTATACTAAATGACTAACTCCTATACGAAATGACTGACTCCTAATGCACAACCCTAAGAGGGAAGGTGCCAACGAGACTAGGCCAGTCTCCTAAAAGAAAAGGAGACAAGAAGGGTGTTAGTGAGACTAGCCAAGTCTCCTAAACACAGAGATGGGCTCCAAGTAACCTTATCATTGCCCTTGCAATGATAAGAAGAGATATGGTAAACAAACAGACCAAGTTGGTCTTGAACTAATAGGGGCGTTCTATTTGAGACTTGGATTGTCTCCTATGTATGAATCGCTAATGAGACAAAACTTGTCTCCAAAGGATTTGATTATGTTTTTCGTGAGACATAGCTGGTCTCGCTAAAAGGGTTGGCGCTCTAATGAGACAAAGCCTGTCTTTAAACGGGTTTGACATTCATGTTGAGACATAGATTGTCTACCTAAAAGGGGTAGGCTCCAACTAGCACTATCATTACCCTTGCAATGAGAGGGGATTCTAATTTTTAAGGAATGAACATCTTAAAGACTAGGCAAGTCTTTCAAACAAAAGAGGGGAGACAAAGAGGGGTGTCAATGAGACTAAGCAAGTCTCCTAATGATGGGCTTGGGATGACTCCTTCATCGCATGCATAACATAATTATTCAATGATTAGTTATTGTACACGGATAAAAAAAAATTAGATATTTTTATGATCATTTTCAACTATTGAAATTTATATGATTCAAATTATCTATCCTAAACACAAAATTATCTCTCAATCTGAATGACCATTCTAGCACATATAATCTCTTCAGACAAAAGGACATAGGAATCATTACATTCGTATGGTCTGCTGTTATCAATATAGTATTCAACCAAATGTTATTCTTATAGGAAACCAAAAGTTCAACTATAAGGCTTTTAAATGATATCCAATGCAAACTTAGAATTATCACAATTTATAAGGATCATTAAATTTCTGCCAATACTTTTGAAGCTGGAGAAATTAACTTAAATCTCAAAAGCTATCAACTCACACATATCTTATTAGAACAATAATGAAATAATCAGATCATTCATCATAAGAAAATAACCTGAAATAAAGCTTACAACAAGAACATATTACAAAGATACTCTAAAAAAAATGCTGGTATCATTATGTTTTGGCAACTGCACTACCTCATCCAATCGGTTGACATTCAAATTTCCAGCAAATAATCTCTACAGCTCTTAGAATAATGCTCCTATGTTATGATTTTTATCAGAATTTGGGCAAAAAAATACATTTTGTTCAAGAGTACATTATAACCTGAAACTGAAATGGGCAAAAGGAAAAACACAGGTTCTCATTTATACAAACATATAAGAGGAGACCACACTTCAAATGGGCGCCACTTTTTGCAACACAAGAGGGGCAAGTTTCAGCATATTTTTGATAAAAAAAAATGATAGTATGAATATAAGATATTATCCCAATTGTAAGCACTAGACTAAAAAAATCTCATAAAGAGAAATGTAAGTACTATCTAATTTTAATGAATATAACTATTTCTATACTTTAACAGATGTTATATAATGCGAACATCATTAAGACAGACTTATATCAAAACATGTAATTCCTTTCTAAAAGATGACATTCAGTTTGTAAAAAAAAAAATCAATTCTCATCTATAATGCTTGAAATGGACCAAGAGATAAATAATCAAGATGCTTTTAGCTAAAAAAATGCATATCCTTTGTTTATATTGTCAAATAACTGTAAAAAAAAAAAAATGAACCAGAACCTGATGCAAGGTCAAATATTTAGAATAATTTCACCAAGACAAATACTCACACCATTAAATCTTATGCATATCAAGCAACAATTCCAGTCCAATATTCATGTTTAAATGACACCCAAACGCCAGGAGCATGTATCCCAATACAATTTAGATTCAAAGAAACTTTGTATCTTCAAATATCATGAAATCTGAAACACTAAAGGATTTTAAATCTTTTGAAATCAACTAGATTAAAAGATGCAACTTAGAAGTAATTTGGAGTCAAACTTTTGCCAATTAGAACTATGTCTCAAAGAACACCCAGTCAAGTATATCACAACAAACTATAGACATTGAGGGAACAAAAGTACAAACTACCATCACTGAGATTCAGCTATGTCACAACTTAAATAGGCATTTGTAAATGACCACTTGAATATGAACACGCATACAAGCTGTACCCCGTTTCCACACATATACTGACTTATTTTATCCCCTTAACCTACTGAAAAACTTATGAAACAAGTAACAATATTAGACGCTAAAGACTATTCCAAACTTTGGTAATAATCTCAAAGACTCATACTCAACCAGCCACATCAGCCATATGATCCAAAAATTAAGTAAACACAAGGCAAGCACAATCGTATCTTTTAAGGAACTATACATATGGCTCAAGAACATATTTCAAAGTAATGAACCTCTGCAACATCTAATATACTTTGAAACTTTAAAGTGACTGTAATGACTTAAAATATGAGAAATTAAGATTTTCAAGGTTACAAGCGACTCAAATCATCTAAGCGATCCTCATCCAAACATTTAAATATATATATATATATATATATATATATATATATATAACAATTCTGCAGAAAATTCATTCTAAGCAATCAAATTAAGGATCAATCCCTATCTATGCATTGCAAAATAAGATGTAAAATAACTGAGGATTTTCGATTTTGATTTTTTAAAATATCAATCAACCTCTGGAGCTCATTTTTGTATAAATCTATGTCGATATTGCACAGATCAGAGCTTCTGGATGAGCAGATCTACGGTCTTTAGGATCTGAGATCTCTAAAGTAAAAAGATGTAGATCGGAAAATCTTGCTGATGAAGGAATGAGACCGTAGAATGATCGGAGATGAAGTAGTGCGGTAACTAGCAGGTGATGAAATGAAGAAGGAATGGAGAATATGATCGGAAGTTGCAGATCTAGCCAGAGCACCGATGGATCGGCCGGAGATCTGCCGGAGAAGACGATCGGGAAGAAGATGGTTAGGGAAAAACGAGATCTGAAGGATCTGTGATCTGGTAGAGAAAATGATGGAGGTTGAAAGAGATGGATGACTTCTGGCAAGGATTCGCCGGAGAAGAACGGGTTGATCGGAGAAGATCGGAAGAAATAGGTTTGGGTGAGATCGGTTTTCTCTCTCTATTTCTCGCTCTCTCTCTCTCTCTAAACGAAGATTTTTTATTTTTTTTAAAAAAAAAACAGAGAAAACCAATATTTATAAGAGAAAAATGAGTGTTGTTATTGGCACCCCCAGATTTGATGAGCGCGCGGCTGCGCGGAAATTGATAGGCGCACAATTGAATCGTGTCCTATTCAGAAGCAGCTTGGCACCATTCCAGGATAATTCACCCCCCTTCTGCGAACTTGTACTACGACTTTGCTCGATCCGTTCGCTAGGCAAACGCGCTCGGATTTTGACGAAATTTTGCGGGGAGCTAGATGGGACCCTAACCTAGCTTAGGGTGAAGTTTGGGACCCTAATTGATTGATTTGGTGGAGTTTTGCTCAAACTAGGAAAGATTAGGGCACAGTCAAAATGGGATGTCTACAGCCCCTGATCTTTAAAGTTAAAAATGAAATTTTACACAGGGCATCTCGAAAATTATCGGGCCGGTCGACTGGGACAAGCCGGGCGACCGCGGATATGTGTCTGTTTCAAAACAGAACAATTCGTCATGGGTTTGGGCGGGCGACCGCCGTGGGTCAGTCGACCGAGATAGGTTTTTGAGCCGAATTTTTGAGCGAACAGGTTTCCCTCGCCGGACGACTGCCATGGGCCGGTCGACCGCGACGGTAAAGAATTTAAAAATATATAATGGCGCCCGATAGGGGCGGGCGACCGCTGTAACCCGCTCAACCGCCGCAGTTGAGCAAACTAGCCGTTGGGGCATTTTGTGCTTGACTTTTTCAAGCCAGTTATTTACAATTTTATCCCAAACGGTCATATTTTCAAATACACTATATATACATGATTAAAACCTATCTCTACAGGCTTTTGAACATTTTAAGAAAGATCAAATCCCATTTCTCTTTGAGCTTCAATATTTTATTTCAAAAGCAAAAACCTCTTTGATCTTTCATTTCTACATCTTATCAAGAGGCACTCCATAGGGCTTTACATTTGTATTTTCTTGGAGTGATTGTGAGCTTTCAAAGTTGTAATCCGCCTATCAAGAGGCATGAGAGTTTTTATTTTTATTTGTTCTTCATTGAGGGTCTTCTCTTCGGCCCGATAAGAATTGTGAAGAAGAGGGTCTTCTCTTCGGCCCGTTAAGAAAGGTGAAGATAAGGGTCTCCTCTTCTGCCCATTAAGAAAGGTGAAGACATGTAAGAGGGATTGTCCCTCGCAAGGCTTCGTGCAGATGGGCTTCGCTTTGGCCCTTGAGAATGAAAAAGCTTGGTCATATAATGGCTCATTGATCCAACCTTGAAAGATGATCGAGATAGTAGAACTCACGCGTGGACGTGAAAAGTGGAGTAGGTCTTGTGATAGACCGAACCACTATAAATCTTGTGTTCATTGTCTCTCTCTCTCTCTTCCTTTTCTTCTCTTACACGTGTGATGATTAGTAATCTCTAACCCTAACTTGTTTATTGTTTTAATGAAAAAAGGGCTAGTAAATGCATGTGAATTAAATGTATAAACCCTAATTGCATTTATAATATTTATTTGAACAAGGGTTAGTTAAATGTGCTTGATTAGAAAGTCTAAATCCTAGCTTTTATTGATATACCTATTTGAACAACGGTATTAAATGGATTAATTTTTAATCTCCCCTTAATTAAGCCTAAAATTTCTAATTGACCAATTCACCCCCCTCTTGGGTTGTCATACCTGTATTTCATTTGGTATCAGAGCTTAGGCTCTTAAAGAGGTTTTTGATTCAAAAACCTACAAGAGAAAAGATCCGTGACAATCCAAATGAATTTTGAGAGAGGCCGATCCGCTCTAATTCCTCCATTTTTTTATGGAACGAATTATAGGGCTTGGAGAGTGCAAATGCAAACCTATCTCAAATCCATAGACTTTGGCATGCTAGATTTCATTGAAGAGGGAATTTCTTTTTCATGGAAATGTACTGAAAATGATTTAAAACTATTTTTCTTGAACTCAAAGGCAATTATTTTATTGTGTTATGGTTTAACTCCAAACATTTTTTATAATATTTCAAATTGCATCAATGCAAAAGATATTTGGACTATATTATAAAACACTTTTGAGAAAAATATTTTTCTCTTTTCAAATGATAAATTTCTAGACAATGAAACTTCACAAAAATCTTTTGCAAAAGAAAGTTTTTTCAAACATTCAATTTTCAATCTTGAAATTCAAATTGAAAATTTTGAAGTTGGAAATAAATGAAAGTTTGAAAAGAAATAAAAAATTAAATCAATTGAGCATATTTTTATAAATAAAAATGTTGACTTATTTCAAAGATGCAATGCCTTTGAGAAAGAAATTAAAAGCCTTGAAAACACAAACAATGAATTTGTTGAAAAATATAGATATGTTTGTGAAAATTAAGATCAAATAAATGAAGAACTCTCTATTAAGAATCAAATGCTACAAGAAGAAAAAGATAAGCATATTTGCTCAATTTCAAAGTCTTGTGATTCTATTTATACCTCATCTAACAATCATTACACATATACTTATTGTGGTAGATTTGGACATCACAAATCTAGGTGTAAGCTTAGATTTGTGAAATCTAACAAGTTTGTTTGGATAAGAAAGGATACACTCCCACAAACAAACTTGGATGGAACCAAAGGGATTTGGGTTCCAAAGTATTACATTTAAACTAATTAGTGAATGTGTTAGTTTAGAGGTTGTGTAAATTGTTATATCATTCGCATTCATTCTAGACACCTCAATTCATTGATTGATTCTTTGTATCTAGATTATATAAGCTTAATTGATATATCTTATTATCCATGAATATAGATTCTCATGTGTTGTAAGCCCAATGGCTCCCACCTTGGCATTCCCATATTCTTTTAATGATTCCAAACTCAAGTGATTTTATATCACTAATGTGTTTGATTGTCTCAGTTGTAGATCATGACAGTTTAACATCAAGGTTGCTCGGATCAAGTCCAAGAAGCGCTCTTATTGGATCATATTCAGAAGGCCAAAGTCATTGGAGATCCAAGAAGCAAGAAGACTTGAAGCAATGCAAAGTGAATACCATATCTTTGAAGTCTTATTAGTTTGTAAAGATCTAATCCTAGTTTAGGTTTTGAGAAGCATAAATGAAGCAATCACACTCCCCTAAATGATTAAGTGATTGTCCTTGTGGTGTTCCAAGACTTTGGAACCCTCATAACAATCTCAACCTTGTATAAAATTGGAAGTCCATGGAGCCCAAAACAAATCAGCAAATCTAACTTAAAATCCTGTTGAAATAGGGTTCTCGGAGCTCCGAGAATTTCTCAGAACTCCGAGCAAGTTTCTCAGAACTTTGAGAAATGGTCCAGGGACTAAATTTCCAATCTCTGTTTGTATTCTCAGAACTCCGAGAGAAATTCTCGGAACTCCAAGAACACTATGTCGAGAAAAAATTATATCCGTTGGGGTTTTCCACAGAATTACGACTATGCCCTCAAACGGTCATATTTGGGTTTTCTATATATATTTGAGATCTAAACTTCTCCATGATCAATTCGAACACTCTAAAACTTTATTGGAACATCCTAAGAGTGAATAAAACTTATTTTATGCCTCTCATCCTCTAGATTCAGGTTTTGGATCATAGGCTTTCATTTGTACATCCTCTTCAAGATTGTAACCATTTGGAAGGAATTTTTCTTTGTTCTTTCTTTCCTGATAAACAGTTGTATTTGGGCGAGTGTTCGTAGAAGCAAAGCCCTCTCTCCGTGGTGAGGATTGCCACCAAGGTTAAAGCAATTGGAGATTGTAATTGGCACCGGTCTTTGCCAAGGTTAAGAAGATAAACTCGGAACTCCGAGAGAATTCTCGGAGCTCCGAGCTCGAAACTCCGAGAATGTCCTCGGAGCTCCGAGAAATGATCCAGGTATCAAATATTCAATCCCTGTTTGTTTTCTCGGAACTCCGAGAATTTGCTCGGAAGTCTGAGAATGGTCTGAAAGTAAAAAAAAGAGCCGTTGGGACTTCTGTGAAATTACCACTATGCCCCTATAACTGTCATATTTTGGTCTTTCCTATTTATATGGGTTCTAAAGTTCACCAAACTTAATCCTTACACTCTAAAATATTATTGGAACATCCTAAGAGTGATTCAAGCTTATTTTATGCCTCGCAACCTCTAGATTAAGGATTTGGATTATAGGCTCTCATTTGTACATGTTCTTCAAGTTTGTAAACCCTTGTGAGGGATTTTTTTTTCTTCAATCATTGTAAGAAGGCAAGTGTTAGTGGAGACATGTAGCTATCTCCACAGAGCGAGTGCCAAGGACGGAGAGCTATCCTTAGTGTATTTGGGTTGATTCCCCTCTGTTAAGGGAATCGGACTAGTGAAGCCATCAAGAGTTCTTGGTGGAGTGGAGTAGGTCCTTGGTTTGGACCGAACCACTTAAAAATCTCTGGTGCACTCTTTCTTGTCTCCTTTACATTTTATTGCACTTATGATTTTTATCTTCCGTTGTGCTTGAGTTTTTTTTTTAATTGCCATTATTATTTTTAGCTTCCGAATTTCGTATTTTTTGGCAAAACTTTTAAAATCCTATACACCCCCCACTTTGGGTTGCCATCTAGGGCCTATGAGTATTTCACTTCTAGTTTTCTCCTATTCCGCTTAAGGATGGAAAAAGGATCTGGTCGAGCAAAAGGAGTCGGATCTCAAAGCAACAGTCCGCCCTTGCTTTCCGGTTTTCTCCTATTCCGCTTAAGGATGGAAAAAGAATCTGGTCGAGCAAAAGGGGTCGGATCTCAAGGCAACAGTCCGCCCTTGCCTTCCAGTTTTCTCCTATTCCGTTTAAGGATGGAAAAAGGGTCTAGTCGAGCAAAAGGGGTCGGATCTCAAGGCAACAGTTCGCCCTTCCTTGCCTTCCAGTTTTCTCCCGTTCCACTTGGATAGAAAAAGAACTTGGTTGGGCAAAAGGGGTCGGATCTCAAAGCAACAATCCACCCTTACCTTCCAGTTCTCTCCTATTCCGCTCAAGGATAGAAAAAGATCTGGCCAGACTAGAAGGGTAGGATTAAGTATCAAGTTAAAACCTACGCTTCACGAGATAGATAAGACAGTAGTGCATCACCCAACACTCCCTCACCGACAACATTCCTCACCCCAGTTAGGAGGGTGTAACAGGCATACCTATTCCACTCAGACCAACAAGCAAAGAAGAAGATCCCACAAAATGAACACAAGAGGCAAAAAGTCTTTTCATTAATAAGATTATGGCCCGCCTGCCTACATTCTTTCTTCCCAAGCAAGTTAAAAATCATAACTTTCTCTTTTGGCTGCATGGGAGAGGTTTTTATATAAGTTCGCTACTTTGAAAAAAGGGGGACGACATCTTGCAATTTAGAAAAATCTTTTCTCTTTCCTTTCTACCAATTTGGACGATCACGCTCTCTCTCTCTCTCTTTCCCTTAATCAACTATGGCGCAACTTTTTCTCTCCCCTTGTCCAATAATTTTTGCCCATTGCTTTATCTCTTCTTGTAATTTTCGTCCAACTTTTTAGTTCTTCTTAGTTTTTTGCCCATCTTTCTCTCTTTCAAATCAAAGAGGCTCGATCCAACCGTCCAAGATTCAATCCAAGGCAATACCAAGGCTTGAAGGAAGTCGATCAAGGATTCAACCATTGTTGGAGGAAAAAAAGAATAAGTTTTTCTTTTGTTTTGTTCTTTATTTCAATTGAAATTCGATGTACTCTTATAAAAGAAGAATTATTTTTGTTTCTTTCCCCTTTCAAGTTCTTGATGGCACTCTATTTTCTTGTTTTTTTTTTTTTTGCTTCTTTCGCCTATTCCATGAACAACTAAACCTAGGGGTGCAAGTTTGGCCCTATCAGCCCTGACCCGCCCTAAGCCCCAACAGGGTCAGGGCTGGATTTTCTAACCCTGAGGGCGGGTCAGGGTTCATTTTTTTGACCCTGACTCAGGTCGGGCGGGTTTTGGGTTAATGCCTCGAGTACCCTGACCCAGCCCGACCCTGAGTTTTCTATTATAGAATTGAATCATCTGTGCATGTTTCTTTTGCTAATATTTTCTATTATCTTGGATTGATGTTTCTTTATATTATTATTATTAATTGTCTCTGTTGCCCACATGTTGAAATCATATTGTCTTATTTTGTTCCCTTTCTCTGTTTATTGATCATTTTGTTCCATATAATAAGTGGTTGCTTTATTTTTGACACTCTTAACAGGTATTTGACTAGGGTCAATTAGGGCCGGCCCTGCCCAATCAGGACGGGCCAGGGCTAGCACAATACCCTGTAGGGCGGGTAATGGGTTGAGGTTTTCCGGCCCTAACTCAGGGTCAGGGCGGGTCAGGGCCGAGATAATGGGTTCCAGGGTTGGGCAAGGGTTTTGAATAACCCGACCCTGTTGCAGCCCTAACTAAACCCATCTACTTAGGGTTTAGATGAAGCCATGGGGAAGGAGAAAGATTGTTGATTAAATTCTATGGTATGAAATAATAGCATATATAGGTTTTTATAATATTGGATTCCCAATCATTCATGCTATTGGATTTTATCCTTTCGTATAAATAATTATTTATGAAAAATTATAAAAACCTAGATAATCTTTGAAATTGGAGTGTGTATTTGATCAATTACTCATGGGCAATGACATCCATTGATCTTATTTCCCATAGACTAATTATAAACTATACAATTCAATGCAAAAATTGGTTTAATTAAAAATTCAATCCAAACCCATGGTGGATTCTAACCTTAAGTAATCTTGTAATCGAATTAAAGGATCAATTAGATTTCCAATAGAATTTCAATTTACTTTAGAGTACTTTCTAACCAATTTTCCAATCAATTTAGGTTTTAGATTTTGATTTTCTAATTAGGTTAGATAATTAATAGAAATCCTTTATTGGTTCACTTTGCCTAAATATAAGGATTGAATTGGTAATTGTTTCTTCATTGTGTTCAAGCCGTACCTATTTAGCTTATAAACTTAAATATAGTGTTGGATCCGAGGTTGTGGTCCACGAAAATCCTGAGGTCATTCCAGGTAACAATACATCGTAAGTTTATTTTTCAAATAGTATAAGGGTAGAAATCACAATTCTCTTCGCTGAGTTCGACCTGTATCTACACTCGATCCATGCACTTGCGGTTATTTATAATATCAGATCCAAGTTTTTGGCACCGCTGCCAGAGAAGAGTGCGATTACTTTAATTCTTATATTATTCGAAGTCATTTTTAGTTTTCTTTTAGTTGGCTAGTTTCAATTATTTGTTCGTTTACTTTGACTTTTGGTTACTTCTTGGTCTAACGTGGCTATTTTCTGTGTATGAGTGTAGGTTGCGTGCGCAACTCTGTCAACCGTTTCGAGAGAGTAATTCGATCAGAAACGGAGATGGACATTCAACCAATTCCAATTGCCATGGCAGAAGAGGAAGTTCCCAAAATCCTTCGCGATCGTTTCTATCCTGCCCGAGCAACACAACCTTCTTGTATTCAATTGCCAGCTGCTCAGGACAATAATTTTGAGTTAAAATCGCAATTTATTACGATGCTCCCTTACTTTCATGGGCTCCCTTCTGAGGATGCCTATTTATTTTTATGAGAGTTTGAAGTGGTATGTGTTTTAATTCAATTACAACAACTCACAGATGATGCGGTGAAATTGCGGTTCATTACCTTCTCACTTAACTAGGGAGCTAAAAAATGCCTTTATGGTTTGCCTACAAACTCCATCACCACTTGGGAGCAGTTTACAGTAGCGTTTCTTAAAAAGTTCTTTCTTTCATATAAAACTAATAAATTAAGAAACGATATTCCTCAATTTAGGCAAAAATCTCATGTGTCGTTTTCAAAATTTATGGAGAGATTCAAATATCTACTCCAAGAATGTCCTCATCACGGCTTAGATACTTGGCACTTGTGCCAAATCATATATGAGGGCACTGATTTTCAAACCAAACAACTTTTAGAGTCCATGTGCCCTACAGGATTCATATCCTATACGGATGACGATGAAGCTTGGAAATTCTTACTTGACTTTGCAGAAAAGACCCATGAGTGGGAATCCACTCAAGAAAACGAAAGAGCCACATCAAGTAAGGGATTCCTAATTGAGAGTACAATGGCCAAGGAGGCCAAATTAGATAGTCTAATCAAAAGACGTGAGGCTATAGTTGTAAATGGACCCGCACGAGTAAACCAAATCAATCAAAGTATCCCCATGTGCAATTAGTGCCAAGCTCCTGACCATGTCATGGAAAAGTGCCCCAATTTTTCAAAGTTTGGTAATTCTACTGAAAAAGCAAGTGTTTTGTTTACAAATAACCCATATAGTAGCACTTAGAATCCGGGATGGAGAAATCATCCCAACTTCTCTTGGAGCCAAGGGAGCTACCAAGGTGGGCCATCCAATTTCCAAGGTCAAGGCCAATTCGGCCAACCTAGGCCTACCTTCCCTCCCACTAATGTTCAGCCACCCTTAGCCACACCCCCTCCTTTCAAAACCCAATTTTAAATAATGTTTCAAATCTGCAACCACCGGATTTTCAAAAACAAGGAGAATCGGCCAGAATAACTTCTTTGGAAAAGAAAATGGAACTTCTTATGAGTACCTTCATGACAAACCAACACAACATGGAGAAACAAATTTCTCAACTCGCCACGACTTTGCATGAGGAAAAGGGTAAGATGCCAAGTCAACATGTTCCTAATCCAAGGAATTTGAATGTGAATGTGAATCCACAGGTACCGCCAAATCAATTGAATGCCATTCAACCAATTCTGCAGCGACAAGAGCCCTCCAACCAATGTAATGCGGTTTATGCTCTAAGGAGTGGTCGAGAATATCAAAAGGAGGAGGTCAAATCCAAACCCTCTATAGATCCGAAGAGGTAAGTAAAGGTTCTCCTCACACAGGTTCGACTGCGGAACCCGAAAAGGTAAGTGAAGAGCAAGCAGTTTCACCACTTGAAAAGGAATATGTGCACAAGGCTTCTTTTCTAAGGAGACTTACTGATAATAAGAAGGTGGCTGCTACAGAAAATATTTGGAATATGTTTAAACAAGTGCAAATTAATATTCCTTTATTAGATGCAATTTCACAGGTTCCTACTTATGCCAAAGTTTTGAAAGACTGGGGCACACAAAAGCGCATAACAAATGTGCCCAGATTAACTACATCAACACCGAAAGGAGAAGAGCCCCTCTCTCCATTACCTGTTGACACCCCGTCCTCCCCCCCCCCCCCCCCAGCACTTTCCAACTAATTGGAGAGATTACGAAGCCCTGTATGGATTGCAGGGATTTTTTTGGAAAAGTTTGGAAAAGAAAAACTATTTTTAGAATTTCCTGTTTTCCCATTGTTTGATTACACATATAAAAAACTAACATGAATCACTGCAGTTCAGGTTATATTTTGGGGGACCGTCCATTTTAGAAAATTGATTTTTTATACAAAAATAATTATAAACATAATTTTTAAAATCAATGTGCATGTGCAATTTGTTTGGGGTTTGTGAACATGATGATCTTCACCAATGGCCACGATTTGTGTCATGCCCCCAAGCCACACACATACATACATACTGAAAAGAGAATAATAAGCGGAAATCATGAATACGCCTCCTTGTCGACTCCACGAAGATCAAACTCTGAAAATGATAAACCACAGTCAGCCGAAGCCCAGTACATAACGCACTACAAAAGTGGGGTCGAGCATGCTTCAATAAGGAAAGCCA
The DNA here is from genome assembly GCF_043159265.1 of Tasmannia lanceolata. Lineage (NCBI taxonomy): Eukaryota > Viridiplantae > Streptophyta > Magnoliopsida > Canellales > Winteraceae > Tasmannia > Tasmannia lanceolata. Next base: position 6,214,348 of record NW_027518688.1, on the reverse strand, counting down.
ATTTATGAACAATACAGGTGCAAAGCTACGCAAAGCATGGCTAATCACAAGAGCAATAGCTATAGGTAAAATCTGTAAAAGATATTTCATAATGTCACAACAAAGGGGACACAGATTCTGAGGGTCACTGAAGGGAATTCATATAGGTACGATACCATCCCGAGATCATCGACTTAATTAGTCCAAAAAGCAAGTTATTTTTACCCCACGGCCAGTTATTGTTGACACCGACCGCCTACGGTGTCGGAACAAGTTCCTAGGTTCACATACCTGTCGACAGGGTCAGCATATAGACCTTAGACCTACTGACGGGCCCCAAAAACCAACGTACTACCCCCATTGGTGTGTGCCCAAAAGTTCACATACACCTAAGCCTCTCAAAAGGTGTCCAAAATTCATATAGTCTAAAAGGAGGTGTTCAAAGTTCGAAGTGAGTGTTTCACATGAGTTCCACAATGGATTCATATAGTAGAGAATGTCTAATAGTCTAAAGGTTCATAGTTCTGAAGAGATTGTGAAGGTTTTCAGAAAATTTCCAAGTTAGGAATGATACATCCAATGAGTATATCAAATAGCAAGATTCCATAGAGTTTAATCAAGGAAAATAATTAAGCATGCAAGACCCAAATAAAGATTTAAAGTTTATCAATGGCTCCACAGATTCAGAAGATTTTGGGTTCACAATCAACAATGGCAGTGTTCGAAAGGTAAATCGCAGCACTAAGGTAGTAGGAAATTATGTACCTTAACACCGCACTACTTTCTTTAATCTCATTCCTCGAGGGTCAATTACCTAATTCAAATAGTTTATTTGCATCACATAAGGGTCCAACTGGTTTAGGCAAAACATAAACTGAATTAGAATTCCAAAATAATTTATAATTTTCTGACTGTTCGGACGCCCGAACCTAACCCTTCGGACGTCCGAACCCCCTTTCGGACGCCTCCTTCGGGAGTCTCTGAGAAATTTTGGGAAAAACCAACTTTCGGGTTCCAAATTCTGCGTATTCAGGTGTCCGGGTCGGACGTCCGAACACCACCTTCGGGCGCCCAAGCACCCAATTTCAGGCTACCGAATATCGAGGCTGGATTTTCTTCCTAGTTGCGGGATTTTCTAGATTTTTACCCAATTTTGCATAACCTTGATAAATCATATCTTTTTCGTCCAAACTCTGATTTACGCGAGGTCGGATCTATTGGAAACCTGTCGACAAGAAGAATCCAATAGATCCGGTTTCGCACTCCAAATCACAACGGTTAATTATTAAGATATGAATCTAATTCTAAGTCAAATCCTCCAATATTGAGATTTCTATGGACAAAGTTAATTGATCTTGAGTTCTTTGGGGATTCCACACAAAACGAATCCCAAGGACTCCAAGATCTATCATGGAGTTCATCATAGGTTGAAATCAAAGCTCTAATCACCTCTCTTTTCACACCAAATCCTTAGTTTAGGGTTTCTTTTATTCATTTAACCAATAAAGATCAAAAGTTTTACCTCGATTCGCATTCTCTCTTTCCAAATCATGTTCTTCCTCTCTTTCTCCACTTAGATCTTCTCTTAGGACTGCAAAAATGGTTTAGGATTTCTTGATCTCTCTTAAAGATGTGTTTATAGACTTTTCTAAAGAAGCCCTAATTCTAATCTAATTCTTGATGACCAAAATACCCTCGGTAAACAAGGGGGCGAATTTAAAAGGGAGGGCGAATTTCAGGTATTTACAATCTGGATATCCGTTCGAAGGCTGATGGCCATACGATCCAACACTCGGATAACATTATCTAATTATCTTGAAAATATCCTTGGGTTTGGTTACCCTCTTGCACAATATACCCTGATTGTTTTGAGGTCTCAGTACAACAAAAAAACATTTTTAGCAGCAGTCAGGACCACTGCTAAAAAAGGGGAAAACCGCTACTAATAATTGTAGCAGCGGTCATAAAACCGCTACTAAATGTGTAGTTGTATGTTTTAGCAGCGGTTATAACCGCTACTAAACAGACCACTACCGTATGATATATATAGCAGCGCTTATAACCGCTGCTATTTTCCCGTATTAGATGCCAATTTTTGGAATATAACAGCGGTCAGGACCGCTGTTGTTTCTATATACATATAGCAGTGGTCAGAATCGCTGCTATTACTCGTTACTATATGACGAGGTTGCAACATATAGCAACGGTAAGGACCGCTGCTAAACGTAATAATTTTTAAAAAAAAAATACTTAAAATTCCCAAAACACTGATACAATCTACAACCTGCTTTATAATGTTTTATAATGTAGAACCTGTACATATATTGAGATCACATTCATAACCTGTAGAACCTGTACATATATTGATCGACATGTAGAACATGTACATATATTGACATCACATTCATAACCTGTAGAACCTGTACATATATTGACATCACATTCATAACCTGCTTTATAACGTAGAACTTGTACACATACAACATAGATCCTATAAACATGTGGAAGCTAAATTTTTCATCTACTTCCTTAGCATTCAGATCTTTGAATTGCATGTACTTGAACATAAAAGAACATAGAAGCTCCCCTTCTTACTAAAGTAACGATTCAAATTATACATAAGCTCATAAGTTAATCCTGAATATCCATTATAGACATTCCAAAGCAAACAGGTAGCAAAGCCCAACATAAAGAACTATTCGTCCTTGTGTCTCCTTCATTGGAATTGGATCCTGCCAACCACAAAATTGAACGGAAAGTAAAATTTAGGGAGAAGCCATTATGAGATAAATATAGCAAAGTAAATTGTTCCATGAAAACTGAGTATCATAACAGTAGGAACACATGGGTAAAATAATACAAATAAGTATGCATTAAAAAAAATGCCTAGGAACACATACCTTGATAGTGTACATGGGGGATCAGCTTTCCCTTGATTCTCTCTTGTCATTTGCCTTGGCTCGCCACGACACATGATGGGCTAATTAAACACCCCTGCACACAAAAGACCCATCATATTAAATGGTGATGCTTTACTACAAGAAAAGAAGGATTTTACAAGCGTTTAAAATACAACCTTCCATGAATACAACACGTGCACAACATTCTTTGCTGTCCTTGATGGGCGGTGGTTCCTGTTTTGGTCTCTCTTTGAACAATCCACATACCACCACCATCTCTTCCATCTTCTACATACCAACAACTACCAACTCTCCCATCTTCTCCACCATCCCTTTAACTTATAATGTTCCCATTTGGAATAGATAACATAAAGACATGAAATAGCTTAAAGTTCATAAAGGTGCATATATCAAGTAAATATAAAGGTTCATACATCAACCATGGAAATGAAATAAACCAAAGTGAGTTAAGTGCTCCGTGTTTGGTTAAGTGCTTCGTGTGTGCTTATATCAAAACCCCATACAAAAAAGTTACCAAAATCCATACAAAAACTATAGGAAAGAAATAGAAAAAACATGCATAACAATGGACCTTAAGTGCATCATGCTAGCTTGACCTGCAAAAAAAAAAGGATACGAATGAGTAACAGCTTCAATAAAGTTGAAGTAAATTCATCAATAAATAAATGTATCATGTACTTACAAATGAAGAAACCCATGCCACATGTCCTCCTGCGGTGTCTCTAATAGTTTTGCGTCGTCTTGATGGTCTTAGCAGAGGTTCATCACCCATCATTGCAACCATGATACTAACCAGAGAGAATCCATCTCCCATTGGGTTTCCATCTACTATAGTCATCGAATCATCACTCACAAGAAGTCCCTTGGCCACTTCAAGGCCCGGTTGTTTAATACTCATCAAAATAACCTTAGCAACATTAAAGAAATAAAGTCAAGTACATGTATACTATAAAACGGTGATAGTCAAGAAAATTCATTATTTTTTTATGGAAATACAAAAACCATTTATACCTCAGGGCGGGAGCGAACTGTGTTGCTACTAGAGGGGGAAGGAGCATCCACTTGTGAAGGTGTCCCCACGGCAGGAGTCTTAGATATAATATGGTAGATACATCATTCAAAAACATCATATCACATATTTATAACTAACTCCTATTGAACAAAATTCAAATTGCACTTGGTTGCGCATGAAAGTCGATAAGAAATCCTCAATCTTTTGGGAAATTGCCTCCTTAAACTGGCTATTCTCCTCCCTAAGTTGTTCAATTACATCTCTCTGTTGTTCAATCTGTCTACAGATAATCCATGCGATTTGATGATGACCCAAATGTGTTAGTCGAGTTCGCACCATATCCCATCATCCGTACTCGGCCACGCCTTTCTGATCCCACACATTGAGCAAAGGTGTCATCACTAGCAACAGTGCGGCTAGTGGTAGCCTTTGGATGCTGTGTTTCGTACTCTTTAAATTTGTTCTGGAAACAAAATAAAGATAACTTATAAGAAAATTACCCAATTAAACAAAAAATATATAAATATAAACATTGTATACCCGAACATACCATCAATTCCTCTGAGGCTGGATCAATGGGCAACCCATTTTTCTTAACATGAGTACGCTTAAATATTTCAGTGCGGCTAAGCTCCTCACCCGCCTCATAGCGTATCATTGCGAAACTCTTACTTCCCGCATAATTTTTTGTTTGGACCTATTAGTCTTATTGGTTTTACTCCGCCTCTATAATTTGGGATCAACATAATAAAATTTATAAGTCTTTGAATGAGATAACAAGAAAACTAAAACAAAACATCTTACTTGACCCAGCGGAGAGCGCCAATGAATGCAAAGATTCAACCACTGTGTTTCAATTACTCTCTACTCCATGCATGGACGATTCTTATCGAAGAATCTTCTTTTCATCTTACACTTCCAATTTTTTCATTTCAGACCGATATTACTAAGCACCCAACTCTTATGTGCTAAAAGGTCAAGTAAAAAGTTAATAATACAATGGAATTACAACGAATGTACTAAGAAAATCTAATATAAAATTCATTTTCATCGTACCTTAACAATATCCCACGCATCTTCTTTGTTTTCATTGGGCATTTTTCTCCAATCGAGATAGTCGATGGGCAACTTATCACCAATTCTCGCTACAGAACCCAAGAATGATGTGAAATTTCTCCCTCTTTTCCCTACAGGCAGGATTAGCTCATTGAACTTCACTCTCTTCTTCTGGCCTTGTTTTCCCCATGTATCTTTGCAGTAAGTCGGACCTCGAGTCCTCCTCGATGAGGAGGGAACATCCTATGTCTGCGACTGTGGATCGAAGGGCTGGGAGTGCGGTAGCTCATCTAGGTGCCGAACCATGTCATCCTGGTAGTGCGCCAGGTCATCAGACGAATCTGGGTCCTGTAACTGTGACGATGGCCTCATGAGATTCTGTCGTGTCATCTCTGATTACCTGCACAGGATTATCATTTGAGATTAATATTTAACAATGGCAGAACACTGGCATCGTCATAGAATTAATGGGAGAACAAAATCATAGAATTAACAGCTATAAATAACAATTTAACGAGTTGACAATATGAATAATAATTTTAGAAAATCATACAATAATATGGCTGCGCTGATCAAGAGAATATATGGTATAGAAATAACCAAACTACCCCTACTTGAACCAAAAGACACAAAAGACATGCAAAATCAGTATCACATTCTTACCAAATAACCAAATTTACAGTTTTGACAAAGAAATAAAATTGATTTAACAGTGTAGTGACCATACTCTAGATCGTCCATGCCAACATTAGCATCATCATCTTCGTCACTATTATCTGCTTCGGTATCACATTCTTCGTCATCTTGAATTTTTTGGGTCAAGGTTTCCAAAGGTTCATCAATTTTTGTCCCAACTATATCTGTCCGTTCCCATCTACCAATGTCTTCCAAATTTTGAATTTCCATTGCCTTGGTCTAGACATATGCCTCCTCATTTTCACCATGCACGTCATACAAGTCCCTAGGTTTCGTCTTCACAACCACGTGCCAATCTTTGTTGCCGGGGTGATCTTGTACATAGAATACCTGCTCAGCTTGAGATGCAAAGACAAAAGGCTCATCTTTATAAATTTGTCGTGCCATATTTACAACCGTATAACCGAACTCATCGATTTTTATTCCCCTGTCCGGCGTTAGAACATCAAACCAATCACACTTGAAAAGCAACGCCTTTAGTCGTCCGTAATAGTTAAGTTCTATGATATCTGTCAAAAAACCGTAATAACTAACATCACCTGCCATTGGATTCCGTTCCTTAGAGCTTGAAAAACTTCTTGTACTTGCAGTGACGACAACCCCACTATTCTGTGTTTTTCTTAACCGTTCGCGACTCTTCGTGTGAAAGCGGAAACCTCTACTAATAAACCCTTTGTATTTCGTAACAACGGTCGACGGACCTCCGGCTAACCATCTAAGCTTTTCTGATAGCTTTTCACTTCTTGAACGATGCAACTCTTGAACCTATTCATAATTTGATTGTTCAATTACAAAGACCAACGTGTTTGCTAAAAAAACTTGAAGATTGGCGTAAGGTTCATAACAAACTTACATGTGTGAGGAACCAAGTTGGAAAATTTTTGTTGTGTGTGTTTTCTATAACCCTTGGTCTAGCACGAGGATGCAACGTTTGAATATGTTTAAGGTGTTCTCTGCATACAAATTAATGTATGTTAGATAAAAAAGCATTAACATATTTGCTCAATAAATTGTTAGACAATTTAATTGGCTTACTCAATAAATGGTTGAACTGCAGGGCAGTTGAAGAGAACATATCGATGTGCCTGACCAATTGTGATTTGATCTAAGGGGCACGACTTAACGTTGCCTATATGGCGTCCTGCTACGGAAAAAATAGCAAATCCTTCTTCTATTTCACTTGGAACATCATCATCATTTCTAACTGGTCGATTCAACTTTGATTCCACACCTTCAAAATATCTTGAGCAAAACGTCATGCATTCTTCTGCCAGGTACCCTTCTGCAATAGATCCCTTAGGACGACTTCTATTGCGCACATATGACTTCAATGTGAGTAGGTACCTAAACGAATAGAACTTTTCATTACTTTGACTACGACAAATAACTTTTCAAGTAAGAAATAAATTTTCATAATCTATGCATACCTCTCTATGGGGTACATCCATCGGTACTGTACCGGTCCAGCCAACATTTCCTCATCCGCTAGATGAATCGGTAGGTGCACCATGATATCAAAAAAGGCAGGCGGGAAGATCTTTTCCATATGGCAAAGTGTTAGTGCAATCCGATCTTGGAGTTTGAGGAGGTCGCTTACATTGAGAACTTTTGAACATAACTCTTTGAAGAAGTTACATAGTTCAATCAAGACGGAGCTGACATTCTTAGGCAATGATGAGCGTACTGCTAACGGAAGTAATTGTTGCATCAAAACATGGCAGTCATGGCTCTTCAATCCGGAAAGCTTGCGCTCTCGAACATTCACTCGTCGCGAGATATTAGAGGAATAGCCATCTGGAACTTTGACGTCCTTCAGGATGTTGCAAAGAACTTCTTTCTCCTTTGGAGACATTGTGAAACATGCTGGGGGCAAGTATGTTTTGTTCCTTTCATTATTCATAAGGTGAAGAGTTCTTCTTAGTTTCATTTCTTGCAAATCTAGCCGTGCTTTTACAGTATCCTTTGTTTTTCCTTCAATATTCAGTAATGTCCCAATTACGTTGTCGCATACATTCTTCTCGATATGCATCACATCTAGGTTGTGGCGTAGTAGGAGTGTTTCCCAGTATGGCAGACTGAAAAATATACTTTTCTTCTTCCAATTGTGTTCTTTGAGAGGCTTCTCTTTTTTCTTAGCGGCGGAATTGGAACTTTCTTTGTCCAAGGGATTCTCCCTAGTTCCACTTTTCTTCTGACGGGTACCTTTCTTCTTTGGACCGGTATCTTTCTTTTTGCCAAATGTTATGTTAATATTTTGTAATTGATGCAATACATGTGTCCCTGACAGTGGAATCGGAGCTGACCTCTTTTCTACAGTGCCATCAAAAGCAGACTTTTCAAACCTAAATTTGTGGTTGTTCTCTAAGAAACGACGGTGACCCATGTCACAAAATTTTCTTCCATGCTTCAAACGAAGAGAACAAGTCTCCTTGCCACAAGAAGGACATGCAAGTTTCTCTTTGGTGCTCATCCCGACAAGTTAGCATATGCAGGAAAGTCACTAATCGTCCACAAAAGTGCTGCATGCATTCTAAAATTCTCTTTCTTCGGTGCTTCGTAGGTCTGCAAACCCTTCTCCCATAGTTCCTTCAACTCTTCAATCAAGGGTTGTAAGTAGACATCAATATCATTTCCTGGACTAGATGGACCGGGAATTAGCAAAGACATCATTATATATGGTTGCTTCAAGCACATCCATGGTGGTAAGTTATATGGAATGAGCACAACGGGCCATGTGCTGTGAGCAATACTCATGGTCCTAAATGGATTGAATCCGTCGCTTGCTAACCCAAGTCTAACATTGCGAGGCTCTGAGGAAAACCACTGATGAATGTAGTCAAAAGTTTGCCATGTTGTAGAGTCTGCATGTGCCTTAATATATCATCTTTGGCACGGTTGTCATTATGCCATGTCATGAAAGAAGCCGTTTTAGTTGACATGTATAGCCTTAGAAATCTCGGCTTCAAAGGGGAATGACGTAGAATCTTTGCAGGAAATTTTGGGTCTCTTGAGGATGAATGAGTTCCCTGATCTTCCAAATGCCCTTCAGTTGTTTTCCACCTTGAAGCCCCACATATGCGGCAAGTCTCCTCATTGGAGGCTTCCTTCTAGTATAGCATACAGTCATTAGGGTATGCATCGATTTTATCATAATGGAGGCCCAAATCCCTAACAATCTTCTTCGTTTCATAAAAGGAGTTCGGCAGTACAGCACCCTCAGGAAGCGCCTCTTTCAACAATTCAAGCAACATGGTGAATGATTTGTTGCTCCACCCATTGAGACACTTTATGTGAAATAACCGAACCACGAAAAACAATTTTGTGAACTTGCTTCCCGGGTATAATTCGTGTTCGGCATCTTGTAATAATTTGAAAAACTTCTCCGCATCAGCATCGGGTTTGTCCGTACTTGCATCTGCTGGGTTATCCTCCTCACCTGCCTGCCCATTGTCATCATCATGGCTCGTCCTTGGGTATATATCATGTAACACTTCATGCATTTCATCTTGTATAATCGATTCATCAGGCACTCGACGAGCATTAGGATTCATAGCACGAGACGACCCTTCCCCATGATAAATCCATCTAGTGTAGCCCATGAGCATCCCATTCCATAGCAAATGCTCCATGGCCTCTTCTTTATCAGCCCTTCTAACGTTGCCACATTTCGTACATGGGCAAAATATCTTTCCTTCATGAGTTCCATGAGCAAATGCAAAGTCAAGAAACTGAATTACTCCTTGCTCGTACGCCGGATCATTCCTATTTTATCCAAGTGCAGAAATAGAGTAGACATCTTAGCTACATTTGGAAAAGATAAACACCTAACTAATCAAACCTTGGAGCCATTAAAAAAAACCTAGTCATACCTTGGAAGTTCAATCCAACTTCTATCCATAACTATTGTGATTCTCTCCGCAACAAAATGGTAACGATTGATCAATCCTATGATCTCAAACCATGAACATCAATGTCATTACATGCAACTAAGGATAAAAACACATGAGTAAAGAATAAACACCTCAATAATCTGATCCAGAGCCCACTACCCAAGTATCCACTACAACTCAAGTTACGACTAGAATACAATGAAGAATAAGAGCCACAGCTAACCTCTAAATTAAGTAGAATAAATAAATAAACTGCAAATCAAGGAGGAATACTGAAATAATAAGATAGACACAAACTCACATAACTCTTTTGTAATCATAAGAAACATCCATGGTCCAAGACAAATGCACGGACTTTTTGCACTATCTGGTGGTTCTGATATGAACCACATGCTGCACCATAGGCAAGCATATACTCCAAAAATTTTATACAATGCAAATTTCAATGAGAATACACACCATGGGCAAGCATACATACATCAAGTTCAAAGTTTAGGTAAGACAGAAAAACAAAAGAGATGCAACAAATGCAAGAACTTGAAAGAACCCCAAGTTTTGAAGACTCGATGAAAATTTTGTAATTCATAATGACAAAAAGAAATGTTTCAGAAATAAACTTTCATAAGATTCTATCAAAACAACTTTATATTTCTTAAAAAAAACTATGGTGTATACTTGTAACCATTCAAAGAATAAGGAAAGCCCTTTTTAGTTTCAAGAAAAAATCAAGATGGACAAACTGAACTTGCCGCAGATATTGAATGGGATCTTTTTTCTAAAAGAAAAAAGTCTTCCACTTTGCCTCATTCATACAAGAAGATAGTCTTCTAGCTCAGAACTTTGTACCCGCTATTATCACACGAGTGGGTTAAGTCATGTCATTGACTTATAACCTGAACTCCCTCAACAGGTTAGCTCCTTTCCTATCCCCTCTTACTCATGAATCGAAATAAAACAAAATGAATTCTGAATTTGTCCTAATTAACAAGCCCGAAGTAAACCGAGGCAAGCCCAAAATAATGTGGATATCCACGACATCGAATTGACAGCATGCCTAACAACTATTTGACTTGCAGACTTAAGATCCTCAATGGAGGTGATTATTAGGTCCATGACCGCTTGGAAACTGAATGAGAATCATATCACAAAGCATTTAATGGGCAGACATAACCAAGTTCCTAGGAGTGCAAACCTGAAATTTTCAATAGAAATCACTTGAAGGGCTCAAAGCTTGCCTGACAATGCTATGAAAATCATAAAGGAAGCCATTTTGAGGAACAGGTATAGTAAACATTTCTAAATGGATGAGCTTAAAATATTTAGCAAGTGACATTTAACGGATTGAATCTCATCGACCCAACAGCAAGTAGAAAATTGCTGACCCCATAACGGCTTACAGCTAATTGAATAGTTTATGCAAGATTCCAACATGGGGATAACCAAGCTTATGAATTCCTATGGTGAGGTCCTATTTTAGAGAATGAGGCAAAATGGAATCCCTCCTATAGAAATGTCCCATTCAAAATCATTTGCATCTATTTTACTAAGGATGTGCAAAAATGGATTCACTGAACATTGAAAACAAATTGCAGGCCTAACACTATCATGATGAGAAGAATTCCCATTCAAACCACGAATTAAAAAAAGTTAAAGAGGATTACCTGTGCTGAAATAGAGATGGCGATCCCCAAGTACCTCGCTATATTTTCGTGCCGGCGTCGCTTCCCAATGAAGTGTCGTCTAAAGAAAAGTTTCGAACAAATGATCGGCGGGAAAATAATGTGAAATCAGGTTGTATGAAGACTAGGATCAGGTTAAAACGGATGATGGATGGGCTGTAACAGTGAAGATCCATTGAAATTTCCCAGATCAGCCCCAATCTCCTCTTCTCGTCCTATATTCCTACCCCCAAGTCAACCCTCCAGACCCAATCTATTCTCCTTTTCTCCTGTTCCATGCAAATGCAATCCCCCTTCAATACGAGATGCCGAAAGAGGGAAAATGCTCTCAGACCCTTGTGGCACAAGTTCATGGTAGAGAGTAGGCATAAATGATGCTTTAAGTTTAGGCTTCTTCGAAGCTGTTTTATCTCAACTTGTATCTCTTCTTGTGTTCTTGCTTGGATCTGGTTTATCTCAGCCTATTTAGCATGCATCTTTTCCTCCAACCTCATGTAGAACTCTTTCCCTTTTTCTGCTCTTTCATGACTTTTGAAATTGAAAACTGCACCGCTTGCCTTTAAGTCAGGCTTAATTGAGTTTGAAGTCCGCTTAGGACTGTTCCTAGATTGGCATCTTATGGAATCACCGTTTCCAGATGCAGGTTGAGGGGTAACATCTATTTTCTTTGCCTTATAGACCTAATGGTGGTCGAATGGATTGCACGTTTGCAAGTAGCAAGCACCACTCTCTGTTTGGATGGAGATAACTGGAATGTCCTGAGATGATAAAAAGAAGTTATCTGTTCGAATTGCTTGCTGGATCCTACGAGCTGAAATAACAAATATGCGAAGGTTCCTATCCATTGACCCTACTGTCATGTAGTTTGCATCAGGGCCAAATTTCATAGAATTCACTTTTCCTGTTCCTGATAAGTCTGGGAATGTTTTGATGCAATTCCATTCTACCTCAACATCGCCAGCTTGGTAAACTCTTATGTCTGAACCAGCAATCCTAAGGTAACTTCCACTATGGTCAAATTACATAGCATTTGTTGGGGTATTTGAATCATAAGGAGTTAATGATTGGAAGTTATTCAATTGGCGAAGATCCCATAGTTTAACACCATCACGAGCTGGAGTCTCCAAGTAGTACCCATTTTCGAAGAAAGAGAGGACAGTTACTGGCCCTTTTCACATCCCAAATCCTAACCAGATTTCTAGAAATAGCAGTTCCAAGGATGAGACCATCAGGATGAAAGGCAGCTGATGTATAACCCTCGTCCTCTAAAGTGCTATCAACCTCAGCTGTATGGTCCTTCAAGATGTGTTGACAACTATAATTCCCATTTTCAGACCCTTGCCATATGCGAACCATCTTATCTGTAGACCCAGTAATGAATAGCTCATCCCGAGTTACAAATTTGACACTGGTAACCTTCTTAGTGTGACCACTGAGTGTACATAAGATCTACCCTAATGTTTGATCCAAAAGAACAGCATTTGAGTCAACCCCTCCGGTTGCTATGACATCCTTAGAGGGATGAATATCTGCAGATAAAATTCCCGCTTGCTAGTTTTGTGAAGTGGATGACTAGAGAGCTGGGTCTATCTCTCCAAGGCATCAACAAGCGCCAATGTTGGGGGGATCTGTCGCTTTTTCCGTTGTACTGAAAGCTTAGCATTACAGTCTGTAAGTTCTGCAATGATATCAGCTGAGATACCTGGACGGATTCTCTTCCCACCAGGGCCCAACTCCTCCTCCTCGGCAGCTCTTTTTCCATGGCTAACAACTGATTGATTCGCCACAACAACGGTTGACGTTGTCATGGGTATCTGTCTTTCTGCCTGAGCCAAGAATGATCTGTGCAATTTCCGACAACACACTGGAAGATCCAATATTTTCGAAGAAGTCAGAGCTACTTTTCGAGAAGAGACTAACTGAGCAACACATGGCAGACTGTGGAAAATGCCCTGTCATAGGAGAACCACTTACCATGGATGATATTGTTCCAGTCAAGACTAATAAGGCAGTCAAGCCTAGACCTTTACAGGCTGCGAGCATCCCTGGGCTGCTTGGAATGTTTCAGAATTATGGGATGCACTGATGTTATACGATTTTGCATTGGAGTAGCAACTACATGCAGCTATGCAAGAGCTAAGCCATGCTCTATACCAGCATGATGCTTCTTGTCGTGTTATTTCAAGACTAAAAAATGTGGACCACGATCCATAGAGCGATGAGGAACGAGTCCCTATTAGTCTTTTAGATCTCCACATGAAGGAGAGCTCTACCAAGGAACTCTCAAAAAGATGCCCTCACAATATGAGTGGCGATATAAGAGATACTTCTTGATCCGGAGACAAAAGCCTCGAAACCAAGACGTACCTAAAACAATGAAAGAGTCACCATCCATGGATAGGCCATGGAACCAAAAATATACTTTGTTAACAATGGATAACTAGAAACAATTGGGTCCGTGCCTGGTTACGAGTAGGGAAGGTGTTAGGCACCCCACTCGCCCGAGCACACTCGGTCTAGGTGTAGAAAAATAACAATACTATTTTGTAAAATGCAAGTGGTATTACATTACTATAGATAAAATGGACAGAAAGTATATAAACAAACAAATCATAAGTAAAAAAAATTCACGATTCGATAAACAATTATAAGCCAAGTTCCTATCAGACTATTTAAAACGATGAGATGATCTAATAGCAGTTGTAAATTCAATATACACCATTCATTTTTAAAAAAAAAAAAGAATTGACATCACTCAATTATATTCGCATCATTTTGGAAGACAAGAAGAGAAAACATATGCTCAGAAACTAACACCAGTTCTTCTTATTAATTATGTCAACTATTTAGTTGTCACAACCACTCCCTGATCATCTATTGTACATCTACAGGGAAGGAGTTGCTACAGACCTTAAAATAGAGAAAGGTTTACCAACTGTCATAGCCTACTAAAATATGGTTATACCGATTTCAAACTTAGATCAATAGGAAATACAAACTTACAAGCCCCAAGAATATAAAATGAAATGGTAAGAATTAAATGGGCTTGTGTATCTACTAAATCATTGATATACTGATATTATTCCTAAGAGAATTAATAAAAATAAAAAAAATGTAAAATATCATTTAACATTTAACAGCTCAAACATGAATAAGATTAATTTTCAACATACACAAACAAATGGCAAAACCTATATAAGGATGAATAGTAGCTCAAGCATAACAGGATCAAACGGTTTAAAACCTAGGATAGAACCCAGTGCACAGGAATTGATGACAATCGAATTTTTTTCTTTGTAAATCAAATTTTTGGCAGACCATAATTAGTGCTCTTTGAAATAAAAATGCTCATCAAAAGTATGAGGGCTCATGACAACAACACCATCACGAAATACCTAACTTTAAAACGCACAGCATGAGAATTTTGAGTTTGTAACAACTCCTTGTATGACAGAAACTCACCATCAAGACTAACACTAAGACAATAAAAAAGATGTATAAGCTCAAAGCTTATGAAATGAAGTAAATTTAACCAATTACACAGGCACATGAACACCAAATCAAAGAAGCAAAAGTTGGCAGCACGACGTAAGCATTGAGAACACATAGCCAAGAAAAATCAAATACCTGACACCCAACCAAGTAATCCACATACACAGACCTCTATTCTCTATGCGTACAATAATTGGGCTGAAGAGAGTAAGATGCCTTGTCTTAACTTAAAGAATTAAGTGACCAGCATGAATGCCAACAAAATATAAACCCAGCTCAAATAAAAATATAACCCACTATGAATTTGATGGAATAGCTCTTATCAAGACATTGAAACACATCAAGCATATAAGTTGGATTCCAGATTCACAACATCCATAAAACAAGGAGGCTAAAATGTGTTAAATTGAGAGCAAATTGCAGTCTGGTAGGATGGAAGATGGAATTTTAAAAAGAAACTCCTACACACAAAAATTTATCATTCATCTATGAGGGAAAGAGGTATCCTTACCTAGAACCAAAAGCCCAAATTCCATTAATTTTCTAGCACATGTACTTGGAATTTAAAATTTTCTATTTCAGAGACTTATCAAAGCTATGACACATACTCCTTAAGTCAGGGGCCATGTATCATAAGCGTTAAAAAAAATTATGATCTAGAAATCATCATGACCATTGAATTAAGGGGATATAAAGCAAATATCAAGTCAAAGTAGAAACCGATTTAGGCTCCTGTTGAGATAGCAAGACCAACGTAATTTCATACCCTCTTTGTAATGTTTTTAGGAACATTGACCAAGTATTATGGATCGCATGGGGTGCAAGAATTGGGCCGTGTGGGGCCGCTTTTGTGTGTTTGGGTATCATTTGCGAGGCAAGATTATGTGCAGGTGGCTCACTTGTGGGACCAATGGAGTGGGAGTCCTCTCTAGGGCATAGGGCCAAAGAGGTGTCTAGCATTCAATGGGGTGATGAGATGGCCATCTCTTGGATTATTTCCTCCTTGGTTGCTAAAATGATATTGGCACCTATGTGTGTCCATTGTTGGGCAAGGGTTCCTGTTAGCCATTTACACCAATACACTGGAATGATATTGGCACCCCATGTGGGGGAGAGTTGAAGGCTTTATTGGTATGGATAGAGAAGTGCACGAACAAGTGCTGTTGTGGCTATTGTCAGTAAGATATTGAACTCATATGGGCACCACATTGGACTTTGATGGGCATCTTGCAACCACATATAAAATGGGGCTAATTGAGAAAGGAGGTTTTAGTTTTTTTATGCCATCTATTTGTTTCTCTATTCGTGGGTTGTTTGGGCTAGTGAAGCCAACCAAGGTGCACGTTTTTTTTATCTCCTTTTTTGGGTGTAAATGCAGTGAGCATTTCCCATCCTCCATCTCCCATTCCTCTCCAACAATTGGAAAAAGCTTGAGCCCTTATTCCATCAACAATCAAAGGCCATCCATTTCAGTTTGGGGTCCTGTACACACAACGGTTTGGGGTCCTGTACACACAACAGCAAGAGTCCCATTTCCTTTCTTGATGTGTGATTTAAAATGTAATGAATGTACTGCTCATTTATATGTTTCATCCATGTGGTTGTGATGTTTATTTGAGATGGGTTATATGATTGCGTAAGTATAAACTTAGAGGAAGAGATCAACAAGGTTCATTACACTCTTCCCTTCAATAAATTCGTGTAAAATTAAAAGAAAATTCGCTCCAAACAATATTAAATCAGATGCTATGAAATCTTATGTAAGAAATAAACAATTAAAAAAAACCTTAAAGAAAATAAAAAAATAAACATAAATATATTCCAACAAAAATAACAAAATGTTATTCTTGTGATTTTCAAAAGATCTTAGTCTATCTTTCATGATGTTAAATCTATTTCAACCCATAAATTGAAAATGGAGTTTAGAAATCCAACTACTAATTCACCAAAGTAATCAAATTAAATAAGAAAATCCCTTTAAAGCAATAATATGTGCAAGATTGTGGTGATCAATCATGAGAAGGTAAAAGAGTTACCTGGACTTCTCTTCACAACAAATTAAGCTTTCTTTATCAAAATTGTAAAGATCAGGGAATAAAGTAGAAATGAGTATAGACCAAAAGTTGAATCCAGGCTAAAGATCAACAAATTTAAGGTTAGATGGTCTGGAAGTAGGTGTTGGTCAATAACAAGAGTAGAACTGGTCATCTCTTCTCTTCAAAAAGAACAATGTAGACTGAACCTTTTTTTTTACCACCTTAAGATTGATGGAATTTTGTGAAAAGGAAAAAAAATGAAAAAAGAAACAAAGATCTTAGCTAGATAAAAAAAACCTTTCTAGTACTAAACTTATTTAATCATGAAAATCACATAGACAGTAGATCAAACAGTTAGGACACATTATCATCCTGATTCAAACACAAACATTAAAGCAACAATTCAATCGAAAAATAAGATCGAAGTGCTACGCCACGAACTAAAATAGTAGAGAAAAGAAACATATTACCTTCTTCACTTACCTCCACTTTTCTAGAAGTCTTCGAAATTGCAAAGAATCAAATCGAGCTTGATCAGATCTCTGTGTTCTTCAAAATCTTGTCAATTCTAGAGAACTTGCCGGCTTTGTGATCGGAAAATGTGAAATTTTCTACCAGATGTCATGGATCTTGAAGGTGTGAATGTGTTAGGGTTTATAGAAATTGAAACACATTTCTAGGGTTTACCAAAGAATGACAATGTCTGAGGAGGTTTTGAAGAAGATAAAATGAAAAAAGAAAAGGATGAGAAGGTCTGGTGGTCGGAATCAATGACAAATCGCCGGAGTTTGGGCCAGAATTGATCGGAGAAGGTGAAATCTAGCAAATAGGGTTTTGAAGAATTTCTCACGCTCTCTCTCTCTCTCTCTCTCTGCAATTCTCTCGATCTGAAAATGAGAGCCCCCTCTAACGCCCCATTCGATGGCTTTTTATAGCAAATTGATATATTTGACCGCCTCCTCCTCCCATGTACAACCTCTATGTAGTTGATTCACCCCCTACTAGTGTATTATGACTACATTTTCTACAAACAGGTAAACCAAAAGGAAATAATATATTAGCCTTATTTTCTTCCATGAACAACCCCCTCTAAGATATTTATAGGAAATGATATACTTGCACCCCCTTTTCTCCACTTGGACACCCCATCTACGTATATTTATTACTACTCTTTCACTATAAGGGGTGGCTCGGATAAAATCTGTTGGCAAAGAAACATCATAATATTAGACTTCGTTCTCTTCCTTTAACAACCCTGCTAATTTATTCACCCCTCTTCTGCAAATAACCTCAACATAACCCTATTTTGATACTTACACACACTCGACTTGTCTTATTAGGCGAATTTTGTCCACTTTAGTTGAAATTTTGCAGGGATCTATTTGGGATCCTAAACTACCTTATGGTAAAATTTGGGACACTAATTCACTGGTTTAACGGATTTTTTGTTCAAAATAAGGTGTAAAATGGTCCGGTCAAAATGGGGTGTCTACACTTGCAGATATATTCACTAAACCACTAAGTGAAGAAAGGTTTTGCCAATTAAGTAGTGATTTGAATATTTGGAGCTTTAACCAAGTCAGAGAATTTTGAGCTTGTAATATCATACTTATCATATATTATACTTGGATGATCATTTTGAGTTTAACAGCATATCTAGGTGGCCAAATCTTAAACTAAAATTCACTCGATTGGTTCTGTTAGCCTTTTTTGTTTCAAAGGGGGAGACTTTACCTTCATCTCTAATGAATACACTTAATTATGGGCCTATGCCACCATCTAGATCATGAACATGTCTATCTCATATCCTATGTATCAACTATGTATGCCATATAAGTAGATACTTAGGGGGAGCACAACTTGCACACTCAATTAAAAAAAATGTGTGCCTTAACTTGAGAATTCTACCACCCCACATTTTCGATGTGACAAAAGGGGGAGAAATATGTTAAATTGATTATGTCAATCATGATTATAGCATGACTAGCATGATTATATGTCTTAAAGTGTTTCCTTCATTCACATCATGTCTAATTAATCAATCTTGTAATATTTTTTATTAATGCTCAATCAATGCTAATACCCATGTTATTCATGATTATTTCAACTTAGGATAACCATTATCATAAGCAAATTGCAAGGGGGAGCTACAACTACATATTTGCAATCTATAAGGGGAGCTTCCACCCCATAATCAATTTAGGTTTGTCATCATAAAAAAGGGGGAGATTGTAAGCCCAAGGGTTCAACCCTTCCTTGTTTTAATGCTTAACAAACCCAAATTGATTATAAGTTGATAATGGCCTTGCTAGTCTTATGAATTAGATAGGTAAAATCAAAGTCAACAATTGAAGCTAAAAGCCAAAGAAGACTAGCTTGGAATTGATGTAAGCCCAATGGCTCAACTAATCCCTTGTTTTGATGATTGATGAACCTAAATTGATTAAACCTTAAGGACTAATAAGTTGCCTTTGAGTGTTGTGCTTTAGACAGGTTATTCACAGGCCAATCCAAGCTAGCACATCATCATACATGGCCAAAGCTTGAGGAGAAACTACTTAAAGCCAAAGAGGACTTGAGTATACATGGATCAATCATCGCTTGGAGGAACAACCAAGGAAGAGCTTAGCTTCAAGCATCCCAAGCAAATGTACTTTCAAAGGAAGACTTCTGGAGGCCACAAGACTAAGAAGAGTAAATGAAGAGCTCAAACTTAGACAGTATGTAAATCCTTCTCTTTTGATTGAACTCAAGTCAAGGCACTTAACACAAGTTAAAAACGCCATAAATATAATAAACAAAACAAGATCATGGCCCAAAGCCCTAAGCTTTAAACAGGTAAAATCAGAATTTCAAAACAGGGCCGGTCGACCGAGGCACTGAGGGCGACCGTGAGATGGATGCTGGAATTCCAGCATCTATCTGATTAAAGCAGGCCGGTCGACCGAGGCAACCCCGGTCGACCGCGGATAGGCTCTTGAAAATATTGGAACCATCCAGAAAGGTCTTGGCGGTTGACCGCCACTGGTCCGGCCGACCGCAAGTAGGTTTTTTGTGAAAAAAAATGGACAAACAGCCCTTGGAGGGCGACCACGGATCCCCCGGTCGACCACTCGATCTCAAAATTTGAAAATACAAAAGGGCGCACGATGAGGTCGGGCGACCGCCACACCCCGGTTGACCGCCCCCGTCTGGCAAAGTAGCCGTTGGGGCTCAAGCGGCTTGACTTTTTCTTGAACAGTTTATTACGAAAATGCCCCTAACGGCTAGTTTGAGATGTTGGGTCTATATATACCTATTTGCCTTGAACATTTACGTTTTGTGATAATCTACCAACCTTCGAGAGCCACCATTAACACCTTGCTATCATTTTAGGGTAAAAAATCTCTCTTCCAAACTTGTGCCTTGACTTGTGTGTGTTCATTTGGGTTTAGATTTAGGTTCTTCTACTTGTAATCTTTTTAAGAGAGTTATTGTGAGCATTTAGTGAGCATTCAAGCCCCATAGGGAGGCCAAGCAATCTTTCTTCTTCGATCAATCATTCTACTTACATGATAAGTCAAGAATATATGGTTATTAGTATGATTATGATTCAATCTGTTTAGATCCGTTCTAGTATGGTTATTTGGACATGGTCCCGCTAGTGGTGTATCTTGACATTATAGTATGGTCCTGCCAGTGGTGTATATGGACATCATATTCATTCTGAATCTGATCAACATCTGAATTTGAATTTGAATCTGCACTTGAATTTGTACTTGAACCTGGATCTGAATTTGAGTATGGACTCGAGCATGACTTAGATATATTTCTGTTAAGATAAACATGTTATATTTATTCTGCTTTGATATAAACTAGAAAATTCTATATTATTATATATGATATCTTGATCAGTACCAATTAGTGACAGTTAGACTATATGTAGATCACTGATATGTCTCACATTCTGAGTATATGTATGAGAAATATGGACCCTGACCAGTTATGTAATTAGATATACATTAACCCCGATCAGTGCTAGAATTGGTTACTTTGACCTTGATCAGTAGTGAAACTGCTTATAATTGACCCTTTAATAAAAGACATGCTTGCTAAGAATTGGATGAGGTATATATATATATATATATTAGTTATCATGATATGATGAGATAATATGATCACTTATATGACTATAGAAAGAGAAGTGAAATATCTGTGAATAAGATAAGGGCACTAGTTGCCAATGGTTATGTAGTACATAAAGAATTGAGCATAAAACCCCCGTTGGGTAATGTTAGTACGCTGGAACCCACTATGTGGGTAGATATTATGTACTTCCCCTGCACTCTTGGGCTGAGATGACTACGTTCTGAACCCTGACATATATGAGAACAAATGAGTATACATGAGAAAGAAATTTGGAATATGATGTGAAACATGTAGGTTCTGATATTTGTTTGAGTACGCTGTCACTAGCGTAAAATGATATCTTATTTTTTGATGAGAATAGGGATATGATTTATACCCTAATCCTAGTAGTAAGATGAGATGTATATCCTAATTTTAGAAGTGTGATGACCTTGAGTATCTTCGTGTATGGATTGTTTATGTATTTAATAAATGATGTATTTATTACCTGAAACCATATAGCATATAATGTTACACTCTAGATATAGAGACAAGAAATTATGATAAGTAAAATGACTTTCTGAGCTTGTTTTGAGTAATAATGACCACTAGTAATTACGGGCATGAGTTCCAAGTTGATAGCTCTGGGAGATCTTAATGATCTCACGATTGGTTAATAGCTCTGTGATTTCTTGATGATCTGATATTACTTGATGGATCTGTATAGCTCTATGATTCCTTGATGATCTGATATTAGTTCATAGGTCTGTGTAGCAATGTAATATATTGATGATGTGATATTAGTTGATAGCTCTATCTAGCAATGTAATATCTGAATGATCTAATATTGGTTGATATATATGTGTTATTGTGTATTAATATGTGATCTAACTATGCTGGTATAGGACAACATAGTTAGCTTATGTATTAATATCAGTTAGTATATGTTGGTATATATATATATATATGAGAAAACGGTTCCTACACACGTGTATATATATATATATATATATATATGTATATATATATGAGAAAACGGTTCCTACACACGTGTAGATAAGTTATCTACACACTAGCTTAAAATACAGTGGAGGCCCACTTTGTTTAGGTGATCCAAACCATTCATTTTTAAGGCCCTCACATAGATAGGGTGTCCACAAAAAATCAGATCCATAGGATCATCCGAACCATTCGAACTGTGGAGGCAAAAAATGGACTAATTTGTGAAGGTTTAAAGACATCCATTTTACCTCCAAAAATCGTAGGGTTGGGATGATCCTATGGATCTGATTTTTTGTAGACACCCTATCTATGTGAGGGGCTTTAAAATGGATGGCTTGGATCACCCAAACAATGTGGGCCCCCACTGTATTTTAAGCTAGTGTGTAGAGAACTCTCTACACATATGTGTAGAGAACTCTCTACACATATGTGTAGGAACCGTTTTCTCTCTCTCTGTGTCTCTCTCTCTCTCTCTCTCTCTCTCTCTCTCTATATATATATATATATATATATATATATATATATATATATATACAGTGGGGGCCCACATTGTTTGGGTGATTCAAGCCATCCATTTTAAAGGCCTTCACATAGATAGGGTGCCTACAAAAAATCAGATCCATAGGATCATCCCAACCCTACAATTTGTGGAGCTAAAATGGATGTCTTTAAACCTTTACAAATTAGTCCATTTTTTGCCTCCACAGTTCGAATGGTTAGGATGATCCTATGGATCTGATTTTTTGTGGACACCCTATCTATGTGTAGGCCTTAAAAATGAATGGTTTGGATCACCCAAATAATGTGCCCCCCACTGTATTTTAAGCTCGTGTGTAGATAACTTATCTACACATATGTGTAGGAACCGTTCTCTCTCTCTCTCTCTCTCTCTCTCTCTCTCTCTCTCTCTATATATATATATATATATATATATATATATATATATATATATATATATCTTGCATTTGCATCATACCATACAACATTCGCATGCATAACCCTAACCGGTGGGGTTCCTTATTCCTCCCTCAAGAGTAGCAATGTGTTTTGTGCATTCTCACATATACTTAGCCACACCAGCTAAGTTCTGTAAAAGATACTGAAAAGATAATTATTCTGAAAGCCTACGGGGGCCAATTCTGTAAATGCCTGCGGGCTCTGTAAAACAAGGGTACGCCCCTGGCACTCTTGAGTTGTGAGATGATTCTGATTCTGATTCTAAAAGAGAAGATTCTGATTATGATTCCTGAATCCTAAGCATACATACATACATCTGCATATGCATATGCTTATGTTTGTGATTTTGGTTTTAATTGTGATTCTGAGAAGATTCTTATCTGGTTGCGATTCTGGTTCTGATTCTGTTTCTGATTCTGGAAATGATTCTGTTTTTTATAGTGCCATGTTATTGGCTAAGATCATATATATATATATATATATATATATATATATATATATATATATATATATATACCCTTTTATGTATAAGGAAATAAAACAAGATTATAATATACTGGTAGATTATTGTATTGCATGCAAGCTTTATGCTTATGTGTTCAATAATTCTGGTTATACAACTATGTGTGCCTGTTGGCTTTGAATATAAATAACATCTCTATGTGTGCATACGGGCGCAGCTATGCAGGGAGTTCCCTGCGCATTAGTGTCTTAGAAAGCCACCGATTGGTCGTATGGCGGGTCCACCTTTGCGGGGTCCACAAAAAGTGACCAATCGGTGGCTTTTTAAACCACTAATGTGTAGGAACACTTTTCTCTATGAGATAATATGTATATGATACAAACCGGTAATAGATTATGATAAACTGTTAGATTGTTGTTTTGCTTGCTAGCTATTTGCTAATATGCTCGATGTTGCATATTTTAGCTCCGGGGTAGTTATCTATTTGCAAGCTTTGTGGTGGCTGTGAGAGTGTGACCATACTAGAGTGAGTATGGGCTTGTGCATTGTATTTATTTTCTGTTTATGTATAGAATCTGAGAGGTTGTGTAAATGAAAGAGAGTTTCTTTTATTTTTTGTCTCTTAGTTATTTATGGATATTATGTTTCTACCATGCTTATCTGGATGATTATCTATTCAGAGGCCTTGCACGCTTGTCGGGTTCGCCTAGCGAGTGTGCGGCACCTGTCATGTGCCCTGAGAGTCGGGGGCGTGACAAGTACTAATCTCAATTTAAGTATAATCAAGTTTAAAATCCCTAATTTCCAAGGAAAACAAATTCACCCCCCTCCTGTGTTGCCTAACCTAATTTCACTTTTCTTTCATTTTTCATATTAGTACTAGTGAAGGGCACCTTGTCAACCCTTGAGTGTACAAAGCGCAGGGCCACCTTGGTTGAAGATTAGCGTGTGTATGAGGTGCAAAGCTACTTCAGTTGATTTGGCAAGTGTACGAGGCACGAAGCCAACTCGATTGATTTGTCAAGTGTACGAAGCACATAGCCCCCTTGGGCTGCAGTGGTTTGGTCTTCACCCATTAAGAAGACTGGGTTTAGTGAAGCTACCAAAATATTTTTGTGGAGTGGATGTTGGTCCGGGTTTGGATCGAACAACTATAAAAATATCGGGTGCAGTCCTTTTACTCTTCGCTCTATATTCTTTGTGGATCTCAATTTCTCCTTCCTTAGCTTCGATTGCATTATTTATTTGGGTTAATTTTTAAATTAATCATTGAAAAGAAGGAAAAGTCTTTTAAACCCAATTCACCCCCTCTAAGTTTGCCACCTGAGCCCACACACATGTAGTTCGGACCTCGCAAAGAACATGCAGAGTACCCCGCCTAATAAGAACGACCAAGTCCGAAGAGCAAGCAACCCAATTCTCGAACTGACCAAACAGTCCGAGGTGGATGAAGGTCTTCAGGTTCAAGGTACAAGAAAACCTTCGTCTAACCTAAACAAACCAAGCTAAGGGAACGGTTCTCAAATTTGTGCTCGAAAAACCTATTGTGGACCCAGATCCTGAGGAGGCGGGGAGGAAACGAATCCCCCGTCGGTCCTTTGGGATCTCCACATGAAGTAGAGCTCTACCAAGGAACTCTCAAAATAGGTGTCACACTCATAGCATAGCACGAGTAGCGATAAAAATGAGATACCTCTTGATCCGGAACCAAAGCTTGAAACCAAGACGTACCTAAAATAACTCAGAGTCGCCATCCAAGAAAGTCAACCGTGGAACTCGAAACAAATCCTCTGTGCAATGGATAACCAGAAATATATATGGGCTCGTGCCTGATTACGGATGATGAAGGTCCGAAGAGCATCTCAATCCACCCAAGTGCAAGCACTTGGTCTCTTATGCCAATTATTTATTAACTTTGAAGAATTTTGGGCGAAAATCATGTGAAATGGGAACAGACATCTCTGAGAAAACGTCTACCTAAACATGCATGACCCGGGGATGGGCAAAAGAAAATAAATCATCCCATTCCTAAAGAGAAGTGATACCAGTAGCATCTGACATGGGAATAGACACTAGAATTCATCATCTCTTAAAGAGGTGGAGAAAACTAGAGTTAATTCCATATCAAATAACCTTGTTATCTATCTCAGCACATCCATCTAACATCCATACCTAAAGAGAGCTAACATCAGTTTCATTTGTTATTAGAACAAACATTAGAATCCGCCGTCTCTCATAGAGAGGCGTCGAAGACTAATGCTACTCTAATATCAGATAATTCAGATATCTGCCTCTAGTCATACATCTAATCCTAACCAACACATTTAGTAGACAGTAAACAAACACATGCATATCTATAAAAAAAACTAAACACGATGTACTTGCGCAAGGAATAAATGTCAGAAAATAATAGCAAAAATAATAATCAACAATAATAAAGAGCTAAAGCTAAGCATATCAGCAGTAAACAGTATACAAGTAAGCAGTAAAGAGCTACAGCTAAACATGTGAGAGTTACAGCTAAGCATGTTTGTAAAACAAATGAAGAGATGATCACAATATGAAATAAAACACATAATCATAATCATAAGTTAGAAACAATGATAACAATAAACACAAATCCTAAAACACTAATAACAAACCCTAAAACTCTAAACTTTTCGACCGATTCTTTGGATGGTCTGATGTTCATCCAAAGCCAGTTCATATCCCCGCCTCCCCAAGAATCAAAGCAACATAGTTTTTCGCACATATTCTAAACTATGATACCTAAGACATCTAGACCTCTATCCTAGACTCGACTTAAAAGACCGGACTAGTTATTAAAGCTTCTTGCGCGATTATTTATGTTTAAGTGGATTGTGATTTTATGACACCCTATATGCCTTAACTAAATACAGATTAGCCTTAAGCTAATGCAGGTGAACCCTTCATCCTACGTGCAACTAGGCTGTATGTCCTAAGAAAAATAGTAGGTAGACTAACGCATCATATTCTAGTCATCAGTCGGCGATGTGGATCGCCAACTGACCAGACAGAGACGTTCCTAGCTAGGACAAACTCTTAACTCTAACATAAACACACAACAACCAAAACACTCTATCTAGGACAAACTCCTAACTCTAGAGGAAGAGCTTTTCAAAAACAGGTTTATTGAGAAAACTTGAAAGATTCTTTTATGTTTTTAAAAGGTTTACGTGGTTTATTTTTGAAGGTTTGACTGGACTTGGGATGAAAATCTCAAGCTGCCTATGTACCTCGTGGAAGAGGATCAAGTCGACGTAGTTCGAAAACAAACTTTCCTAATACGCTCCTTAAATTTTAACTTTCAAATGTTTTTTGTATTTTAAACATGTTTCAATATTTTTGGTGTTTTAAATGTTTTAAAATATTTTTGAGTTTCAAATTTCCAATGTTTTTTAGATTTTGTTTAAAAAGGTTTTCACCCTTTTAGCCAAAGACCAAAGAGAATACACAAAGCAACAACAAATCAAGGCAAAGCCCTAAAGCTAAAGGGGAAATCCCGAACAAGCAAACTAGTGTCCCAAGAACACTAAAATGATCCACAACAAGTAATTGGTGTCCCAATTATGAATAACAAGGTAAGATCCCTAGTAAACAAAGCTTTAATAAGACTGGGTTAGTCTCTAACAAAGAGGAGTGATGACAACACTAAGGGTAAACTCCTATATAAGTGGATAAACTCCTAACAAGTAACTCTAAAATAGGAGTGCAAATAGGTCCAAACATGTCTAACAACTCTAAGAGGAGGTGCCAATAAGTCAATGACTCTCTAATAACGCTGCCAAAAATGAGGGAAAATCAGTCAAAGACTCTTTAATAACGCTACAAAAAATGAGTGCTAGTGGGACTGGGCAAGTCTCCTAGACACAAAGGTGGGCTCAAAGTATCCCTATCATTGCCCTTGCAATGATAAATAAGGGTACAGGTGACTAACAAACCAAGTTGGTCTCCAACTAGTAGGGGTACAAATTGGGGTACAACTTAGAGAGGGTTCTATAAATGAGCCCAAGCATGCCTCCTACAGGTTAACTCTCTACAAAACCAAGGTGATCCCCTACAGGGGTAGGCTCTAGACGACAAGGTTTGTCTCTAAAGGAAAATTGCCTAAATGAGACATAGTGTGTCTCCTAGCAGGGGCTCTAGATGACTCTTTCATTGCCCTTGCAATGAAAGAGCTATTAATGTCTAAGGGTACCTAAAAGACTAGAAAAGTTTACTAAGTAAAGAGGGGAGTGCTACTTGGATTGAGCAAGTCCCCTAAAGATGGGCTTGGGATAACTCCTTCATCGCCCTAAAGACATCAAATGGATTACATAAACAGTACAACAAGAATCACAAAGACCATTTTAACATTGTATACCAAAATATATAGACCTAACAAAATAAAGTCTAGAGTCTGTGATATGCAGACTAAAAAAAACAACCCCTTATCATATGCGAACTTATTCTATGCTCCCGTTCATATGAGAACAATGAAACTCACTTTGTCATTACTTTAAGCTCTACTAATTGGCTCAGAATAACAACTGATGTAATAAAATTATAAGACTAATGTTACCTATTTAGCAATAAGAAATCGAATCACATAGGCCTTAAGAAAATTAAAGAAATTTCATAATTAAGGTTGAAGCGTGACCTTTCTATAACCACATCAACAAAGAAATCATTGTAATTAAAGCAAAGTTATGAATTTTATCCTTTACTTTTTATCACATTTCAACAATCATTGTAAACACTATCATAGAAATATTTTTTGTGACGTTTCACCCATTCCAATCCCTGCTACCATACTAACCCATAATAATATTCACTTCCACAGACTACATTCAATTCCATCTTCTCTCTCATGACTAAATTTCACAAATTGAAATGAAAACTTTGGAAATATTTTGAAAAGCCATCGTACAAAAAAATGAACTTGCTTTTTGGTGTTAAAGGGGGCTGCTATAAAGTTCAAACCTGTATTATGAAATAGGCAAACCACAAAAGCTAGCAGAATACATTCGACAAAGTATGGCCATATTATGACTATGTTGATGTCATTTAAATATATATAAAAAGAGGTTGGCCATTTCTCCTTTTTTTAAAAAAAATTGATAGTTATATCCAAAGCTTGTAAGATTAAAATGATTAGCCGGTAGAGGCAGGCCATGAGATAAAATCTCAGACATAGAAAACAATACTTAAATTCTCAAATGAGGAAACAAGTGAGCATTGAAGCAGGTTTTATATCAACCATAGATGGGAAAATAAAATGAAGTGGGTTTGAAACTGGAAATGATGAAATAAAAGCACTAAATCTTTTACTCAATCTTTATATCTTTTTTACTCTGATGAAAATACCTAAAAGTGAATGCCGTTACCAAAGTCTAAAATATCCAATACAAGGCCAACCTAATTAATCAACAGTCACATTCTATAACCCTTTTGAATGAATATTCTCCAATCCGAGTAGTAATGGGAATAAAGGAACATTTAATGTCAGTATGAAAGCAACTTCGACACTATTGCTCTTAAAAAATATTTAAAGAGAGTAAAAGAGACTAAACAAATCTGTACAAGACATCAAAGCCTAAAAAAAAAAAATTCTACATGATTACTATTTGTAATGTGAACATCACCCTCTCTGTTCTTTTGAGACAAATAAAATTCACAAACTATGATTACATATGTACAAAAACGGAAAATTTTATTTTTATTTTAAAACATCCCTAACAGCAAGCAAGCTTTTGAAAGAATCATAAAAACAATGACCAGGGGAATAATCATAATTTATGCGCTAATAGGATATTTACATCATAAAAATGTAGTTCTACACGTACAACTCAAATCATATCTACATACATTCAGATTTCAGGTTAAGTTAACCATTTTAAAGTTATAAGCTAATTGATTTCAGGTTATGATTAACTAATTTCAGATTAATAGCTAGCTAGTTCAGGTTGCATAACAACTGATTCAGGTTATGTGGCAACTGGTTCAGGTTTTTGTGCTCACTGATTCAGATTTTTGTGCCCGCTGGTTCAGCTTTTGTGCTAACTATTCTCAATGATAAAACTCAAAACTGTTTTGAAAACAATGTCCCAACATGAGCTTAAAAAAAACCTAACTCTAAATCATGTAGTAAGATCTGTAAGAACAATTAGAGCCATGGCCATTGTCATAGCAGAACTCTGCCACATAGGATGCTTAAATTCTATGATTTCAACAAATACATCGATTTGTAAGAGACACATAAACAAACTTATAGACACACATATACACATGCACACTCCCACACATATACACAAACGTATACACACCCTCACATATACAAAAATTCACACACACCCTTATACTCACAGGCATCTCATACTCACACACACACACACACACACACACACACACACACACACACACACGGTAAGGCCAGTTCTTAGAACAATGCCAACATGAATATGAGTATACTGTGTATTAAATCATTATTAAAAAAATGAACCTGTTTACACTTCATTCCAGCCATAAAGGGGTGTCAATATCAATGTAGAAATGGCTGCCAAAGTTAGGTGGTGAGAGGGCGGCAAATATCAAAGTGTGTGGGCTACCATTATCAAGGTGAAAGGGTTGCCAATATCAAGAAGATGAGGGCTGCCAATACCAAAGAGGTGAAAGGGCTGCCAATGTGTGGGTTGCCAATATCATTAATATATGAGAGATGTCCATATCAAAAGCAATGAGGGTTGTACATATCACAAATAATGAGGGCTGTCCATATCAAAAACAATGAGGGCTGTCCAATTAAAAAATAATGAGGGCTGTCCAATTCAAAATGTTATTCACACTCACCCACACACACATACATACATGTACACACATACACTCATATACACATCTATTGACACAAATGTTGAATATATGAACCTATAGGATTGTAGCTATGTGTTGTAAAACAACAGCTATGTACTATTTAACCAAACAAAAAAAAACATAACTGCAGAGCATATAACATGTGATGAGATAGTCTACACAAGTTGTGACCACACCCACACTGTTAGAAATGATGTGAACATGTTTAATTCTCAAAGCAAGTGTGAAACTTTTTGCGTAAATGGCAGGTTCAATATACCATCTGAACCATGCACAGGTAATACTAAATCAAAGTGCTTAAAGGTAGAAGAACTGCTCGTTCATCACAAAGAAACTATCTTAACCGAGAATTTGTACAAACTGAGCATTCTACATGTTACAATTTCGAAAAGAAAACCTTACAGAACCAGAGTCAAACATGCATCAACAAATTCACTTTAAGCTTTCATATGTGAACTTATTTCATCATAAAACCTGTAGCGTGTTAATACTATTAATAATGACTTATGATTTCGTAATGCCTCAATATCCTACTATGAACTGACACCATTTCCCATAAAGTCGGTGATTATGATCATACATACATGTGTTGCATAAGAAAAAACACATGAGGCATAGCACTCACTCTGTATTCTATATGAGGCATTCAATAACAGGCACTCAAAACATCATCAACTAAAAATACACAAATTTCCTCATCCCAACTTAAAATAAGCTTATGCCCATATGTTATCACTCTTAATATATACAGACAAATCTATAAGCTTTATAATCATATTTTATGGCAAAATAAACCTTATAACACTAACATGTACGACCATAAATATCATCCTGAACCTTATAAAACTATATTTTATCTTCTTCCTAAAGATAATTATTTTCAATGCAAACTAATGATCTTAACTACTTTCATCATTACAAGTGCTGAATGGACAAGAGGACATAATAAAGGACAAATTATGAAGCATGAGTGAAGAACTTGCAAAGTTTCCTCTTTTCTTTTTTTTTAAAAAAAAATCTTAACCACCATGAGAATGAAATTCTAATCAAGATGAAAGATATTCGAATAGACAATCCTCTTCATTCTTAAGAAACAGAAAATTCAGTGACATTAAAACCAAACAAGAAATCAAACAGACATCTTATAACAAAATCCTTTTCCATATGTAAATGAATAAAACTTCTTTTGATTTCCTTTAGACTATAATAGAAATTCATAAAGAAATAACCATCACAACAGATTATATTATAACTTTTGTTCTAAAAATGATCACAGTAGGATAAGCAATAAGATCCACACCACATCAAAGCTAATCATGATCAAAAGAGAATTAGATGCACTGACCTAGTCTGTAAATGTAAAATTATGTACTTCTCCTTTTGATTTCGTGCAATGAAAATGAATAAACGAATCTCTAGTAAAAATAGCAAAGCTGAACCAAAATTGCTCTCCACGGAAACCTCTTTCTCTTTCTTTTTTTAAATTTAAGCTCTTCTCTTATATATTTGTTCGCAAATAATAATATTGATAAAAACTAATATATGATAAAGAACATTCATTCCAAACTCTTATCATAAGATAGCACTCAGCAAAACAGTAGATCTAAAAACTTTTGCAAAATTCTTTCTTCTTCTTTCCAACAGCTTTGTCACTTCAAAAGGAAAAGAAGAAAAAAAAAACTATTTCTTCTATTATATTCATAACAGAACCTGTTCTGTTCAAAAAGAAATTGCAAAGATAAAAATCTATAAAAGAAAATAACTCTGATCCAAAGATATCAACAAAACAAGTTCACATTCAAAGAAAAAATTCATCAAATCTATAATTTCGAGCAAACAAAAGATCAAATCTCACACAATCAACTAATAAGATAAGTTAGGGTTTTTAAGCAAGCTTCAGATTTTTTTTTATTTTATAATTTCTAAGATTTGAGGAATTTTGAGTTAAAACCTAGCAAAAAGAAGAAGTAAAACAACGAAAGTTCATGACAAAGTGAAAGAAAAAGCCCCTGGCCAGAGGTTAATTGGAGGATTCTTGCAAAAGCAGCTTGCTAAAGGAAGAAGAACACGTCAACTTAAGGAAGAACAGCTGACCGGAGCTTGGCCGGAATGTTGCCGGAAGCCAATCGGAGAAGAAGAAAGAATGAACTTAGGGTTTGAACGAGATTTACTTTCTCCCTCTAGATTTCTCTCGCTCTCTCTCTCTCTATAAAAAAACAAGAAAAGTGGCCGGAATGTTGCCGGAAGCCAATCGGAGAAGAAGAAAGAACGAACTTAGGGTTTGAACGAGATTTACTTTCTCCCTCTAGATTTCTCTCGCTCTCTCTCTCTAAAAAAACAAGAAAACCCTAGATTAAGAATCTGATCCCCAGATTAAGGCCCTAGATCTCTATTTATAGGAAAACCTCCCTAATTTTTGAACCCTATGAATTTGTGGGGCAACTCCCTTATGTGTATTTAAACTTGATTTTGGATGAGCAAGGATGGTCCGCAAGAAAAAAACGCTTTAATGAAAACTAGGGACAATTTACCCCCTCTAGTCGCCTGAGACAACCGCCTTTAGCAAAATACATTAACTGGACCACACCCGAACCAGATAAATCACTCCCCTAATTCCTACACTATACATACACTATCTTACAAACTACGCTCGTTTGCTAGGCAAACCTCGACGGTTTTAAACGAAATTTTAAAAAGACCTAATTGGGACCCTAACCTACTCTAGGGACAAACTTGGGACACTAGATAATTAATTTACTTGGGTTTTTGGTCAAACAAAGTGAATAGGGGCTCGTCAAAATGGGGTATCTACACCTATGTAAATGGATCTCAATTCTGTATCTAGGAAATTTAAATACAATCCTTTGTTTGAGTTGCATGGACCGAGTGGAAGGAAATCTAAACCGACCTCCCAAGGTCGAAGTAGTAGACAAATCTTGGTTCGAGTTCAAAGAACCAAGGTGTTTGGCTCCAAGACCGATCTAGATGAATTGATTTGAACACTCCTAATGCCAATGTTAGCCAGCCAAGGAAAGCACCCCGGGAGACTGTGCTTTTCTGGCTAAGCTCCACCGATCAATTTCATAACATAGAACCTTGACCGTGCTACTTGGACCTATGTGAAAATCTAGCCCAAGTCTAACAGTGTGAGATACAAGGACCGAGGTCAATAAAGATAATCTCAGACACAAGTTGTCGCTACTGACCTACTACAACCGACTTGAGTATGTTTCACCAAGCCGTCCTCAACCCAGCAAACAAACCTAGCCAAGCCGAGATAGAAGATTACTTCCTTGGCCCAAAGTAACACAAGAAAGCGAGGGGCAGTATGTTGGGGATAAAATCTGCTGCTCAATGGGGAGTTGACACATGGCAAGAAAAGACCTAAAGGTGCTGAGGGTAAAAGGGTAATTTCATCATGCTTCTAGAAACCATAGAATCCTTAGCCGCCTCTGCAAGGATAAACTCATAAATTGATATTTCGAAAAACTCGCTGAAACAGGCGAGACTCCATAAAGGCAACATTCCTTCACTGCTTAGGACTATACTCTATAAAAAGGAAATAAACTTTGAGGTATGCATTCACAATCACATCAATCACTTTTCATGTTCCAGAGTTCTCTGAGAGCTATGTCCACAATGTTGTTGCATTTGAGACAGACATAAGAGAGTCCCCTCTTAGTCCAACTCCAGTCTTCTATCTGACGCACTTCTCACATGTCGTCTTCCCAAGAGCTAGCTTACCCAGTTCACTTTCTAAGAGCCGGTCCAGATTTCAGCAGCAACATATAGCTAGATAAATAAGTGATTATTTTTAGATGTTTACACTGTTAATCATTAATTAAAAAGTGTAAAACAAAGTGAGTGGTGCCATTATCAAAGTACAATAGTGGGTGTCACTCCCTAATGACAAGATAATAGGTTTATGAAAATGATATCAGCACAACCATGTTTTGATATTTTCACTGACCCATCTTGTCTCTTAGTATTTAAAGTACTTTCAAATGTTATCCAAGGTTTTAAATTTCGGTGTCGATTTTGACCACCATAGAAACTGAAATGTTTCGGTTTCAGTCCAAAATTTTTGCTGAAATCATGTAAAAATATGAATATGATTTCGTTTATTTTTTCTAATTTCGACTGAAATGTCCAAAATTTCGGTGTCAATTTCGGCAATTTTGGATGAAATTTCAGCTATTTTGGGTGGAAATTATTACATTTTGGAGTACATTATTAAAATTTCAGTGGAAATTTTGTAAAAAAAGTCTAAAAATGAAATTTCAACTGAAATTTAGGCGACATTTGGGCTCAGACAAGCTAGGTTTCGGCGAAATTTCCTCCAAAGCTCTCACAAGCCGATTTAAAAAAAGAAAGGACAAGCTAGGTTTGTTTAATTATCAAAAGATGGTTGTGCTGATATCATTCCCTAAGTTCAAGGCTGCTGATTTTGGCACTCTACCATGTTTTAATAATTCACAAATTCAGCTTGTCTTTTCTTTTTAATTGTTTTAAGAGCTATTTGCGAACTGCAATACCCTTTGACAGCCTTTTAGATAACAAAAGTCAAGATGAGTTAGTGCAATTATCTAAACATTATAGTGCCAATATCCGTACCCTAAATTTTACTCATGTGAGAGCTAGCGTTGCAATCACAAGAGCCAGAACTAAACACTATACAAACCTGCGTTGCAATCACAAGGGCCAGAACTAAACACTATACAAATCTAACTTGCTGGGAATGGTGAACTTTGGCTAGAGCCAGCACCATGCGTAGGTTAGCATCTCAGCTCCGAACTGTAAGTTTTCTGCCATTCTCCTTCTCTTCCACAATCTGAAACTGCGCTTTTAAATCTCAGAATTTTAGATTTTGTTCTTTTGAAACCCTAGCTATTTCCTGTGAAACCCTAGCTATTTCCTGTGAAACATTAATAACTTTTTGGAGTTTCTGAATCTAACGTTTATCTTTTTCTAGGAGTTGTGATATTAACACGTTAATTATACCTTAAGAATATTTGTTTGTTCAATGCAAAGGGTGAAAAGGTTATGGTTGGAGAGCTTTTTTTTTCCCTCGTGGTCTTCAACAAGGAATTTTAATATTTGCTTCGCCCTGTTTGGATTCCAAGAAAATCATGTCTGATGAAAAAAAAAATTGTCTAGATTTTTTTATTTCCAAGATTTAAAGGCAAATGATATGATTATGGTTAATTCGAGGGATATTATAATAAAATGAAGGCCCCACTGCTAAATTTTTCTTGGGGTTGGTTCAAGTTATCATTTTTCGCATGTAAAAAAAAAGAGGAAATTTTAGAAATATTTTTCCTTTCCAAGCTTTTCCACAAAATTCCTGCAATCCAAACAGGGGAATTAGGCTTTTCATCTTTTCTGAAGTATTTCAATGTCTGAATCTATTTAAGGCGATTTTTCCTTTTGGGTATGTAATTTTTGTTCTGCAATTTCAGTATTTGTTCGGAAAAAATGCTAGGAATTCTCACACGAGTCAATTCTCGTCATTCAGTAGAAGAGGTAATCCCATTTTATTTCCCAGTAGTTGCTAGTCAGACATTCACGTATACTGATAAAAAAAGACCATGTTACCCATTATTATCTCTCCTTTTAGCTTCTTTAAATTTAAATTCCCTCTGTTGTAAAATTGTTCATGTTACCATTATTATCTCTCCTTTTAGCTTCTTTAAATTCCCCACTTTAAATTCCCTATGTTGTAAAATTGTTGGAAACTCATCATTTGATTTAGTTTTTCAAAACCTGAGTTATTGATTTGTATCAAGACATTTTTGTAAAAAGAAATAGGGGAATGACTACCCTTCAAAAAAAAAGAAAGGGCAATGATTTTTTCACACCCCCCTTCCCGCCCATAGGATGATGCGCCCCCTTTTAAAATGCGTTAAAGTCTGCCCACAATGCTCGTTAAAAGGGGGGCACATTACCCTACACAAGGGCTGGGGGGGGGGGGTGGTTAAAGTCTGCCCACAATGCTCGTTAAAAGGGGGGCACATTACCCTACACAAGGGATTGGGGGGGGGGGGGGAGGAGATCATCTCCCAAGAAATATTGTCATAAACTCGAAACTGTGGATTGCATACTTTATAAACCTTCTAAACATTCTGAACCCCAATATTTGAACAAGCGTCCAAGCTTCAGAATGATGGAGAGAATGGATGAAAGATTGAATGCCGGTGGTTCTTGACTAGCAATCAGATTGATCGGATCGCACAGATAAATGGCCGAAAGCTTCAAAGACATGATCCGACTGCTCGGGACCATTGAATCAACGATCAGGTATTCCAAAACGTCGATCAAACCAAGCTGTATTGGGAGAGTACCATCCGAAGGCTGAGGATTCCTGGCTCATTAGGAGATCGGAGCACCTCAATTCACCAATTCTAGTTTCACACGGAGTCCTATTTTTATTTTAATTAGAGATTCCTTTTAGTTTTATGAGTAAGTTTTAATAGGATTTGTTTTGAATTGGTCATCCAAAGAGAGGAGGGGGGGGGGGTATCCTATTTTGTAGGATTTTCCTACTTTTTAGGATGTGAAGTTTAATGCCTTTAGTGCCAATTTGTATTAGATATTCATTCCCATGTGCCTACTTTGTAAGGGGGAAATAAATTTTAGGAAATCTTTGGTTTAAATTAAGGAAGCAGGATTCTTCCTCGGGAGTGGGGAACTGCGATTCCCCGGTTCTCGAATCCGAAACGGGAATGTAAGCCCAAGGGTTCAAACATTCACCTTTACCTTCTTGTTTTGATGCTAGCAAACCCAAATTGATTAGTCTTTATGGACTAATGTGTTGCTTTGTAGTGTTGTGCCTTAGATAGGAACCTAACAGGTCATATCGCCATTACACAACACATCACAACTCAACACATGGCTTGCGGATTAATATGCACAAAGGAACCAAAGAGCTTGTACACACATGGGAGACATCATCCTCGGAAGATGTTCAAGTCAAAGAGCTCAAGTAAAAGATCCTACAAGTATGCCGAGCAAAGTGCTAATGGAAGCTTGGAGTTGAACCAGCATTGGTGACCACCTCCTGTACCTCTCAACATGATTTGAAGAATGGAGGAAGTCACAAGATCCAAAGCAAGTTGAAGATGTCCAAGAAAGTGCGGAGGAGCCAAGACATCAAGAAGACTCAAGGTTTACACTTTTAGATTGTATTGGAGTCCTCTTGTTTTAAATGTACGTGCACTTTCAAAGGTTTTCAAATGGTTTTTCATAACAAATTTGACATCTTTGGAAACTATCTACACACCCTAAAATGTGTTTGAAAACCTTGGACAAAAGCCCAAAGGCCATAGCCCAAAGCCCTTGATTTTTATAGGTTAAAATGGATTTTCAAACGGGGCCACTTGACCACGGTGTCTTGGGCGACCACGGCATAGTGGCTGGAAATCCATCACTTGCCGAAACATAGCGGCCCGGTCGACCGGGTATTCCCGGGTGATCGCGGAGGTGTTTTTGGAAATTCGAAAACACTCAAACATGGTCCGGCCGGTCGACCTCCATAGGTCTGGTCGACCGCGGATAGGAACCTGGCCAAAAAATAAAAAGGTCCACTTAGCCCTCGCCGGGCGACCGCCATGGGCCGGTCGACTGCGACGATAGAAATTTGAAATTTAAAAAGGTTTGCCGGAGAGGGGCGGACGACCGCCGTAGCCCGGTCGACCGCACCGATCTGGCAAAAGACCCGTTGGGGCTTGCGCAGGTTGACTTTTTCAACCTAGTTTTTACGGCTTTACCCCCCAAACGGTCATATCTTTCCATGAGCTATTTAAACCCTATCCTAGACCAACTAAGGAACCTTTTGGCAAATCATTTTCAAATCCTTTGAGCCTAACCTTGCAAATCTAAGGTTCTTTAGTTTTATCCTCTTTATGCTTTGATTTGTGCATTTTCATTTATCAAGAGGATCTCTATAGGCTTTTACTTTGCTATTTTTTTGGAGAGATTGTGAGCTTTTTGAGTGTTTGTATTAGCCTATCAAGAGGCATTAAGTGAGCTTTATTTTCTTCCATTTTCATTGTAATCGGGGTCTACGATTCAGCTCAACAACAAAGGTGAATCCAGCGCGAAGAGGAGCTTTTCCCTTTGAGGCATTTGCGAAGAGGGATCACTACTTTGGAGGCGGTTTGCGAAGATGAGTGATTTCCATGGAGGCGGTTTTGCAAAGAGGGATTGTTCCTTGGAAGCGGTTTGCAAAGAGGGTTTGTTCCCTTGGAGGCGGTTTATATTGTAAAGCTTGGGACTCGGCATTTAAAGAGGTCCATCATAGTAAAGGAAAATCCCAAGGAAAGACCAAGTACTTGGGTAGTGGAGTAGGTCTGTTTGTGACCGAACCACTATAAATCTTTGTGTGGTCTCCTTGCTCTCTTTTTTGCCTCATTTGGGTGATTGGTAATATCTAACCTTTCTTTATGTTTATAATTATTTGAACAAGGGTTAGATTTAAACTTGTGTTGATTTCAAAATTCTAATTGAACTTATAATTGCTAATTGTTAAAATTGGTTTTAACATTACACTTAATTATGGCAAAATTTTTAATAATCCAATTCACCCCCCCTCTTGTGTTGCCTATTGGGATTTCAGGGAATCTTCTCGAATCCCCAAAAACTGGGAATCCCGGTTTGGATTCGCCTGAAACCCGATTCCCACTTTTGGGAATTGCGGTTTATGATTCCCCGGAAACACGATTCTCACTTTTGGGGAACCGCAGTTTAATGTTATGTGAAACGTGATTTTCCGACGATTCCTGGAGATTCCTTGGCGATTCCCAACTCCCCAACGACTCCCCGGCTAATCTCTAGTGACTCTCCGGCGACTTCACGATTTCTGCTTCCGACCATTCTGGGAGCCTCTGATTCCTGCTCTGGCAACCTTGGTTTAAACTTGGAGTTGGAGTTATTTTAAGGAGAAATTTTAGGAGAATTTTATTTGACCAAAGTTTACAAGTTTAAGTCAATTTTTTATAGTCTGTCTTAGCCTCCTTGTTTGGGTAAAAGTCGTCTACCCAAAACATCTATAATATCACACGAATGTATTGAATATGGAATGCACAGAAATTTGTGTTTGAGATTGTTATTCACACGATTTGAAGAACATGTATTTGCAGTTTTTTCAATGAATACTAATCGCCTTTCTTTGGTTTCTATCCAACCTATTGAATACAGGTTCTGTTTTGGATGACCACACGAACTGAATGTAGTTCAGATCTTCAGTTTCTTTCTTTATATTTTCTTGTTTTATGCAAGATCATCAAGAATTGACCTGGTTTTGATCAGTTTCTTCGCCTGCTCCACTATAAGAAGCAGCCTTTCCCGCTTCATCCTTTTGCAGATGAGCCCCATCCAAAGTCAGCAAGTTGCTGAATTCTGGAATTAACTAACACCTACATCTTGCTGCCCAGCCTATCTAGTTCGGACCTTGTTGAACTAAAACCCACCTGCAACCATCCAGGGTTTTCCATCTTTCTCACAACAGTTAGTTTAGCTGACTTATCACTATCTGGTTTACCCCTAGAAAACCACAGAACAACTCCGATACCCCCTACCTTTTAGCCACATAGCACCACCTTATTCCTTAATTGAAAACCGTGCAATTTCCCTATATTTTAGGCACCCTTTGCATATTTCTTAAATTTAGCCTCATAACCTCTTTGTACCCGTTGTTCCTAATTTTTTGCCGTCCCATTGCCTTTCAAAGTTAACCCTAAGGTTTCTGGCAAAATAACTGCAAGCCCTCTTTTTATTTGACGGAGATCCCTCCGCAAAATCTCCTTCAATTCCTAGTTTTTAGGTGCTCTAATCCCTTTCCTTGTTTAACTGAAAACCATGCATTTCCCAACTTTTAGCCTCCCATTCCCTTAGGAAATTTCCCTAAGTTTTAGCTGCAAGTAGCCCTTCCTATTTGACCAAAAATTCACCAGCTTATGTTCACCTTATGTTCACCGAACCCTACAATATCCCCTATATTATAGCCACCCCTTGCAACACCCTCATTCCTAAAACTAACCAAATAACTCCAATATTTTAGCCACCCTTAAACCCCTATTGGTTTACCGTAAAACCCCATCCAAACCAGCCCCTTTGATCTAATCAACCTTTTAAATCCAACCTATAACCCCTTCCATCGTAACGGAAACCCAATATATCCATCTCCATCTACCTCTCGGCCATTGCCTCCCAATCCCACCACTTTAACTCGTTAACACCCTTCTCGCCATATATTTCATCTAGACCTTTTGATCCTAACTCCTCACCAACCTAAGATTCCTGCTCTGCGACCCTGCATCGATTGTTATCAAAGCTTCCGCTATTAGGGTCTACATAAAAATCTTTATAGAATGGTGATTGCCCTTCACTAATTGAAGGGGAGAAAACCGAAAGCTTTGTAGGGTGGTGAGTGGGGACCTAAGTTGTAATTTTCATTTCGTTTCGGTCCAGAAACTGGAATGAAATCCGGTTGGAACTCATTTCGGTCCGGATTTCGGTTAGTTTCGGCCGATTTGGTCGAAATTTCGGATTTGACCGAAATTTCGGACGAAACGGGTGAAACACCATGTTTCGTATGAAATTGCCTGAGAAAGAGGAAAAAATTCAAAAACAAATTACCGGGAGTGCCATTATAGCCGTTGGGAGTTTTTTTTACCATTATACCCTCATTTTGCCACCGTTTTATAGCCGTTGGAAGGGTATTTACGTCTTTTCGCATCCACAAGCCTTCACACCACTATATATATATATATATATATATATATATATATACACACACCCCTTTAACCATTTTTTTTCACACTCTTCTCTTTCCCCCTTCTCTTACAAACTTCATTTACACGCTTTCCCACCAACTAAGATCTACTCTAATCTTCTTCTAAGCTCTTCAAGCTTCTCTAATCTTCCTCTATCTTCACTTTTACTGTAAAATGTGATTTAGAGATGTGATTTGGAGATGTATTTCCTTTTTTCTTTTGGTGTATTTTCTTGTTTTTTATGTATTAAACTTGTAGTGTGAACTTTTTAAAGGAATAAAATTGATGTGTTTTTTACATATTTGGTTCATTTAATTGTTTCTTATAATTTTCTAACAATTTCTGATTTTTTTTCGATTTTTTTTCATATTTTTAACTAATAAAAAAAAATTTCCTCCCGGAAGCGGAATGAAAAGTTTCGACTGAAATGTGGAATGAAACGGCCGAAACACCGAAGCATTCTGTTCCGGTCGCCAAAATGAAACGGCGAACGAAACGGATTTTACAACTTAGGTGGGGACCCTTTACTAATTGAAGGGGAGTCGTATTATTATGCGAGCATTTCAACAGCTGGCCTACATTACCATAAGAGGTGTCACTATCGTTCCTTACTTAATAAAATGAGTATTTATTGCTAATTTTAAACCTTGTGTTACCAAAATAATAAGCTGTGCTTGTGAAATCTGAGTAGTAAATTAGTTGTTAGCAAGCGCGACAATTTCTATGGCTTATGCGGTTATGTTTTTTGAGCAATATAAGAATAAAGTCAATTAAATTGGAGGGTGCCAATGGTTTACTTTTCAAGAGTATCTATCTGTTCTTTCACAACGGAAAAAAATGGTTAGTCATATGTCATTGTTCCAATTTGGTCCTGACAATAAAATACCAATCATTTATTTAAGGGATGTGTGGTGTGTGTATGTGGTGTTATTAGTGGTTGGGGGAGTGTGATGGGTTTGTGGGTGGGATTGAAAGTGTTACGATTAGCAAGGTAATTATGTGCCCTTTTCTTTATTTTTGTGTTTTATAAACCATGATAGCTATGAAGTAAATTCATCTGCATCTTTCATTTCCGGATTTTAACTTTATTTTGATAGTGAGTGGAAGGTTGAATGCCTAACCTGAATATTATACACTTAACTTCCACTAAAGATTGTTGATGAATACTTAATCAACAACATGGATTTGTTTGTGTTCCAGATGAGCTTTCGATTGAGGAGGAGGCTGAAAGAAAAGTAGGATGGCTGTTGAAACTGATCTTTGCTGGAACTGCTTCATACGTTGCTTACCAGTTCTTCCCTTATATGGGTATGCAGGATGCATTTAGTCATAAACATGGTTTTAAATTTCGGCCGAAATCCAAAATTTCGGATTTCGGCTGGACTTTGGTCATTTTGACCGAAATTGTAAAAATTTCGGCCGAATTGGCCGAATTTGAAAAAGAATTCTACTGAAACTGAAACCGAAATTTAAATTCATGCTCATAAATGGACATCAACACTTGAATCTAATGTTTGTTGTTAGAAGATAGGAAAGGGAGATCAAGGTTTTAAATTTCGGTTTTGGAATGTGTTTCGGTCCTCACCGAAACCTAAATTTCAGCCAAAATTTCGGCGAAATCTGACGAAATCTTCTTAACGCCTATTTTATAGGGTATATAATTTTGACAAAATTTCCGAAATTTCAGCCGGAATTTATGTAATTTTGGCTGAAATTTCGGGATAATATTAAATAATGAACTAAAATCAGATTTTTTGGAGATATTCCTTAAATTTCGGCCCGAAATATCGGGCAAAACGAAATTTCGATCAAAATTTCGAAATTTTGGTCGAAATTTTATAACGTTTCGATTTCACCCAATTTCGGTTTCGGTCTCAACCAAAACCCGAAATTTCGGATTTCGGTCGAAATTTAAAACCTTGAGGGAGATAGATTTACCATGTTGTCTTGTTGCCTGGCAAGATTTCAGGTGAGAATTTGTTGCACCAATCTGTCTCACTTTTGCAAGTGAAGGATCCCTTGTTTAAAAGAATTGGAGCATCCAGATTGTCACGCTTTGCAATAGATGGTATTTTTACACGCATCTATTTGTTGAATGTCATCACATTTATCTATTGTATGGTTCCTCATTAGTATTTTGTCTTCGTTTTTATGGTTGTTCTTGAACTATTGTGTTTCTATGTAGCTTATAAGAATTGATAGTAGTGTGAGCTAATTATAGTAATATGCATGTTTGTTTATGATTTATTCTTTCAGAAACCATGTCTTTTAGCATGTTTGTTTGTGATCGTATTCTTTCAGAAACCATATCTTTAAGACACTTGCCGCTTCGCAGAAAGAGTCCAAAAATATTAAGTGCATGGGATTATTATTCTTTTGTCACTGTGTTGATATAGATGTGATTTTCAAGGAAAATAAAAAAGAGTTGCATGTCAGGATTTTGTTTTCTTTTTGTCCTTTTGTGTGTTTTTGCTTCTAGACTGTATAAACTAAGCATTATGTAATCAAATATTTGCCATCACTTGATTTTTTCTTGGAATTTGTGATTTTTCTGTTTTGGCTGCATCAATGCATCCTCTTATATCTCATTATTGTAAATAATATGAGAGATATGGTAATAGGATTGTGTGGACTGTAATGTTTAGTGGATTGCCACAACCCATGATTTTCAGTGTAGACATGGCATACGTGCAAGGTGGATGTTGATCTCATGGACCTACCACGACTTGGGATTGGGTCGTTGCCTAAAGGTAATGGTTCTTCAATGATCGTAGGCATCCAATTAATGGCCTGCAAATGGATGGTAAGAAGTATTTGTTGCAAAAAATGAGCAACACAACTGTTCACATTAAACGAGCATTAATTGTACTGACCAGATCCTCATCCAGCTACTTTTCCTATCACCACAATTTTTCATCCATGGCCCATCCATGAGGTGGTCCATCAGATCAATGGACCTGATCACACAGACATGCTGTGTTTATGTTGGAGATGACGACCACTTGTCACTATGGCTTGTGGAACCCACGTACAAGGTTTTACATTTCGGTTTCGGTTTCGATTTTGGTCAACACAGAAACGGAAACATTTTGGTTTCAGTGGAAATTTCGGTGAAAATCTTGTAAAATCATGGAAACATATGGAAGCATATGCAGATGATGAATTTTTTTGATCTTTTAAAGAAATGTGCAAATGATGAAAGTTTAAAATGGAACTTTGGGAAATGCTAGAATAAGCACACATGCATACTTAGAAACCGTCACATAAGCAACAAAACCATCCATAATGGCTTAACCACATCGAACACCTAGTGACATGCATTGTCGCACATGTCTAGAACGGTAAAGTTAATAAAGAAGTACAGTGTAATAAAGTCTACGAAAATACAATGACCAATCTCCCCTCTAAGGACCCCAACTTTATGTCAATACCACAGAGTTATGAGGTATTAATTGTCCCATGCTGATCTGACATACCATGCATAAGATATAG
The DNA here is from genome assembly GCF_043159265.1 of Tasmannia lanceolata. Classification (NCBI taxonomy): domain Eukaryota; kingdom Viridiplantae; phylum Streptophyta; class Magnoliopsida; order Canellales; family Winteraceae; genus Tasmannia; species Tasmannia lanceolata. The sequence continues at coordinate 6,169,924 of NW_027518688.1, read as the reverse complement.
TTACTTTATTGTGTAGTTCAATGATGTTTCCTACCAAATATTATTCTCTACATTAATGAAATGAAATGATATGCAAATAATGTCTTTCCATTTTTTTGTCATTTCGGTCAAATTTTGGAAATTTCGGTCAAATTTCGAGAATTTCGGTCAAAATTTCGTGGAAATAATAATGTGAAAGGAAATCATGTAGATTTTGTTCCGGCGGGGATGAAAATGGAAACATTTCGGTCATTTCGGGAAAATTTCGGGGAAATTTCAATCCAATGGCCGCCTATCATTTTTCATACTAAAATTTGTTGTCTGATGATTATTTTCATTTTATATGTTGAAACATTATGTGCCAAAAGCTATGGATGTTCTGTGATGGTTTACTATTCATTTTCTATGAATGTTTACCTCTGTCACTAGGATCAATATATGCGATCAAGAACGAGCTATTGATCACTATTTTGGGACTGATATTGTAATTCAAGTGTTTCTTAGTTTTTGAAATATAGTAGCCATCATTTCTCTTTTGGCTAAATCACTACAAATAGATGGGCGAACAAATAATAAGCTGTTTTCTTACGACAAGCTGCCTGTTTAAACGTGTTTGTACAATGGTACCCTATATTAAGGGAATTGTAGTTATTTATCATCCTGTATAATATTAGTATCTATATCACTGGGATACTTCATATTTGACTCATGAAATTATTCCCCTCTCGTCATACACAACCAAAGTTCTGAAAATCGGAATCAAATCGTAAATAGTAACAGGGTTCGAATCGTAGAAGGGATCAAATCGTAAATTGGATCGTAAATCGTAAGTTTTTTTTCGCATTTATATATAAAAATGAGTATCTTTTTAAATGGAAAAAATGAGAAAATATATTAAAAATTATAAAAAGGTCAAAAACAGAAATAGAATGAGTAATTATCTGGTTTTTATTTAAAACCATTAAATTAAATTAAATATAAAATAAAGAAAAGAAGGGGTTTATAGGTTATAAGTTGGTAACAAGCACGAATGACGAGAAGGAGAAGAATGAAAGAGGAGGAGAAAAAGGAGGAAGGAGGAGAATAATAGAGTTAGGGTTTTCTTTACTTGTTTTTAGGTTATAAGTTACGGCGAGGGGTTTATATACTGTTAGAAGAGGACAAGAGGATGAGGAAGGGAAAGACAAAGAGTGAGTTGGAGATGGTTCCTCCTCACTTATGTATTTATATAAAGGAGGTAAAGAGTACAATGACAAAGACGCCCTTAGGCACATACACACTTCTAACACTCCCCCTCAAGCTGGAATGTATATATCATGCATTCCAAGTTTGTTACAAATATCATATAATTTGCTTCAACTCAAGGATTTAGTGCAAACATCAGCTAGCTGATCCATTGATCGAGTGAAAGTAGTGTGTATTTCTCCCTTTTGAATTCTCTGGCGTATGAAATGACAATCCACTTCTCTATGTGCTTGGTTCGCTCATGAAAGACAGGGTTGGTGGGAATGTGAATGGCAGCCTTATTGTCACAATACAACTGAGCCGGGGATGATGTGAGAATCCAATCTCAAATAGGAGAGAGCGAAACTAGATAAGCTCGTCACTATTATGTTACATGGCTCGGTATTTGGCTTTTACACTCGATTTGGCCACTACATCTTGTTTCTTCCTTTTCCATGATACTAAGTTACCACCAACAAAGGTACAATATCTAGTAGTGGATCTTCTATTTTCTAGTGGCCCCGCCCAGTCTCTATCACAGAACCCTTCTAATTTCTCATGGCTGTCTCTTGAAAAGCAGCCCTTTCCCTGGTGCGTTTTTTCAAGTATCGGAATCCAGCTGCCCAGTGAGCGGTACGAGGGGAACTCATGAGCTGGCTAACAACCTCCACTACAAATGAAATATTGGCGAGTGACTGTGAGGTATATAAGTTTCCCAACGAGCCGTCAGTATCTGCAAGGGTCATCTAACAAGTGTAACAAGCCTCCCACTTCTGGAAGTAGCTTTGTATTTGGGTCCATGGGAGTAGCAGCTCGTTTCATATCCAAAGATCCTGTCTCATCTAGTAGATCTAATACATACTTCCTCTGTGAGAAGGATGGATTACCACATGAGTAAGCTACCTCAATCCCCAAAAAATATAGCAGGCGCCAAGGTCTTTTGTAGAAATTTCTTTTTGCAAGTAGGCTTTCAAATTTTGTATCCCAATTATATCACTCCCTGTAATAATAATGTCATCGACATAGACAACGGGAAGGACATGACCAGCAACAAACTGATGACTAAATACTGAGTGATCAACGGCGCACTGCTTCATGCTATATCTCATGATAGCATTACCGAATCTCCCAAACCATGCTCGAGGAAATTGTTTGAGGCCATACAATGATTTGCGAAGCCGGCATACTGAGGAGGGCATTTCTCCCTGAGCAACATACCCAAGAGGTTGCTCCATATACACCTCCTCAGTCAGATCGCCATGGAGAAAGGCATTCTTGACATCGAGTTTATATAAGGGCCATCCCTGTTCACAGCAAGGGATATTCATACGCACACAAGGGATTTTGGCAACGGGAGAGAAGGGCGGCCATCTTAACATCCAAGCACGCTTTCAGGCATTCCACTGTCCCATCTGGCAAGTAATTGATGGCGAACACCTAGTGACAACGCTCAGGCTGAGCACCCGGAGGAAGAGGAACCAGATCCCAAGTAGTATGATTGGCCTGAAGGGCGGACATCTCACTATCCATGCCAGCATGCCAACATGGGTGAGCAAGGGCTTCCACCATAGACTTCGGCAAACAAACCAAGGACAAGGAAGAAACAAACCTACGAAACAAAGGGGTGAGATGATCATAAGAAACAACAAAAGAAATAGGATGTGCAGTGGTACGCGACCGTGTACGTGAAGCAACAGAAGAATTGCCATGAACATCACAAGAGGGAAGAATAGGTACCTCAGAGGAAGAAAAAGACATGATCTTCAGCTGAAGAGACGATGCCTCGGGCGGTGCGGGATGGGAGTCGGGCCTCGGGCATCGTTGATAGAGTTGCAGAGGAGCTGAAGAAGGAGGCGCCATCACCTGCACAGGATCTGGAGTAGGAATAGCTGGCACCTGAAAGGGTGCGGAAGGGGATGGAACCGGGTCAGGAAGGACCGAAAGAGGTAGAGGGATTGGTGAGTCGGTAATAGCTCGGGTAGTCGCAGTGGGAGTATCGAAGAAAGCAACCGACTCAAAGAAAGAAACATCTGCTGAAACAAAGATCCTGCAAAGGCGAGGACTATAGCACCGATAACCTTTCTGGGTTGGGTACGAGAGTAGCCCAGAAAGACACTGCGCTCCGCCCGAGGGTCTAATCCATCCAAACCAGGAGTAAGCAAAATAGACACAACCAAAGACCCGTGGTGTAAGAGGAAAGGCATTCCCCGAAGGATGTAAAATGGAGAAGGGAGATTTACCAACTAACACAGAAGAGGGTAGGCTGTTAGCTAGGAAACAGTAGGTAAGGACGGCATCACTCCAATATAGTTTAGGGACCCTCATCCGAAAGAGAAGGTTGCGGGCCATATCGAGGAGATACCTCAATTTCCTCTCGGCTACACCATTTTGTTGGGAGGTGTAAGCACAAGAGGACTGATGCACGATGCCATGACTGGCTAAGAACTCCTGGAAACCATTGGATGTAAAGAAGTACCCTCGAGCATTATCAGTTCTCAAACATGTAAGACGACAATTATACTGGTTAGTGATTTCTGCGTGGAATGTCTGGAAAGCATGAAACACCTCAAAACGATCAATCCTTAAGTAAAAAGAGCCATGTCATACAAGAAAAGTCATCCACAATAATAATAAAGTATTTATATCCAAAAAGAGACATGGTCCTCGAGGGACCCCAGACATCAGAATGCACTAACTCAATAGGGATCGAGACCCGGCTAATAACACATGAGGGAAATGACACATGATGGTGCTTAAGTTCACATGACTCACATTGGCATGACTGAAGTGGAGAGAGACAATAGAGGTCTGCTGAAGATATTGAAGAGACGGATGGACAAGACAACAATGCCACTGATAGGCATCTACGGAAGTGTGCAAAATGGTAGGCGTTGGGCTGCAGTCAAGACAATAAAGACCATTCACCTCACGACCTGAACCAATATTTTGCCAGTAAAGAGATCCTGAAAGACACAATAAGAAGGGAAGTTTAGATTTTTTGTAAGCTGGCTGACAGAAAGTAAATTAAAAGGAGATTTCGGGACACATAAGACTGAAGATAAGGTAAGGCCAGAATGAGGTGAAAGGGTACCAACACTAGAAGTGAGAGAAATGGTCCCATCAGCGAGAGTAACAGAATGAGAAAGGGAAAGAAATTCCTGAAATGAGTTAAGTGAAGAAGAATTACCAGTTCTGTGGTTTGAGGCCCCGGAATCAATGATCCAGAAGCTGGACCTAGAAGGTAGAGAGGCAAGTGAGCTATCTGGCTGGGCAAAACCCGCAATGGGAGAGTGGCTGCTCAAGCGAAGGTGTTGAAACTCCTCATAGTCAGCCCTGAAGAGATGGAAAGTTTCATCAGGGGCTGCTGTGCTAGCTGTGGAGGAGGGAGATGCATCAGGGAGACCGACGGTTGTGATATGAGCAGAACTGTGATGACGGAGCTCTGGATGTATAGCATAACAAGTATCAATATGATGGCCCTCCGCTGACAATGAGTGCAGTAAAGGTGACCACGTCAACCATAACCACCCCGCCTCCAGTATCGCTGCCACCAGCACAACCAAGAAGACCAGCCACCACCGGGCCATAACGATCAACAGTACTATATGCTGCAAGCGTAGAGCTATCGATGGGAGCATCAAGAGAAGAACCATCCGAGAGACAATGATGTGCTCGAGAATACACATATGCAAGGGGGCAGGGAACCAGAGCCAATAATCTACTGGCGAAGGTGTAGAAAGTCTGGTCCCAAAGCATGGAGGAAGTGGACCACATGGAGCTGCTCGCGTTGCCTGGCAAGAACAGTCGGGTCAGTGGTGAGGGGCATAAAGATATCCAATTGCTGACAAAGTGGTACGAACTGACTGTAGAAGGCTAGAGGAGTGTTGCCGCACTGGAGACGTATCCAATCGCAATACGTAGTACAGATGCGAGTGAGGTTGTCCACCCCATAATAGAGAATAGAAGTATGATCCCAGATGGCTTTGGATGTCGGAAGGCACATCATCGTGCCAGAGATATGAGAGGCCATGCTCTGCCGGAGGAGGGTGCGAATCATGGCATCATCCTAATGCCATCAAGGATAAGAGGGATCCATGGAAGATGGAGGATCACTCTTAATGAAATGGAGCGAATCATGGCCTTTCAAATGAATGCTTTGGATCACCCCAAAAATGTGGGGCCACATGAGTTTTTGAAGCAGCTGCTCAGATAAGCTATCTGAGCAGCTGCGCAGGAACACTCCTCTCTCTCTCTCTCTATATATATATATATAGAGAGAGAGAGAGAGGAAAATGATTGTGAGCTTGAAGCTCATATAGCTTATATGAGCTTGAGGGCCCAAACACATGTGGGCCCACATTGTTAGGATGATCCAAAGCATTAATTTGAAAGGCCCTTACGTAGATAGGAGGTGTTCAAAAAATCAGCTCCATAGGATCATCCTAACCCATCCAAAAGTGGAGGGCAAAATGGACAGACATCATTTTCCACAAATCTGCCCATTTTTGCCCTCGCTTTTGGAGGGGTTAGGATGATCCAATGGAGCTGATTTTTGGTACACACCCTGTCTATGATGGGGCCTTGCAAATGAATGGTTTGGATCACCACAAAAAATGTGGGACTCATGTGTTTGGGCCCTCAAGCTCATATAAGCTATCTGAGCTTCAAGCTCACAATCATATAAGCTCGTGCTCAGATAGCTTCAAGCTCATATAAGCTATATATGCAGAGAGAGAATAGTGTTTATGAGCTCGTGCTCAGATAGCTTATCTGAGCTCGAGCGTCAAAAACTCATGTGGGCCCATGTTTTTGGGGGATCCAAAGCATTCATTTAAAAGGCCCTATCATGGATAGGGTGTGTACAAAAAATCAGGTCCATTGGATCATCCTAACCCTTCCATTTGTGCGGGGGAAAATGGACATATACTGTTTCTCCACAAATCTGCCCATTTTTTCCTCCACAAATGGAAGTGTTAGGATGATCCAATGGAGCTGATTTTTTGTGGACACCCTATCCATGATAGGGGCTTGCAAATGAATGCTTTGAATCCCCCAACAATGTGGTCCCACACTTGTTTCTGAGCTCGAGCTCAGATAAGCTTATTTGAGCTGTAGCTCAGAAATACACACACACACACACACACACACACACACACACACACACACACACAAGTAAAAAACCCCGTGCGATGCACGGGCCGACAAAGAACTGTACGGACCACATCATAGGTTGATCCAAACCGTCCATGTGATGGAACACAACATAAATATGTTGTGCCCGTAAAATCATTTCCATAGGCTGATCCTAGCCCTCCAATCTATAGAGGTCTCCATAATTGTTGTTCCTCTTAAGGTGCCCATAATTCGTCAATATTTTTTAAGTTGTCTTGAATCCGTAGTATTATGTAATATGTTCACAAAAATCCGTAGTATCATGTAACATATGCACCCAATCTGTAATTTTGCAAAGAAAAAACGCCACCATGTTGACTTTGTGGACAAAATGTATAATAAAAAATTCATAAAGAAGGGTAAAATAGGTATTGTGAAGGGGGTAGGATTGAAAATATGGGGCTTTAATGGGGGCCTTTATTAACAAAAGCAAAAAAAAGTGATCTGTAATTCTATTAGAATTTTGGAAGAAATTCAAATAATTCTCTCATTTTCTCTTCTGCTATATATATATATATATATATATATATATATATATATATATGAGGAAATGGTTTGTGCGCAGCTGCACAGATAGCTTATCTGTGCATGGCTGCCACAAACCATGGGGGGGCCACATTTTTGGAGGGATCCAAAGCATTCGTTTGGAAGGCCCTTCCATGGATAGGGTGTGTACCAAAAATCAGCCCTATAGGATCATCCTAACCCAATCAAAGTTGGAGGGGAAAATGGACACACTGTTTCTGCCCATTTTTTCCCTCCACAAATGGCAGGGTTAGGATGATCCTATAGGCCTGAGTTTTGGTACACACCCTATCCATGGAAGGGCCTTCCAAATGAATGCTTTAGATCCCTCCAAAAATGTGCCCCCCCCCCCCCCCCATGGTTTGTGGCAGCCATGCACAGATAAGCTATCTGTGCAGCTGCACACAAACCATCTCTCTCTCTCTCTCTCTCTCTATATATATATATATATATATATATATATATATATATATATATAGACACACACACACATATATATTATTCATTTCCTAGAAAAGTGGCAAAGGCTTAGCTGAGCTGAGTTGAGTGTGTGTGTGTGTACATATATGGATATATAAGATTGTTGTTTATAGGGAACTAATCAGGCAAAGGGTGAAGGATTTCTAGATCTGTTCATATGCCGAGTCCATGGGCAAGGCCTTGGAATTGAAAAGGGTGTTGTGCGCTGGCCCAACAGGCCAGAGAACTCCAATAGAAAAGGAAGTTTAAGACCTTAGACACTCACAATGGCCAAGGTTCTGGCATTCAATCTAAGAAGCAGAAGTGTAATCAATCCGGTAGTGGATCCTAGCAGCAAGGTAGTGGCCAAAAAGGCGAAAATTTGAAGGGGTGGTGCTTCAGATGCAGGAGCCATGATGAGAAAGGATGCCCATATGTGACGGGTGCTTGCTTCGTCTATGGGCTACTTTAACAGAGAAAATCCAATTGTCCCCAGAAGAAGGAAGATCAGACTCAAGGACCAACCCAGACCGCACCAGCCTTGCCAGCACCAGCAACTCAGAATCGACCTGCTAATCAGAGGCCTCGAATACTAGCAAGAATTTACAATATCAATGAGCAGAACGCTCAGACCTCTAACACGGTGGTGACATGTACCTATTGATTTCTGATGTGTATGCACATATGTTTTGTTTGGTACGGCATGTCCCATTCTTTTATATCTGATTTTGTTAGAAAGAACAAACTAAAGTATGAACCCATGGATGTGGAACTAGTAGTGGATACCCGAGTAGAAAGTGCTATAGTGGCAGAGTATCTACAAGTCTTACACAATTAAGATTGAGGGTAGGGAATTACCTGTGAATTTGGTGGTCCTAGGGATGAAGGATTTTGATGTCATCTTAGGAATGGACTGGTTGGCAACAAATCATGTCAATCCGTATTGTCAGGAGAAGTTGGTAAGGTTTTGTATTCCTGAATCCTGATCAGACAGAGTTCTTTTTTAAAGATGTATGAGAGTTGTACCTCCCCGAGTTATATCAGTCATACATGCCAGACGATTATTGAGAAATGGATGTTAGGGATTTTTGGCATCAGTAAGGGATGTAAGTCAAGGAGACCCAAGACTAGAGGACATTCCTATAGTGAGGGAGTATCTGAATGTCTTTCCAAAGGAGTTGCATGGGTTGCCACCAGATAGAGAGATAGAGTTCACTATCAACCTAGTGCTTGGCACATGGCACAGGATCAAAGGCTCCCTATTGAATGGCTCTAGCAGAACTGAAAGAGCACAGTGTGCGGTTGCAAGAGTTGCTAGATAAAGGGTTTATTAGCCCTAGTGTGTCTCCTTGGAAAGCCCCGGTTCTATTTGTGAAAAAGAAAGATGGTAGCATGCGACTCTGCATAGACTACAGGGAGTTGAACAAGGTGACTGTTGAAAATAAATACCCTTTACCAAGAATTGATGATATGTTTGATCAGCTTCAGGTCCATAAGTATTTTCAAAGATTGATCTTCGATCAGATTATCACCAATTGAAGATTAAGGCAGAGTATGTGCCGATTTTTTTTTTTTTGAACTGTTATTGCCACTACGAGTTTATGGTATTAGAATTTGGTTTGACGAACGCGCCAGCAGCTTTTATGGACTTAATGAATAGGGTATTAAACCCCAACTGGATGAGTTCGTTATTGTATTCATTGACGACATCTTAGTGTATTCTCAGGGAAGGAAAGAGCATGAATAAAACTTGAGAATAGTCCTCCAGGCCCTTAGAGAATAGAAACTTTATACAAAACTAATAAGTGCGAGTTTTGGCTCGAAGAAGTATCCTTCCTTGGGCATGTGATTTCTAAAGACGGTATATCCGTGGATCCTCAAAAAATCCAGGCAGTGGTAGAATGGAGACAGCCAGAATGGAGACGGCTGATCAACGTATTAGAAGTACGAAGTTTCTTGGGATTGGCAGGTTACTATAGAAAATTTGTTGAGGGATTTTTGAGTATTGCAGTACAGTTATTTTGCATGTTTTGCAAGATATGCTAGTCAGTTGTTATGCAAGTATACAATAATTACATAGAATGCCAGTTAGATACTCCAATTAATTTTTGATGATATTCTTGTTATTAAATTGTTAGTTTAGAACTTGTCTATTTCATTGAGCTTTGGCTCATTCATGTATTCTATGTTAGAGATGGCGTAGCAGTAGGATGTTTTGATGCACGAGATTTTGGGAGTGAGCAAAAGCACAAGATCAGTTATTTACTTTTGAACAGTTGAAGTAGGAATGAACTTTAGTTGAATCAGTTGGTTTAATTCAATGTGTTCCGTTGGACAACAGATTGATAGTTCCGCATTTATTTCACTCTGACAGTTGATTATTCATTTATGGATTGGTTATTTAGTTGCTCTTTTTATTGCATGGTTCCTTTGAATGCATTATATATTGATGGTTTATGAAGATCATGTGGCACTGTTACGTGACTAGACTATATCCCGGTTTGGGGGCGTGACAATCTTAGTGTGTAAATTTACTGAACTTCAATCAACAAGTCGAAATTTTGACCAAAGTACATTCAAAAGCTTGGGTTTTCACTTTTTTGCTTGACAAGTGCTTATGTTATGTTTTCTTGCTTGTTTCTTTAATTATGGTGCAAATGCATCATCTAACTTTTGATTTGATGGATATACAGTTTTAAATATTGAGAAAAAGGATATTTTCGAATAAAAGGCGATCATATATGCATATTAGATTCTAATTTTAATGTATATGACTTCATGCTTGATCCATCAATTGAAAATGGTAAAATTGCTGAACTTTTTGGATCATCTTTTGACGATTTTTCATTGTGATTCTAGACGATTTTTTATTTTCAGCACGGTTCTGTTGATCTGTAGATGAAAGGAGGATGAAAATTGTAGAGATTGGTGGGGCTCAACAGCTGTTGAATATGTTGGAGGATGCTAAAGATGACCGCACACGCAAAGAAGCTCTCAAGGCTCTCGTTGCTCTTTCTTTCTCAGGTAAATTGTTCTGCAAATTTCCTTGCTTGCATTTATGAATATGTTAAATATGAATTTTGGCATTTAGTTTCCTACATTGTTTCTGACATGCTTATTAGCATAGGTCTTTGAAATTTTCTGCTTGGTGGAACCCCTAGATATCTAAATATCTCTGCTATTCAGAGGTTTTAGACTGTGGCCTTGGCCATGAATATCTTACTGGAACCCACTAATGGTGATCGAGATTTATCCTTCATAAAATGTTATTCCAGCAACAACCTGCAAGTATCTTCAACATGTTTAATGATTTTCAAATTTATTGAAGTTAAATTAGGCATTTTGATTTCAAAATGCAGATAGAACCATTAAAAAATTCGGCATTTTGATTTCAAATTGCAGATAAAACCATTAAAAAAATCGATAGCAGCACCTAATGGCAAGAAGGATTCGAAATCGGGATTCGAAGGTTCCGGGGATGGTTGGGAGCGGGATTCGATTTTTCGCTGGGGATTCGCCGGGGAGTCGTCGGGGATTCGTCGGGGAGTCGTCGGAGAGTCGTCGGAGAGCGATAAAAAATTAATAAAAGATAAAATTTAAGGAAAAATACCTGAAAATCAAAATCTAAGCATTCAACTGTACACCATTAAACATAAACATGATTCTCCAAATACTGAAATTATAACAGTTTTTCATTCAGGAGCCAGAGGCCCAGGATTCCACCATTAAACAAAAAATTCAGTTTCCAAAAAGCGAAATATCAAAATTATTACAGAATTTCTCCAATATTTTCAAATAAAAAGAAATAAAGGTAGGCTTTTCTCTTTCCCTTCGAATAAACATGATCAGCTCGTCCTCTTCCTTCTACATTTTCTGTAAAGGAAAAGTTTAAATAAATGAATTAATATTTATAAGACTAATATCTTCACTGGGAAATTGCAAGTGTTAAAGATTTTGTACCTCCCCTTGTACGTTCTCCACGCCCCAGGAAACTAGTAATACGACCTTGAGTGTTGGATGGTCGTCCAATTTCAAGTTCCGAGCTACTGACCACTCTTGGAGTCCCAGATCCTGCAGCTTCGTCATTGTCATCTAAGTCACGAATAGTGAGTGAAGGACTTGAAGGTAATGACTGAGATGACGTACGAAATGTAGAAGGTCTAAGGAAATCATCATCGAGATCCCGCCATCGCATATCCTCCATTCTGATAGAGGAGTCATCCATAAGTGGGAGCTCTGGGTTGATGTCCCATTTTTTATTTCGTCCTTCTTTGTATGCAGCCGCATTAAATCTAAATAATAGATTCGAAATTAAATAAATAATTTGACATAAATAATAAAAAACAATTATTGCATGCAAAAACGAAACAAACTTAAACCTGGATAGGAGTCGAAGATTTGAGTGGATGTACACAAGGGTATCAGCACGATGTGAATTTAAGCGATTACGCTTTACATTGTCAATGAAGCTATACGTGGTCCATACTCTCTCTGCAGAAGACGTGCTGATAGGCTGTGAGAGAATTTTGATGGCCACTGACTGTAACTCTGGTACATGACTTCCATGAAAGTTCCACCATTTGGTCACACACACATTGGGATCTTTCGCATCCTCCCTGGCAAATTTACTGGAAAACCTTCCAACCCTTCCTATGAAATCATATAACTGACGTCTAATCGTACCACTCATCTCATCATCAGGGGAGAGATCCGTAATGGCTTCATATACAACATCCATGATTTCAGGGTCTTTATCTGAAAATAAAATTGAATAATCGATCAGTCGATACATAAATGAAGATAAATACAATTACATTATGAAAATTCACAATATGAGAAACAATTACATACCTGGGGTGACTCGTTTACCATCGCCTGGTGCTGGAATATTAAGATATGCAGGGTCATAATATTTTGGAGTGAGTACATGAGCCAAGGCATGCATTCGAACATTCATCTTCCCCCATCGTCCCACCACAATACCATGAATATGATTGTACATGTCAGGCACATCTTTCAAGTTATCTTTTATTTGTCCTAACATATTGTCCATGCCTTCGTACACTTCTGATATCAGACAGCCTTCCTGGTCAGTGAACATAATCATTTTATAGACGGGCTTCGTAATTAATAATGCCAATTTTATGTTCGTCCAAAATTCATCAGAGACTACACAAGTAGTTGTCATCTCGCCCCTCTCTATCATCACTTTGTCGGTGCAAGCATTCAACCAATCTTTCCAAGCATCTGTTAATACTGTCATCTGAACGCCTCCCTTACATCAAGAAGTCTCTTAAGTGTAGTATAATGAGTTGCAAATCTAGTTTTCGCAACTTTCAGCAACTCAAACTTTGAATTGCTTCTAAATGTAGCAAGAGCCTGCGAATGATTGGTAATATATTTGACGACATCCTTGCAGGAATGGTAAGTCTCTCCAATCCAACCTAGGTGTTTATGCTTGGTCAAGTCTTTGAATATCAGATTTAATGTGTGAACCACACAAGGAGACCAAAATATGTGGGGATAAACTTTATTAACCTCTGTCCCACCAAGCTTGCAATTGGCTGCATTATCTGTCAGCACTTGCACAACATTAAAAGGCCCTACTTCTTCAATGGCATCCAACAAAAACTTTGCAATGTTTTTCCCTGATTTCTCCACGGCAGAGAAGTCGTGCGCATAGAGAAACATTGAACCGAACATATTCGATGCCAGTACATTAATCAGGGCTTTGTTCTTCACGTTTGTCCATCCATCAAAGACAATAGAAAGCCCATGTTCAGGCCATTTTTCTCTCACAACACCTAGATCTTTTTTTACATTCTCTTTCTCATGGTCCAATAAAGTTGTTCTTGCTTTCCCATAAGAAGGCAACTTGTGTCCAGGCACAAAATTGGCGGCAGTTATCATCTCTTGAAAATATGGAGATCGGAGGACGTTAAAGGGAATCCCATTGGCGGCAAAAAATCGCAGCACTTTATGATCAACATCGTCTCTATCCTTTGCTCTAAAAGACTTGCCAATTGGTGATTCACCAACCTTACTTGAAGAAGTTGCACCAGAACTGGAAGACTTGCCAAGCATGTCTAACCGTGATTTCTTCAGACGCAGTCTCCCAGGTAAATTCTCTGCTCTTTGGACTTGGCTTCCGATGTGCTCTTGTAATTGTTTGTCTTTTGCAACTGCACTGCAATATGCTATTCCTTGACCTTGACCTCTTGGTGCTTTCACAAGGTGTGCGTGAACCCTTGTATAAGTTCCAGCGTAAACCTTCTTACAGTGCTTACATTTCCACTTTTTGGTTCCCCCATGTCCTTCGCTAGCTTTATTTCCTTTGACTACGTGTGACCATAAAACTGTCGCTGACCTTACGTTCGGACCCAACACTATGTCCTCATCATAATCTTCTTCCACATATTCTTCATCATAGTTGTATTCTAGGTCCCCTTCAAAAACTATGTCATCATCACCTACACCTTGGCCTTGAAATTCTTGGTTGACAGTCTCGTCCACCATCTTTCCTCAATTGCCTCTGACAAAATCAAATTGTAAAATATTTGAATAAGTATGATAGATATTTTCTATTGTGAGTGTCTTACATGCATGCATGCAAGGGTATGTAAGGGTTGGGTTTCCGTGGGAATTCCTGAGGGTATTCACTATTTTGCAGGGGTAGGGTCAGAGTTGGGTTTCCCGTGGCGCACTGTCGAATCCATTGGATTTATATCCAACAGACCGTCTTACGTGGGAATTCCCGGGGGTATTCACTATTTTGCAGGGGTAGGTTAGGGTTGGGTTTCCCGTGGCGCAGTGTCGAATCCATTGGATTTATATCCAACAGATCGTCTTACGTGAGAATTCTCGAGGGTATTCACTATTTTGCAGGCGTAGGGTCAGGGTTGGGTTTCCCGTGGCGCAGTGTCGAATCCATTGGATTTATATCCAACAGACCGTCTTACGTGGGAATTCCTGAGGGTATTCACTATTTTGCAGGGGTAGGGTCAGGGTTAGGTTTCCCGTGGCGCAGTGTCGAATCCATTTGAGAATACAAAATAGTAATCAACTAATTAACTATTACATAGATCTGATACCCGTTCAGCAAAATACATCATCAAAATACAAATAAATCACCCCCTTGCACCGCTCCTAGAAGTAGCACTTGACTCAGGAGCACCACTTGCCTCACCACTTGCCTCACCAGTCCCATACCATTCCCAAAAATAGTTGTTCACCTCTCCAGGGGTGGGGTTGTTCTGAACGACAACGATGGTTCGCTTATTCCAGTCTCTATCAATTGCATTCACCGTCCTCATCTTCAACGATTGAGGGCGAATGGAGTTCGGTACCGAACCATCCATCATCGCTATGTGATGTTGGGCTCCAAAGTACTGTCGGAGGATCCGCAGAGGCAAGTAAAAGGAAGTGCTCTGGAAACCCATTATCCGAACGCACTTCTGACCAGAAGTCTCGAGGACTGCAGAGGAAATGGGAGCCCATGGGAGAGTCCACTCAATGTCCTTACTTTAGCGACCCTCAAGTCATATAGCCCAACTGTCGCGATCATCGAATGAAACCAACACCTCCCGAGTATTAAAACTCCTCGTCCAGGCTCGTCTTGGCAAAGGTGGTGGACCCAAAATTCGTAATCTCTCCACTAGCCAAACCTAAATAAAAAAAAGTTAGAAATAATAATTATCCATAACCAAGTACATCATTCAAGCATTTTTAATAAACCATCCAATACTTACATAAATAATGACGGAACTTCCCGAGAAGTCAGATCCAGTAGATCGGCGAGCACTATCTAGGCTATCAAAAAGTTCCGCTAAGACAATAGGAGCTAGATTTGCACCTTGGCGAACTTGATCAACCAAGTCTACAAAATATAATGGAATCAAGTCTGATGACTCTGATCGGCCCAGAAAGAGAAACATTGGATAAGCACATAATGCTAATGCATTTTCACGGCAACGATGATACTCCATATCCAGTTCTCTACTTGGTGAAAAGACTTGTACTAGCTTATGCACGAAGATACTACTTGCCTGATGGTAGTGCCCTAGGGACTTCTGTGGCACGCCAATCAGACTGCTCAATGCCTTATCATAGCCTTCCTTAAAGGAAGGCTTGAACATGGGACCATCAGGAGAAATGCGGAGCATCATGCAAATATCTTCATGAGTCGGACAAAGCGCTTGCATTCCAAAATGAAACACATGCAAATTTGGATTCCAACAACTGATTGCGGCACGAATCAAACCCCAATAAACACAGACAGTGGCAATATGGCGTAAGCTGCATAGGCCCACCGTGCCAAGATTAACTCCTTCCACTTGATGCAACCCATTGATCCATGCCAGTAAACCATTGTTGGAGACTTCAGCAATTCCGCTCGCCATCACTCGTAAAGGCCCCACGTAGGCTCGTATGTACTATGTAGTCTCGTTACTCGTACTATTATAGAATGACAAATGATAAACAATATCTTATTAGCTCAAAAGACAAGCTAGGATAGCATTGAATATCAAAATATGGCTGGGCTAAAATCATTTACCCTAGGGAAATGATATTATCACTGTAATCTTTTTTATCTCATTAAGTCAGAGACAATTTGAGTTTGTACTTTGTACTCTGATGCTCTCCTAGCTTGTCTTCTCATAATGGGCTTGTGAGAGGTTGTTGGAAGTTGGAACCTTTTCAGTCGCAGCCCATTAAATACTAAAAAGTAAACAAATACTTATCATTCCCAGATTATTACTGCTTATACTTTATTTGCACAATCACAATCATAAAAATATTATTTTTGATAAAAAATCAGCACATTCATAAACAATATTTCATAAAAATATATTTGCACAACAATGAGCACATTCAATCTAATAATATTCAATGAACTCAAAGTCTCAAACTCAATTCTCAAATTCTAAAATTAATTGGGCCTAAATGCAATTTTGAATCAGTAAACACTTTGGGAATCAAAATTTACATCTCGTGTGGTGTGTGTCACAACTGTCAAGTACAATTTTTTCAAAAAGGACAGTGGGGCTAACTTCTTAGGATGATCCAAATTCCAAAGTTCCAAACCATTTGTTGGGCAACTGAATGTGTACCCATTGATCAAATCAGTTTCATAGGATGATCCTACCATTTATTTTTCAAAAAAGTTTATAGATCAGAGGGATAGGTCATCCTATCGAGAGATCGGGGTACAACCGTACATCACATTATGGCCCGACAAATGAATGGTTTGGATCATCCTATCAATTGGGGATCCACTGTACTTTTGAAAAATGCTGGATTAAATTCCAGAAAATTAGTAATTCCCAAAAAATAAAAGCTACCGATGTTGGATTGGAGCTAACATGTTTTGATAATTGCACTAACTCATCTTGGCTTTTAACGACATTAGAAAAGAGTCAAAAGACAATTTAAATGGAGAAAAATTGTGCAATAATTAAAACATGGTAGTGCTAACCCTTTCACTGCCAAACCCTTTCACACAACCCACAACCTAAACCCAAAATCCACTGCCAAACCCCACACAAATCGTTTAAGGGAAGGGGAGTTGAAATTGTGTGAGAGAATGGTGTGTGAGATGGTTTCTGAGAGAAACCATCAGAAACCATCCACAGAAACCGTGTGAGGGGGCGGGGGGTAAAGCTTTTTTAGTTTTTTCAAAAAAAATGAAAAAAAATAAATACCTGCAAAGTTCTTCACTTCTCTTCTTCTTCTTCTTCTCCTTTCCGGCGGACGGTCGGACGGGACTGAGAGGGGCGGCGGAAAGAAAGAGGAAGACTTTCGGTTTTTTAGGGTTTGAGTCGAAACCCTCGTTTTATAAGCATTTTTAGGTTAAAAATGAAAATTACAAAAAAGCCCCTACTAAAAATACCCCCCTCTTTAAAAAAAATGGTCAAAACAGTATTTTAATGTCAAAAAGTTGGGATTCGCGAATCCCATCACTTAAAGAACGGATTTTAAGTGATGGGAATCGCGGTTTTCATTTTTGTGATCCCCGAATCCAAATTAATAAAATCGCGAATTTTATTATAATAAAACGCGTATCCCAAATTTAAGAATCGCGATTCCGGTGGAAACAGAATCGCGATTCCCAAATTACGATTCACGATTCCGATGAAATCGATTCGTGATTCCCCGATTCTGGGGATTCGAATCGAATCACGGTTCGGATTCGCGATTCGGGGATTCGCGAATCCCCAACTCTAGGTACGAATCCTGCTTCTCTGGTACAGATTAGCTGTTTGATTTTAATAATAGAAAGTGATAACCATTTTCTCCTTAACCGTGTATTTATATACTGAGACCAAACAATACTCTCAATTGGGGAGAAGATTTTTTAAAGGAAGTGAAATTTATTAATAAATTGTAACTAGAATTACTTCCTTGAGGACAAGTTGTCCTGCCAATGCAAATTTCACAAATAGTACCTTCCTTGCATAAGCGTTTATAGCAATGTTACGTGGAACATAATACGTTCAGGTATTCTCTACCTGAACGGGTATGGGGTATGATGGTTAGTTGGTACACGGTATCATGGGTGTAGGCTTATTTGGATCAGTACTTGGGGTCATGGGTCGCTTTGGAGCACTACTTCAGGTTACTCTGGTTATATAAGGAAATGGTTTGTGAGCAGCTGCTCAGATAAGCTTATCAGAGCTCACAAACCATAGGGGGGCCACATTTTTGGGGGGATCCAAAGCATTCATTTGGAAGGCCCTTCCATGGATAGGGTGTGTACCAAAAATTTGCCCTATAGGATCATCCTAACCATGCCATTTTTGTGGAGGGGAAAAATGGGCAAAACAATGGACACACAGTGTCTGCCCATTTCCCCCTCCACCCTTGATTTGGTTAGGATGATCCTATAGGGCTGATTTTTGGTACAAACCCTATCCATGGAAGGGCCTTCCAAATGAATGCTTTGGATCCCCCAAAAAATGTGCCCCCCCAATGGTTTGTGAGCTCTGCTCAGATAAGCCTATCTGAGCAGCTGCTCACAAACCATTTCCTCTCTCTCTCTCTCTCTCTCTCTATATATATATATATATATATATATATATATATATATATATATATATAGGGAAAACTGTTCCTGCTCTTGAGTGCAAGAAACAGGTTGGGCCCACATTTTTGGGGTGATCCAAAGCATTCATTTGAAAGGCCCTATCATAGATAGAGTGTGTACCAAAAATCAGCTCCGTTGGATCATCTTAGGGTGTCCATTTGTGGAGGGAAAAAAGGACAGATACTGTTTGTCTACAAATCTGCCCGTTTTCCCTCCGCAAATGGAAGGGTTAGGATGATCCAATGGAGATTTTTTTTTGTGGACACTATCTATGATAGGGGCCTTTTCAAATGAATGCTTTGGATTACCCCAAAAAATGTGGACCTACCCAGTTTTTTGCACTTGAGCGCAGATAGAATCAATTTATCTGCGTAGGAACAGTTTTCCCATATATATGGGGAGATGATTTTTTCACCCCCCTATAGGATTATGCGCCCCCTTTTTAAAGTGAATTGTGTCCGATTTTAACGCTTTTTGATGTCAAATCATGTTAAAAGGGAGCCGCATAATCCGGGGGGGGGGGGGTGAAAAAATCATCTCCATATATATAGGGAAATGTTATCAACACTATTTTATTTTGATGATCGCACTCCTCACTTTATTAAAAGTACGGTATGGCCTGCACCATAGGATAATCCAAACCGTCCATTAGGTGGGCCACAACCTAAATAGGTTGTGCCCCAAAAATTGTCTCCATTGGTTGATCCTAACCCTCCGATCTATAGAGGGTTAGGATCAACCCCTCTAACATTTAGATCGGACGGTTAGGATCAACCTATGGAAATGATTTTTGGGGCACAACCTATTCTGTGGCCCATCTAATGGACAGTTTGGATCATCCTATGGTGTGGGCCATGTTCGAGTTAGTGTCCTAAAAGCCAGTACATTTCATATATCTTGTCACATTAATATTAATAAAGGTTTAATTTCATGACATCTAATGGGTAATATATGATTGAATATGTGTGATGTGCTTGTTATTTGGCACATATTCGTCCTTAGGTAGCAAAGTAGGAATACCATGCTCAAGGATTCGCAGATCCTAAGGAGCAGGGAGATATGGTATTCCGGTTATTTGCAGACCTTAAAGGTTCCTGGTTGGGGTCGAGATTAAACATCGCCTCCTGTACACAACCAGCACCAGTCTTGTTTGTATTCACATGTCGTGGAGTGGCTTATCTCAGTCACTTGGGTAGTAGACCCTAAGCAAGAAGAGTGGGTGCGACAATAGGGATTGAGCACTGAACAGGATCACACTAGAATAGCTTGTGGACAGGAGTTAGTAAGGCTATTCTACCAGACATGACCCTTTACATATCCTTAGACCCGAGGGGTCATCTTGGTCTGTGGGCCTGCCCTTGATTCTTGGTCTATCTAACCGTGGTTCTTCTAGAGATCACCAGAGGGTAGTACTAGAGTCTTGGACAAACCCACGAGGCTAATAGTGATACCCGACATGGAATTCTCCGCCCCAATTAAGGGAATATCATCTACAGCTTCGGTCAGAGCAGTAGGCCTATAAAATAGCTTGGCTAAGCTGATTTAATAAATGGTTTATCAAAGGTTTTACTAAAACACTTGATTGTTTTTTAAATGAGTTTCTAAATGCATTTGTGGGCCCTAACTGCTTGACTGGAAGGTATACCGTGAGTGGGCTCAGGGGGTAGTAGTTGTCCACCTCCCGTAGAACTCAACTCAGTAGATGTAGAATGGAGAAAGGACTTGCGCATATTAGATGTGATTAGGGGTACGATGATTTGACGGCCATCTTCAGGGTTACGTCTCGATGGAGGCCACTGATCCAATGCGATTATAGTCATTGACTACTGAGCAAAATCGCAGTGGAGCCCATTTTTGGGTTTTGCAGGATTGACCGTCGTATCCCTGCAACGATCCCACTCACAACTCGAATGACCCATTTATATCATTTGGATAAGGGTCCCGCATTTATTAGATTGCATGGACGGACTAGATTCGTCACATTTGATGCGAGAGAAAATATTTACGTAGTTCCTTTGGTGTATACATGCCATAGGACACATTTGGAATACCCAAAGTGTTAATTGTTAACTTAGGGGTATTTTGAGAATTATAGAATATAATGGATGGAGCTTTTATCCTATTGGATGGGAGGAAATAAGTTTATTTAATTAGAAAATTAAATAACAAATGTGTATTTAGCTTATAGACATGTTTTACTAAAACAGTCATAACTTTTTGACCGTTTGGCCAAATTGAGTGTGTAAATACTCATTAGAAAGATATTTCAAAGGGCTACAACTTTGTAGTTTATGATTTTTCCAAATTCGCCATCTACTAGTCCAAGAACGGTCTTGAAAATCGGTCAGCAGCTTTGTAGCGGGAAAGTGCAAAAAGATAGAATGTAGGAGAGATTTTGGAGATTTTTTAGGAATTTGATTTGAGCCAATTTGGAACGTTTTTCCAAGGTTGGGTACATGCCCAATGATGGTAGGAAACCTCTATAGCTTCCCCCTCTGTATTGGTTTCTAATAATCAAAGTCTACTTTATTAGTTTTCCCAATTTGAGTCAAATTGTGGGAGAAACTTTAGGAATTCATCAAAGTAGGAAACCAACTCTATATAAATCATCATAGAACGTTTTTGGAAGCTAACAAAGGATGGGAAATTCGTTCTCCCTCTCTGGAGAAACATCCAAGACTCTCTTTCTTCTCCTCTCAACTTTTCTCTCTTTATCTTCTAGTTTTTCAATTCTAGTTCAAGTTATCATGAGAAAACCTAAAGCTCCATCAAGAAAATTCAGATTCTCATCGAAAGGTACTGATATAGATCAGTATATATGTTTGAAGAAAAGCTCTTCAACTTCCCTTCACGCAATTTAAAGGAATCCATCGGTTCAACTTGCGGGTCTGCGGCGATCGGATCGTTCGTGGCCATTCGAGGAGTAGATCAATCAGAGGCTGATATTACGGTCAGTCACAAAGGTATTTTTATGTATTTTATTTTTATTTGAATCACCATCAGATCATCTAGACCCTAGGATCCTGGGTTAATGGTCGAAATCGACGAGAAAATATTTGTTCTACGCGATTTCTAGTTCCGCTGCGCGTAGCGATTTTGCCCGGGGGTGAAAAACCTTCCTACAGGCCATACCATACTTTTAATAAAGTGAGGAGTGCCATCATCAAAATATAGTGCCGATAACATTTCCCTATATATATAATATATAATATCAGTTTGTTTAACTTCTTAGAAGTGGTGGATCTTGTGGATAGTTAATTTTAATCAGAAAGTGAGGAGATCCACCTGGAGATTAGTTAAAATTTATAATATAAATTATATGCTTATACAAAATATGATTTAAGGGGATGAAAACTTTTGAAAAATGTCAAATGAAGTGAACTTCGTGAGGAAAGAGTACAAAATCATAATCAACTGACAAGTTTAGTGAGCTTGAACAATAAGTGAAATGCTAAAATTTCAAGAGCCCAAGACAATAGAGGAAGCATGACATCCACATGAAAATTATAAGTGTTCAGTAGTGTGTTAGAGTAGTTTAGTAATTACATGTATTCTAGAGGGTATTATAGTCATTGTATTATTTCGCCCTATTTAGGGCCTATATATACATCATATCTCTTATATATACATCATATACATGAGAGATCTCCTTAGTGGAGACTCTCCATCCTCTCCAACCCTAGCCTCCATTTCTAACATGGTATCAAAGCAAAGCTTGTTGGGAAAGGAATAAGGAAAGAAGAAGAGCCATCTCTCTCTGATCCACACCATCTCCCTCTCTCTCTCTCTCTCGCAAACTCTCTCTCTCTCTCTCTCTCTCTCGTATTTGCATTTTTGCGCAAAGATGCAAATCCCTAAAATCTCTCCCCTTAGATTTTCTTTCCTCACTCCCTAAAATCTCACTCTCTCCCAATAGTGCCTAGAGCTAATATTTTTTTTTAATGTTTTTGCCGTAACCTATGAAGCACGGGTACGGGTACGGGTACGGGGTGCGGGTACGACACGGGTACGTGGGTACGTGATTTGCCAAAAAAACTGGGTGCGGGTACGTTCGGGTACGCCGAATATAATAATATATTTTAATATTTTATTATATATTTATAAAAATTAAAAAAAATAATTGTAGAGCAATCAAATAACAATAACATCACCGAAATGGAAAATTCTAATATTACTCTTCATTTCATAAGTGATTAAGTTCCATATTTCAGAACATGAGGCATCAATACATCATTCATTAGAAAAAAAAGTCTGTCACCAGTGTGTTGACCAGTGCCTGACAAGATGAATAATTTTTAGAGACCAAATTATGAGATTTTTTTTACCGGACTTTTGGGATTTAATAATGTTTGGACACGATAGATTTTATGAATTTTTAAAATTTGAAAAATACCCCACCGTTTGGAAGTTAAGAAAGTTAAAATTTTGACCCGACCCTTTTTCTTTGAATTTTGTACTAGAATTGGAGAGTTGACTTTTTTCCTTTTAGATTTGGGTGTTGAAACTATTTTTAATAAATCTAAAAGGGGGGTATTCCGTTATTTACATGTAAATCTTAAGTAAATGGACAATAAAATAGTAGAGAGTAGTACAGGAGAGGAAAGAGAAGCAGCAGGAAGAAGCAGGACGTGTCGGGTACGCGTGGTGCGCTCTCTCCACTCTCTTTGCCGTAAATATCTAGTCTACAAAAATCTCTCACAAATCTCTCCCTAAATTCTCCCGCTCCTCTCTCTCTCTGAAATCTCTCTTGCTCGACCATCTTTCTCTCTCTTTACGGCAAAACCCAAAACCCTTTCCTATGCCGTAAATCCCAAAAACACACAAAAAAAAGAAGAAAGAAAAAGAACAATCTCAGATTCTCTCCTCTTGTTGTCGTAAACTCCAAATCTCTCTAATTCGCACTCCCATCTCCTTTATTTCCTCACTTTCTTCCTCTTTTGAATCCCAAAACTCCACCCTAACCCTTTCTTTTCTTTTTTCTATATTTTTGGCTTCTATGGCCTTTGTCTTGATCTCCACGATGTACCCTAAGTATTTGATGAAATGTCTATAAGAGGGCTTTTGTGCCTTAAAGGTCTTCTTTTCTTTGCAAGTTGAAGGCCTTCTACCTGTGCAAGCCTTAATGTTTCCTGGGTAGGGAAGATAATGGACATCTCTTTCTGTATACAATCAACACCAGTCTTGCCTACATGCGCGTGTTGTGAGGTAACTTATCTCGGTCATCTGGATAGTGGACCCTGAGCAAGAAGAGTGGGTGCGATGATTGGATCGCACAACTGAACCAGATCAAATAAAGAACAACTTGTGGACAAGAGAGTGTAAGGTTGTTCTACCAGACATGACCCTTCACATGTTCTTAGACCTGAGAGATCTTATTGGTCTGTGGGCCCGTTCTAGGGTCTTAGTCTATCTCATAGTGATCTAGTATAGGGTCACATTCAGATAGTACTATATCCTAGAGCAAACCCTTGAGACCAATATTGATACTCAATATGGGATTCTTCGCCCTAAAATTTAGGGATTGACATCTACAATTTTGTTCAAACGGTAGGCCTATTAAATAGCCAGGATAGGCGGATTTGATAAAAGGTTTATCGGAATGTATTATGAAACATTGAAAAGCTTTCAAAATTTTTTACAAATGCATTTGGAGGCCTAACACCGCTTGACCAAAATGGTATACCAAGAGTGGGCCAAAGGGGTAAGAGGTGTCCACCTAACTAGGACTCGAGTCAGTAGATGTAGTAGAGGAGAAAGGACTTGCACATACAAGATGTGATTAGGGGTAAGATGATCTGACGGTCATCTTTAGGGTTACGTCTCGATGGAGGCCACTGACCCAATGCGTATAGTTTAACTACAGAGCGAGATCACAGTGGGACCCACTAAAGGGTTCTACAATATCGACCGTCGGATCCCTACGATGATCCCACTCATAACTCGAATGACCCAATAACATCTAAACTGATCAGGGTTCCACATTTTAAGTATTTGCACAGACAGACAAGATCCGTTAGATCAATATGAATATTTATTAATTAAATAAATATATATATATATATATATATATATATAGAGAGAGAGAGAGAGAGAGAGAGAGAGAGAGAGAGAGAACGGTTTCTACACACAAGTGTAGATAAGTTATCTACACACTAGCTTAAAATACAGTGGAGGGCATATTGTTTGGGTGATCCAAACCATTCATTTGATTGGCCCTCACATAGATGGGTGTCCACAAAAAATCAGCTCCATAGGATCATCCCAACCCTACGATTTGTGGAGGTAAAATGGACGTGTATAAACCTTCAAAAATCTGTCCATTTTTTGCCTCCACGGTTCGAAGGGTTAGGATGATCCTATGAAGCTGATTTTTTGGGCACACCCTATCTATGTGAGGGCCCATCAAATGAATGCTTTGGATCACCCAAACAATGCGGGCCCCCACTGTATTTAAGCTAGTGTGTAGATAACTTATCTACACTTGTGTGTAGAAACCATTTTTCCACACACATATATATATATATATATATATATATATATATATATATATATATATATATATAGAGAGAGAGAGAGAGAGAGAGAGAGAGAGAGAGAGAGAGAGAGAGAGAGGCTCTAGTCTGCCGACTAGAGATCATTCTCTAGTCCGCCTACCAAAAACACATGGGTCCCATCTTATTTTGGTGATGCAAATTATTCATTTGATGGGCCCCAACATAGAGAGGGTGTCCACAAAAAATCAGCTCCATAGGATCATCCCAACCCTACGATTTGTGGAGCTTATAAGGGGCGGCTACAAACCGCCACAAATCTATCCATTTTTTAGCTCTACAAATCGAAGGGTTAAGATGATCCTATGAAGCTGATTTTTTGTGGACACCCTATCTATGATGGGGCCTATCAAATGAATGCTTTAGATCACCAAAAAAAATGTGGAACCCATGTGTTTTTGGTCGGCGGACTAGAGAATGATCTCTAGTCGGCAGACTAGAGACACTTTTCTTATATTTATATATATATATGTGTGTGTGTGTGTGTGTGTGTGTGTGTGTGTGTGTATGTGTGTGTGTGTGTGTGTGTGTGTGTGTGTGTGTTTGTTAGTTAAAGAGTTAACTAGCAAGAGACTATGAGAGAATTTTTCGAGAACAAAATTGGAGCCAAGTAACTCCCATAGGATGGGTGTCACTAATTGATTAAATGGATAATTAATTATTTATTTAAGTAAACATTATTAAATATCATTATTATGATTAATAATAGAAATAATAGTATGAAATCCAAATGAGGACAGTTGTACCCAAACTGATTTTGCATAGAGGGCAAAATGAGAACCGAATTCAAAATTGGAGTTGTCCCACGCATTGGGAAACGTGTGGTGGGATCCACCCAAGGTTACCCGGAACGCGGTTCGTTCTGGTACGTGGTACGGGAATGGGTATGGGGTACGATGGTAGCCCGGTACGCGGTACGATGAGCGTAGGCAAAGTTGGTTCACTTTATGGGGTCACGGGTCGGCTTGGAGCGCTAATCCTGGTCGTTCTGGTGCTCTCTCACTCTAGTTTAATGTTATGCCAAGAGATGCTAAAGTGTTGTTAGGCCTTATCTTAAATATGACGGTCAAGCATATCAACTGGTGGTTGCTAATAGTTTTTGGGAAAGGCAATCATAATTAACAGCTAATTTAAAAAGAGATTAAAACTTGTAGTGCCAATATCAGTTTTTGGGAAAGGCAATACCATTTGACAACTCTTTAAAAAAGAGGTTAAAACTTGTAGTGTTAATATCAGTAGGTTTGTTGTCAGATTTTTTGTTTAGGGTTTTTAAGTGGTTGCATGCCTTCCACGTTTTCCTTTTGCCTCATCTCTTATGTCATTTACAAATCCCCCCCCCTCTCTTTGTAAAAGCAAGGAAGCAGGGAAGGAGGTTTTATAATACTATGCATGGGTTGTATTTCGATTGGCGATCTTCAGTGGAAGTTTCTGTTGGAACAAGTTTCAGTTAAGTCTCTTTACTTCTCAATTTCTTCTTTTTTTCGGCCTCCAATGTGGTATGATTAGATTAAAGCTGGGAAAGAGAGTTGTTTTTTTGTTCTCTTTCCCCCGTTCTTCCCCCTCTCTCTATGCACCTCTCCCATTCTTGTGGGTCACTTGAGTCGCCATTTTTTACGATCTGGGTCGAAAATGACCCATGTTTGGAATTGGCGACCCCGGATCGTGGGTCGGAGGGTGGGAGGGCAATCCCAGTAACTTTGGGTCCACCACACGCCCAACTTAGTTGGGACACAAGGGAAAATGTTTTCCACTTTGGTTTGGAGTTACATTTATACTAGAACTTCTTTTGGAGATGGAATTGTTCCAAGCTATCTTCGAGAAGTCATAGAATATGATTCCAACTTGAACTCTATTGGTAAGCTCTCAAAGAGCTGGAGTGTGACTCAAATACACGCCCCCCAAGGAGTGAAGGGCGTTGAACTCAGCCATGGGTCGGTTTTGGGAGGAGTCCCAATTTGTTTTGGACTTTGATACAAGATGTCTTCTAATTTGGATAGAATTTGGGTGAGAAAAAGAAGGAATGAACTAACCAAACTCTCTTGGACTATAATATGAGGGTGGACGAATTCCATCAGCAGATGAAATCTAGAATTCGTCCACTCCCCTCCCCCTTGGAAAATCGTTTTCACATTCTCCCTTCATCTCTCCCTCAATAGTTGAAAATCACACCAAAGATCAAAAGAAAAAGGCTTCCAGTATAATTCTCTATTCTTTGTCACTTGGATACTGATTAAGTCAGATCCTAAAGAAGTGAATACGAGTTATTCACATCCACAATCAACGGTGCAAACAATAGAATCCATCGGTTCAACTTGCGGGTTCGTGGTGTTTAGAACGATCGCAACCGTTCGAGGAGTAGATCAAGCATCGTGACCTATCAATTTATTCTTCAAAAAGGTATTTACTGATCTTAGATTAATTATAATAACTAATCTAGACT
The DNA here is from genome assembly GCF_043159265.1 of Tasmannia lanceolata. Lineage (NCBI taxonomy): Eukaryota > Viridiplantae > Streptophyta > Magnoliopsida > Canellales > Winteraceae > Tasmannia > Tasmannia lanceolata. Next base: position 6,142,491 of record NW_027518688.1, on the reverse strand, counting down.
CTAGGATCTTGGGCAAAAGCAAGATCAAAAGGAAAACATAAAATACTATGCAAATCTAATTTCCGCTAGCATAGCGATCTTGTCGGAAGGGGATATCCTTTTTTCAACCTATAGATACCCCATTAACTGCATTGCACTTCTTTTCTGGAGGTACAAACCATGAGTCAAATACTGCCTGCTAAGACTAGGCGGTTTGGTGGTTAAACTTCTCTCGGTGCTCGGTATTTGAAATTGAAACTTACGGCGGGATTGTTTTCCCTTCCTCCTGATCAGCCATCAGAAACTTGCCCTTTCGTTGCTTTCCCATGGTTTTAAATTTCGGTTTCGGTATAAATTTCAGTCTTGGCCGAAACTGAAATTTCGGCCGAAGTTCGTAGAAAGGCCCGAAATGCCGGTTTTTTGGGCCGAAATTTTGGTAATTTCGGCTGAAATTCAGTAAAAAAATTTAAAAATAGTATTGGGGTACCACAAAATATCTGAAATAGTGAGATGGACCCCTTCAATTTCAAACTTGTGAAAGGGTACCATTTTACTTTTCCTAACAAGATTTTTTACCGAAATACCCTTCAATTTCAAACTTGTGAAAGGGTACCATTTTACTTTTCCTAACAAGATTTTTTACCGAAATACCCTTCACCCTCAAAATATACACGTTAAGCTATAAAAATAGGGAGAAAAAAGTGTTGCCTTCTTTTTCTACCTACCATTTACCTTCGCCAATCTCATTAACGCCTGCAACAAAAAGGAGAAAAAGTTGAATTTTATTTTTGTCCTCTTAGGGTTTGTGGATTTAACCCCTAATATCTCATTTAATGTGTTTGATTACTCTCTTATTATGATGGTGTATAAGGGTGTCTTAAGGGTGTATTAAGGGTTTATAAGGGTTTATAAGGGTTCATAAGTGTTATTAATGTTTGATGGCCCTACCATTGAGTTGAACCCTTGCTATTTATTTCATAACTGTCGTGATTAGGGTTTATAAGGGTTCATTATTAATGTTTGATGGCCCTACCATTGAGTTGAACCCTTACTAGGTTTTTTGAAACGGTAACGGATCAATTGTTGAGTTATTACAGTGGATCCCAAAGTTTCGCATAACTCGGCCTGATATGGTCAAGTAATAATAGAGGTCCCCTCCATCCCTTGTAACTTCTGAACTTTCATATGTAATACCCCCATTTCATATCTTGGTCACCTCATTTTCATATGTGGTACCCCCTTTTTCCTTGTGCTGGTAACCCCTTCCAGGCCCAACAGACATCAACCCAAAATTTTCCAGGTGTGATACCCCTATTTCATCTTTTGGTCACCCCATTTTCATATATGGTACCCCCATTTTCCTTGTGCTGGTAAACCCCTTCCAGGCCCAACAGACATCAAGCAAAATTTTTCCAGGTGTGATACCCCCATTTCATCTTTTGGTCACCCCATTTTCATATGTAGTACCCCCCCTTTTCCTTGTGCTGGTAACCCCTACTAGGCCTAACAAACACCAACCTAAAATTTTTCAGGTGTGATACTTCCATTTCATCTTTTGGTCACCCTATTTTCATATGTGGTACCCCCATTTTCCTTGTGCTGGTAACCCCTTCCAGGCCCAACAGACATTAACCCAAAATTTTTCAGGTGCGATACCCCCATTTCATCTTTTGGTCACCCCATTTTCATATGTGGTACCCCCCCCATTTCCCTTGTGCTGGTAACCCCTTCTAGGCCTAACAAACATCAAGCAAAATTTTTCCAGGTGTGATACCCCCATTTCATCTTTTGGTCACCCCATTTTCATAAGTGGTACCCCCTTTTTCCTTTTGCTAGTAACCCCTACCAGGCCCAACATACATCAACCCAAAAATTTCCAGGTGTGATACCCCCCATTTCATCTTTTGGTCACCCCATTTTCATATGTGGTACCCCCATTTTCCTTGTGCTGGTAACCCCTTCCAGGCCCAACAGACATCAACCCAAAATTTTCCAGGTGTGATACCCCCATTTCATCTTTTGGTCACCCCATTTTCATATGTGGTACCCCCATTTTCCTTGTGCTGGTAACCCCTTCCAGGCCCAGCAGACACCAACCCAAAATTTTCCAAGTGTGATACCCCCATTTCATCTTTTGGTCACCCCATTTTCATATGTGGTACCCCCATTTTCATATGTGATACCCCCATTTTCCTTGAGCTTGGGGTATCACACCTGGAAAGGGTTACCAGCACAAGGAAAATGGGGGTACCACATATGAAAATGGGGTGACCCAAAGATGAAATGGGGGTATCACATCTGGAAATTTTTTGCCTGATGTCTGTTGGGCCTGGAAGGGGTTACTAGCACAAGGAAAATGGGGGTACCACATATGAAAATGAGGTGACCAAAAGATGAAATGGGGGTATCACACCTGAAAAATTTTGGGTTGATGTCTTTTGGGCCTGGAAGGGGTTACCAGCACAAGGAAAATGGGGGTACCACATATGAAAATGGGGTGACCAAAAGATGAAGTGGGGGGGTATTACACCTGAAAAATTTTGGGTTGATGTCTGTTGGGTCTGGAAGGGGTTACTAGCACAAGGAAAATGGAGGTACCACATATGAAAATGGGGTGACCAAAAGATGAAATGGGGGTATCACACCTGGAAAATTTTGGGTTGATGTCTGTTGGGCCTGGAAGGGGTTACCAGCACAAGGAATATGGGGGTACCACAGGGTGACCAAGAGATGAAACGAGGGTATCACACCTGGAAAATTTTCGTATTTTATATCCAAAACTCAAATCCAAATCCAAATGAGGTATCCAAACGTGGCCTAAAGGTACATGAAGATCTTATTGTTGTTTTCATACTCTTGGAATTCACTTTCTGACATCCAATCCAATATCCTTTTCCACATGAATTATGTTTTTCATGTATTTGACTTCCGAGATTTGTTTCTCTACCCCCATTATGGATTGCAATGGCTCAGAAATCTTTATGAGCAGTCCTAACCAGTGGATCTATTGCTTGCAACTGAAGAGTTAAAACAAATAAATATTCTTTTTTCCTAACCATTGGATCCATTGAGATTTCACATGGTGCAAGTCCCTACAATTCAATATTTTGCCAAAAGGAATGCATGGCCTAGACCGTAGATAATCAAAGCAGTCCATTTGATGGGCGACAATGTAAATCGGTTGTGCCCTAAAAATCACTTCCATAGGATGATCCCAAGCCTCCAATCTATATAGGTTTCCATAATATACTGTTCCTCTATAGATTGGAGGGATCAGATCATCCTATGGAAATGATATCTCGTGAGTGTGCACGTGCGTGGGGGGGGGGGGGGGGGGTGTTCTTGGTTTTGATTTGTTATTATAACAACCATTGTTTGTGTGACATCCCCGATGTCATTACAAGTACATTAACCAACTTTACAAATTTAAAGTAATCAAATACACTTTAAGATAACATAAAATGAGCAAACTTAAAAACATTTCACATTTTATATAAGAACTTGTCTAGGACAATATAAGAACTATACGAGTCAAGCTTTTACATCCCACATAAGTATCGTTCTTTTACTTTATACAATAGTCCTTCAACATAAGGACTTTACAAACCAAAAGAAAACTACAAATACTAAGAAAATACAAACAACCTGACTCGTCCCTGCAATCCCCAAAAATGGCTCTCACGTGCAATGCTCCTCAGTATCACTGATCTGTAAAATAGTCATAAGACATGGGATGAGCAACACAGCTCAATAGATAATCAACTTACTCAAAGAGTGAAGCATACCTTTGAGGTTGAGTGAAAAATCAGTATTGCACGGTCAAAAGCATGAATGCAATGAATCAATAGCAATTTAAAGGTTCAATAATAAGATACTAAGAAGTAAGATCGTAAGACAATACACTTCGAGTACCACTGAAGAGTTTAAACACTTTCATATTTAACCTGACAATACTTCAATATTTTATCCTCCTACGTACCTGCCAGCCAACACTCCAAGCAATTGAGCAAAGCCCTTTTTCATACATAACCCTGCAACACTTCATAATAAGCACTTCAATATTTCTATCCTCCACACACCCGCCAGCCAACACTCCAGTAAACACTTCAATAATATTATCATCCTACACACCCACCAGCCAACACTCCAAGCAATCAAAATTCCACAACCAGGATCCCCACTATCAAGTTCAAAGAACCCCGGGATCAAGGAATGGAAAAACTCATCTACGACCCCCACTATCAAGTTCAAATGAACCCCAGGATCAAGAAGAGGCCAACACTTCGATAAATACTTCAATATATAACTATTACACTACACATGTCAATATTTATACAATAAAATTCAAACACTTCAACCCCAGTTACTTTAATTTAATACATGCAAATTTCAAGAGAGAATAACAAAACAGAAATATAGCAAATGACATTCAAAATCTATGAAACCAGGTCCATCTTAAGAATAATTGAGTGCACATTAAAATATATGAAGACATCATTCTCAGATAATAACTACATTAGTAGTAATGAGGGTAAAACTATACAAAAGTCAAATTCAAGTTCAGCACAGGGAGTTTCTGACCATTAGCTACATCTAAAATGTTTCAGAAATATATAGAAGTCAAAATGACCTCAAATATTAACCACTAGTATATTACATATTGATAATACATACATAAAAATTTGGGATTCAAATTCACTGTACAAAGATACCAGAAATTCAATGAATACGGACTAAATTTTAGCACTGTACAGTAAAACAGATTCTGTCTTTAAACTTGAGTTGAGTCAAAACTATAGCAAATAGTGTCCAAAAGTTATAAAATTGGTGCCATTTCAAAGATATTTTCGTGTACTAAAAATGTTGTGAAGACATTATTTTCATTTAACAATCATAGAATTTACTATAATAGAAATACTACACAAATATCAGATTTCAATGAATTCTGAGGATCGATCATAACAAAATTTCTACAGAAAAATCCTATTATATAACTACTCTGAAATTTTTACCACATGTCTAAATCTCATGTATTAAATTCTGTTAAAATTTTTAGATTACAATTCATACAAAAACTATTTTTCCAATATTTAAGAAAAACGGGTAAAAACAGGAATCTTTGTAATGTAGATTTAGAGTAAGGGAAACCATAGGACTTTAAGATTAAAATCATACCAAATTTTAATTTCTATTAAAAAATATACTCAAGAGGAAGTTAAGAACCTACCTTAATCCCACAGATTCCCTCTCCCTTTTCTTATTATTTCTTTATTTTCTTCTCTTTTTCTCTTGTTTTTTTTTTTCTTTCTTTACTTGTTTTTAGCCTAGCTACAGACTTGAACGAAATTTCTCTTTGTTTCTACTCTCTTCTCATAGCTTCTAAACTCTTCCTTAGTCCATGTCGTGATGGCATGTGCCAAAGAACCCTTTTAAGTGGAATTTCCCCACTTCCAAATGAAAAAATGGTCACAATCTGCCTGTTGCTCTAGACTTTCACTACTCCAGAGCAAGGATCCCCAAAAATGATCGCTTTCTATTCTATCCACCACTAGCAGGCCTGCAAAAAAAGAGCAGCCAATCAGACACTCCATGACTTAGAAATGAAAGCTTAAAATTCTCAGATTAAGTTTGAATACATAGTGCAGTTTTATATGGGCTAGGAATAACAATGTGTAACAAACTAGGATCAAATTGATCTAAATACTTGAATAATCAGGATTCCCTATCCATCCTAGGCAACCATATAGTGATTCTATGTATCCAACTCCTCCATTAACAGGCTGATAATTAACAAGGTGATAAATTGATAATGTGAAAAGAAACAAGAAATATGCTAGTACATCTGTACATGGGTTGATCAGTTGATGGGATAAAGGCACTCTGGTAGGTTACAAATTTCCAATCATTATGAACCATGCAAGTACGAAAATGTTGGATAAAAAGAAATGATTAAGAGGAAACTCCACATACCTATTCAAGATCACATCTCCCAAACTCCCCCCTTAAAAATCTTTCGCAAAGTTCAAGCCTAAATTTGGGAATGTCTGCTGGGCCGAAATTCAATGGAGATCCACTGTAGAAATGCTCAATACCCATTATGACAAATGCGCCGCAATCAAAGCTGTCAAATAAAATGCAGTGATTCGAATGACTTGACACTATTAATGAACTAACATATAAAACTAGTTTCAAACATCATAGGTTGTACCGACCAATTGTTCTGCTATGGGTAGTCATCCATCTGTTCATATGGGTAATCATCAATGTTGGCACCCCGTCCTTTGAAATACTCTTTGATGCATGCTACCTGGCAATTAAAAATGGGGCTATCCAAAGTCATTGAAGTTGATGATTCTAATGTCGTTGAAGTTGATAATCTACTTTCAGTGGGTAATACCCTTTCCTTGAACTCGTCTCTCTTAGATGAGTTGCATTCTACGAATGATTTCTTCACCATGTCCACCGCTAGGAGAACCTAATGGAAGTCTTGACATAACGAGAGTAAGAGCATATGAATCTCCTCCAACGGGATATCGTCAAGAGTAGACCGCAATTTCCCTAGGGCGATACCATGCTTCTCCTTCTTCCTTTTCTCATCCATAGCCTCACGACTGGAAGTAAGAGTTCCGTGTATAAGAAAAAAGAAATAAATTGGCATTTGGAAGCAGTGGTTGATGAATTAGTTGTAAAGTTAGATGTATAATCACAAAAAATCATCTTACATGTACCGAGGACGGAACAAATATAGTCCGTCCAGTAGAATCTGCCGCCCTATCCTTGTTGGAGGAGCGTAGGTAATTCCCGTATAAGTCGACCACCTTTACATATTAAACTTAAAGTTAGTAGCCTTAATGTTTGAAACTGAATATACACAGAAAAGACAACACTTACAGCGCAACTTAGGACTCTTAGGACTCTTCTCAGATTCCAAAGGTGTTCAAGGTCCTCACCAACTATCACTACACTGTCAACATTCATGAGGATACGACTGCAAAATTATAGCAGGGTTAGAACTTAGAAGATGCATATTTAACTTCCATACTCACATAACTTTAGATATCTACTCGCCTTTGTTCCTGTTTTTTCAGCCTTTGGTTCAATTCTTTCCTCCTCTCAAGTCCACCCTCCTTCGCCTCCTCCTCGTCAACATTCAAACTGTATGATTCAAGCCATTGAAAAAAATATGCTATCCTTTCATATATATGAAGCATTCTAAAATATCTCACTGTTAAGTGATAGAATAATGAAGAAATGCCATTTTTAAAACACGATAAGTTGAAGTCTCCACCATAAACAATAAAAAAACAGAGTATGACACCAAATCCAACGGCCATGTCTACAAATTATTAGGCCACAAGACCTTCATGACCCTTATACAAGTTACAAAATGCCAGAAAGTCACTTGAACCTCCATGAAGATCTCAAGGACAGTAAGAAGTTCTAAGAGTTAGAAACAGAATCCAGACATTAGCCTAAAATCCTAAAGAGAAAGAAGGATAAAGAGAGAATGGACAGGAATAGAAACTAAGTTCTAATTATGAAAGAATCCAGAGCCTCAACCAAAATATTCAATCCTGTCTCTATGCTACCCAAATGCACAACATGAAGATTTGAAAAATGATCATGTATGGTTTTCTCTTAGTGACATTTAGGACTTAGAAAAATTAGGCTTACTAAAGTCTTACCATGGGTTTGGTATCCGAAGGAACAAAGAATCTGGATCAATAATTCGAAGGAACAAGGAATCAGAATCAATAACTATCAATTCTTACCTTCTTTTTTATGAAAGAACTAAAGAAATATTAAACCTGCTAGTGATATGAATAAGAACCACTTCGTCCAGCTGATGAATATGAAACATCATACACATGTCAATTTGCCTTTTGTCATTCAAAAACTCATACCTTGTTCACACACTTATGCTAAGAGCTGCATTCTCAAAATCATCTCAAAATAAAGAACATGTCACTTGCATAAGATGGAAAAATTATTTGATTCACATATCTTTTACACAGTCGTTTAACATTCAGGAAGAGCGGAATGTATACAAAGGAGGAATTATGAACCCATAAATGATGTAGAATTTGACAATCAAAATGTTCCCCCAAAATGAGGGCATCTGTTCAAATGAATAAGAATGCATTAATTTGACCCAACCATTCAGAAACAATGAAGCATTTATCTCTACTTACGTATACAAAATTAGTTAGGTTAGCACCAAGATCAATCTATGCAATTCTCAGAATTTACCTATACCAACATCATTGCTAATTGAGTACGAACACAAATTACCCTGTTTTGATAAACCAGTTCTCTCAAAGAACATTACCCGACCTCATTTGGAAATTAGCATTTGAGCCTATTCGCAGAATTGAATGAAGTTAATCACTACCAATTTAATATCTTACGCATAGAGACAACATGCTATGAATAAGATGAATTGAGTAAATGACATCTCAAATATCCTTATCAGAATATGCCCACCAAATTTAAAGAAAATAGATCAAAGCTTTAATCTACAGAGCATAATTTTATTCCAACATGAATATTATTTGCAACATGAGAATCAATCAAAGCTTATCAAAGATTTGCAACATGAATATTATTCGCAACATGTATGTACTCCTTTGAATCCCTTTGATTACTACGAATAAGATGAATTCTCTCAACAACAGTGATCTACAGCTTTGAAAATCAGCCCAGAAATCAGAGATTACTACAAGTCCCGCAAAAGAACTAAAAGAAAATATACTAGGCAAAAGTGCAAGCTATGCTCATGCAATGGAGAAAAGAGTAATAAAATGAAGGCATCTAACAAGGAAATTGAGAAAGATAGAAGAGATTACCTAGTCGAGATGGTTGTGAATTTCCTTGGCTGAAATTCCGAGGTGAAGACAGATATATGAAGCGAGAATATGGTTGATGGCCAGTGGCGATGAAGTGCTTCAGATCGTGAAGGTGAGTATTACAATTTGCATAGGGATGGTTTGTGATGACGAGGCCAGCGAAATGATTAAGTTCTCCTCTCCTCTTCTTCTTCATCAACTAATTATCAAAACCCTAATTAAAATAGCATTTGCAGACCCTATTTTCACATCAGCGACGTCCCTTTGTAAATCCCAAATAAATCCAATTCAAAGGATGTAGATCGAATCAGAGAAAAAAAAAAAACCGGAAAACGGTGAGGTTGCCCGGATTTGATGAATATCTATTACATCTGGGAACAAGGAGGGTGAAAATAGTGGTGACTTTCCTATAAAAGGGGTTTTCTTTCATAGAGACTTTCCTACAAAAATATTACCAACAAAAATCGGAGCAAAGGAGAGGAGTGAAACCCATACCAGTTTCTTCGCAGACGATGGGAGGGAAAAATGCCCTGATTTCTCGCGATGGAGGCGAGGAAGACGACCTCTCTCTCTTTTCTCTGTAAACGGTGAAAAAGAGCTATAATTTTTTACTTGTGAAGAAAAGAGCCTGAGGGGTATTTCTGTCAAAAACAGTGTCAGGAAAAGCAAAATGGCCCCCTTTTACAAGTTTCAAATTCGGTGGTACCGTCTCACCATTTCGGATATTTTTTGGGACCATTTCACCAAATTTCCTTGAAATTTTGGCCGAAATTTCTGAAATTTCGACCGAAATTTGGTACATTTTGGCAATTTCGATTTCGGTACATTTCAGTTTCGATCACGACCAAAATCTACGGATTTCGGTCGTAATTTAAAATCATGGCCTTTCCTCTAACCAATCCAAATCGTTCAATTGAATTGAGAAGTTTGATTGAGATCTCTCCCCAACCTAGGGTGGAGATTTCGTCTCCTTCCTCTAGCGGTTAGACTCCCTTTTGTTTTGCCGATCCGAGGGTACACTTTCCTCCATCACCAGCTCAGCATCCGCTGCTCTAGGCCATTTTTTTCCATGATCTTGCCCTTCCTCCTTCCACCCTCATGAGCAGTCGTGGGTTTTCTGCATCAATTTTTACATATTCCTCAAATTCTCCTCCCACACCAATTGATTACCACCTTTCTGCAACCTTTAACCTAACAAAGGAATGTAGAAATCCCCAATCTGCAGTAAAAACTTGTGCTGGGACGTATTCTAAACATCTCCCATCCTCCTCTTCCTTCACTACCTTCATCACTGTGCCGAACAAACTACCCAATGCTTGAACGGTAGAAATAGCCTATGCATGTAACTATATTCCGAAAAATCAGACCCAGATCCCCCTCGAGCCAGTCCTTTAAGCTGGATTCCACAGATTCAGAGAGAGGAGATGATCCCCAGAGGCTCTCGCCCCACTCTTGGCTATTGCAGTTGTGTGCCTCAAACTGGAAGGAAAACAAGATTTCATTCCTGCTCAAGTTAAACTGCATAGGTATTTGCAAGAGGTCCCAAAACCAGCTGGTCCATTTCCATATTTCTTCCAGTTTCCATTCTTCTTTCTTCAGTCTGCATATGAAACATGTTTTCAGCAGTTTGGTTTAATCCTCCTCTTCCTTTCCGGATATAGCTAGGGAAATGATATTTTCCCCGCCTTAAACGGATATCTCCCCCTTAACGGTTTCTATGAGAGTGGTTGATAAATTCACCCCCTTTAATGTTTTTCTTTGTCTTTAAAACTTAACGAATAACGTTAAACGGGGGGATTTTATCCATCAGAGGGGGGAAATATCATTTCCCTATAGTCATTGGCAAGATAATCTCCCTCCTCTAATAGATTTCTTCTTTCTTTGGCCAGATGGGCTTTTCATTTTTGACAAACTTATCGGTTTTCCTGGCTTTATATCTTCCTTATTTCGGTTTTCTCAAGCATTTATGACATTCTTCCCTTCTAAAGTTGTGGTAACCACTCCCAAACATCTTTCCCTTCAGATTTGAGTCGGAGAAGTAAGCATGTGGGGTTTTGTATCGTGGATGTGATGCTATGGGTAATTATCTTGCTTCTTTGTACCCATGGAACTCAGCCTTGTATTCTGGGGCAAAAGCTGTCTGGATAAGATTTATGATATCTTGACGATTGAAGCTGCAGGTAAGATAATTGGGATGGTTCTCCAAGTTAAACTGTCAAGTTACCATGATCATTGTATGGCTTTTGCATCGGCTAAAGTCCTTACTCCAAACTAGAAAGGCCTTACCTCATTTATTAGAATAAAGGCTGAGGGTAAATGCTTCTTAATTAGTGTCGTTGTCTTACCTGAGGTATGGCCATTAAGAGAAGAGTTTTGATGGCAATGTGGCAAAAAAACTCTAGCGTTAATAATTCCTCTATGGGGTTGGGGGAGGGGAGGTAAATTCGGCTCATTTGGAATCTAAATCCATGGGTAATGTGCCCGCAATTGAAGTTGAAGACCATCTCAGCTCTAGGAATCCATTGTTGGCGGTGAAGTCCGTCTCCGACGAGTGGAGGGAAGGAAACGAGGTCATACGAAAGAGGCAGAAGGCGGCGATCGGACTGTTGGATGATTCAAATTTCATCAAATTTGAATTAGGGTCCAATAAAGCAGAGTGCTCATTGGTTGGCATGCTTAGGCTTTTGCATCGACTAAAGTCCTTACTCCAAACTGGAAAGGCCCTTACCTCATTTATTAGAATAAAGGCTGAGGGTAAATGCTTCTTAATTAGCGTCGTCGTCTTACCTGAGGTATGGCCCTTAAGAGAAGAGTTTTGATGGCAATGTGGCAAAAAAACTCTAGCGTTAATAATTCTTCTATGGGGTTGGGGGAGGGGAGGTAAATTCGGCTCATTTGGAATCTATATCCATGGGTAATGTGCCCGCAATTGAAGTTGAAGACCGTCTCAGCTCTAGGAATCATTGTTGGCGGTGAAGTCCGTCTCCGACGAGTGGAGGGAAGGAAACGAGGTCATACCAAAGAGGCAGAAGGCGGCAATCAGACCGTTGGATGATTCAAATTTCAAATTTGGATTAGGGTCCAATAAAGCGGAGTGCTCATTGGCTGGCATGCTTAGGCTTAATAAGGCTGGCGTAGATACAGACCAGTTAGATGAATTGGAGTACCCTGAATTAAATGCGTTGCCACGTGGCCATTTAGGAGGGGATATTAGGGTGATAGAAGATAAAGCAAGGTTGAAAAAGATCGATATCAATCCGCTTTCTTCTATGAAAGGAGTGAAGAATGTCAGTTTTCTCGAGTACGAGAAAGATAATTATAACAGTGTTGGAAGACGTGTCGATTCTCAACCTCTAGTTTGGAAAGTTGGTATGTGCAATCCCGCATTTAAGTGGGATGCGTGGTGGTATGCGAAGGCCCTCCTTTTGAAAAATGTTCCTTATACGCATAAAGGATATCATACCGAGGCTGCTGTCACATCAATGATATCAGTGGATAGAAAGGGCGGTTCAGATCTGTATAAAAAGTGGTCAGTGAGGAGGCGTCTTAAAAGACAAAGAAGGAAAAAGTTTGTCTCTAACGTGATTACAATGTTAGGAAGTTTCTTCCTAACAAAGCAAAAGGTCCTCGGGAGGGAAAGAACTGCTGGGTCTAGGTGAAAAGAGATCTTTTAAAAGAATTGGGCAGAGTAGTAACAAGAGAAGGAAGAGGAAGGACTTGTTCAACAGGGAGGAAGTGGCGTCAGAATATCTCAAGCTCCAGTGGAGGAACATACAAGAAGAGGCGAAGGGGAAGGAGAAAGAATTGGAGGAACTTACTGGTAAAAACTCATTGGCAGAGATTTGTGTCCCGCTATATGAATTGCCGTTTTTCAAATCAAAACAAAAACAAGTTTTGAATATAGGGTTTGTTGATGGTGAGAACTGGGAGGAAGAAAGAAAAGGCGTGCTCGTCATGTGGAGATCGTGAATCTAGTGTCCCCGAGACTCTCTGGAAGCTGAACTTAGCGGTAAAATAAAATCTTGTTTCAATAGGGCTGACTTTGTTCCGATGGAGGGGGACAAAATGTTGTTGGAGGAGAGGTCCAGTTGGAAGAATTTGAGGAGATGGCAAAATTAGGAAGTGTCTTGGGGATGGATTATGAAGAAGATGTGGAAGAAACAAAGAGAATGTTCAGTGATATTGAGAGGCGTGATGCCGGGAAAGAAAAGAAAGGGAAGACTCCTGGAAAGTGTAGCAAGGAACTAAAGGCCTTGAGTAGGTAAAGAGAGTTTGTTTTCTCTTGGGTGTAGATACGGTGTTCTTCTGGAAAGCATTGTGTTTTTGTCTTTTGTGAGCTTGCGGGGATGGTGGCGTTCTTTCTTTTAGCTGTTTTGAATGTTGTTTTTTTCTGTGTTTTGGTAAAGGATGGATCACTATCAATAGCAAGTGCGCTTGAGGGGCTGTGATCCTTCGCTGCTTGAGGGCTTACTGTGATGTCTCCATGGAGTGGTGATTTCTATTTCTGATTTTGTGGGACGCCTGGTTCAGAAAGGATGTTGGGAAAGGCTCTCTACCATGCATTGCTCGATTATGCTTGAGAGACCTTGGTCTTTCGCATTTTTTGAGTTATCTTTTATCCTAGTTGTACTATTTTAGTTTGTATGGTATGGGGAGTTATTTTCTGTTTTTCTCATGTTGTTGTTACTGGGTGTTTTGTATAGGGGTGGGACTACTGGTCCCCAACTTGGAACTAGATATGGTTTTGATTTATGCTACCTGTATCTTGTCTCAGTTCCTCTGGCTTCAATTTCCTTGGTTAGGACTCCTTGATTTTGATTTCTGTTACAACCATGAGTTCCAAATGCAACTGAGGTGTCAGCCCCATCTGCAACTTCATGACTTTCCAGTTCAGGAACTGCAATCTCCTGAGGGTCCATTCATTATCCTTTTCTATTGTTTCTTTGATAGCAAGTTCTTAGTGAAGGTAGCAAATCCAAGTTTAAAGGCCTGTTCGTTTAAGATTATGCGAACCGATTGTGAGTGTTAAACCCAAGGTTGCCAGAGCGGGAATCGAAAGCGGGAATTGAAACGGGAATCGAAGGCTCCCAGGGAAGAATCCTACTAAAGGTTGCCAGAGCGGGAATCGAAAGCGGGAATTGAAACGGAAATCGAAGGCTCCCAGGGAAGAATCCTGCTTCCTTGGTCAAACCAATTATTAGACCCAACATTACGTTTGAATTTGCGTCCAATAATTGGTTTGGCCCACACAATCAGTTGGCATAATCTTAAACGAACAGGGCCTAAGCCTCAGGTCAGCTCAGATTAGCCCTTTGCTGGGGTTGAGCAAGTGGTCCTTTTTACTCCTTTTCCTAAAAGTTAAAACTGATCACAGTCGTGTCTTATTGTTATGGGACATCTTTTTTTTCTGGGTGTAAACATCAATCCTTTTTCTTAAAACTGATCACAGCCATGTCTAATTGAAGTCACTGAAATCGCCTAGGACCGAGCTACTCATTCCCAATGCTTGCCCCAGCATCACTCTCATGATTATTTTATGAGACCATAGGGCGCTACTGGCTAAGATGAATTTTCCAATAAAGTCTCAAAGTACTATAAAGAAGCTTAAACTGCGGTGCAAGTTTGTGAAAATTTTGTCCTCAGGAAAGCCTAACTACGCCTCTCAGCTTAGGAATTCAACCATACCGTATAATTTCATCAATTTTGAACCATGTAGAAACTCCCAACTTTACATTGAGCTTTAATTCCCATGCCCTGGCATTTAGGATTTAACGATATGAACATTGAGGCCATTCAATCACACCTTATGCTCATGCTTATTTAATTTTCTTATTTACACTTCATTGTTCATCCTAGATTAAGTTTTCCAATCATCCTGAAATCATTTTTTTGACACGGAATTTATTTAGGAACCAGGGTCTGCACCTTAAATTTTATTAATGAGAAAATAATAATTACAAGAGGAAATAAAACCTTGCCTCTAATGCAGCTCAATACAAAGAAGAAATAAAAAAGGAAGACCTTTCTGGAAGGCTATTGATATGGGCGCTAAAAAGTTTTGACATTTTCACTCACTCACCTTGACTTTTCTTTATTAATTTGGCTTCTGAGAGTATTTTTGGAAACCGTGAATTCATGATAACCATTGACAGCTGGTTAAATACTAAAAGACAACATGAGTTGGTGCAATTATCAAAACATGGTAGTGCAAATATCAGCAGCCTTCTGGAATTGTAATTGTTTGGCTGTCATGTTTTTAATTGTAGGCGTGAGTTCGATACTAAAATGCAATCTCTCTTAAAAACTGCAGATGCAGCAGTTGGAGTTCTGCACCAAGCCGGAGCGATCCCGATCCTAAACTCTACTGAAATTTCCCAAGATGTTGAAGTTGTGAATTACAAGTCCAGCCTGCTGAAAAGGTTGCATGGTAAAAAATGAGTCAACTTCGTTAAAGGGTGAGGTCTGTGAGCCCAAGCAATCCATGTAAGTTTAGTAGCCATGTTTAAATTCCAAAGAAACTTCCCATGTTTGAAGAACATGATACAGAGCACCCTGAAATTTGACTTTTTGGTCAAAAATGTCTTCTAAAATGAATAGGTTTCCTTACCCAACTTTTTAAAATGGTAACTGTATACTATATTTCGGAAGGGTGTTATGGTAATGGAGAAGCGTAAACCAACTTATTTTTTTCGAAAGAGATAAGGAAGATCATATATAATAGAGGACTACTTGGCAGATGGTCATAGTAGGGATCAATGGTAACATGCAATTTTTGAGTCCCATAAGTGGGCATGTATTTGAAATCAAGACCGTTGATCTTGTAGAGCAGCAGGAGACCTACCTGTCCTTGATCCCATCCTGAACAGAGATCCCATGCTCAGGGGTAAGAATTATAAAAATTGATGGATTAACTTTTCTTGTAGGAATCCTGAACGAGGTTTGATGGATTAAGGCCTAGAATCCTCCTATTAAGGTGTTCTCAATGGCATTTACCGGACCTATATAAACAAGGCACAAGTAGGTCCCACCAAGTATATGTTAGGCAAGAGCCTATTCCTTGTTGGTACGAGTGGAATAGCTTAAGTTGTCTCATCTCATCGACATTATCACTATTTCCTATAATTTTGGTGTTTTAACAGCACGATAGATGATCTTCAATGTAATCGGTGGTTCATCTCACAAGTCTTTTGGCCCACGAGCTAACGTTATTGAAGTCACCTTCTATTATTAGGTCATATATGCGCAGTCACATTTGTAGAGAAGCATTTCCAAATGTGTTGGAAACCAATTAAAAATGGATTCTAATAGTTTTTGGAAATACCCTTCAGATGGATTTTGGAAAAACTCATCTCATACCAAAAAGCAACAATTTATATGAGTCCAATAATCAGTTTTGGAGTCTCAGTCGGATCTCCGAGTCCAAAACAAACGAGTAGTAAGTGATCTATGGTTTTTTCCTTCCATCGACAATGAATCATTGAGTGATCTAAGGATTCCTCCACTCATGGACAATGAATCATTAAGGCCTCTTTGTTTTGGATTCTGGAAACCAATTTTGAGTTCAAAACTGATTATTGGGCTCAAAATTAAACAATTCTCTAAAATCCAAAATGAGCAGGGCCTTACTGATCTAATGATTCCTCCACTCTCTGACAAAGGATGCATGTACTCACTAGTTGGATTTGTTCTTTCTTAAGCCGTTCGCATAAACTAATCTTTTTAGCCAACACGGTCCAGAAGAAAACTGGGTCCTGTAGGGATGGCGCTTGAATTACCCATCCCTAATGGGACACCTAGATAGGATAGTGGGACATTAACTTTGATGCCTCCCAACACCTCAGCCATTCTTGCTTCCTCTTCTCCATGTTAAATTTTAGGCCCAAAATGACTTCAGACCATCGAAAGGAGGAATCCGCCCGAGGAGGGCCTTGCGTCTGATTAGCTAGTTAGCGAGGCAATAGCTTACCAAGGCGATGATCAGTAGAGTTTGCCATTTCCTTCTATTTTAAAGATATGAGTATGCCATCCATAAATTGCGAATGAAAAATACTAGGAGCATCAATTTGAACTTGGATGCCACCTACAAAATTCCTTCCTGCGCCTTCTTAACGATTGAATTAAGCGCTTCCACCAATATAATGAAAATGTAACTGGACATTGGGTCTCCACAGAGGGGAGAGCTCTCCGCTCCTGGTTCTCATTTCCTTAAATCCTACGGAAGAGCAAGAATCCTTAGAATAAGATTCAAAGTCAGCACATTTTGATTGAGATTTTGACTAGAGTTGCTCTTTTGAGAGCACAATACACAATGAAAGTTGCATGGGGAATTTGTGGATAAAATCCACAAAATTTTCATTCTACGTGATCAGAAGCGGTCTGCATACCAAGTTCCCAAATAATGTCCGGTATGATTTCTCTTTTTTAAGTCTAAACATTCATTTACAATTAGCTCTGATCTAATATTTCTTAGCCTTTTATGACCTTAATGGTGATAAAATATCACTAACTTCTTTTATGCAATTTACAACTATTAATCCGATTTTATAAAGATCGAAAAAAACTAGTGCAATTATATCTGCACAGCCATGTTTTGATAATTGAACTAACTCATCTTGCCTTTAATTATTTAAAGAGCTGTTAGAAGCCAATTACAAAGAAAAAGACAAGCTGAGTTTGTGTAATTATTAAAACATGGTAGTGCCAATACCATTGAGCTCTGTTTGTTTATAATTTTGGTAATCAATTTTGATTTCAAAACCGATTCTAGGGAAAGTCGAGCATTTGGTTTGCAATATAAAATCAATCTTGACTCAAATGGATTCTACATCTAAGTAATATGTGTATTTTTGTTAGGATGTAGAATCGATTTGAGCCCAAATTTAATTTTACAAATGCAAGCCAAAGTGCCACAGCTGCAAGCAACCTAGAAGCTTTGCCATAAGGAAGCCATAAGGAAGACGAGGAGGCTGAGCTGTCGTAAAGCTCAGCAGAGCTTTGCTGGACCAACAACAATAAAACAGTCACTGTTGGGGTTCCACACAAAAGCAAAGATCCCACATCGGAAAACTGAGATACGTATGTGCTTATATAGGACATGGGCACCCTCTACTTAAGGGTAAAATTTTAAGGGCGAGTTCAACCCGGGTCCCAACAGTCACGACCTACTTTGATTCAAAAGCCAAAGCAAACAGGGCCTTTTTTTTTCTTTTTGTTACTCGCTATGTTCCCGATAATTTTCTCACATTTATGATGAGTTAGCATATCAAAGACTCAGATGAGCATGGCGCACAAGTGGACATTCCCCAACTACAAATCTCATCAGATTGAAAAGTTTCCATAAAAATTGCACCCAGAATCCCAGTTATCTCTCCTGGAAGAAGCTACTATCATTAAATGAAATAAATAAAGAATAATGATACCCCACACCGCCTTTTTTGATAGTAGCACTCATACTGTCAAACACTTTCAGACCAGCTATGATAGGTAGGTAAATTTAATATGCTTTTAATAGCTACTTAGAGAAGTGCAACATAAAGAAAATAGTACCATTATCAAAACAAGGGAGTGCAGCTATAATAAGAACATTGTTAGCATGTATGTACATGGATGAATTGGCAGAAGACTCACAGGTTTCCATTTGTGCATGGACGCAAAGACAGATCAGCCATGGAGGCAACAAGGTCACCAAAATTTTGTTCATCAAAAGTATCAACCGTATCAGAAGGTGTTGATGGTAGAACTCTGCGTGAACTCTCAGAAAGAGCTTTCTTCAACTGTTTGACAAGTCCATCTTCTTCAAAGGTCACGTCCAGATCCCAAACCCTGAATATATTTTCAAGCTCTGCGTTCTCAGAAGATCCAATGGCCAACTCTGCTGTGTGATCGTCTCCATTTTCTTCTAAATCAAGACAATTAGGGAGAACATCGTCTCGTAAGCAGTATCGAACTTGTCTTGTTTCTGACTCATAACTGGTTGGTACATACTCATCATTTTCTTCTGGAATCTCATTGAGTTCCACAGTTGAAGAAGGTTCATAAATAGTGTGAGAGCTGAGAATGTCTAATAAGGCATCTTGCAGGGCACTCCAATTATCAGTTGATAATGCAGGGTCTTTTACCAAGCAAGAATCTACCCACGCTGTGTCTTCTGGAGAGAGTTCATTCCCTCTCTGATCTGATTGTGAAAAAATACTTTTCCAGCCATCATCTTCTACTGCCATGACCACCTATACAAATGGTTGGGGCAATATCAGCAAAAAAGACTAAAAACGCACGTGACTGGCATCTACAAGTGTGAATTGTGTACAAGTGTAAGTAGTAAGAGGAGGACTCTATGAGCCAGTCTTGCCAGAATGCCAATTGAGCGTCTTTCACTATAACATTTCAGTAAAGAAAATTTATGAAGTTTAGCAAACCCAGAAAATGAAAAGTGCGATCATGCCTCCAACAAACATTAAAGGTCATGTAATATGTGAAAGGACCACGGGATAGTAGCCTCAATCACAAAATTATCAATGAACAAACAAAGCAGGATAGGCGACATAAAGAAACATATGCACCCAATGTACAGGGGAGTCTCTGAGGGGTGGTGATGCCTCGTGATACGTTATCCATTTCATTTTTTTTGAAAGGTGTGTCATAGGAAATAGTCTACATTTCATTTTTTTTTCGAACGGGATAGACTGCAGATAGATAACTGGATATTGCAGCAGTCTGGCTGCAGCAGTTGTAAAAATGCTCCTGGGTTCTAGGACTCAGTGGCAAGCCATTTTTTTTAAAGTTGACAGAAATTTTCAATGATATTGTGATAGTGACAAGACATTTTAAATAAAGGATGATATTCTTCATTGAAATTAAAGAGCTTTATATAGGGGTGAAAGTTCAGCAGAGCTGGGCTTTTAGCATTGGTCAGTAATGAGTCAAATAGACCCAAAACTAGCCCAATTTCAAAGTAGAAGTCTGGAAACTCAATTACAGGCCCAACTTCAGCTCTAGCTTTCTTTTCTCTCTTTTTTATTTTTTTGAACTGGTCCTAGCTTTCTTTTCTTTGAGGGATTACAAGATGAAATTGAATTCAAATAAGGTAAACAAGTACATAAACGGGTCAAGATGGTAGTCACAACGCAGAAAAAATGCAAAGAAAAATGCACTAACATTTAAAAGGTAGAGCAGAAACACTTTAAAAGAGGGTCCTTACGAGTTACCAATAACCAACTCAGCCCCCTATTGAACCCTCCCAAGCATGCCCTGCACATCATTAGAGCTTTAGGAGGGGGTGGAAGTCAAAATCCCAACATTTTGATTTGAAAGGTAACATTTATTAATTGAATACCCAAGGTACAGAAGCAGGGACTGTCCCACTAATACATCTGCACTCTAAGACCTCAATATGCTGCAACCTAAGAAGCATGGGTACGGGGTGCCGGTACGACATGACATGGGTACGTGGGTAGGTGATTTTCCCAAAAATCCGGGTGCGGGTACATTCGGGTACGCCAAATATAATAATATGATTTAATATTTTATTATAAATTATAATAATGTTTTTTTTTTTTTAAATTGACAATTTCATTGATGCTATGAAGATTACATTGGAGACAAGTGGTCCCAACTTGCATTACATAGAATCAATTAAGAGTGGCCAGGAGTATACTCCTGGGCCAATAAAAACCAAAAATATCTTCTGGGTCAAACCACTGCAGATGAGTCAACACTTCCATGCCCTTCCACCCTGCCGAATAGCTATATCACTTTCCTTTCGAGATCTTCATCTACTACCGCAACCAAAAAAGCTTTCACCATACAACTTCCAATCCTTTCCAATACCCAATGGTCTAGGGCATTCATCAAAACAGGCTTGTCACCATCATCTAGATAGTCATTCAGTTTGTATCTTTGAATGACAAGCCAAAAATGCGCACTCCCCTTCGCCATAATCATAGAGGATCAAGAAATCCAGCATGTCAATGAGGAGTTCCCCCGAAGTCCCAATCAATAAGCAGAATGTTTCTGCTAATAATTCTTTCTTCCACCATCCGGATACCCACCACCCTAATGCCCCACAGAGGCTCAGCCATGTAAGGATCCTAGCTCGAGACTCAAAGTTGAAGTCTTTCCATTGCTTCTGAAGGCGACCTCCCAACAGCAACATCTCTTCATCAGCAGTCATCTTTCTCAACTGCTACATGACATTCTCTAGCACCAAAAGCCCCAAGGGTAGCCAAAGCTTCGAACACCAGAAAAGGAGGAAAACTCTTAACAAAAAGGAGACCCTCCCAGACCCAAAAGCTACTAATTACTAACTGGAATAACTAGTAATAACAATTTAACCTGAAGCAAATCCTACCTTGGGCGACTGGGAATAAAATTTTAAGAGATTTGAGAGTCTACTATTTTTCCTTCTTGACCCTACCAAAGATGCATCCAAAAGTTTCTCAACAATAAGTGCGAGGAGGTTGTTTCCTGATCTTGCCACCATAGCACTAAGATTTAGGCGATGATTAACGTCGTTAAAGGCTCGGGAAACGAAGGTGTTCCTTACTTTTGGAGGGAAAGCACCTTTATTTCTAACCTTATTGGGTAAGTCGGACCAAGCAACTTTCCGTCTAGGTGCAGCAGAGTCAAACTTACTCTTCTTGAGCCCCGCCAGGGGCACACAAGATTGACCAACACTCCTAAAGGCAGGCCCCTTCGCACCTTTTTCGAGCTCTTTCTCAGCGCCATCCTTGAATTTGAATTTGGAATTAGTTAGGGGATCAATGGCTCACCAGGCATCTGATCGTCAATCGGCGGGGAACCCCTAATCGACGGCATAATGCCCAAACCAGCACATCCCAAGCAAGGAACTAGAGAACTAAAAAAAGTAGCCACCATTTTTACTATCATGTTTTTTCTGAAAATCAATCCCAATGGAGTAAACCTTGTCAAGAATTCTAATTCTAACACAAGAACCATGGAAATGCCACCGGGGGGCTAGAATTTTGGCCGAGACAAAGCTCATATAATGCTGGTGGTTGCCTTCCATTTTGGTTTCCAATACTTTACCAAAGAGATTCCCTATAGATTCCACTGTTGAAATAGCCCATGCATGCAGTGGGATACATAAAAATTAACCCAAAGGGCTTCCTCACCTTGAAGGAACTCCCTATTCCACGATGAGAGAGAAACCAATTGATTACCTAGGGCTTCAGATCCCATCACAAGAATCTTTGATTCATGGGCTTCATATTCAAACATAAAGAGGATCTCGTCCTCCGCCAAAGTACAAGGGCGATGTAAGGATGGAAAATCCCAAACCTTTTGTGCCCAAAACCAGAGATCCTCCAGAGTCACGTTACTGTCTTTCTTTTTTCCGATAAGACAAGCTTTTAGGGTGTCCATACATGTTAGCACTTCCTTGCCGGAAATGGAAAGGGCTGGGCTCCCTTTACCCTCAAGTAAATGGATATTACCCGAATCAGGCCATCGGCTGTCCACCCCATAGTTAGCTTCTAAACGAGGCTCTGAATTACCACGGACAACCCACTTTGAGGGGATTTCAGACCGTTGACACCAACGGCACTTATACCGCCACCTGAAATTAAGATATTTACAGGAGGAGCAAAACCCAACACCAGGTCTATTCCTTAGTTTAATTTTCCTATTGGAACTCTTCCCACCCTCGGAAAGCGTTACAAAAGAAGGGTTCGGTTCTGCTTTAACTTGCGTGCACCTTCTACATCCTTGCCACCAACTAAAGTTGTGGTAGGAGCAGTAGTAGCACTGCCGGTCCTTCGACCATAATCTCCCCTTTCATAATAATATGTTTTGAATCCAACAGATTATTTGTCACGGGCTTAGCACTTTCGTTAGCTAAAACCGTGCGGCACTTGCACTCAGCACCCCAATGCCTAGCACCAGTCAGCCTTCTACCCAACTACGGGAACACTAAGAGCAAAATAATACACTGACATTTAGAAAGAGAGCTTCTATTAGTTGAAGAACGCTTACAAATTTCTGAGGTGATTCACAAATGAGGGGTCTTCTCTCCTTTTATAGGGCATAAGGGGAACTTTCTAGACCCCTTTTCTATACATTTCTTTTTCTAGAGTATTCTAAGGATATTCCAAGCACATCCTCCTCTAGACTATTCACATGCCTCTACTTTTAGAGCCTTCCACCCTTCTAGCAAGTTCTAGAAGGTTCTAGAATAACCTACATAATTCTAGAGAGTCTAGAAGATTCTAGAGTTCTCTCCATAATTCTAGAGATGCCTAGAACATTGTAGAACATTCTAGAATCTTCTACATTATTCTAGAGATGTATACAAGATTCTTCTACATAACTCTAGGCTTTTGCAAGGTACTCCACCTTTCCGTGCTTGTTTTGGGCCTCTAATATGCCTATAAAATGAGATGGGGTGAGCTAAATTGTCACCCCGTGACATTATTGGACCCAAATATCAAACAGATAATCAGTTTTGAATCCAACAAATGTAATTTTGACTCTCAACAGTTTTGGACTCTCAATCCAATAATCAATTTTGAATCCAACAGATTATTGCACCCAATCTGTGAGTCCGAAGCTCATTCTTGGACTCAACTGATTCTTGCGCCCAATTTTGAATCCAACAGATTTGAGAACAGATTGTCAGTTCGAAGTTGATTCTTGGACTCAAAATTAGACTCAACAGATTGTGAGTCCAACAATCAGCTTTGGACTCACAATCTGTTCTCAAAATCCAAAACAAACAGGGCCCGATGTAATTTTGAGTCCAATAATCTGTTATGGACTCAAAGTCCACTGTCAAAAAAAAAAAAAAAAACAGGGCCTTAGAGAGAGTGAGAGGGAGAGAGAGTAGAGAGAGTGAGAGGGAGAGAGAGTAGAGAGAGTGAGGCAGAGAGATACAAAGAGTGATAGAGAGAGAGAGAGAGTCGGAGAGGGAGAGAAGGAGAGAGAGTAATACCGGAGAGGAGGGTTTCCGCCTTGCTGGAGAGGGTGACGGTGCCGGGGAGAGAGAGAGAGAGAGAGAGAGAGAGAGAGAGAGAGAGAAAGAGAGAGAGAGAGAGAGAGAGAGAGAGAGTGACTTAGGGTTTTATGTTAGGGTAAAAGTTTTTCTTTTTTCTTTTAAGTTATAACCAACATTGATGGAGAGTTCAGTTCTGTTCACTCCAGTGAGTTTTCTTGGCTGTACTGACTTCACTAAACCCAAACAGGATGCTTAGTAGTTCAAACCTATGTTTAAAACACAGATGCAACGCGGAACGCGGCCGAAGAAAATCCTCGTCGACTCGGCACGAGTATTCGGTAGACACGGTCATAGTTCAGGAGAGTAAAGGAGTTTTTATTGAATCCGTAGGGCAAAACAGGTATGCTGTGCAACGCGGAACGCGGCCAAGGTAAAAGGGAGTCGACTCGGGGGAGTTTCGAAAACTATGGTTCAAACAACATTTTCTCCTTAGGTCTAAATGTGAATTCACTTGAGACTTGCCTTAAGCAAAAAATTCTAGCTGAGGTTTAGGAATTGCAGTGGACACAACATAATACGAGTCAGTATAGCAGTATTCTGAGTTCTATAGGGTCACTAATTCGGTTTCATCCAGAAATTATAAAGAACCCTTGTTGATCCAGACCTCATACCTAGATCAGATCCATGAGACATCTCTGCAGCTCTATGAAAAGGATTTCATTTCAGCAATGAAAGTCAAGAATCTGTCTCATATTGATAGATTCTCTTGATGGATCTGAACCCTTTAGGTGAAGAGTTTACAACAGTGACTTTCTTAAACAACATGCTCAGATCTAAATGCTTTTGATGCTGAAATAAGGAGACTGAAGCTAGCTGATTACATTAGAGGATGAGTATACAGTTCTGTAGCCGAATTCAGATATAAATGGTCACTGTTCTTGGTTCACTTATCAGGACTGCAAATTTGACAAAATCTATGATCACAGTTTTAAATTTCGGCTGAAATACTGAAATTTAGGATTTCATACGGGCCAAAATACAGAAATTAAAAAATTTCGGCTGAAATTGTAAGATTTTCATCGAAATTTCCACCGGAACCGAAATCGCCACCGAAATTTCATTTTTGACTGAGGCCGAAACTGAAACCGAAACCGAAATTACAATCCTTGTCTATGACAACCTGGGGTGAATACTATTCCAAAAGAAGAAAAGCATCAATGTTACAGGTCTGAGATTTAATCAAGAACTATGGGATCTGAAACCTCAATTCCAAGCAGTTACAGCACTATCAACTGAGGATAATGAACTTTAATAATTCTTGCTAAGTTTCAACCACATTTCAAGAGATTCTTCATTAGGATCGAAATAATATGGAAAGGAAGGGATTTCACTTACTGATATGAAGCTGTAGTCGAATTTCAGCACAAGAGAATTCACAATATTTCTCTTTTAATCCAGCAACTTGAAATAGAGATGCATACAAGAGCAGTTCATGTTGCCTTCTTGAGTTTTCTTCAATGCAACGAACCAGATCCAGTGAGCTATGTCACAAATGTCGTTCTCGGGATTTTCTCGGCAAGGGAAAATCTCGGGATATATTAATTTTTATTAATTCTTTCAGGTTTATTTCGGGAAATAAACGGTAAAATTAAAATTATTTAAAAAATATATAAAAATATTAAATTTAAGAAAAAAATATAAAATAAAAATATCGTAAAAATATCGGGATATTTTATGATAAAAACGAAAATATCGCTATATTTTTAAAATCTCGGGATTAGTTCGGGATTTTGTCTTTTTATCAAAATCTCGCAATAAAAACGCTATATTTTAAAAATATCGGAGATATTTGTGACATAGCCAGTGAGGAGACGCCGGAATTTCTAAATCAGAAGTGAATCCTTGATAGAATAAGGTGTAGGATAAAACTATTGTGGAGGGTGATTCACTCAATGTGATTCGGTAGCTAAGTAGGGCGGTGTTGCCTCCATGGAGGTTCTCTTCTATTTTTTATGAAATAGAAGATTTAATCTCGGGTTCGAGTATTGTGTTTAATCATGTGCGGAGGTCCACTAATGGGGATGTGGGATGGTTTGGCCAGGCGTGGAGTTAGTCGCTCGGAGTTGGAGTGGTTTGATTTTCTCCCTCCGTGGGAATTATTTTGTAATTTTTTTTTTTTTAATTCCTGTATATTTGGGTGTGGTCCATCTTAGTCCCCCCTCTTCTTTTAATGATATATTTTCGCCATTTCAAAAAAAAAGAATAAGGTGTAGGATACAAAGAAGTGGTCAGACTTGAGATCCAAGCTTGTATATCACTCTCCAAACGGATTTCAACTAAAATCCCTCTTTTGACAAGAGGATTTCCCTCCAAAGTTCCCACTTAGATCTAAAATCTAATTTCTCATTTCAAAAATCAAGTAAGCTAATTACAAAAGAGAGGGAAGTGGTCTTTTATAGGCATCCCTTACAAGTAAAATGTCCTAACTACCCCTCCTCAATATGAAAAGACAATTAAGGACATTAAACAATTACAATATGACTAAACTCCCCTGCATGGCTAGCAAAGGAAAAAATAAGATACTAATCCTATACTAATGAGCAAGCTAGGTCAATGTAGAATTCCCAGGGGATGCTCCTGCATCACTCGGTTATCATCTCCTCTCTAGTCATCTTTAGCTAATTTGTAAGCATTTCATTAGCAGAGTGTTGTATATGCTGAAACTTGAGTGCAATCAAAACAACTAGGTCTCTGATTACAGTACTGATGTCAGCTAATATCCATGGTCTGACCGATTTGCTATTTGCCCATGCTATTACGTTTGATGAATCACCTTCAATGATTAACGGCCTAAAGCTGTGGGCGGTAAACCAAATCAAACCTCATAAGAGAGAGCTCTCTCTTCCACTTCATTGGAAGTCGCATACACCGGCTGTCATTGTTTCTTTTGATGTTTTACTGTTGTGTATGGGTTTTTTTGTTTTATTTTGCTGTCATTATTTCCTTTTGATGCTTTATTGAGGTGGGTTTTATAGGTTTTTCGTATTGAGGTGGGTTTTTTTTCAGCTTCATTCAATGTATCTTGATCTTGATGCAGTTTTCTGGGTGTCCGGAGCGTAGGTAAGAGGAGGAAGGTGGTTTTCTGGGTGCCTGGAGGGTAGGCAAGAGTACGAAGAAGGTATGTGGATCGAGGAGGAACTCGTGAATTCGAGAAGATGACAACTCTCTCTCTCTCTCTCTCTCTATATATATATATATATATACCCTACGATTTGTGGAGGTAAAATGGACGTGTATAAACCTTCACAAATTAGTCCATTTTTTGCCTCCATAGTTTGAATGGTTGGGATGATCCTATGGATCTGATTTTTTGTGGACACCCTATCTATGTGAGGACCATTCAAATGAATGGTTTGGATCACCTAAACAATGTGGGCCCCCACTGTATTTTAAGCTAGTGTGTAGGTAACTTACCTACACAAGTGTGTAGGAAATGTTTTCTCATATATATATATATATATATATATATATATATATATATATATATATATATATATACACGTAAGGGAGAACTAGTCAATGTGGGGAAACAATAAATGGATGAAAACCTTGGTAGCATGCACGGACACATCTCTGTGTCATTCAGGGACAAGAGGTATCTTAAAACAAAAAACTCAGCACTCATGAATCAAGAACACTATTCTACATTGGGGTGGATGATCCTCTGGTAAATCAAGAAAAATACTCTGAGACATGTTACCTTATGTATTGATTTGGCATGTAAGGAGAGAAATGATAGTATTTTCCTAGGAAAAAGAGGTGATTGGAAATGATAATATAAGAAATAAAAATAAATCTCATTCTTTGGGGAAGAATTGAGAAGAAATTCTCCAACTATAGCATGGGTGGCATACTTAGAAATTGGAGTACTATTGTACGGGAAAAAGGCTTCGGAAATAGATCTATTCCAAAGTGGCGCCCTCCCCCTAGTAGTTTGATCAAGCTTAATTTTGATAAAAGTTCTAAAGGTAATCCAAGTCAGAGTTTTTATATGGTGCCTGACCGTCAAGTACCGTCATAGCGGTACCACCCTTGATATTTGATTCAACAGCAGCGCACATATTAAGAGGCTGCTGTTGGATCAAATATCAAGGATGGTACTTCCATCGTATCACTTCACGGGACTTGACGGTCGGCCACCATATAATTTTTCATCCAAGTCATGCAGGTATTGGTGGTATATTTTGTGTCTCAAACAGACACACTTTATAGACCTTTTCTGGCTTGGTTGGTGAGTGCAAATCCAACAAGGCAGAAGCAAGAGCCCTTCTTTGGATCAAATATCAAGCCTTTTTTTCACAATGTTGGATCAAATATCAAGCCTTTTTTTCACAATGTTTAGAAAGAAATACAATTTCTGGGCCATTGTAGTAAGAACTACAGGGATCAAATTAGTTGGGTTGTCGAACCTAACTTTTATTTAAGAGAGAATTCACCTAAACGGAAATTAGGATGGGGAATCCAACTAAGTATAAGAGAAAGTTAATTAGAATTAAACAGAAAATAATAAAAAGAAAAGGCAAAATCAAAAGACGAAGGACCCAAAAGTAAAACGTCTGGCATGTGATGAACCAAATACAAAACATCTTCTTTTCATTGCAAGGAATCCCACAGAAAGAACTTAAGATGCTAAAAAAGTATAATCTCAATGAAAAAGTAAAGAGAAAAACCGATCATGCTCTTATGTATAAGAAGGGGAAAAGGTGAACAACATAGAGGAGATGAAGGACTCACCCTTTTGAAGATATGCCAAATACCCTTTCGTGCTTTCCAAGTTCGAACGAACGAGAGGCAGAGAAAGAGTGTAGAGGAAGGGATGGAAATCTGAATGACAAGCCGAAAAGGTTTTGGAAAATTTTGTACTAGGGTTTGGATAATTTTGTACCTCTAGGTTGTTTCCAATTTAGGCCCCTCCCCGTGAACAATCACATCCTTTAGATCAACTTTACCAAAATCGACGATTGAGCTTCTTTGGATTGATTGGGTTGGAATCAGAATTGGCATCCCCGCGGGTTGCTCGGGTATCTGGCAAGTGGCAAACGGGTGGGCCGGGCCGGGTTTCACCCAACCTTTACAGGTCCAGGGGTACGGGCCGGGTCATTTACGGGTCACAAGTGACAATTTGGTGAACCCGGATCCCACCCGTAGGGCCGGATGGACCCGCGGGTCATTCAGTTTTTTTTTCTGTTTTTATTGGTACACTATAATAGGATGATCCAAACCAAGAGTGGATTTACCATCGCCGGACAGAAAGATTGCACAAACTCTGCTTGTCCTTTCTCCCTTGATTTCTTCTTCTTCCTCCGGTTACCGCCGGTGGGAAGCCAAGGGCCCAAGCCCTTCAAGCCCCTTCTGGTAAAAACCACCAAAGCCCCACGATCATGGAATCCAAACCCCCAGATCCGGGAAAAACCTCTATTCCTGTTGATACGGACGGAGGCTGCCCCACCTCCTCTTTCTCTCTCAGAGAGGCTAGAGAACTTCAATAAGAATATTGGCCTGAAGAACTTTCGTTATTACCTGAGGACGGAACCAAGGCAAAGCTCTTCAAAAACCTCGAAGATTTCAATGCAAAACTTGCTGAAGAGGAATCTCAACAGTTTGATTCAACCACACATGTCAAAAAGGGAACAAGGATCCACAAAATCCTCAATAGGACAAGTCAATCCTCAGATTCGCCAGGGAAATCCTCCTCTGAAAAGAAGAAACTCAAACAAAAAGGAGTTAGATTTCAGCCCCATCCAGAACTCTATGACCCAGAAACAATTCCTCCCTCCCCCTCCTCTAGTTCTTACCCAAATCATAGAAGAAACCCACCCAAGCCTCATCCCCCGGTCGGGTTCCCCTGAGAGATCAAGGATACCGGAGAACCCACCGGAGAAAGGGATACTTACCATTTTAAGAAAAGAAAGCCCCATTGAGGAACCCCTAACCAAAAATGGAAATGTTGTGGGCCTTGACCCAATAGAAAATTGCCAGCTGGACCCAAGGGTCAAAGAAATTTTGAATTCTGACCCCGCCAAATCCCAAGCTGAAAATTCCTGGCCTCCTCCTGAGCGGGAATTCCCTTTTCTAATTTTGAAATCAACTTGCATTCCCGCCTCTCAGAATCAAGCCAGTACTCCACAATCGTTCAGCTCCCATGGCCCCCTTCTCCCCACACCACCCTCTCAACCCAAGGAAAACTCTTCTAAAGGATGGAATAATCTGTTTGCAGGAGAACCAAAAGCTGTCTCTCTACCTCTAAACTTCCATAGCCCAGAA
The DNA here is from genome assembly GCF_043159265.1 of Tasmannia lanceolata. Lineage (NCBI taxonomy): Eukaryota > Viridiplantae > Streptophyta > Magnoliopsida > Canellales > Winteraceae > Tasmannia > Tasmannia lanceolata. Next base: position 6,112,395 of record NW_027518688.1, on the reverse strand, counting down.
GTTAATGAAGAAGGTAAAACCTGCATCGACATAGAGGATGAAGACACTGAGGACGCTGAAACCAAATGGAAAAATTGCCTTGTTGGCTACTTCCTAGGGAAAAGGCCCTATTTCCCAGCGCTGAGAGATCATCTCTCTAGAAAATGGAAACTGAAAGGAGACTTGCAACTATATGCCCTTAACAATGGCTTCTTCCTCTTCAGATTTTCTAATTAAGAAGATTGCACTCTTGTTCTGGAAGCAACCAATCACCACTATGGAGGCAGACCTCTGATCTTGAGAAGATGGACCATGGACCTGCCTTTAGAGAAGATGAAGCTTAATAAAATACCCATTTGGATCAGACTCCCCAACCTCCACCTAAAATTTTGGACAACAAAGGCTCTTAGCAAAATTGCAAGTGGAGTGGGAAAGCCTCTCTACCTGGATACCCATACTGCTGAATCTACCAGACTCATCTATGCCCGTATCTGCGTTGAGGTGGAGGTAGGAAAGCATTTACCAGACTCGGTCTAGATCAGAACCTCCGCTGGATCAATTGAACAAGAAATTGAGTATGACTGGAAGCCAACATCCTGCCCCTTGTTAGACCGAAAATCGGTAACAGGTACGACAGTGACGTAAGAGTTGAGCTGGATGACCAGAGGAACTAAGTCCTGGAGGACCAGAGTGAAGTGGAGTGAAGGGACTGAGTCTTGCTGAGAGAGCCAAGTCTTGCACAAAGGCAAGCGAAGTCAGAAGACCAACCCGGGTGTTACTCCGGACAGGCCCTTCGACACTCAAGTCAGTATGAGCAGGAGTGCAGAGCTAGTCTTAACAGTTTAGGGTGGAGAGAAGGTTTTTCATTACCCTTGGTTTGAGCTTTGAACTCTCTTTTATAGAGGGAAACATGGTGACGTGGGATGACCTGTGCTAGGACAGGTGGCGGCTTACTATAGGCTGGAGTTCACCTACTCCCAGGACAGGTGGCGGGACAGGTGGCGGCCTGCTATAGGCTGGAGCTCACCTACTCCCAGGACAGGTGGCGGGACAGGTGGTGGCCTGTTAGAGGCTGGAGCTCACCTACTCCCAGGACAGGTGGCGGGACAGGTGGTGGCCTGTTAGAGGCTGGAGCTCACCTACTCCCAGGACAGGTGGCGGGACAGGTGGCGGCCTGTGATAGGCTTGCTTTTTTGCTCCCCATCAGTTGCCCCCCAGTTCTCCAAGTCGTTGTAGTGACTTGGGGAAGTGTGGTGAATTACATTCCTGAATGGGAGATGAGTCCGGAAATCTGTCCAGAAATGAGTCCGGAGATGAGTCCGGAAATCTGTCCGGAAATGAGTCCGGAAATGAGGCCGGCTTGGGCCGGACTGGCTTCTAACGACGCGTCATATCCAGTCTGGAAATGAGTCCGGAAATTTGTCCGGAAATGAGTCCGGCTTGGGCCGGACTGGCTTCTGTCGTTTTCTGGAACGCGTCATATCCAGTCCGGCTTGGGCCGGACTGACTTTTGTCGTTTTGTGAAACGCGTCATATCCAGTCCGGCTTGGGCTGGACTGACTTTTGTCGTTTTGTAAAACGCGTCATATTCAGTCCGGCTTGGGCCGGACTGACTTTTGTGATGGACGCGACCATTATCTTCTGTCCGGAGGCCCTTAGCTTTCTGGAGATACGCGCATATTAACCCATACCTTCGCCTCGAAGTGTGTGTCCGTCATACACGTGGCACCATTCAAGCACCCTCGAAGTATGTGCCCTTCATTAAATGCACACCGCCTTGGGTAAAAGGCTATAAAAAGAGGTTTTTACCTTCTCATTTTTCACTTTTCTCTTTTTACTTCTCCTCCTTCTCTGCTCTGCCAGTTCGGTTTGCGAGGTGCGTGGTTGGAGTCGTGCGCGGACTAGGAGCTTTCTACTCTGCCCGGTATTCTTCTCAGCCTTTCTATTTTCTACTTCATGTCTCATAGTAGTTCTAGTTCCGAGTCCGGCTCAGAGTCTTCCTCCAGTAGCTCAGAGTCTAGTCCGGTTCAGGATTCCGTATTGTTTAGTCCGGACGTTAGAGTAGAAATTGTAGATAGCGACGACGGGGAGAATCACAACGAGGTGATATTAGATCTGAACGTCACTCCACCCCCAACAGGTAGTCTTCGAGCAGAAGGGAGTGTTGGTAGTGATGTCGCTGAGGCGTCCACAACATTTCTTCCTGGCCGGGCCGTTGAAGTCGTAGCTAGGGCCCGGATGGAAGCCAATCCTAAATACAATATGCGGGCTCTTGTCGAGGAGAACTACCTTGATGGGTCCATGATGAAGGATATTAGAGACAAGTACTGTGTGCCCCCCAGGTTTAGGCTGAGGGCGGCGATAGAGGGAGATAGAGCTTGTAATGAAAGTTCGGATGTCTGTATCTATGATGAATCGTTGAGGGCCGGACTCAGGTTCCCGTTGCACCCGTTCTTCACCGCGGTGCTTCGATATTACGGACTGGCCCCAACCCAGGTTGCCCCGAACTCATGGAGGTTACTGACTGGGTTTGTGTACCTTGTTCATGGTCGGCTGGAAAGATGCGTGTCTGTGCCGCTATTCCGTGCTTGTGCTCACCTGAAGAGGCATAAGGAGGGGGGCTGGATTTATATTAGCCAGCGCTCCGAGTTGAAAATAATCACTGGCATTCCCTCTTCAATACACACGTGGAAGAATAGGTTCTTCTATGTCGAAGATAGGGAATCCAGCGAGCACTGGCCGGTTCCTCTAATCTGGAATGTCCCTGATACAACTGCACTGAGTCGCAAACCGTTTCTCGAGGGCGAAGATTTGAGAACGTTTGCCCTAATACGGGAGGAAGTGGAACGGGGAGGCCTTATTCACTGCGCGGACTTTTCAGGGGAAGAAGTTCTGGCCGGGCTTGGTCTTAGTACTACGACTTCTGAACGTATGTGGCTACCCTTGTTCTGAACTCTATTTGTTTTTTTGCTTTTTGCTTCTGACTGTTCTGTTTATGTTCACTTGCAGAGATGAAGCAACAATCAACAGTTGAGAGAATACGACAAGGGGCCCTTCCCAAGGCTCAGCTGGGGGCTCAGCAAGTGGCCCAGCAGAGCCAAAAAAGGAAAGCTGCCGAGATGGCGAGTCCGGCTTATACCCAAGACACTGCGCCTCCACCGCCTCCCAAAGGTAAAACCACGGTGAAACTGGTTGGTGCTTTTGGCAAAGGAGCGGGATCCTCGAAGTCGGGGGGGACGTCCGCTGGAGCCGGAGCCCGTCCTCCCCCGGCGAAGATAGGGGACAACGTTTTTCGGCCCAACTGGGCCGTTCAGAAAAATGATACTTGCTTAGGCGAAAGCCGAGTAGCTGTTGAGATTCAGAGCAAATGCATCCTGAGCAAAGATAAACAGCAGGTTCTCCACGAGCTGCCAGCTACTGCCGAAGAAGCCGTATTCTCTTCGCTTTATCAGGTAAGATGGGCAACGGGTATGCTTATTTTCTGTCCATCTTTTGCTTTGATTTCTTGTATTAACACTTGCCTGCTTGTGTTTGTAGATTGGAGTGTACTTCAATGATCTTCAGGAGAAGAGTAAGAAATTCTCCGATGCAATCACGAAGTCAGAAACGGAGAATGGAAAGCTGGCGATGGAGGCTAAGGAGCTTCAAACAAGTATCGGACGGGTGGAGGCGGAGAAAAAGCTGCTTAGGGAGGAGCAGACCCTTCAGAAGCAAAAAGCAGCTGAAGCCCTTAACGCTCAGAGGGAGAGGGCCAAGGAGAGACAGATAGCGGCCGTTAAGGAGGCCGTCGCAGAGGCCGTACAAAAGCGGGAGGACGAACTTTTCAATTTGTCCAGTGAGGCCTGCAAGATTGGATACTTCGACTGTCTCGAGCAGGTCAAAGCGTCCAACCCAACCACGACCTCGGCCGGCCTGAATCTTCCTGAAGCACTGACGCTTGTTGACGAGGAACCGGCAGCTACTGCCGCCGCAGTGGTCCCGGAGGAGGACTTACCTCGGAGCGGTAGCCACGGGGTCTCTTGAGCTCCCCTTTTTCTTTCTGAACCATCTCATCTGATTCTTTTTGTAATGGTCCTTAGAGACCCAACTTTTGTAGCAGCTTTTTGAGGCTCTTATCTTTTGTAATGGCTCTTTGAGGCCCTACTCTTTTATGAATAGAAATCATACTTTGATGTTTACTTGCTCTCCATCCGTCTGCCTCTGAATAGTAACATTGTTTGATTTCTTACTGTGGGCAGACATTTGAAATACAGTAACTTGCGAGTTTCCAAGTTTTGGTAAACTAGGTCTCCAAGCGTCAGATACCCAGGTTTAGAGAGCTAGGTTCCAAATAGATAATAAGTACCCAATTTTTGCGAACTGGGTTTCCAGATATAAGTACCCAAGTTTTAGTGAACTGGGTTTCCAAATAATAAGTACCCAAGTTTTAGTGAACTGGGTTCTCGGATAACAAGTACCCGAGTTTTTGAGAACTGGGTTTCCAGATATGAGTACCCAAGTTTTAGTGAACTGGGTTTCCAAATAATAAGTACCCAAGTTTTAGTGAACTGGGTTTCCGAATAACAAGTACTCGAGTTTTTGAGAACTGGGTTTCCAGATATGAGTACCCAAGTTTTAGTGAACTGGGTTTCCAAATAATAAGTACCCAAGTTTTAGTGAACTGGGTTTCCGAATAACAAGTACTCGAGTTTTTGAGAACTGGGTTTCCAGATATGAGTACCCAAGTTTTAGTGAACTGGGTTTCCAAGAGGCGTAGAGATCTGCAAAAGAGTTTCCATATGATTCATATTTAACAAGTATTTACATTTACAAAATTACCTTTCATGCCTGTCGTTTTAGCTACTGATAATATTTTCTGAGATTCTTGGAATTCCATGCATGGGATAATAGGTGCTCCTCCAGTGTCTCTAACTTATAGCTTCCTGGGCGAATAACTTTTTTCACTCGAGACGGCCCCTCCCATGTCGGGGAGAGTTTTCCGACTTTCGTTGGTTGGGAGACGGCAGCTTTCCTCGGGACTAAATCTCCTGTCCGGAATTCTCGGGGGCGTATCTTCGAATTACGGTAGTTAGAAACTTTCTGCTTGTAGGCGGCGACTCTGATTCGGGATTCTTCCCTCGCCTCCTCTAACAGGTCAAGATTTGCGCGGAGCCCGTCACCATTGATCTGTTCATTGAAGCTGGTGACTCTGGGAGACGGGGTGCCTACATCCACCGGTATCACCGCCTCTGTTCCGAAGGACAAGTTGAATGGTGACTCACCCGTTGGTGTGCGCGGAGTGGTACGATACGCCCACAGGACATGATAAAGCTCATTGGCCCATCGGCCAGCCTTGTCATCTAGCCTCTTCTTTATCCCCTGCAGTAGGATTCGGTTCGTCACTTCCGTCTGCCCATTGGTCTGCGGATGAGCTACTGAAGTAAACCTTTGTTCGATTTTTAAGTCGGAGCAGAACTTTCGGAAGTTCCGGTGGTCGAACTGTTTACCATTGTCTGTTATCGAAACGCGGGGAATCCCAAATCTGCAAACTACCAATTTCTAGAAGAAATTCTGCATGTTTTGCTCCGTGATCTGGGCTAGGGGTTCAGCCTCCACCCATTTGGTAAAATAGTCAATTGCCACTACAACGAACGTGCGTCTTCCGGAGGCCGGCGGAAACGGGCCCAAGATGTCCATCCCCCATACTGCGAAGGGGAGTGGGCTAAGGTGGATGGTGGGAGAGAATTTCTGGCATCTCTCGCACCTTCTAACCAGACTCAGTGCATCTTGTCTTAAGGTGGGCCAGTACAGACCTCTGAGTAGCACTTTGATCGCCAGGGCCTTGCCCCCCAGATGTTCTCAGCAGATCCCTTCGTGTGTCTCTTGCAGGGTGTAAGCGGCGTCGCCTGGCCGGAGACACCTCAGGTATGGGAGGGTGTAGGATCTTTTGTACAAACTCTCACCGCTGAGGGAAAACCGGGCGGCTCTCTGTATCACTTTGCGGGCCTCCTTCCTGGCTTCGGGGAGTTTACCACTGCGCAGATAATCAATAATTTTGTCCATCCAGCACGACTCGTGCTCCATCTGCATTACTTCAGCGGCCTTACTTTCGATACTGGAGTTTTTACAGAACTCCATACATATACTCCCGAGAGTGGTGTATCTGGAGGCGGCCAACTTAGACAGCACATCTGCTTTCGCATTCTCTGTTCTGGGGATTCTTATGACCTCAAAACTTTTGAACTTACTGGTTAGCTAGCGGACCTTGGAGAGGTATTTGATCATACGCTCGTCACGGGCCTCATAGACTCCTTGAATCTGGTTTGCCACCAGCTGGGAGTCGCAATATGCTTTGAGCTTCTAGGCGCCGGTGTGAATTGCGAGGTTCATCTCGGCGAGGAGTGCTTCATATTCTGCCTCATTGTTGGACGCGCGGAATCCAAACCTCTGGGCATAGTCTGCAGTGAAGTTATCGGGCCCGGTGAGAATGAGGCTGGCTCCACAGCCGCCCTTATTCGAAGATCCGTCGACATATACTTCCCAGATTAGTTCGGCGATTGAGGGGCCCGGTTCTGCTAGTGCGGGGATGATTTCTGCTTCAGTCCCTCCTGCTATGCATTCTTCAGTCATGCCCTTATTCGAAGATCCGTCGACATATACTTCCCAGATTAGTTCGGCGATTGAGGGGCCCGGTTCTGCTAGTGCGGGGATGATTTCTGCTTCAGTCCCTCTTGCTATGCATTCTTCAGTCGTGATTGATTTTTTCATGGCTGGGGCTTGAACAACTTCCGCCTCGGTGATCTGCTGGGGGATGGTGCACTCAGCTACGAAGTCTGTCAGCACTTGAGCCTTGATCGCTGGCCTTGGCACGTACTGGATGTCGAACTCACTCAGCTCCACGGCCCATTTTACGAGTCGTCCCGAGATGTCTGGTCGATGGAGAACTTGCCTGAGCGGCTGATCGGTCAGGACTTTTATAGTATGGGCTTGAAAATACGGCCTCAATTTCCTGGCCGCCATTACCAGCGCGTAAGCCACTTTCTCAACCCGCTGGTATCTGATTTCGGCATCGTGGAGAACTTTGCTGACATAGTAGATATGTTTTTGCTGGTGATGCTCTTCACGGACTAGGACAGCTGCCAGAGCGGTGGGGCTTACGGAGAGATACAGGAGTAGCTCCTCACCTGGTTCCGGCTTTGTCAGTAGTGGCGGGGAGGACAAGTATTGCTTCAACTCTTCGAACGCGGTATGGCATTCTTCTGTCCAGGGCGCAGTCTTGAGCCCTTTGACCGCGTTGAAGAAGGGTAGACACCTTTCTGCGGATTTCGAGATGAAACGCCCCAGCGCGGCTATCATTCCTGTGAGCCGCTGTACTTCTCTGATAGTTTTGGGTGGAGTGAGCTCCACCACAGCCTTGATCTTCTCTGGATTAGCCTCTATCCCTCGTTGGCTTACCATAAACCCCAAGAACTTTCCTGAGCTGACGCCGAAGGTGCATTTGGAGGCGTTCAACTACATGCCATGTTTTTTCAGGACCTGAAATGTTTCTCTCAAATCTGATACGTGATCCTGTGCACTTCGGCTTTTGACCAGCATATCGTCAATGTAGACTTCCATGTTACGGCCTATCTGGTTCTGAAAAAGTCTATTCATGAGCCTCTGATAAGTGGCCCCGGCGTTCTTGAGGTCGAAGGGCATAACACGGTAGCAGTAGGTCCCTTGATCTGTCACGAAGGAGGTCTTTGGTATATCTGATTCATACATCCTGATCTGATTGTATCCGGAGAAAGCGTCCATGAAGCTTAGCAATTCATGGCCTGCGGTGGCGTCGATGAGCTGATCAATTTTTGGGAGCGGGTAGCTGTCCTTGGGACAGGCCTTATTCAGATTAGTGAAATCAACGCAGGTCCCCCATTTTCCATTTGTCTTCTTGACCTGGACTACGTTTGCCAACCAGTCCGGATATTGAATCTCCCGAATGAAGTCAGCCTTTAAAAGCCTCTCCACTTCTTCTTTTATCGCCAGCTGTCTTTCGAAGGCGAAATGCCTTCTTTTCTGTTTCACTGGCTTGCAGGTTGAGTCTACACCAAGTCTGTGTGTGCTGATCTCCGGGTCAATGCCAGGCATATCAACGGGATCCCACGCAAAGACATCAGCATTGTCTTGAAGAAACTCGGTAAGGTGGCGCTGGATGCTGCTGCTTAGAGAGGAGCCGATCAGAGCGACTTTCTCATCATCGTCTATGCACAGCGGGATGGAGATGAGGTCTTTGGCGAGTTGAGTCCCCGGAGTTCATCCCTTAAGTCGAGTAGCTCAATTGGCAGCGATTCAACTGCATTTTTGCCTTTAAGTGCCATTGCATAGCACTCCCTGGACTGGGGTTGGTCTCCCCGAACTTCACCCACGCCGTTTGGTGTTATGAATTTCATCTTCTGGTGATATGCCGAAGCCATTGCACGAATCAGGTTCTGGCCAGGTCGTCCTAAGATAGCGTTATAGACCGAAGTGACCCTCACTACCAGGAAATTGACCATGGTGAACGCTTGAGAGGGCGGTTCTCCGACGAGGACTGGGAGTTCAATCTGGCCCTCCACTTTCACGACCTCTCCTGAGAAGCCGAACAGATCCGAGTTTGCCGACCTCAAACGGTCGTCGCCTATCATCATTTTTTGGAAGGCATGATAGTACATAATATCCGCCGAACTCCCATTATCTACTAGAATTTTCTTTACCTCCCAGTTTGCGACGAGCATGGTTATGACCAGTGCGTCGTCGTGAGGCAATATCAAGTTGTCCAAGTCTGCGTCTGAAAAGGAGATTTCGTTCTCCGTCTTTTTCTTCTTGCTGCATGTGTGCACGGCGTTGACTCGGCGTGCGTATGCTTTTCGAGCGGCAGATGATGTGCCCCCGGCGGCGGGTCCGCCCATAATTGTGCCAATGACTCCCTTTGGCTGGGGCCGCGGCGCCTCCAGTTGTGAGCTAGGTGGCTAAGGAGATTGGTTCCGGACAGGAGGCGGCTGCGACCGTCGAGGGCTGCGGCCCTGAGGACTCTTCTCTCTTCTCTCTGGTCCGCGACCGTCAGTTCAGACATATTTTTTCAAGTAACCCCGGCCTATCAGCTGTTCGATTTCTTTCTTAAGCTGCCAGCATTCATCTGTGTCGTGGCCGTGGTCCCTGTGGAACCAACAATATTTTGATTGGTCTCTTTTGTTTCCCTTGGAGATCATTCTAGCTGGCCACCTCACGAATTCTTCATCGCTGATCGCAGCCAGTATGTGCCTCCGAGAGGTGTTGAGAGGCGTGAAGTTTTCTTCTCTCCTCTGGGGGGATTTCTCTCTTCTGGAGGCGGGGGCCTTATCATCCCTACGCTGCTTGGTAAGGTTCTTGTCCTCAGAGGTTTTCCTCCGAGTCAAGTCTAGGGCTGCCAGCGTTTCTTCCACTGCTATATACTCCTCAGCTCCGGCCATTAGATCCGCCAGTGAGTGCTGATTTTGGTGAGCCACTGAGCGGCGGAAGTCATTGGATCCGGCGCCCGTGAGAAGCGCGCTCATTGCCGCTGAGGGGTCCAAATTCTGTACTTGGAGTGCCTCCCTGTTAAAGCGGCGAACGAACACCTTTAGAGGTTCATTATCCTCCTGCCGCAAGGCCATCAAGGATGCTGTCGTTTTCCTTGGCCTGCGACTGCTCATAAAGTGACGGACCAGGTCATCGCCGAAGTCTTCGAAGTTGCTGACGGAGCTTGGTTTGATTCTGGAGTACCAGTCCCGGGCCGCACCGGTCACTGTGATCTGGAACGCCCTGCAGAGGAAACCATCGGATGCACCGTGGAGGAGCATCATTGCTCTGAATGTCTCTAAATGGTCCACTGGATCCGTGGTTCCATCATATTGAGGGATGGTAGGCATTTTAAACCCTCTGGGTGCTGGGGCACCCATGACATCGTCGGTAAATAGCGTTCTACTCGAGAATGCCCGCACAGTAGGCCGGCTCTGATCTCTTGCCAGCTCTTCTATGCGGTGATCCATTTCTTCCATCCTTTGAAGCATTGGATCACCTCTGCGGTCGGGTTGGTCCAGCGGCCTGTTCCTCTCCACTGATGGGCTCGCCGCAGAGCCGGACTGACTTTCCGGACTCCTTCGGCGAGGCCGGGACTTTTCTTGTGGTATGCGCCCTTCATGCGCTCGGGGCCTTTGCGCAGAGCAGGACCGCGGCCTCTGGCGGAGTTGTGGCTCTGTATGAACATGTCTGGCTTTGGGGGATGGACTTGGGATGGACTTGTCTTGAGTGGTGAGCCCGGTCCTCACCGTGGCGCGGTGACTCTCCCCTGTGTACATTCGACCTTTCCTGGACAGGTCGTGGAGTCTCTGGAGGATGCTGGGGAGGTGCTTGGAGTAGCTGCTGGTATTGACCGACCAGGGTCGTCATCTGCTGGAAAAGAGCTTGAATTTGATCCGGAGTAGGCATAGGGTTGAGATGTTCCGAACGAGCCGGGCTCTGTTCGGCTGTAGCAGAGGCTGCCACCACCAGTGAGGCGATTCGCTCACTTCGGGTCCTATGAGGTAACACGGCTTGGGTGGTTCATGTGGTTGGTATCCGCGCACTCTTGCGCCCTGCCATTTTTGTAAGAGATCTGAACAGCTTTTAGTTCTGGGGTCCCACGGATGGCGCCAATCTGTTAGACCGAAAATCGGTAACAGGTACGACAGTGATGTAAGAGCTGAGCTGGATGACCAAAGGAACTAAGTCCTGGAGGACCAGAGTGAAGTGGAGTGAAGGGACTGAGTCTTGCTGAGAGAGCCAAGTCCTGCACAAAGGCAAGCGAGGTCAGAAGACCAACCCGGGTGTTACTCCGGACAGGCCCTTCGACACTCAAGTCAGTATGAGCAGGAGTGCAGAGCTAGTCTTAAGAGTTTAGGGTGGAGAGAAGGTTTTTCATTACCCTTGGTTTGAGCTTTGAACTCCCTTTTATAGAGGGAAACGTGGTGACGTGGGATGACCTGTGCGAGGACAGGTGGCGGCCTGCTATAGGCTGGAGTTCACCTACTCCCAGGACAGGTGGCGGGACAGGTGGCGGCCTGCTATAGGCTGGAGCTCACTTACTCCCAGGACAGGTGGCGGGACAGGTGGTGGCCTGTTAGAGGCTGGAGCTCACCTACTCCCAGGACAGGTGGCGGGACAGGTGGCGGCCTGTGATAGGCTTGCGTTTTTGCTCCCCATCACCCCTCTTGCCTAACTTTCAATCACTCGAGTAAAAAGTACCCCCTATACATCCCTCTGGAAAAACCTAAGGCCATCCTCCACCAAGTGTGGAGGCAAGTCCAAAAACTCCCTCCAGAGCAACCCCCCAGACTCAGGTTCCCTGTTCTATTCCTAAAGCCCTCAAAATGCCTGCTCCCGAAATCCAAGAGCATCCTCATCAAGATAGGCTCCTCATCCAAATTCACAATCCTTATTCTATTCTCCAGGAACTAGAGGAGGAAAATGAAGAAATAGCTGAATCAACCTCTCCCCTTAGCCCTCCAGTCAAAAATCTTGAACCCCAGTTCCCCACACCAGGTCCTGCCCAAAATAAGGATTCTAGTGAAGAAGACCCAGATGGAGAAGAATCATCCCTCGAATTGAATGCAAAGAAGTCTTTTGCCAACCTAAAGACCAATTGGTCTCCAAGGCTGGAGACAAACCCAAAAAATCTCCCTATCCTTTGTTCTGACTCTTCCAAAACCGTTCCCATACCTCTTCAGAGAAAGCCAGAATCAGCTGGCCTTGTCCTCCCCCACCCCCCATCTATCCATCATGATTAATTTTGGTGTCTAGAATATAAGAGGTCTTGGTACTAGTACAAAAAGGAAGGAAGTCCGAGATATCATCACCAACCATAACATTCCTTTGCTTAGTATTCTTGAAACCCATGCCCCCCAGCAAAAAATGGTCAAATACATTCATGAAATCTGTGGACCCTGGGACTATCTTGCAAACTACAACTTCTCTGAAAGGGGAAGAATAGGGCTAGTTTGGAACCCCCAATTAGTTCAGGTTCATTCCCACCTCCAGTCTGACCAATTCATTCACTGTGAAGTCAGATACCTTCAAACCCAAATCACTTTCAACCTCACCAGTGTCTATGCAAGGAACAAAGGGATTGCCAGGCGCGCCCTTTGGAACCATCTCTCTGCCATCTCTACAAGCATAAATCTCCCCTGGACCATCATTGGAGACTTCAACATCACAAGATTTGCTGATGAAAGGATTGGTGGTGCTAATCCAGTTGCAATTGATATGTTGTTCTCTCTCTGATCTTAGATCCCATGGCCAAACTCTTTCATGGAACAACAGCTCCAGAACTGGTGATTGGAAACTTAGAAGACTAGATAGAGCTCTGGTTAATTCTGAATGGCTTGTAAATTACCCAATATCATTCAACACCTATCCTCACCATGGCCTCTCGGACCACTCTCCCTTGATCATCCATTTTGATAATCCCACACAAAATGGCAGAAAACCATTCCACTTCCAATCAATGTGGTTGGAAGAAACTTCGGTGTACGAAATTGTTTAAAGAGCTTGGTCCACTGAAGTGAAAGGCTCCCATCTCTATCAAATTTCCCAAAAACTCAAAGAGGTCAAAAAAGCCTTAAAAATATGGAACGCAACTTGACACAATTCAGAGTCAGCTAGCCCTCAACCCAACTGATCAAAACTTGAGAGAGACGGAAGAAACTTTGAAGGATGCCTATATCAGAATGTCAAGAAAGGAAGAAATCCTCTTCAAGCAAAAGTCCAGAATCCAGTGGCTGAACCATGGCGATTCAAATTCATCCTTCTTCCATTCTGCAATGATGGCCAGAAGAAATCAAAACAGCATTCAAGGTACTTCCACCCTAGATGGTTCTTTCTCCTCTGACCCTGAAACCATTTCCAACACTATGGTCTCATTCTTCAAAAACCTGCTCAATTCTAAAAGCCAGGACCATCCTTCTGATCCCTGCAACATTCCAGATCCGATGCACTATCTCTCTCCAGACCAGATTCAATCCCTATCTGTGCCATTCTCTGAAGAAGAAATCAGAATACTATCCTCCCCTCTGATGGTAACAAAGCCCCTGGACCCGATGGATTCAATGGGGATTTTTTCAAGGCCTTTTGGTACTTGGTGAAAGAAGACATTTCCAAAGCAATTCTCTCATTCTTCTCTAAAGGAAAACTCCTTCCTAAAATGAACCATACCTTCATAGCTTTGATCCCGAAATGTCCTGATGCTTCATCCCCTGAAAAATACCGCCCCATCTCTCTCTGCAATTTTATCTACAAAACCATCACAAAGCTCATGGCAAATAGGCTTAAACCTCATATGGACTCCTTGATTAGCCCATTCCAATCTGCTTTCATCAGAGGGAGAACCATAAAAGACAACATTCTTCTCTCCCATGACCTTTGCCATAATTTCTATAAATCCAACTCCACCAAAACCATGTGTATCAAAATGGACCTCAAAAAAGCCTTTGATAGTGTAAATCATTCCTCCCTACTCACATTCTTTAAAAAAATTAGCTTTCCAGAAAATTGGTGCAAATGGATCTCCCAATGCATAACCACCCCTTCCTTCTCTATCCTCATAGATGGAGTCCCTCAAGGTTTCTTCAAGTCTTCAAATGGAATTAGGCAAGGAAACCCTCTGTCCCCTCTCCTGTTCTGTTTTGTAATGGAAATGCTCTCTTGTCTTCTCCGCTCCTCCCTATCTGCTGGCCTAATTTCCACCCCTTTTTGCCGTAAAGATTTAACCATTTCTCATACCTTCTTCGCTGATGATGTCATGATCTATGCTGATCTAACCCCCTAATATGCCTCTAGGATCCTAACCTGCCTAAAGAAATTCAAGGAGTGCTCTGGCCTGGAATTCAATCCGGCAAAGAGTGAAATTTTCTTCTCCGGAGTTGAAAATAACTCAAAAAGAGCCACTTGCAACATATTAAAAATTGATGAAGGATCCTTCCCCATCAAATCTTGGTCTCCCCCTCATAACTTCAAGGCTCACCTCACAAGACTGCCAGCGAATTATAGAGAAAGTCAGATATAGAATATATTCCTGGTCCAACAACATTCTCTCGAGAGCCGGTAGAGCGGAGCTGATTAGATCGATTCTCAGCACATACCAAGTATACTGGTCAGCAGCATTCCACATCCCTTCAAATGTGCTGGAAAAAGTGGAGAAAATTCTCAGAGACTTTTATTGGTCGGGAGGAAATGGGAACAAAAAATACCACAACATCTCTTGGGATTCAATCTGTAAGCCTAAGAAAGAGGGAGGTTTAGGAATTAGGAGGCTATCTGACATAAACAATGCAGCTCAACTGAAGCAATTGTGGCACATCCTGGATAATAAAAGAACTCCTTGGGTTAGATGGTTTGACCTCAAATACATCAGGAACAGAAGCATCTGGACTCTCCCAATGCCATCCAGACCCTCATGGGCTGCTCGAACTATCATCAAGGCTAGAAATCTAGCAATGCCCCACATCTGCTACCTTGTTAGCGCAAATTCCAGCCTAAAATTTGGTCTGACCCTTGGCACCCAAATGGCCCAGTCTCAAACCAGATATCATTTGGCTCATTCTTAAACTTCATTCCCCTTAACGCCTCCATCCAGCATACCATTCAGGTGGTGGACCATGATTCAGAACTTGCCTCAACTCTCTTAACTCAAAGATATCACAAACTCTGCCCTTCTCACCTCAAAGTCCCAGACCAAAGTTATTTGGAAACCTAAATCAAATGGCCAACTCACCTCTCACAGTGCTTGGAATACCATAAGAGATAAAAGCCCCCTGCTCCCCTGGGCCTCTTCCATATGGTTCCTTGGCCACATCCCCAAATTCAGCTTAACTTCCTGGTTAGCCATCAAGGAAAAACTAAGCACTAGAGATACGCTTCTCTTCCATGGTCCCTTGAGAGACAAAACATGTCCTCTATGTAATACTGAATCTGAATCCCACAACCATCTTTTTTTCTCCTGTGGCTACTCAGCTTGGATATGGAGATCAGTTCTTTGGCACATCTCAAAGAGAAAGAAGCAGAAGAAATCAATCAATGAATAAGGATCATGGATCAGAAGCAAGTTTAAAATGAAAGGCCAAACCCCCACTCTAGTCCGAATCTTATTTATTGCTACAATTCACTTCATTTGGTTAGAAAGAAATAGAAGAATATATGAAAATCAGAAGAAACACAAAAAATATATTCTGAAATCCATCCTCTCAGCAGCAAAGGGACAAAATTCTATTCCTCAAGCTTGAAGACTCTCATACTGAAGAAAATCTCAGAATCGCAAGCCTTTCGAATATCCCTCTCTTTTCTACTCAATCTACTACGAAGACCTGCACCTGGATTGCTCCTCCGCCACTGTTCAGCAAACTCAACACTGATGCTTCGTTGACCAATGTTGATGGTAGCATTGGAGGAATTATTAGAGATAAACAAGGGACCCCCACAGCAATGTTCTCTCTAAACTGCGCCCCAGCTACTATTCAAGAGCTCGAGATAGATGCAATTCTAAAGGGAGTTCAGCTTGCTGAAATGATGAACTCAACTAAGCTTTGGATAGAATTTGACTCCCTATTGGCCGTCAGAGTTATTCAAAATTCCACCAACTGCCCTTGGAGAAAAATCCCTGCTCTGGAAAAGCTTCATCACATCCTAGATAATTTTGAAAATTGGATCATATCCCACATTCGGCGAGAGGGAAACAGATCTGCTGATTACTTATCTAAATTCTCTTGTCCTTGTAAGGGGTTTCCAATCCCCTCTTCCTCTATCCCAAATGATCTGAATGTAATTCTTTTGGAGGGCTCCTCTAGAGCCATCTATAACCGTTTTTAATTGCTCTTTTTCTTTTAATATATCTGGTGGGGGTCTGCCTAACCCCAATTTAGCTATAAAAAAAGGATGATCCAAACCGTCAATGTGATGGGCCATAATGTGAATAAGTTATGGCCCAAAAATCATTTCCATAGGATGATCCTAGCCAGATCTATGGAAGAATTGCGTATTATTATTTATGGAAACTATATTGGAGGGCTAGTAAAATGTGATATCTACGCTGACCCTTGTTTTGATATTGGCACCATTTAAATGGCAGGTGAAAGGAAACACGGGAAATTTACCGGATTTAAGGAAAAAATCCATTAATTTTACGGTCAGGATTTTACTGACAGAATAAAGGTGGGACCTGCTGCCATTGTTGTTTCTTCCCTTCCTAATAAAATATTGATGCGTATGCGTGAGATGATTGGGTCCCACAGTAAAGCTCGAACAAGAAGTGGCAGAGGATTATACCATATTAAAGCGAGTGTCCTTTGCATTTAAAACTCCTTATTTATTGGTTTTTTCTTCAACAAAATATAAAAAAGGGCAAAAAAAGGAAAGCAACTTTATTATTGGGGAGTGATAAATCGACCCCCTATGTGTCTTTCTCTCTCCAATCGACCCCTATGTGTCTTTATATGGAGAGAGAAAGACACACCAGGGGTCGATTTAAGATATCTGGGGGTCGATTTATCATTGCCCTATAATTGTTGTTGGTAGTTGGTACTAGGAACCGATATTCAGACCATCATGCTCTGATAATTGCACATAGCCAGCTGTCAAAGCTTTGTTGCAATTCCCAAAAATAAAAACCTCTTGGAAGCCAATTAAAAAGGAAAAGACGATTTTGCCCAATTATCAAAACATGCTGAAAGGAAAAATATTGATTTACCATGAAAAGCTTTGATAAAGACTTACTTCCTTTTAATGCTAGCTTTAGTTCTAAGCAAGTTTCAAATTTCGGTTTCGGAATGCGTTTCGGTCCTCACCGACTGAAACCGAAATTTCAGCCGAAATATCAAAATTTCGTTGGCCGAAACTTATGTAATTTCGACTGAAATTTCAGGAAAGTATTTAATAATCAATAAAATCCAATTTTTTTATGATATCCCTTAAATTTCGAACCGAAATTTTGGGGAAACGAAATTTCGAACCGAAATATCGGTCGAAATAAAGTAACGTTTCGGATATTATGGGTTTCGATTTTGTTCTCCACCAAAACTTGACTTGGAGAATATAGGAAAACTTTAGCAAAGTTAGTTTTTAAAAAACACTTGCCACGATCGGGCTTATTTTCACGTTAGGATTTTTAAACAGAAGAATAAAAGAGAGTTAAAAAGAGAAAGGAAAAAGGGTTTTTTTGCTGCAAACGGGTAGATGATTTCTGCCATATGTAATGTAGAAAGCAATAAGGAAAGCTGTAATTAAATACCTATAAATTGAGAGCTTTACTATACAATTTAGATCCACCGAACATCCAAACCTTATAGCTATCCTCAATCTAGGTACTATGGAATGTAAATGACAGAAAATAAGCGACAGAAAGTAAATTACAGAAAGTAAAGAAATGTGTTCAGTTCTCTCCATTTGTCCTACACTTTATTAGTATAAACTCTCTTCTCTACCTCTCCTAGCCTATGGTGGGGCCCGAAATAGAATGATGGGATAAGGAGAGAGAAAAGAACTCTATTTGCAAAAAAGGAGGGGATATAGGCTATAGGACATGGGGCTAGAAGGATCCCCGAATCCCATAGCAACCCGTTTCCGGTTTTGTAATTGAAAGATGGAAAGTTGTAAAACCTCTACAAATTGAGAGCTTCACTGTATGATTCGGGTCCACCAAACCTCCCAACCTTATAGCTATCCTCAATCTAGATGGTATGAAAAGTAAATGACAGAATGTTATAAAATAGAGTTTCACTATATGATTCGGGTTCACCGGACCTCCAAACCTTAAAGATATCCTCAATCTAGATCCTGTGAAATGTAAAGAGAAAAAGGTTCCGTTCTTTCTACTTCTCTGTCACCGTAGGAGCGCAAGGCTCTAGCTCCCAAGACCTATGGGGAGTTTGGGATAGAGTGGCGGAACAAGCAGAGAGAAAAGAACTGTTTCTGTGAAAAAAATAGGGGATTTATGCTATAGGGTTTGGGGCCAGAAGGATCTCAAAACCCTGTAGCTACCCGCTACCGGTTTTGTAATTGAAAGACAGAAAGTTGTAAATATAACCTAGTACTTCCCGATTTGTGATTGGGGGTCACTCTAATTCCTTAGAAATTCGGCAGAGTGCAGATGTCCCGTGGTTTTGGAACAGATTTCAATAGAAATTGGGAAGTCGAATTCTGACCGTTCCTGATTTCTGTAGAACCTCAGCTAGTTTCTCTAGTTTCTCTCTACTTTTTCTCTTTATAGGATTTCAGAACTAGAACCTAGAGAATCTAAGTGGAAGCGTAAAAGGAGGTGAAAAGAAGACAAAGGGGGTTGTATTTATCCATATGGGGGGAGAGTAAATTTTTAAAGTGAAATTGAAGGAGGACTCGACCCTTTTTATAGAGTTGGGCCCCAAATTTACAGGGCACGATTTTGGGGCCCCAAAATCATGTCCTGTGATTTTGGGGGACCTCCCCTGATTTAAAAATCCCGAGTGGGTTAGGGCCTTGGTTTGTGGTCCTAGATCCCTAATTCGTTGTTCTGGATCCCCGATATGTTGTTCTTGGTTCCCGACGGGTGGTTCTAGGTTCCCGAAATGTGGTCTTGCGTTTCCGGATGCTGATATGTGGTTTTCGGCTTCTTAAAAGTTGTCTTTGGTAGCCAAAATTGTTTACGGTTCCCAAAAAGTGTCTGGTAACAGAAATTGGTCTTCAATGGAGTTTTTCTGAGTTTGGAGGTTGGATCTTCAGAATCTAGGGCCGCCGTAAGAGGCAAGGTGCTGTGTGCTAACGGGCTAAGGGGTTGGATTTCCGGGATCTCTTCATTTTCTTCAATCCTTATCCTTCTTCAATAGGGGGCAGTCCAGGCGGATGTGTCCGATTTTCCCATACTCATAGCACTGGATAGGATCTTCATCTTTGTCTCTTCTTTGCTTTTCTCTCAAGTTTGTTGAATTTCTTCCGTGGGAGAGCTAATTCTAGTGTCAAGTCCTTGAGACTTGGCTCTTTTTCACTTCCTACTTCCTTACAATCAACTTTGGCCTTAAAGGCCACTCATCTCTTCTTTGTTTCTTCTTCTTTCTTTGTGAAATACAGGCGTGGCAACCAAGAGGGGGGTGAACTGGTTTTCTTTATAAAATTTTGCCTTTTAAGCCTTTTTCAAAAATCACCTTGGTTTTAATCTTGCTTTAATCAAGTTGATTTAAATGGGTGTACAATATATACACTCGATATGAACCACTCCTTAAGTTGATTTACAACTTGATTATTAGTGGATTAACTTAATTAGGAAAGATATGATGTTCAATGTACATTTAAATGCTAGTAAGGAATTAAACACCCAAGAGATTTAGATAAGTAAACGGGAGGGGGAGGGGGGAGAGAGAAACAAATACCTGTGGGACCCGATCCCGCGAGAGGGGGTGGGGCGCGAGCCACCACGCTCTCTCTCTTAGTCTCTCGTACCCACGGGATTGGCGTGTGCATTTTTATTATTGACTTTAATTCATCTTTTATGTGAACTTGGGATCACTAAGGCAATCCGAATTCCACACAAAAGAGACTGACAGAGTCGCCACCTAGATGTGGGATCTAGGACCCATAATTAACCAGAAATCTAGACTCGCTACCTAGTTACAAGAATGGAAGGTATGGGGAATTATCCACCACATGCACCATTCCCGCCCGATAATCGGTCTTCGATTCCAAAAGCTAACTCTTTTAAATTTATTTTAAATGGCTCATTCAACTCTCTGTTAATGTGCTAACTACGGGACATGCATCCTATGATCTAATTTCAATGTGAATCCTAAATGTGTATCTTGATTTCTTAATTTGTCTGGATTCAATCTAAGTGAAAGTTCTCATAAAATTCTAATTTCAAGGAAACCTACATATTTTAATTAAGAATTCATAATAAAATAAATATACAAAACCCCACATTTGTTGTGGAGCCGACTCGCGGTCGGTATGCCATCAGACATCCAAGCTGCCTACGTACCCAAGCCTCACTGGGATCAGAGTCGACGTAGTTCGGTGCACCTAAGCTAAGCTACTTATGCCTAACTCAACTAAGACACCGATCTAGACTGATTTGACTGTTTCAACAGTTTTAAGAGGAGTTATTTAATTCAAGTTGAGGATTTTATTATCCTAGGATTTCATTTAAGATGCTATATGATTCTTATCTAAATGCAAATTGTTCCTTAGACTAATGCAGGTTAGCCTACATCCTAGTTTACTAGGCTTGTCCTAGGGAAAGATTGGGCGACTAGTGTAACTAGACCTATGGCATGGTTGCTATCCATAGCAAGCGTCCGTGATGAGGCTGGACTCCTAACTCTAGGACTCCTTAAAACCTAAGACTCCCTAAAACCTAGGACACGACCTGACACCAGTGTTCCTAAATTGGGCTCTAATGGCTCTTACGACGGAAACCGCGATCCAACGGTTCCGAAAGACACAAGACAAATCGATTTAAATTCTCGAGGTTAATGAATTTCAGATTTCAAGGATTTTCAGTTTCTGGACATTCAAGGATTACCAATGGTTCTAGGGTTCACCAATTTCGGCCCAGAATAGCATCCAAGGAAGGGAATCGTGCGCTCTTTCCTTGTGCAATTTAATACTTAGGTTATAGCACCTTATTGCCTGGCATATCTCAGGATTTTCGTGGACAGTAACCTCGGAGCCAACAACGTGCTATAGCTTAAATATTCAAATTGTCAAAGATCGGTTGCAATTGAGATACGATCATGGATGCACTGGCCATTTTTCCAGGGAAATCTAAAGATCCTAAAATTTTTGTTTCAATGAATTGATGAGTGAACATGTGACAAAATTTTAAGGTTCTTTTAGAAGCTTTAAACTGATTTTTAATTAATTTCGAATTTTCAATAGGATTTATCAATTTTAATCATATGAGTGATTTTACAAGTGAAACTTTGCAAACGAACTCGAAATGAGTTGAAACTTCTACAGAAATAAGATATGATGAGATGTAGCTTACTGGAAGATGTTTACAGATTTTTACATTAAGCTCATATTTAATTTTGATTTAACAATTAATTGACCAGATTGCAAAAATAACACGGAAACTACTAGAAATAGAAATCTAAATTCAATAAAATTTCTACAGTAACAGGATCTAAGTAAAAATAGCATGCTGTGAGAGTTTCATGAATTTTAGAAAATATTTACTATCAATTTTGGATTTTTCAATTTTCAGACGAGATTATGAATTAACACTACATCCCACATGAAACAAGCTACAAATCAATTGAAAAATTTATAGCAACAAGAAATATGGACTTTAAGACTAATGTAAAAGTTTTGATAATTTTATCTGTGATTTGATGTCAGTAAAAATTCCCCTAAAATCTGATAATTTTCAAAGAAAGCATAAAATAATATACCAAAAAAATTCTAAAAATTCTCAGAAATTCATGGTATAATGTATCAGTATCATATTATTTTCCCACTAAATTTCATTAATTTTGGAATTCGTTAGTATATATTTTATTTTTCTTCGTCAAAAAGATATTTTTGAAGAGTTTTCTATTTTTAAAACACGATTTTCGAGGAAATTACGACTTCGGAAAACGTCTTTTAATCTTGTTCTGATATGATGAACACAAGAAAAATTTAAAATAGATCATCCTGAGATGGCTATTTTTTCGAATTTCGTAATTACTCAGCCATTATTTTAAATAAAATACCACTCTTCACTCAAATTTTAAAAATCCTCTAATTCAATGTCTGATCCGATCCGATGGTTATTTTACTCTAGTTACATAGATCATTGTATTAAATTTCGGGACGAAACGAAACTGAAACACCCATGCAGATCATGATTTTGAGCATACATATTTAATATTCAATTAAATCCAATTAAATACTAAAAATCATGCAAAAAACATAAAAAATACCAAACAATCCTGGAAAAATCTGAGAATCGTGTACCTACCTGTAGTCGAGATCCTCGCCCAATCCAAGAGCTGGAAAATCCAAAAATTCCGCCGACGTGCGATCCGACCTCCTTTCTTTCTCTTTATTTCTTTGCTTTTTCTTTTTATTTTTTCTTTGTTATTTCTACTGTGGAGAGATGGAGGGTGAGCGAGAGAGACAAAACAGAGAGGGAGTTGAGAGGGTTAGATGAAGAGAGAGAGATGGAGGGAAAGAGAGAAAGAGAGAGAGAGTTATAAACTAAGAGAAAGAGTGAAAGAGAGAAAATGAGAGAGAGAGAGAGAGTATAAGAGAGAGAGAGAGTATAAGAGAGAGAGAGAGAGAGAAAGAGTAAGAGAGAGAGAGAGAGAAAGAGTATAAGAGAGAGAGAGAGAAAACATGGGAAAAGAAAACAGAGCATGCGATGCTCTGTTTTCTTTCTCACGTTTTTTTTTTTTTTTTAAAAAAAAAGAAAAACGCTGCTGTGGAGAAGGATTTTGAGGGGAGATGAGAGATAGGGAGAGAGATAGAGAGTGTGAAGAGTGGTGAGGGGATGAGAGGGACAAGAAGGTGTTCTTGGGATATGGAAACAGAGGGAGGGAGAGATGGCCGAATCGAACAGAGGGAGAGAGTAGGGGAGAGCCAAAACCGTGGGAGTGAGAAGAAGGTGGTGGGAGCGATCGGCTATGGTGCCGCTGTTCCGAACAGAAAACAGAGCCAATCCCTTTTTCTTCCTTTTTTTTTTACTTATGGCCCATCTCTCGTAGGAAAGTTGCCGAGAGTTCCATGAAATTATGCCTCTCTTCCTTAAAACAGATTCTTTTTCACCCTTTGTTTCTTTTTTTTCACCCTTTGCATCAATCTAAAAATAGAATTGTTTGCAAAAATTTCTTGTTCTCACGTACACTGACTTAGCAATTGCCTTATGCCCATATGATTCCATCCGATTCTTAGAAACTGATCCTAGCCATCTATTTAATACCCCACGACAAATTGGGTTGCGCCCTCATAAATCAATCGCATGGACTGATCCAAACCGCCCAAATAGTTAGCCACAATATAAATTGGGCTATGGTGTAAATTAGGCGCGCCTCGCAGTCTTTGTAGGATGATCCAATCCATTCAATTCGGCCTTATCCCAAGTGGGTCCCATGTTGTATGGTTAATTCCTACATCTTACCTTGTTATTGCTTTGACTAATACAGGCAGGCCGCCACGCTACCCTGAGGTTGGTAAGAACTGAGGGACAATGCCCCCCAACCTAAGTGGGCCTACCAGCGAAGCAACTGGTACTTGATCGGGCGGGGGGCGGTTCATCTCGATAGGAAAAGAATCAATAGAAAAAGAAAGAATCGGAATTGATCGATCTCTTTCTCGAAACAAATGAAAAGGAAAAGAAAGATGAAACACAAATCATGGATCAACTAAGCCCTCTCGGTGAATACCGCCTACCGCCTACTTTGAAGGAAGGGCACTGAGGAAAGCCTCTCTATGAGATGACGATGTTTGCAAAAGATCCCACACAGATATCTGCGCGGGAATGATTATTCATCGAATGACTATTCATCTATTGTTATTTTATTGTATTTTCAAATAGGGGGCAGGAAGGCTCTATGGAAAAATGGCGGTGGGGCCCACTCCATAGGATAACCTGAACCACCCGATTAATAAGTCACTAATGGGATATGCTCAATAAATCATTTCTTATAGATCATTCATAGGATGATCCGAACCATCCATTTCAAATGGCTACCGAATAAATGATTCGCTCCTCTAATTCATTGTCGCAAGCTGATCTTGGCCGTCCAATTGATAGGCTGCCATGTGGATCGGTTACACCTCCTCGTGAATCACTTCATATTGTTTAATTGGTGGCCCACAAATCTTTTCCGTTAGATTTAAATACGGACCCCGGAGAATAAGATTGAATTACCTCGAGTGGGCCCCACGCATATTTAGTGGGCCACTCCATTTTAAATCCCTCAACCACATGCTAGGCCTACTCCTTGGCTGAATTTTCCATGAGATCCATTCATCAAAATTAGGTTGGTCCGCCTGCTTCAACCTAGTGAACCCCACCCCATGTTGGGCACACTTATTTATAAAATTTAATCGTTAATATCCATGATAAACTCCGCAGATAACTTGAATACTTCTTACATAGGCTAACTTTCTCGATCCCAATTTAATCCAAATGCTCAATGCGGGCCCACCAAACGGGTCCCAATTTTCTCTTGCTTGGATTCTTCCAAATAACCCCTCTCAACACTTAGCGGAAATATGCGAAACACGACAGAAATGACCGAAAAAAAGATCAATAAAGCATACGAGGCGAACACGGGAATGGAAAACACTGAAAAACTGACAGCGAAAAAACTAACTTCTTTGTTGATCAAAACAGAGCAAAATGGGGGTGTCTACAATACAATAAGAGACGACACAAAGATTTATCGTGGTTCGGTCCTTCTACCTTGAAACCCTACTCCACTCCCCAAGTTGGTACTCCTTGGGATTTTTCTCCACTAAGTCCGACGCCACACAAAACCCGGGTCGGAGGGCGTGTACAATCACCACCAATGAGGGACAGGACCTTCTTTACAGACTGGATTCACCTTTCTTAAGAGCCGAATCGTAGACCAAACCCGGATTCACCTTTCTTGACGAGCCGAATCATAGACCCTCGAATACAATGAAGAAGAAGGAATGAAGAATGCTCTTAGCCTCTTGTTAGGCTTGATACAACAATGTGTGGGAGCCGGTTTTTTCACGCTCGCGTGAGGCGGCAGGGGATCACCACATCGGGTTCTCTGAGAGTGTTAGTTGATCTGTGTTTCTTGCGGACTCGGGACCGTGGTCCTAACTCCGCAAGAAAGAGAAACTCAGAGTCGCCACCTAGGTCAGGGCCTAGGACCCGTGCCTCTTCTTCCGATGAAAAGGGGAATAGTACCCAAATTTCATTGGAGGAATAGTAACCAAAGGGGTTCTTTTGCTCTGGGCCTAGAACCTTGTAATTTTACTCTGTTTGTTAAGGCATAGTCCTTATAGATATCTTAGTAAGGGTTATGGTTACAATCGGGGAAGGTGTTAGGCACCCCTTTTGCCCGGATAAATCCGGTCTTTTGACTTAATTTGGCATTTTCAAAGAATTTTAATTATGATAACTTATCCTTTATTCGGATTACACTCAATTCCAGGATGTAAATAAAATGAATTTACAAAAAGACCGAAAATAAGCGGTAGTTATCCTGATTGAGATCGTATGTTTCTGTAGAGGGATTTATATCATAAGTTCTGAGGGCAATGTGAGCCGGAGATCTTATAATGTCACTACCCCATACCTTACTTTGTAAAGAAAATTACAGAAAGCTGGGAAATTGAAATACTCAAGAGGGGGGGTGAATTGAATTTAACTCAATATTAGGCCTTTTGAAAATTATCTATAAACCCTAATTGGAATTTTTCTTCACTTAATTAAATATTTGGTTAGTGCAAATATAATTGAAAGAACAAAGTGAAATGCCAAACCAAAACAATAATGGAAATGCAAGAGTGAGAAATTGACACACCGATATATAGTGGTTCGGCCAACGGCCTACTCCACTCTACTCAAGGTCGCACTTGAGGGATTCCACTATAGGAGACCTCCACGATGCCCGGCTCCGAGGCGGTTACAAATCCAAGGGATATTAAACAAGGATGCCCTTACACCTTTACAAAGACTCTCCTTCTCCGCCGAGTTCTAAGCGGTTGCTCTCTAGGGAATTAAAAAGGGAATGCCCTAGCCACCTATACAAGATTTGAAAGAGAATAGCTTGGCTTCTTCTTGAAAGCTTGATGCTCTTTGTAGACCCTTGATTGCTCTTCAAAGATGGTGATTTGCAAGTGAAAGCACTACTATATCCAAACTCAAAAGATTCACAAGTGAAAGGCAAGTTTGGGATGAAAAATAAAAACTCAAGCTAAAATGGATTGCAAATATTTTTGATGCTTAAGGATGTTTTTCAAAGATCAAGAGAGTGTGAAAAACTTCTCTACATGTTGTATATATAACCACACCAAAGAATATGACCGTTTGGGGGTGGAAATATCAAAAACCAACAATTAATTTGAATCCCAACGGCTATTTTTTAGTCTGTCGCGAGGTTCTCGGAGTTCCGAGAACCATTCTCGGAGTTCCGAGAATTCTCGGAGTTCCGAGAAATATTCTCGGAGTTCCGAGAAATATTCTCGGAGTTCCGAGACAACGGCCAGAAGAAATAAAATTTCTACTGGACCATTTCTCGGAGTTCCGAGAAATTTTCTCGGAGTTCCGAGAAAATGTCCAGATGCTACTGGACCTTTTCTCGGAGTTCCGAGGGAACTCTCGGAGTTCCGAGCTCGGAGCTCCGAGAAAAATTCTCGGAGTTCCGAGAAGCCTAAAAATCCACAGATTTTGATTTTTATTGCTTATTTGATTTTTAGCTTTTGGAACTCAACTCCTATGATTATTTTGGAATGTTTATGAGGGTCCCAACATGTTGGTCCACCACATAACCATTCACTAATGCATTTTAAGTTCTTAAGTGTTCTTTGAAAACCAAGTTGAAAACACTTTGAAAACGTTTTGCCTTGACTTGAAAATCTAAAGAGAAAGGATGTACAATGATACCTATGCAATCTTCAACTTCTCTTTAGTCTTGGTCTTCAATTGATCTTCCATCTTGTGTATGCTTTGCTTGAGAGATGAGGTGAGCTTCACTTAGCTCCTTTGACTCTTGTATGGGATATCTCCAAGCATGACCATGTTGTGTGTTGGTTTCTTCAATGATCAATCCTATCTCAAACACAACACTTCAAAGCAAATTGATTAGTATTCAAAAACACAATCAATTATATTTAGAATCATCAAAACAAGATAGGAGAGTAGACCCTTGGGCTTACAATCTCCCCCTTTTTGATGATGACAAACAAAATTGATTATGAGGTGTGTGTGGAGTGACATAGTAGGCAAGTGAATACTAGAACTCCCCCTCAATATATGCACACATATAAATGATACAAGTTATAAGCAAGTGGTGCATATAGTCAATTGAATAGATAATCAATTTCAAACTTCTCCCCCTTTTGTCATCGACAGAAAGGGTGTAAAAAAAATTTAGGAGTGGATAACTCCCCCAAAATCAATGCTTATGGTATAAAAATATATAACCAAGTAATGTACATATACCTGTTCATGATCGAGATGTTGACATATGTCAAGATGTTAGGTATTTTAATTAAAGTGAAGATACCTCTCCAACTTAGAAAAACTAAGAAGGCTAAGAATATCAATTGAGTGATTTTTAAGATTAAAAATTTGACATCTCATTCATGCAGATACTACCAAACAAAGATTATATATATAAATACTATATAGATAAGCTGGTTAAAGGCACAAAGTATTTATTTGGCAATTTCTTTGATTTGATCCGCACTCCATATGTTTAAGGCACTTCGGATATAGCAAATTCTATCATCACTAAGGGGTTTTGTAAAGATATCCGCTAATTGTTCTTCAGTGTTGATATATTTTAAGCAAATATCCCCTTTTTGTGAGTGATCTCTGATGAAGTGGTGCCTAATCTCAATGTGTTTTGTTCTTGAGTGTTGTATGGGGTTCTTTGTTAAGCTTATAGCACTAGTATTGTCACATTGGATGAGAATATTTTCCATTTTGATTGCATAGTCCATCAATGTGCTTTTCATCCATAGGACTTGAGCACAGCAAGCTCCAGCTGCCACATATTCTGCTTCTGTTGTGGACAGAGCTACTGAATTTTGCTTCTTGCTAAACCATGAAACAAGTGATTTACCCAAGAATTGGCAAGTCCCACTAGTGCTTTTCCTATCTACTCTACATCCAGCAAAGTCTGCATCTGAATATCCGATGAGAGTGAAGGAAGATGATCTTTCATACCACAGTCCTAGACTTTGGGTTCCTTTTAAGTACTTGAAGATCTTCTTAACTGCCGATAGGTGAGATTCTTTAGGATCCGATTGAAATCGAGCACAGAGACAGACAGTAAACATAATGTCTGGTCTGCTGGCTGTCAAATAGAGCAAACTACCTATCATACCCCTATACAATTTCTGATCCACAGATTTGCCAAATTCATCTTTTTCTAGCTTAGCAGTAGTACTCATGGGAATTCTTGATGTCTTACTGCTATCCATGCCATACTTCTTTAATAACTCCTTTGTATATTTTTCTTGATTTAAAAATATTCCATTTTTGTATTGTTTAATTTGGAGTCCTAAGAAGTAGGTTAACTCTCCCATCATGCTCATTTCAAATTCATTTTTCATTAAGGTTGCAAATTCATCACACAATTTTTGATTAGTTGAGCCACAGATGGTATCATCCACATAGATTTGGACAAGGAGGATATCATGATTTTCTCTTTTGATAAATAAGGTTTTATCCACCTTTCCCATCTCGAATCCCTTTTCAACTAAGAAAGTGCAAAGCCTCTCATACCAAGCTCTAGGAGCTTGCTTTAATCCATATAAAGCTTTATCAAGCCTGAAGACATGATTTGGATGTTTGAAGTCTTCAAAACCTGGAGGTTGCTCAACATACACTTCCTCTTGGATATAGCCATTTAGGAAGGCACTTTTGACATCCATTTGATATAGTTTAAATCCTTTATGAGATGCATATGCCAAAAGTATCCTAATAGCCTCCATACGGGCAACAGGAGCAAATGTCTCATCATAATCTATCCCTTCCTCCTGATTGTACCCTTGGGCTACAAGCCTAGCTTTATTCCTAGTGATAATTCCATTTTCATCCAATTTATTTCTATACACCCATCTCGTGCCAATGACTGGATGATCACTAGGTCTAGGTACTAGCCTCCACACTTTGTTCCTTTCGAATTGACTTAGCTCTTCTTGCATAGCCATCAACCAATATTCATCCTTTTCAGCTTCCTTGATGGATTTTGGTT
This sequence comes from Tasmannia lanceolata, assembly GCF_043159265.1. Lineage (NCBI taxonomy): Eukaryota > Viridiplantae > Streptophyta > Magnoliopsida > Canellales > Winteraceae > Tasmannia > Tasmannia lanceolata. The sequence continues at coordinate 6,083,521 of NW_027518688.1, read as the reverse complement.
CTAATTCGGATAGGAACGCCAGATTGTTACTCACACTACGATAGTATGATCTAGTTCTTACTGGCAATGTGGCATCACCTAAGATTTGGGATTCAGGATGATCTACCAATGTTCTCCTATCCCTAGGCAATGAGTCATCATTTTCATTTTCTACTTCCTCACTAGGTAATGTATGACTTGTTGATGCATGAGGAGGAGCACTCAATTTTGGAAAAATATGTTCAACGGGTTCATCCTCATCATGTGGCATTTCTTGAGGTGTTGGCTCTCTTTCATCAAATGTCACATGCATGGATTCTTCTACTACTAGGGTTCTCCTATTAAATACTCTATATGCTTTGCTATGAGAAGAATACCCTAAGAATATTCCATCATCCGACTTCTTATCAAATTTATGTAGATTATCTCTAATGTTCAAAATGAAGCATTTACATCCAAACACTCTAAAATAGCTTATATTTGGTTTCAAGTTTTTCCAAAGCTCATAAGGTGTTTTCTTAGAGATTGGCCTTAAGTATACCCTGTTTATGATATAGCAAGCGGTGCTAACCGCTTCCGCCCAAAAATATCTAGGGAGATCATTTTCATGCAACATTGTTCTAGCCATTTCTTGGAGAGTTCGATTCTTTCTTTCTACTACTCCATTTTGTTGAGGTGTTCTAGGTGCGGAAAAATTATGTTTAATGCCATGTTCATTACAGTAAGTGTCAAAGTGTACATTTTCAAATTCCGTTCCATGATCACTTCTAATGTGGGAGATGGCAACACCTTTTTCATTTTGAATTTGATTGCATAATGTTAGGAAGTTTTCATAAGTTTCATCTTTATGACCTAGAAATATGACCCAAGTGAATCGTGAGTAGTCATCCACAACTACAAACACGTACCTCTTTCCGCCTAGGCTACTTGTCTTCATTGGTCCAAAAAGATCCATATGAAGTAGCTCCAAGGGGTAGGAAGTTGAAATCATATTTTTAGGGGCAAATGAGCTTTTTAATTGTTTTCCTAATTGACAAGTTCTACAAATGTGATCTTTGATGAATTTGAACTTAGGCAATCCTCTAACACTTTCTTTTGAGGAGAGGGTCGAAATGAGATCCATTCCGGCGTGACCCAACCTCCTATGCCATAGCCAAGAATCCTCACTTATGGCATTTAGACAAGTTACATTTTGAAGTCTAAGATCATCTAATCCGATTGTGTAAATGTTATTGTCTCTTAACCCTATGAATTTGACTTCTCCATTTATCTTATTTTTAACAATGCATTTATCGGGATTGAAGACAACTTCAAAACCATTATCACATAATTGACTAATGCTAATAAGATTATGGGACAAGCCATCAACAAAGAGTACATCATGTATGGGAGAGGTAGAGTTACCTATGGTGCCTTCACCTTTGACTTTTCCTTTCTTATCATCTCCAAAGGTAACTTCTCCACCATCCTTGAGTGATAGGGATGCGAATTGAGTGAGATCTCCGGTCATGTGTCTAGAGCATCCACTATCAAGGTACCATGTGTTCCTCTTGTTGTGGCTTTTAAGGCATACCTACATAGGAATAGGCAAGTGAGATCCCTTAGGTACCCAAATCTTCCTAATCTTGCTATGTTCATTTGTTTTCACTTTAGAGTTCAATTTGATCTTATCTTGTTTAGCATGCAAGCAAGCAACTTTATAATGACCTAACAATCCACAATAAAAGCAAATTTTGGTACTACTAGAGGAAGTCTTTTCAAGTTTGTTTTTATAGTTAGATATTGTGGTATTCCATCTATGTCCAAGTCCACTTTTGTCACTTGACATTCTTTGAAGATTTACAAGTTTATCCAATTTTAATGAACTATTTTCAAATTTTTCAAAGAGTTTCTTGAGTTCATCATATTCAAAAGATAGTTTACCGTTTTCATGCTTTAGTTTGTTATTTTCAATAGAAAGATTTTGTCGATTTTCATTCAAATTCTTAATGGTAGCATTTAGCTCATGAATCTCTACTTTGCATTTTTCATTTTCATCATCTAAGAATTCATGATCCCTTTTTAACCAACCAAATTCTTTTGTCATGTTAGCAAGAGAATTTTCAAGTGATGCAATTTTATCAAATTGAATTTCAAGTTCATCATTTGCACTTTGTAAGGAATCTAAAACTTCTTGTAAGATAATGACATCATTTAAAGTGTTTACCTCATTGTTGTCGTTTGTTGAGGCCATGAAGCACACATTTCTTGCTAATAGGCAATCTTCCCCATCATTTTGTTCGCCTTCGCTTTCAATCTCCTCATCCCATGTGGCGGACATTCCTTTCTTGCCTTTCTTCTCTTGAAGCGGTTGTTTGAAGTAGGTTCATTGTTGAGTGGACAATCCGGGCGAATGTGTCCAAGCTTCTTGCAACCGTAACATCGGGGTTGAGAAGATCCATCACCAACTTCTTCTTTCTTCTTGAATGGAGGATTGGTCCTTCTATTTCTCATGCCTCCCATGTTTCTTTGCAAGAACTTGATCCTTCTTGTTAGGAGAGCTACTTCATCCTCGATGTCTTCCTTTGCATCTTCACTTTCACCTACATTACAAGCAAAAGCAATTCCTTTTCCTTTTTCGATTTTAGTTTCGATTTCGGGTGCTTTTGTTTTGAAAATCATTTCATGTGTGATCAAGGACCCTATAAGTTCATCTAGGTTCAAAGTGTTCATGTCCTTGGCTTCGGTGATTGCGGAGGTTTTGGATTCCCAAGACAAAGGTAGGGACCTAAGAATTTTAGTTACTAAATCTCTATTGGAAAATTGTTTTCCAAGTCCCCTTAATCCATTTACAAGGTTGGTGAATCTAGTGTACATGTCGGCAATTGTTTCATCGGGTGTCATTTGAAAAAGTTCGTATTGCCGAAAAATATGGTTCATTTTAGATTCTTTAACTTGATTGGTTCCTTCATGGGTGACTTCTAGAGTGTCCCAAATTTCCTTAGCCGAATTCAAATTTGATACTCTATTGAATTCTCCGGGAGATAGAGCACAAATGAGAGAATTCATGGCTTTGGCATTATAATTCGAAGCTTGTTGTTCGGCTTCGGTCCAATCATTTAAATTTCTTGTGGGTAGGATATATTCATTATTAATTGCTCTCCACATTTGATAGTCTTGAGTTAAAAAGATTTTCATTTTAGTTTTCCAAAAACCATAATTTGTACCATCAAAATAGGGTGGCCTAGTGTTTGAATAACCTTCATGATGTTGAGGGTAGTTTGCCATTTTTGAATCTTTACTCTAAACCGGTTAGGGTTTTCAAAAAAAAATAGAGACGAGGCTCTGATACCAATTGAAATACTCAAGAGGGGGGGTGAATTGAATTTAACTCAATATTAGGCCTTTTGAAAATTATCTATAAACCCTAATTGGAATTTTTCTTCACTTAATTAAATATTTGGTTAGTGCAAATATAATTGAAAGAACAAAGTGAAATGCCAAACCAAAACAATAATGGAAATGCAAGAGTGAGAAATTGACACACCGATATATAGTGGTTCGGCCAACGGCCTACTCCACTCTACTCAAGGTCGCACTTGAGGGATTCCACTATAGGAGACCTCCACGATGCCCGGCTCCGAGGCGGTTACAAATCCAAGGGATATTAAACAAGGATGCCCTTACACCTTTACAAAGACTCTCCTTCTCCGCCGAGTTCTAAGCGGTTGCTCTCTAGGGAATTAAAAAGGGAATGCCCTAGCCACCTATACAAGATTTGAAAGAGAATAGCTTGGCTTCTTCTTGAAAGCTTGATGCTCTTTGTAGACCCTTGATTGCTCTTCAAAGATGGTGATTTGCAAGTGAAAGCACTACTATATCCAAACTCAAAAGATTCACAAGTGAAAGGCAAGTTTGGGATGAAAAACAAAAACTCAAGCTAAAATGGATTGCAAATGTTTTTGATGCTTAAGGATGTTTTTCAAAGATCAAGAGAGAGTGAAAAACTTCTCTACATGTTGTATATATAACCACACCAAAGAATATGACCGTTTGGGGGTGGAAATATCAAAAACCAACAATTAATTTGAATCCCAACGGCTATTTTTTAGTCTGTCGCGAGGTTCTCGGAGTTCCGAGAACCATTCTCGGAGTTCCGAGAATTCTCGGAGTTCCGAGAAATATTCTCGGAGTTCCGAGACAACGGCCAGAAGAAATAAAATTTCTACTGGACCATTTCTCGGAGTTCCGAGAAATTTTCTCGGAGTTCCGAGAAAATGTCCAGATGCTACTGGACCTTTTCTCGGAGTTCCGAGGGAACTCTCGGAGTTCCGAGCTCGGAGCTCCGAGAAGCCTAAAAATCCACAGATTTTGATTTTTATTGCTTATTTGATTTTTAGCTTTTGGAACTCAACTCCTATGATTATTTTGGAATGTTTATGAGGGTCCCAACATGTTGGTCCACCACATAACCATTCACTAATGCATTTTAAGTTCTTAAGTGTTCTTTGAAAACCAAGTTGAAAACACTTTGAAAACGTTTTGCCTTGACTTGAAAATCTAAAGAGAAAGGATGTACAATGATACCTATGCAATCTTCAACTTCTCTTTAGTCTTGGTCTTCAATTGATCTTCCATCTTGTGTATGCTTTGCTTGAGAGATGAGGTGAGCTTCACTTAGCTCCTTTGACTCTTGTATGGGATATCTCCAAGCATGACCATGTTGTGTGTTGGTTTCTTCAATGATCAATCCTATCTCAAACACAACACTTCAAAGCAAATTGATTAGTATTCAAAAACACAATCAATTATGTTTAGAATCATCAAAACAAGATAGGAGAGTAGACCCTTGGGCTTACAGAAATAAATATAAATTTACCAGAATCTAAAGAGAAATTTCCAACGTAACTGCGCTATTATGAAAAGGGGACTCTGAAGTTGCCGAGATTTCGGCGGCGTAACGACGCTATTCGGACAAAGGGGCTCCGAAGTTGCTGAGATTTCGGTGGCGTAACGACGCTATTCTGACAAAGGGGCTCCAAAGTTACAGAGAAATCGGCAGCGTAACGACACTATTTTGGAAAGGGGCTTCAGAGTTGCAAAGATTTCGGTAGAACAACGGCGCTATTATCGAAAAATAGCTCGTGGTTCTATGAAATTCTATAGAACAAAGATGCTATTTGAAAGATGTTGCTCCGAACCTTCGGAATCTCGGCAGAATGCCGACGCCCAGTGTGAGCTACCTATAATTTCTCTACATTCTCTCTTCTAAAAGCAAAGGAATTAGTGTTTTCTGAAAATTCAAAAGGGTTTATGGACTGGAAAAGCCAAAAAGGGTGAAAAACAACGGTTTTTCTTTAAACAAAAGAGAGGAGAGAGAGAGGGATTGTGGGAGCAGGTTTTTTCCCACCATGTAGGGTGGTAGGAGATCACCACATCGGGTTCTCTGGGAGTGTTAGTTTGATTTGCGTTTCTTGCGGACTCGGGACGGGGGTCCTAACTTCACAAGAAAGAGAAACTCAGAGTCGCCAACTAGGTTAGGGCCTAGGACCCTATAGACACCCAATTTTGTCAAGGCGATACTAATGATAGGTGTCGTGAGGAAGAACCTTATGACAAGTCCCAGAGCACTAGTTCAGATTCTCTCAATCTCTCTTTAGGGTGTTTTCAGAAGGAAACGATTTTCGAAAGCCGTTTTAACAACCGGAAAGCCTGTTTTTACACAGCACCTGCCTTTTCGGCAAACCAAAATTCTGTTCCTACACAGCACCAGCCTTTTACGGCATAAACTGGTAAGCCCGTTTTCACACAGCATTTCAATCGGTAAGTTAACTTTGGGTCGGGAACTTCTATTTTCACCAAAGGATACTTCGTTTCCCGAAAGCGTACGATATTAGGTTCATTGGAAAGTCCCCAAAATGAGGAATCCAACGGATCTGATCGCGCGTGAATCAAAATTCAATTGGAGGAGTTACAGATGATCGAAACTCACAGATAAAAGACAAAAATCACATTTTCGAGACGAGAACAAGATGAAACTTCGCGCCTTCTGAAAAATGAAGCACTCAGGTGATGCCACCTGGGTGACACCAATTTTCTCCAGGGGCAAAATTCAATTTTCCCCCTGGCGAAATTTGGTAGAAATGACCAAATTTTACCCCCCCAAACTTACAAATAGGGGGGGTAAGAGTAAAACAGGCTCTCTCTCTCTCTCTCTCTCTCTCTCTCTCTCTCTCGCTCTCTCCCCCCCTTTTGTTGGTTAAAACACCCCCCTCTGCCCCCTCGGTGATATTTTCACCCCCCCTTTTTGGTATTTCCATCCCAAATACCCCTTCGAAATTTTAAAAACCCTAATTTATTTGCTTTTTAGAAGAGAGAAAGTAGAGAAGCATTTGGTAGCTCACACCGGACGTCGGTACTCCACCGAAATTCTGAAGGTTTGGAGCGACATCCTTCAAATAGCGCTGTTGTTCTGTCAAATTTCGCAGAACCACGAGCTATTCTTCAATAATAGCGTCGTTGTACCGCCGAAATCTTGGCAAACCTGAAGCCCCTTTGCCAACACAGCATCGTTGCGCTGCCGAATTTCTAAGAACCCAAGACCCTATTATCCAAATAGCGTCGTTGTTTTGCCGAAATCTCGGCAAACCTTAAGTCTCTACGTCAACACAACGTCGTTACACCGCTAAAATCTGTGCAGCCTCGGAAGCCTCTCTTTTCAGAATAGTGCAGCTACTCTGCCTATTTCTCAACTTTTGGTAAAATTACATTTATTTAACAGCTTTATGTAATTCCCTTTACAAAGTAAGGTACGAGGTGGTGACATTATAAGATCCCGGCTCCTGTTGCCCAAATTTATAAATATAAATCCCTCTACCGTTCTTTTACTTTCCGCAATTTCCTTTACAACATAAGGTACGAGGTGGTGACATTATAAGATCCTGGCTCTCGCTGCCCAAATTTTATAATATAAATCTCTCTACCTTTCTTTCTGCACTGTCTTTTTCCATTTGTTTTAAGTTAACCTGATTGTGAGTAGTTGCGAGATCTTCAGAGATCCGTATACAACTTACGACATCGATCAGGATAACTACCGCTTATTTTCTGTCTTTTTTGTACATTCACCTTTATTTACATCCTGGAATTAAGCATAACCTAAGTAAAGGATAAAAAGATAAGTTATCCTGGTTTAAATTCTTTGAAAAATGCCAATCTAAGTTAAGAGACCGAATTCATCCGGGCAAGAGGGGTGCTTAACACCTTCCCCGATTGTAATCATAACCTTTACCCAGATATCTGTAAGGACCATGCCTTAAACAAACAGAGCAAAATATTAGGTTCTAGGCCCAGAGCTAAAGAACCCCTTTGGTTGCTGTTCTTCCAACGAAATTTGAGTACCGTTACTCATTTCATTGGAAGAACAGGCACGGGTCCTAGGCCCTGACCTAGGTGGCATCTCTGAGTTTCTCTATCTTGTGAAGTTACGAGTTCGGTCCTGAGTCCGCAAGTAACGCAGATCAAATAAACACTCCCTAGAGAACCCGATGTGGTGATCCCCTGCCGTCCTACACTCGTGGGAAAAAATCGGCTCCCACAGGCTGGCGACTCTGCTGGGGAGATCTTGATTTTCTTTTAGCAGATTTGTTATCAAAATAAAAAAGGTTATAATTCTATATAACTTACCTTGGCATTCTTGAAGAATTCAACCAAATAACTTGGCTTTTTCTCCTTTATTAGGGTTATCCTTGACCCGATGTAGCCTTTAGGGGTATCCACAAGTTGCAAATACTTCGCAAGTTGCAGACGCTCCTAACATGCGAAATAAAACAAGTGTTAGATTTACTTTCCAGTACCATATGCTTGTTCTGCAGGGATTGCAAGAGCCAATGCTCAAAATTGCTGCCAATTGCGCGAAAATGCCCCAGGAGGCACCTAGGCTTACCTATTTATTTTTATGCAAATACACACACACACACACACACACACACACACTATATTTTGCATACCTATTACCCTCGGGAGTGACTAGCACTTGGAACGGATTCGGTAACTTTTGGGATTTCATCACCCTATTGCCTCTGGTCTCGCCTCCATTTGATGTGAAAGTGTAGACACCCTATTTTGACCAGGCCCTAAAGTCCCAAAGTTGAGTCGATGTCCCGAAGTCGAATAAAATTCTGAAACAAAATAACAAAACTTTTGAAAACTGAGCCTCTGCCAAAAATTTCGAAGCCCAGAAAAACCCCTATTGAGAGTTGAGACCCCTTGTTAGGTTGCATTAACTCCTTCCCTCGTCTTCCCGAAATTTGCGAAGTTCACAAAATACCCCTGACTTCGGTATTGGCACCCCTCTATTTGATTCCCCGAGTTTTGATGATACCCTCACACCATATTTTTGATATGCACTAACTCACTTCGTCTTAATGTTTAAGGAGTTGTTAAGAGGTTATTACATTTCCCAAGACAGCTCTTGTAAGCTAATTAAAGAGGAAAAGACAAACTGAGTTGGTGCCCTTATCAAAACATGGGCGTGCTATAGGTCGTTTGGGCAGAAAAGACAAAGTGAGGGGAGTGTCAATATCAAAATTCAGATGTGTCCATATCATTTCCCTTAAAATAAAAAATTTACAAAAGAAATAAAAAAGAACTTTTACCCCTCCTTGGTTGCATAGACCACTCTTGTGGAGTAAAAGAATAATCATAAATTACACTAGAGAGGGGCTATTCATAGAAAGAGAAAGGGGCCAAATACATCATTTTCCACTTGGAGTTGTCTCACCCAAGTCCCACCCCCTGGTAGTATAAAATAGTAGTCATAATTCATTAGAGGGTGGCTGTCCAGGGAAGAGAAGGAACTGAATATTCCACTTATTTTTAGAAACTTGCTTGTACTTGAGACACCCCCTTATAAATCAAACCACAATGGCAAATACACTTGAAGGGTCCCAGTGGAAAAAAGGGGTCGGATATATATCATTTTCCTTTAAGCCCACCGAATTAAGGCATTTGCAAAGGGGGAGTCTTCTTCTCATTTTGAGGAAGAAAATCAGGGGGTGAAAAACCCTAGCCGAGCAACATAGAGAGAGGGATGTAGAGAAGGAACTCGCCCCATCTTCACCTTCTTCAGCCAGCCACCGCACCTCCCTAGTAGCCCCATCATCACCCTCTCTACCAACTCCATCATTTCAGCCATCACTTCCGCCCTCTTGCCATCATTGCAGCCACCATTTCCACCTTCTTCTCCATCTTACCAACAACCTATCTTCATTCCTGCCCTCTTCTTCTCCTCTATTCCATTGCAGCCACCACGCCAACCCCTAGATCCGCCCATTTCCACCATTGTAGCCCTCATTTTTAACATCAGCCCCCATTCTCTCTTGGATCCCACTCCATATCAAACCCACTTCAAAACCCACTTTGATTTCTATCAATCTCTCTCAGTCTTCCCAGATTTAAAGAGGATTTTGATTTTCTCTCCCATTTGCAGACAAGAGGAGGGGAATTGCAGCTGATCCTCATCTGAGCTCCTACTTCGGCCACCTCTGTTCGTCTCCTCCACCACTCATCACCGCCATTATCATTCCTACCATCCTCTCCTTCACCCCCCATCAAACCTGCAAGAGGGAAAAGTGTTCTAAGATGAGATCAGCTAAGGTTTGGGTCTCTAGAACACAGAGAAAGAGGATTAGAGCTAAGACGAAGAAGAGGGTTTGCCAGCCACCTTGTCTTCCATAGATCTCGGCCAATTCCGTAACTTTCTGGAAATTGGTCTCAGGGCTTTCATTTCTTCTGGGCTTCAAGAGAATAAAACAGAACAAATAGAGAAGCAGAGAGGGTATGATCATCACGCGTCTCCATCGCAGACCTTGCCAACCTCCATTGACTCCGACAATTCACGCCCAAATCTTATCTCGCCGGCAACTCTACCTTCTTTCGCGCCAAGCCGCGGACATCGCCTCAACTCGGCTACAAATTCGTCATAGATCGCAATCTCCCCTAGGATCTAAGAGTTGCTGTCCGGTATATCTAATCATTGTAAGTAGAGCTGATTTTCCTTAACTTCACGACTCATTCCCTGTTCTTGTGGTGCACTGTTTTTCATGATGGTATTTTTGTGATGGTTTGAAATTCTCTTGTTGTTCCATGATTAATTCAAATAAGAAATCACCATAGGCACAGGGGTTTTTCCCTTAAAAATCTCAATCCATGTTTCTTTGATTCGTTTTAATGAAAAATGGTGATTTCCCTAGGTCAGTCTCACCTGATTTCTGAACATAGGGATTTGTAAATCCATTTAAGAGGCTTGTCTTTGTTATGTGTATCGACGATCTTAGAAAGGAAGACCTCATCCTCGAATCTGTTCTTCTGGTAGCTCGCGATTTATGCGTATTCTACTTTGAAGGCTTGAGTCATACAAGGACTGTCACATTGGTTGAGATTCTCAGAGTTAAACTTTATTGTTACATCTATTTCTATTGTTACTCTATTCCATTGTTGTAACTTCCACCTGAGTCCCTAAAATTCAATTAATGAATTGTCAAAAGGCCCCTTTCATTTCATTCCTTTTGAGTGATTATATTGGCACAACCATGTCTTGCCACATGCACAGTTCTTGTTTATTTTTTTATTTGATGGGGAATGATATTAACTCAACCATGTTTTGATAGTTGCATGGCCTCAGCTTTTCTCTTCTTCTTAATTGGCTTGTGAAAGCCTCTTGGGATCTATAATAACATTATGATATTTCTTAAAAGTACTAAGAGATAAGATGCCTCGATGGCAATATAAAAACATGGTAGTGACATCATTTCCCTATGCTCCTCATGAGAACTGTAATAACCTGTTTGCAGCCTTTCAAATATTAAAAGGCTGGTTGAGTAAGTGTAATCGTAAAAATATGGATGTAGGAATGTTATTTTCCTAGCGTAGTCATTAGGAATTGATATCCTCACCACTATGTTTTAATGGCGATATCACTATGTTATTTGTTCTTTTTCTTTTGAGCAATCTTTAAATGCCGCCTGTTTGTCTAAAATCAAAGGGAAAAGACCTCATTCAACCGATATTGCCAAAGTTGAGACATAGTCTCGTTTTCTTCTCCCCTTTTCTCCCTTTCGGGTTTTGAGCCGATACCCAAGTTTCATTTATGATTTCTAGAGCTTCCTCCTGTCTTTGGGATTTTCATTGAAGTTCATGTTTCTCTGTGGGACCGGATCCCGCGAGAGGGGCGACACGACCCACCTCCCTCTCTCTTGGTCTCTCGTACCCACGCGAATGGCGTGTGCTTTTTATTATTGATTTTAATTACCCAACCAAGCAGGCAGCAACCAAGCCATATGGTGCAAACAAACGTGCAACCCAGTACCCATAATGACAGGGGTAAGCCGTTGAGCCTAGCAATGTGTGATTTAATTCATCTTTTCCGTGAACTTGGGATCACTAAGGCAATCCGAATTTCACGCAAAAGAGAGTGACAGAGTCGCCACCTAGATAAGGGATCTATGACCCATAATTGACAAGAAATCTAAACTCATTACCTGGTTACGAGAATGAAAGGTATGGGGAGTTACCACCACATGCATCATTCCTGCCCGATAATCGGTCTTCAATTTCAAAAGTTAACTCTTTTGAATTTCTTTTAAATGGCTCATTTAACTCTATATTAATTTGCGAACTACATGACAATCATCCTAAGATCTAATTTCAGTGTAATTCCTAAATGTGTATCTTGATTTTCTTAATTTGTTTGAATTCAATCTAAGTGAAAGTTCTCCCAAAATTCTAATTTCATGGAAAGTCCTAAGTGATTTAATTCCTTTTAATTTAAGGATTAATGTACAAAACCCCACCACTTATGTGTGGAGCCGACTCGGGCTTGGTATGCCACTCAAGTATCCAAGTTGCCTACGTATCCCAGCGTCACTGGAATCAGAGTCGATCGTAGTTCGGTGCACCTGAACTAAGCTACTTATGCCTAACTCATCTAGGACACCGATCTAGACTGGATTTACTGTTTTAACAGTTTAAGAGAAATTATTTGTTCAAGTTGAAGATTTTATTATCCTGAGACTTCATCTAAGATGCTATATGGTCTTATCTAAGTGCAAGACATCCCTTAGACTAATGCAGGTGAACCTACATCCTAGGCAACTAGGCTTGTCCTATGAGAAAAGTGAGGTGACTAGTGTAACTAGATCTATGGCACGATTGCTATCCATAGCAAATGGCTGTGATGAGGCTGGACTTCTAACTCTAGGACACCCTCAAACCTAGAACACGACATGACATAAGTGTTCCTAAATGGGGCTCTAAAGGTTCTTACGATGGAGACTGTAATCCAACGGTTCCGAAAGACATGGGCTAAATTGATTCAATTTGTCGTAGTTAATGATTTTCAGTTCCTTAAAGGTTTCCGAATCCTAAAATCTAAGGAATACTAGAGGCTCTATGGTTGGCAAATTTCAGCCTTGAGTTGAATCCATGGAAGGGCATCGTGCTCTCAATCCTTATATAATTTAACACATAAATTATAGTATATTATTGCCTGGCATGATTATCAAGATTTCCATGGATAGTGGACCTCGGAGCCAACAACATACTATAATTTACATGCTCAAATTATGCAGGAACGATCACAATTAGTATGCGATTATGAATGCGATCTCGGCAATTAAACTATCGCAGTATAGTCAATTTACAAAGGGAATCTATAACCTCTAGGGTTTCTGTTTCAAACAATTTTAAGGTTAAATATATGATGAAAAATTAGGGTTTTCTAGAAGTTTTCACTGACTTTTGTGTTGATTTGCTATTAAGTTGTGATTTATTAAAATTAAGACCAGATTGCTAGGATTATACAGTAACCCTAAGCAATCGAACTCTAAATTCATTGTAACTTTTTCAATAACACGATATGAATGAGGTTAGACTACTGGAAGAGTTTCATGAATTTGGAATAAGTTTTCCTATCAATTTTTGAATTTCCAAAATGTGGGTCAGATTACAAATTAACAAATCAACTCATAGCATACGAATCTCAAATCAAGTAAAACTATTACAATATGGATAGAATCATGGTATTAGACTACTGTAAATATTTCAAAGGTGTTTATCAAGATTTCATGCCAATTAAAATTCACACAAAATTCGGATAAAATCAATGAATCAATTAAAAAGTAGATTAAATGGTATCCTAAAATCATGTACAAATTCCCGTAGATATCAAATAGATTATATGATTTACTGTCCAAATTTCAAGACCTAATAATTTAGCTCCTCCATAAAATTAATTTTTGAATAAAAAGGAGATTTCGTTTCCTAGGAATTAAAACCCATTTTTTAAAAAGCAAATTGTGAAATCATATTAAACCTTTGTAAAATCTTTTAAAATTTTTTCACTAACCTTCTAATGGCCTAAACTATTGGTTTGTAGGAAAAAGATTCAAAATTTCATTAATTTAATATAAAAAAGACTTACGACACGTAAAATGAAGAAGCGATTAGAAAACAAATAAAACAACATTTTTTTCAAAAAACCAATTTCATGAGAAATTCAATTTATTATTTAACATTAATTATTGAGAGTTTCATCAATTTTTAAAACCTTTTGATATTTATTAAAAATAGCCGAAATTTAAAATAATTTAGAACCGGATTAAAAAAATTCAAGAAAAATCTGAAACTTTTTGGGTGGTATGGAAATCAAAACAGTGGTTGGAAACAAGATTTCACAAATTTTGGACATGGTTTGATATACTTTTGGTTTCGTTCATCAAGAAATAACCCCTTTCGGGGTTATTTTTTGAAAAATGGAATGAAAATTAAAACGGCCAAACCGCGATTGAAAATTAAGTTTTCAGTAGTATTTTATTTTATAGAAGTCCCAAAAAATATCAGTTTTTAAAGAAATCCACGTTTTCAAGTACTTGCTTTGATAATCCGATTTAAATCCATATTGAATAAAAAATGAAAGAAAATCATTATTAAATGGAGGAAAATTATTTTTTTGGTGAAAATTTGGATTTTGAAAACTTATAATCTATATTATAACATACTGGAATTTCAAGAAAAAATTCATTGATTTGATCTATCAAAAGTAAAACCCTAGCATGTTTTTCTACTTTTGATATTACAAAGATAAAGATCCTACCGTTGATCGCGCTCCTTGTCTCTAGGGTGCGTAGATCTGAGGTATACGCTTTGTCGCACTCTTTTATATGATGAAGAAGACCCAGAGAACACCCCAAAGATCCTTGATGTGTGATTTGTTGAAGAAGAAAAGGGATTCAAGAATCCCTTTTGTGAAGAACCTTTGAGAGAGATGAATACACTTCAAGAGAGAAGAGGTTTTTTGTTTTTTTTTGAGGAGAGAGAAAAATGACGAATTCAGATTTTTTTTAGATCCTTCCTAGGATTGTTTGCTTTGATTTTTATACAAAAAATCTAGGGTTAAGAGAGAAATAGTAGTTTCCAATGTGAGAGCTCTCTTTTTGGCTTGTTTCCAATTTTCCCATCTTGCTTTCTTTCTTTCTTGTTTCCAAATTTGATTTGATTCCAATCTTGATTTCTTGTCAATCAGGACATACTCTTCTCATTCCACATTGCTTCTTTGGAAGAAAACCTTTTTAAGCAATCATTCATCTTTTCCTTTTTCCCTTTTTTCTTTTTTTTTCTTTTTATTTTTCTTTTAACAAATATGATGTCACCATTGTGACATCATCAAGGTTGGGTGCTCAACTCATGTGGGTCAGCCATGTGGGGTGCCCACCATGGTGGTCGACCCATATGGGTGAACCCACATGAGCTTCATATTTGCGGGCTTTAGCCTAATGAGCCATTTCACACGGGTTTCGGGTTTTTCTGTAAAAATTAAATAAAATCTTTCTAAATTCAACATTCTATATATGGACCCAACCCATTTGACATTTATGGTGCATCCCTCACACATGATCGGACCATCTTTTTTGGAAGATAACTTTTCGGACCAAAATGCCCCTATTTGACTGTTAGACATTCAAATGCGACAAAAATATCCCAAGATTGGTTCACCCCTAAAGGGAAAAATTAAAAATGGAAAGTCTTTGTGATCAACTTCAAAAATAGAAACTTTTAAAATTGGGTCCTTTCGGTGAGCAATATTAAACAGGATCATTTGGTATCCCCTGAAAATACCCAAAATGCCCTCAACACTTAGAATTTTCAAATTAAGAGAAACCCCTGAGAAATTCTAAATTTAGCAGGTTTTTCAAAATTTAGGAAATCATTCATAATTTCTTAGACATATTTCGGGGATCAAAAGAATTACATAAGAAAAGACCAAATTACCCCGATGTGCTAGAATTTGGCGAGACAAGGGAAAACCCTGAGAAATTTCAAAAATAGCAGATTTTCAAAAATTTATGAACGGATTCAAGATTTCTTATACACAACTTAGGGATCAAATATGATATAATGGAAATGTCTAAAATACCCCCAAAGTGCAAGACTAAGAGAAAATCTTGAGAGATCTAAATTTAGCAGGTTTCTCAAATCTTACGAAATTATTCATAATCCATCAGCTGTACCCTCGAGATGGTTTTGGATATATGAGAAATGATTGAAACATCAATAAGATGATGAAAATGTGGAAGCCCCATGAGTTTCTAAAAATAGCAGCTTTTTCAAAATTCATGTAATCGCTCAAGATCTCTCGGACACAGCTCGGGGTTCAAACGGGACACATCAGGAATGACCAAAATACCCCTATAGTGCAAAATGGGCAAAAATGGGGGAAACCCTGAAAATTCTAAAAATAGCAGGTTTTTTGACTTGCTTGGAAACTTGATTTTACATCTTCCGGAGGCCAAAGGAACCCCCTAGAGACCTCCAGGATCGCGAATCAACTTCAAAACTCCCATAATGAGGTGAAATCTACCATAAAATGCATGGATGCCTAATCTAATGCTAAATACGGACTCAAGACTCGATAATACTACCGAATCTTTCGCTTTTTAAAACGTAGCAAAATGAGGGTGTCTACATTCTCACCAGCGTTTGATATCTTCTTCAGTTTTTCGGGAACATTCCCTCGGGTCTTGGCTATGATGGAATGTATCTTGAGCCAACCCCTTCCCTTCCTGCCTTAGAGCTTTCGCAGGTTAAGGGATTTCTTCTTCTTTAGGGTCATTCGTAGTGTTATAGGATTCTGTCTTACCTTCCTAGTGTTATAGGAGTCTGTTTTACCGTCATAGAGTCATAGGAGTCTGTCCTACAGTCGTAGTCATAGGAGTCTATCCTACCGTCATAGTCATAGGAGTTTGTCCTACCGTCGTAGAGTCATAGGAGTCTGTCCTACTGTCCTAGAGTCATAGGATTTTTTCCTACCTACATAGAGTTAGGATTTTGTTCATTAGTCTAGGAATCTGTCATCTTGAGTCAAAAACCTTTTTTTAAAGCAAAAATAGCAAAAAAGTTTTTCGAAAAGCTGCTCCGAACTACGTTGACTTGATCTCCTTCCAAGGGGTACGTGGGTAGCTTGAGGTCGTAACCTCAGGTCCAGTCACCATTTTGTAAATAAATAAACCAAAAACCCTTAAAAATCATTAATAAATTCAAAATCCTATAAAAAAGTGAAAAACTCTTAAAAACTAAATATTTTCGAAAAGCTCTTCCTCTTAGATTCTAGGATGGTGTGAGAGGGGGTTTAGATTGTTTAAAGTCTTAGTTGTTCTTGTTTGCTGTATCTTGTCATGTGAGTGTCCCTAGAGTTAGGAGGCCTCGAGTCATGGTCGATTAGACACTTACTCGAGCCGATGGCTAGATTAGGATGCACATAGTTAGCCCACTTTCTAGGGTCTCAGCCTAGTTACACATAGGATGTAGGGCCCACCTGCATTAGACTAGGTTGACTTGCATTAGTTTAGGACCATATAGGCGTGTCTAAAATACTTAAACAACTTAAACATGAGTTGAGTCGTGTAGTGTTGAGTCTAGTTGGTCTAGGCACATTTAGGCATCGTAGCTTAGAATAGGCCACCGAACTACATTGACTCTGATTCTTCCCGAGGCCGGGATACGTAGAGCAGCCGGGATGGCCATCCTTGTCCGAGTCAAACTTTACATTAGAGTTTAGGGTTTGTCGTGTCATATCGTGTGTAGTGTCGAGTCGTGTTGTGTGTTTTGTTGTTTTTTCTTACTTTCCTATACAGACCTTATACCTTTAGCTGTAGCATGAATGTGTTTGCCCACCAGAACTTAGACATCAATTAGGCAAGACACTAATAACCTAGCTATGTTTAGGTGGCACTTCTTTCATTTATTTTGTGTGTGCTTATTATTTTCATCCCCGGGTCATGCATGCTTAGGCAGACGTCTTCTCGTGGATATCTGTTCCCATTTCATATGATTTTCGCCCAAAATTCTTCGAAGTTAATAAAAATGGCATAAGAGACCGAGTGAGTGCACTCGGGCGGGTGGGGGTGCTCTTCGGACCTTCCTCATTCGTCACCAGGCATGAACCTTTGTATCTCTGGTTATCCGTTGCGACAGAGTATCTTTTGGGTTCCATGACCGACTTCCCTGGATGATGACTCTTTCTTTGCTTCAGGTACGTCTTGGTTCCGGGCTAGTCCCCGAATCAAGAGGTATCTCATATACATCGCCACTCGTGCTATGCTATGAGGGTGGCACCATTTTGAGAGTTCCTTAGTAGAGCTCTCCTTCATGTGGAGATCCCAAAGGACCGACGGGGGACTCGTTCGTGGCCGCCTCCTCAAGATTGGGGTCCACAAAAAGCACTACCTCTTTGCACATCGCCCTTGTGGTGATGTTAAAACAATGATGTATTAAACTTCCCGCCGTGCTGGGGCACACCTGGCAAGGGTTGTTTGATTACTTCGGCAAGAGGAACATTCAAGCCTTCATCACAATACCTAAGCCCAGCATACGCACATAGATGTTACCATGCTCGCATAGGGCATGCTGAGCTTAGATTTAGGCAAGTCAAAACCAGTTACTCTCGAGAGATGTGAGCGTCTTCCAAAGTAGGAATACACTAAACCTTTGGCTCACCTCAGGCATGTCGAGCGAGTCTAGAAAGGTATCCCTAGGTTTGCTATTCTTGCTAGGGATGTCATTACCCTAGCCCGATGCGCAAACAGTCGTAGCTTATTTTACCCAAAACTATAGGTTATTTTCTAACCTTTAGTTTTTTCAGAGTCATGTTTGTAAACCCGTATCATCACATTCCTTGGATAAGCAACCATTGTACCCTGGAGGGATGTTCGTCCCACGGTTAATACGCATAACCAAAGGATCCTCACTCTAGTCCCATCTTTCAAAGGTTATTGTAATCCCTCAATCATCTTCTTCTCTAGACCGTCTTGGTCTGAGCCGCGTCAGGCTCTACTACTTTTGTGTTTCTATCCGTCCTGACTATCATTATAGTTAAGATGGGGAAGCTCTGCTCAAATAAAGTCTATCTGTCCTTAAACTTGTCCCGACCACCCTAGTCAAATCCTTTTTGGAGTTGTCTTCTCACATAGAGATAGACCTTCCCCGACCTCTGTTATGGTCAAGAGCGGCGGAGCTCTGCCCAAATACACCTATCTTCTGGTACGAAGATAATCTTGTCATGACCATTGTTATGGTCACAGTACCCGAGCACTGTTCAACCCAAGTTAGTCTTTCTGAAAGGTTAGACTCATTCCGACCATCCATTATGGTCAAGACAGTGGCAGAACTCTGCCCGAATTGTCTTCATCTTCCTCTGGGAAGATGGCCTTTTTTTCTGACCAGTGTCTTGTTGATAACTCAGGAGTTACATTCAGTTCATGTTGTCTTCACTTTTGAAGACAATCCTATCCTGACCATTTTTCATGGTCAAAGCGTGAGGGCTCCGTTCAAATGAATATGTCTTCTCGCAAGAAGATATACCCAGGCAAACCTTTGTCATCCAAAGTGTTGGAATTCAAAATTAGGATTAGATCATTATCTCAACTCTAATCTTTCTAGGAGTGTCCTCCTAGTTCTCATACCGTAGGGGTAGACTTTGCTCTCAACCCCTTGCTTGTCCACGTCCGTCCAAAATTTGAAAAAAAAAGAAAAAAGAAAACAACAAAATTACAATAACAAATGTTTTACCGATCGTTTTACACTTGTTATACTGTGTTTTTGTTCTCTGTTTTTCGTATAGGTAGATCATGGACCAAGCCAATTTGATCGACTGGATGCAGCGATTTTACTCTCCTGAGAGTCTTAAGCACGTCGGATGGATGATAGATCCCAATGAAAACTTCATCCCTCTCTTACCCACCATCTTGGTAAACCTAGATTTTTCTTAGGACAGCCGCTACATTTTGGGACCCCAAGTATCATGTCTTCCGTTTTGGCATAGAAGAAATATGCCTGATATATGAAGAATTCTACGCTTTGTTGTCCCTTAGACTAATGCAGGTTAACCTACATCCTAGGTAACTAGGCTTGTCCTATGGGAAAAAGGGATAAGTAGTGTAACTAGATCTATGACTCAATTGCTAATAATAACAATCGGTCGTGATGAGGCTGAACTCCCTAACTCTAGGACACCCTAAAACCTAGAATACAACATGACACAAGTGTTCCTAAATGGGGCTCTAATGGTTCCTACGATGGGAAGCCGTAATCCAACGGTTCCAAAGACATGGAGTGAGCTAGTTCAATTTGTTGAACTTGATGATTTTCGATTTCAAGGATTTTCAATTCCTAAACATCTAAGGAATACCAAAGGCTCTATGGTTCGCAAGTTTCGGCCTCGAATCGCAACCATGGAAGGGAATCATGCTCTCAACCCTTGTATAATTTTAGCACGTAAGTTATAGTATTTTATTGCCTGGCATATTTCTCAGGATTTCCATGGACAGTGGACCTCGGAGCCAATAACATACTATAATTTACGCACTCCAATTATGCTGGATCGATCGCAATTAGTATACGATTATGGTTACGATCTCGGTATCTAAATTATCCTAGCATGTTTTTTACAAAGGAAATCTATTACTCCTAAGATTTCTGTTTCAGATGGCTTAGTAATTGAATACATGACGAAAATTTAGAGTTCTCTGAAAATTTTCAAGGTGCTTGGAATTAATTTGGATTTTTAAATGAATTTATCACAATTGGATCAGATTAATGATTTTACAAAGAATCCTATAGCTAATTAAGTTATCTGTTCCAGAAACTTTAGGATATGATGTGTTCTTGAAAAATATATTCTGCTTTAATTTTTTATGATTTTAAATATTGAAATTCGATTTTTAATTGATTTTTCACTTTCGGGTCAGATTGATGACATTACACTAACAAATATAGCAAATTAATTCCAAATACAACCAAACTTTTACTAGACCATGCTCGGACAAATATAAAATTATGGGCAAACATTCAGACATTATTTAGATAATTGTCTATTTTTTACAGATATATTTATGTTCTAGTCAGAGTAATTACAAATCAATAAAAAATATTAAAATATGTCCAAAGTTTCTGAGAAATTCACAATATGATTCTGACTGATCAGTTCATCTTGCTACCAAATTTTAGATTTTAAGAAGTTCGTTTAAATATATGTCCTTCATATACATGAAAATCAGTGATTTTATCAAAACAATTTCAGTAAAAATAATAAATAAACTCCAAATCTTTTAAAACTTTTTGTAAGATATTTAAACATTGAAAATCTGCTAAGGACCAAATTTCAATCAGTTTTGAATGGTTTTGTTATATGAACGATTTTTAGAACCATCAAAATCCTATTTTCGGGTATTATTTAAACGAATTTTTGAGCCATCAAAACAAATGAAATCTACAGAAATTTTTAGATTTTTGGTGCTATTTTAACCACATTAAGACTCAGAAAATATAGCCTCACGAAAAACCCTTGGTTTTAAAACACTCACTTTGTAAAAACGATTCAAAAGCCACTAGATATCCCAATCGGTCAAACGCCCAATTTTCTCATATAACGATTCATTTTTTTTACCAAAATTGATAATTAAATAAACTGACCTATCAAAATCATGCATGGTAGCTTTTATGAAAATCATGAAGAAAATAAAGAAGAAATGGCCCTAAGCATGCTTTTCTACTTTTGATTTTACAAAGATGAAGGAACCTACCGTTGATCGCGCTCCTTGTCTCTAGGGTGCGTAAAATCCGAGGTATACGCTTTGTCGTACCCTTTTATACGCTCTAGAAAACCCCTTTGATGAAGTTGCGAACCGAAGCTATGTGCGAAGACTCGCGGAAAGACGGCTTCTTCGTAGTAGAGAAAGAGAAGGTTCCTCGGCTAAGTAGAGATGGGGCAGTAAATAGGGCTGCAAATTCATGAATATGGGGAGAAGAGAGGGCTGCTAAAACTTATGAAAAATTAGTGGCCGAAAAAAAAGAGAACATCCACTACTTTTTTTTTAGAGGTCTCCCAAGAGGGTTGCTCGGTATGCTCCATATGAAACATGTGATCTCCCTTTTTTTGACCGAGCCCTTGCCTTTTATTGTAGGTCCCAAAAAAAATGATCTCTCCCCCCACTACGATGTAACCTACTTGCCTTTCTCCATAAGAGAGAAAAGAATGATGATTTAGAAAGGAGATCAAAAGAGAATTGCTACAAATCTTTTTTTTTGTTTTAGTAAAGGTCAGTTACTAAAGTCTAGAAATTGCTTCAAATCACGTGAGATGATATCACCTAAAAGTTACATAAGTTACATGCTTTCTTTCTTTTTTTATTATAGAGAACCTTGCTAAAATCCAAAAAAAGAAAGACAAACTTCTTTCACAGCAACTTTCTTTATATAATAAGGGAGGGAGAGAGAATAAGTTGGATTTTACCAAACCGAGAGACATGCTTGCTCCATAGAATAGTATTCTAAATATAATAAGATATTCTCCTTGCACCAATCGAGGCTTGACTTTTATTACACATCTTGTCATAGCTATCTATCTTGCCACCTTAATGAGACAAAAAAAGAAGAAGAAGAGGTTGCATGCTTACTTGTATAAGAACGGTGCTTTTGCATGTCACTGTTGTATGGTGCATGTGGTGGATAACTCCCCATACCTTCTATTCTCGTAACCAGGTAGCTGTGGGACCCGATCCCGCGAGAGGGGGTGGGGCGCGAGCCGCCACGCACTCTCTTGGTCTCTCGTACCCACGCGATTGGCGTGTGCATTTTAATTATTGATTTTAATTCGTCTTTTATGTGAACTTGGGATCACTAAGGCAATCCGAATTCCACACAAAAGAGACTGACAGAGTCGCCACCTAGATGTGGGATCTAGGACCCATAATTAACCAGAAATCTAGACTCGCTACCTGGTTACGAGAATGGAAGGTATGGGGAGTTATCCACCACATGCACCATTCCTGCCCGATAATCGGTCTTCGATTCCAAAAGCTAACTCTTCTAAATTTATTTTAAATGGCTCATTCAACTCTCTGTTAATGTGCAAACTAAGTGACATGCATCCTATGATCTAATTTCAATGTAGATCCTAAGTGTGTATCTTGATTTCTTTATTTGTTTGAGTTCAATCTAAGTGAGAGTTCTCCTAAAATTCTAATTTCATGGAAAATCCTAAGTGATTTGATTAAGCATTTACAAGAAAATTAATATACAAAACACCACAATTTGTTGTAGTGCCGACTCGCGGTTGGTATGCCATCAGACATCCAAGCTGCCTACGTACCCAAGCCTCACTGGGATCAGAGTCGACGTAGTTCGGTGCACCTAAGCTAAGCTACTTATGCCTAACTCAACTAAGACACCGACCTAGACGGGATTGACTGTTTCAACAGTTTTAAGAGAAGTTATTTAATTCAAGTTGAGGATTTTATTATCTTAGGATTTCATCTAGGATGCTATATGATCCTATCTAAATGCAAATTGTTCCTTAGACTAATGCAGGTTAGCCTACATCCTAGTTTACTAGGCTTGTCCTAGGGAAAGATTGGGTGACTAGTGTAACTAGACCTATGGCACGATTGCTATCTATAGCAAACGTCCGTGATGAGGCTGGACTCCTAACTCTAGGACTCCCTAAAACCTAGGACTCCCTAAAACTTAAGACAAGACACGACACCAATGTTCCTAATTTGGGCTCTAATGGTTCTTATATCGGAAACCATAATCCAATGGTTCCGAAAGACTCGAGACAAATCGATTCAAGCTCTTGAAGTTAATTAATTTCAGATTTCAAGGATTTCCGATTTCTGGACATTCAAGGATTACCAATGGTTCTAGGGTTCACCAATTTCGACCATGAATGGCACCAAGGGAGGAAATCGTGCGCTCTTTCCTTGTGCAATTTAATACTTAGGTTATAGCATCTTATTGCCTGGCATATCTCAGGATTTCCGTGGACAGTAACCTCGGAGCCAACAACATGCTATAGCTTAAATATTCAAATTGTCAAAGATCGAGTGCAATAGGGATATGATTATGGATGCGCTGGCCATTTTTCCAGGAAAATCTAAAAATCCTAAAATTTCTGTTTCGATGGCTTAAGGAATTATTATGTGACAGAATTTTAAGGTTCTTTAGAAGCTTTGCGATGATTTTTAATTAATTTCGGATTTTCACTGAATTTTATCAATTTTAAACCATATGAGTGATTTTACAAGTGAAACTGTTGCAAACGAACTTGAAATGAGTTAAAACTTCTACAGCAACAAGATATGATGAGATGTAGCTTACTGGAAGATTTTTGCAGATTTTTACATTTAGCTCATATTTAATTTTGATTTAACAATAACGAGACCAGATTGCAAAAATAAGATAGAAACTACTAGAAACAGAAATCTAAATTCATTGAAATTTCTACAGTAGTAAGATATAAGTAAAAATAGCATGATGTGAGATTTGCATGAATTTTAGAAACTATTTACTATCAATTTCGGATTTTTCAATTTTCAGACCAGATTATGAATTAACACTACATCCCATAGGAAAAAAGATCTAAATAAATTAAAATTTTTACAGAAGCAAGAAATATGAAATATAAGACTACTGTAAAAATAATTTGAATTTTAATGGTGAGCCGATGTCAGTAAAAATTCTCATAAAATCTGAAAATTTTCAAAGAAAGCATTAAATAATATATCAAACAGAATCCAAAAATTCTTAAAAATTCATGGTAGAATGTATCAGTACCATATTATTTTCCCACAAAATTTCATTAATTGTTGAATCCATTTAGTATATATTTATTTTTCTTCGTCGAAAAGATATTTTTGAAGAGTTTTCCATTTTTAAAACACGATTTTCGAGGAAATTACGACTCTCGAAAACGTCCTTTAATCATGTTCTGATATGATGAACACAAGAAAAATTTTAAATTCCAAAAAATAGATCATCCTGAGATGGCTATTTTTTCGAATTTTGTAATTTCTCAGCCATTATTTTAAATAAAATTCCACTCATCACTCAAATTTTCGAAATCCTTTGATTCAATGTCCGATCTAATCTGATGGTTATTTTAGTCTATTTAAATAGATCAGAGTATTAAATTTCGGGACGAATCGGAATTGAAACACTCATGTAGATCATGATTTTGAGCACACACATATAATATTGAATTAAATTCAATTAAATGCTAAAAATCGTGCAAAAATACATAAAAAAATATCAAATAATCCTGGAAAAATCTGAGAATAGTGCACCTACATGTGATGGAGATTTTGGGTATCCTTTGAATAGGACAAGATTTGAAGGCGGGGGATATGGAGGATTTCTCTAGTAGTTTTCTTTGAGTCTTATTCCATTTGTCCTTGGAATCTTTGTAGATTTTGGAAGCAAATTTCAAGGCAACGAAAATGTCCAATTTGGTTGCCTTTGTAGAGAATGACAACGATTTGGATGGTTGCGATTAACTGCAATCTCCATGTGATCGAAAGAACGGGCGAGATCGGGTCTCCAAATGTCCTGAAATCTTTGCAATGATATGGAATAAGATTGGGTGATTGAGATCAATTTCGATCGAAAGAATGGACGAGATGATGCCTCCAAATCTCCTAGAATCTTGTAAAAGATTTTTCAAATATTTTGAATGTAAAAATCGAAAAACGCGGTTTTCAGGAGATTTTGAAGTCCGATTTTGATAATTCTTTTGCCATTAAAATCGTTGATTTTTTCTCTTTCATTTAAGCCCAATGTTGCCATAGAAATATTATTTTCAGAAATTTTGACCAATGCGAGCCGTCGGTTTTTAACAGCGAATCGTTTTTCCAACCGTTGATCAAATTCACGATTCGATTGATCCAACCAACTTAATTAATTTTTGATGAATGATCCTAACCTTTGAAATATGAATTTTGACAACAATTAAAGTACTGAAAGCACTGTTGTTGATAATTTGGTTAAATTATTTGGACGGCTCTCGTTCACCCACATTGATCCGTGATTTTTCACTGGGTTTTTGCTCAATTAAGTGACACAATGTTTAATCTGAATTTGAGATTAACCTTGATCGATCCTATTTTGACTAAATGATCACAAATTCTTAGTAAGGAAAGACACCCAGGTTAAGATCTGCCCTTGATCTAACGATTTACGGAAATCGGGTCTCGGAATGGAATCAGGTCCCGGGCTGTGAAGTGACCCTAGCTTATTTTGTCCCGATTGATGATCCGTAAAGTCAGATCGAGATATTAATGACCTAAAACATATAAATCCATGATAGAGGGGCTCTCACATGGATTTAACACACTAAATTCACCAATCAGGGTATTTTTCAATTTTTCGGATCTAATCATCTCACCAGGTACATCTCTTTATCATTTCGGTTTTCAGAAAATTTGAGGATGCATACTTTACCAATGAAATTCCACGGATCAATATATTAGGTCATTGTTGGTTAAAGTGTAGCAAAATGAGGTTGTCTACAGTAGCGAGTCTAGATTTCTGGTTAATTATGGGTCCTAGATCCCACATCTAGGTGGCGACTCTGTCAGTCTCTTTTGTGTGGAATTCGGATTGCCTTAGTGATCCCAAGTTCACATAAAAGACGAATTAAAATCAATAATTAAAATGCACACGCCAATCGCGTGGGTACGAGAGACCAAGAGAGTGCGTGGCGGCTCGCGCCCCACCCCCTCTCGCGGGATCGGGTCCCACAGTTTGACGACTCTGCTGGGGACCACCTAACTTCATTACAATTCCAAAAGATAATTCATTTGAATTTAATTTAACTGGCTCATAAAAACTCTATTCTTGTTAGATTAGTTTATCTTGTTTTATCTTCTCATCACATTTTACTTGAACTTAATCTAACAAAACCTGAAGGCATCATAGATTGCGCGAACTTATTGCACACACTTACATCACTTGCATCTAAACCCCGCATCTCACATGCACACACGTCCTATTTTAGGAACCCGGAGTGTTATCTAGCATGGTTGACTGGGATTTCATCACCTAGTGCCTCTGTGCTAGAGAAGCATTCCACCCTTAGCCTAGCACCATATGGTGCGTAAACGGATCTCTTGTTCACGTACTGATACGCCGGACACTGGTACAGTATATCGAACACGGATTCGCGCTAAGGGAACTCTTGGCCTTATCCCTAGATTAACCCACACATGCATGTAGTATACGATCACATGTGCATCACGTGTGAGAGCCTAGCTTAGGATATCCTACCCATTTGTGTCTAGATTAGGCTGTAGTCCATCTTCCAATGGCTACGATCGGTCCTAGGTACACAAACAAAGTCATGAGTCGAGATTTTCCACTCCGCTAGATTAGGATTAGGGTTTGATGCCTTCAGGTAACACTGTTAAAATGTGCAAAGATTAAAAATTTTCCCTTTGGGGTTAGGATATAAATCCCATCATTTCCAAAGATCTCATAGGATTAGTCATTCATGATCTATCCGTTGAAAGCAATCTTATGCTATCTCATCTAATCTCTTGATCGTGCGTCTTTCATTCTTTTGTCATACGATTCGATCGTATCTTCATGCCATCCCCTAACTGGCAGGAGTAGAATCTCACAATCTTTTGATTATGCAATCTCACGATCTGATCATGCCTGGTCCAGATGATCCAATCTTGCTTGTACCCTTGGTCTCTTCCTCCTCTAGGGGCTACCTTTTTCAAGATTATTTTGCTAAGTCCTTCAGAGTTCACTCTCAGAATCCTTGAGCTAGGGGCATTCCCCATGTGCTATCATGTCATCATTGTTGTGTTTATTTGTTTTGAGGAACCATCACTTTACTTCCCATTCCTTGTCTAGTCGTATCATATTTATCATGTCAATCATAGAAAGGAAAAATTCCCTGAATGTCAAGCTTACATCTCGTGTTTATTGTTTCTATGTCAGGATTGTTCACTGCTGAAAATCCAGGAAAGCTTCTTGGGTTTGAATGTATTCGTGGCCAGTGAAGAAGCTAATTCCCCATTTTCTTTGGAAGTCTCTCTATCCACTTTTTCCTACCTATGGCAGATTCTATGGAAAATTTTCAACTCTTTCATGTCACAGAAACCCTGGCCAGCTCGTCCAACAGGTGAAGGAATTGAAGGAAGAAAATCAATTCATCAAAGCTCAACTTACTGAGAAATTTGGTCCAACCACTGTTGTTTCTAAGGGCAAAAATCCGAGCCTCTCCATGGTTATGGGTTCGGAAGAACTAATTGTGAACCTCTCTAGACAAATGGCTGCGCTAACAGAAGAAGTTCATCAGATGAAGCAACAAATGCAAACCTGGTATTGTCAGTCCCAAGGCTCTGAACATTTCGCTGACAAAAATACCAAAGCCCAAGATGTTGTTACCAGAAACTCTGTCTCTCAGCACCAGCAGGTTCTGTTGGGTCCTTAATTCTTGATTATGACCAAGAGCCACCATCTGAAACTCCGAAAAGAGAGTTCACTGATTTGCCTATCCCACGATCTGGTATCCTAAAAGGGTTTAAGAAAAGGGAAAAGGAGATTAACTGGTCACAGGAGCCTATGGTAATCGAATATGATCAACCAAGACCTATACCTTAGCAAAAGCCAGGTAGGCAATTCGCCCCCCTCCCGCTTCCACCATCTATTATATTGCAGCAAGGATTGGAATCCGGCAATATCTATTTGCCTCGTATTAAGAAACCTCCTAATCCGCTCCCCAGGACGTGGAGGGCGGAAGAGCACTGCGATTTTCATCGAGGATTGGGGCATAGTACTGATCAGTGTAAAACTCTGAGGCATGTGATCCAGAAGTTGATCGATGAGCGCAAGCTACCATTTCAGCAAGTGCCAAATTTTGTTGATAATCCTATGCAAAACCATGTTGTACCGCCGCCGGATGATGTTTAGACACTTGGGGTTTGAGAAGCTCATGTTCAGTTGCAGTGAAAGAGAAGAGCCAGAAGTTAAAAGGCACTTGTTATGATGATAATTCAGTTTTTGCCGAGCCTCCGAAGCTAGACAGTTGCAGCATTTAAAGTTTTAGTCATTTACTATTTTATGTTGAGTCAGTCATCATGGTCAGTACAATTGTTGAGTCCGGTCTTACGGTTCAAGGCCAATGCCTAGTCCATGGCAAGTTATCTTTTGCTTTCCTTTTATTTAGAGTTGTGAATCCTGAGCATGTTCAGGATAGGTCGTCAGATGTAATACCTTTTTCTTTAAATAAAAATTTCAGTTCCAATAGTTCACTTGTGTCTGTTTCTTAAGTATGCTTCTGATCTTAAAGTAAGACTCCCTCCTCAAATGAGGACAAAATTGACGAAACTCCACTTGAGTCACAGCAATTACTTGAACAAGAGGAGGAGCGCTAATCCCAGCCTTTCAAAGATGAAATTGAAGTGGTAAACATTGGCACGAAAATTTTGATTCAGTGAATGCCGATTAAAAGTACATTACCCTCTGAAGAGTGTGAAGAATTGATAAAATTATTTCAAGAATAAGAAGATTGTCTAGAAAAGCTACAGCTGATACCAGGGGCAAGACATAGATAGAAAGCTCAAGAGAATGAAGAAAGTGAGAGACATATGCTATACAAGGAGCATAGAGTGGAAACAACTTTCATATTTCCAATCAATGACCTTGGTTCTCAAATTCATAACATAAAGCCAACAAATTCAAGATAAGAAGTTCAAGAGCAAGCATTGAAAAGTGATCATCAGATATCAAGAGTTACAAATCCATAGATGGAGGATGTCAAAGAACGAGTTTCGCTCTATGAAAGTCGAAAGCACATATTAGAATCTTGAAAGAAGAAGATCCATTATCTCTTACCTGGAAGTGCCGTCAAACTCCAAAAAAAAAAAAAAGAAGAAATAAATAATCAGTACCAGAGGTACTCTAGTAACCTAGATCGATTCCCAATCTGAACATCGGAAGGCCTCCTTTGGCCGATTAAATCCCAAAATCAGAACCCAATGTCAAAAGAATACCGGTTTGCAAACCCTTCGAGCCTGAATCAAATTTTCTTGAAAACCCATCAAACTAGGGGCATTCGCCCCGAACTACGCGAGACCTGATCCCTACACTGGGGTACGTAGGCAGCTCGGTTAAACCGAGTTCGGTCGATTCAAAAAAAAGAAAAGAAATTCAATCCTTTCAAAAAAAAAAAGATGGACAAGTTCCAAAAGAAGAGAAATCAATTATTCCAGAAAGAAAAGAAAAAATAAAAACCAATTAACCTTCAAACAATTTATCTTCAACCTAGGGGCATTCGCACCGAACTACGTCGACTCTAATCCCAGTGAGGCTTGGGTACGTAGGCAGCTTGGATGTCTGATGGCATACCAACCGCGAGTCGGCTCCACAACAAATTGTGGGGTTTTGTATATTAATTTTCTTGTAAATTCTTAATTAAATCATTTAGGACCTTCCATGAAATTAGAATTTTAGGAGAACTTTCACTTAGATTGAATTCAAACAAATTAAGAAATCAAGATACACATTTAGGATCTTCATTGAAATTAGATCATATGATGCATGTCACGTAGTTAGCACACTAACATAGAGTTAAATGAGCCATTTAAAAGAAATTCAAAAGAGTTAACTTTTGGAATTGAAGACCGATAATCGGGCAGGAATGGTGCATGTGGTGGATAACTCCCCATACCTTCCATTCTTGTAACCAGGTAACGAGTCTAGATTTCTGGTTAATTATGGGTCCTAGATCCCACATCTAGGTGGCGACTCTGTCACTCTCTTTTGTGTGGAATTCGGATTGCTTTAGTGATCCCAAGTTCATATAAAAGATAAATTAAATCAATAATAAAAGAGCACACGCCAATCACGTGGGTACGAGAGACCAAGAGAGAGCATGGCGGCTCGCGCCACACCCCTCTCGCGGGATCGGGTCCCACAGCTCCCGACGAGCTTCAAATGGCCTGACATCAGCAAGTACGACGGGATCGGATGTCCTCGTAGTCATCTCACAATATTTGAAAGTATGTTGAGATCACAGGACCTGTCCCCAGAACAACTCACCCTCGTATTTCAGATGTCTTTGAAAGGTGTAGCACATAAATGGCTTCTGAGTCTCCTGAATTACCGACTATGGGTTGGGAGAGCATTATGAACGAGTTTATCAAGCAGTTTTCTTATGAAGATGGTACTGAAACCTCCCGCCGAGATCTTCAAACCACCAGGCAAGAACCCTTAGAGTCCTTCTCTCCCATTTTGTAAAGTGTTGGTGTCATAAGATGGCTCAAATGCTCAAGCGGCCCCCCGAGGAAGAGTAGATCGACATGATGCAGCAGAACTTGACTTTTTCCTTCCAGCGTCCCATGGCCATTCAGAGTTTCACTTGTCTCAAACACTACATAGAGACCGGCAACAAGATCTAGGATTCTATGGCTCATGGTTGGCTCAGCAAAGCCTCCTCCTACACTATAAATACTCAGACCAAAAAGTCTCCCGTATCTAAGGAAGTTAATGAAACAAAGTCTATTCCAGAAACCTCTGAACCTCTAGTCGTTTGGCAACAGAACAATGCACCTCCGGGATCTGCCATTGTGAACAAGCCACTCAGGGAATTCACTCCCTCACCAGCCAACTTTACCACCATCATGAAATTACTTCTCCAAGCGAAGACGATATTTCTGCTTACACCCCCGTCCACCTCCCAATCCTCTGCCAAGAAATTAGAACAACAGAGAATATTACGAGTACCATCAAGGTAGAAGACACTAAACAGATAGATGTCTCACTCTGAAACATGCTATCCAAGATCTTCTTGAAAAGAAACAGTTCATTCTCCTGTCTGGGCCAAATATCAATACCAACCCTCTTCCAAATCACAACCCATCTTCGTCCACCACCAATGCCATCTTCACCGAACCTCCGCTCATCGATTTCTCATCCTTAATTTGTACTATCGAACCCTATCCTTGGGTGTAGACACCCAATTTTGTCAAGGCGGTACTAGTGATAGGTGTCGCGAGGAACAACCTTATGACGAGTCCCGGAGCACCAGTTCAGTTTATCTCAATCTCTCTTTAGGGTGTTTTCAGAAGGAAATGATTTTTGAAAGTTGTTTTAACAACCGGAAAGCCTGTTTTTACACAGCACTTGCCTTTTACGGCATGAACCAGTAAGCCCGTTTGCACACGACATTTTAATCGGTAAGTTAACTTTGGGTTAGAAACTTCTGTTTTCACCCAAAGGACACTTCATTTCCCGAAAGCGTACGATATTAGGTTCATTGGGAAGTCCCCAGAACTAGGAATCCAACGGACCTGACCGCGTGTGAATCGGAATTCAATCGGAGGAGTAACGGACATTCGAAACTCAACGATAAAAGATGAAAAATCACATTTTTGGAGAAGGGAGAAAAGACGAAACATCGCACTAACCAAGGACGATGTCATCTGGATGATGTCATCCAGATGACATCATATTTCGCCTAGGGCAAAATTTGGTCGAATTTACCAAACAATATCCCCCAAACCCTATAAATAGGGGGGTAGGTGTTAAACAACAACTCTCTCTCTCCCCCCCTTATTTTTGGGTTAAAACTCCCCCCTTGTTGTGATATTTTCACCCCCTTCTTCGTGAATACACCGAACCCCTGCAGAAATCTAGAAAACCCTAGTCTATTTATTTCTAGAAGAGAGAAAGTAGAGAAACTCTAGGCTGATCAAAACGAAGGTTCGGAGCGACATCTTTCAAACAACGCCGTTATTCTGCTGAAATTCCGGCAAACCCGAAGCCCCTTCGCCAACACAACGCTGTTGCGCTGCTGCATTTCAGAGAACCCAAGGCCGTATTATTTAAATAGCGCCGTTGTTCTATCGAAATCTCGGCAAACCCGAAGTCTCTTCATCAATATAGCGCTGTTACGCCGCTGAAATCTCCGCAGCCTTTGAACCCTCCCTTTTAAGGAGTAGTGCAGCTACTCTACCTATTCGTCCTCAGCTTTTGGTAAAATTACATTTATTTAGCCGCTTTATATAATTTCCTTTACAAAGTAAGGTATGAGGTGGTGACATTATAAGATCCCGGCTCCCGTTGCCTTGATTTTATAATATAAATCTCTCTGCCTTTCTTTTACTTTATGTAATTTCCTTTACGAAGTAAGGTACGAGGTGGTGACATTATAAGATCCCGGCTCCCGTTGCCCAGATTTTATAATATAAATTCCTCTGCCTTTCTTTTACTTTATGTAATTTCCTTTACAAAGTAAGGTACGAGGTGTTGACATTATAAGATCTCGGCTCCCTTTGCCAAGAGTTTATAATATAAATCCCGCCACCTTTATTTTTGCACTGTCTTTTTCTGTTTAATTTAAGTTAACCTGATCGTGAGGATAACTACCGCTTATTTTTGGTCTTTTTTTTGTAAATTCACAGCGTAACCTAAATAAAGGATAAAAAGATAAGTTATCCTGGTTAAATCCTTCGAAAAATGCCAATCTAAGTTAAGAGACCGGATTCGTCCGGGCAAGAGGGGTGCCTAACACTTTCCCCGATTGTAATCATAACCCTTACCCAGATATCTGTAAGGACCATGCCTTAAACAAACAGAGCGAAATTTAAGGTTGTATGCCCAGACCAAAAGAACTACTTTGGTTACTATTCTTCCAACGAATTTGAGTTCCATTACTCATTTCCTTAGAAGAACAGGCACGGGTCCAAGGCCCTGACCTTGGTGGAGACTCTGAGTTTCTCTTTCTTGCGAAGTTAGGATTTCGGTCCCTAGTCCACAAGTAACACAGATCAAATAAACACTCCCTTGAGAACCCGATGTGGTGAATCCCTGCGGTCCTACACGCAAGGGAAAAAACGGCTCCCACAGACTGGGGACTCTGTTGGGGACCTCTGGATTTTCTTTCAGTAGACTTGTTATCAAAATAAAAAAAGGTTATAACTCTATATAACTTACCTTGGCATTGTCGAAGAATTCAACCAAATAATTTGGCTTTTCCTCTTTCATTAGGGTTATCCTTAACTCGATGTAGCCTTTAGGGGTATCTGCAAGTTGCGAACACTTCGCAAGTTGCGAATGCTCCTAACGTCCGAAATAAAACAAGTATTAGACTTACTTTCCAGTACCATATACTTGTTATGCTTGTTATGCAGGGATTGCGAGAGCCAATGCTCAAAATTCCCGCCAATTGTGCGAAAATGCCCCAGGAGGCACCTAGGCTTACCTATTTACTTTATCCAAACACGCACACACCATTTGGGATTTCATCACCCGATTGCATCCTATTACCCTCAGGAGTGACTAGCACTTGGAACGGATTCGGTAACTTTTGGGATTTCATCACTAGATTGCTGTTGGTCTCGCCTCCATTTGATGTGACAACACCACCTCTTTGCACGTCGCCCTTGTGGTGGCGTTAAAATGATGATGTATTAAACTTCCCGCCGTGCTGGGGCACACCTGGCAAGGGTTGTTTGATCCCTTCGGCAAGAGGAACCTTCAAGCCTTCATCACAATGCATAAGCCCAGCATACGCATGTAGATGTTACCATGCCCGCATAGGGCATGCTGAGCTTAGAGTTAGGCAAGCCAAAACCAGTTACTCTCGAGAGATGTGAGCGTCTTCCAAAATAGGAATATATTAAACCTTTGGCCCACATCGGGCATGTCAAGCGAGTCTAGAAAGGTGTCTCCGGGTTGCCTGCTCTTGCTAGGGATGTCATTACCCTGCCCGATGCACAAATAGTCGCAGCTTATCTTACCCAAAACTAGAGGTTATTGTCTAACCTTAGTTTTGTCCGAAGTTATGTTTGCAAACCTATATTATCACATTCCTTGGATAAGAAACCATTGTACCCTGGAGGGATGTTCGTCCTGCGATTAATACGCTTAACCAAAAGACCCTCATTCTGGTCCCATCTTTCGAAGGTATTGTAATCCCTCAATCATCTTCTTGCCTAGACCATCTTGGTCTTAGCCACGTCAGGCTCTACTGCTTTTCATGCCTCGATCCGTCCTAACTATCATTATAGTTAAGACAACGAAGCTCTGTTTGAATAAAGTCTATATGTCCATAGACTTGTCCCGACCACCCTGGTCAAATCCTTTTTGAAGTTGTCGTCCCACACAGAGATAGATCTTCCCCGACCTTT
This sequence comes from Tasmannia lanceolata, assembly GCF_043159265.1. Classification (NCBI taxonomy): domain Eukaryota; kingdom Viridiplantae; phylum Streptophyta; class Magnoliopsida; order Canellales; family Winteraceae; genus Tasmannia; species Tasmannia lanceolata. The sequence goes on along the minus strand of NW_027518688.1, from coordinate 6,049,037 downwards.
GTCATGGTCGAAAGCGGCAGAGCTCTGCCCAAATTAACTCATCTTCTGATACGAAGATAATCTTGTCATGACCATTGTTGTGGTCATAGTACCCGAGCTCTTCTCAATCCAAGTCAGTCTTTCCGAAAGGTTTGACTCATCTCGACCTTTGTTATGATCAAAGGCCGCGGAGCTCTACCCAAATGAACCCATCTTTTTGTATGACGATAATCTTGTCATGACCATTGTTATGGTCACAGTACCAGAGCTTTGCTGAAACCCAAGTCAGTGTTTCCAGAAGGTTAGATTCATCCCGACCACCCATTATGGTCAAGATAGCGGTAGAACTCTACCCGAATTGTCTTCCTCTTTCTCTGGGAAGATGGCCCTTTTCTGACCAGTGTCTTGTTCATAACTCAGAAATTACACCTAGGTCATGTTGTCTTCACTTTTGAAGACAATCTTATCCCGATCATTTTCATGGTCAAAGCGTCAGGGCTTTGTTCAAATGAATATGTCTTCTCGTGAGAGGATATACCCAGCCAAACCTTTGTCATTCAAAGCGTTGGACTTCTGTCCAATTGTCATCTCAAAATCAGGGTTAGGTCTTTTTCTCAACTCTAATCTTTATAGGGGTGTCATCCCAGTTCTCGGACCGTAGGGGCAGCCTTTGCTCTCAACCCCTCTCTTGTCCAGGATCCGTTCAAAATTTGTAAAAATTAAGAAAAAAAGAAAACAGCAAAAATACAAAAAATAAATGTTTTACCGAGTGTTTTACAGTTGTTTTACCGTGTTTTTGTTCTCTGTTTTCCTTATAGTTAGATCATGGACCCAGCCAATTTGATCGATTGGATGCAACGATTTTACTCTCCTGAGAGTCTTGAGCATATCGGATGGATGATAGATCCCAATGAAAACTTCATCCCTCTCTTACACACCGTTTTAGTAAACATGGATTTTCTTAGGGCAGCCGCTACATTTTTGGACCCCAAGTATAATTTCTTCCGTTTTGGCACAGAAGAAATATGCCCGACATATGAAGAATTTTGTTCTTTGTTAAGGGTATCATCTGAAGGACCCATGGTCACTCCAACGATCGGGGGTCGTCATCGAGCAACTGTCCATAGGTTATTTTGTTGGAAGCATTTTGAACATACCACATTCAAAAACAGAAATGGCGTGCTAACTAGTTTCGTTCTTGGTGCCTTCTCCTCGGATAGAGATTTGACGAATTCCATCTATCAGATGCACTGATATAACGCTCTTCTATTTTGCGTATGTACCTAATACCTTACTGTGCAACATTCCGTGATAGCTTATCCTAGCATCCTTAACCGTGTTGACCAAGTCCAAGATGGAGCCAATCCTGTGTCTACTATTTTATCCTTAAACTTGGCGTCTTTATCCCGAGGTCTCAGTTTTCAGAGTAGGTGCCCTAAAACCAAGTATATTTCGCTTGTTAATCAATAAAAGTTTCTTTTCATGATAATTAATGGGCAACCATAAGTTAAATATGTGTGACATGCTACTTGTTATTGACATGTATTTGTCCTTAGGTAGCAAAGTAGGAAACCCATGCTCATGGATTCACAGATCCTAGGGAGCAAGGAGATATGAGATTCCAGTTCTTTACAGACCTTAATAGTTTCTAGTTGGGGTTGAGGTTGGACACCTCCTCTTTTATACAACTAGCATCTATCTTGTCGACATGCACGTGATGCGGAGTGACTTATCTCAATCACTTGGGTAGTGGACCTATAAGCCCAATCGTTCCCACCTTGGCATTCCCATCTTCTTTTGATGATTCCAAACTCAAGTGATTTTAAATCACTAATTTGTTTGATTGTCTTAAGTTGTAGATCATGATTGTTCTATATCAAGGTTGCTTGGATTGAGGCCAAGAAGCTCTCATTGGACCACATTCGGAAGGCCAAAGTCATTGGAGATCCAAGAAGCATGAAGACTTGAAGCAATGCAAGTGAAGATCATTCTCCTTGAAGTCTTAGATTGTAAAGATCCAATCATAGTTTAGGTTTTGAGAAGCACAAATGAAGTAATCACACACCCCTAAATGGACTAACATGTTCAAGTGATTGTCCTTATGGTGTTCCAATACTTTGGAACCCTCATAACAATCACATCTAAGTATAGAATTGGAAACCCTTGAAGCCCAAAACAATCAGCATTTCAAACTTGAAAACCTGCTGGAAATAGGCTTCTCGGAACTCTGAGAAAGTTCTCAGAGCTCCGAGAAATGGTCCAGTAACTATTTTTCATCTTTTGTTTGTATTCCCGAAACTCCGAGAATTTCTTGGAACTCCGAGAAAAACTCTCGGAACTCCGAGAACACTATGTCAAGTGAAATATTATATCCGTTGGGGTTTTCGACAAAATTACGACTATGCCCTCAAACGATCATATTTGGGTTTTTCTATATATATGTGTGTTCTAAACTTCTCAACAATCAATCCTAACACTCTAAAACCTTATTGGAACATCCTAAGAGTGAATCAAACTTGTTTATGCCTCTCATCCTCTAGATTTAGGATTTGGATCATAGGCTCTCATTTGTACATCTTCTTCAAGATTGTAACCCTTTAGAAGGGATTTTTTCTTTGTTCTTTCTTTCTTGATAAACTGTGTATTTGGGCGAGTGTTCGGAGAAGCGAAGCCCTCTCCTCGTGGTGAGGATTGCCACCAAGGTTAAAGCTATTGGAGATTGTAATTGGCGCCGGTCTTCGCCAAGGTTAAGAAGATCAACATAGTGAAGCCATCAAAGTGTTTGGTTGGTGGAGTGGAGTAGGCCTCGTGTTTGAGGACCGAACCACTTTAAATCTCGGGTGCATTCTTTCTTGACTTTTGCTCTTTTCTTTTGAATTTCCACTTTAGATTTAACTTACTTGCTTAGATAGTTTTTGATCTCTTAATTGGAGAGTTTAAATAATTGGGTTAAAAGTTTTCAAAAGGTTAAATTTTGTTTTTATAAAAATCTAATCTCCCTCCTCCTAAGTTGCTAGTAAGAATACTTGGGCCTATCATTGGAATTTCACTTGGTATCAACGCCTTGGCTCTTAGAAGAGATTTTTTAAACTTTGGTAAGGTTTTTCAAAATCTAAAAAGGGAAAGATCGTTGGCAACTTTTCTATTTGTGAAATGGCAAACATTGGAACCGGACTTCCGGAAGGCCATTCCACAACTAGACCTCCTTTGTTTGATGGGTCCAACTATGGACATTGGAAGACAAGGATGCACATCTATCTTCTTTCGATAGATGTGGAACTTTGGCATATTGTTAACAATGGTTACACTTTGCCTTCCAAACCATTTGAAGAATGGAATGTTGTTGAGAAAAGGCAAGCAAACTTGAATTACAAAGCTATTAATTGTTTATTTTGTGCGTTATGTACGGAGGAGTTTAATAGGGTAGCTCTTTTTTATTCCGCCAAGGTTATTTGGGATACCCTTGCCATTACCCATGAGGGAACATCTCAAGCCAAGGATTCCAAAGTAAACTTGTTAAAGAGCAAATATGAAATGTTTAGAATGAATCCAAATGAAAGCATTTCCGAAATGTTTACCCGATTTTCTTAAATTACAAATGAATTAGGTAATCTTGGTAAATCTTATCCTAATGATGAGCTTGTGGGTAAGTTTCTTAGGTCACTTCCTCCACATTGGGATCCAAAGGTTACTGCCATACAAGAATCGAAGGATCTCTCTAAGCTCACTATGGAGGAACTCTTAGGATCTCTTATCACTCATGAGATGCTCCTCACTAGCCAACAAGAGGAGAAGAAGCCAAAAGAAAAAGAGAGTAGGTCCCTAGCACTCAAAGCCGCCAAGGCGGACTCATCTTCCTCAAGTGAAGCGGATAGTGATGAAGAAGAAGCATTAAGAAAATTCAAAAGCTTATGGAGAAAGAAGCACAAGAAAGATAAAAAGAAGAAGAAAGAAGAAAAAGAAAGTGACGTTGATGGTGGAATAAGATGCTACAATTGCAAGAAGACGAGTCATAAAAGACCGGAGTGTCCACTTCTCAAGTCATCATCCTCAAAGTACAAAGGAAAGAAAAATGATTGGAAGAAGAACAAAGGTCTTGTAGCCGCTTGGGATGCATCAAATGCTTCAAGCAAGAGCTCAAGTGAAAAGGAAGCAAATAAAGATAATCTATGCTTCATGGCACTCACCCATGAAGATGAGGTAAATTCAAACCCTTCTCATAGTTCATCTAGTAGTGATAGTGGAAACATATCTTATGATGAATTATGTAATACTTTGCATTCCCAAATTTTAAAAAATAAAGTTCTTAAGAAATTTATTTCCAAATTAGAAAATGAACTTGATATTTTGAAAAATGAATCATCTTCTTCCAAATCTCAAGCTCAAGTACAAATTGAAAATCTTAAACTTGAGATTGGAACCCTTAAGGGTAGTTTGGATGAGAAATCTTGCCAAATAGTTAATTTCCAAAATGTGGCAAGCACTTCCAAATGTTATGAAGATGACAATAATAATTTTTTTAATCAAATAACCCATCTTTATAATGAAAATGAAAGATTAAGATTATGTCTTCATGGATTTTTAAATGGTGATAAAATCATTGACATAATCTTGAAGAAAGCTAGTCATGGACCTAAGCATATGTTTTATGATAAGAGTAGTCTATCTAACCCTCATGTTAGATGCCATTATTGTGGAATTTATGGTCATTATCAATTCCAATGTGCATCTAAGATTAGGGATTGTGGTGGGACCAAGAAAGCTTGGGTTCCCAAAACCCCCACATGATTCTATTCACATTAGTTTTTAGATTAGGGGCTAGCACCTAAATTTGAATATCATTCAATTATGATTTTTAAAAGTGCATCTAAGATTAGGGATTGTGGTGGGACCAAGAAAGATTGGGTTCCCAAAACCCCCACATGATTCTATTCACATTAGTTTTTAGATTAGGGGCTAGCACCTAAATTTGAATATCATTCAATTATGATTTTTAAAATCCTCTCTTTTGTTGTATTAGTATTCCAAATAGGGGGAGTTCAATGTTTGATTTTTTCTTTGAAAAAGGGGGAGCTTAAAATTAAAAATTTTATCTCTTGGATTTTTTTGACCCATCTTTTTGTTGATGACAAAGGGGGAGAAAAATCTAGAGTAAGAGAAAATATGTTTGCTTTTATTGGAAAATCCCTTGTGCTTGTCATCATAAAAGAGGGGGAGATTGAAAGCCCAATGGTTCCCACCTTGGCATTCTCATCTTCTTTTGATGATTCCAAACTCAAGTGATTTTATATCACTAATGTGTTTGATTGTCTTAAGTTGTAGATCATGTTTGTTCTATATCAAAGTTGCTTGGATTGAGGCCAAGCAGTCTCATTGGACTACATTCGGAAGGCCAAAGTCATTAGAGATCCAAGAAGCATGAAGACTTGAAGCAATGCAAGTGAAGATCATTCTTCTTGAAGTCTTTTAGATTGTAAATATCCAAACCTAGTTTAAGTTTTGAGAAGCATAAATGAAGTAATCACACACCCCTAAATGGACTAACATGTTCAAGTGATTGTCCTTTTGGTGTTCCAACACTTTGGAACCCTCATAACAATCCCATATAAGTATAGAATTGGAAACCCTTAAAGCCCAAAACAAATCAGCATTTCAAACTTGAAAACCTGCTAGAAATAGGCTTCTCGGAACTCCGAGAGAATTCTCGGAGCTCCAAGAAATGGTCCAGTAACTATTTTCCATCTTTTGTTTGTATTCCCGGAACTCCGAGAAAAACTTTCGGAACTCCGAGAACACTATGTCGAGGGAAAAATTATATCCGTTGGGGTTTTCGACTGAATTACGACTATGCCCTCAAATGGTCATATTTGGGTTTTTCTATATATTTGTGTGTTCTAAACTTCTCAACAATCAATCCTAACACTCTAAAACCTTATTGGAAAATCGTAAGAGTTAATCAAACTTGTTTATGCCTCTCATCCTCTAAACTTAGGATTTAGATCATAGGCTCTTATTTGTACATCTTCTTCAAGATTTTAACCCTTTGGAAGGGGTTTTTTCTTTGTTCTTTCTTTCTTGATAAACCGTGTATTTGGACGAGTGTTCGGAGAAGCGAAGCCCTTTCTTCGTGGTGAGGATTGCCACCAAGGTTAAAGCTATTGGAGATTGTAATTGGCACCGGTCTTTGCCAAGTTTAAGAAGATCAAATAGTGAAGCCATCAACATGTTTGGTTGGTGGAGTGGAGTAGGCCTCGTGTTTGAGGACCGAACCACTTTAAATCTCGGGTGCATTCTTTTTTGACTCTTGCTCTTTTCATTTGAATTTGCACTTTAGATTTAACTTACTTGCTGAAATTGTTTTTGATCTCTTAATTGGAGAGTTTAAATAATTGGGTTAAAAAGTTTTCAAAAGGTTAAATTTTGTTTTTATAAAAATCTAATCTCCCTCCTCCTAAGTTGCTAATAAGAATACTTGGGCCTATCATTGGAATTTCCGGACCCTAAGCAAGATAGAATGGGTATGACAATGAGATTGCGTACTGAACGGGATAATATTAGAATAGCTTGTGGACAGGAGATAGTTGAGCTATTCTATCAGACAGGATCCTTTACATGTCCTTTGACCTGAGGGGTCATATTGGTCTGTTGGCAAGTCTTTCATTCTTGGTCTATCTAAGCGTGATTCTCTTGGAGTCACTAAAGGGTGGTACTGGAGTATTGGACAAATTTTCGAGGTCAATAGTGATACCCGACATGGAATTCTCCACCTATTTTATAGGATAACATCTACGGTTTTGGTCAGACCAGTAGGCCTAGAAAAATACCTTGCTAGGTAGATTTGATAAATTGTATATAAAAAGGAATTCATAAAAATAAGTTTTGAAATGTTTTAGCAAATGCATTTGCGGGCCAACACTGCTTGACTGAAAGGTATACCGTGAGTGAGCCCAAGGGTAATTAATGTCCACCCCCGTAAGACTCAACTCGGTAGATGTGGACTTGGAGAAAGGACTTACACATTTTATGTGATTAGGGATATGATGATTTGATGGTTATCTTCAGGGTTACGTCTCGATGAAGGCCACGGACTCAATGCGATTGTAGCATTGGCTACGGAGCAATAATCGCAGTGGGGCCCACTTGTGGGTTCTGCAGGATCTACCGTTGAATCCTTACTACGATCCCACTCACTACTCGATTGACCTATTATTATCTATTAGATAGAGGTCCCGCATTTATTTAGTTGCATACACCAACTAGTTTTGTGGCATTGGATGCATTGAAAGGATATATACAATGTATGTAGTGTATATGCACTATGGGATACATTGGGAATACCAAAATGGTTAAGTATAAACCATAAGGGTATTTTGGAAATTATAAAAAAATATGGATGTAGCTTTTTATCCCATTGGATGGGAGGAAATATGTTTATTTAATTAAAAGAATTAAATAAATAATTATAGGTTTAGCTTATAGACTGGTTTTACTACAACAGTCATAACTTACTCATCTCTAGTAAAAAACTAATGTGCAAGTACTCGTTTCTAAGGATTTTGAAAGATTTACAACTTTGTAGTTGATGATTTTTTCTATTTCGGTCATTTACTTGTCTAAAAACAAGGTCGAAATTTGACCTACAGGCTTATAACGGGAATGTTGAAAAAGGAAACAATGTGTGAGATATTTTTGGGATTGTTTTTATCAAATAAAGCAACCCCATTTTTACTTGGAAAAAAATCAATTTAGGGATTTCTAAAAGTCTAAGAATTTCTAAAACCACTCCCCAAGAATTTCTAAAACCACTCCCACATTGTTTGGTTTTTATTTTGAAACAGCCAACTAGCTTGTTTCCAAATTGGAGCTTCTAATTGTGGCTAGTTTTCATGTTTTGTGAGATTTCTCTAAAACCTTTAGGTTGTGTATATGGAAATTGAGAACTCTATAAATACAAGACAAAGGAATAGAGTTTGAAAGAGCTCTTCCATAATTCCATGTGTTGGAAATTGGTAAAGACATCTCAAAGTCTTTCTCTTCTTCTTCTTCAATTCCATCAACTAGTTTTGTCTTTTCTAAGTCAAAGACAAACATCCAACAAAGCTCCATTGATCTAAATACATATTTCCATATTATAATCTGATTTAGATCAGGTTATAAAGTAAACAAAGAGTTGTTTACAAGATCCTTTGTGCAAAGAATGGAATCCATCAGTTCAACTTGCGGTTTCGCATCGATTAGATCGTTAGCGGATTTTCGAGGAGTAGATCACGTAGACATTTTTCTTCTCATCAGCAAAATAATGTATTTATATTTATGTTTATTAAATCCCATTAAAATCAATTAGTCCCTAGGAATCTTGGGTTAGAGCAAATTTTTTGTTCTACACAGTTTATTCTTCCGCAAAAGTGTAACGATTTGGCTCGGAGTTTTACAACCAATCTAACCAGTGGTATCAGAGCTAAGTAGGGAATAGATTAGGAGGCTAACGAACCGAAGATAGATCACGCGGTGATCCGCTGTGAGTCCGGACGTTTATCCTGGCTATCCAAGGTTCCTAGTCTTTGTGTGATTTTAATAAACAAAGGACTGTTTGTTGAAAAACAACAAAACTGAACTGTATGGTGTTCTTCTGGATTGATTGGTTTACATGGTTGGAAAGTATATTCGAATACAAATCGAACGCATCAGAAATCATCGAAATCCAAAGAGCGGTTTAGGAGATATGATTTTTCAAAGTTTGGAAAAAGTTGTTGGAATTCAGGAAATTAATTCTAAAAATTGATTTGCAATTTTGTTTCTCTATCCCAAATGATTTGAAAAGCCTATAACCCAGGCATAGACTTTTCTAATAATGTCATAGGGTGTTCATAAATTGATCAGATCCTTGAGAAAGCATTCGAGTAATTATATCCCACTCATGATTACTCGAAAGGTACAAAACAAAAGAAGCTTACAACTCTCTCTTTCCTAGAGGTCAGTTAACTCTTGTCGTCAGGCAATCAATCCATCCTTCATCTCGGGCAGGAAATAACCACTCTTGTACTGGAAAAGAGAAGGACGCAATGCCTTTATATTACCCATCTCTCTTCTATATGCTATCCGGATTGTGTTCCCGGTATGGAACAATTTTATTTTTCACAAATTAAACGATCTTGTTTTCGCACAAAATTTTGTATGCTGATTTATTAGACCATATAAAAAGGTTTTATGGGGTTTCTAATTAAAATCAGAAAGGTTGTGTGTTAATCAAAATTGAATTAACCCAGTTTTGTGCAAATTGATCGGTATTGGTGAAAGATGGGCAAAAAGGAGTTTGTACCTCAATTCATGCAAGAGATGCATGATCTTTTTATGGCTGTTATGATCTGATGTGTTGATTTATTTCATGGTTTGTAATATTAAAGTCCGCAATGTAATTTAATTATTCCAGTTTTTATTTACTCCCCTGGGCAGTTGGGCGGACGACTGGTTCCCATAGAGATTGATTATGATGTATAGATTACCTAGGCTAGTGTAAGACACTATGGTACTTTATATTTGTTTATCCAAGACCAATTGAAGATGAGATCATTCCCTTGGTGCTCAATCGATGGATCGTGGATATTGCAGCATGGTGATGCTCCAGATCGATTGGCAGATGGAGGCAGATTCGATCCAACCAAGAGGGACAAACTTGCTGATGTTGCTGATATTATTGTGCTTCCTATAATGAGGCAAATCAGATTACACTCCTTTGGGAATTCGCTTTGAGGCCAGGGAAGTTCCCCTTGTGCCGTTGTGTGGACCTCGATCCTGAGGAAGGCGGCGAGGAAAAGGTTCCCCCCGTCGGTCCTTTGGATCATCCACGTGAAGGAGGGCTCTACCAAGGAACTCACGAAACAGGTACCACCCTCATAGCATAGCACGAGTGACGATAAATGAATGAGATACCTCTTGATCCGGAGCCAGGGCTCGAAACCAAGATGTACCTAAAATAACTCAGAGTCGCCATCCATGGATAGGCCATGGAACTCCAAAAATAAATCCTCTATGCAATGGAGAACCAGAAATATATATGGGTTTGTGCCTGATTACGGATGAGGAAGGTCCGAAGAGCATCTCAATCCGCCCGAGTGCGAGCACCTGGTCTCCTATGCTATTTATTTATTAACTTGGAAGAGTTTTGGGTGAAAATTAGGTGAAATGGGAACAAATATTCCGGAGAAAAATGTCTACCTAAACATGCATGACCCAGGGATAATAAGCACATACAACATAAATAAAAGAAGTGTCACCTAAGCATAGCTAAGTTATGAGTGTCATGCCTAATGGGTGTCTAAGTTCTGGTGGGCAAACACATGCATGCTACAACTAAAGGTATAAGGTTTGTAAAAGAAAGTAAGAAAACACAACATGACTCGATACCGCACACGACACAACACAACAAACCCTAAGACTCTAAACGTTTTCGCTCGATTCTTCGGATGATCTGATGTTCATCTGAAGCCGCCTACAAATTCCTGCCTCCACGAGAATCAAGGCAACGTAGTTCTTCGCGCCTATTCTAAACTATGATGCCTAAGACGTCTAGACCACTAAACTAGACTCAACCTAAAAGACCGGACTGATTTTTAAAGTTTTTGGAACGATTATTTAAATTTAAGTGAATTGTGGATTTTAAAACTCCCTATATGCCCTACCTAAGTGCAAGTTAGCCTTAGCTAATGCAGGTGAGCCCTACAACCTATGTGTAACTAGGCTGTGTGTCTTAAGAAAACAAGGGGCTATCTAACACACCCTACTCTAGTCATCAGTCGGCGATGTGGATCGCCAATTGACCGGACGGAGGTGTTCCTAGTTAGGACAAACTCTTAACTCTAACACAAACACACAACAGCCAAAACACTCTAACTAGGACAAACTCCTAACTCTAGAGAAAAATCTTTTCGAAAACATTATGTATGAAAGATTTTTGTACTTCTAAAAGGGTTAAATGATTTATTTACAAAATTTGACTGGACTTCGGATAAAAATCCCAAGCTGCCTACGTACCTCGTGAAAGAGGATCAAGTCATCGTAGTTCGGAAACAAACTTTCCTAACTACTCCTAAAACTTGACTTTTCAATTGTTTCGTTATTTTTTGAGTTTTAACTTTTAATGGTTTTTTAGTTTTGAAAATATTTTCAAATGTTTTTCTTCTTTTACAAAAATATTTCAATATTTTTCAAATTTCAAATTTTGGATGATTTTGGATTTCAAATTTCGGATGTTTTTAAACTTTAAAAGGTTTTCAATTGTTTTTGAGTTTTAAAATATTTTCATCCAAACAGAACAACACACTAGGGCCAAACCCTAGAACTAAAGGGGAAACCCTTAAAGAAATAAACTCACTAAAAGTGAAATGATCCCAAAACGAGTTTGTAAGCCCAATGGTTTCCACCTTGGCATTCCCATCTTATTTTGATGATTCCAATACACAAGTGATTTATGATCACTAATGTGTTTGATTGTCTAAGTTGTAGATCACATTGGTGCTAAGACAACATTGCTTGGATTGAGGCCAAGAAGATCTCATTGGACCACATCATGAAGGCCAAAGACATCGAAGTCCAAGACAAATGAAGACTTGAAGAATCCATTGAAGATCAAAGTTATATTAGATTGTATTAAGATCCAATCCTAGTTTAGGATTTTGAAAGGCATAATTAAGTAAATAAACACATACCCTAAATGTATGAAAGATTGTCCTTGTGCTGTTCCAACAATGTGGAACCCTCATAACAATCCAAACTTGGTGTAAAGTTGGAAGCCCAAAAACAAGAATTGAAAAACTGCTTGACATAGGCTTCTCGGAACTCCGAGCTTGGAACTCCGAGATATTCCTCGGAGCTCCGAGAAATGGTCCAGTAGACATTTTCCAACTTCTGTTTGTATTCCCGGAACTCCGAGATTTTTTTCTCGGAACTCCGAGAACACTATAACGGTCGGATTTTTAGCCGTTGGGAATTTTCCAGGAATTACCACAATGCCATTGAACGGTCATATTTTGGTTTTCCTATAAATATGGGTATTCCCAACATACCAAACATCAATCCTAACACTCTTAAACTATACTTGAACATTCAAAGAGTGAATCAAAGCTTATTTATGCCTCTCATCTTCTAAGATTAGGATTTGGATCATAGGCTAAATTTGTACATCTTCTACTTCTTGTAAACCCCTGTGAGGGATTTATTTTGTTCTTCCTTTCTTATTCAAGAACTTTGTATTAGGCGAGTGTTCGGAGAAGCGTAGCCCACTCTCCGTGGTGAAGATCGCCACCAAGGTTAAAGGCGGTTGGAATTGTAATCGGCATTGATCTTCGCTGAAGTTAAGAAGATCACATAGTGAAGCCATCAACAGGATTGGTTGGTGGAGTGGAGTAGGCCTCGCGTTTGGAGGACCGAACCACTTTAAATCTCGGGTGCACTCTCTTTTATCTTTTGCTCTTTATTTGCACTTGCACCTTTAGATTTAACTTGTGTGCTTGAATTTAATTCTTGATCTCTTAATCTTCTAAATATTTGGTTGAAGTTTTCAAAAGCTTAAAACTCGTTAGCAACCTAATTTTTCACTCCTCATTAGTTGCCAATTCGGGACCACCCTTGGAATTTCATTTGGTATCAGAGCCTTGGCTCTTAAAAGATTTTCGTTTTCTTAGAATCTTTGGTAAATTTTTGTTTAAAAATTTTAACAAGGGAAAGATCATTAGATCTTTGGCAACTTTCTATTTTGTGAAATGGCAAATACAAATGGAACCGGACTTCCGGAGGGCCATTCCACAACTAGACCTCCCTTCTTTGATGGGTCAAACTATGGACATTAGAAGACAAGGATGCGCATCTATCTTCTTTCGATAGATGTGGAACTTTGGTACATTGTTGAAAATGGATACATGTTGCCTTCCAAACCATTTGAAGAATGGAATGTGGTAGAGAAAAGGCATGCAAATTTAAATTACAAAGCTATAAATTCTTTGTTTTGCGCCCTATCTACGGAGGAGTTTAATCGAGTAGCTCTTTTTGATTCCGCCAAGGTTATTTGGGATACACTTGCCGTTACCCATGAGGGAACATCACAAGTCAAGGATTCCAAAATAAACTTGTTAAAGAGCAAATATCAAATGTTTAGAATGAGTCAAAATGAAAGCATTTCCGAAATGTATACCCGCTTTTCTAAAATTTCTAATGAACTAGCTAATCTTGGTAAATCTTATCCTACTGATGAGCTTGTGAGTAAGTTGCTTAGGTCTCTTCCTCCATATTGGGATCCAAAGGTAACCGCCATACAAGAATCAAAGAATCTCAAGATGCTAACCATGGAGGAGCTTGTAGGATCTCTCATCACCCATGAGATGCTCCTCACTAGCCGGCAAGAGGAGAAGAAGCCGAAAGAGAAAGAAAAAGAGAGTCGATCTCTAGCTCTAAAAGCCTCAAAAGCGAACTCATCATCCTCTAGCAAGGCGGATAGCGATGAAGAAGAAGCTTTAAGAAAATTTAAAAGCTTATGGAGAAAGAAACATAAAAAGGATAAAAAGAAGAAGAAAGAAGAAAGTGAAGTTGAGGGAGCTTTAAGATGCTACAATTGCAAGAAGATTGGACACAAAAGACCGAATTGTCCACTTCTCAAGTCGTCTTCCTCAAAGAACAAGGGAAAGAAGGATTGGAAGAAGCACAAGGCACTTGCCGCCGGTTGGGATGCTTTGAGCACCTCGGGACAAACCTCAAGTGAAGGGGAAGAAAAGAAGGATGATCTTTGCCTCGTGGCACTCTCCCATGAAGTTGAGGTAAATTCTAACCCCTCTTGTTATTCATCTAGTAGTGATAGTGAAAAAATATCATATGATGAATTGTGCTCAACCTTGCACTCTCAAATTTCTAAAAATAAAGTTCAAAAGAAATATATTTCAAAATTAGAAAATGAACTTAATTTTTTGAAAAATGAATCTTCTTCCAAATCTCAAGTACAACTTGAAAATTTTAAACTTGAGATTGAAACCCTTAAGGGTTGTTTGGATGAGAAACTTGCCAAATTGAAAAACTCCAAGATGTGGCAAGCTCTTCCAAATCTTATGAAGATGAATTTAATGATTTTTTAAATTAAATAACCCATCTTCATAATGAAAATGAAAGGTTAAGATTATGTCTCCATGGATTCTTAAATGGTGACAAAATTATTGACATAATCTTAAAGAAGACTAGTCAAAGACCTAAACATGCATGTTATGATAGGACTAGCGTATCTAACCCTCATGTTAGATGCCATTATTGTGGAATAAATGGTCATTACCAATTCCAATGTGCATCTAAGATTAGGGATAGCGGTGGATCCAAGAAAACTTGGGTTCCCAAAGCCCCCATATGATTTTCATCATATGTGCTTAGATTAGGGGTTTGCTCTAAAATTGAATATCTTTCTATAGATAATTAAAATATCCCCTCTTATGATTGAATAAAAATTCTAAATAGGGGGAGTTCTAGGTTTGTCTTTTTCCATGAAAAAGGGGGAGCTTTAAATTGAATATTTCATCCCTTTGTTTCTCTTTTACCCCAATCTTTTTGATTGATGCCAAAGGGGGAGAGAATTCTAGTGTAAGGAAAATATGAATGGTTTTATTGGAAAATCTCTTGTGCTTGTCATCATCAAAAAGGGTTGTAAGCCCAATGGTTTCCATCTAGGCATCCCCATCTTATTTTGATGATTCCAATACACAAGTGATTTATGATCACTAATGTGTTTGATTGTCTAAGTTGTAGATCACATTGGTGCTAAGACAACATTGCTTGGATTGAGGCCAAGAAGATCTCATTGGACCACATCATGAAGGCCAAAGACATCGAAGGCCAAGACAAATGAAGACTTGAAGAATCCATTGAAGATCAAAGTTATATTAGATTGTATTAAGATCCAATCCTAGTTTAGGATTTTGAAAGGCATAATTAAGTAAATAAACACACACCCTAAATGTATAAAAGATTGTCCTTGTGGTGTTCCAACAATGTGGAACCCTCATAACAATCCAAACTTGGTGTAAAGTAGGAAGCCCAAAAACAAGAATTGAAAAACTGCTTGACATAGGCTTCTCGGAACTCCGAGAGAATTCTCGTAGCTCCGAGCTTGGAACTCCGAGAGATTCCTCAGAGCTCCGAGAAATGGTCTAGTAGACATTTTCCAACTTCTGTTTGTATTCTCGGAACTCTGAGAAATATTCTCAGAACTCCGAGAACACTATAACGGTCGAATTTTTAGTCGTTGGGAATTTTTCAAGAATTACCACAATGCCACTGAACGGTCATATTTTGGTTTTCCTATAAATATGGGTATTCCTAACATACCAAACATCAATCCTAACACTCTTAAACTTTACTTGAACATTCAAAGAGTGAATCAAAGCTTATTTATGCCTCTCATATTCTAAGATTAGGATTTGGATCATAGGCTAAATTTGTACATCTTCTACTTCTTGTAAACCCTTGTGAGGGATTTATTTTGTTCTTCCTTTCTTATTCAAGAACTTTGTATCGGGCGAGTGTTCGGAGAAGCGTAGCCCACTCTCCGTGGTGAAGATCGCCACCAAGGTTAAAGGCGGTTGGAATTGTAATCGGCATTGATCTTCGCCAAAGTTAAGAAGATCACATAGTGAAGTCATCAACGGGATTGGTTGGTGGAGTGGAGTAGGCCTCGCGTTTGGAGGACCGAACCACTTTAAATCTCGGGTGCACTCTCTTTTATCTTTTGCTCTTTATTTGTACTTGCACCTTTAGATTTAACTTATGTGCTTGAATTTAATTCTTGATCTCTTAATCTTTTAAATATTGGGTTGAAGTTTTCAAAAGCTTAAAACTCGTTAGCAACCTAATCTTTCACTCCTCATTAGTTGCCAATTCGGGACCACCCTTGGAATTTCAGAGTTTCCATGGGTTAATCATTCACCTTATTGATTAGCAAACCCAATTGATTAGCATTTATGGTATGATGTGTTGCTTTGAGGTGTTGTGTTGTATACAGGATTTTCATGTCATAATCGCCATTACACAACTCTTCACAACACATGACTTGTGGATCAAGGAGCAAAAGAACCAAGAGCTTGCACCTACAGTGAAGGCATCCTCATTTGAAGATGTTCAAGTAAAGAAGCTCATCATGAAGATCCCACAAGTTCCTAAGCAAGTGCTAAGAAGGAGCTTGGAGTTGAACTAGTCATTGATGACACCTCATGTACCTTAACATGCATTGAAGATTGGAGGACAAGTCACAGGAGCCAAACAAGGTCAAGAAGTTCACTCACAAGCCGAAGAAGTTCAAGAAAGTGCAAAGGAGCCAAGACATTCCAAGAAGATTCAAGGTTCTTATTTTTAGAATGTATTTGGAGTCCTCTTGATTTTCTGTTTAAATGCACTTTCGAAAGGTTTTCAAAATGGTTTTTATACTTAACATTTTACATCTTTGAAAACCATCAACAAATCCAAAAATGTGTTTGAAAACCTTGAACTTAAGCCAAAAGAACATAGCCCAAAAGCCCTCGGATTTTAAAGTTAAAATGAAATTTCACTCAGGGCCGTTCGACCGGGCTAGGACGGGCAACTGCGGGAAAGAACCTGGAAATCCAGGCCATCTTGAATTTTATCGGGCCGGTCGACCGGGTCAAGCTGGGCGACCGCGGATGTGTCTGTTTCAAAACAAAACAATCCGTCATGGGTTTGGGCGGGCGACCGCCGTGGGTCGGTCGACCGAGATAGGTTTTTGAGCCAACTTTTTTGAGCAAACAGTTAGCTCTCGCGGGGCGACCGCCATGTGCCCGGTCGACCGCGATGGTAAGAAATTTAAAAATAGAATAGGGCGCCCGATAGGGGTGGACGACCGCTGTAGCCCGGTCAACTGCCGCGGTCGAGGAAACTAGCCGTTGGGGCATTTTCTGCTTGATTTTTTCAAGCCTATTATCTACAGTTTTACCCCAAACGATCATATTTTCAAATACTCTATATATACATGATTAAAACCTATCTCTACAAGCTTTTGAACATTTGAGAAAGATCAAATCCCATTTCTCTTTGAGCTTCAATTTTTATTTCAAAAGCAAAAACCTCTTTGAACATGTATTCCACATTATTTCAAGAGGCACTCCATAAGGCTTTACATTTGTATTTTCTTGGAGTGAATGTGAGCTTATAAAGTTGTAATCCGCCTATTAAGAGGCATTGAGAGTTTTTATTATTTTTGTTCTTCATTGAGGGTCTTCTCTTCGGTCCGGAAAGAATTGTGAAGAAGAGGGTCTTCTCTTCGGCCTGTGAACAAAGGTGAAGAAGACAAGGGTCTCCTCTTCGGCCCATGAAAGGTGAAGACGGCATATGAGGATTTGTTCCCTCGCCGAAGGCTTCGTGCAGATGGGCTTCACTTTGGCCCTTGAGAATGGAAAAGCTTATTGTAAGAGCTTCGAGATTAGGCTTAAAATCCCACCATAGTGGAATACCCAAGAAGCCAAACTTGGAAGAGTGGAGTAGGTCAAGTTGTGACCGAACCACTATAAATCTTGGTGTCCTCATTCTAGTGTGCATTGTCTCTCTCTCTCTCTCTCTCTCTCTCTCTCTCTCTTCCTTTCCTTCTCTTGCACGTGTGGTGATTGGTAATCTCTAACCTTACTTATGTTTATGCTTTAATTGAACAAGGGTTAGTGAATGCACTTAAGTTAAATGTCTAAACCCTAAATTGCATTATAATATTTATTTGAACAAGGGTTTGTTAAATGTGCATGATTAGAAAGTCTAAACCCTAGATTTTATTGATATACCTATTTGAACAAGGGTTAGACTAATTAGTGCTTAATTAAATGAATTAATTTTTAATCTCCCTTAATTAAGCCTAAAATTTCTAATTGACCAATTCACCCCCTCTTAGATTATCACACCTGTATTTTATTTGGTATCAGAGCTTTGGCTCTTAAAGAGATTTTTAAATCTTAAAAATCTACAAGAGAAAAGATCTGTGACAATCTCTATGGATTTTGAGAAAGGCCGATCCACCCTAATTCCTCCATTCTTTGATGGAAAGAATTATGGAGCTTGGAAAGCACAAATGCTAGCCTATCTCAAATTCGTAGATCATGACATTCGAGATGTCATTAAAGAGTGAATTTCTTTTTCACGAAAATGTAGTGAAGGTGATATGAAATTATTTTCCTTCAACTCATAGGCTATGATTTTATTGTATTGTGATTTAACTCCAAACACTTTCAACAATATTTCAAATTGCATCAATGCAAAAGATATTTGGACTTCATTAGAAAACACTTTTGAGAAAAAATATTTGTCTCTTTTCAAATTATACAATTTCTAGACAAAAAGAGATTTCAGAAAAATCTTTTGCAAATGAAGTTTCTTTCAAACATTTAATTTTTGATTTGGAAATTCAAATTGAAAATAAATGAATGTTTGAAAAGAAATGAAAAATTAAGTCAATTGAGAATATTTTTGATAAATAAAAATGTTTGACTTATTTCAAAGATGCAATGCCTTTGAGAAAGAAATTAAAAGCCTTGAAATCACAAACATTGAACTTGTTGAAAAATATAAACATGTTTGTGAAAATGAAGAACAAATGAATGAAGAACTCTCTATTAAGAATCAAAGACCTCAAGAAGAAAAAGATAAACACACTTCTAAGTCTTGTGATTCTAATTGGTCCTCATCTATCAATCATAATTATTGTGGTAGAGTCAAGCATCACAATTTTGAGTGTAAGCTTGGAATTGTGGTAGAGTCGAGCATTACAAGTTTGTTTGGATAAGAAAATGTACACTCCCACAAACAAACTTGGATGGAACCAAAGGGATTTGGGTTCCAAAAGAGTCCCTTTAATCTACTTAGTGAATGAGTTAGTTTAGGAGCTAGGTTAAATTATTTTATCATTCACATTCTCACTAGATACTTTAATTCATTGAATATTTTTTGTATCTAGTTTTCTTGAGCTTAATGATATATCTTTTTAATTTTGAGCATAGATACTCATCATTGTACATGTTCTTAATAGTTTGTATCTTTGCTCATTGTGCTTAAATGATCATATCTTTTTTATTTTTTATGCTTTATTGAATATCTTTCTTGATTAAGCCTATCTAAGTGCAAATCACATCACTTGTGCACTTCGCATCCACAACAAAATCCACAATAGAAAATTCAAATGTGAAAACCTTGTGTGCTTCCATTAAAATTAACCATCCTTTTTGCCCTTGAGTTCAAATTGTTCCTTCAAGTTCATTTCTTTCATTCTTGAACTCTATTTAGGACAATTTTGGCATTTGCTAGATCTTTGTATATTCAACTTGGGAAGAATATCATTTCTAGCAAAATTTCTCTTGCCCTAAGTGAGTAAGTATGTTTATTACTATGCACCTAGTTGTCATTTACACCCATTCTTATGTGCTTAATGATTATCATTAAATGCATAAGAAATCTTGATGGGTTAAATTAATGTATTCCAAAATTGCCTAAAATGAATATCCTCTCATGACTAAGATAAAACTATCTAGTCATAGTAGTTCTTTTTGGAATGCATGTGTCCAAGGTGTTCATCACTTGACATTCTTTAGAAGTCCTTAGATTATTCTCTACAGTCCTGCATGAATATTTTTGTTTGTATAGAGAATTGAAAATGGGTCTAGATTCAATGTATGAACTCAATTGAGTAAAATTGAAAATGTCATAGGAATCTAGTACCATTGTTGGCCAGTTTCTCATTGTTATGGTTATCATGTAACACATTGTGATGGGAACACTTATTTCCCACACATCTTGGTTTTCCATGGGCCTTTTGAACTTTGTGCTTAAATGTCCTATCTTTATATGGTGGTTTGTAGATATAGGCATAGTTGTTTGGATCATGATTCGTGTGTCCAAACATGGTAGACTATCCATGAATGCTCTCATTGAATGAGCCATGGATGTCTCTCTTAGACATGGGATTCTATTGATCCCACTTATAATGTCTAAGTCCTATAGAATTGTGCTTAATTCATATATATATATATATATATATATATATATATTCTATAGTTTTCCCCTTGTATGCTACTGGTACATGGTAAAGATAGTAAACTTAAATTTAAAAATCACTCAATGGTACTCTTAGTCCTCTTACCTAGTAAGATGGAGAGCGTACACTCATTTTTAATTAAAACATCTAATTTCTTTGGCTTTTAACCAACATCTTAATCATAATAAGCCATATGTGCCTTGTGTGTTATATATACATATATATTACTTGCACATATTTAGGGGGAGCATGGTTTGCTAGGTTGACACCTCTTTTGGTATCATATGAGTACCTATAGCAATCATGCTTTAGTGGCCCAATGGTGGTTTGAAAATTATTCACCTTTAAATCCCTTGGTGTCTATGTGGTTGGACAGCCCTTTGGATTCATACATTGTATGAGTCACTTACAAAGGGAGAGCTATACATGCTCAATGTCTGTCCATCCACCTTATCATATGATGTGTGATGTGTATCACATATGATAAGTACACTCATGTGGAGCCACATTGCTCCATGTGTGTTGTAGTTGGGTCTTGTCCTATTCTTTAAATTTGAGATCATCTCTCATCTTTTGACAAGATCTCTTTTCCTATACCTCAGTGTCATATCTTCTCTGGCCTTATACTTATCTTGGATAGACTTATATGTTTCTATCTATGCCAATGATAAGTATCTTATTCTAGAGTCTGAAAATCTCTAGAACCCCTCTTCATTAGACAGTGCTTGAGATGATCATCTCATTGTCTATGAAGTAATCTCTTATCATGTATTTTTAAATAAAAATATGTTAGGATGATAAGATCCAATAGGTGTGCTTTTTAAATTCATATTTAAGCCATTGTATATTGTCAGGCCTTGCATTATAAGAATTATCAAAGGCCAATGACAATTTCTTGGAAGAGGGATGATTTAAAAATATTTTTGAGTTTATCATGTCCCATCATCTCTTCCAAGATTCTAGCTTCGGAGGACTCCACTCAAATCTTATGTCCTTCGCAGCTTGTCTATCGTACTTGTCTTCCTCCATTATGCCAAGATGTAATAAGATGGTAGATGTACTCAAATTTTCTTTGTCCATCTTTACATTCTTCCACATTGAAGGATGAACAGAGACTAAGAAAATTGAAGACTCTGTCTAAAGGCTGGCATGTGCATTTCATGATCATCCTTTCAAGGTTGACCCTTTGTTGAAGGAGAAGATTTAAAACAAGTACCCAATCTCTCAATCCGGAAAGATTTGTCAGATGATGCTCTCTTACATGGAAGAAAGGGTCAACCATTGATCTAAGCTCTTCTAAACATTCATCAGTAGAAGAGTCCCGGATAGAAGAAAAGAAATTTAGTTTTACTTCTTTCGAGAAATTTTTAAATACCACTTTTATTATTTCTTAAAGTGATAAAAGAAATGTGGTATTAATCTCCCATTTTGATCATGTATATGGAGCATTATAGTTTTATCTATATATACATGATCTTTCGTTGCCATGGATATGTACCTGTAGACACCCCATTTTGACCGTACCCTAAACCTCCCATGATTGTGTGAAACCACATCAATTCAGCTAGGTAGGGTCCCAAACTTCACCCTAGGCTAGATTAGAGTCCCAGCAAGGCCTCTGCAAAATTTTGTCAAAATCAGAGCATGTTTGCTTAGCGAACGAGCCAGGAGAAGACCGTAGTATCAGTGTTCAGAAGGGGGTTGAATTAATCAGGATAGGGGCTGTCCGTGGGAAAAAGGGGATGGAAGTATCATTTTTTCTGAAGGAAGGGGGTGCATAATCCCGTCTAGGCCGCGCTTGATTCGCGCGCCCATCATTTTTTCTGCGCTTATAAATTTAGGAGTGCCAATATCAACGGCTGTATTTTTATATATAAGAAAATCAACGAAAAAAAAGGAGACTGTTCATTTTTCGTAAAAATCCAGATCTGAGAAAAGAGAGAGAGAAGGAAAAATCCGTTCAAAGCCGTAGCTCTTGTTCATCTTCTCCGGCAAGATCTTGCCGGAATCCGGCCGTCTGCCAGAGATCCGACCTCTGGAATTCCATCCCTTCACCTTCTTCACACTTCATCGAGCCTTAGAAGGTTTTCTATCATCATCAGATCTGAAACCCTACCCCATTTCTTCTCCGATCATAACTTCGGTCGGATCCCAGCAAATCTCCGGTCAGTTTCTTCTCCTCCGGCTGATCTTCAATTTCCTTTATGAACTGTTTCTCTTTGTTTTCATCTTCATCTTCCTCGATCGCATCCTAGCTCTAGCTATGTGTATCCTTCTTAGTTTCTTCTCCCTTTCTCATTAAAATCACCTATTTTCTTCATTATTCTCCGATCATCTGCGGTTAGATTCTGGCCATTTTTCTTCTCTGCCAAGCTCTAGCTGGCTCTCATGCTTCAGATCAGAGCTAGTTTTTCTTTTTCTACACTCTAGCTAAGCCTTAAACCCTAGCCGAGCACCTCATTTTTCAGATCTAGTATATTTCTTTCCATTTTCACACTCTACAAGCTTGGATGCGTCGGAACAAAATCAGAGCTAGGATTGCAGATGAAGAAAGAGAATCCAATTCTTGTCTTTAGAAGGAAAAACTAAAAGGCATTATCATCTCAGGTAAGTTATTTCATTTTTTTTTATTCGATCTCTGTTCATATCTCATTCATATAATTTTTATTTTTACCTAATTATCCTTGCTCATGATATAAAAACTAAGTATCTTGTGAGAAACTTCTTTTGTTTGATTAAGATGGTGTACTTGTCCCGCCTATGAAAAATTCAAACCTGTGTATGTCATTCTCTCGATTCTATGAGCTGAAATAATATACTGATATTAAGTAGCCTGCAAATCAGGTGGTTTAGAGATCATAAGTGTCATTATAGTCAGATCTGTATTCCGATTTGTGATTTTCTCTTATATTCATGATTCTTTTAAACCGTGTTTTTATGAGGGATTTTGGTTAAGAATTTGTTGTGTATGGAACCCCTGTCTGAGTAGTGATAGTACCACCTTGTCCAATTTTTGCCGGTAATCCTCTTTCTCTTGTGATTCAATTCATTATTTGAATGAGAATTATGTTGTCATGATAGTCATGGGCTTACATTTGAGAAGAAAGTGGATCGGATTTATTCGAAAACAATGGAATCTGGTTTGCCTACTTCGTTTTGGTTCTAGGCTATACTTGAGTATGCCAAATTTAAAGAGAATTTTTGGAAAAGTACTTTTTAGCAAGGAATATCCAATTCCTGTGTGCTCGGTTCTGCCCTTGCATTGTTAAATTCATCTGCAATTATATAGCATTTTGATCCTGAGGTTTCATAGAGACCTTTGATAACCCTTGAATACTGACAAAGAGGTTATTAATGGTACAATATTCTACTATGATATGGTATGTCAATTTGAGTATAGTGAATAAATCATTAATCATTTATTTTTTTATTTCCACATCCAATCTCAATTCAGCTTTGTCGTTATATATAATTTCAGCCCAGCTATGTCGGTATCATCATATGTGTAAATGATTTTAGTTCAGCTGAATATTGGTTATCATGTGCATGTTGTGTTTGATGTAATTTCAACTCAGTTATGTCTATAACAGCATAAGTATGTTAGGTTTTATATCTCTGTCCATGAATATGTTCAGTTTTGTATTTATGATTGTATGTGTGTTCAGTTCACTTCAATTTTATTTCAGCCATCCTCTTGGATGTTTACACCAACATGTAGATAATCAGCCCCGTTTTTTGCAATTAAATTCATGTTCTGGGCGATGAAGGCGCTAGCCCAAGCCCATCCTTAGGGGGACTCACCATATCATGGTAGTACCCTCTTTCTTCTTCTTCTTCCCTCTTTAGGTAGAGAATTGCTTAGACATTTAAACACTAGTAGCCCTTTCTTTGCAGAGGGCAATGAAGGCGATAGCCCAAGCCCATCTTTAGGGGACTTGTTCAATCCAAGTAGCCTTCCCCTCTTTTGTTTAGTAGGCCTACCCAACCTTTTGGATTTCTTTTAACTATTTCTATTTAAAAAAAAAAGAACCCTTCTCTAGGCAATGATAAGGTTACTTAGAGCCTGTCTTTGTCCTAGATAGGAGCGCCTCCGTCCGGTCAGTTGGCGATTCACATCGCCGACTGATGACTAGGTCTAGGATGCGTTGGTGATCCCATTGTCTTCCTTAGGACGCACAGCCTAGTTACACATAGGTTGTAGGAACCACCTGCATTAGCTTAGGGCTAACCTGCATTTAGTTAGGGCATATAGGGTGTCCTAAAATCTACAATTCACTGGAATTTAAATAATCGTTCAAGAAGCTTTAATAACTAGTCCGGTCTTTTAGATCGACTCTAAGATAGAGGTCTAGGTGTCTTAGGCATCCTAGTTTAGAATAGGCGCGAAGAACTACGTTGCCTTGATTCTCGTGGAGGCGGGGATACGTAGGCTTCTTTGGATGAACATCAGACCATCCGAGGACTCGGGCTAAATCGTTTAGAGTCTTAGGATTTGTTGTGTTGTGTTATATTGTATATTTTGTTGTGTTTTCTTACTTTCTTGTGCAGACCTATACCTTTAGCTATAGCATGCATGTGTTCGTCTACCAGAACTTAGACACCTGTTAGGCATGTCACTCATAACCTAGTTGTCATTAGGTGACACATCTTTTATCTTACTTTATGTGTGTTTATTATTTCATCCCCGAGTCATGCATGATTAGGTAGACGTTCACTCGGGGATATTGGTTCCCATTTCACATGATTTTTACCCAAACTTCTTCGAAGTTAATGAAAAATGGCATAAGAGACCAAGTGTTCGCACTCGGGCGAATTGGGGGCGCTCTTCGGACCTTCTCCATTCGTCATCAGGCACGGACCTTTTGTATCTCTGGTTATCCATTGCAAACAGAGCATTTGTTTTGGTTCCATGGCGTGTCCATGGATGGCGACTCTGAATTATTTTCAGATATATCTCGGTTTCGAGCCCTGGCTCCGGATCAGGATGTATCTCTTTCTTTTTATATCGCCACTCATGCTATGCTATGAAGGTGGCATCCATTTCGAGAGTTCCCTGGTAGAGCTCTCCTTCACGATGTGGAGATCTTAGAGGATTGCAGGAGGGATCTCGCGTCCCTCGGCACCGTCCTCGGATCGGGGTCCACAGGCTGGCGACTCTGCTGGGGATTTCTTGGAGCATTGCCTAACTCTGTAAAAATGCCATTATTTATTAATTTTGAAGAATTTGTTATAAATGGGAATTTAATCGATTAGAATTCAGGGGCGCCAATTAAA
This sequence comes from Tasmannia lanceolata, assembly GCF_043159265.1. NCBI lineage: Eukaryota > Viridiplantae > Streptophyta > Magnoliopsida > Canellales > Winteraceae > Tasmannia > Tasmannia lanceolata. The sequence continues at coordinate 6,023,737 of NW_027518688.1, read as the reverse complement.
TGCGTAAATAAAACAAGGGTTCACACACCACTTTCATCCATGCATATATTATCTGTTTTGTGGTTATTTTCTGCTATGGTTTGCTTTGGATATACTATCAGATGACCTATTTGAGATACTATGAGTAGGAGCCGTGAGGGCTATACCCGCCTTCTAGTGCCACCGCACCAGTAGTATACTCAGCACCTGGACACTTCGTGTGTAAAACGGACATAGTTCGTACACTGGACTCTATGTCACAGTGTACAAGTAACTATGCACCCGGCCAGGTGGACCTCACATCGGTACCCCTTCTATATATTGCATTGTCCTCTTGTTTGCATATAAGGATGAACATGTGTTACTTACACTTGTGGAGCCTAGAGTTAGGGGCCTTGTCCTATCTATAGATTAGGGTAGCTCACTTCATGTGGTTACAGACGCAGTCGTAGTACACTCATCAGTCTGTCAAGAGTCAAGATTTTCTTGACTCTGCTAAATTAGAATAGTGATGGTGCCCCTGGTTAGGGTGTATGCATGTATGTATATTTATATTTATTGATTATTAGATTAGGGCCTACTTATTTAGTGAGGTTCCTTATTTAATCCAATCAATCATATCAATTTTTTTTTTCAGATTAAACCTAGCCATGTGGCTCTTTCTTTGTCGCCCTTGTGGCTTTGGTCTATCTTTTGATTCTTTCATGGTAAAGTCAATCCTATTAGACTCGAGCCTACTCTTCTTGTGAGGTTTCCTTGTCTAAGTCTATCATTGGTATCAGTTCATCTTTCGGATTTAGACCTGGTCAGTGAATTCTATTTTGACACTATTATGGCCATGGCCTCCATCTTGTTTCGTTGATGATAAATTCAATCTTGGTATTTCTTGATTCTTAGACCAGGACCTACTTCTTAGTAAGAGCTTCTTATCTAAGCTGATCAAATATATCCATCCATCACGCAGATTTTAGATCTGGTCCTTGACCTTACTTTGTCATTCTTATGACCATGATCTATCATCCAGTGACTATCCGTTTGATCCATATTTTACCCTTGGATCCTATCGAGATCATTGATGGAAAAGTTTGATCCTGTTTGTATCCTACCTGTATCCTTTGAGCATGTGATTTTTTGTCAATACCTTTCCTTTTGTATCTCAATATTTAGAGTCGACCTCATTCTCATTTTATTTACCTTCCTTGATTATCAGGTGATTTATCATGTCTAATGAAGTGTTGAAAGAGTGGATTTCTGATCGTAGAGGTGGTCGCCTTAGCTTCTCTGGTCATGACTTTTCCCATTTCTACCGTCTTGCTACCCATAAGATTGACTGGAACCTCCTTAAGGCAGCCGCCACCTTTTGGCATCCGGATGTCCATGTGTTTCGATTCGGCATGCAAGAGGTCTGCCCCATTTTTGACGAGTGGTGTTATCTGATGGACCGTGATCGCTCTGGCCCCTTGGTCAAAATTGATACCAAGTTAGGTTATAATCATGTCTTTGAGCAGCTTATCTCCTCTCAAGTTGTTCCAGTTAAATCCATCTTAGGGGAGAAAGGTGTGTCCATTAAGCAATTGGTCAAATTTTTTGCTCAACCTGGTAAGCTAACCAAGGAATTCCAAACCAGCCCTAGTCATGCCCTGGTTTTGTGTGTTTACGCCAAATGGTTACTTTCCCAAGATATCCATTATGCTTCCCCTAAACTTTTAGACTTTGTATATCAAATTTCCAAAGGGAGTAATCCAATCCCCACCATGCTTGCAGAAACCCTAAATGGATTGGATGACATTGTCAATGGAGTCCGTACCACTTTTGTTGGATCCCCAGTCCTTCTGTACATCTGGCTCTGTTTAAAACTCCAAGTTTATGTACCTTTGCAAAACAAGGACTTTACCTTGTCCAAGTTTGACCAATGGGAACAAAAAACTTTTTCCTATTCTAAGGCTGAATGGATTGAGTGGTTAGCTTCCCGTCAAGCTGATCAAATTGCTTGGTGGTTCCCTGTTTATCATCAGTTCGTGACCCAGACCCGAGCTAATAGAATTGTTCAATTTCTTGGTCTGGAGAAAACCTCATTCTATATCCCAGACCGTATCTTCCGTCAGTTCGGAGGACTTCAAACCGAATGTTCGCATGGGGATTTTCGAACTGAGTTTTATATCCCAGCACCTGATCGTCCTCTTGTACAATTCAATCGTAATATTGCCGAAGAAATCTGTAGAGATTGGGATCATAAAGTAATGCGATTATCGTGGAGCTTGCGAGGCAAGACATATTGTGGAGTATCCGAAGGGTATTATCAGTGGTTGTTGGAGGACACCGAAAATCGTAAGCCTAAGAAGGCTAGATTGGAGGAAAAAGATGATTGAGAATCTTCATCTATCTTATGTCTTAAGCATCTTGTAGTTCCGAATTTCAGCATTATGATCATGCGATCCTTCATTTTACCAGTTTATCTTTGTAATCGGATCAAGTTTTATCAATAAAGTGTGTTTATTGTTTTCTTACCTTTATTTGCTCAGAATGTCTTATTTCACTCATCATCCATTTAATCTAATATGTTCATTTCCATTCAGGATTCTGAAAGAGAGCAACCATCGCTCCATCAAAAGATAACCAGTCCAAACCTACCTGGTCTAGACCTTCCTCGGTCTCTAGACTTGTCCGTCATTTTGACTCACCCATATCATCCAGAGAATCTTTATCCCCTACCTTTGAGTTATCTAACTCATCAGAGTCTGACCAAATGGCTGATATAACTGATCCCATGATGGTCATTCAAGAAATGTTGAGAAACATGTCTCGAGATATCTCGGGATTGAAAGAAGAAATGGCCGTGCTGAAATCTCAGAATACTGACAAGACCTCTACTTCTAGAGCGCCTGTCATCCAGCCTACTCCTTCTGCATTTCCTGCTCCCAATAGACCTCATGTGCCTGCTGAGGAGATTGACCTCGACGAGGGCCAATATGCTGAAGAGTATTGTGCTCCGCAGACAAATAGGGAGAATGAGTTATTCAATATGTGTCAGAAGATGGCCAAGGACATTGAAAACATGAAGTTCCAGGGGCCGAAAAGATTCGACATTTCTGAGTACTTTGAGACTCCTACTGTTACTTTGCCGCCGAAGTTCAAAGCACCAGATTATGATAGATATGATGGCACTGGGTGCCCCAGAAACCATGTCAGATGGTTCATAACCCTCTCTCAGCAGCACGGGTTGAGCCGTGAACAAATGGCTCAGCTATTTCCCATGTCTCTCATAGGAATAGCTAAGAAGTGGTTTCTGAGGTTAAAGCCTGAAGAAACCAGATCTTTGGACGATATATCGAACCTGTTTGTTGAGCAGTTTTCAATGGAAGAAGGGATCGAGATAACGAAGAGAGATTTGAAACAGCTGAAGCAAGGTCCCCAAGAGACTTTCACGTTGTTTATCAGGCGCTGGAGGCGCAAGTCTGCACAGTTGAGTCAGAGGATGCCAGAAGAAGATCAGATCAAGTTAGTGATCAAAAGTCTGTCTCCGCAATACTTCCATTTCATCGCACCCCAGCATTATCCCAGTTTTGATCATTTGATAAAAACTGGCACCCAGACGGAAGACGCTATAGCTAAGGGTCTTAGAGCAAAGGCACTGTCTGATGTGCGGGAAGGCAAGAGGCCTATGGCCCCACCTAAAGAAGTTCATGCAATGAACTATTTCAAGCCAGCTTTCAGACCAGAGGTCAAAGCTGTTGCTGAGGTGGCAAGACCGGTAAGGAAAAATGTTTTCAGGCAATTCGATCCCCTCCCTTATCCTTTACCGATGATATTGAAAAAGCTGGTGAGGGACAAAAAGATAAAGCTTCCGGATCTGAAACCTGTGCCAAATCCATTACCACCATACTGGAGGCTAGATCAGCATTGTGAGTATCACAGGAATTCTGGCCATTTGACTGAAAATTGCCTCGCCTTGAAGCATGCAATTCAAAATCTGATTGATAAGGATGAGCTCTCAATTAAAGGGCCGAATATTACTCAGAATCCCCTCCCGAATCATCGTGCTACTCCTCCTCCTACAGCTAATGCCATTTTTTGTGATGAGCCCATCCTTGATCCCTCTGCCCTTATATGTGCTATCATGACAGATAACACCTATGTTTTAGAGTTTGATGAAGAAGAACTTCAAGATGTGAAAGGGAAGCGGCCCTATGTTTTGTCATTCAGTGACATAGAGATTGCGGAGTCCTCTTCATCTCAATCGTATCTTCCTCATAATGATGACATGGGGAAAGGAAAGAAGGCTGCATACGTTTTAGAGATGGATGACTTTGAACAAGAAGATATCAAAATTCCTTACATTTTAAGTATGGATGACGATGAGCTGTTGTTGCTGGATGATCAATGTGACGAGATGCGTCACATGACCAGAGGAGGGCGAGTCTTTAAACCTCCTGAGTTGAGCGTTGACAATCCGGCTGAGATTGCGAGGGCTGCTGATGGTCAGAGGCAGAATCGGTTTGTGGTGAATGAGGAAGATGATAACCTTCTAAAGCAGTTGAAGAAAACCCAAGCAAACATCTCTGTTTGGGGTCTTTTGATGTCATCCTCAAAACACCAGAAAGTGGTGTTGAAAGAGTTAAACTCTGCTCAGGTGTCTGTTGAGATAACTCCTGACGAGCTTGTCAGTGTAGTTTCCGTGGCGAGAACAGCAAAGACTCTTTCGTTCACAGATAGTGATTTGCCCCCAGAGGGGAAAGACCATACGAAGCCGCTCCGAATTACTGTCGTCTGTAACAAGAAGAAGGTACCTGAGGTCCTTATTGATAATGGGTCTGCACTGAATGTATGCCCTCTTAGTACAGCGACTACTCTTGGTTTCAGACCTGAGAGCTTTGTCCCTTCTGACCAGGGTATTCTGGCTTATGATGGGACCAGAAGGGATGTGATTGGGACTCTAGTCACAGAGGTACTAATAGGAGGAGAAGAATTTGATATCGAATTCCAAGTATTAGATATTAAAGCCTCTTTTTTGTTGCTCTTGGGGCGTCCTTGGTTACATAAGGTTGGAGCTGTTCCATCCACCTTGCATCAGAAATTGAAATTCATTTTGAACCATAAGGTGGTCACGGTTAAAGGAGACCCGGATTTGGAAGTGAGTCAGATTTCGCAAGAATTGACTGTGGGAAAGGAGGGAGATATTAGTATGACTGGTTTCTCCTTGGAAGTGGCGACTATAACCGTTAAGGAAGCGATGAATGAATAAATCTTTTTCTTAAGCAGTACCAATTCGAATGTAGTCAGGATGATACGTCTACAGGGTTATATCCCAAGGGCAGGACTTGGCAGATACCATCAGGGTATGACTGAGTGGCCAGTGTTCAAGACCTTTAATGGTTTATTTGGACTTGGGTATGAACCAACCAGGGCAGAGATCAAAGAAATGAAACGATATATGATGAAATGGGCAGAGTGTCGCCGCAGAGGTGTAGACTTGCCGATGGGACCATTTGATCTGACTATGAATGGGAGGTTCCGCAAAGAAGGATCTGATATCCCATTCTGTGGCTTTGCTGAAGCATGGAAAGATGAATCTACTGGGCAGTGGCTGCCGGGCTTTGAGATCTTCTTTGACTTAAAACTTGATGATGAGCTGATGAGTCTATAGGGCACAAGAGCTGAAACAGATACTGAAACAGACTGGGCAGATACAGTAGGGCCAGATGCACTGAACTCCCTTTTTCATGAGAGGTCACAGACTGTGGCCGTGATCAGCAAGAGCCCGCTTGTACTGAATCCTACTCACCTTATCACCCCGGCTGATGGACCTTTGACTAATTGGACCTCTCAAGTCCTACCTCAGGTTACTTTTCAGTCCTGTCATTCTCCCTCAAAAGAGTCAGTTGTTTATAAGTATGTGTCATTCTCTGAGTCTAATTCAGGGTCTTCCATTTCTAATGATTCTTTTAATGCAGGTACTGTAGAGGTCAAGTCTGTTTCTGAGGCCAGAGATAAGTCCATTTCTCTTAGTGAAGTCAAGTTGGAGGCTGTTTTTGCTGATGAGCCTGGCGTTTCTTCTTTGCATTTGTTTGAATCGGTTGATACTGATGTCAACCTATCATTTGAGTCTGTAAATACATTTCATGAGTCCATTGTAAAGCCTGATGTGGGCCATTCATCATTGGATGTATTCAATTCTACTTTCAATGAAATAAAGGAGTTTTCTTCTGTGTATATTCCTGTTTCTGTTTCATCTACTGAATCTGCTTTAAAATCTGATAATAATAATGATAATCAAGACTCCCCCTCTGATGAGGATGCTGACGAAACTTCCCCTGAAATCAAACATATGATTCAACAGGAGGAGAGTCGCCGTGCAAAACCACTCGAAGAGGAGATTGAAATCGTGAATATTGGTGATGAAACCTTAATTCGGGAAATAAGGATTGGCAAAACTTTATCTCTTGAGGAGCGCAAGGAATTAATCTCTTTACTTAAAGAGTTCAAGGAGGTTTTTGGTTGGTCTTATGATGACATGCCGGGATTAAGTGAGGAGATTGTTCAGCACAAATTACCCTTAATCCCTGGCATTAATCCAAAGAAGCAAAAACTCCGAAAACTCAAAACTGAATGGGAGTTGAAAGTTTATGAAGAAGTCAAGAAGCTCCTAGAGGTGAAATTCATCCAAGTGGTTGAATACCCTGAATGGCTCGCTAATGTAGTACCAGTGCCCAAGAAGGATGGGAAGGTTCGAATGTGTGTTGATTTTCGAGACCTGAACAAAGCAAGTCCAAAGGACGATTTTCCATTGCCAAACATTGATCTCCTGGTGGATAATACTGCTGGGCATGCTCTGTTATCCTTTATGGATGGGTTCTCGGGATATAACCAGATCAAGATGGCACCCGAAGACATGATGAAAACAGCGTTTATCACTCAGTGGGGTACTTACTGCTACAGAGTAATGCCGTTTGGTTTGAAGAATGCTGGTGCAACTTATCAGAGGGCTGCAACCACTCTTCTTCATGATATGATTCACAAAGAAGTCGAAGTCTATGTAGATGACATGATTGTTAAAGCGAAGACTAGACCGGAAAATACAGTTGCTTTGAGAAAATTCTTTGAGAGAATCAAGAAATATCAGCTTCGCCTGAATCCAAACAAGTGTGTATTTGGAGTTACATCAGGAAAACTCCTTGGATTTATGGTCAGTGAGAGAGGAATTGAGGTGGATCCTCAAAAGATCAAGGCAATCCAGGAAATGGAGCCGCCAAAAACAGAAAAGCAGATCAGAGGTTTCCTTGGAAAAGTTCAATATTTGAGGAGGTTCATATCTCATTTAACTATGACATGTGAACCAATTTTCAAACTTTTAAAGAAGAATTCCTCGAAGAAATGGAACGAGGAGTGTCAAGAAGCTTTTGAAAAAGTTAAACAATGTTTATCTTTACCTCCTGTTTTATCTCCCGTTATTCCAGGCGAACCATTATTGTTGTACTTGTCCGTCACAGAGACAGCAATGGGTTGTATGCTTGCTCAGCGAGATGTAGGGTCCAAAAGGGAGAAGCCAATCTATTACATCAGTAAGAAGATGCTAGAATATGAGTTAAAATATACTGTTTTGGAAAAGACTTGTTTAGCATTAGTTTGGGCAACCCAAAGGCTTAGGCACTATCTGTTATCGAACAAAGTATTTTTATTGTCACGGATGGATCCTTTAAAGTACTTGTTTGAAAAACCCGCCCTTACAGGAAGAACTGCAAGGTGGTTATTGTTATTGTCTGAGTTTGACATCACTTATGTCACTCAGAAGTCCATCAAAGGACGGGTTATAGCAGAGCAATTGGCTGATGCTCCTGTTGAGGAGAGTGCTTTTCTGAAGGCTGAGTTTCCTGATGAAGAGATCATGGATATTGAAGAAGAAACTCCGATTACCAGATGGTCGATGTATTTTGACGGAGCAGTCAATAACCGGGGTCAAGGAGTGGGTGTTGTTTTGATATCGCCAAAGAAAGAGTATATCCCTATATCCATCAAGCTACAGTTTGAGTGCACGAACAACATGGCAGAGTATGAAGCTTGTATTGCAGGGCTTGAGGCAGCTTTAGCTCTTCAAATTCAGGACATAGATGTGTTTGGAGACTCAATGCTCATTATTTGTCAGATCAATGGGAAATGGAAAACTCGAGAGGATAAATTGATTCCTTATAATACATATTTGGAATTTTTGGTTAAAAAATTTAAGAATATCATTTTTACTCATTTGTCGAGAACCAGGAACCACTTTGCTGATGCTTTGGCTACTTTGGCTTCGATGCTTGACATCTCTGCAACTATGGAGGTTCAACCCTTAGCTGTGAGATTACAGTGGGCCCCGGCGCATGTGAATGCAATTGAGATATCAGCCAGGTGTCCAGATGGGAAGCCGTGGTTTATTGACATCAAGAACCTTATTTCTGGTAAAGGGCATCCTCCTGAAGCTTCGAGCAAAGAGAGGAAGACTCTTCAAAGATTAGCTACCAACTTCATCATTTGTGGTGAGGAGCTATACCGGCGATCCTTTGATGGTATTCAACTCCTGTGTGTGGATGAGGACAAAGCTGCGGAGCTTATTGAGCAGACTCATGAAGGAGTCTGTGGCCCTCATATGAATGGGAAAATGTTATCCAGAAAGATTTTGAGACTTGGTTTTTATTGGCCCACAATGGAAGCAGACTGCTTTGCTTTTGTGAAGAAATGTCACAAGTGCCAGGTCTATGCAAATCTCATTCATATTCCTCCTTCAGAGTTGCATTCTTTGTCTTCGCCATGGCCATTCTCAGTATGGGGAATAGACATAATTGGGAAGATTTATCCGAAGTCCTCGAGCGGGCATGAGTACATTTTGGTAGCTATCGATTATTTTACGAAGTGGATCGAGGCTGCATCTTTTGCTTCCATAACTTCGAACACAGTTGCAAAGTTCATTCGTGCGAATATCATTTGCAGATACGGAGTACCTCACGAGTTGATTTCAGATAATGGGTCACATTTCAAAAAGGAGGTTTTACACCTGTGTGAAGAGTTCAAGATCAGACATCATAAGTCATCTCCTTACAGACCTCAAACAAACGGGGCTGTAGAGGCAGCGAATAAGAATATCAAATTCATTATCAGTAAGATGACTGAGACTTATAAAGACTGGTCGAACAAACTTCCATATGCTTTGTGGGCTTATCGGACATCGATCAGATCTTCGACAGGTATGACTCCGTATTCTTTGGTGTACGGAATGGAAGCGGTTTTGCCGGTTGAGCTGAGAATTCCCTCTTTGAGAGTGATGATAGAGGCTAGCTTACCAGAGTCTGAGTGGGCAAGAGCCAGACATGATGAGCTACAGATGATAGATGAGAAGAGGTTGAGAGCTTTATATCACATTCAGGGATATCAAAGGCGGATTGAAAGAGCTTTCAACAAGAAAGTTCGCGTCCGAGACTTGAAGCCTGGAGATCTTGTTTTGAAGTCCAATAGGGCACCAATATTTGACCCGAGAGGGAAATTCAGGCCAAACTGGTCTGGTCCTTACATTATTGATGAAGTCCTTCTTGGAAAAGCCGTAAGACTCCTCAATGAAAGCGGAGAAAAATTAAATGAACCTACAAACCTGGATCAGTTAAAAAAATATTACGCCTGATACACCAGGAGGTTATCTTTGATCGATTTGAACTTTGAGCCATCAACCTATATGCTTAAAACCATTTGCAAATCCTTTGGGCCAATAAAAAATATGTTTCCTTTCTTTGACAAACTCAAACCAGGGGCATCTTTTATGACTTGCGTCATAAAAGATATTGAACCTGAACTATGTTATGACCTGATCCCTTTTTAAGGGTACGTAGGTAGCCTGATTAATTCAGGTTCGGTCACATCTTTCACAACATTTTGAAAAAGAAAAGAAATCCTTGAAACCCCAAAAGGGCGAACTACGCGGACCTGATTCCCATTTTCTTCAGGGATACGTAGGCAGTCTGGAAGGTCCAGATTCAGTTTAAATACATTCAAACACACCAATGTTTACCTTGCTTGAACCTAAGCCTACATGAAAGTCCTTCTGGTGTATTTTGGCCCAGGTTTGTAGAGAAACAGAAAGAAAAAAAAATGATGGAGTCTTAGACCCGCTAGACCGAAAACCCGAAAGGGCAGTCTAGGCAAAAGTTAGGGTCCTTCACCCGCTAAGCTGAAAACCCGAAAGGGCGGCTTAGGCAATAATTAGGGTGCAGAGCCTGCTGGATGGAAAATCTGTGAGGGCAGACAATCCAGGCAAAAATTGAGGCATATGGTCCGCTAAATCGAAAACCTGAAAAGGCGATTTGGTCATAGCAGTGACTTCATGCAGAAAGGACAATTTCAAGAGTCAGCTAGACTTTCTTTTCTTTGGCATTACTTCAATGTCTGAATAAGCGCCAGCAAGGCTTTCTTTGATACTCTTTGAGTTAGGGAGGTTCAGACTAAGCAATCCAAAGAGATAATAACCATGACTGAAATATCGAAAAGAGGAATAAAACACCTTTAAACACGGTATTCAAAAGATTCTAAGAGTGGTTGACTTTTAACATTTTAAAACATTTATTAGTCTAAGAAGCAGATTCAGTCTCTCTAAGAGTGGTTGACTTTGTCAGTCTTGTTTTGTTCCTTGTCAAAGTTTTTCCTTTGTCGAGTCGAGTTTAAGTTTTGAGGTCTTGTTAGTCAAAGTTCTCCCAAAGTTGTGGTGATAAAAAAATCCCTCAGAGAAGAAGAGAATTAGCGACTCTCGTGGATAGTGTGAAACCGAGCAGAGTTCAAAAAGGACACTCTTTAAACTCCTTTGCAGTATCAGCAGATGGCAGAAATGAAGAGAATTTTGAGCAGAACAAGTTTCTTGTACCTTATGAAAAGCCTTGTAAATTCAAGTGTTCATGAGATGAATCTTTTGCAAATCCCAAATGTTTGATAATGAAAAACCTTTGGCCTATTTTTCTTGTGTTGCTCTATGATGAATCTTGTTATGAAAATAATCATACTAGGGGCATCTTTTATAACTTACGTCATAAAAGATGTCAAGCAAGCGATGATGCTTGAGATAGATATTTTCATCAGATAACGACTAGAGAGGTTTGAGCATGCTCTTTTGAGTTGAGCTCCTCATTTCAGTTTTTCTCCTTTGGAGTCAAATCTTTTGGAAATTTTTTATCCTAGCGGAATCTAGAATTCATTCTAGCAATTTTCAAAACTCTATTGAATGTTTTCATCTTTGAAAAAGGGTTGATACCCGAGAATTTATTCAAGTTACTTGAGCCTGATCTTTAACCAAGATCATGTATGTTTTAGTCACTCTTTGTGAGAGATGACTGGTTCATCAATGAAATCTATAAGAGTTAATCCTTTGCTTCATTTATTTTAGGATTTTTTTTAAAGGTAGAAAGTTACCAGAGTCTGTATCTCATGGCCTGGTCCTTTTCTTTCATCAATTTGAAAGTTTATAATGTCTTTTCCTTCAATCATCTATTGTTTTGAGTTTCTAATAAGATTAGAAATTGCATGCTCCGTGTTTCACGGTCTTGTTTTTCATTTAGCATTTTGAGAAGTTTCCAATGAAGTTGGAAATTACCGGAGTTTGTGCTGCGCGGTTTGGTCTTTTTCTTTAGATTTTAAAATGAGACTCTTTGAGTGTTTGGTTTTATAATTATTTTGGTGAAGTTTTTCTTACAATGATAAAAAAAAAACTCTTTGAGTGTTTGGTTTTGTGTCTGTATGGAGCTGGTTTATGCGGCACCATACAAATCAAGGTTGATCCGTAATGTGTCGCTACCTAACTGGTTAGGAGTCAGGCATATCTGCGAAGAGGTTCATATGGATCTGGCTTTTGCAAAATCATATGAATCTGGATTTACATGGAGCTGGTTTATGCGGCATCATATAAATCTTAGGTGATTCACTACCTTGAAAGAGAGGAGTCAGAGTTACCTTGATAACTAAACAGATGGATTTTCAGCAATGGTCTGTATAGTTATCGCCCTGGTATTAAACTCTTTGAGTGTTTGGTTTTATGTTTGTTTTAGTATATCTGTGAAGGTTTCACATGGAGCTGGTTTATGCAGCACCGCATTTATTGTTAAAAAAAATAAAATTGCTTGGAGCTGGTATATGCAGTATCATATATATAAAAAAAAAAACTCTTTGAGTGCTTGGTTTTATGTTTGTTTTAGTATGTCTAAGAGGTTCATATGGATCTGGTTTATGCAGAGCCATATGAATTTGGATTTCTATGGAGCAACTCGTTTATGTGGCACCATGTAAAACAAATTTTCTCTGAATGTTTGTGATTTCAAAAAAATAAAATAAAAATAAAAATGAAGGAGTGTTTGTGTTTTCTGTTTGTTGAGTTGAGTCATAAGCATTAGAAAAATGTTGTCTTTTTGAGATATCATGGTTACCTTTCTTTTTAAGGGTTAGTAAGAGATCACTTCCCTAGTTACACATAGGTTGTAGGAACCACCTGCATTAGCTTAGGGCTAACCTGCATTTAGTTAGGGCATATAGGGTGTCCTAAAATCTACAATTCACTGGAATTTAAATAATCGTTCAAGAAGCTTTAATAACTAGTCCGGTCTTTTAGATCGAGTCTAAGATAGAGGTCTAGGTGTCTTAGGCATCCTAGTTTAGAATAGGCGCGAAGAACTACGTTGCCTTGATTCTCGTGGAGGCGGGGATACGTAGGCTTCTTTGGATGAACATCAGACCATCCGAGGACTCGGGCTAAATCGTTTAGAGTCTTAGGATTTGTTGTGTTGTGTTATATTGTATATTTTGTTGTGTTTTCTTACTTTCTTGTGCAGACCTATACCTTTAGCTGTAGCATGCATGTGTTCGTCCACCAGAACTTAGACACCTGTTAGGCATGTCACTCATAACCTAGTTGTCATTAGGTGACACATCTTTTATCTTACTTTATGTGTGTTTATTATTTCATCCCCGAGTCATGCATGATTAGGTAGACGTTCACTCGGGGATATTGGTTCCCATTTAACATGATTTTTACCCAAACTTCTTCGAAGTTAATGAAAAATGGCATAAGAGACCAAGTGTTCGCACTCGGGCGAATTGGGGGCGCTCTTCGGACCTTCTCCATTCGTCATCAGGCACGGACCTTTTGTATCTCTGGTTATCCATTGCAAACAGAGCATTTGTTTTGGTTCCATGGCGTGTCCATGGATGGCGACTCTGAGTTATTTTCAGATATATCTCGGTTTCGAGCCCTGGCTCCGGATCAGGATGTATCTCTTTCTTTTTATATTGCCACTCATGCTATGCTATGAAGGTGGCATCCATTTCGAGAGTTCCCTGGTAGAGCTCTCCTTCACGATGTGGAGATCTTAGAGGATTGCAGGAGGGATCTCGCGTCCCTCGGCACCGTCCTCGGATCGGGGTCCACAGTACCTTATTGATTTCACTCTCTTATCCATGTGTTTATTAGACCATCTGTCTTAAACTCATATCCTCTGTCTAATAATCATCCATTCATATTCAAAGTGTGATTGGTTTATGAATGGAGGAATCTAAATGGTTAATGGTGTTTGCCCAAATCAATTGTCCTATGTGCCCTACACTCTACATTTAGTATTTTTTTTGTACATAGTCAGGGGGAGGTCTTGCATTCTAAGGGTAAGCGACTTGCAAACTCAAAAGTTAGTTTATATAGTCCTGAGCATGTCCATGCTCATGAAGAGATTTGTCTGCATATCGTCAAGAAAACCCTTATAAGAATGTAGCCTAAGAGTTCAAATCAATCACCTTTTCAACCATTTCGTATTGTCATGCCCTTTCACATAGGTTTCACCTAAGGCCAATGACAAATAAATAGGGGGAGAGCTAAAGGGTTTCATATTCATGTTTCTATAGATCATTATGATATGCTCACAAGATCTATTGCCCCCTTAGTTGTGCTTAATTTGGAAATCTTTAGATAAAAAAAAAGCTGCTTATCATGCATTCTACTTTGATTTTCTTTTATAAGCATCACTTGAGCTTTAATGTCATATCATATACACTTTGAATAACTCTTATGAGTTGTTCTTCATCTTGACACCCCACTTTCACTTTCACTTGCATATCCCTATCTTTTTACTGTTACCAAAAGAGGGAGAATTTTGGGAATTGATTAGGTAGTCCATATCTTTGTAGACACCCTCATTTTGCTACACTTTAACCAACAATAACCTAATATATTGATCCGTGAAATTTTACTGGTAAAATATGCATCCTCAAATTTTCTGAAATCCAAAATGATAAAGAGATGTACCTGGTAAGATGATTAGATCCGAAAAATTGAAAAAATACCCTGATTGGTGACTTTAGAGTATTAAATCCATAAAAGAGTCCATCTATCATGGATTTATATGTTTTAGGTCATTATGTCTCGATCTGACTTTACGGATCTTCAATCGGGACAAAATAAGCTAGGATCACTTCACAGCCCGGGACCTGATTCCATTCCGAGACCCGATTTCCGTAAATTGTTAGATCAAGGGCAGATCTTGACCTGGGTGTATTTCCTTACCAAGAATTTGTGATCATTTAGTCAAAATAAGATCGATCAAGGTTAATCTCAAATTCAGATTAAACATTGTGTCACTTAATTGAGCAAAAACCCAGTGAAAAATCACGGATCAAGGCATGATGAATGAGAACCGTCGAAATTATTCCATTAAATCATCGATAACAAAACATTTTAAAGTCTTAATTGGTGTTGATGTCATGGTTTAATAGTTTTAGCCGTTGATCCAAAATTGATCGAATCGGTTGGTTCATTTGGATCGCCGATTTGCTCAATCTTTGGAAAAACGATCTGCCGAGGAAGATCGACGGCTCTCATTCATAAAAAATTTGAAATCAATATTTCTATGGAAATATTGGGCTTCAACCAAAGAGGAAAAATCAAGGATTCCAAAGGCGAAAAAATCATTGAAAACAGACACCAAAATCTCCCGAAAATTCTCATTTTCTACATTTTCTATTCCGATTTTCTCTCTCCTTTATACACGTTTTCCCATGCATGGGAAAACGTGCCCTTGCTGACATCATCCATATTTTTTTAGAAATTGGGAGGATTTTGGAGATTTTGTGAAAATATGTTGCAAATTGGAAGAGACATGTGTTGAAAGCTCATTAGTTCAAAGCATTGCCCAAAATTGAAAATGACACTTGTCCTCATCCTATTGGGGGAAACTATTACTAGAAGTTCATCATATCTCTCCATATGGGACGTTTCTTTTTGCTCTCTAATTGTTTCTAAGTTGAAAGATTTTGTGGGGACAAGTGGCATCATCATAAACCTTGAAGTTGTTTCCCAATTTTTATAAGTAATCCTAGCCTCACAAATCCTTTCTAATTTTTCAATGCTCACGCCCAATTTGGATGTATGTGTGGTTATCAAAGGAAGTTGCCCAAAATAAAAAAGGAACATTCTACTCTTTTTATCATCCCACCGTTGCCTTTATTTCCAAAAATTGATCCTTTCAATCACAACCCTTGATTTTCCTCTCCTCCTAACTTAGTAACCTTGCTCACCCATTCTCCTATAAATACCCCTTCATTGCTCCATCCAAAAAAGAAAAAAAGGAAGAGGATTTCCAGCCTTCCCTTTCTTTCAAATTTGTTCCCCCGTCCTCTATTCTAGTTCTAGCAAAGCCGCTCAATTTTCAACCCACCTTCTCTCAAATTCGTTCACGCCTCTTCTCCTTTGGTTGCGGCATTTCGTATAAAAAGCAAGGAATCACGAGGAATCATCATCATCATTTGGGGCAAGGATCGACACCAAACAACGAAGAGGTAGGCCAAAATTCACTTGTTATTCTAAATTGGATTCAAATTTGATTTCTTCTATTTCTCTTTTATTTTTCTCTCAATTAGCTTCTCTTGATTCAATGCCTCAAAACCTCCATATCAACCAAACTCTACCCAAACCAACTCAATCCATTCCATGACTCGACCCAACTTACAACCTGATCCTACCACCTAAACCTTTAGCCCAAACCACCCTTTTAACCCAACCCAATATCTCTAACCCGATTCACCTAACCCCAGCCTGACTCAACCTGAGTCAAATCAAATCAACCCGCGACCCAACCCCAAGGCGAACCCCGCAACCCGTCCCGTAACCCACACCCCAACCTGCGCCCCTAAGCCGTACCCCTAAAGCCGCACCCCAACCAGGCTCAACCCGAGCTGCACCCCGACTGGGTCTAACACTTTTAACCTCACTACCCGAACCCTTGCACTGTGTGCCCTCTATGTGATTCTTATATGTAAGGTGAATATCCATGAACTCAAATCAAATCCATGGTCCCTTGTGTACAAGATCATTATGTGCATCCTTGCGCATATGTGCACTGTTACCATCCTAACCGAGCCTAGTCATATCCCAACTCAATAAGTTGAATCGAACTTAAGAAATCCCATTGCTTACACATCCATGCTTGTATATGCTGTACACATCAATGAGTACCCATGAATTATATATTCTATGTACATCAATGCATGCCATGCTTTAGATTATTGATTATGTGTACAGTGCATACACATGGATGATAAGATTCATCTCAAACACCATGTGATGTACGCATGAGATTTCTCACATGAACCATTCCTATTCAACTTTAGCCATACCACATAGGCCTTGGACCCAACTCCGGTTGCACCCCTAGGCTTGACCCAACCCAACTCGGGTTGCACCCCTAGGCTTGACCCAATCGAATTCGGGTCACACCCGTAGGCTTGACCCAACCCAAATCGGGTTGCACCCCTGAGCTTGACCCAACCAACTCGGGTTGCACCCGTAGACCTCGGCCCAACCCAACTCAGGTTGCGCCCCTGTTACCTTCCTCTCACCCCGAGTCAACCCTTGAGTCCACCCCTGACTCACCCTTATACCCTCTTGGTCCTAGCGAGCCGCAAAACTCGAACCCACTTGATCCAACCTCAGCAAACCCAATCCAACGAATCTAACCCATTGCCCCAGCCCAATTTAACTTGGGTCCAACCCAAGCTAACCCGAGTCAACCCGGTTCAACCCAACCCAACTCGGACCCGCAACCGGACCCCAACCTGGTTCAGCCCAATCCAACTCAGACCTGCAACCCGGACCTAATCCGGTTCGACCCGAGTCAGCCTAACCCGAGCCAACTTGAGTCAATCCGAGCAAACCCGAGTCAACTCGGACCCAACCCGCGCTAACCCGAGCCAAATCAACCCGAGCTTAATCTCATAGCCATTTCCCTGGATCATCCGAGTACCTTGCTCACCTTACTTTATTCCAGCAACACGATGTTCCATCCCATTAAGCCCATATTATTACATGACTAAACCCCATCCCATTTCCAAATACCTCATCCGACCCCAATAGCTATATCCCATCCCCATAGAATCGACTGTCCATATACCACCTATATCAACCATGCCATACATCCATATCCATGTCCAGGTCATTTCCCCAAATCTGATTTGGCCTAATCCCGTACCCCCATCAGTAGGCTTCCTACCCAAAACAACCCTATTTATTTTACCACATCATACACCCCAACACAACTATCCTGAAGCCAACCTAATTCGACTCAACCCCGCCGGACCTACCTGGTCTGACACAAACTATCGAATTAGTTTAACCCAAGTTAACCGGACCCACTCAGTCCAATCCAACCGGACCCACCCGATTCAGCCTTGACCCAGACTCAACCCGATCCAACCCAAGCCAACCCGGACTCAACCCGAGTCACCTCGAGTTAGCCAAGCCAACCCAAGTCAGTCCGGGCTCAACCCAAGTTAACCCAAGTCAGCCCGGTTCGAACCCAAGTCAATCCGAGTAAACCCGAGTCGGCCTGAGTCAGCCCGGTTTGATGCCCGAGTCAGCCCAATCCCCATTCACTTTACCAAATTTCCTAAGCTCATCCATTGAACCCTCAAATCCATTTCCTCGAATATGGGAGACTCTTTGTCCAATTCTTTGAAGCCCAATTCCAAGTTCCAATCCCAAATCTAAGCTTCTGATCCAAAGTACAAGTTCAAGTACTAATCCCACCATCTATTCCATTCTCAAGATCCAACCTCCTCCTATGGAACTACGTGTGGCTTGATCCCCATCACGGGGTACGTAGGCAACTTGGCACTCCCAAGTTCAGTCGCACCTTTCTCCATCCTTCTCGTTCCCCTACACCCTTCGTCATCCCTTCCATTCCCATATTCACCATTTCCTTTTTCTTAAACCCTTTTTGCATGTTAGATGTTTTCTTTTGCTTAGTTGCATGATTAGTTGCATGTTTAGATCTCTTTAATTGTTCTTATCGTAAGCTTAGAATCACATGCTAGTTGTTTTACTTTTTAGTATGCTAGTTGCTTTCTTTGCATGATTAGTTGTGTTTGTTAAATTTGGAACTCAAAAGAATTCAAAAATCTTAAAGAATCTAAGAACTCGTAATCACTTGAATTAGAACATCCCAATCTCCTAAATATAAAGTTCTAAGGTTCTAAACTTAGAAATCATACTCTAGGTTCCCCAAAAATAGAATTCTTGGAATCCAAACTTCTCAAATATACTAAAAATGCAACTTAGGTCCATTGCATTAGATTTAGGTTCATATAGCGTATTTCACTTCACCTCAAATCAATTAATCAAATTCAACTCAAATCAAATCTCATCAATCTCAAAACAATCACATAGGCACATAGGCATGTAGTTGCATGTAGGATGCACTCCTGGCCCGCATGAGTCTAAACTGTGAACGGCTAAAAAAATTAGAATGCATCTAGGTTAATAAAGTTCACATTCACCCCCTTTGTTAAACCTAAATAATTAAAGCTTTCAAAAGTTAGGCAAGGTCGGTGCTGTACACTTCGTGCGGTACACCTTCCGACTTCGTAACCAGGTAACTTACCCAGAACTCAAAGCATAGACCAAATTAACAGAGTTAATCATGGGTCCTAAATCCCTAATCTAGGTGGCGACTCTGTCCTGACTTCTCTCGTAAATTAGGATTTTTATCCCAAGTTTACGAGAAAAGCAACCATATTCAAATCCAATGGACAAAGGCGCCATCATCATAAAAAAACACACCCTCGTGGGACCGACCTCCGGGATGGGATCCACAATCTTATATGCACTTCATGCTTTATATTCATATATTACGCTTGTGCATATAGTGAGGGGGAACATTGCTTAATTGTTTATTGTATTTAATGCTTATTCATATACTTGTTTAATATCTCCTGCCTCCCTATTCAATTTGTTTGCCATCATAAAAAAGGGGGAGCATATAAGCCCAAGGGTTTCCATGGGTTAATCATTCACCTTACCTTCTTGTTTCGATGCTAGCAAACCCAATTGATTAGAATTTATGGTATGATGTGTTGCTTTGAGGTGTTGTGTTGTATACAGGATTTTCATGTCATAATCGCCATTACACAACTCTTCACAACACATGACTTGTGGATCAAGGAGCAAAAGAACCAAGACCTTGCACCTACAGTGAAGGCATCCTCATTTGAAGATGTCCAAGTAAAGAAGCTCATCATGAAGATCCCATAAGTTCCTAAGCAAGTGCCAAGAAGGAGCTTGGAGTTGAACTAGTCATTGATGACACCTCATGTACCTTAACATGCATTGAAGATTGAAGGACAAGTCACAGTAGCCAAACAAGGTCAAGAAGTTCACTCACAAGCCGAAGAAGTTCAAGAAAGTGCAAAAGGAGCCAAGACATTCCAAGAAGACTCAAGGTTCTTATTTTTAGAATGCTTAGCTTCTCTTGAAAGCTTGATGCACAATGAAGTCCCCTTGAGTGCTCTCCACAATAGGTTGCAAATGAAAGCCCTAAATCCAAACTCAAATGATTTGCAAGTGCAAGGCAAGTTTGGTGGAGAAGAAAAATAAAATCACAAGCTAAAAGGAGTTTGCAAGTTCTTTGAATGCTTAAGGATGTTTTTCAAAATATTCAAGAGAGGAAGATAATCCTCTTGAATGTGTATTTATAGCACCTTGAGAAGATATGACCGTTTGGGGGTGTTAGTATCAAAAGACACCAAAAATTAAATTTTAATTTTAAACCCAATGGCTCTTTTTTGTGCTGTCGCGACGTTCTCGGAGTTTCGAGAACCATTCTCAAAGCTCCGAGAAATTCTCGGAGTTCCGAGAGAATGGCCAGAAGTGGAAAAATACTACTTGACCATTTCTCGGAGTTTCGAGAAAATTTCTCAGAGTTCCGAGAGAATGGCCAGAAGTTGGAAAATACTACTGGTCCATTTCTCAGAGTTCCGAGAAGCCTAAAATCAACAGACTTTTCTGTATTGTCACATTGGATGGGAATATTTTCCAATTTAATTTCATAGTCCATCAATGTGCTTTTCATCCATAGGACTTGTGCACAGCAAGCTCCAGCTGCCACATATTCTGCTTCTGTTGTGGATAGAGCTACTGAATTTTGTTTCTTGCTAAACTATGAAACAAGTGATTTGCCAAAGAATTGACAAGTCCCACTAGTGCTTTTCCTATCCACTTTACATCTAGCAAAGTCTGCATCTGAGTATCCAATGAGAGTGAAGGCAGTAGATCTTTTCATACCATAGTCCCAGACTTTAGGTTCCTCTTAAGTACTTAAAGATCTTCTTGACTGCAGATATGTGAGACTCCTTTGGATCCGATTGAAATCGAGCACAGAGACAGACAGTAAACATAATACCTGGTCTGCTGGCTGTCAAATAGAGTAGGCTACCTATCATACCCCTATACATCTTTTGGTCCACAAATTTGCCAAATTCATCCTTTTCTAACTTAGCAGTTGTACTCATGGGAATTCTTGATGTCTTGTTGCTATCCATGCCATACTTCTTTAATAACTCCTTTGTATATTTTTCTTGATTTATGAATATCCCATTTTGGTATTGTTTGATTTGGAGTCCTAAAAAGTAGGTTAACTCACCCATCATGCTCATTTCAAATTCATTTTTCATTAGAGTTGCAAATTCATCACACATTTTTTGATTAGTCGAGCCACAGATGGTGTCATCCACATAAATCTGGACAAGGAGGATATCTTAGTTTTCTCTTTTGATAATAAATAATGTTTTATCCAGCTGTCCCATCTCAAAACCTTTTTCTACTAGGAAGGTGCAAAGCCTCTCATACCAAGCTCTGGGAGCTTGTTTCAAACCATATAAAGCCTTATCAAGCTTGAAGACATGATTTGGATGTTTGTAGTCTTCAAAAGCTGAAGGTTGCTCAACATACACTTCCTCTTGGATATAGCCATTTAGGAAGGCACTTTTGACATCCATTTGATATAATTTAAATCCTTTATGAGATGCGTATGCTAAGAGTATCCTAATAGCTTCCATACGGGCAACAGGAGCAAATGTCTCATCATAGTCTATTCCTTTCTCCTGATTGTACCCTTGGGCTACAAGCCTACCTTTATTTCTAGTGATAATTCTATTTTCATCCATTTTGTTTCTATACACCCATCTTGTGCCAATGACTGGATGATCACTAGGCCTAGGCACTAGCCTCCACACCTTGCTCCTTTCGAATTGACTCAACTCTTCTTGCATAGCCATCAACCAATATTCATCCTTTTCGGCTTCCTTGATGGACTTAGGTTCTAATTCGGATAGGAAAACCAAGTTGTTACTCACACTTCGATAGTATGATCTAGTTCTTACCGGCGATGTGGCATCACCTAAGATTTGGGAACATTCTCCTATCCCTAGGTAATGAGTCCTCATCTACACTCTCAACTTCCTCACTAGGTAATGTATTATTTGTAGATGTATGGGGAGGAGCATTTGTCTTAGGTAAGAGATGTTCAATATGTTCATCCTCATCATGTGGCATTTCTTGAGGTGTTGGCTCTCTCTCATCAAATGTAACATGTATGGATTCTTCTACAACTAGGGTTCTTCTATTAAATACTCGATATGCCTTGCTATGTGTAGAATACCCTAAGAATATGCCACCATCCGACTTCTTATCAAATTTGTGTAAGTTATCTTTGATGTTTAAGATGTAGCATTTACAACCAAACACTCTAAAGTAGCTTATATTTGGTTTCAAGTTTTTTCAAAGCTCATAAGGTGTTTTCTTAGAAATTGGCCTCATATACACCCTATTTATGATATAGCAAGCGGTGTTAACCGCCTCAGCCCAAAAGTATCTAGGGAGATCATTCTCATGTAACATGGTTCTAGCCATTTCTTGGAGGGTTCGGTTCTTTCTTTCTACAACCCCATTTTATTGAGGTGTCCTAGGTGCCGAAAAATTGTGTTTGATGCCATGTTCATTACAATAAGTGTCAAACTGTATATTTTCAAATTCCGTTCCATGGTCACTCCTAATGTTAGATACGGCAATACCTTTCTCATTTTGGATTTGATTACACAACTTAAAGAAAATTTTCATAGGTTTCATCTTTATGTGCTAAAAATATGACCTATGTAAATCGTGAGTAGTCATCCACTACAACAAACACGTACCTCTTTCCACCTAAGCTACTTGTCTTCATTGGTCCAAAAAGATCCATATGAAGTAGTTGCAAGGGGTAAATGGTTGAGATCATATTTTTAGGGGCAAATGAGCTCTTCAATTGTTTGCCTAATTGACAAGTTCTACAAATGTGATCTTTGGTGTACTTGAACTTAGGCAACCCTCTAACAATGTCTTTTGAGGAGAGGGTTGAAATGAGATCCATTCCGGCATGACCCAACCTCCTATGCCTTAACCAAGAATCTTCACTAATGGCATTAAGACAAGTTACATTTTGGAGTCTAAGATCATCTAGCCCAATAGTGTAAATGTTATTGTCTCTAGAACCTATGAATTGCACTTTTCCATCTATCTTATTCTTAACAATGCATTTGTCGGGGTTGAAGACTATTTCAAAACCATTGTCACACAATTGACTAATGCTAATAAGATTATGTGATAAGCCATCAACATACAATACATCATGTATGGGAGAGGTAAAGTTACCTATGGTGCCTTCTCCTTTAACTTTTCCTTTCTTATCATCTCCAAAGGTAACATCTCCACCATCCTTGAGTGATAGGGATGCAAATTGAGTGAGTCTCCGGTCATGTGCCTAGAGCATCCACTATCAAGGTACCATGTGTTCTTCTTGTTGTGGCTTTTAAGGCATACCTACATATGAATAGGCAAGTGAGATCCCTTAGGTACCCAAATCTTCCTATGCTTGCTAAGTTCATTTATTTTTACTTTAGCATTCAATTTGATTTTATCTTGTTTAGCATACATGCAAGCAACTTTATAATGTTCTTCTAGACTACAATAAAAACAAGTTTTAGTACCACTAGAAGAAGCCTTCATAAATTTGTTCTTGTAGTTTGACATTGTAGTATCCCATTTATGTCCAAGTCCACTCTTATTATGTGACAATCTTTGAATATTAATAAGCCTATCCAATTTTAGTGAACCATTTTCAAATCTTTCAAAAAGTTTCTTTAATTCATCATACTCATGAGATAGTTTACTATTTTCATGCTTTAGTTTGTTGTTTTTAATAGATAGTTCTTGTCGATTTTCATTTAAAATCTTGATGGTAGGATTTAAATCATGAATTTCAACTTTACATTTTTCATTTTCATCATCTAAAAACTCATGATCTTTCTTTAACCAACCAAATTCTTTTGTCATGCTAGAAAGAGAATTTTTAAGAGATGCATTTTTTTCAAGTTCAATTTCAAGTTCATCATGTGCACTCTGCAAGGAATCAAGAACTTCTTTTAAAATAATGACATCATTTAAAGTACTTACTCTTGATTGTCATTTGTTGAGGCCATGAAGCATACATTTTTTGCTATCAAGCAATCTTCTCCATCATTTGGTTCACCATCACTTTCATTGTCCTCATTCTATGTAGCGGTCATTCCTTTCTTGCCTTCTCCTCTCTTGAAACGATTGTTTGAAGTTGGCTCATTGTTGAGTGGACAATCTGGGCGAATGTGTCCAAGTTTCTTGCATCCGTAGCATCGGGGTTGGGATGATCCGTCACCGAGCTCTTCTTTCTTCTTGAATGGAGGATTGGCCCTTCTATTTCTCATGCCTCCCATATTCCTTTGCAAGAACTTGATCCTTCTTGTTAGGAGGGCTACCTCATCTTCCATGTCTCCCTTTGCCTCTTCATCATCACCTATATTGCAAGCAAAAGCAACACCTTTTTATTTTTCAATTTTATTTTCAATTTCGGGTGCTTTTGTTTTGAAAATCATCTCATGGGTTATCAAGGACCTTATTAGTTTTAATCGAGGTTTAATATGTTCATGTTCTTGGCTTCGGTGATTGTGGAGGTTTTAGATTCCCATGATAAAGGTAGGGATCTAAGGATTTTGGTCACTAAATCTCTATTTGAAAATTATTTTTTAGTCCATTTACTAGGTTAGTGAATCTAGTGTACATGTCGGCAATAGTTTCATCGGGTGTCATTTGAAAAAGTTCATATTGCCTAAATAGATGATTCATTTTAGATTTTCATTAACTTGGTTAGTTCCCTCATGGGTAACTTCTAAGGTGTCCCAAATTTCCTTAGCCGAATTCAAGTTTGAAACTCTATTGAATTCTCCGGGTGACAAAGCACAAAATAAAAATTAATGGCTTTGGCATTGTAGTTTGAGGCTTGTTGTTCGGCTTCGGTCCATTCATTTAGATTTTTAGTGGGCAAGGTATATCCATTATGAATGGCTCTCCACATTTGGTAATCTTGGGTTAAAAAGATTTTATTTTGGTTTTCCAAAATCCATAATTTGTTCCATCAAAATAAGGTGGCCTAGCGTTTGAGTATCCTTCATGGTGTTGAGGGAGTTTGCCATTTTTAGAATCTTTTCTCTAGACCGGTTAGGGTTTTAAACAAAGTAGAGACGAGGCTCTGATACCAATTGAAATAAAGGTCTTTAGAACCAAGAGGGGGGTGAATTGGTTTTATCAAAATTTATACCAATTTAAATTTAAGTATTAATCCTAATTTAATTTTTTATTCTCTTGATTAGATTTTGGTTAGTTCAAATAATATCAAATCAAAAAGGAAATGCCAAACCAAACAAAAATGAAAGTACAAGACAAGGAAGGAACACACCGATATATAGTGGTTCGGGCAAAGCCCTACTCCACTCTTCTTGAGATCGTCCTCAAGGATTTCCACTATGTGAGACCTCCACGATGCCCGGCTCCGAGGCGATTACACTCTCAAGGGGTATTAAATGAGGATGCCATTGACACCTTTACACCGACTCTCCTTCTACGTCGAGTTCTAAGCGTTACTCCTTAGGGTATTAAAAATAGGATGCCCTAACCACGTTTACAATGAATGGAAGATGAAGATTGCTTGGCTTCTCTTGAAAGCTTGATGCACAATGAAGTCCTCTTGAGTGCTCTCCACAATAGGTTGCAAATGAAAGCCCTAAATCCAAACTCAAATCATTTGCAAGTGCAAGGCCAGTTTGGTGGAGAAGAAAAATAAAATCTCAAGCTAAAAGGGGTTTGCAAGTTCTTTGAATGCTTAAGGATGTTTTTTAAAATATTCAAGAGAGGAAGATAATCCTCTTGAATGTGTATTTATAGCACCTTGAGAAGATATGACCGTTTGGGGGTGTTAGTATCAAAAGACACCAAAAATCAAATTTTAATTTTAAACCCAACGGCTCTTTTCTGTGCTGTCGCGACATTCTCGAAGTTCCGAGACAAATTCTCGGAGTTCCGAGAGAATGGCCAGAAGTTGGAAAAATACTACTGGACCATTTCTCGGAGTTCCGAGAGAATGGCCAGAAGTTGAAAAATACTACTGGACCATTTCTCGGAGTTCCGAGAAGCCTAAAATCAGCAGACTTTTCTGTTTTTGTTGCTATTTGATTTTGGGCTTTTAGAACTCAATTCTTATGATAATTTGGATTGTTATGAGGGTCCCAACATGTTGGTCCACCACATAACCATTCACTTAACCAATTAATTTTAATACGGGGAGTGTGGTTAGTTTTGAAAAATACATTTGAAAGATTTTGCCTTGACTTAGAAATCAAATAGAGAGGATGTACAATAAGTCTAAATATGGTTACGCTCCTCTTTGGTCTTGATCTTCATAGATCTTCTATGGTGTGCTTGCATTGCTTGAGTGTGTTGAGTTGAGCTCCACATTGATTGTTCTTCTAAGGTGAGTTGTCTCATGTGGTCTCTAGCTCCTTTGACTCTTGTGTGGTGATGTGATGGTTTCTTCTATGATCACCCTACTTTATCACAATACTTCAAGGCAAATTGATTAGTATTCAAGAACATAATCAATTATGTTTAGAATCATCAAAACAAGATAGGAGAGTAGACCCTTGGGCTTACACAAATATCAGACTTATATTAGTGTATCGTTATCAGATCAGGATTAGATCTATATCTAAACCCTGTTTGAGTTCAGCCTCTAAGGGATATCTCCTAATTTTCAAATCGCTAGGGCAGACGTTGCTCTCCATCCTTTTCTAGTTCAGGATCCGTCCAAAAATTTGTAAAAAATTACAAAGAGAAAAAGAACTAACAAAAATACCAAAAACAAATGTTTTACCCATCTTTTTTCATTTGATTTACAGTATTTTGGTTCTCTGTCTTCCGTATAGGTAGATCATGGACACAGACGATCTTGTCGAATGGATGCAGAGCTTCTATTCCCCCGCAAGCATGGAGCACGTTGGATGGATGGTAGATCCCAATGAAAATTTCATTCACTTCCTGCCCACCATTTTGGTAGACGAGGATTTCCTTAGGGCAGCCGCCACATTTTGGTATCCTCATTACCATGTCTTCCGTTTCGGCCTTGAAGAAATATGCCCGACATATGAAGAATTCTATGCTTTATTAAAGGTATCACCTGAGGGGCCCATGGTTGTTCCTACGGTAGAAGGTCGCGTTCAAGCCACTGTTCAGTAACTATTTTGTTGGGAACATCTTGAACCGTCCACCTTCCGGCACAATGGAGGCATCTTAACCAACTTTGTCCTTCTTACATTTTCCCCAGATAGAAATTTGAGGGATTTTGCATACCAGATGTATCGGTATAATACTCTTTTGTTCTGTGTATGTACCCAATACCTCACTGTCCAAAACTCCAATTTAGCCTCTCCTAGCATTCTCCACCTTGTCGATCAAGTCCCACATGGATTCAACCCTGTTTCTACTGTCTTAGCAGAAACCCTTACTTGCTTAGACGCAGTCTTTACGAATCCAGAGCCCCCTTTTCAGGATCTCCCGTTCTGCTATACATATGGCTTACCCTTAAACTTGGCGTCTTTATCCTAGGCTCCCGGTATAACTGCTCCATTTTTTATTTCAATGCTTGGTCGTTTGGACCACGTTTTGATACCCAATCCGAATGGAGATCCTGGTTGGGCAGTCGAACATCAGGAGACATATTTTGGAAGTTAGGTGGACAGATATCCTTCACCTTAACAACACCTAAATCCAATATGGTAGAAATTCTGGCCTTAGAAAACACTTCTTTCTATATTCCTGATCGTATTATGCGCCAATACGGATCCAGTCAGGAGGTCCCTCGCCCCCTTTATCATTTTTGTCCTCCGATCAAATTCAACCACTGTACAGCAAACAACGTCACTGCCAGATGGGAAAAGAGGATTATTGTCTCCGATCTTCATGCCTCTAGAGATCTAGCGGATGAGGTGTCACCTGACTACTACCTCGCCTTACATAGGGATGCCGCGGGCAGAATGCTGACCCTCGGTCGTTGATCCAGCTTGCGTAAAAGACAGAGAAAGCCGTTTTGTTTTTCTTTTCTTTTACAGATTTTGTTTTGTAAATTGCCTGTCAAAGGCCCCTGTGTAAAAGAAAAAGGAAATGTGAATAGATAAAAAAGGTATGTGCATAAGTATTGTATCAATCTTTTTGTTTATCTGAAAATTTCCTTATTATCTTCTGTATGAAACAGACTATGTTTGCAGAAATGATGTCTGAATGGATACGAAGTTATGCAGAATCAATAAGCTCTTCCCATTTCACCTACCTGACTCATCATGAGTATACCTTTCCTTTCTATGAGTCCATTCAAGTAGATTGGAATTTTCTCAAAGCAGCAGGACAATTTTGGGATCCCCGGTATCAGCATGAGTATACCTTTCCCCTGCAGGTAGAAAGTTTCTTATACTTGAAACCATTGCATCAAAGAAGTCAAAAACCTGGGCCCGAACCCAAGCTCATTTAGAAAGGACTTTAGAACCACCTAGTTCTTCAATTCCTACTCCTCTGGTAGCAATTTCAGAAACTTCTAGTCCATCAATCCCTCTCGCCATCATGGTTGAACCTTCAGGTCAATCCCAGATTATCCAAGAACTGCAACAGGCAGTAGCATAACTCACTCAAAATCTCCGCCATCTCTCAGAGGAGAATGCTACGTGGAGATCCCCCCTCAAGCTACGGTAACACCTCCTATATTACAGCAACCTATACCTCCTCCTGTTCAAGAAACTGCACCAGCTCAACCCACTAACCAGTCAACAGTTCACCTTCTGGACCCCTTTTTGGGAGATCAATATGCAGACGAGAATCGTCCCTTTTCCCAGATCCTGAAATAATGGGAAGATAAGTTTGCCAAGGTCAACCAAGACCTCAAACTCATCAAATTCGACAGGACTCACTTTCCGAGACGTATCTTTATTTCCTGATGTACAACTTTCGGCCAGCTTCAAATGGCCTGACATCAGCAAATATGATGGGACTGGTTCTCCTCATAACCATTTCGTTGTATTCGAGAGTATGCTTCGGTCACAGGGTCTTTCCCTAGATCAGTTAGCTCTTGTGTTCCAGATGTCCTTAAAAGGAATAGAACAGAAATGGGTCCTAAGTTTACTTGAACTACCGACTATGGGTTGGGGACAAATCATGAATGAGTTCATTAAGCAGTTCTCCTAGGAAGATGGCACTGAAACCTCTCATCGAGATCTTCAGACCACCAGACAAGAACCCATGGAATCCTTCCCCGATTTTGTGAAATGGTGGTATCATAAGATAGCTCAGATACTCAAGCGGCCCACTGAGGAAGAGCAGATCGATATGATGCAGCAGAACCTGACATTGTCTTTCCAGCGTCCTATGCCCATTCAGAGTTTCACTAGTGTCAAACACTTCACTGATACAGGCAACAAAATTGAGGACTCTCTAGCTCGTGGTTGGATTAGCAAAACTTCCCCTGAGCTAGAACCACTCAACCTAAGAAGCCTCCTGTGTCCAAAGAAGTCAATGAAACCAAGCCAGCTCTAAAAATCTCTGAAACTCCCTTTCTCTAGCAGCAAAGAATGCTCCTTCAGGACCTCCTATTGTCAATAGGACACTTCGGGAATTCACTCCCTTACCAGCTATACCCCCACCATCATCATGAAATTACTTCTTCAAGCCAAGAAAATATTTCTACTTGCACCCCGTCCACCTCCTAACCCTCTACCCAGAACATCGAACAACAGAGAATGCTGTGAGTACCATCAAGGTAAAGGGCACCAAACTGATAGATGTCTCGCTCTGAAACATGCTATCCAAGACCTTCTAGACAAAAAACAGTTCATCTTCCTGTCTGGGCCAAATGTTAACACCAATCCTCTTCCAAATCATAATCCTTCGTCTCCCATTACCAGTGCTATCTTCACCGAATATCTGCAAATCGATTTCTCGAACCGATAACAATAATTAAATACGAGAAATTAGGGAAGAGGAACCATGCCCTCTTGCCATTTGTGCAGACTTCGACGAAGAGCTTTATGTCTTGGACCTAGTGGAAGCTGGAATAGATGAGACTCCTTTTGTTTTATCATTAGAAGATCTCAAAAGCAGTAATCGTGAGACCTCAGAAGTAGGACATTTCACCAGAGGTGGTAGAAATTACAAACCCCCCAGAGCTCAGGACAGACGATCAGGTCGACATTGTCAAATGAAAGGTCGTTGGCACAAAAGTTGATCAGGAGGATCTGAACATCATCAGGCAGCTCAGTGAGACCCAGGCACATATCTCATTATGAGGGCTATTGATGGTTTCCCTTAAGCACCCGGAGGTCCTCTTCAAAAGCTTGCAGACTTCTCAAGTGTCAAAAGACACTCACCCAAGCAGCTCACCAATTTTGTTGCAGCAGTCAAAGCCTCTACGACTCTCTCATTTTCAGACCAAGATCTGACCCTCGAAGGAAAGAACCACTCCAAGCCTCTCCTTAATACTATACTATGTAATTAGAATAAGGTACCTGCCGTACTCATGGACAATGGTTTGGCCTTGAACATCTGTCCACTGAGCATGGCCATAGCTATTAGTTTTGGTCCCAATGACTTCACCCCATCTGATCAAGACATCATGGCCTACGATAACTCCCGACAAGATATTGTTGGAACTTTGTCTACTGCTATCTTTATGGCCGGTGAAACCTTTGATGTCAAGTTCCAAGTACTTGACATCAAGTCATCCTTCAACTTGCTGTTAGGATGACCTTGACTTTACATAGTAGGAGCTGTCCCTTCTTCTCTGCATCAAAAGCTCAAATTCATGAAGGGTAGCAGAGTTATCACAGTTCGAGGTGACGAAGACTTAGAAGTTGGTGCTATCGTATCTAATCCCCATGGCAAGTCAGCCGAAGGTACTATCTACCTCAACGAGTTCCACCTCGATGTCACCCATATCAGTTGGGAGCAAGCCAAGAAAGAATTAGTTCCAGTCCCTCACGATATCAATCCTGTTGTATCCACTATGATCAAAATTAACAGATACATCCCCGGAATGGGATTAGGACGATATCAACAAGGAGTAGTCCAGTTCGATGATCTGCATTTTCCTTCCAATGTCGGTACAACTGGTTTAGGCTATCACACCACATATTAGGAGGACCAAGAAATGTACAGCAGTCTAGCCCGAAGAAGGTCATACAGAAAAGCTGGTGAGGTCATACCTATGCCAGAAATTGAGCAAACCTTGAATGGTCAGTTTTGCCGAGAAGGCGAAGACTTTCTTTACTATGGTTTCCCAGAGTGGTCTACACATCCCATCACGGACGAGCAAGTTCCTGGGTTTCAGATTTTCTTTGCTACGGGTTGGCCAGGTGAAGAATATGACATTTGGTGGCAAGAACAGTACAGGCGTGCAGAGACTTTGAAGTTTGATTGGGCAGATTACCTTGAATCGGTACTGATGCGATCAATGTTCTAAGAAAACCCTCTAACAGTCTGCATGATTAGGGAACCTGCTCTACTGTTCTCTCCTCAAAGTATGATTACCAAGGCTGGCAGTTTAGAGCTCTTCAACTGACAGACACCTTCATCCCGTTCCTCACTATAGCTATCCCTTCGGAGACAGATTTCTCATCCTCTAAGTCAGACTCTTCTTCTGATTCTGACTCATGTTCTGAAAATATTTCAAATGTAAATAAGCCTGAACAAGGCGCGTCAGTCGGTTCTTCTGATGTATCTTTTGAATCAATCAAAGAACTTTTTCTGTATTCTGTACTCGCCCTTGTCTCTTGATAATTTTGAAACTAATGCTTTAAATAACATCGGACAAACCTCATCAGACGAGGATGCTGACGAAACTCCCTTCGAGATTAAAAAACTAATCGAACGAAGGGAGCAACATCGAGCAAAACCATTAGAAGATGAGTTTGAAACTATTAACATAAGCACTGAATCCCTCCCTCAGGAGATTAAGATTGGCAAAACCTTATCTCTTGAAGAGCGTGCGAAATTAATCAAATTGTTAAAAGAATTCAAAGAAGTCTTTGCCTGTCATACAAGGATATGCCAGGATTAAGTGAGGACATTGTCCAGCATCATATCCCTCTCTACCCGGAAGATAAGCTGAAGAAACAAAGCCCAGAAAGATAAGGCCTGAATGGCTTCTTAAAATCAAAGATGAGGTGACAAACCAGTTGAAAGCAGGATTTCTAGAGGTCGTCACATATCCCGAGTGGTTAGCAAACATTGTCCCAGTACCTAAGAAGGATGGAAGAGTGCATTGCTGCATCGACTTTAGAGATCCAAATAAAGCTAGTCCAAATGATGACTTTCCCTTGCCCCACATCGACGTTCTCGTCGATAACACGGCAGGTCATGCCATACTCTCCTTTATGGATGGTTTCTCGGGGTACAACCAAATAAATATGGCTTTAGAAGACAAGACCAAGACATCATTCACTTCACAGTGGATGATTTCTCGGGGTACTTGCCCGACATCGACGTTCACTTGCCCCACATCGACGTTCTCGTTGATAACACGGCAGGTCATGCCTTACTCTCCTTTATGGATGGTTTCTCGGGGTACAACCAAATAATGATGGCTCCAGAAGAAAATACCAAGACAACGTTCACTTCACAGTGGGGAACCTATTGCTACAGGGTAATGCCATTCGGTCTCAAAAATGCTGGTGCAACGTATCAAAGGGCTGCAACTACCCTCTTTCGTGACTTGATTCATAAGGAAGTAGAGGTATACGTTGATGACATGATTGTCAAAGCCAACTATCGATTAGACCATGCCCATACTCTGAGAAAATTCTTCGAAAGAATTGCAAAATATAAACTCCGACTTAACCCAAACAAGTGTGTTTTCGGAGTCACTTCTGGAAAACTGTTAGGTTTTCTCGTTAGCCACAAAGGAATCGAAGTAGACCCTGCCAAGGTCAAAGTGATCCAAGAGATGCCATCTCCCCAAACAGAGAAAGAAATTAGAGGATTCTTGGGAAACGTTCTGTACTTAAGCCGTTTCATCACTCAGCTTACTAGTATGTGCGAGCCAATCTTCGAGCTTCTGAAGAAAAATGGGTCCAAACAGTGGAACCCTAAATGTTAGCAGGCCTTTGAAAAGAGCAAGGAATGTCTGTTATCACCTCCAGTTTTATCACCAGCAGTCCCTGGGCGGCCATTTATCCTGTATCTTTCAAATACGGATACGTCTCTCGGATGTATGTTGGCACAAGAAGATCCAGAGACAAGAAAAGAACTGCCAGTCTATTACCTCAACAAGAAGATGTTAGATTATGAACTAAATTACACTCAACTGGAGAAAACTTGTCTAGCATTGGTGTGGGCCACTCAAATGCTTAGACACTACTTGCTATCACAAAGAATCTACCTTGTCTCTCATATGGATCCGATGAAGTATCTATTCGAGAAACCAACCCTGATTGACAGAACCGCGCATTGGTTGTTGTTATTATCAGAATTTGACATCACATATGTCACCCAGAAGTCTGTTAAAGGCAGAATCATTGCAGAGCAGTTAGCTGATTCACCCACTGAAGATGCGGAATTGAGTCATGACTTTCCAGACGAAGGAATCATGACAATCATAGATGTGCCTAGTCTTTCAACATGGACCATGTACTTTGATGGAGCATCCAACTCGAAAGGCAAAGGGGTCGGTATTGTCCTTATTTCACCTCGAGATGAGCACATACCAATCTTTATCAAATTAGACTTTGACTGCACCAACAATGTGGCTGAGTACGAAACCTGCGTAGCCGGTCTGGAAGCAGCCCTATCCTTAGAGGTACAAGACCTCGATGTATACGGAGATTCTCTGTTAATCATCTGTCAAAGAAATGGAAAATGGCTCACCAAAGAGGATAAGTTGGTTCCATATCACACTTACCTTACGAGCCCGATGAAGAGTTTCCACAATATTAGCTTCACCTACATCTCTAGATTGAGAAACAGGTTCGCTGATGCGCTAGCCACTCTTGCGTCTATGGTTGATATCCTGGTTGGGTTTAAGGTCCGTCCTTTGGCAATAAAATGACATGTCGTCCCGGCACACATGCACATGGTTCAAATAGTAGCCAGGTGTCAAGATGGGAAACCTTGGTATTTCGATATCAAAAATCTTATCTCCGGTAGGGGCACCCCCGAGAAGCCTCTTTAAAGGAAAGAAGAGCGTTATAGAAACTAGCATCCAGGTATGTCATTTGTGGAGGAGACCTATACCGCAAGTCATTTGATGGAGTACAGCTCCTTTGTGTTGATGAAGATAGAGCTGCAAAATTTTTAGAAGATGTTCACTCCGGTGTCTGTGGTCCTCATATGAATGGTAAAATGTTAGCATGGAAGATCCTTCGTCTTGGTTACTTCTAGATTACCTACGAAGCAGATTGCTTTTCGTTTGTCAAAACATGCCACTTATGTCAGATCCATGCAAACCTCATACATGTGTCGCCGTCGGAGCTTCACTTGCTCACGTCTTTGTGGCCATTCTCAGTCTGGGGTATTGATATCATTGGTAAGATCTCTCCCAAGTCATCCAATGGGCACGAATACATACTTGTCGCAATCGATTACTTCTCTAAATGGATCGAAGCACATTCGTACACTTCAATATCATCTGCATCAGTTGCAAAAGTCATCAGGGCCAACATCATCTGTAGATATGGAGTCCCTCATGAGATGATATCAGACAATGGTTCACATTTCAAGAAAGAAGTAGCATCGTCGTGTGCAGAATTCAGAATCAAACACCATAAGTCTTCTCCATATAGACCTCAGACTAATGGTGCTATCGAAGCAGCAAATAAGAATATCAAGACTATTCTTCAAAAAATGACCCGATCGTGCAAAGATTGGTCAAGTAAACTCCCATTCGCACTTTTGGCATACAGAATGTCTGTCCGCACATCTACTGGAGCCACTCCTTATTCACTCACATATGGCATGGAAGCTGTCCTGCCCATCAAGTTGAAAATCCCGTCACTTAGAATCCTGATGGAAAGCGATCTACCAGAATCTGAATGGGCTCGTATTCGTCATCAAGAGTCATGTATGATGGATGAGAAAAGGTTGAAAGCAGCGTACCATATACGAGGCTATTAGCGCAGATTAGAAAGAGCTTTCAACAAGAAGGTTCGAATTCGTGAACTTAGAGAAGGGGATATGGTGTGTAGGGAATTTCGAGCTTTTATCTTCGATCCATGGGGAAAGTTTAGACCTAACTGGTCTGGCCTCTACGTCGTTGATGAAATCTTGCCCGGAAAACCGTCAGACTTCTTGACCAAAATAGGGATAGAATTCCTGAACCCACTAACCTCGATCAGTTAAAAAGATATTACTCTTAGAAACAAATCAAAATTCAAACTATGCGGACCTGATCCCATCCTCTTTGGGGTACGTAGACAACCTGACAAACCCAGGTTCGGTCACCCTTTTGACACAACCCAAACAAAATCCATCACATTACCCATGTCGATCCTTTTCCCCACAGAAAAGCCTCGAACTACGCGGACCTGATCCCAACCCTTCTTTGGGGTACGTAGGCAACCTGATCATCTTGGGTTCGATCACCATTGATAAAACCAATAAATCTTTTCAATATTCCCACAAATCTCCCGAATGTCCAGAACAAGAAGATCTGAAGATCTGCTAAGTTGAAAACCTGAAAGGGCAGCTTAGGCTAAAATTAGGGTCATCATACCTGGAGGACCACAACCTGAAACTTTGTTCCTCGCAAAAAATAAGATATAAACGATCCGTCAAGTTGAAAATCCGCAAATGATGACTTGATTGTTGGGAGGGCATATCTTCGGAATGACTAGTCAGAGATTTCTCTGGTCCAAAATAAAATGAGTTAATACTTCAAACAATCTAAAGGGTCTTTGGACCATGATTAAAAACCAGGGGCGGAAAACACTGCTTATGCGTAAGAATGTTTTAACTCATCTATCTAGGGTTCCGACTTACCTAAATAAAATAAAAGCATTTGTTTCATTAAAGTCAAGTCTCCCTCCTTTCCTCCCTATATGGGAATTCAGAAGAAGAAGAAATTTTGCCTTTTCCTCTCAGCTATATCCTTGCCTAGCTTAGGTAATCATATGTTGAAGAAAGGCACCGCAAGTTCCTTTATCTCAGAAGGTCACGATCCAACTAAGTATTTCAAGTCTCAGAAGATCAGCTCAGTACCTCGTGTACATATCTCAAAAGATCAGCTCAGTACTCCGTGTACAGATCTCAAAAAACCAGCTGAACACCTCGTGTACAGATCTCAGAAGATCAGCTCAGCATCCCGTATACAGATCATAGAAGGTCAACTCAGTATTCCGTATACAGTTCTCAGAAGATCAAGATCCAGTTTGGTACTATGTGTATAGAAAAAAAACATTCGAAGGAATGTAACTTTACCATATATGGCTACCAGCATGTATCTCCTTTGTGTTTGTAATAAAATTGCTACCCTGGTCTCACCTTATATTTAGCTTTCTCTTCTCTATGAGAATGAATACACTAGGGGTATTTTTGTATTATTAATTACAGAAATATGATTAATAACACAAAAATACATGATCAAATCACTTGGAAATCATGCAAGGGGCATTTTGCATTATTAGCCTCCGCTAATAATGCAAAATGCTCAAAAATCAAAATCAGCTTTTAAAATATTCAAAATTAAGTTATTTTAAGAACTATACTAGGGGCATTTTTGTATAAATATCCATCTAGAATAGATGTCTATTGATATAAAAATCCACTTTTCTCAAGAAGCAACAAACGCGAACAATTGCAGATAAAAGCAAACTAGTCAAAAGTGATCCATATATATATATATATATATATATGTCTGATCAATTACAAAACGCATCTCATCCTCAATTGGGGAATCAAAAAGAGAAAAACATAAACAGAATACGCTAATCACAGCTCTAGCGATGGTGGATCTCTCGGATCCTGCTCTGGACGATCCTGATGTAGATAGACAGGAAGTGTAGCAGCTGCTCCAGGCTGAGAAATTGAAGAATCTCTTTGTTCTCTAAAACCCATATGAACATCGTCCAAAAGACGATGAAGTGAACTAGAGGTCATCATCATCCCTGTAACGAGTAACCCTCGGATCGAGTCAGGCTCACCTCCAGTTGCTGCGGCTGCTCTGTCACTAGGGCTAAAGTCTAGCTCTGAAGGAGGAGGGACATATATGCCCCCAGGACCTTGTAGACACCTCATTTTGACCGAACCCTAATAGTATTGTTTGATTAAAAACCATATTAAACTAGTGTTTTAGAGTCCCAAATTATGCCTTAAGGTAGGTTAGGATCCCAAGTAGGTCCCTCTAAATTTTTTTTGAAATCAGTCACAGTTTGCTTAGTGAACGAATAAAGTAGGTAGAGAGGTGTTATGTAGTGTAGAAATAAGTGGAGTGTTTTATCCACACCAAGGGGTGACCTAAGGAAAGAAAAATGAATTTGTTGTTAAGGGAGGAGTGTCCAAAAGTAGAAAGAGGAGGGAGTACATTTTTGCAAAAACACAGAAAAGACAAGGCGCTATTGTGCGCTTATCAAACGGTGCGCAATGGCGCGCCGATCAAAAGGGATAGTGCCAATATCGACAACCACCTCTTAATATTAAAACCCAATAAAAAATAGGAGGGGGGTGGAGTTTTTCATTTTCGTTGAAAAAAAACCAGAAAGAGAGGTTAGAGAGATTTTTCTCAAACCCTCACCGAAACCCTAGTTTTCCTACTTTCTTTTCCGATCATTTTTCGACCAGATCCCTTTCTTTGGCGAACTCAAACTCCAGTCAGCAAAGCTCATCTTATTTTTTTCCCTTGCTGCTCACTTAAACCTCATTGAAACTCTCATAAATCATAGATCCAAACTGTTTCTGCTTCGAAACCCTAACTCACCTTGAAACCTAATGGGGTGTAAAAGCACAACAGCCTATTAGCTGCTGACACATGGCTAGAGGGGGCCCACCGCGGGTCAGCCTATCAGCTGCCGGCACGTGTCTCGAGGGGGGACCCACTGCAGACCCCGCGTCAGCAGAGGCAGTTCGGTAATTATCACAGAGTAGGTGAGCCTGAACCTATAGCTGGTGGACACCTGCCTTGGAGCATTAACTCCCCACCTACCCCAAATTTCCTCTACAAAAGTGCTTCCAAAGCTCATAAATCAGGGTATTGAATTCTCACCCACCACTCTTAAAACTCCCTCTTCACTTCGGCTCATACTGACTTGAGTGTCGAAGGGCCTGTCCGGAGTACACTCCGGGTCGGTCATTCTGACTTCGTTTGCTTCTGTGCAGAACACAGTTCATCCGGACTCTCCTTTTCTTCATTCCAGCTCGGCTCTTACGTCACTGTCATATATGTTACCCGATTTTGGGCCTAACAGATTGGCGCCATCCGTGGGACCCCAGAACTAAAAGCTGTTCCCAGATACCTCACACACAAAAATGACAGGGCGCAGGAGTGCGCGGGTGCCAACCACGCGGGCTACCCGAGCCGTCTTGCCTCGTAGGACCCGGAGTGAGCAAGTCGCCTCGCTGGTGGTGGCAGCTTCTGCTACGGCCGAACAGAGCCAACCTCGTTCAGAGCACCTGAACCCCATGCCCACTCCAGAGCAAGTCCAAGCTCTCTTTCAGCAAATGACAACTCTCGTTGGTCAGTACCAGCAGCTACTCCAGGCGCCTCCCCAGCCTCCTCCGGAAGCTCCACGACCTGTCCAAGAAAGGCCAGATATCCACAGGGGAGAGTCGTCGCGCCATGGTGAGGATCGAACTCACCATTCCCCCGGAAAAGTCCGTCACCCCACAGCCAGGCATGCACAGACAGAGCCGCACCGCCGTCGGAGGTCGCGGTCTCGCTCTGCTCAAAGGCGCCGAGCTCATGAAGAACGCGCACCACAGGCAAAATCCCGGTCCCGTCATAGGAGTCCGGAGAGCCACTCCGGCTCCGCGGCGAGCCAATCCGTGGAAAGAAATAGGTCACCAGACTGTAGAGCTGACCCGATGCTGCGGAGAATAGAAGAGATGGACCACAGAATTGAAGAGCTGGCTAAGGATCAAAGCCGGCCTGTGTCTAGGGCGTTCTCAAGCAGAACGCCATTCACCGACGACGTGATGGGTGCCCCAGCACCCAGGGGATTTAAAATGCCAACTATCTCGCAGTATGATGGGACCACTGACCCCGTGGACCACTTGGAGACGTTCCGGACAATGATGCTCCTCCACGGTGCGTCAGACGGTTTCCTCTGCAGAGCATTTCCGACAACCCTAACAGGTGCGACAGGGAAGACCTGGTCCGCCACTTCATGAGCAGCCGCAGGCCAAGGAAAATAACAGCATCCCTGATGATCTTGCGGCAGGAGGATAACGAACCTCTCAAAACCTTTGTCAGCCGCTTCAACAGGGAGGCACTCCAAGTGCCAAATCTAGATCCCTCGGCCGCTACGAACGCGCTTCTCGCAGGTGCTAGATCAAATGATTTCCGCCGAGCAGTGGCCCGCCGGAATCCTCACTCCCTAGCAGACCTAATGGCCGGGCTGGAGGAATACATATCAGTGGAAGAGACACTGGCTGCTCTGGATTCGAGTCGGAGGAGAACCTCTGATGACAAGAACCAAGACAGGTACCCTGCTAAGCAGCGCAGGGATGATAAGGTTGTCAGAAGAGACAAGTCCCCCCAAAGAAGGGAGGAAAACTTCACCCCTCTCAACACCTCCCGAAGACATATCCTGGCTGCCATCAGCGGAGAAGAGTTCATAAAGTGGCCAACCCCAATGATCTCCTAGGGAAACAGGAGAGACAAGTCTAAGTACTGCCGGTTCCATAGGGACCACGGCCACGATACAGACGACTGCTGGCAGCTGAAGGAGGAGATCGAGCAGTTAATCAGTAGGGGCTACTTGAAAAAATATGTCTGAAGTGACACCCGCAGAAGTGACCCCAAGGAGAAAGGTCCCCAAGGCCGAAGCCCTCGGCGGTCTCAACCGCCCCCAGCCCGAAGACAATCTCCTCCGCCGCCTAGTCCACCACCAGAGGCACACCGCTCCCAACCAAGGGGAGTCATTGGCACAATCATGGGCGGTCCGGCAGCTGGAGGCACCTCATCCGCAACTCGGAAAGCATACGCACGCCGAGTCAATGTCGTGCACACATGCAGCAAGAAGATGAAGACCGAGAATGAGATCTCCTTCTCGGATGCGGACCTCGACGGCCTGATACTACCACATGACGACGCCCTAGTCCTAACAATGCTCGTTGCAAACTGGGAGCTGAAGAAAGTCCTGGTAGACAATGGGAGCTCAGCCGACATCTTATACTATCACGCCTTCGAAAGGATGATGATAGGTGACGACCGCTTAAGGCCGGCGAACTCAGATCTCTTCGGCTTCTCAGGAGAGGTAGTCAAGGTTGAGGGACAAATCGAACTTCCTGTCCTCGTCGGAGAGCCACCCTGCCAAGCCTTCGCCATGGTCAACTTCCTAGTAGTGAAGGCCACTTCGGCCTATAACGCTATTTTAGGACGGCCTGGCCAGAACCTGATCCGCGCCGTCGCGTCTGCTTATCATCAGAAGATGAAGTTTATCACGCCAAATGGCATTGGGGAAGTAAGGGGGGACCAGCCGCAATCTAGGGAGTGTTATGCAATGGCACTGAAGGGCAAAAACGCGATGGAGTCGTTGCCGATCGAGCTACTGGACCTGAGGGATGAAGCTCGGGGAACTCAGCCCGCCAAAGACCTTATCTCCATCCCCCTGTGCGAGAACGATGATGAGAAGGTCGTTCAGATCGGCTCCTCCCTAGACAACGGCACCCGGCACAGCCTCACCCTTCTTCAGGGCAACGCAGATGTCTTCGCATGGGCTCCCGCAGACATGCCCGGTATTAACCCAGAGGTCAACACGCACAGACTAGGTGTTGACCCAACCAGCAGACCGGTAAAGTAGAAAAGAAGACACTTCGCCCTCGAAAGGCGGCAGGCGATCAGAGAAGAAGTGGAGAGGCTCTTGAAGGCCGACTTCATTCGAGAAATCCAATACCCGGACTGGTTGGCAAACATAGTCCTGGTGAAAAAGGCAAATGGGAAATGGAGAACCTGCGTCGACGTCACTGATCTGAATAAAGCCTGTCCCAAAGACAGCTACCCGCTCCCAAAGATCAATCAACTCATCGACGCCACTGCAGGTCACAAATTACTGAGCTTCATGGACGCCTTCTCCGGATATAATCAGATCAGGATGTATGAGTCAGATATCCCGAAGACCTCTTTTGTAACGGACCAGGGGACCTACTGCTACCGCGTCATGCCCTTCGGCCTGAAAAATGCCGGGGCCACGTATCAGAGGCTTGTAAACAAGCTCTTCCGGAATCAGATCGGCCGCAACATGGAAGTCTATGTCGACGACATGCTGGTCAAAAGCCGAAACGCGCAAGATCATGTCTCCGATCTGGAAGAGACATTTCAAGTCCTAAGAGACAATAAGATGAAGCTCAATCCCACCAAGTGCACCTTTGGTGTCAGCTCGGGAAAGTTCCTAGGGTTTATGGTCAGCCAGAGAGGGATAGAGGCCAATCAAGAAAAAATCAAGGTCGTGGTGGAGCTCACTCCGCCGAAAACCATTAGAGAAGTGCAGCGACTGACAGGGATGATAGCCGCGCTGGGGCGCTTCGTCTCAAAATCTGCAGAGAGGTGTCTCCCTTTCTTCAACGCAGTCAAAGGACTCAAGACCGCGCCCTGGACAGAGGAATGCCAGGCCGCCTTCGAGGAGTTAAAACAATATTTGTCCTCTCCACCGCTATTGACAAAACCGGAGCCCGGTGAGGAGCTACTCTTGTATCTATCTATAAGCCCCCTGGCTCTGGCAGCAGTTCTAGTTCGTGAAGAGCACAGCCAACAAAAGCCGGTCTACTACGTTAGTAAAGCCCTGCACGACGCTGAAATGAGGTACCAGCGGGTCGAGAAATTAGCTTACGCGCTGGTGATGGCGGCCAGGAAGTTGAGATTGTATTTTCAAGCTCACACGATAAAGGTCCTAACTGACCAACCGCTTAAGCAAGTTCTCCATAAGCCGGACACCTTGGGACGACTCGTTAAATGGGCCGTGGAACTGAGTGAATTTGACATCCGGTACATGCCCAGGCCTGCAGTCAAGGCTCAAGTATTGGCAGATTTCGTAGCCGAATGCTCCATCCCCCAGCAGATCACCGAACCTGAAGTCGCCCAAGCCCCAGCAGCGAAAAGTGCAATCGCAGCTGGGGAGCCAGCAGAAGATGGAGCCGGAACAGGAATCATCCCTGTACCACCAGCTGAACAGGGACCTTCAATCGCCGAATCACTATGGGAAGTGCACGTGGACGAATCTTCAAACAAGGCTGGTTGCGGAGCCGGTCTGGTTTTAACCGGGCCGGACGGTTTCGCCCTAGACTACGCCTTGAGGTTCGGATTTTGCGCTTCTAATAATGAGGCTGAGTATGAAGCACTCCTCGCCGGAATGAATCTGGCAGTCCAGACAGGCGCCTAGAGATTGAAAGCCTACTGTGACTCCCAGTTGGTCGCCAACCAGATTCAAGGGATATACGAAGCCCGCGACGAGCTTATGATTAAATACCTCTCCCAGGTCCGGCAACTATCTTCCAAGTTCAAAAGTTTTGAGGTCGTCAGAATCCCCAGAACGGACAACACAAATGCAAATGTACTGTCAAAGCTGACCGCATCCGGATATACAACTCTCGGGAATATATGCATGGAGTTCTTACAGGCCTCCAGTATCGAAAGAAAGGCTGCTGAGATAATGCAGGTGGAACACGAGTCCTGCTGGATGGACGGGATCGTCGACTACCTGCGTAGTGAGAGACTACCCGAGGCCAAGAGAGAAGCGCGCAAGGTGATCCAAAGAGCAGCCCGTTTTTCACTCGATGGCGAGAACTTGTTCAAAAGATCCTACACCCTCCCCTACTTAAAGTGACTCCGGCCCAGCGATGCCACGTACGCCCTGCAAGAGACACACGAAGGTATTTGCGGAGAGCATCTAGGGGGCAAGGCCCTGGCGATCAAAGTCCTGCTGAGAGGTCTGTACTGGCCGACATTGAGACAAGACGCACTGACCCTCGTCAAGAGGTGTGAGAAATGCCAAAAGTTCTCCCCCACCATTCATCAGCCCGCTGTATCTATGGCTCCGATCATCAGCCCGCTACCCTTTGCGATTTGGGGGATGGATATCTTGGGCCCCTTTCCACCGGCCTCCGGAAGGCGCACCTTCGCAGTGGTGGCCATTGATTATTTTACGAAATGGGTGGAGGCTGAACCTCTAGCCCAGATCACCAAGCAGAATGTACAGAACTTCTTTTGGAAATCAGTGGTCTGCAGATTTGGAATTCCTCGCGCCTTGATAACGGATAACGGCAGACAGTTCGACTGCCGAAACTTTCGAAAGTTTTGCTCCGACCTTAAAATTGAGCAGAGGTTCGCCTCAGTATCACACCCACAGACCAACGGGCAGACAGAAGTCACAAAGCGAATCCTACTTCAAGGGATAAAGAAAAGACTGGACGAGAAAGCGGGCAGATGGGCAGATGAGCTCTATCATGTGCCATGGGCGTATCGCACCACCCCGCGCACACCAACGGGTGAATCACCATTCAACCTGTCCTTTGGAACAGAGGCGGTAATACCTGTCGATGTAGGCATCCCGTCCTCTAGGATCACCAACTTCAACGAACAGCTCAACGGTGACGGGCTTCGCACGAATCTCGACTTATTGGAGGAGGCCAGAGAAGAATCCTGAATAAGAGTGGCCGCCTACAAGCAAAAATTATCTCTCTATCATGACTCCAAGGTGCGTCCCATAGAGTTTCGAGTGGGAGATCTGGTCCTAAGGAAAGCT
Source organism: Tasmannia lanceolata (assembly GCF_043159265.1). Lineage (NCBI taxonomy): Eukaryota > Viridiplantae > Streptophyta > Magnoliopsida > Canellales > Winteraceae > Tasmannia > Tasmannia lanceolata. The sequence continues at coordinate 5,980,120 of NW_027518688.1, read as the reverse complement.
GCCATCTCCCAACCCAGGAAGGTCAGAAAACTTTCCCTAACCTGGGAGGGGCCTTACCGAGTAAAAGAGTTGATTCGTCCGGGAAGTTATAGACTGGAGACGCTCGAGGAACAGCCACTACCCCATGCCTGGAACTCGAAGAACCTTCGCAAATACCATTAGTAGCGAGCTAACCGGTGCGAAAATGACTTTGTAAATATATTCTGAATATGAATGAAAGAAGCTCTTTTACAAATCTCTTCGTACTCATCAACTTGGAAACCTAGTTCGCTAAAACTAGGGTACTCGACGCTTGGTTCGCCATGGCTCGTCTCCACAAAGACTGGGAGCCCACTCCTGGTCCGGAACCAGCCCGGATGCAAAAACCAAAGCTCACTGGAAACCCAGTTCGCTAAAACGTGGGTACTCACCAAATTGGAAACCCAGTTCACTAAAACTAGGGTACTCGACGCTTGGTTCGCCACGGCTCGTCTCCGCAAAGACCGGGAACCCACTCCTGGTCCGGAACCAGCCTGGATGCAAAAACCAAAGCTCCCTGGAAACCCAGTTCGCTAAAACGTGGGTACTCATCAATATTGGAAACCCAGTTCACTAAAACTAGGGTACTCGACGCTTGGTTCGCCACGGCTCGTCTCCGCAAAGACCGGGAGCCCACTCCTGGTCCGGAACTAGCCCGGATGCAAAAACCGAAGCTCCCTGGAAACCCAGTTCGCTAAAACTGGGGTACTCACCGAATTGGAAACCCAGTTCACTAAAACTAGGGTACTCAACGCTTGGTTCGCCACGTCTCGTCTCCGCAAAGACCGGGAGCCCACTCCTAGTCCGGAACCAGCCCGGATGCAAAAACCAAAGCTCCCTGGAAACCCAGTTTGCTAAAACTGGGGTACTCACCGAATTGGAAAACCAGTTCACTAAAACTAGGGTACTCGACGCTTGGTTCGCCACGGCTCGTCTCCGCAAAGATCGGGAGCCCACTCCTGGTCCGGAACCAGCCCGGGTGCTAAGACCCAGTACCTTGAGAAACCAAGCAAATTAGGATCAACCTAAGCCCATAACGCCTGCCTGGAGCAATAGCTACAAAGTATATGGCCAAACAGTATAAACTAGAGACGGATGCAGAGAAGAGGTAGACAATAGACAATAAAAGTTTGCTTTCCATTCATATGTTGGGGGCCTCAGAGGACCGTTACAAAAACAATGCCACAACGGGCAGTTACAAAGAGTCGGGCGTCCACGGGGCCATTACAAAAAGGAATCAAGAAATTACCAAAAAGGGGAGAAGAAGAGCTCAAGACGCCTCGTTGCCGCCCCCCGGCGCTGAATCTGCCCCTGGGGCCAAGGGTGCGTCCGCTGTGACTGGCTCATCACCAGTAATTGTCGGTGGGTCAGGTAGAACCATCTTGGACAAATCAACGCCCGGGTCGGATTCCTTGACCTGCCCCAGGCGGTCAAAAAATCCTATCTTATAGGCCTCACTGGATAGAAGAAGGAGTTTGTCCTCCTTTTCCTGAACGGCCGCAAGCTGCCTCTCTCAGGCTCTCTCTCTCTGAGCGGTGAGGGCCTCTGCTGCTTTCTCCTTCTGAGTGTTCAGTTGGGCGGCGAAATCTTCTTTAAGCTTCTTGTTCTCCTCGGCCGACTTGTCAATGATTCTCTGCAGCTCCTTTGCCTCCCGGATCAACTTCCCATTCTCCGCTTCCGACTTCGTGATTGCTGTAGAGAACTTCTTACTCTTCCCCTGAAGATCATTGAAGTACACTCCAATCTACAAGATACAAATGAGCAAGTGTTAATACAGGTAGACGAAGTGAAAGACGAACAGAGGATAGGCGTAGTCGTTGGCCATCTCACCTGATAAAGTGAAGAAAATACGGCCTCTTTGGCCGTAGCTGGCGGCTCGTGGAGAACTTGTTCCTTGTCTTTGTTGAGAATACACTTGCTCTGGATCTCAACAGCTACCCGGCTCTCACCGAGGCCGGTGTCATTTTTCTGGACGGCCCAATTGGGCCGAAAAACATTATCTCAGGACCTCGCCGGGGGAGGAAGGGTCCCAGCAGATGTTCCCACCGTCTTCGAGGACCCTGCACCCCGGCCAGAGGAACTCACCAACTTCACTGAACTCTTGGCTTTGGGTGGCGGCGGCGCGTCCTGGGTTGGGGCCGGACTCGCTGTCTCCGAGGCCTTTCTTTTCTGACCCTGACGGACCGTCCCAAATGCCCCCTTCCTCATCTTATCAACTAAAGACTGCTGCTGCATCTCTGAAAGATAAACAAAAACAAAACCGGTCAGAAACAGGAGGAGGAGGAGAAATGAGTTTAGACGAGACTTGCCACGTACGTGCCCGGGTCGCAGTACTAAGGCCCAACCCAACCAGAACCTCTTCCCCTTGGAAGTCCGAACAATCAATAGGTCCCTCCCGGTCCAGCACCACCCGAAGTAAGGCAAGCGTCCTCGCATCCTCACCCTCAAGGAGCGGCTTGCGACTCATCGCGACTGCATCCGGGGTTCCCCATTTCAAAGGGACCGGCCAGGGCTCGCTGGTGTAGACACCCCATTTTGCTCTGCTGTAATCAACAAAGAAGTTAGTGTTTCGCTGTCGGTTTTTCAGTGTTTTCTATTCCCGTGTCCGCCTCGTATGTTTTCTAGATCTTCCGATCATTTCCGCAATGTTCCGTATTTTTCTCTTCGCTAAGTGTTGAGAATGGTTATGCAGAAGATTCCAAGCTAGGGGAAAATTCGGACCCATTCGGTGGGCCCGCATTGAGCATTTATTGAAATTTGGACCCGTTTGATGGGCCCACATTGAACATTTGGATTAAACTTGGATCGAGAAAGTTAGCCTATGTAAGAAATATTCAAGTTATCTGCGGAGTTTATCATGGATATTAACGATCAAATTTTATAAGAGGAATAAGTGTGCCCAACATGGAGTGGGGTTCACTAGGTTGAAACAAGCGGACCAGCCTAATTTTGATGAATGGAGTTCATGGAAAATTCAGCCAAGGAGGAGGCCGCATTTTGTTGAGGGATTTAAAATGGAGTGGCCCACTAAATATGCGTGGGGCCCACCCGAGGTAATTCAATCTTATTCTTCGGGATCCGTATTTAAATATAATGAAAAATATTTGTGGGCCACCAATTAAACAATATGGAGTGATTTAAGAGGTGGTGTAACCGATCCGCATTGCAGCCTATCAATTGGACGGCCAAGATCAGCTTGCGACAATGAATTAGAAGAACGAATCATTTATTCGGTGGCCCATTAAAATGGATGGTTTTGATCGTCCTTGAGAAATGATTTGAGGGTACGGCCAATAGAAGTTGCAACCCTTTAAATGGACGGTTTAGTTTCCCTTGTGAAGACAGTTTTCCACATAATCTATTATGTTATGGCCCAATCAATTGGGCGGTTCGGATCATCTATTGGAAAGGTTCTATCTGGGGATTTCTTTCAATTGAAATACGCAATCTTAGAAGGATATTGATCAAGATGGAAGTTTCTATAAAAGAAAAAGAGAAAGAAAGAATAAGAGAAAGAGAATTCCTAAGGGAGCAGCATTCTCCTTTGAAAAGGATGGATTAGACAAGAAAAAAAAAAGAAAAAAAATGAAAAAAGGAATACATATAGCAACTTGCCATGTCTTGAGTGTAAAAGATTACATTGCTACTGTTTTTAATGAGAAAAAAAGGGCAACTCTCTGGGAAAAAAGAAAGAAAAATCTGTCTCAGAGGGGAAGAAAAAAAAATGATATTACGGTGGCTCGGTTTTTCTGAAGTGAGAAAGATTTGTTAAAAAAAGAAAGGAGGGAAAACTTCTTGGAAACTTTCCCTCAGAGAGAAGGATCGGTTAAAAAAAAAAAAAAGGAGAGGAGGAAAGACAGCAGAGGAGGAGGATTGGTTTTGACTCCCGAAATCTCTCCCTTTGTTCGATTCTTCTCGACGATCTCCCACGATTCTCAGGTTCGGCTGATCTCCTTCTCCAAAAGCTTTCAAGCTTTGCGGGCCGACTCTCACTCCCATCTCTCTCGGTCTCTCTCTCGATCACCCGCTCTCTGATTCATCTCATATATCTCTGCAGCCTCCATTGTCTCGAGGATCCCTCTAAAAAAACAATAAGCAGAGCATCGCATTTTGATCGATACCAACACAGCCATCTCCGAATAACCAACACATCTATCTCTCTTTTCTGCTGGTACAACTCTCTCATCTTCCTCCATTAACGCCACCATCCCTACATCCCCTCCCTCTGTCAACATCCATATCATCCCCTCTACACTTTCAAAACCATAGATATCTCTGTGAATAAGAAGGGACGAAAAAAAAAATTAATAACAAAGGATAGAGTATCGTTTTTCATTGTCTCCATCTCACGGCCTCTTTCCCCCTCTGTTTTTCGGGTATTTTCTTTCTCATTCGATTCTCTCCCATCCTCACCATCTCAAGTTCTCACTTCATCTCTCTAGCAGCCGCCCTCCAATCTCTCTCATCCTTCTCACCTCTCACCCCTTCAAGAGAAGTTTTTTTTTTTTGAAAAAGAGGAAGCAAAGAAAAAGAAAGAAAACTGAGTCGGTTTTTACCGATACTCTGTTTCTCTCTCTCTCTCTCTCTCACAACACAGCCTTGCTCCCTCTCACCTCCATCTGTTTCTTACTCTCCCTCTCTATAATCTCTATCTCTCTCTCTCTCTCTCTCTCTCTCTCAGTTATCCTTCCTCACTCTCCTTATCTGTTCCATCCATCTCACTCGCTCTCACACTCTCTGTCCATCTCCATACTCCCATCTCACTCGCTCTCACACTCTCTCTCAATCTCTCTCTCTCAATCACTCTCGCTCTCACATTCAACAGAGGAATGGTGGCAAAGAGAAAAAAAAGAAAGAAAGAAGAAAGCGGAGCGGATCGAGCGTCGGCGGGATTTTCGAATTTTTCGGCCTTTGGATTTGGCGAGGAACTCTATCACAGGTCGGTACCCTATTCTCGGATTTTTCCCGAATCATCTGGTATTTTTATGTATTTTGCATGGTTTTTTAGCATTTAAATGATTTTAACTCAATATTAAATGTGTGTGCTTAAAATCATGATCTGCACGAGTGTTTCAATTCCGTTTCGTCCCAAAATTTAATACAATGATCTATCTAAATAGAGTAAAATAACTATCGGATCGGATCGGACATTGGATCAAAGGTTTTTTAAAATTTGAGTGAAGAGTGGTATTTTATTTAAAATATTGGCTGAGTAATTACGAAATTCGGAAAAATAGCCATCTCAGGATGACCTATTTTTTGGAATTTTAAATTTTTCTTGTGTTCATCATATCAGAACAAGATTAAAGGATATTTTCCGGAGTCGTAATTTTCTCGAAAATCGTGTTTTAAAAATAGAAAACGCTTCAAAAATATCTTTTCGACGAAGAAAAATACAATATATACTAAATGAGTTCCAAACTTAATGAAATTTCGTGAGAAAATAATATTATACTGATACATTCTACCATGAATTTTTGAGAATTTGTAGAATCTGTTTGGTATATTATTTTATGCTTTCTTTGAAAATTATCAGATTTTGGGAGAATTTGTACCGGCATCAGATCATAGATAAAATTCTCAAAATTTTTCTAGTAGTCTTATATTTCATATTTCTTGTTGCGGTAAAAGTTTCAAGTGCTTTGGATCTTGGTTCATATGGGATGTAGTGTTAATTAATAATCTAGGCTGAAAATTGAAAAATCCGAAATTGATAGTAAATAGTTTTTAAAATTCATGAAAATCTCACAGACTGCTATATTTACTCATATCTTACTACTGTAGAAATTGAATTGAATTTAGATTCCTATTTCTAGTGGTTTCTGTGTTATTTTAGCAATCTGGTCCATTAATTGTTAAATCAAAATTAAATATGAGCTTAATGTAAAAATCTGTAAAAATCGTCCAGTAAGCTACATCTCATCATATCTTGTTGCTGTAGAATTTTCAACTCATTTCAAGTTTGTTTGCAACAGTTTCACTTGTAAAATCACTCATATGGTTTAAATTGATAAAATCCATTGAAATATTGAAATTAATTGAATTTCATCTGAAAATCTCTAAAAGAACCTTAAATCTCTGTCACATATTAACTCCTTAATCTATTGAAACAGAAATCTTAGGATCTTTAGATTTCCCTGGAAAAATGGCCAGTGCATCCATAATCGTATCTCAATTGCAACCGATCATTAACAATTTGAATATTTAAGCTATAACATGTTGTTGGCTCCGAGGTTACTGTCCACGGAAATCCTGAGATATGCCAGGCAATAAGATGCTATAACCTAAGTATTAAATTGCACAAGGAAAGAGCGCACGATTCCCTTCCTTGGATGTTATTCTGGGCCGAAATTGGTGAAGCCTAGAGCCATTGGTATTCCTTAAATGTCCAGAAACTGAAAATCCTTAAAATTTGAAATTTATTAACTTCAAGAACTGAAATCGATTCATCTCGTGTCTGTCGGAACCGTTGGATCACGGTTTCCGTCATAGGAACCATTAGAGCCCAATTTAGGAACACTGGTGTCGTGTCTTGTCATAAGTTTTAGGGAGTCTTAGGTTTTAGGGAGTCCTAGAGTTAGGATTCCAGCCTCATCACGGACGCTTGCTATGAATAGCAACCGTGCCATAGGTCTAGTTACACTAGTCACCCAATCTTTCCGTAGGACAAGCCTAGTAAACTAGGATGTAGGCTAACCTGCATTAGTCTAAGGAACAACTTGCATTTAGATAAGAATCATATAGCATCTTAGATGAAATCCTAGGATAATAAAATCCTCAACTTGAATTAAATAACTCCTCTTAAAACTGTTGAAACAGTCAAATCCATCTAGGTCGGTGTCTTAGTTGAGTTAGGCATATGTAGCTTAGCTTAGGTGCACCGAACTACGTCGACTCTGATCCCAGTGAGGCTTGGGTACGTAGGCAGCTTGGATGTCTGATGGCATACCAACCGCGAGTCGGCTCCACAACAAATTGTGGTGTTTTGTATATTAATTTTCTTGTAAATGCTTAATCAAATCACTTAGGATTTTCCATGAAATTAGAATTTTAGGAGAACTTTCACTTAGATTGAATCCAGACAAATTAAGAAATCAAGATACACATTTAGGATTCACATTGAAATTAGATTTTAGGATGCATGTCACCTAGTTCGCACATTAACAGAGAGTTGAATGAGCCATTTAAAATAAATTTAAAAGAGTTAGCTTTTGGAATCGAAGACCAATTATCGGGCGGGAATGGTGCATGTGGTGGATAACTCCCCATACCTTCCATTCTCGTAACCAGGTAGCGAGTCTAGATTTCTGGTTAATTTTGGGTCCTAGATCCCACATCTAGGTGGCGACTCTGTCAGTCTTTTTTGTGTGGAATTCGGATTGCCTTAGTGATCCCAAGTTCACATAAAAGATGAATCAAAATTAATACTAAAATGCACACGCCAATCGCGTGGGTACGAGAGACCAAGAGAGAGGCGTGGCGGCTCGCGCCCCACCCCTCTCGCGGGATCTGGGTCCCACAGTTTGGCGACTCTGCTGGGGACCACCTAACTTCATTCAAATTTCAAAAGATAATTCATTTGAATTTAATTTAACTGGCTCATAAAAACTCTATCTCTTATATACTTGTTAGATTAGTTTGTATGCTTTATTTTCTCATCACATTTTACTCGAACTTAATCTAACAAAACCTGAAGGCATCATAGATTGCGCGAACTTATTGCACACACTTACATCACTTACATCTAAACCCTTGCATCTCACATGCACACACGTCCTATTTTAGGAACCCGGAGTGTTATCTAGCATGGTTGACTGGGATTTCATCACCTGGTGCCTCTGTGCTAGAGAAGCATTCCACCCTTAGCCTAGCACCTTATGGTGCATAAACGGATCTCTTGTTCACGTACTGATACGCCGGACACTGGTACAGTATATCGAACATGGATGCGCGCTAAGGGAACTCTTGGCCTACCCCTAGATTAACCCACACATGCATGTAGTATACGAACACATGTGCATCACGTGTGTGAGCCTAGTTTAGGATATCCAACCCATTTGTGTCTAGATTAGGCCGTGGTCCATCTTCCAATGGCTACGATCAGTCCTTAGGTACACAAACAAAGTCACGAGTCGAGATCCTCTCTCCACTCCGCTAGATTAGGATTAGGGTTTGATGCCTTCAGGTAACACTCTTAAAATGTACAAAGATTAAAAAACTTTCCCTTTGGGGTTAGGATATAAATCCCATCATTTTCAAAGATCTCATAGGATTAGTCATTCATGATCTATCCGTTGAAAGCAATCTTATGCTATCTCATCTAATCTTTTGATCGTGCGTCTTTCATTCTTCTGTCATACGATTCGATCGTATCTTCATGCCATCCCCTAACTGGCAGGAGCAGAATCTCACAATCTTTCGATTATGCAATCTCCTGATCTGATCATGCTTGGTCCAGATGATCCAATCTTGCTTGTACCTTGGTCTCTACCTCCTCTAGAGGCTACCTTTTTCAAGATTATTTTGCTAAGTCCTTCAGAGTTCACTCTCATAATCCTTGAGCTAGGTGCATTCCCCGCGTGCTATCATGTCATCATTGTTGTGTTTATTTGTTTTGAGGAACCATCACTTTACTTCCCATTCCTTATCTAGTCGTATCATAATTATCATGTCAATCATAGAAAGGAAAAATTCCCTGAATGTCAAGCTTACATCTCGTGTTTATTGTTTCTATGTCAGGATTGTTCACTGCTGAAAATCTAGGAAAGCTTCTTGGGTTTGAATCTATTCGTGACCAGTGAAGAAGCTAATTCCCCATTTTCTTTGGAAGTCTCTCTATCCACCTTTTCCTACCTATGGCAGATTCTATGGAAAATTTTCAACTCTTTCATGTCACAGAAACCCTGGCCCAGCTCGTCCAACAGCTGAAGGAATTGAAGGAAGAAAATCAATTCATCAAAGCTCAACTTACTGAGAAATCTGGTCCAACCACTGCTGTTTCTAAGGACAAAAATCCGAGCCTCTCCATGGTTATGGGTTCGGAAGAACTAATTGTGAACCTCTCTAGACAAATGGCTGCGCTAACAGAAGAAGTTCATCAGATGAAGCAACAAATGCAAACCGGGTATTGTCAGTCCCAAGGTTCTGAACATTTCGCTGACAAAAATACCAAAGTCCAAGATGTTGTTACCGGAAACTCTGTCTCTCAGCACCAGCAGGATTCTTTTGGGCCCTTAATTCTTAATTATGACCAAGAGCCACCATCTGAAACTCCTAAAAGATAATTCACTGATTTGCCTATCCCACGATCTGGCATCCCGAAAGGGTTTAAAAAAAAGGGAAAAGGGGATTAACTGGTCACAGGAGCCTATGTTAATCGAATATGATCAACCAAGACATATACCTCAGCAAAAGCCAGGTAGGCAATTCGCCCCCCTCCCGCTTCCGCCATCTGTTATATTGCAACAAGGGTTGGCTTCAGGTAATGTCTATTTACCTCGCATTAAGGATCCTCCCAATCCACTCCCCAGGACGTGGAAGGCAGATGAACACTGCGACTTTCACCAAGGATCAGGGCACACCACCGATCGGTGTATAACTTTGAGGCGTGTGATCCAAAAATTGATTGACGAGCGCAAGCTATCATTCCAGCAAACGCCAAATGTTGTGTGGAACCATGCCACACCATCGCCGAATAAGGCTGAGGCACATCGAAGTTTGAGAAGCTCAGGTCTAGCTACAGTAGAACAGGAAGAATCCAAAATTGAAAGTATCAGCCATGATGATGATTCAGAACGAACCAGCCTTCGCCGAGCCTTCAACGCCAAATAGTTGCAGCAGTTAAAGTTTTAGTCACTTACTATTTTATGATTGAGTCAGTCATCATGGTCAGTACAATTGTTGAGTCCGGTCTTACAGTTCAAGGTCAATGCCTAGTCCAGGTAAGTTATCTTTTGCTTCTCTTTTTATTTAGAGTTGTGAATCCTGAGCATGTTCAGGATAGGTCGTCAGATGTAATAGCTTTTTCTTTAAATAAAAATTTCAGTTCCAATAGTTCACTTGTGTCTGTTTCTTAAGTATGCTTCTGATCTTAAAGTAAGACTCCCTCCTCAAATGAGGACAAAATTGACGAAACTCCACTTGAGTCACAGCAATTACTTGAACAAGAGGAGGAGCGCCAATCCCAGCCTTTCAAAGATGAAATTGAAATGATAAACACTGGCACTGAAACTTTAATTCAGTGAATGCTGATTAAAAATACATTACCCTCTGAAGAGTGTGAAGAATTGATAAAATTATTTCAAGAATAAGAAGATTGTCTAGAAAAGTTACAACCGATACCAGGGGCAAGACATAGATAGAAGGTTCAAGAAAGAATGAAGTGAACATCACATGCTATACAAGGGGCATAGAGCGGAAACAACTTTCATATTTCCAATCAATGACCTCGGTTCTCAAATTCATAACATGAGGCCAACAAATTCAAGATAAGAAGTTCAAGAGCAAGTATTGAAAAGTGATCATCGGATATCAAGAGTTACAAATCCATAGATGGAGGATGTCAAAGAACACGTTTCGCTCTATGAAAGTCGAAAGCGCATATTAGAATCTTGAAATAAGAAGATCCATCATCTCTTACCTGGAAATGCCGTCAAACTCCGAAAAAAGAAGAAATAAATAATCAGTACCAGAGGGACTCTAGTGACCTAGATCGATTCCCAATCTGAACATTGGAAGGCCTCCTTTGGCCGAATAAATCCCAAAATCAGAACCCAACGTCAAAAGAATACCGGTTTGCAAACCCTTCGAGCCTGAATGAAATTTTCTTGAAAACCCATCAAACTAGGGGCATCCGCCCCGAACTACGCGAGACCTGATCCCTACCCTGGGGTACGTAGGCAGCTCGGTTAAACCGAGTTCGGTCGATTCAAAAAAAAGAAAAAAGAAATTCAATCCTTTAAAATAAAAAAGAGGGACAAGTTCTAAAAGAAGAGAAGTTAATTATTCCAGAAAGAAAAGAAAAAAAATCAATTAACCTTCAAACAATTTATCTTCAAACTAGGGGCATTTGCCCTGAACTACACACGACCTGATTCCTATCTTGGGATATGTAGGCAACCTGTTCACAGGTTCGGTCGAAATCTTTGTTGAGCCTTAAGCCATTCTTTGAAAAGCCCTATCCTACCTATAAAGTCCTTCCGATGTTCAGAACTAACGATCTAGGTCTCGAGACACAAAAAATGAAAAAAAAAAACAAAACGGAGTTTGAAGATCTGCTAGACTGAAAACCTGAAAGGGCGGTCTAGGCAAAATTTAAGATCATTCCCCTGCTAAGTTGAAAACCCGAAAGGGCGGCTTAGGCAAAAGCTAAGGGGATAGCCTGCTGGATCGAAAACCTAGAAAGGCAGTTCAGGCAAAAGTTAAGGCTAGCACGGTCCGCCAAGTTAAAAATCTTGAAGAGGTGACTTGGTCACGGTAAGAGAATCATTATAAGAAAGCTACAGTCGGTATCAAGACTGAAGATCAACTGAAGTTCAAGCAAATTTAAGTGACATCCTCAAAACTGGGGGCATTAAAGCTAAGCAATCTTAGGGGTCGTAATTAAATCCTTGAGGCGTTACTGTTTTAAGGAAAAAGTCTAGTGTTTACCAATTAAAAAAAAAACATTCCTCGAAAGGATAGACTTACCAAATAAAACGTTAAGTAAGTCAGAAGCATTACTGTGTCTGTTAGTGTAGTTAGTCAATCTTTGTCATTCTATGTTCACTCTTTCAGAGCTGGTCAATCCTTTGAGTAGTGCCTTTTATCTAAGTTTTCTCTTTAGAAAGAGTCAATCATCGTTCTTATGTCCAAATGATGCAACTGTCTTGATGAAGGAGGCCCGACCTTGGCAGCTCCCTCGATTGTACCTGAAAGAGCTCAAGAATCTAGTCAAACGGCTTCATTTCAAAGAAGATCAGCTCAGAAGAGTTCAGAAGTAGAAACATCAGAAAGCCCAGTTCTCATAAAAAGATCATACCTCGGGAAGGCACCTTAAGCTTGGAAAAGCCTCAGATGCAATGGTGGTTGACCCAATTTCTCAGAAAGATGAACCATTAAAATTCAGAATCTCCTACCAGTTAGTTAAATACTATCATCGTCAAGAAATGTTTATCTAAACACCTGTCAAGAAGCAAATCCCACTTTTCATGATTATATCCAAGAGAGCCGTTGTTCTAGATTACCAATCTCAAATATCTTGTTCAAGGTTTCAATTATCAAAATTCCCAGAAGACAAGACCAGCAGTCTCTTTGAGAAAAATCTTGTTGAAGTTTCATAAAAATGTTCCTAATCCATTCTTGCTAGTAATGGTTCTTTGTTCCTAAGGTTTGCCGTTTCATCATTCGTCAAAGTCCTAGCTTCCAATATCTTTGTCGGGCACGATCTATAATGTCCCCGATTTCATTGAATTCAAAAAATCTAAGATTCAAAAAATCCAATCCTACGTCAAATTCAAATTCATGAAAAATCTCTAAATTCTTCGAGCCCGTTTGTGAACGGTGCCTCTTTTCTCGAGGCCATTTGTGAATGGTCTCGTCTTCTCCTTGAGCCCGTTTGTGGACGGTGCCTCATTTCCCAAAAATAAAAATTCATCAAATCCAATCCCCGATTCAAAAAATCCAATCCTACGTCAAATTCAAATTCATGAAAAATCTCTAAATTCTTCGAGCCCGTTTGTGAACGGTGCCTCTTTTCTCGAGGCCATTTGTGAATGGTCTCATCTTCTCCTTGAGCCCGTTTGTGGACGGTGCCTCATTTCCCAAAAATAAAAATTCATCAAATCTAATCCTCGATTCAAAAAATCCAATCCTACGTCAAATTCAAGTTCATGAAAAAACTCTAAATTCTTCGTTGTTGAATTCATCAATCAAACCTATCTTGTTTCTTTGAGCCCGTTTGTGAACGGTGCCTCTTTTCTCGAGTCCATTTGTGAATGGTCTTGCCCTCCTTGCGCCCGTTTGTGAACGGTGCCTCATTTCTCGAGTCCATTTGTGAATGGTCTCGTCTTCTCCTTGAGCCCGTTTGTGGACGGTGCCTCATTTCCCAAAAATAAAAATTCATCAAATCCAATTCCCGATTCAAAAAATCCAATCCTACGTCAAATTCAAATTCATGAAAAATCTCTAAATTCCTCGAGCCCGTTTGTGAACGGTGCCTCATTTCTCGAGTCCATTTGTGAATTATCTCGTCTTCTCCTTGAGCCCGTTTGTGAACGGTGCCTCATTTCCTGAGTTCATTTGTGAATGGTCTCATGTCCTCCTTGAGCCCGTTTGTGAACGGTGCCTCATTTCTCGAGTCCATTTGTGAATGGTCTCGTCTTCTCCTTGAGCCCGTTTGTGGACGGTGCCTCATTTCCCAAAAATAAAAATTCATCAAATCCAATCCCCGATTCAAAAAATCCAATCCTACGTCCAATTCAAATTCATGAAAAATCTCTAAATTCTTTGAGCCCGTTTGTGAACGGTGCCTCATTTCTCGATTCCATTTGTGAATGGTCTCGTCTTCTCCTTGAACCCGTTTGTGAACGGTGTCTCATTTTTTGAGTCCATTTGTGAATGGTCTCGTGTCCTCCTTGAGCCCGTTTGTGAATGGTGCCTCATTTCTCGAGTCCATTTGTGAATGGTCTCGTCTTCTCTTTGAGCCCGTTTGTGAACGGTGCCTCATTTCTCGAGTCCATTTGTGAATGGTCTCATCCTCCTTGAGCCCGTTTGTGAACGGTGCCTCATTTCTCGAGTCCATTTGTGAATGGTCTCGTCTTCTCCTTGAGCCCGTTTGTGAACGGTGCCTCATTTCTCGAGCCCATTTGTGAATGGCCTCGTCTTCTCCTTGAGCCCATTTGTGAACGGTGACTCATTTCTCGAGTCCATTTGTGAATGGTCTCGTCTTCTCCTTGAGCCGTTTGTGAACGGTGTCCCATTTTTCCGAGTCCATTTGTGAATGGTCTCTTATCCTCCTTGAGGCCGTTGGTGAACGGTGTCTCATCTTCTTCTAAAAGCCGTTTGAGAACGATCTTTGTTCTTTCTCTTCAGAATCCATTTGAAGATGATATCTCATTCTCTCGTTGCCCGTTTGTGAGCGGTGCCTCATTTGTGAGCGGTTTCCGTCATAGGAACCATTTGTGAGCGGTTTCCGTCATAGGAACCATTAGAGCCCAATTTAGGAACACTGGTGTCGTGTCGTGTCCTAAGTTTTAGGGAGTCTTAGGTTTTAGGGAGTCCTAGAGTTAGGATTCCAGCCTCATCACGGACGCTTGCTATGAATAGCAACCGTGCGATAGGTCTAGTTACACTAGTCACCCAATCTTTCCGTAGGACAAGCCTAGTAAACTAGGATGTAGGCTAACCTGCATTAGTCTAAGGAACAACTTGCATTTAGATAAGAATCATATAGCATCTTAGATGAAATCCTAGGATAATAAAATCCTCAACTTGAATTAAATAACTCCTCTTAAAACTGTTGAAACAGTCAAATCCGTCTAGGTCGGTGTCTTAGTTGAGTTAGGCATATGTAGCTTAGCTTAGGTGCACCGAACTAGGTCGACTCTGATCCCAGTGAGGCTTGGGTACGTAGGCAGCTTGGATGTCTGATGGCATACCAACCGCGAGTCGGCTCCACAACAAATTGTGGTGTTTTGTATATTAATTTTCTTGTAAATGCTTAATCAAATCACTTAGGATTTTCCATGAAATTAGAATTTTAAGAGAACTTTCACTTATATTGAATCCAGACAAATTAAGAAATCAAGATACACATTTAGGATTCACATTGAAATTAGATTTTAGGATGCATGTCACCTAGTTCGCACATTAACAGAGAGTTGAATGAGCCATTTAAAATAAATTTAAAAGAGTTAGCTTTTGGAATCGAAGACCGATTATCGGGCGGGAATGGTGCATGTGGTGGATAACTCCCCATACCTTCCATTCTCGTAACCAGGTAGCGAGTCTAGATTTCTGGTTAATTTTGGGTCCTAGATCCCACATCTAGGTGGCGACTCTGTCAGTCTTTTTTGTGTGGAATTCGGATTGCCGTAGTGATCCCAAGTTCACATAAAAGATGAATCAAAATTAATACTAAAATGCACACGCCAATCGCGTGGGTACGAGAGACCAAGAGAGAGGCGTGGCGGCTCGCTCCCCACCCCTCTCGCGAGATCTGGGTCCCACAGCTGGACTCCCTGTCCTCGACATAAAAAAACCCTGTTTCTCCACAAGTGTATAGAGGAAGGGATGCCGGTAATCATTTTTATCTCCGGGCGCTGGCTAATGTAAATCCAACCCCCGCCCTTGTGCCTCTTCAATTGCTCACAAGCGCGGAACAAGGGCACGGACAAGTTCCTATGAAGCCGGCCCTGAATGAGATATACGAACCCTATCAGTAGCCTCAATGAGTTAGGCGCTACCTGACCCGGAGCCAGCCCGTAGTACTGGAGCACCGAGGCGAAGAATGGGTGCATAGGAAATCTGAGTCCGGCTCTCAGCGACTCATCATAAATGCAAACATCAGAGCTTTCGTTACAAGCCCTATCTCCCTCCGTCGCCTCCCTCAGCCCGAACCTGGATGGAATACAGTATTTGTCCCTAATCACCACCATCATGGACTCATCCAGGTGATTCTCCTCGTTGAGAGCGTGTAGGTTGTACAGGCCCTGGCCAGGACCTCAACGGACCGGCCAGGGATAAACGTGGTGGACGCCTCGCCGGCGTCACTACCAACACTCCCCTCCAGTGGGATGTGACTATCTGTCAAAAGCGGAATGGTGTTCAAGTCCAAAATCACTTCGTCCTCCACTTCCTCATCACTCCATATGATCTCCACACTGACGTCGGGACTTGCCATTTTCGGGGCTGGCAACCAAGCAGGCCTGTCCTCGGTTCTAATCGACGGTCTAGACCCTGAACTACTAGAAGACAACTCCCCCGAACTGGACTCCGTGCTAAGGCTACTACTTGACATGAAAGCAAGAAAAGAAACGAATGGAACGCGCTGAAGAAAATTACAGGTCTAAACTGAGAGGTACCGAACTGGAAGCTTTCGAATCCGCTGCCGTCCACAACTGCGAACTACTAGGGCCGAACTGGGCTTCGCCGAACTGGCAGAGAGAAAGAAAGGAGGAAAAGGAGAAGTTAAAAGTTAAAAGTGAAAAGTGAGAAGGTAAAAACCTCCACTTTATGGATTTTTCTGAGGCGGTGTGCATTAAATGAAAGGCACACATTTCGAGGACACTCGAGTGGTGCCGCGTGTCTTTTATTAATGACGGGCACGAACTTCGAAGTAAGGGCATAAGCGAAAATACGCGCGTACCTCCAAAAGACCAAGGACATTCATGCAAGTGCTCGTACAGAGGAAAACAGTTCGGCCCAAGCCGGACTGGATATGACGCGTCTCGCAAAACGACACCGGACTGGATATGACGCGTCTCGCAAAACAACAAAAAATAGTCCGGCCCAAGCCGGACTGGATATGACGCGTCTCGCAAGACGACAAAAAACAGTCTGGCCCAAGCCGGACTGATAAAATCCGGACTGCTCCAAAATCCGGACTGTTCCAAAATCCGGACTTCTCCAAAATCCGGACTGCTCCAAAATCCGGACTGATAAAATCCGGACTGTTCCAAAATCCGGACTGATAAAATCCGGACTGCTCCAAAATCCGGACTGTTCCAAAATCCGGACTGATAAAATCCGGACTGCTCCAAAATCCGGACCGCTTCAAAATCCGGACTGCCCCAAAATCCGGACTGATAAAATCCGGACTGCTCCAAAATCCGGACTGATAAAATTCGGACTGTTCCAAAATCCGGACTGATAAAATCCGGACTGCTCCAAAATCTGGACTGCTCCAAAATCCGGACTGATAAATTCTGAACCGCCACTGTCTCCGGAGTGCCCTAGTCTCCGGACTGCTCCAATCTCTGGACCGCTCCAAATTCCGGACTGCCTCGCAGGCCCCTCGACCACCATCAATCAAAGACGTACTCTACCACATTTCCCAAGTCGCCGTAACAACTTGGAGAACTGGGGGGCAACTGATGGGGTGTAAAAGCACAGCAGCCTGTTAGCTGCTGACACGTGGCTAGACGGGGCCCACCGCGGGTCAGCCTATCAGCTGCCGGCACCTGTCTCAAGGGGGGACCCACTGCAGACCCCGCGTCAGCAGGGGCAGTTCGGTAATTATCACAGAGTAGGTGAACCTATAGCTGGTGGACACCTGCCTTGGAGCATTAACTCCCCACCTACCCCAAATTTCCTCTATAAAAGCGCTTCCAAAGCTCATAAATCAGGGTATTGAATTCTCACCCACCACTCTTAAAACTCCCTCTTCACTTCGGCTCATACTGACTTGAGTGTCGAAGGGCCTGTCCGGAGTACACTCCGGGTCGGTCATTCTGACCTCGTTTGCTTCTGTGCAGAACACAAATCGTCCGGACTCTCCTTTTCTTCATTCCAGCTCGGCTCTTACGTCACTATCATATCTGTTAACCGATTTCGGGCCTAACAAAACCTTAACCTCAAGCCCTAAATCAGATGTGTTTTTCACCTTCTTTAGTAGACTCGACTGGAGAACCTAGCTTTAATTGTCATAAATCTCATTTTTAGCTCCAAGACTACTGGATCTTGTCTATTCTTTTCATTTTTTTGAATTGAAAACCTCATATTCGAGCTTTGTTTGTATAATCTTGCCATAAGGTCGATAGAATGGAAGCCATAAAAGTCAAATCGAAACTTTTCTTCAGCGATTGAGCTGAAATTCGATCGATCTTTCAATAATTGTTGTTTCTTATTAAGAGCAAGGTCGGAGAGACATAAAGAGAATCAAGAGAGTGTAGCCTAAAGATCCAAGGCTTAATCATTTCTTTGAAGAATTTCAGGTATGAGATCATCATGTTTAATTGATTGATAAGAGTAT
This sequence comes from Tasmannia lanceolata, assembly GCF_043159265.1. Classification (NCBI taxonomy): domain Eukaryota; kingdom Viridiplantae; phylum Streptophyta; class Magnoliopsida; order Canellales; family Winteraceae; genus Tasmannia; species Tasmannia lanceolata. The sequence continues at coordinate 5,962,152 of NW_027518688.1, read as the reverse complement.
TTTACATGTAAATCACGTGTTTTTTTTGTTTGTGATTTTTTTTAGATAAGTCTGCTTGTGGATTTCGTCAAATGATTGCTCATATAATTTTTTTTATTGAGTAGCTTGCTTGCAGATTTTATCAACAGATCATTCATATTACTTTATTTTCTGAAATACTGAGATTATCTTGCTCGTTTTTCTCATTAAGATTGTCTTATTTAGATTTTTTTCATTTGATTTGACTAATTTAGATCATTTGGCTTGATTGAATGACTGAGATCCTTTTGCTTGGATCATTTGTGAAAAAATTGTGTTTCTTTTTTAATTAGAAGGTTAAAATTGATGAATTTATGAATATAAATGACGATTTCTGTTTGAGGACATATCACACCTTTTTCTTTAGATGATGCTCTGAATGTTCTAATGAAGTGATTATTAGGTTCAACCCTATATCAGTTTTAAACAACTATTATGACATTTTCTTGCTTTTTAGTTTATGCTTTTGAAATAATGAGAATTTGACATTGTTCCAAAAGTACATGTCTTGTTGGTTGAATTGCGGATCTTATTAACATTTAGAAGGTTACAAAAGTTTTCTTACAGATATAATTGTAGACATGTTGTCTGTTCTTTTTTTTTTATGGCTATCCAGACTTCAGATTTTTGGTTTATTTTGGTCTAATATACTTAGGCATGGTGTGTTCTATATACACATGCTCAAGATGATTTGCTAGATGTTGAGGGCGTATTCATGTTTTCCTTTAGTCATTGTGTATATGTGTGTGTGTAAGCGTATGTGACTACGTGTGTGTGAGTGTGTGTCTCTGTGTGTGTGTGATAGTGTGTGTGTGTGTGTGTGTGTGTGAGAGAGAGAGAGAGAGAGAGTATGTATCTATGTGTATATGTGTGTGTATGTGTGTGTGATTGTATTTGTGTGTATGCGTGTATGTGTCTATGAGTGCGTGTTTGTAAGTGTGTAGGTGTATGTGCTAGGAGCTCTGTTATTGAATTCTGATTTTTGTGAAATCTGCACTAGTGTTGCAATTTTAAGACTTAAGCTTTCTATACGTACATAGATGGAGAAGGTAAGTTGAACTTTCTTTAAGAAAAGAAAATTTTAATAGGGTCAGGTGCTATAATTAGTATATTCTATTTTGTATCCCCTTTTGCAAACTGATTCGGTTAATCAAAGCCAAATTTTTATCATTTGTTTCGCAAAATCAGCCATCTCTTCACTTTGGTAGTGACAACCCTCTTATGCCCTTATTTTGGCAGTTATCTTTCTATTTTGATATGTACAGCCCCTTTACTATTTGAGTGTTGACATCTTTAACCCTTTCATCCCTTCACATGTTTTAATACTAGTAGCCTTAACCCTTTTGATAGTAGTAGCCCTTCACATGTTTTAATACTAGCAGCCCTAACCTTTTTTTTATAGTAGCAGCCCTTCACATTTTTTAATACTAGCAGCCCTAACCCTTTTTTATAGTAGCAACCCTGCACATTTTTTTTTATATTAGCCCTTACCCTTCTGATTTTAACAGCCTTCTCATCTTTTTGATATTTGCAGCTCCTTTTCACTTGGATTTTAATAGCCACCATTTCACTTTGATACTTGCAGCCCAAACTACACTCAAATTTTGTTTTAAACCTTGAAGATTATGATGTAGATTTTCTACTTTTGTTTTGGTTGGGTTGGCATTCGGATAAGAGTATTTGTGTCTTAAGGGTTTTCTTTATGTCCTTGAAACTTTTTGATCACCATGGTCATGTTTTTTTTTATTTTTTATAATTTGGCAATTCATGTATTTTAACTTGGCAAATTGTATTAAACACAAGGAATTTTTATGTATTTGCACCACCAATTTTTGTTAATGGCATTGAATTCACTTATTCCTCCTATTATATTAGGCAGTTTGGTTCAATCCTTAGAAAAATGGTTTTTTTTTAACTGGAACAGGACAAGCAATGTAAGCTTTTATTCATGTTGTCACTATATTATGCATTCTAACCTATACCCTGCAAAAGTTGGATAGAGCAATGATTCTGAAAATGATTTAATTTGTATGGACTCCCATGTGATGAAAAATACATGTCATTTAAATTACCACTCAATATCAATTCATTATGTTGATTATTGAAATAATGAAAGTACATCACACATAATTAAATGGTGTAGGTTACTCTGTCAGCATATTTATTGTCCTATTTTCACACCGTCATAATCATAATTCTTTTGACTCACTGAGTATTATAAATTAGTAGTGGTAAGATCGCCGTGTAAGGTAATTCTCACCATAGAAGTGAACATATACTTCTTTCTTTCGTAAGCTAATCTAAAATTTTAGACTTGGTTGTCGATGATTCTCTATTATGCTTTTATAGTAGTGTATCTACTCTTCCTGTTCGGTTATAATTAATTATCAGATCATCATTTTGAATTAAATGTTATTAAGGGAAGATATGATGCTAGTCTTGTGAGGATTTATTCTTTACCAGTTTTGATAGTTTTTTGGAGTAATGATAAAATAAAATCGTAATGTATAAGTGGTTTTCTAAAATATAGAAGATTGATTCTTATATAGTGATAATATTTTTTCTTGAATCACTTGGCCAGTCTTTTAGATATCTTTAGATACTAGAACCCTTCATCATTGCAAGGGCAATGAAATAGTCATCTAGAATCCCCTTAGGAGACAAGCTTTGTCTCATTTATCTCTTTTAGTGAGCCACCCGTAGGAGACCATCCAAGTCTCACAAGTTGTACTCCCTATTAGTTGGAGACCAACTTGGTTTATTAGTTGCCTAATCCCTTATTTATCATTGCAAGGGTAATGATAGGGATACTTGGAGCCCACCTCTGTGTCTAGGAGACTTGCCCAATCTCACTAGCACCCTATTTATAGTCTTTGACTTATTTGCCCCTCATTTTTTGTAGTGTTATTAGCGAGTCGTTGACCTATTTGCCTCTACTTTGACAGCATTATTAGAGGCCTTTGACTTATTTGCACTCCCGTTATAGGTTGTTAGACATGTTTGGACTTATTTGCACCCTTTCTTTAGAGTTACTTGTTTAGGAGTTTACCTTTTTAGCTAGGAGTTTATCCTTTGGCGTATCTGCCACTCCTTTTCTTTAGAGACTAGCTAAGTCTGGTTAGAGCCTTGCCTATTTGGGCTCTTAGATCATTTCTACTTATTTTGGGACACTAGTTTACTTGTTTTGAGGTCATTTCACTTTTAGTGAGTTTGTTTGTTTCAGGGTTTCCCTCTTAGCCCTAGGGTTTTGCCCTAGTGTGCTGTTTGGCGTGTTCCCTTTTTAAGGATTGAAACATTTAAAAAAAAAATATTGAAACATTTTTTAAAACAAAAAAAATTGAAACATTTTAAAACTCAAAAACATTGAAACATTTTTTAAACTAAAAAACATTGAAACATTTTGAAACTACAAAAATAATTGGAAATCATAAACTTAAAAATTCAAAAATATCAGAAAAGTTTAATGATTTTAAGAGCGTATTAGGAAAGTTTGTTTCTAAACTACGTTGGCTTGATCCTCTTCCACAAGGTACGTAGGCAGCTTGGGATTCACATCCTAAGTCCAGTCAAACTTTGTAAATAAGCCGTTTAAACCTTTCAAAAACACATAAATATTTCAAAAATCTTTCATAAGACATGTTTTCGAAAAGATCTTCCTCTAGAATTAGGATTTTATCATAGATAGAGAGTTTTAGAGTGAGGAGATTATCCTTGATTTGTTTTGGTGTTTTGAATTTATGTTAGAGTTAGGAATTTAGCCTAGCTAGGAGTCTGTTACACCTCCGTCCGGTCAGTTGGCGATTCAAATCGCCGACTGATGACTAGAATATGATGCGTTAGTCTACCCACTGTTTTCCTTAGGACATACAGCCTAGTTACACATAGGTTATAGGAACAACTTGCATTAGCTTAGGGTTAAAATACTTATATTTAGTTAGGGCATATAGGGGGTCCTGAAATTAACAATCCACTTAAATTTGAATATTGCTCAAGAAGCTTCAATAACTAGTCCGGTCTTTTAGGTCGAGTCTAGGATAGAGGTCTAGATGTCTTAGGCATCACAGTTTAGAATAGGTGCGAAGAACTACATTGCCTTGATTCTCATGAATGCGAGGATACGTAGGCGGCTTCGGATGAACATCAGACCATCTGAAGAATCGGACGACAATGTTTAGAGTTTTAGGGTTTGTTTTTAGTATTTTTTTAGACTTTGTGTTTGTGGTTATCATTTTTTTTCTTATGTGTTTTCTTTCAGATTGAGATTACTTCCTTATTTGATCACTCACATGTTAAGCTATAGCACTTGTTCATATTCTATTTCACATGCTTAGTTGTTAGTTACTTTACTGTTTTTCTCGCTTATCATATCTCATTATACTAGTTCCCTTATTTACCTTATACCTTTAGCTGTAGCATGCATGTGTTTGCCCACCAGAACTTATACACCCATTAGGCATGACACTCATAACTTAGCTATGCTTAGGTGACATTTTATTTATTTATTTTGTATGTGCTTATTATCCCTGGGTCATGCATGTTTAGGTAGACATTTTTCTTGGGGATATTTGTTCCCCTTTCACATGATTTTTGCCCAAAACTCTTCGAAGTTAGTAATAAATGGCATAAGAGATCGAGTGCTTGCACTTGGGCGGATTAAGGTGCTCTTTTGAGCTTCCTCATTCGTAACCAGGCACGAGCCCATATATTTCTGGTTATCCATTGAACAAAAGATTTGCTTTTGGGTTCCATGGCCTATCCATGGATGGCGACTTTGAGTTTTTTAGGTACGTCTTGGTTTCGAGCCCTGGCTCAGGATCAAGAGGTATCTCATTCATTTACCGCCACTCGTGCTATGCTCTGAGGGTGTCACCTATTTTTTAGAGTTCCTTGGTAGAGCTCTCCTTCATGTGGTGATCCAAAGGACCGACGGGGGACTCATTCCTCGCCGCCTCCTCAGGATCGGGGTCCACAGACCTACCCCAACCCTCAATCTCGTTGCCCTAGCGGTGCTCTGTCTCGCTAGCCTCTTACCCCACCTGCGATCAGGCTAGGTAGTCTCAACAACCTTGGGGGTCCTCAGAGACATAGTCCTCGTCAACCTCATCATCTCTATCGTCGGTACTGTCCCGACCTTCTGCTATAGGCATCTTTGGCCTGTACACCTCCTCTGGCTTAGGGTCTCCCCGCCTCTGCCTCCTCCGTTGTACCCACAAGATATATCAAAACATCAAGATATATCAAATCGTAGGTACAAGAATTCAATTTCAGAAAAGAGAAGAGCAAATACCTGTCTGGTCCGTGGACCCTCATTCGCAGCCAATCTTTGTCTCAAAATCTCTATCTCATGCTGGAGCTCAGTAATGAGATGAGCGTCCTCTTGTCGAGTTGCCGCCATCATCTCATTCTTTCCTATCTCCTCACTGGTAAGTGACCGTAGAGCACCCACCATCAACAGCAGCTGATTCGCCTGATTGCGAGGGATCTACCTTTGCCAAGCAAAAATCAAATCAAAAGTGTAAGAAAATTTCAAATTCTGAAATTAATGCCTTATCAAATTCACTTACCCCGGGATAAGTCTCCGGAATAGGGTATCCAATCGCTCCAGATGGCCGAGTCAGCTCAAACTCCTCTCTCCTATCATAGGAAGGTATCGTCTAGCCTGACAGTGGAAAGTACTCGGGTCGAGTACCTCTTCTGCGAGGCGCTCGGGCAGGAGCCCTCGGTACTACTGGCGGGCGAGGAGCTGACCTCGCCGGAGAAGTGGACGTCGAGGAAGGCGCCATCACGGGATCTTTCTCCATGCTGCGTGTAACAAGTCTCTCTCTGCCACTGGTGCTGTTGGAACAGGCTCTCTGATCACTGGACCACCTATGGCTGCAACGGCTATAGCCCTGATAGCGGCGTGAAACTCATTGTCCTCATCATAAGGCTCCTCTGCAGGCGCAAGAACCTCACGGCCATCACCTGTCTCCTGATCCTCCTAAAAGAAGGAAAAGGTTCGCATCAGATATTGCATTTAAAAATATCAAAGCAATCTCATCGAAAGGAAAAAAGGAAGGTATAGAAGAATACCTCTCCTAAGGTCAAAGGAACCATCAGCCCAACAGAGGCCCAAGCTCTGTAGTCACCTGGCCGAAAGTGGTCGTTCGGGACGATGAATCCCTCTGTCCGTAAGACCACTTGCTAAGCCTCAGGCAGCCAGTCTATACTCCTCAAACTGCCAGCAGGATCATAGGGGATCCCCTGACTCTTGTGCCCTAGCGGCTGTCGAGCAATCCTATCAGGAAGGTAGATGGCTAGTCCCATGTGGCAAACAAATGCCACCGTCCTCCGAGTAATGCTCCTCGCATAGGCATATGCATCACCCATGATACCTGGATTATCATCCAAGGGTCTCCACCTAACCTTCCAAGTCATGAGCCGTGCATCAAATGCATTGAATATATTTCAAATTAAGAGGATGCAGTACCGAAAATGAAAGCAAATTAAAGTACTCATAGTATCTAGCTGAATCCAGTCTATCGCTCGACGAACCTGATCTGCCGAGTATAGAGGACGTTACCCTGTCTCATCAACTGTCCAGCATCTCTGCGCTGGAAAGAAAAGCCTCGTTGGCTCCCTCAGTACAGGAGCGAGAAGGCTGAAGCACTCGTAAGCCCATGCCTGTTAAAATTCATCAGAAAGCATTTCAATTGCTTAAACAGTTTATAACATAAACAATGAATTATAAAGGAGCAGCTGGAATACTTTCAAAATTAAAGAGAGAAGGGATAGAAGCGTACCGTCCAAATGTACCAGAGACCACACAGAGAGTGTGATCCGTGTCGTGACAAAGCATCCATCTCACGGATCAGATAAGTGTAAGCCGCCCCTCCCCAGCCGTACTCTGCGAGCCTGTCAATGTTGCAGATGAGGCTCAAGAACTCTCTCCGAACAGTATTCCCTATGTTGCTAAATAGGGTGCGGCCCTGATGGCTCATAATGAAGCTCCTCGCCAACTGGCGATAGTAATCATCTCCTGGAACTGTTGGTCTGGCTGACCAGTGATCTGATCGGCTCATCTGGGGACTCGGCAAAGAAGCATGTGAAAGTCTACCATCCTGGTCCAGAGGATCGTGCTCTGGCACTCCTAGAAGCACCCTGACATCTACCTTTGTAACATCGGTCAGCTGATCCCTCCCATCCAGAGTCCTGTCAGTGCAGAAAAGGCTGCAGGAGTCATCATGACTTCCCCAATCGGGAAGTGAAAAGTGTGGGTCGGCTCCCACTATCTCTCGGCGAGAGCAAACACGAAGCCTGTACCCACCCCCTCAGAATCGGTATAGACCAATCTGTCTAAACCCATTCCCTCTATATATGCCTAAGCTCGAGGGTGTAAGACCTCCCATCTAGTCCTGGTGTCTCTCACAGACCCTCTCGTAACCATAACAGGAAGAGCCTGTGTCAAAGGCAACGAGAAACGACTAAAGAGCTATACTACTGAAAGAAGTGCAAGAGCCATATATATATATATATATATATATATATATATATATATATATATATATATATATATATATATATATTCCTAAGTCTAGGAATTATAAAAAGTTGAGTTCAAGAGCGTACCTCTCCGCCGCGAAACAACCGCGAGACGTGTCCAACCGTACTTCTCAGAAGCGTACCCTGGTACCATGGAGCGCGATCCCGCTCCTCATATATATATATATATATATATATTCCTAAGTCTAGGAATTATAAAAAGCTGAGTTCAAGAGCGTACCTCTCCGCCGCGAAACAACCGCGAGACGTGTCCAACCGTACTTCTCAGAAGCGTACCCTGGTACCATGGAGCGCGATCGCGCTCCTCATCTCCTGAGGACTCCCACCCAACGTCTCTCCCCCGAATATGAGGCCGGCGCACCATATTTATTGCAAGCTGAAGAAAACTCAGAAACCTCGCGAAGAACGCGCAGAAAACTCAAAAACCTCAGAGAGAAACCAACTCAACTCGTCAGAAAATGAAGGGAATGAAGGTTGTACGGGTATTTATAACCTGTACAACCCTCCCATTTCCATCCCAGACGAATTACCAATTCGTCTGAGACGAATTTGGGGGAATATTCCCCCAATTTCAGGAATATTCCCCCCAATTCGGTCGTTTGCACCATTTTTCGCCCGTTTTACTCACATTTCGTCTGCGAATTCCACCAATCTTTCAGCTTTGGATTAAACCAACTCTCTGGGCAGTCCCCAGATCTTTCAAGTGTGTTTATCCGGAGTGTTCTCGGCAGAATCAAGTCTTTCGTACTATCGAATAAATCAAGGATTCACACATCCTTCTTTGCAAGGTCCGCGTAGGGAATCCTCTAGGCATCAACGACCTCTCAAGCCTTTGCTTTGGGATTATGGAACTCTTGGAGACAAGCCAGAGCGTCCTAAATCAATCCCGGTGGAATCCTAAGCACCTTTTAAACAAGTCTCGTGCCGCGCCAAATTCAATCTGAAACACATGAGCATCCTAGTTTCTCCCCAGCTGGGTATGCCGATGTCTACCCGTTATTTGAAAATTTCTAAAGGCAATCTTATGCCACTCAAAGCCTCCCTTAACAGAGCAATCCTCCTCACCAGTAGAGTCAAAATTCTACGTCAGGATGTCTCTCACCCAGCGGATCGATCAATCACCTTGCGAAGTCAGGGAATGCCAAAATCCTAATGGTTCGCCTGATAGGAAGCCATATCTAAACATGGGTCAATCAAGATCAATCTCGATTTTTTAGCGGATGTTTACATCCCCTTTAGAATTAATACTTCAATCCATCGACAAGATGTCGACCTTTCCCTCCTGAATTATTCAGATCCCCTGCAGACTTTGCAACTAAATTCCCAAAAGAATTTGCAGCCAAGTCCCCAGCAAAGTTTGTACCTATGTCCACGACAGAATTTGTGACCAAACCAGACATTCAAAAACTAGCAAAAGCCCAATGAGGCATCATCCCTAGCAAGAGTCTTTCGAAATACTTTCAAGCCAGTGTAAATCTGTTTCCACGCGGTATCAAATTTGAGTTAACCCGTTACGATGTGTTAACTCTCCAGGGTAAGTCCTTCTGAACACGGTAGCCCTTTGAAGCCAGTGTAAATTCGTTTTCACTCGGTACTAATCTGAGTTAACCTGTTATGACGTGTTAACTCTCCAAGCTAAGTCCGTCTGAACACGGTAGCCCTTTCAAGCCAGTGTAAATCCGTTTCCACGCGGTATCTAATCTGAGTTAACCTGTTACGACAAGTTAACTCTCCAAGGTAAGTCCGTCTGAACAAGGTAGCCCTTTTAAGCCAGTGTAAATCCGTTTTCAGAAGGTATCTAATCTGAGTTAACCCATTCCAACGCGTTAGATCTCCAGGGTGAACCTGTCTGAACACGGTAGACCTTTTAAATCAGAATCAACCTGTCCTAATACGGTATCTAATCTGAGCTAACCCGTTCAGACGCGTTAGCTCTCCAGCGTAAGCCCGTCTAAACACGGTAGCCCTTCTAAATTAATGTCAACCCGTCCGAACATGGTATTTAATCTGAACTAACCCATTTCAACACGTTAGCTCTCCAGGGTGAACCCGTCTGAACACGGTAGCCCTTCTAAATCAGAGTCAACCCGTCCGAACACGGTATCTAATCCGAGTTAACCCGTTTCGACGCGTTAGCTCTCCAGGGTAAGTCCGTCAGAACACGATAGGCCTTTCAAGCCAGTGTAAATCCATTTCCACGTGGTATCTAATCTGAGTTAACCCGTTATGACGTGTTACCTCTCCAAGGTAAGTCTGTCTGAACACGGTAGTGAAATACTCAAGAGGGGGGGTGAATTGATTTTAACACTAAATTAGTCCTTTTGAAAAATTACCTATGAACCCTAATTGGAATTTTTCTTCACTTAATTAAATATTTGGTTAGTGCAAATATAATTGAAAGCAAAATGAAATGCCAAACCAAAAACAATAATGAAAGTGCAAGACAAGAAAGAACACACCGATGTATAGTGGTTCGGGCAAAGCCCTACTCCACTCTTCTTAAGATCGTCCTTAAGGATTTCCACTATTGGAGACCTCCACGATGCTCGGCTCCGAGGCGGTTACACTTCCAATGGATATTAAATGAGGATGCCCTTACACCTTTACAAAGACTCTCCTTCTCCGCCGAGTTCTAAGCGGTTGCTCTCTTGGGAATTAAAAAAGGAATGCCCTAGCCACCTATACAAGAAGTAAAGATTGAATAGCTTGGCTTCTTCTTGAAAGCTTGATGCTCTTTGTAGATCCTTGATTGCTCTTCAATGATGGTAGTTACAAGTGAAAGCTCTAAGTATCCCAACTCAAGAAATTTGCAAGTGCAAGGCAAGTTTGGGAAGAAAACAAAATATCAAGCACAAATAGATTGCAAGTTTTCTTTGATGCTCAAGTATGTTTTCCAAATGATTAAGAGAGAGGAAAAAATCCTCTAGATGTTGTATTTATAATCTCTCAAGAGAATATGACCGTTTGGGGGTGGAAATATCAAATTTCACAAATTAATTCAAATCCCAACGGCTATATTCTTACTTGTCGCGAGGTTCTCAGAGTTCCGAGAACCATTCTCGGAGCTCCGAGAAATTCTCGAAGTTCCGAGAAAACGGCCAGAAGAACAAAATATTCTACTGGACCATTTCTCGGATATTCTACTGGACCATTTCTCGGAGTTCCGAGAGGACTCTCGGAGTTCCGAGCTCGGAGCTCCGAGAAGCCTAAAAATCTGTATATTTTGATTTTATTTCTTGTTTGATTTTTGGCTTTTGGAACTCAACTGCTATGATAATTATGGAATGTTTATGAGGGTCCCAACATGTTGGTCCACCACATAATCATTCACTAAACCGTTGAAGTTCTTTAAGTGTTGTGTGAAAACAATTTTGAAAAACACTTTGAAAACGTTTTGCCTTGACTTGAAAATCTAAAGAGAAGGGATGTACAATGATACTTATGCAACCTTCAATTCCTCTTTAGCTTTGGTCTTCAATTGATCTTCCATCTTTGTATGCTTGCTTGAGTGATGATGTGAGCTCCACTTAGCTCCTTTGACTCTTGTTGGGTACATCTTCAAGCATGACCATGTTGTGTGTTGGTTTCTTCAATGATCAATCCTATCTTAAACACAACACTTCAAAGCAAATTGATTAGTATTCAAAAACACAATCAATTATGTTTAGAATCATCAAAACAAGATTGGAGAGTAGACCCTTGGGCTTACAGGTAGCCTTTTCAAGCCAGTGTAAATCCATTTCCATGTGGTATCTAATATGAGTTAACCCGTTATGACACATTAACTCTCCAAGGTAAGTTCGTCTGAACACGATAGCCCAAATCCATTTCCACGTGGTATCTAATTCGAGTTAACCCATTATGATGCGTTAGCTTTCCAAGGTAAGTCCGTCTGAACACGGTAGCCCTTTCAAGCTAGTGTAAATATGTTTGCATGCGGTATCTAATCTGAGTTAACCCGTTACGACGCGTTAACTCTCCAAGGTAAGTCCGTCTGAACACGGTATCCTTTTCAAGCCAGTGTAAATCCGTTTCCACGCGGTATCTAATCTGAGTTAACCTATTACGACGCATTAACTCTCCAGGGTAAGTCCATCTAAACACGGTAGCCTTTCAAGCCAGTGTAAATCCACTTTCACGTGGTATCTAATCTGAGTTAACCCGTAATGACGTGTTAGCTCTCCAGGGTAAGTCGGTCCGAACACGGTAGCCCTTTCAAGCTACTGTAAATCCATTTCCACGCGGTATCTAATCTGTGTTAACCCATTATGACGCGTTAACTTTCCAGGGTAAGTCCGTCTGACCACGGTAGCCCTTTCAAGCCAGTGTAAATCGGTTTTCATGCTGTATCTAATCTGAGTTAACCCGTTATGACACATTAGCTTTCTAGGGTAAGTCCATCTGAACACGGTAGCCCTTTCAAAGCTAGTGTAAATCTGTTTCCACACGGTATCTAATCTGAGTTAACCCGTTATGATGCGTTAACTTTCCAGGGTAAGTCTGTCTGAACACGATAGTCCTTTCAAGCCAGTGTAATCCATTTTCATGTGGTATCTAATCTGAGTTAACCTGTTATAATGCGTTAGCTCTCTAGGGTAAGTTCATCTGAACACGATAACCCTTTCAAACCCAGAATCAACCCGTTATCACACGGTATCTAATCTGAGCTAACCCGTTACAACGCGTTAGCTCTCCGGGTTAACCCGTTATCACGCGGTAGCCCTCCAACCCAGTGTAAACCCGTTTCCGCATGGTATCCAATCTAAGATAACCCGTTGCGACGTGTTAGCCTTCAGGGTAAGTCCGTCTGAACACGGGAGCCCTTTCAAACCAATATAAACCCGTAATCACTTGCTTTCCAATCCGAGCCGACCTGTTATAACACGGTAGCTCTCTAGAAAGCTTTTTTTCGTTCTTACGCAGATCACTTTCCGAACCAAAAGTGTTTCGCTCCTGCAATAGTCCTACAAATCAAATCAAAGCCCGAGTAAGTCTGTTTGTCCACGATAGCTTGTCAAAATCAGACACTGTTTAAACACAGTGTCCTATCAAAATCTTGCGTACGATCCGTCTTATCAAGCAACAGGTGTCGCTTTGGCATTTCTGTTATTAGTGTCCACACTAGGTGTCAAAATGACATCTCTAGAGGTCCCTCCCCGAGTCAAGTGTCCTTAACCTGATTCTCGTTGTCCCTCCCGGCTGTTAGCAATGACGTCCATCCCAGGACTCGTTCTGACGGTCGTATCTTCGAAATCCCAAAAACCGTCTACGAGAGGTTTCCACTCGATAACCTGACAACAAGACTCCTCGGTGAAGGTTGTACACCTGAGGATCCGATGTGAATCTTGCAAGCTTATTATTAGTCTCCATTGACAAAATTTTGCTGTCTCCTTACTTTAGCATTCAGGTGCCTTGCACCCTCTACCAAAGAGGGGCATTTGTAGACACCCAATTTTGTCAAGGATGTATTAGTGATAGGTGATGCGAGGAAGAACCTTATGAGGAGTTCCAGAGCAACAATCGTGTTTCTCTCAATCTCTCTTTAGGGTACCTAATGATGTTTTCAACCATCGAAAGCCTGTTTTAACACAATACCCGCCTTTTTTTGGCAAACCAAAAGCCTGTTTACACAGCACCCGTCTTTTATGGTGTAAACCGGTAAGTCTGTCTGCATACAACACTCCCAATCAGTAGGTTAACCTAGGGTCTGAAACTCTCTTTTTAGCACCCAAAAGACACCCTCTCTTGAAAGCATCGGATTTCTGGCTCATTGGAAAGCCCTGAATATAAGGAATCCAATGAACCTGACCGAGTACAAATCGGAGTCCAATCGAAAGAGATATGGACGATCGAACGTATCGATAAGAGACAAAAACCACCTCCACCATAAGCCTGTTTAAACATAGCAAATGGCCTTTTTAGCTAACCCAAAGCCTGTCTACATAGCGCCTGCTATTTACAGCATAAACGGGTAAGCCCGTCTGCACACGGCATTCCCAATCAGTAGGTTAAATTTGGGCCCGAAACTCTCTTTTGGCACCCAAACGACACCCTGTCTCTTGGAAGCACTCGATATCTGGTTCATTGGAAAGCCCTGAACACAAGGAATCCAACAGACCTGGTCACATGCGAATCGCAGTCCAATCAGAAGAGATATGGACGACCGAAAGTACCGATAAGAGAAGAAAACACTACAAAACAAAACAGAGAAGAGACGAACTATCGCGGGAACCGGGGACGACATCATCCACCTTTATGGGGATGAAGTCATCCCAGAATTCCTCCCACACAAATTCTGGTTCGAACCAGATATTTTTTACCCCTCTGTCAAGCCCCTCTATATGCCTTTTACTAATTCCAGCAGTTTACGGCTTTCTGCATAAGTAAGGTACGAGATTGAGATGTCATAACAGTCGTTCCGCTACAGCCGATACATTATGGAATAAATTCCTCCGACTTGCTCTTTACTTTCTACAATTTACAGCTTTCTGCACAGTAAGGTAAGAGGGGGTGACATCATAGGATCTCAGGCGCACAAATTGCCCCCTGAACTTACGATATAAACCCCTCTGCTTTACTTTTACTTTATGTACAGTCATTTTTTGTTTGATTCAAGTTAACCTGATCGTGAGTAGTTGCGAGTTCCCACAGGGAGCCGTATACAACTTACAATCGGTCAAGTTAACTATCGCTTATTTTTTATTTCTTTTGTAAATCCACTTCATTTACATTCAGAATTAAGCATAATCTAACAAGAGAAATAAGATCAAATCCTTTTATTTTAAATCCTTCTAATGCCAATCTAAGTTAAGAGACCGGATTAAGCCGGGCAAGAGGGGTGCTTAATACATTCCCCAATTGTAACCACAACCCTTACCTGGATATTTGTAAGGACCATGCCTTAAGCAAACAGAGCAAAATATAAAGTTCTAGGCCCAGAGCGAAGGAACCCCTGATTACTATCCTTCCAATGAAATTCGAGTCGTTAATCATTTCCTTGGAAGAATAGACACGAGTCCTAGGCCCTAACCTAGGTGGTGACTATGAGTTTCTCAAAACTTGAGAAGCTAAGAGTACGGTCCCGAGTCCGCAAGCAGCGCAGATCAAATAATACCCCCTATGTAAAACCCGATTGTGGTGATCCCTTGTCGTCCTGCGCAAACACGGAAAAAAACCGGCTCCCACATATGCCAAAGCAGAAGCCGATCTTATTTCTTGACTAGAGTAAACTGTTAGATTCCTACAAGGATAAGGAGAATATGCATGATATATTGGTCACATGCCAAAGCAGAAGCCATTGTAGATTGCTTAGTTTTCGCAGGCGGTGGGTATAATTTAACCAAGCAAAGGGTATTGACACCCAAAGGACATACATACTGCAATGCTTGGAAGCCGAACTTAAATCAGATCTCATAGGATTAGATAAATTCACTTATTCAAAGTTCTTGAAGAAGTTTCCGATGCTCATTGGAGAAATTATACATTTCTCTTGATTCATGAGGTTGAGAGACCCGTGAATGAGAAGTGTAATGGGCAGTTCCATCGTAGATCAAAATCCCAAATCCGATGTACATGTCATGAAATTAACTAAAAATGTAGTTTTGCTAATTATGCCTCTTTCCTTTGCGTGTAGATATCATGGCTTCATTTAACCCATTAGCTAAGATCTTGGACGAAAATAAGAAAAGTGCCTTCCAAGCAGAGGGTTATGGACCCTCAGCACCTAAGTCGAAAGGTAAAGCAAAGGGAAGAGCAAAAGTTTAAGGCTCTAAGAAGAACATGCTAGTAGTAAAGAACAAGAAGAATTTTAAAAAGAAGAAGTCAACCAAGGGCAACGACATTTGCTTCCATTGTGGAAAGACTGAACCTTGGAAGCGAAACTGCAGGAGCTATCTAGCTGCCAAGCAGGCCAAGCAGGGCAACAAGCCTACCTCAGGCATGTTGCAAGTGTTTGTTGTTGAAACCAATATGATTGGTCCTGTATTTTCCTAGTGTGTTGACACAGGAAAATATTTTGCATGGGTTCAGAAAAATCAAAAGGTTGACTGAGGGCGAGCTCACCCTACAGGTTGGAACTGAAGCAACAGTTGCCGTCCAAGCTGTAGAAGATTACGTTTTGACATTCTCAGGCGGTTATCTAATATTAAAGGATTGTCTCTATGTACCTTCAATAAGAAGGAATTTAATTTCAGTTTCAAAATTATTTGATGTTGGATAATCTACTAGTTTTAATAAAAGTTCTATTTTTATCAAAAAGGGAAATTCCTTAATTGTAGAAGGTACAATGAGTCATGGCCTATACTTAATAAACGCTTTAGAGAATGTGAGCAAAGTTGAGAATATTTCGAGTATTGATGTTTCAAACCTCAAAAGGGCAAGGGACACGGTAATTCCAACACATCTTTGGCATCTTCGATTAAGTCATATTGGCCAAGAGCGGATCACAAGGTTAGTGAAAGATGGTCCATTGGATTCAATCCAAGTGGAACCCTTTCCAACTTGTGAGCCATGTCTCCAAGGCAAAATGACCAAAATTCCCTTCAAGGGTAAGAGTGGAAGAAGCGAAAGTGTATTAGAATTGATACATACAGATGTATGTGGTCCGCTTTCCCATCCTGCGAGAGGAGGGTTTGTCTACTTCGTGACTTTCACGGATGACTATTCAAGGTACAACTACCTGTACCTAATGCGACGTAAGTCTGAGACCTTTAAAAAGTTCAAAGAGTTCAAGAATGAAGTAGAAAACCAGCTAAACAAGAAGATTAAGACACTTCGCTCTGATAGGGGAGAAGAGTACCTCTCAGATGAGTTTAAGGACTACTTAAAAGAAAACGAAATAGTTTTTCAATGGACTCCACCTGCAACACTAGAGTTGAACGGTGTGTCAGAGAGGAGAAATCGAACACTGTTAGACATGGTTCAATCTATGATGAGCTTTGCACAAGCACCTTTGTTTCTATGGGGATACGCCCTAGAAATGGCACTCTACATCCTTAATAGAGTACCAACTAAATCAGTACCAAGGACTCCATATGAGATATGGACGGGCAAAAAACCCACATTGAATCATATGTCCTGCCCAAGTTAAAAAGATAGGTGTTGAAAAGTTGGAGGCACGAACCAATAGATGTCTCTTTATTAGTTATCCTAAGAAAACAAAGGGTTACATGTTTTATCACCCTGGTAAGCAAAATTGTTTTGTGAGCCGGAATGCCGCATTCTGAGAAGAAGAGTTCATTCAAGATGCGAGCGGAAATGATAGGATTGCCTTAGAAGAGCAACCCAAAAATCCAATAGAGAGATATAAGGAAATTGAGCAAGTACCCACTAAACCTATTCCAACACTCCGACGTAGTAGTAGGGAGGTCAGACAACCCGATAGACTTGTCTACTTGGGTGAAGTAAATACAGAAGATACAGATCTCCTTAACTACAAAGGGGCGATGTTAGACATCGATGCAGGAAAATGGATGGACGCTATGAAATTCAAAATGGACTCTATGTATTCCAATAAGGTCTGGACTCTCGTTGATCCACCTGAGGGTATTAAACCCATTGGATGCAAAAGGATCTTCAAGAGGAAGAAGGGCCCTGATGGAAAGGTGGAGACCTATAAGGCTAGGCTATTGGCGAAGGGATATAGTCAAAAGGCTGGTATTGACTATGAGAAAGCATTTTCACCAGTAGCCATGCTAAAGTCCATTAGGATTTTACTAGCTATCTCTGCACATTATGATTACAAAATCTGACAGATGGACGTCAAAACCGCCTTCTTGAATGGAAACATTCAGGAAGATATTTAAATGGTCCAGCCGGAGGGTTTTGAGGCTGCTGAAGAGGGTAATCAAAAGGTGTGCAAGTTGAAGAGATCCATTTATGGATTGAAGCAAGCTTCCTGTAGTTGGAACCTTTGTTTTGAACAAGCAGTCAAAGAGTTTGGCTTCTGTCAAAACATAGACGAGGCTTGTGTTTGCAAGAAGGTTAGTGGGAGCGCGGTTATGTTCTTAATTCTTTATGTAGATGACATCCTACTCATTCGGAATGATGTAGGAATGCTATAAAGTACAAAGTTGTGGCTTTCAAGCATGTTTGCTATGAAAGATCTGGGAGAAGCTTCATACATTCTAGGACTTAAATTGTTTAGGGACCGTAAGAATAGGAAGCTTGGGGTATCACAAGAAACTTACATAGATAAGATATTGGCAAGGTACAACATGGTAAATTCCAAGAAGGAATTAGTTCCTTTCAGGCATGGAATCAGATTATCCAAGAAGATGTCTCCCAAGCACCTGAGGATAAGCAGGTTATGAACGACATTCCCTACGCTTCGGCTATGGGAAGTCTTATCTATGCTATGTTATGTACAAGGCCAGATATCTGTCACTCTGTAAGTGTTGTCAGCAAATATCAGTCGGACCCAGGATTAGACCATTGGATAGCAGTTAAACATATTTTCAAGTATCTTAGGAGAACTAAACATTATTGTTTAGTTTACGGTGTAGACGAGTTGGTCGTTTCTAGTTTTACCGACGCAGACTTTCAGACTAATGTTGATGACATGAAATTATCATCTGATTTTGTGTTCACCTTAGCAAATGGGGCAGTGTCATGGAGAAGTTGCAAGCAAGACAGTACGATAGATTCCACATCTGAGGCTGAGTACATCGCTGCGAGTGAAGCAGCGAAAGAGGCAGTATGGCTGCGAAAGTTTCTCGACAACCTTGGAGTCGTGCCCTCTGTTGAGAGACCCATTACGTTGTACTATGATAACAGTGGAGCGATTGCTCTAGTAAAGGAACCATAGTTTCATCAGAAGTCCAAGCATGTGCTTCGACAGCATCATGTGATACGGGAAATCATTGACAGAGGAGATGTGGCTATTGCAAAGGTTGCCTCAGCGGATAATGTGGCGGACTCTTTTACCAAACCCCTTAGTTGAAAGGTGTTTGACCGACATGTTGAGGGGATGGGTCTAATATATATGCATAAGTGGATTTGAGGGCAAGTGGGAGACTATTAGAGTAGGTGCCCTAATATAAAATATATTTCACATGTTAATCAATAAAAGTTTCTTTTCATGATAATTAATGGGTAACTATAAGTTAAATATGTGTGACATGCTACTTGTTTTTGTCACATATTTGCCCTAAGGTAGCAAAGTAGGAAACCCATGCTCATGGATTCACAGATCCTAGGGAGCAAGGAGATATGGGATTCCGGTTCTTTGTAGACCTTAATAGTTCCTAGTTGGGGTCGAGGTTGGACACCTCTTCCTGTATACAACTAGCATCTATCTTGTCGACATGCATGTGATGTGGAGTGACTTATCTTAATCACTTGGGCAGTAGACCCTAAGCAAGATAGAATAGATATGACAATGAGATTGCATATTGAATGGGATAATATCAAAATAGCTTATGGACAGAAGATAGTTGAGCTATTCTACCAAACAGGACCATTTACATGTCCTTTGACCTGAGGGGTCATATTAGTCTGTTGGCGAGTCTCGCATGCTTTGTTTATCTAACTGTGATTCTCTTGGAGTCACTAGAGGGTAGTACTGGAGTGTTGAACAAACCTTCGAGGTCAATAGTGATACCCGACATGAAATTCTCCACCTATTTTATAGGATAACATCTATGGTTTTGGTCAGAGCAGTAGGCCTAGAAAACTGCCTAGCTAGGTGGATCTGATAAAGTGTATATCAAAAAGGATTTCACAAAAATAAGTTTTGAAATGTTTTAACAAATGCATTTGCGGGCCAACACTGCTTGACTAAAAGGTATACCGTGAGTGAGCCCAGGGGTAACTAATGTCCACCCCCGTAGGACTCAACTCGGTAGATGTGGACTTAGAGAAAGGAGTTGCACATTTGATGTAATTAGAGGTATGATGATTTGACGGTTATCTTCAAGGTTACGTTTCGATGGAGGCCACTGACTCAATGTGATTGTAGCATTGGCTACGGAGCAATAATCACAATGTGGCCCACTTGTGGGTTCTGCAGGATCTACCTATGAATCCCTGCTACGATCCCACTCACTACTCGATTGACCTATTATTATCTATTAGATAGAGATCCCGCATTTATTTAGTTGCATACACGAACTAGTTTCGTGGCATTGGATGCATTGAAAGGATATATACAATGTATATAGTGTATATGCACTATGGGAGAAATTGGGAATACTAAAATGGTTAAGTATAAAACATAAGGGTATTTTAGAAATTATAGAAAAATATGGACGGATCTTTTTATCCCATTAGATGGGAGGAAATATGTTTATTTAATTAAAAGAATTAAATAAATAATTGTCAGTTTAACTTATAGACTGATTTTACTAAAACAATTGTAACGTACTCATATATGGTAAAAAATTAAAGTGTAAGTACTCGTTTCGAAGGATTTTGAAAGATCTACATCTTTGTAGTTTATGATTGTTTCTAATTCGGCAATTTACTTATCCAAAAATGAGGTTGAAATTTGACCTATAGGCTTATAGCGGGAATGTTGAAAAATGAAACAATGTGTGAGACATTTTTGGGATTGTTTTTATCAAATAAAGCAACCACGTTTTTACTTGGAAAAAACTCAATTTAGGGATTCGTAAAAGTCCAAGAATTTCTAAAAACACTGCCACATTGTTTGGTTTCTATTTTGAAAAAGCTAACTAGCTTGTTTCCAAATTGGAGCTTTCTAATTGTGGCTAGTTTTCATGTTTCGTGAGATTTCTCTAAAAGCTTTGGGTTGTGTATATGAAAATTGAGAACTCTATAAATACAATACAAAGGAATAGAGTTTGAAAGAGCTCTTTCATAATTACATGTATTGGAAATTGGTAGAGACATTCCAAAGTCTTTCTCTTCTTCTTCAATTCCATCAACTAGTTTTGTCTTTTCTAAATCAAAGACAAACATCCAATAAAGCTCCATTGATCTAAATACATATTCCCACATTATAATCTTATTTAGATCAGGTTATAAAGTAAACAAAGATTTGTTTACAAGATCCGTTGTGCAAAGAAAGGAATCCATCGGTTCTACTTGTGGTTTTGCATTGATTAGATCGTTGGTGGATTTTCGAGGAGTAGATTGCGCAGACATTTTTCTTCTCATCAGCAAAATATGGTATTTATATTTATGTTTATTAAATCTCATTAAAATTAATTAGTCCCTAGGAATCTTGGGTTAGAGCAAAATTTATGTTCACCACGGTTTATTCTTCCGCAAAAGTGTAGCGATTTTGCTCGGGGTTTTACAACCAATCTAACACTTGTATAATATCCCCATTTTTAACTTTAGCTCTTGGGCTTTTGGTCCGCTCTTCAATGCCATTTCTAAGTGGATCGCTTGGTTAGGAAACCTCTCATCCGGAGACATATTTTGGAAGATGGATGGGTACGCATCCGCTGCCTTGACAACCCACAAATCCAACTATGTCAAAATTCTGGCCTTAGAAGAAACTTCTTTCTATATCCCAGATTGCATTAGGCTCCAGTATGGGGCCAGACAGGAAGTTTGTCTCCCCCTTTATTAGTTCTCCCCTCCAGAAGGATTTACCCAGTGGATGGCAAGTAAGATTGCCTCCAAATGGAAAAGGAGAAATATCATCCCTCTACTCAGCATTTCTTCATCCGAGGAAATGAAGTGTCGCCCGAATATTACCTTGCTTTACAGAGAGAAGTCGTTGGCAGGATGTTAACTCTCGGTCGCTGTTCAACCTACGTCAAAGATAGAGAACGTCATTTTTCTTTTCTTTTACCTGTTTTTGCTTTGTAAATAGCCTGTTAAAGGCCTCTGTGTAGAAGAGAAAGGAAATGTGAATAAATAAAAAGTATGTGCATAGGTATTTTATCTATCTTTTTATTTGTCGGAAAGTTTCCTTGTTATCTTTTATATGAAACAGACCATGTTTGCAGAAATGATGTCCAAATGGATTCGAAGTTATGGCGAGCCAAGAAGTTGTTACCTTGCTACTTATGGTTCAGTCATCTCACAGAGCATGAGAAAACCTTCCCCCTGTATGATTCTATCCCAATAGATTGGAACCTCCTCAAAACCGCTACAAAATGCTGGGATTCCCGATACCATGTCTTTTGTTTTGGTCTTCAGGAAGTGTGTCCCACTTTCGAGGAATGTTGTACTCTTTTGCAGTACTTGCAAAATGGACCCATCATTCGTCCCGAAATTAGGTATGGAATCAACAGACCCATGTGTCTTCGACTGGTTTGCGTAATAAGACACGACTCAGAGGATTTCGTATCCTCATATGGCCTTTACTTAGATAGGATCATTGATACCTATGCCCTAGAGGGAGACTTAGAGGACCTGACGTTCCAGCAATGTCGTCATGAGGCATATATACTTTGTGTATACACCAAATTCCTTATGTGTCAAGAGGATAACATAGTTACCCTTGCCTTCTCAGTGTTGTGGACCAGTTGTTGTTAGATGCCAACCCGATACCTACTATACTCGCTGAAACTTTCAGAGGATTAGACCGTGTCTCTAAATACCCTCACTTTCCCTTTTCAGGATGCCCAACCCTTCTCTACATTTGGTTGTGTCTAAAGCTTTGCATCGCGGTCCCTCGTCCCCGGACTACCCCTTTCATCTCGAACTTTGGGTCATGAAAACCACAAGTTCGTTTTCATAGTGTACCTGAGTGGGGTGACTGGTTAGAAACCCGTGGGCAGTTACGATATCGCTTGGAGGGCTCCGGGTTCTAACTCTTTCACCATGAAAACCGCCAGAACTGCATATGTCTATATCCTTGGTCTAGAGAACACGTCCTTCTACATTCCTCACCAGATCATGTGTCAGTTCGGAGGAAAACAACAACTATGGGAACCTCTCTTGCATTTTTATCCGCCAAGAGAAATTAGCTCAAATCTCGGTAGAACTCTCTACTCAGCATGGGAAAACCGCATAGTAGTCCCCATGCACGACATCTATATTCCAAGTGGAGATAGGATACATCCAGACTGCTACTCTGCGCTCCTTGCACGCATCCCGCCAGATGAAGAGCCCCTAGAAGTCGATTAGCTCCATGCTACCTTCCGTTCAACTCAAGACTGCCAGGCTATCGACTATTTATGTACAGAAAATAACAAGTTTCTTTCCTTTTTTGCTAAAGTCTTGTAAAAATAGTGTTAAAAGTCAGGCTAGCACAGGCCTTGTTGTACAAAATGTAAAATATTGGTCAGACATATAAATGAAATAAAGGTTTTGTTTGTACTCGTCCAATGGCTTGCAAAATTCTTCTTCCTTGCATGGATAAAATCTAAAACTAGTATATCTTCACATCTGCAGGAAGACAATAGTTTCAAGTGTAAAATTCTTTTTTACACTTGAAACTATTGCACCCAAGAAGTCAAAAGCCTGGGTCCGTACCCAAGCTCGTTTAGAAAGACCCTTAGATCTACCTAGCCCTTCAATTCCTACTCCTTCGGTAGAAATTTCAGGACCATCTAGTCCTTCAACTCCGGTCGCCATCATGACAAAGAACCTATGGACCAGCCTCATGTTATCCATGAACTGCAACATGCAGTAGCTAAACTTACTCATAATCTCCGCCAACTGTCAGAAGAAAACACCATGTTGAGATCACCTCCTCAGGTCATTGTGGTACCCACTATACCTCAACAACCAACTCCTCCTATTCAGGAAACCATACCCGTTCAGCCCACTAACCAGTCTACAGCTCAGACTTCAGACCCGTTCTTGGGAGAACAATATGCAGATGAGAATCATCCTTTTTCCCAAATTCTGAAACAATGGGAAGATAAGTTTGCCAAGGTCATTTAGGACCTCAAAGTTATCAAGATTCAAGGATCAACATGACTCTCTTTTCAAGACGTCTCATTGTTTCCAGATGTACAGCTCTTGGCCAGCTTCTAATGGCATGACATCAGCAAGTATGACGGGACCAAATGTCCTCGTAACCATCTTGCAGTATTTGAAAGCATGTTGCAATCACAGGGTCTGTCACTAGAATAGGTCGCCCTCGTCTTTCTGATGTCTTTGAAAGGTGTAGCACAGAAATGGCTTCTGAGTCTGCCTGAATTGCCGACTATGGGTTGGGAGTGCATTATGAATGAGTTCATCAAGCAGTTTTCTTTGGAAGACGGTATTGAAACCTCCTGCCGAGATCTTCAGACCACCAGGCAAGAACCCTTGGAGGCCTTCTCCGATTTTGTATAGCGTTTGGCATCATAAGACGGCTCAAATGCTCAAGCGACTCACCGAGGAAGAGCAGATCGACATGATGCAGCAGAATCTGACCTTGTCCTTCCAGCATCCCATGGCCATTCAGAGTTTCACCAACCTCAAACACTTCATAGATACTGGCAACAAGATTGAGGACTCTATGGCTCATGGTTGGCTCAGTAAAGCCTCCTCCGAATCTAGAAATGCTCAGCCAAAAAAGCTTCACGTGTCTAAGGAAGTCAATGAAACAAAGTCGTTCCAGAAACCTCTGAACCTTTAGTCGTTTGGCAGCAGAACAATGCACCTCCGGGACCTGCCATTATGAACAAGCCACCCAAGGAATTCACTCCCTTACCATCCAACCTCACCACCATTATGAAATTACTTCTCCAAGTAAAGAAAATATTTCTACTTGCACCTCATCCAACTCCAAATCCTCTGCCAAGAAATTGGAACAACAGAGAGTACTGTGAGTACCATCAAAGCAGAGGACACCAAACAGATAGGTGTCTCACTCTGAAAGATGCTATCCAAGACCTTCTTGAAAAGAAGCAATTCATTCTCTCTTCTGGACCAAATATCAATACCAACCCTCTTCCGAATCATAACCCGTTTTCGTCCACTACAAATGCCATCTTCACCGAACCTCTGCAGATCAATTTCTCGTCCTTAATTTGTACTATCGAACCCTATCCGTGGGGTAGCGATAACAACAATTACATACGAGAAAGCGGGGAATAGGAACCCTATCCCCTTGCCATCAGTGCAGACCTCGATGAAGAACCTTATATTCTTGACCTAGAAGGGGCTGGAATAGATGAAACTCCGTTTGTCCTTTCGCTAGAAGATTGCAAAATCAACGATCCTGGAACTTCAGAAGTAGGACATCTTACTAGGGGTGGTAGGAGCTACAAACCCCCATAACTCAGGTCAGACGAGCAGATCGACTTTGTCAAACAGAAGGTCGTTACTATAGAGGTTGATCAGGAGGATCTGAACATCATCAGGCAGCTCCGTAAGACTCAAGCAGACATCTCACTATGGGGATTACCATGGTATCCCTTAAACACATAGAGGTTCTCCTCAAAAGTTTGCAGACTTCCCAAGTGTCGAAGGACACTACACCCGAGCAGCTTACGAATCTAGTTGCAGCAGTCAGAGCCTCTACAACCCTATCATTCTCAGATCAAGATCTGACCCCTGAAGGAAAGAATCACTCAAGCCTCTCCTTGTTACTATTTTATGTAATCAGAAGAAGGTACCTGTCGTACTCGTGGACATTGGTTCTGCTTTGGACATCTGCCCACTAAGCATGGCCACAGCTATCGGATTCAGTCCCAGTGACTTCACCCCGTCTGATCAAGGCATCATGGCCTAGGATAACTCCCTACGAGATGTAGTCGGAACTCTCTCTACTGCCATCTTCATGGCTTGTGAAACTTTTGATGTTGAATTCCAAGTGCTTGACATCAAGTCCTCATTCAATCTATTTTTAAGATGACCCTAGCTTCACAAATTGGGAGCTGTACCCAGTTCTCTACATCAGAAGCTCAAATTCATGAAAGGTAATAGAGTTATCACTGTCCGAGGCGACAAAGACTTAGAAGTAGGCACCATTTTGTCAGATCCTCATGGGAAATTAGCAGCAAATAGCGTCTACCTCAACGGTTTCCATATCGATGTTACCAATATCAGTTGACAACAAGCCAAGAAGGAATTAGTTCCACTCCCTCACGATATCAACCCTGTTGTATCCACCGTGCATAAGATCAACGGATACATCCCAAGAATGGGGTAGGGCGATATCAGCAAGGAGTAGTCCAACTCGATGATCTTCATTTCCCTTACAATGTCGGGACAGCCGGTCTCGGCTATCGCAACACGCATCGGGTGGAATAAGATATGTATCGCAGTCTAACCCGAAAGAGGTTATACAGAGAAGCTGGAGAGGTCATGCCAATGCAAGACATCAAGCTGACCCTCAATGATCAATTCTGCAAGAAAGGAGAAGACTTCCCCTACTATGGCTTCCTAGAATGGTCCACACATCCTATCACTGGAGAAATGGTTCCTGGGTTTCAAATCTTCTTTGCTACGGGTTGGCCAGGTGAAGAAGATAATATATGGTGAAGAAAGCAGTACGGACGTGTAGAAACTTTGAAGTTTGATTGGGCAGATTACCTTAAACTGGTACTAATGCGATCAATGTTCCACGAAGACCTTTTGATAGTTAAATGATCAGGAAATCCATTCCAACGTTCTCCCCTCAGAGTATGATTACCAAGGCTGGTAACTCATAACTCTCCAACTTGACAGATAGTTTTGTCCCACTCCTCACTGCAGCTATCCCTTCGGATATAGACTTCTTGTCCTCTGAGTCAGACTCCCTTTCAGATTCTGACTCGTCTTCTAAAAGTATATCAAATATAACTGAGCATGAGGAAGGTGCATTAGTCAGTTCTTCCGATGTATCTTGCGAATCAATTAAAGAATTTTCTCTGTACTCGCCTTTGTCTCTCGATGCTTTTGAAACTAATGCTTTAAATAACATCGAACAAACCTCCTCAGATGAGGATACAGACAAAACTTCCCTCGAAATTAAAAACTTAATCTGGGAGCAACGTCGAGCAAAACCATTAGAATATGAGTTTAAGACTATTAACATAGGCACTGAATTCCTGCTTCAAGAGATAAAGATTGGCAAAACCTTATCCCCTGAAGAGCGTGCGGAACTAATCAAATTGTTGAAAGAATTCAAAGAAGTCTTTGCCTGGTCATACAAAGACATGCCAGGATTAAGTGAGGAAATTGTCCAGCATCATATCCCTCTCTACCCAGAAGCTAAGCCGAAGAAGCAGAAGCTCAGAAGGATGAAGCCTGAGTGACTCCTCAAGATCAAGGATGAAGTGATGAACCAACTAAAAGCAGGTTTTCTAGAGGTTGTCACATATCCGGAGTGGTTGGCAAACATCGTTATAGTACCTAAGAAGGACGGAAGAGTACTGTGTTGCGTCGATTTTAGAGATCTAAAGAAAGCCAGTCTGAAGGATGACTTTCCTTTGCCACACATTGACATCCTCGTCGATAACACGGCCAGTCATGCTTTGCTCTCATTCATGGATGGCTTTTCTGGATACAGACAGATAAAGATGGCTCAAAAGGACAAGACCAAGACAGCGTTTACTACACAGTGGGGAACCTACTGCTACAGGGTGATGCCATTCGGTCTCAAGAATGCTGGTGCGACTTATCAAAGGGCTGCAACTACCCTCTTACATGACATGATTCACAAGGAAGTAGAGGTATACGTTGATAACATGATTGTCAAGGCCAAAGATAGGTTAGATCATATCCAAACCTTGAGAAGATTCTTTGAAAGAATCGCGAAATACAAGCTTCGGCTTAATCCAAATAAGTGTGTTTTCAAAGTTGTCTCCGAAAAATTGCTAGGCTTCTTGGTCAGCCACAGAGGAATTGAGGTAAACCCTGCCAATGTCAAGGCCATTCAGGAGATGCCATCTCCTCAAACAAAATAAATAAATAAGAGGATTCTTGGAAAAAGTTCAGTACTTAAGCTGTTTCGTAACACAGCTTACCAGTACATGCGAACCAATCTTAAAGCTTCTGAAGAAAAATGCTTCTAAGTAGTGGAACCCCAAATGTCAGTTAGCTTTTGAGAAAATCAAAGAATGTCTGTCATCAGCACCAGTGTTATCACCAGCAGTCACCGGACGACCATTCCTTATGTATCTTTCCAACACGGACACATCTCTCGGATGTATGTTGGCACAAGAAGATCCAGAATCAAGGAAAGAAATGCCAGTTAATTATCTCAGCAAGAAAATGTTGGAATATGAACTGAATTACACTCAGTTAGAGAAAACTTGTCTAGCATTAGTGTGGGCCACCCGAAGGCTAAGGCACTATTTGCTATCATAGAGGACCTTCCTCATATCTCGTATGGATCCAATGAAGTATCTGTTTGAGAAACCAGCCTTGATTGGTAGAACCGCTCGTTGGTTGTTGTTATTGTAAGAATTTGACATCACATATGTCACCTAGAAGTCTGTCCAAGGTAGAATCATCACAGAACAGTTAGCTGATGCACCTACTGAAGATATGGAGCTAAGCCGTGAATTTCCAGATGAAGGGATCATGACGATATAGAGCTGAGCCGTAAATCAACTCTGTTTTATTCTTAAACAAAAGACTTTCACATTTTAATTATGCAAAACAGAAATGTTACCATACATTAGTCTAGGTAAAATTTAATCCAAGGTACTGAAAACAGAAGATGCAAATACTGAAATCAACTAAAAAAAAACAAACTGAACATATTTTTATTCAAAAGAAAACAGTGAGACATATGACCTCTACTACAAAACATCTTTTGATTCAAAAGAGATAATAAAACAAATAACCTCTGCTACCAAACATATTAATGTACTACCAACAGATGCACAAAATCCCTCCGTTTACACACACAAATCTAGAATACTATGATACAATAAAAAAATATGGCTAAACCGATGACTCAAACTTTAATAAAGCTAACTAAAAGAAAAAAAAATATGGCTGAACAGAACACATTTTGAAATCTTATCAACAAAAGCAACAGTTCACACTCTGAATCTCATCGATGAATACAATAGAAAACTATCCAATTTCTCAACCTTAACTACAACAGAACATGCTCTAAATTTTGTTTAAAATCATTATCTTTATTACTCTCAGCAACTAAAACATGTTCTCTTATAACAATAAAGCCTGAAAAGTGAACTTAGTGAAGGTCACGAAATGTAACCAAGAGAATTAAAAGAAATTGAAGAGATTAACTCTGATCATGCAGTTGTAAAACTAAATGATTCAACCATGAATTTATTCTTGCTCGAATCAGGTTCAATGATCTCCTAAATTCTTATGAATATTCAACCACATCTAAATCCATGAGATAATGAAAATGAGAGATTTTCAACCCCAAGATGGAAGAAACATACAACAATTGAAAATTCTGAAATATTCAACAATCATTGGATACATACCTGATGTAGATAATTCCTTGAGTTTCAGTAGAGCTAAATGAAAAGATCGAATGGAGATTGAAATTATTCGCACCGCCAATCCAACCACAAATGATCTAGTTTTACCAAAATTGATCAGAATTGAAGCAAAATTGATCAAATCTTAAATAGATTGATGCAGAAATGCTCCGAAATCATCATTATCAGCTTGCAATAGAATCTGTCCTTTAAGAGAAACTAATGATCTACAATTTTCTGCTACAAATCCTTTCTTTCTTCTCTTGCTTCAAATTAACTATAGTATAGAGAACCGAGTAACCTGATCTAGCAAAACATAAAAGAGTCAGATGTCTACTTTTTTTAAAAAAAATAACAAAATCTATCTAAAACTGAAACAAAAATAGAAAACTAGGGATTCTAATCTAGGTTTTGAGTTTGGGTTTCTAGTTAGGGTTTGAAGAATAAAACTTCAAATATGAGATTTTTAGGCCTGATCTAAAGTTTTGAGCGAGGATCTAGGATTTAGGTCTGCAATCTACAAGAAAAAGAAAGAAAGGAAAAAAAATGAAAACTCTAAAGTTTTAAGCTTTCAATATGAAATTTCAAAGAAATCAGATTCAAAACTAGGGTTTACAGCTGAGAAAAAGAAAGTAATCTCGGGTAGGAAAGAAAACACAACAACTTGAAAGGATTTGAGTGGCCGAAAATTGGCCGGAATCCAGCAATTTTGGCTAGAGAAGATGAGAAAAGAGGGGAAAATTAGGGTTCTTATCTCACTCTCTCTCTGCTCAAGGAGAATCTCCTCTAAAAAATGAGCCTTTGACCATATTTATAGAGTTTCATTAAAAAAATTTAACCCCTTGATTTATTTTGGACAACCCCCTTTAAAAATTTTGCCTTGCTTTTAACTCTTTAGGGTGGTTCATAAAAAAAACTTTAATGAAAAAAATAAGAAAATAAACTCCAGCCATTTAATTGCTCAGGAACACCCTCTTGCTGCTATATAGACAATGAATTATTCTAACTAGACAACCCCAAAGCCAGATAAACCACCCCCTTCTACTACACTATTATACACTACACTACTCACCTCGCTCGTTTGCTAGGCAAACCGCGACGAATTTTCACAAAATTTTGAAGAGACCTACTTGAGATCCTAACCTACCATAGGGTGAAGTTTGGGACTCTAATTCAATGATATGAGGGGTTTTATTCAAAACAAGGTGTAAAAGGGTCATGATCAAGCATGTGGTGGCCATTTTAGTGCAAAGAAAACTGCCCACAAAGTTCTTCAATGTGGTTTCTATTGGCCGAGTCTTTTTAGAGATTCTTTTGAGTTTTGTAAAGCTTGTAGGTCTTGTCAATCCTTAGGTAGAGTTATAAAGAGGAACATGATGCCCCTCAACCCGATCTTAGTGGTAGAAATCTTTGATGTGTGAGGTATTGATTTTATGAGTCCATTTCGTAACTCTTTTGAGAATTTGTATATTTTGTTAGGAGTAGATTACGTGTCCAAGTGGATTGAAGCTATTTCTGTAAATCCAATGACTACAAGGTGGTGGTCAACTTTTAAAAAGAAAACGTCTTTTCACTGTGGATCCCGTCCGGAGGGAGACCCACGAGGGTTTGTGTTGCGATAACGCCTTTGTTAATTGATTTTGAATATGATTGCTTTTCTCATAAATTTGGGATGAAAATCTTAATTTACGAGAGAAGCCATGACCAAAGTCGCCACCTAAATTAGGGATCTAGGACCTATGATTAACTTTGTATATTTGGTCTACGATTCCGAGTTGGGTAAGTTACCTGATTACAAGAAAGGAAGGTGTTAGGCACCTTTCTTGCCCGACAAATGTCGGTCTTTACTTTTAAAAGCTTTAATTGTTTAAGTTTTAACTAAAGGGGTTAAATGCTTATTTTTATTAAAAGACCTAAGTATTACTAATGATTTGGCCATTCACAGTTTAGACTCATGCGGGCCAGGAGTGCATCCTACGTACAACTACATGCCTATGTGCCTATGTGAGTGTTTTTGATATTTTATGAGATTGATGATACTTGATTTGAGTTGAGTTAGATTGATTGAATTGACTTGAAGTGACCTATGCTATATGAACCTAAATCTAATGCAATGATTCTATGTTGCATTTTCATTGTATTTGTGAAGTTCAGGCACTAAGAGTTCTACCTTGGGGAACCTAAGGTGTAACTTCTAAGTTCTCCTAACCTTAAATTCAATAACCTAGAACATGGTTTATGAATTGGATTTTAAGATTTGGATTAAGATTATCCAATTTTTAATGATTAGATGAAGTTCTTAAGTTCTTGATTGTTTTGAATTCTTCTTAGCTCCAAACTTAACAAACACAAGTAAGCATGCAAGGAAGAAACAAGCATATAAGCAAACATGCAAGCAAGAAAACAAATAGCAAATAACCTAAGCATGCAATCATAAACAATGCAAGAGATGTTGAGGAAAAAGTGAAGAGTGGGGAAAGAAATGGAGAATGAGAAGGGTGGATAAGAGAATGGGAAAGATGAAAGAAGGTGTGGAGGGAATGGACAAAGGTGCGACTGAAATTGGGGGTGCCAAGTTGCCTACGTACCCTATCTAATAGGGATCAAGCCACACGTAGTTCCATTAAGGGACGAGGCTCTAGGTTAGGCTTGGATTGAATTATAAGAGTTCAACTCGGTTAAGGATTGGGTAATGCAACTCGGTTGGGTTTAGTGGTGAGATTCGATTTGGAACAAAGGGTGCAACTCGGGTTGGGTATAAGTGCATGACTTAGGTGAGTCATGGAATATAACTTGGGTTGGGGATGTAGGGTGCATGACTAAGGTGAGTCATGAGGCGTGACTTGGGTTCAGTGTTAGGTGAAAGGCGTGACTTGGTTAGGTGGGTTGGTTCGAGTGCAACTCAACTCGGTTGGGGTGAGTAGGGCAAAAGGATGGTGTGAGTCAAAGTGTCTTGGTTGATTGGGGTGGGTGGGTCAACTTGGGCTAGGTACGTGTTGACTCAGGTTGGACTCGGGTTGCGGTTTGGGTTGGAAGTGGACCTCGCCATCTTTGGTATGGACTACATTAGGCATTGTTTCATGCTAGCATTAGGCACAGACTTATTTGGGATAGGCAAAATCTAAGGCACTGGTGTGCAACGAGTGCAAACCAGCGTAGGCACTAATGTGCACCATTCTGGGCACTAGTGCGCACTGGTTGCAAGCCAGGATAGGCATTGGTGGGCACCATTCAGGCACTGGTGCGCACTGGTTGCAAACCAGGATAGGCACTGGTAGGCACTTTTTAGGCACGGGTTGGAGCACGGTTTAGGCACCAATCTAGGCTCGGTTGGGCACATGCTAGGCATTAGTGTAGGATAAGGTTGGCATGAGTTGGGCACTAATTTAGGCAAAGGCCGGATATGGTGAGTTAACTTGAATGTTGGGCGTGGGTTTCTGGGGTTAGGGTCAGGTTAGGTCGATTTGGGTTGGGTAAATAAGCCAAGTGGGGTTGGGGTGAGGTGTGGCTTTAGGAGTTTACCTCTGGTTGAATTAGATCCGGGTTGGATCTGTTGGGCTAGTTTGGGTAAGTCTAGCTTGGGTCAAGTTGGAGCTGGGTCAGACAGGGCGGGTCCGGGTTGGACCAGTTGGGTTAAGTACGGGTTGAGTCGGGTTGGGTTAAAGCCAAGGGGGCAGTGAGGTTCGGGTCAATGCCAAGTTGGGTTCAAGCTTGGGCTCGGGTTGGGTTCGAGATCGGGCTAGAGTTCGGTTCTGGTTGGGGTTGAGCTTTTGGTCAGAGTTGGGGTTGAGAGTTAAGTCAATGGGTGGGTTGCGGAGTCCGGTCATTATGAGTTAAAGGAGGGTCGGTTGATACTGATTATGATGGGGTCAATTGTTATGGGTTGGAGAGTACTGATTAGGTATAGAGGCATAGTATATGTCTAGGGTGTAATGGGATGGAGCATGCATGGGGTCTGACAAGATGTATGGGGATGGAGGGTAACATGGAGAATGGGCATGGGATTATGGACATGGGTATTGTTCAAGTAGGTTGATGGGTCTGTTGGGTTATGGAATGGATGATGGCTATGGTATTTAGGCTAAGGGTATGATGGCTATGGGAATAAGCATTGGGTTCGAGTGAGACTTCGGGTTCGGTTGGGTTCGGGTTGGGTCGGGGCTGAACTGGGTTGGAATGTGTTTGGTTGAATTGGGTCAGGTCCGAGTTGGACCGAGTTGGGTCAGGGGTGGTTCGGGTTGACTCGGTTGGAATGGGTTGACTCGGGGTTGGAATGGGTTGACTCGGGGCTGGACCGAGTTGGTCCGGGCTGAACCGGGGTAGGGTTGAATCGGGTTGGGCTAGGGCCCAACTCGTGTTAAGTTGGATCGGGTCGACTCGGTTTGGACTTGGGTTGAACTCTAAGTTGCGATTCGAGTCGGGTTGGACTCGGGTTAGGTTCGGGTATGAGTGGGGGTAAGTTAGATTGGTTTGGGTTCGGGATGAGCTCCGGTTGAGCTCGGGTTGGGGTCTGAAATATGCCATCTTAAGCATCTAATTTGAGCTAAGTGCATATCGGGTGCATACACTATTAGGCACGGGGTGCACGTCTTAGGAATTGGGGGCACTGGACGCACATCTTAGGCACTGAGTGCCTGCGATTTAGGCACTGGATGAACGTTCTAGGCACTGGGTGCTTGAAGTTTAGGCACTGAGTGCCTGTGTCTTAGGCACTGGATGAACGTCCTGGGCACTGGGTGCCTGCAGTTTAGGCACTGAGTGCCTGCGTCTTAGGCACTGGGTGTGTGAGATTTAGGGGTGCGGCTTAGGGTTGAACCGGGGTGAGTCGAGGTTGGATGTGTGTGACTTAGGTTGGGTCCGAGCTAGACTGGGTTGGGTTGGGTTGGGTTGGGTTGGGTCTAATCCGGGTGCGACAGGTTGGGTTCAAGTTGGGTCCAGGTTGGACCGGGTAAAGGGCAAGGTGAGGCTAATTAGATTGGGTAGTGGAATTTAAGCTAAATTATACAAGGCTAATGTGTAGCCGAATGGCAAAAGAAATGGGGATGAGGGTCAGCCGAATGAGTTATGGTGGGCAAAAGATAGGCATGGGGGTGGGCTATATGGTGTGGAACCGATTGAATTGGGATGGATGTTTGGGATATGGGATGGAGGTATGGGCTATGAGAATATGGGTTGTTTGATGTTGTGGCATGGTAATTTGTATGGGATTTAAATAGCTATAAGATTATAGGACCGGTTAAGCTGTGGGATGTAATGATTCTGGCAGAGAGTAGAGAGTACAAGCCGAGATGTTTTGGGAGTGGGGCTCATGTGTTAGGAAAATATGGTTCCTTTGACACATGGGTTTACAGGCTTAAGGAAGTAATGGAATTTAGATCACATAGAAAATGGATTTGGGCTTTGACCGAATGAGCATTGGGCTTGGGAACATGGGTTCATGGGTTGGATTCTTAAACACAGTGAATTTTGGGCTTGGTTGGCTTACGGCCTAATGGCTTATCCATGCGGCTTAGGGGTTTCACGAAGACAAGATGCAGACCCAATATCTAATCTTCATTTATTTGACATGCAAAATTGTAGATCTTTAATCAAATAAAGTGAAATAATGGTCATTAGAACCAAGAGGGGGGTGAATTGGTTTTATCAAAAATTTATACTAATTTAAATTTAAGTATTAATCCTAATTTGATTTTTTCTTCTCTTGATTAGATTTTGGTTACTTCAAATAATATCAAATCAAAAAGGAAATGCCAAACCAAACAAAAATGAAAGTGTAAGACAAGGAAGGAACACACCGATGTATAGTGGTTCGGGCAAAGCCCTACTCCACTCTTCTTGAGACCTCCACGATGCCCGGCTCCGAGTCGATTACACTCCTAAGGGGTATTAAATGAGGATCCCCTTGACAGCTTTACACCGACTCTCCTTCTTCGCCAAGTTCTAAGCGTTACTCCTTAGGGTATTAAAAATAGGATGCCCTAGCCACCTTTACAATGAATAGAAGATGAAGATTGCTTGGCTTCTCTTAAAAGCTTGATGCACAATGAAGTCCCCTTGAGTGCTCTCCACAATAGGTTGCAAATGAAAGCCCTAAATCTAAAGTCTAATGATTTGCAAGTGCAAGGCAAGTTTGGTGGAGAATAAAAACAAACTCTCAAGCTAAAAGGGGTTTGCAAATTCTTTGAATGCTTAATGATGTTTTTCAAATTGTTCAAGAGAGGAAGATAATCCTCTTGAATGTGTATTTATAGCACCTTGAGAAGATATGACCGTTTGGGGGTGTAAGTATCAAAAGACACCAAAAATTAATTTTTAATTTTAAACCCAACGGCTCTTTTCTGTGCTGTCGCGACGTTCTCAGAGTTTCGAGAACCATTCTCGGAGCTCCGAGAAACATTCTCGGAGTTCCGAGAGAATGGCCAGAAGTTGGAAAATACTACTGGACCATTTCTCGGAGTTTTGAGAAAAATTCTCGGAGTTCCGAGAAATTGTCCAGAGTATGAAAATACTCCCTGGACACTTTCTCAGAGTTCCGAGGGAACTCTCGGAGCTCCGAGAAAAATCTCAGAGTTCCGAGAAGCCTAAAATCAGCAGACTTTTCTGTTTTTGTTGCTATTTGACTTTGGACTTTTGGAACTCAAATCTTATGATAATTTGGAATGTTATAAGGGTCCCAACATGTTGGTCCACCACATAACCATTCACTTAACCAATTAATTTTAATACGAGGAGTGTGGTTAGTTTTAAAAAATACATTTGAAAGATTTTGCCTTGACTTAGAAATCAAAGAGAGAGGATGTACAACAAGTCTAAATATGGTTACACTCCTCTTTGGTCTTGGTCTTCATAGATCTTCTATGGTGTGCTTGCATTGCTTGAGTGTATTAAGGTGAGCTCCACATTGATCGTTCTTTCAAGGTGAGTTGTCTCATGTGGTCTCTAGCTCCTTTGACTCTTGTGTGGTACATCTTCAAGCATGACCAAGTGATGTGATGGTTCCTTCTATGATCACCCTACCTTATCACAATACTTCAAGGCAAATTGATTAGTATTCAAGAACATAATCAATTGTGTTTAGAATCATCAAAACAAGATAGGAGAATAGACCTTTGGGCTTACATAAAGTTTATACTTTTTAACTATATTAGCATTTTTCTAAGATTGATCAAAGAACTTTCCTCTTCAAAAATTCAGAATTTGAGACATTTCAAATTCGAAAAAGCCAAACTTGTAAACTCCCATAATTCTGAAAATTTAGAGAAACTTGCATGTTTTATTACTAGAAGCACCAAAATTGGGGGAGCCTACCTCTTGTGAAACCTCTTGATGTAGTTTTTGAATTCCGAACGTTTTGAAGATGATCCCTCGTTGATGGTGATTCCAGTAATAATTCCTTAATTGATGTACAATTTCAACCCAAAGTGACAAAGATAGATAATAGAAATGGAGGTTGGAGCAATAGAAGAAGAGAGACTATGGAATTTTTGAGAGATGGGAGAGCGCTGAGATACTTCTCCCTTAAAGGGGGAGAATGAGGGGGTATTTATAGGTGAGGATGGGACAAGGTTGCCATCTTTTTTGCCTGTGAGATGCACGGTGGAGATCGAGTAGGAAATTAAGGCAACAAGTGATGGGGCACAAATACGGCTATGCTCCCAGATATCGCCACGTGTCATCCATGCACGAGCAGAGCCCAACCGTCATGAAGAAGGGTGTTGGAAAACGGCAAAGACCACACATTCATGACACATGTCGCCCTCTCACCACCCAGGCCTTGTCATCACAAATTAGGGAAGGAAATGGCCGCCAAAGCCACGCGCGCCGGCGAGGCAGAGGGACGGCCCAATCCTGCAAAGGAAGCTTTTTCTCACCACCCAGGCCTCATCATCACAAATTAGGGAAGGAAATGGCCGCCAAAGCCACGCGCGCCGGCGAGGCAGAGGAACGGCCCAATCCTGCAAAGGAAGTTTTTCCCTCCATAATGATGAAAAGGGCCGCACACCTCCCTTTAAAGGGGGAGGGAAAGGAAGAAGGAACGGACCCTTTTTCTTTTTGCCCCCGAAAGCAGGGAATTCACCCATCCTCCACCCAGCAATACCGGAAAAAGAGGCAAGGCAACAACAGAGGAGGCCAGGAATCCCATCCTGCCCTCCCTGCTAGTCCCCTCCGACTCACTCATTTATGCACCCAGAAATGTCCCCGAGCATCGGCCCTGGTAACCCTGATCAAAACCCCCTCCCTTTCTAGCTGTTCTTTATATTGACTGGTCGAAGGATCTGACTTGGGTGTCGAAGTGGTCATCCGGGACCCACCCCAGACCCCCTGACCCCCTTTTGTTTGTTATTGCAGACCCCGCGGAGGCCCTCTACCGACCGCGCGATCGCAGACCCGGATCCAGACGCCATCATATTGGCGCCATCCGTGGGACTCGTCGAGTAACTGAACGCCTTATGGCGATGAGAAACCACACCCAACAGCCAGAAACAGGGGTAATAACCAGGAGTCAGGCCCAGCGCGCACAAGCCAGCTCCTCAAGCTCCCAAGAGCGAAACTCACCGCCTTCGAACCGACCCTGACCCTCCACTAGCACGCCGCAGATGGTCCCCACCATGGAGATGTTCAACGAACTTCGCAACGAACTACTCCAGCGTTTGCCTCTTCCGGCTTCGAAAAAGCCCGGGACGACACAGGACCGGACAGAAGCCTACGATGAAGGCAACGAGGAACAGTCAGGGGAACGACATCCCCGGCGAAAGCGAGCGCCGACCCACAGAACGCCGTCCCCATCAACAAATAGCCCCTTGCCCCACGCAGCCGGGGGACACCAGTGAGGCAGCGGGAGACAGGTTACTAACAGCCGCGCCCCCCCTGTCCAAGATACCCGTCTCCGGAAGCCGCCCGTGGCTCGGGCAGAAGAAGTTGCAACCTCGGCACAACCGCCCAGCTTGGATCCAATAGCGGACCTGCAAAGGCAAATCCGAGAGGTAAAACTAGAAATGAAAAAACCCTACGCCCACGGCATCCTCGATGAGTGGGAAAGGGAAACGGCATCCCCGTTCACCTCAGAGGTCTTAAAGACCCCCGCAGAAGCAGGCATAGACCTCTCCCGCTTCGGTCTATACGACGGGAGCACGGACCCCCTCGAGTTCCTCCAGACTTTCAAGAGAGTAATGACGCTTCGAGGCGCATCGGATGGATTCATGTGCAGAGCCTTTGCATCCCTACTAAGAAAAACCGCCAACGACTGGTACATGAGATTGGAGCCCGACTCCATCGCATCCTTCCACGAATTCGGGCGAAAGTTCAGCACAAGGTTCGCCAACAACCGCCTCCGCCATGATCCTGCGGACGCCCTCCTAGCCCTCCGCCAAGGCAGAAATGAGACCCTAAGAGACTTCATGTTGAAGTTCAACGCCGAATTGGCCCAACTCTCCAACATGGACGTCCAGATAACGGTCGCCACACTAAAGCATGCCACCACCGATCCGAATCTTAAGCTGCACCTCACCCTCAAGCCCCCGCGGGACCTACAGGAGCTTGAATCAAAGGCTGATAAGTTCGTCCGAGCAGAAGAAGCCTGCGCTCGAGAACAGAATCGGCCCGGCCCCGACGAGAGAAAAAGCGACGGCCGAAGGGCCATAAGGCCACGAACCGATGAAAGACAGACAGGCCGTAACCCTGTCCCCATCTTCGAAAGGCTGGGAACCACCCCACTAAAGTTCCCCCTCTCCCACGTTCTATCAGCTATTAGGGATCAGGGTCTCCTGACCCCCCCCAAGAAAATGGCCACAGATCCAAAGAAGAGGTCCGCCAGGAAATTCTGCGAATTCCACGGGGACCACGGCCACGAAACTGACCACTGCTTCCACCTCCGCCTCCAGCTGGAAAGGCTGGCCGAAGAAGGACACCTAAACCAGTACCTCAGGAGTCCTGACAAAAGCCCATGCGAGGCCCAGCGCCCGCTCGACGAACCCAGAGGTAGGCATTGGTCACCAAACCGCCGCCGGTCCACAAGCCGACACCGATCCCCCAGTAGGCATCACCCACGAAGCCGACGCCGATCCCGCAGCAGACACGACATGAGCCGCCACCAGCGCCCCCGAAAAGGCGAGCCCCCCGAACAGCCACAGGCTCGCGAGCAACCACCTACCATCATAGGAAAAAACAATATCATCGCAGGCGGACCCGCGGCGGGAGGACCGACAACAGCCGGTCGGCGGGCATACGCGGAACGGGTATTCTCCATGGACATACCTTCCAAGAAGGCCCGAACAAATCCGCCCCATGAAAACCAGATCATCACTTTTTCCAACAAAGACCTCGACGGGCTACAAGTCCCGCATGACGATGCACTGGTCATCAGGCTAGTCGTCG
Source organism: Tasmannia lanceolata (assembly GCF_043159265.1). Taxonomy (NCBI): domain Eukaryota; kingdom Viridiplantae; phylum Streptophyta; class Magnoliopsida; order Canellales; family Winteraceae; genus Tasmannia; species Tasmannia lanceolata. Next base: position 5,922,970 of record NW_027518688.1, on the reverse strand, counting down.
CCAACTTCAATATAGGAAAAATCTTGCTGGACACAGGAAGCTCCGTCAATGTGCTACACCTCGAAACTTTCCAAGAAATGAAGCTGGGCAGGGAAAGGCTGGGACCCGCGGAATACTCCATCTACGGTTTCTCCGGGGCATCCGTACAGGTAGACGGCAAGATCGACTTGCCCGTGACTTTCAGAGCGTACCCCTTGCAGAAAACCATCCTGAGCACCTTCCTGGTCGTAGACATACCGTTCACCTACAGCGCCATCATTGGGCGCCCTGCTCTCAGAGACTTGGGAGCCGTAGTCTCCACCCCCCATCTCAAGATGAAATTCCCCACTCCGGACGGAGTAGGAGAGGTCAGGGGACAGCAAATGATAGCACGCCAGTGCTACGCGGCAAGCCTGAGAGGAACCAACGCCCCAGCCGAAAACTTCACAATCGGCAGTGAAGAACCTCGGCAGCGGGCTCGCGCAATCAGAGGAGAGCCCGCCGAGGAGCTAGACTCCATCCCCCTGACCCAAGATCAGCCGGAGAGACAAGTCCGGATAAGTTCCATGTTAACAGGCCCCCTGCGAGACCAGATGATCAACTTCCTCAGAATAAACAAAGACATGTTCGCATGGTCCGCCAAGGACATGCCCGGGATACCCAAGGAAATGGCCGTCCACAAGTTGAATGTGAACCCCGCCCTTAAACCCGTCCGGCAGAAAAAGAGGAACTTCGCAGTAGAGCGCCAAACTCACATAAAGGCCGAAGTGGAAAAACTGCTACAAGCCGGATTCGTCAGGGAAATCCGGTATCCCGAGTGGCTATCAAACGTCGTGATGGTCAAGAAAGCTAGCGGAGGATGGCGGGCCTGTATAGACTTCACCGACCTCAACCGGGCCTGCCCAAAAGACCCCTATCCCCTCCCGCGCATTGACCAACTCATCGACGCCACCTCCGGACACGAACTTCTCACCTTCTTAGACGCGTTCTCAGGCTACAATCAGATCAAAATGCACGAGCCAGACATCCCGAAAACAGCGTTTATCACCGATCAGGGCGTCTACTGCTACACTGTCATGCCCTTCGGGTTAAAAAACATAGAGAAATTTGCCCTCACAGTCGTCAGTGCCGCTCGAAAGCTCCGCCCCTACTTCCAGGCCCACCCCATAGTCCTGCTAACCGACCAGCCCCTCAGGAAGATTCTCCAAAAACCAGAGACCTCGGGTAGGATGGTAAGTTGGGCCGTCGAGCTGGGCGAGTTCGACATACAAGTCCGCCCAAGGCCGGCTATCAAATCTCAAGCCCTCGCTGACTTTATAGTGGAATTCACGGCCCCGGCCGAAGAACCAGCAACAATGGGGAGCGGCGGGGGCCCCACTGCGCACACGGTTTGCGACGACGGGATGCAGGACTCCTCGGAACAGCACAGCGAGACCCCTTGGATCCTGCATGTTGACGGCTCCGCCGGCAATAAAGGACACGGAGCGGGAGTGGTCCTCCACGGCCCAGAAGAGTTCACACTGGAATATGCCCTCAGGTTGGATTTCAAAGCCTCCAATAACGAGGCCGAATACGAAGCCTTACTAGCAGGACTAAGTCTAGCCGCGGAGCTCGGCGCGGGCAAGTTGAAAGTCTATAGCGACTCAGAGCTTGTCGTTAACCAAGTAAACGGAATATACGAAGCCAAGGGCTTCAGAATGAAAAAATACCTCCACAAGGTAAAAGAGAAACTGCAGGGGATGGGAAAGGTAGAGATCCTCCAGGTGCCGCGAGACATGAACAACCGAGCGGATGCATTATCAAGAATGGCTGCCGAAGAGACCCATGACTTCGGCACCGTGCTCACAGAAATCCTGCCCCACCCCAGCATCGACGAGATACAAGTTCTGGAGATTCCACCGGGGCCAAACTGGATGGACCCCATCATACGATACCTGAAAGACGGTATACTACCCGCAGATAAGCTGGAAGCCCGGCGCCTAACCGCAAGAGCCGCCCATTACGTGGTCCACGGGCCCAGGCTCTACAAACGGTCATACACATGGCCGTACCTCCGATGCCTGGTACCCTCCGAATCAGACTACGCGCTACGAGAAGTACATGAAGGGATCTGCGGAGACCATGGAGGCGGCAGGACCCTAGCCCAGAAAATCGTAAGGCACGGCTACTTCTAGCCCACGGTCCTTAGGGACGCCAAGGAATTCGTCAAAAAATGCAGCCCATGCCAAAGGTACGCAACCACCCCCCACCAACCGGCTACACCGTACACCGCGATAGCAGGACCCCTGCCTTTCGCCATGTGGGGCATGGATCTACTCGGACCATTCCCCAAGGCCCCCGGGGGGCATACAATGTTATACGTCGCCATCGACTACTTCACCAAGTGGGTTGAGGTCAAAGCCGTGGTGAAACCCAATTCCAAAGCGACGGAGAAGTTCTTCTATCACGACGTCGTTTGCCGTTTCGGCATTCCAAAGACCCTTGTAACAAACAACGGTCCCCAGTTCGCAAGCGCCGAATTTGGCAGATTCTGTGATAGCCTAAGCATCGAACACCGTTTCGCCTCCGTAGCACACCCGCAGGCCAACGGGCAGGTCGAGGTAACCAACAGGATTTTGCTACAAAGTCTCAAGAAGAGATTGGGAGAAGCCGGAAAAAACTGGCTGGACGCGCTCCCTAGCGTCCTCTGGGCCTATCGAACAACACCACGGACCGCAACTGAAGAATCCCCTTTTAGCTTAACCTTTGGGACCGAAGCGGTCATTCCGCTAGAAATTGGCCTCCCCAGCTTCCGCACCGCGAATTACGACGAGCAGGGAAATTCCGAACTCCTCCGGAACAACCTCGATCTCGTGCTCGAGAAAAGAGAGCAAGCCCTCTTCCGAACCGCCTCCTACCAGCAAAAGGTGGCACGATACTACAACGCCCGGGTAAAAAAGCGTTCGGTAAAACCCGGAGATCTGGTGCTACGGCGTGCAGAGGTATCAGACCCCCGCAACACGGGTAAGCTCGCACCCAAATGGGAAGGACCGTACAAAGTCGTTCGAGCACTTCGACCCGGGGCCTACCAACTAGAACGCCTCGATGGGACCCCGGTCCCTCGCAGTTGGAGCATGGACAACCTCCGAAAGTTCTATCAGTAAAACGACAGGGTAAGTTCCGTGCCTTTCTTTTAAAAATATGACAAGTGTTTTGGTTTCCTTTTTGTGTTCTAGAAGCAAAGATGTATTGTTGTCAACAAATTAATGGAAAAGCACTTCTACAAAAGCAGCGTACATCTCCACTTTCCGGCCCACGATAAATGAGGGACCCGAAAGAAAACAGGGAGTGAGACAGAGGTAACATCGGGGCCGATCCCCCCGAGAATACCCTAAAACGCTCCCCATGAAACAAAAGACCTCCCCCTTTAAGGACAGGCGGGACCTATTAACCCCGAACTGATCATTCGAGGGGAAGATAGTCCTCACATAAACAGACGCCCTACGGGGTGCACTAAGAATACCCTCACCAACAAAATTCGCAAAGGCCTGAGGACCAACAGCAAGAACTCGAAAACCTCGCGGCGCATCGTATATATGCAGAGATGTCAATACGGTTACATACCAAACAAAAAATAGGCAGTTCAAAAGTTATTACAGACCAAATAACCAGGAACATTAAAATAAAAGAGCAAGCCCCCCGAGGCCTTCACAACATCACTGGGCCCCCTCGGAAGTCTCGGCAACTACGCGATCCACCGGGGCAGCCACCTCCTCTCCTACCGGCTCCACCACTTCCGCCGGTGCCGGCAAAGGATCAACCTCAGACTCATGCATCAGTTTATCGAGAGGGAAGGAGGGATCGACCTCTTGAACGCGCCGCCGGCATTCAGCAAACGCATCAATCTCAATATCCACGCTGAACGCAGCCGCAGCCTTAAAAAACTTCGCAGAGTCGCGCCATTCCTCCCGTGCCTTCGCCAATTCCCGGGCATGAGTTCGCCGAGCCAGCGCCAATTTGTCCGACGCACGGCTCCTCCCCTCCACAGTTACCCGGAGATCTTCCCGGAGTTGAGCAACAGTGTCATCAAAGGTCGCTCTCTCCGCCCGGGCTCTGTCCAATTCCTCGCGTAACTGCCGGTTTGACTCCCCCGCAGCACTTATCTCAGCCTCATCCTCAAGAAGGCACTGCACCATCCTCCTGGCATAACTTTGGGACTGCAAAAGGCAAGTTATCAGAAAACTTCCAACATGCAATCTCAAAAACAGCGAGGAGAGAAAAATACCATCAGAAAACCGGCCACCCGTTACTTACGCAGGAAGTTGATTGAAAATACTGAGCCCCCAGGGCCCTACAATCGTAGCCCTTCAGCTCAGCCTCGTCACAAGGAAGGGCAGTTGTCACCCCTAGCTCCGCCCCAACCCGGGGATTCCCAAGAACGCTGTCCTCAACACCAATCCTCCAGCCAGGCTTAAACAGTTCCCCTCGCACCTGGAAACTCTGCGGGGGAAGCTCCGCTCGCTCCAGAAGAAGCTTGGTCATTACCGCCCCCTCCATCCGACTTGGCACGTCCTCCGTAAAGATTGAAGGACACGCCACGCGGCTGGCGACCCTCCTGGCAGGATGCTCAGACCCCGGGGGTGAGGAACTAACCGGCCCCTTCTCTCCAACCGCTCGACCAGAGGGGCTGGAAGGCATAGATGTTGCGAGCCTCGCTTGCGACCGACCCAGCCTGGCCGCGGCCATAAAGTCAGAAGGAATTTTCTTACGGCTCGACAAGCCCCTTGTCACCGCCGCAACCTCCTTCCCCTTACCAACGTCACCAGAAGAAGACATCTCTCCTGCCAAAAACAAGAAAATAACAATCGCTCAAAGCAACAAAAAAAAAAGAGAGAGGAAGAGGGGAGGGGCTCACCACGATAGCTGGCTGAACTCTCCCCCGTTCCCCTCTCCCATGCAACGGACCCTCCTCTCCACAGCTCCCACCAAGCCAAACCTCTTCAGGCTCCTCTCTCACCTAAACTCGGAGACGTCAATAGCCTCCCCAGAGGCGAGCTTCCCCAAGTCAAACTTGCTGTAGTCAGACTCGTCGGGAAGGGACTTCCTCCGCCACTCAACGGAGCGCCTCCAAGAACGAGGAAAATCCCAGCCAGCGCCCGATGGAGGGGTAACAAACACATACTCCTCCTTCCACTTCTTGATGGACGAAGGCAAGTTCGCTGCAATCTTCACCTAAGGACGCTGGGTCAGATAAAGCCAGCTGTCCTCCCCCTTCACCAACGGACTGAGGGCCACGCAGGCCCGGAGCAGCGGAAGGGTGGGCTGAACCTTATGAAGACCTGCCTTGGCCACAAAGGCCAGGAGCGTGCGCCAACTATTAGGCGCCAGTTGGGAAGGAGCCACTTGGTAAAACTCGAGGGCCTCTATTATAATGTCCAAGAGCGGAAACCTAACCCCCGCCCGGAAAGCTTCCACGTAGAAAGCTACCTTTTCCTCCGTGGTACCCCCACACACCCCTTCTACAAAGGAGGGGACTCTAATCCCATAATCGTCGGGGATATGGAACTCCCTCCTAATTTTCTCCGCCGCCCCTTTTTCCAAAGTATTCCTGAAACACGCCACCCGGCCGGGACGAATAACGGCGCCAGGCCAAATGTCCCCAATCTCCGCCCCACGAGCATAAGAAACTCGAGCCGGAGATTCCGAAGCAGCGGCCCCCACCGACGACCCGGAGGTCCCGGAACTATCCCTCAACTCCGTGGGCTGCCGCACATCTTCAGCGACGCCGCTCCCACCCTCTACAGACAACCGCCTCCTCTTTCTCACCGGAGCCCTCTCCACCACCTCTACCGACGCGGAAGAGGGGCTCTGAGGCACAGTCGCAACAGACATCGTAAGCTATGAAACAAAGACACAGAACTCACCGAACGAAGCGTGGACGACAAGCAACACGTAGAAGAATCGCCGCGGAGAAAAACCCGTTTTAATCGAGGAAGACGAAGGAATAAAGTAAAAAATGAAATCCCCAAAAAAGGCTTTAAAAAGGGCTAGGGTTTTGACATCTGTCGTTCGATCTCCCGCCCTTTCTAAGTCGATGGGACGCGCACACGTGGCGCCGGTTGAGAAACCCAAGAGAACCGCCATAAGTCAAAGCGCCATACGGAAAGGACGTCTCTACCCCTACCCACGACATAACTTCCCCAGCAAGCCATCCATACACCTCCACCAGATGAAAAAAAAAAAAAAAAAAAAAAAAAAACTGCGTTCATAAAGAAAGGGCTCGGATCCCGTCACAAGGGCCCGGCATACACCTCCACAAGATGAAAAAAGAAACCACGTTCGATGGCAAAGAGCTCGGAACCCGTCATAAAGGTACGACTAGATACCCCATACAAAATACCACCGGGCCGAAAATATCGAACGCAGCGACAAGGGCTTAGAAATGCGCGAGAAAGCAAGCATGCAAAAGAAAAGCAAACACGTAAGGAGAAAACACACATCAGAAACAGGAAAAAGAAAGGCACCATTCATAAACCACTTCCTCCTGGCCCAAAGGCCTACAAAAAGGGGGGAGTAAGGACAATAGGCACGCAGGCCCAAAGCCCCCAAGACCCCTAAGACAAAAAAAGAAAGCGCAAAGACAAGAGGCTTCCTCCAAAAATTCTGAAATCCCACCACAATCAGCTCAGAGGGACTGGCCGCTGAAAGAGTTTTCCGCATCAGAAAGCTCCCTATCACTATGTTCCCCGTCCGAAGAGCTTCCCCAACACCGATTCCCAGTAAAACGGGCCTGGTCATTCAACCAACGCACGCGGTTCCTCAACAGATCGTTCTCCGCGCGCAAAGCAGCAATCTCCCGATCCATGTCCCTCATCAGGCTAAAAACCTCCCTTCCCCTACGATGGACGCAGGAAAAGAAGGAACGGTTGCGGTGAATAAACGCTTCATGAGACTCCCTCTCATGCGGGGCAGGAGGATGATCCATGTCCCCCTCCGGAACCCCTCGCTGAGGCCCCAGCCCGCCAGAGTTTGCCTCGGGGTTATTCGGACGACTCCCGTCGCGATTAGACCTACGATCGCCGCTCACAAAGAGACCCTGGAAAGGCGACGACATCTCGGACAAGCCTGAAGAAGGGCCGGAAGAAATCAAAAAGGCAAAGAAGAGACAAAGGGCGATCTTCCTGACTTCAGGAAAGCTCACCCCTTATAGAACCTTTATAGGAAACCCCGGTGTGGAAAAATGAAGCACTTACTACCCGCGTGTTCGTTTCCTACTGAATAACCAAGCGGCGCCTCGGGAAGGAGCCGCCGGACGGAGCAGAATATCCGCTCACACCACAATGCTCCCATAAACGCCTTCACCACATTATCCTTTAACCATGCCAACGGGCCCGCTCCCCGAGGCCAATCAATGGACTAAAGGTCATATCACGATAACATACAAAGACGGCGCTATCACCGAAGCACGCCACATGTCGCCCCCAGATCTACATAAAGCCTAGCCTTCATAAAGGAAGTAGAGGGTAAAGGGCAAGATCACACGAATTCGACACGCTTCGCTATGCCGACCCCACGCAGGTTCGGGCCCAAAAAAAAAACAAAAAACAACAACATTAAGAGATACGGCCAAGAACAACAGAGATTCTCCATCACAAGCCAAGAACAACATTAAGAGATACGATCCAAATACACATAAACTACCCATTGACATCCTCCTGGCCTATAGGCCTACAAAAATAAAGGAAAACCAAAAAAAAAATAAAAATAAACAGCACAGGGCACGCAGGCCTCAGAAATCCCCGCCAGAGAAGGGGATAGACACGCAGGAGAACATAGAAAGCCAAAGCTTAATCGGAGAACGACTCCTCTCCAGAGGAGTTCCCCTCCTCCTCCCAAGAGGTCTCCAGCAGGGGGTCCACCTCGTATTCCAACAGCTGCTCGTTGAGAAGATGAACTTTCTTCTGCAGAACCTCGTTCTCCCGCTTCAAGTCCTCGATCTCCTGACCCATCTTCGAAACACGTCCGCCCAGTTCCGTTCCCTGACGCTAGGCTCGAGAGAAAAACGACCACTCCCGGGCAACGCGGGACCTGGACAATCTGTCCTTCCTAGGCAGGGAAGAAAGGCGAAGGGGGGGAAGCCCGACGAAGCGCCCGGGCCCCTCTTAGCCTTCTTCCGAAGAGCCACGAGATCCTCCCCCAGATCGGAAGACAAGTCAGGGTCGCTCGACGACTCCTGGAAGAAACAGGCCTTGCCCCTAACTCGTGAAGAAGAGCCAGACATGTTGCTGAAGAATATACGAAAAGAACCCCTACCGCAAAGGAAAGAAGAAGAGCGACGAAGAGCCACAAAAAGGCACCAGGGTAATTCCCCTCTTTTAAACTCGGGAAAGAAATCCTGGTGCCTCGAGACAACGCAGCCTTCCTAACGACGCTGCCGCTTCCCAAGGACAGCCGCCGGATAAAACGGCACGTCTCCTCGCACCCCGGAGCCCTCGTAAATATCCTCATCATGACTTACCTCGAACAAAACGTTACTCCCTTGGCCCATTCAATGGACCAAAGGAGTAAGGGGGAGTTATGATGGGGCACAAATACGGCTATCCTCCCAGATATCGCCACGTGTCATCCATGCACGAGCAGAGCCCAACCGTCATGAAGAAGGGTGTTGGAAAACGGCAAAGACCACACATTCATGACACATGTCGCCCTCTCACCACCCAGGCCTCATCATCACAAATTAGGGAAGGAAATGGCCGCCAAAGCCACGCGCGCCGGTGAGGCAGAGGGACGGCCCAATCCTGCAAAGGAAGCTTTTTCTCACCACCCAGGCCTCAGCATCACAAATTAGGGAAGGAAATGGCCGCCAAAGCCACGCGCGCCGGCGAGGCAGAGGAACGGCCCAATCCTGCAAAGGAAGTTTTTCCCTCCATAATGATGAAAAGAGCCGCACACCTCCCTTTAAAAGGGGAGGGAAAGGAAGAAGGAACGGACCCTTTTTCTTTTTGCCCCCGAAAGCAGGGAATTCACCCATCCTCCACCCAGCAATACCGGAAAAAGAGGCGAGGCAACAACAGAGGAGGCCAGGAATGCCATCCTGCCCTCCCTGCTAGTCCCTTCCGACTCACTCATTTATGCACCCAGAAATGTCCCCGCGCACCTGCCCTGGTAACCCTGATCAAAACCCCCTCCCTTTCTAGCTGTTCTTTATATTGACTGGTCGAAGGATCTGACTTGGGTGTCGAAGTGGTCGTCCGGGACCCACCCCGGACCCCCTGACCCCCTTTTGTTTGTGATTGCAGACCCCGCGGAGGCCCTCTACCGACCGCGCGATCGCAGACCCGGATCCAGACGCCATCAACAAGTGAATGGACGAGATTAAATGTGAGGGGATATCCAATCTTCTTATTTGGAAATACTTTTAATCTAAAATTGTGTCTCTTTGCTTGAAATGGAAAGAATTTGGACAATTGAGATCAATTGCATAATTTTGGGAAACAAAGGGGTGGACAAGATGACGCCATGTGTGCCCAAAATCTTGACAAATAAGAAAACAAATTTGGGCATGAAGGAAAGCCCAAGATTCGTTGCCTTAATGGAGAATAGTAACAATTTGGATAGCCAAGATTGCCTGCAATCTTCATGAAATCGAAAGAATGGCCGAGATAGCATCTCAAATCCCATGCAATCTTTCTGCAAATCTTGGGAATCAATTAAGAGTGTAAAAAATACCCAAAATATGCCTCATTGCTGTCTTTACACGTTTTCCCATGTGGGGAAAACGTGTGGGAGAGGAGAGAGAAAGAGAGCAGAGAGAAAGTGGGGGAAAATAATAAAATGCCGTTTTCCGAAGATTTTGATGTCCGTTTTCGATAATTCTTTTCGAATTTGGAATTCTTAATTTTTCCTCTTTCATTTAAGCCCAATATTTCAATATAAATATTGATTTTAATTTTTTTGACCAATGAGAGCCATCAATCTCCATCGGTAGATTGCTTTTCCAAATATTAGGCAAATCGGTGATCCAAACGAATTAACCGCTCGATCAATTTTGGATCAACGGTTAAAACTATTAAATAGAGATATCAACACCAATTAATACAATAGAAAGTTCTGTTATCGATGATTTAATGAGATAATTTTGACGGATCTCATTCATCCTGCCTTGATCCGTGACTTTTCACTAGGTTTTTGCTCAATTAAGTAACCCAATGTTAAATCCAGATTTCAGATTAACCTTGATTGATATTATTTTGACTAAATGATCACAAATTCTTGGGAAAGAAAGACACCGAGGTCAAGATCTGCCCTCGATCTGATGATTTACGGAAATTGGGTCTCGGAATGGAATCAGGTCCCGAGCTGTGAAGTACCCTAGCTTATTTTGTCCCAATTGATGTTCTGTAAAGTCAGATCGAGATATTAATAACCTAAAACATATAAATCCATGATAGAGGGACTCTCACATGAATTTAACACACTAAAGTCACCAATCAGGGTATTTTTCTAATTTTTCAGATCAAATCATCTCATCAGGTACATCTCTTTATCATTTTGGTTTCCAAGGAATTTGAGGATGCATATTTTACCAGTGAAATTCTACTCATCAATATATTAGGCTATTGTTGATTAAAGTGTAGCAAAATGAGGGTTTCTAGATTCACGCTTTGGTACACCTCGTGCCATCATTAGTGATAGGGGAAAACACTTTTGTAATAGACCTTTCGAAGCTCTTATGAAGAAATATGGGATCACTCATAAGTTGGATACCCCTTATCATCCCCAAACGAGTGGCCAAGTGGAGGTTTCGAATAGACAAATTAAGCAAATTTTAGAGAAGACAGTTAATCCTAATCGCAATGATTGGTCCATTAGATTAGTGGATGCCTTGTAGGCTCATAGGACTACATTTAAGACTGATCTAGGTCAGTCTCCTTATCGCCTTGTGTATGAAAAATCGTGTAATCACCCGGTTGAATTAGAACATAAAGTTTTTTTGGGCTATTAAGAAACTAAATTTTGATTTGTCTGATGCAGGTAATCATAGAAGACTTCAACTTGCCGAACTGGAAGAGTTACGGAACGATGCTTATGAGAATGCAAAAATTTACAAAGAGAATACAAAAGCCTTTCATGACAAGCATATTTTGAGAAAAACAATTCAAGAAGGAGAAAAAGTTATTCTCTACAATTCAAGATTGCACATCTTTCCAGGTAAGTTAAGATCCCGTTGGGATGGTCCATATTTGGTGAACAAAGTTTTCTCCCATGGTGCAATTGAACTTTTAAATCCAAAGAATGGTGAGACATTTAAAGTAAATGGACAAAGATTGAAGCCTTTTGTTGAATTGCCATCATCAAATTTGGAAGAGGTCATGGATCTCCATGAGCCTCTTTATTCGAATCTTTCTTAAAAATCAAAGGTACGCCCCACTCTTCTCTTTATTGTCCTTGTTTCTATTTTTGCATGCATTGAGGACACTGCACAATTTAAGTATGGGGGGATAGTATTTTGGAAAAATTATTTATGAGTTTTTTTTTATGGTTTAAAGTAGAATATTTCTTTTTTCTTTGTCTTTAGTATTTTTACAAAAGAAAGAAACAACTAGATATTTTTGGAAAGAGATTTGTATCTCGTTTCTAGAAAGGAAATTAGTCTATATTTTAATTTTGAAATTTGAGAAAATAAAAAGAACACTTTCTACTTATAGGTTAGGTTTATTTTGGAATCTTGTTGATAAAAGATTTGATTAGGAGATGAGATTAGAATGTTGGCTCTTATATGGTACAGTGAAAAATGAAAGAAAGGTGGAAAAGAAGAAAAAAGAAGAAAAAGTACTTTTTGATCTAGTCTTGACTTGTAGCCTTTATGACTCGAGCAAGTAAGTCCAAGGGGTGTTTTCCACTTAGTTCCTTAAAGCTACCTAGTTTGAGAGTAATTGACCAAAAGCTCATTACATGGGTTATCTAGAAGGCTTAAGAGGTCAAGACATTGCACGGATCAAAATTTTGGAACTCTTACTGCATCAATTTTTAAAGACATATACAAAATTGTAAAATAATTCCAACACTGCTTAGTAACTTGGGTGTCTGGTGCAAGCCCTGCATGTCATTCACGCCAGCAGCAGTAGAGGAATAATTAAGTTCAATTCTTAGAAATAATAGAAAAGTGGAAAGAAAAGTAGAACCATATAATTGTCCAAGTTTCTATCAAATTTCTTATTCAAATTCTTTTGTAACATAGATGACATTAGAATCTTATTTATAGGGACAAAAGTGTGAAAAAAATAAAGGAGGATTCCTTGATTAAGATATATGTTGAATTTCACAACTTGAATGGCATAATAGAGATCAAGTATGGGGATATTCTCAAAGTTTCTATCTTGAGAGAAATATTAAAGCAAGAGGAAGGGTTATATTTACCTTTATTCTATATTAAGGATTTGCAATGTAAGTTTTTATTTTTGGAAAGTTTAAGTTTTGGAATTTTGTGTGTATATTCAGTGCAAATACTCACGAGACACAACTCGTCCACTAGAGTAACCTAGGGGTTAAAGGCTTGTTGCATGTACTACGTACGATCGTGATTCCTACGAAAGTGAGTTAGATTGTTTTTGTTTTTGTTTTTGTGTTTGTTTATTTTTCTTTTTGTTTGCTCCAGGACAAGCAAAGCTTAAGTATGGGGGAATCTGATGAGCACATTTATGTGTGAATTGTAGGTAGGAAAAACATGCATATTTGATGTTTAGAGCGGTACTGCTAAGGTATTTTGCTTGTTTGTGGTGTTTCAGGGATATTCTTGAATTTCATGAAAATGGAGCTAAAGAGATGAAATTCCAAGGAAAAGATCAAATACAAGAACACCACTATTGTGGCCCATCATTTGAAGGGTTTAGATCATCTATGGTTCATCAATTTGTTGGTTCGGAATAGCCTTGGAAAATGATTTAGAGGGGTACAAGCAATTTATTCAAAGGCCCACCAAATGTGCAGTTAAGATCATCTTATGGAGATGATTTGTGAGGTGCAAATAATTTTACATTGTTGACCATCGATTGAACGGTTAAGATCAGCCCACAAAAATGATGCAAGAAGTGCAACCATTGGTAAGATCGAAATTGACATTGGGATCCATGAATTCAATGGTTTGGATTATCTCATTGGAATGGTTTATGAGTGCAATTAATTTACATAGTGGACCGTCAATTAGATGGCTTGGATCGTTCCTTGGAGATCAAGAGGGGAGAAGAGAATTATTAATTAGTTTATTTGTATTACAAAGAAGGGGTAGATTTGTCATTTCCAAATAATTGTGGCATTTGTGCAATTCATTCGAAGGATCGGGACAATTTGGTCGTTTCATACACATATCCCTCAACTTGGAAACTTTCCATTATTTTCTTTCTAACATTTAGAAAGTTGCTTGAAGATATAATTGGAAGGTTTTGTACACAACTTTGGAAAGAAAAAAAATAGGAAAGTAACCTATGTTTTTTTAGAAGAGATATGGAAAGCCCATTCAAACTTTGATCTCATCCAGTCCTTTATTTTCTTTATCTATTGAAACAATCTCTACCCTACATCGCTTTCCATTCTCCAATTTAGCAACCCTTCTAACCCAAATCCTATATATATATATATATATATAGAGAAAACGGTTCCTACACATATGTGTAGATAAGTTATCTACACACTAGCTTAAAATAGAGTGGGGGGCACAGTATTTGGGTGATCCAAACCATTCATTTTTAAGGCCCTCACATAGATAGGGTGTCCACAAAAAATCAGATCCATAGGATCATCCTAACCATTCGAACTGTGGAGGCAAAAAATGGACTAATTTGTGAAGGTTTAAAGACATCCATTTTACCTCCACAAATCGTAGGGTTGGGATGATCCTATGGATCTGATTTTTTGTAGACACCCTATCTATGTGAGGGCCTTTAAAATGAATGGCTTGGATCACCCAAACAATGTGGGGCCCCACTGTATTTTAAGCTAGTGTGTAGAGAACTCTCTACACATATGTGTAGGAACCGTTTTCTCATATATATATATATATATATATATATATATATATATATATATATATATATATATATTACTCCCAACTATCTTCTTGAATTATTATTGAATTTTAAGGTCGCTTCGTCTCGTCGCGTCTTCACAGGTTTTTTTTTTAAACTTCAACGGACCATAACTTCTTCGTTTTAGCTCTGATTCGCGCATGATCTGATTCGTTGGACTCGTATCGACGAGAGGAATCACTTTCTCTCTTTCATCTCATCTCATCATCTTCCATCAAGAGGCTTGATCCAACCATCCAATATTCAATCTAAGGCAAGATCAAGGCTTGAAGGAGGACAATGATTCAACCATTGAAGGAGAAAAAGAATTAGTCTTTCGTATTTTGCTCTTTATTTTCAAATTCAATTCGTTGTACTCTTATTATAATTTAAATTAAAAAAGAGTTGTTTTTGTTTCTTTTTCAGTTTCAAGTTCTTAATGGAAATTCTACTTTTTATTTTCTTTGTTTCTTTCCCTTTTTTCATGAATAACTGAACCCAATTTACTTAGGGTTTAGATGAACCATGGGGAAAGAGAAAGATTGTTGATTAAATTCAATGGTATGAAATAACATAATCTATAGGGTTTTATAATATTAGATTCCCAATTATTCGTGCCATTGGATTTAATCCTTTTGGATGCGTAATTGTTGATGAAATATTATAAATTCTTATATATTCTTTAATATTGGAGTGTGTATTTAATAAATTACTCATGGGCAATGACATCCATTGATCTTTTTCCCCATTGACCAGATTTATTAAATATACAATTCAATACAAAATTGGTTTAATTAATTATCTAAACCAAACCCATGGTGGATTCTAACCCTAAGTAATCTTTTAATCGAATTAAGGTTTCAATTAGATTTCCAATTATTTTTGCAATTAATTTCATATTCAATTTAGAGTAGTTTTCCCACCAATTTTCCAATCAATTTAGGCTTTAGATTTTGGTTTTATAATTATGTTAGAAAATTAATAGAATTCCTTTTGGTTCACTTTGCCTAAATATAAGGGTTAAATTTATAACTGTTTCTTCATTGTGTTCAACCCATGTCTATTTAGTTTATAAATTTAAAATATATTGTTGGATCCAAGGTTGTAGTCTACGGAAATCCTGACTCCATTCCAGGCAACAATATATCATAACTTTATTTTCTAAGTAGTATAAAGGTAGAAATCACAAAAAGCTCTTCCCTGAGTTCGACCCGTATTTACACGATCCATGCACTTGCGGTTATTTATAATATCACAAACAGCAACCCATACCAATGTGAGTCCTCCGAGGCAACCCAAACCAATGTGAGTCCCCTGAGGCAACCCAAATCATTGTGTGTCCCCAGAGGCAACCCAAACCAATGTGAATCCCCTGAGGCAACCTAAGCCAATGTGAGTCCCTTGAGGCAACCCAAGCCAATGTGAGTCCCCTGAAGCAACCCAAACCAATGTGAGTCCCTTGAGGCAACCCGAACCAATTTCAGTTCCCTGGGGCAACCCAAACAATTGTGAGTCCCCTGAGGTAACCCAAAACAATATGAGTCCCCTGAGGTATCCAACTCAATAAGAGTCCTTTAAAATCATCTAAACCAACCAAAGTCTTCCTGAGAGACCTGCCCTGACCATACCAACCAAAGTCTTCCTAAGAGCACCTGCCCTGAGCATACAACCCAAGTCTCCCTAAGAGCACCTACCCTGAGCATACAACCAAAGTCTCCCTGAGAGCACCTGCCCTGAACAAACAACTGAAGTCTCCCTGAGAGCACCTGCCTGGTGTTTTCAAGCTATGAAAACTCGTTCAGGCAATCCAAACCAGGATAGGTCCGTTTCTACGTGGTAGCCTTCCAAACCAGTGTAAACTCGTTATCACACGGTATCAATTTTTAGCAAACCTGTTATCACGCTGTGGCTCTCCGGGGTAAGTTTGTTTCTACGCGATAACCCTCGAAATTAGGGTAAGCCCGTTTCTACGTGACAACCCTGCAAATCAAATCAAAGCCTGAGTAAGTCCATTTGTACACGGTAACTCGTCAAAATCAAATACTGTTAAAACACAATATCATATCAAAATCATGCTTTCATTCCGTCGTATCAATCCATATGCTTCTTTGCCATTTCTGTTATCAGTGTCCACACTGGATGTCATAATGACATCCCCCAAGGTCCTTCCCCAAGTCAGGCCCCAAACCTGACTTTCGATGACCCTCCCGACTATTAGTAATGACGTCCACCTAAGATTTGTTCTAGCAGTCGTATTTTCAAAACCCCAAAAAACCATCGGCTAGAGTTTTCCACTTGATGACCTGACAACAAGATTCGGCTACATGCCTTAGTATCTGATATGAGTCTTGAAAGCATACCATTAGTCTCTCGTGACAAAATTTTGTTGTCTCCTTACTTTGGCATTCAGGTGCCTTACACCCTCTACCAAAGAGGGGAATCTGTAGACACCCAATTTTGTCAAGGCGGTACTAATGATAGGTGTCGCGAGGAAGAACCTTATGACAAGTCCCAGAGCACCAGTTCAGTTTCTCTCAATCTCTCTTTAGGGTGTTTTAAGAAGGAAATGATTTCTGAAAGCCATTTTAACAACCGGAAAGACTGTTTTTACACAGCACCTGCATTTTTTTTAGCAAACCAAAAGCCTGTTTTACACAGCACCGGCCTTTTATGACATAAACTGGTAAGCCCGTTTGCAAACGGCATTTTAATCGATAAGTTAACTTTGGGTTGAAAACTTCTGTTTTCACCCGCAGGACACTTCATTTCTCGAAAGCGTACGATAGTAGGTTCATTGGAAAGTCCCCAGAACGAGGAATCCAACAGACATGACCGCGCGTGAATTGGAATTCAATCGGAGGAGTTACAGACATTCTAAAAGTTCAACGGACCATAACTTCTTCGTTTTAGCTCCGATTCGCGCGTGGTCGGATCCGTTAGATTCGTATCGACGAGAGGAATCCGATCAAGGCTTGAAGGAGGACAATGATTCAACCATTGAAGGAGAAAAAGAATAAGTTTTTCTTATTTTGCTCTTTATTTTAAATTACAATTTGATGTATTTTTGTATTCAATTTCAATTAAAGAAGAGTTCTTTTTGTTTTCTTTTTCATTCTCAAGTTCTTAATGGCTATTCTCTTCTTTCTACTTTTTATTTTTGTTTCTTTGACTTTCTTCATGAGTAACTAAATTCTATATACTTAGGGTTTAGATGAAACCATGGGGAAAGAGAAAGGTTTTTAATTAAATTTAATGGTATGGAATTAATGGTTTATAATTGTTGCATACCAATCACTCATGCCATTGGCTTTCCCCTTTTGTATGAGTGATTTCTGTGAACATTATAAATATTTATATAGCCTTTAAAATTGGAGTGTGTCTTTGATAAATTACTCATGGGCAATGACATCCATTGATCTTATTTCCCATAGACTAATTATCAAATATACAATTTAATACACAAAAATTATTTTAATTAATCAATCTAATCCAAGCCCATGGTGGATTCTAACCCTAAGTAATCTTTTATATTAAATAAAGGTTTTTACAATATTCCAAATTACTTTTGCAATTTTTCAATTTACTTAAGCCCTTAGAATTTAGTTTTCTAATTAAATTAGATAAGTAGTTAATAGAGATCATTAATATTTGGTACACTTTGCCTAAATTAGGATTTTAAATCAAAAAGATCTTAGTTAAATTTGATTCTTAGATTGAGTAGAATATACGCTTATATATAGTGTTGGTTCCGAGGTCTAAGTCCACGGAAATCCTGAGTCCATTCCAGGCAACATTATATCATAGCTAGTATTCTAATCAGTAAAAGAATAGGATTGACAACTAGATTTCTCTTCCTTGAGTTCGACCCGTATTTACACGATCCGTGCACTTGCGGTTATTTAATTTCTCAAACAAGTTTTTGGCGCCGTTGCCGGGGAAGAGAGTTGCATTAGAATCTTAATTATTCGAAGTGTTAGATTAGTAGTTATTTTTAGTTTAGTTATATTTTTTTTGTTTCTTGGCTATCCATCTCTCTTACTTAGTTTTCCTGTGTTTATGAGTGAAGGTTGGGTGCGGAACTCGGCCAATCGACTAGAAAAAGCAAACCGGTTAGAGACGGCGGAAGACATCGCACCAAATCCAAATCAAGTAGTCATGGCGGAAGAACAAGAGACGCCCAAGAGTTTACGCGATCGCTTTTATCCGGCCCGAACCGCGCAACCTTCTTGCATTAGATTGCCGATTGCACAGGGCAATAATTTTGAGCTAAAATCGCAATTTATTTCTTTGCTTCCTCATTTTCATGGCCTCCCTTCGGAGGATGCTTATTTATTTTTGCGTGAGTTTGAAGATGTATGTGCTTTGATTAAGTTGCAACAACTTACCGATGATGCGGTAAAGTTGCAGTTTATTACGTTTTCACCCAAGGATGGAGCCAAAAAGTGGCTCTATGGCTTACCAACGAACTCCATCACCACTTGGGAGGAGTTCGCCGTCGCTTTCCTAAAAAAGTTTTTTCCATTACATAAAACTAATAAGCTTAGGAACGATATTTTACAATTCAAACAAAAGCCATCAGAGTCATTTTCTAAGTTTATGGAGAGGTTCAAAGACCTACTCCAAGAGTGTCCTCACCATGGAATTGATTTGTGGCACTTATGCCAAATTGTTTATGAGGGCATAGATTACCAAACAAAACAACTTCTTGAATCCATGTGTCCTAACGGTTTTACATCTTTCACAGATGAGGCCGCGGCATGAAACTTCTTACTTGATTTGGCGGAAAAAACAAGAGAGTGGGAATCTACTCAAGATGGTGAGAGAGCCACTTCAAGCAAGGGATTTCTAATAGAGGGTGCCGTGGAAAAAGAGGCCCATCTTGATAGCCTAATCAAAAGGCTAGAAGCCATAGTTGTCAAAAGACCTTCACAAGTCAATCAAATTGCACATAGTGTTCCTATGTGTAGTTGGTGTCAAGCCACGGACCATGTCATGGAAGAGTGCCCAACTCTTGCTAAATTTGGTAATTCTAATGAGAATGTAAGTGCTTTGTATTATAATAATCCTTATTCTAGCACTTATAATTCTGGATGGAGAAATCATCCCAACTTTTCATGGAGTCAAGGTGGACCATCTAATTTCCAAGGCCAAGGCCAATTCGGCCAACCTAGGCCCACCTTCCCTCCCACTTTTGTTCGGCCATCCCCTTCCCCTCCTACTTTTCAAAACCCCATGATTAATAATGTTTCAAATCAGCAACCCCCGGGTTTTCAAAAACAAGGAGAGTCGGCACGCATAGCTTCTTTAGAAAAAAGCATAGAACTTCTCACTAGCACTTTCATGACAAGCCAACACAACATGGAGAAGCAAATCTCCTAACTTGCCATGGCGTTGCATGAGAGGGAAAAGGGGAAGATGCCAAGTCAACCCGTTCCTAATCCAAGGAACGTGAATATGAATATGAATATGAATCAACAGGTACCGCCAAATCAGTTGAATGCCATTCAACCAATTTTGCCGCCGCAAGAGCCCTCCAACGAATGTAATGCCGTATATGCTTTAAGAAGTGGTAGAGATTACCACAAGGAGGAGGTCAGATCTAAACCTTCTATAGATATACAAGATACATCCAAAGAGGTAAGAAAAGACTCCCCTCTAACAGGCTCAAAAGAGGAGCCCAAACAGGTAAGTCCAGAAGAGCTAACTTCTCCCCCTGCACGAGATTTCATTCCTAAAGCTCATTTTCCAAGAAGACTTGCTAATAATAAGAAGGTGGATGCCATGGATAAAATTTTAAATGTGTTTAAACAAGTGCAAATTAACATTCCTTTATTAGATGCGATTTCTCAGGTCCCTACTTATGCCAAAGTGTTGAAAGATTTGTGCATACAAAAGCGCACAACTAATGTGCCCAAGAAAGCTTTCTTGGCCGCAAATATAAGTTCCATCCTGTCTCAACAAATGGTGGCTAAGTATAAGGATCCAGGATGTCCTACTATTTCTTGCACTATTGGTAACACAAATATTGAACATGCTCTTTTGGATTTGGGTGCAAGTGTAAATCTCTTGCCTTTTTCTGTATTGAAACAACTAGGATTAGGAGACCTCAAACCAACCACCGTCACTCTTCAATTGGCGGATAGATCAATTAAAACACCCAAAGGGATGGTTGAGGATGTGTTAGTTAAAGTAGGTGATTTTTTATTTCCCGTAGATTTTGTTGTGTTAGATACCGAGCCCATTGGTAATATCAAGGATCAAATCTCTATCATCCTTGGTAGGCCTTTCCTTGCTACTAGCAATGCTTTAATTAACTGTAGGAATGGCTTAATGAAATTTTCTTTTGGAAACACATCAGTTGATTTTAATGTCTTTAGATTGGGTAAGCAACCAAATTTTCATGAAGAAATCAATATGTTGCATTCCTTTCCTGACGATATTATTTCTAATTTTGAAATTGATTTTGATGCAGGATTCCAAGAATGCTTGGATGCACTAGGAGATACTGGAGGAGATGATTTCTTTTCCAAAGCTTTTACCATCCAAAACGTGGAGCCCGTTCGACCACTCGCATCATCTTTTCCAAAGACATCAATCGAAGAAGCGCCACAGTTGGAGTTGAAGCCCTTGCCTTCTCATTTACATTATGCATTTTTGGGTGATAATTGTACTTTGCCTGTAATAATTGCTGCGGACCTAACCTCCCCTCAAGAGGAGGAACTCATTAAATTGCTAAAAGATAACAAGGAAGCGATAGGTTGGACAATGGCCGACATCAAAGGAATTAGCCCTTCGATTGTGCAACATCTCATCCATCTCGTTGAGGGTGCCAAACCTTCAAGGGAACATCAAAGAAGGGCTAATCCTGTGATGAAGGAAGCCATCCAAAAATAGATTTTAAAATGGTTAGATAATGGGATCATTTATCCCATCTCGGATAGCCAATGGGTGAGTCCCATCCAAGTAGTGCCTAAGAAGTCGGGAGTTACCGTTATACAATCCGCCACCAATGAACTTATTCCTACTCGTATTCAAACAGGATGGCGGGTTTGTATTGACTACCGAAAGCTTAATGCCGCTACTTGGAAGGATCACTTTCCTTTGCCTTTTATTGATCAAATGTTAGAAAGGTTAGTGGGTCATGAGTATTATTGCTTTCTTGATGGATATTCCGGTTACAACCAAATTCCCATAGCTCCTGAAGATCAAGAGAAAACGACATTCAATGCCCCTTTGGAACGTTTGCTTATAGACGCATGCCTTTTGGGTTATACAATGCACCGGCAACTTTCCAAAGATGCATGATGAATATCTTTTCTGACATGGTGGAGACCTTCTTAGAGGTTTTTATGGATGATTTTTCTATTCATGGCTCCACCTATGCCGAATGTTTACATCACTTAAAATTGGTCTTAGAAAGGAGTAGAGAAAAGAACCTTGTCCTCAATTGGGAAAAGTGTCATTTTATGGTAAAAGAGGGCATCGTTCTAGGACATGTGATTTCTAAAGAGGGAATTAAGGTTGATAGAGCCAAGGTGGATCTCATTGTCCATCTTCCACCACCCAAAAGTGTGAAGGATATTCGATCATTTTTGGGCCATGCGGGTTTTTACCGGCGTTTTATAAAAGATTTTTCTAAAAATGCTAGGCCTCTAACCAACTTGTTAGCAAAAGATCAAAATTTTGAGTTTTCCAAAGAATGCTTCGATTCTTTTGAGTGTTTGAAAAAGGAGCTAACTACGGCTCCCATCATTCAAGCACCTAATTGGACCTAATCGTTTGAAATTATGTGTGATGCTTCCGACTTTGCAATAGGAGCCGTGTTGGGTTAAAGATTCAATAAATTACCGCATGTAATCTATTATGCAAGTAGGACTTTAAATGATGCACAACTCAACTACACCACTACCAAGAAACAATTTCTAGCGGTTGTGTTTGCATTAGAAAAGTTTCGGTCCTACTTGATTGGATCGCGTGTGATAATTTATACCGACCATTCGGCAATCAAGTATCTTGTTGGAAAGAAGGATGCTAAAGATCGCCTCATTAGGTGGGTTTTACTTCTTCAAAGTTTGATTTGGAGATTAGAGATAAAAAGGGTATGAAAAACTTGGTTGCCGATCACTTGTCTAGACTTCCTAATGCAAAGAATGACGAAGGTCCAATTAATGAATACTTCCCTGATGAGCAATTGTTTGCTATTTCTAGTGAGCCATGGTATGCGGATATTGTGAATTACGTGGTTACAGGTGTTACACCGGATCATTGGTCCAACCAAGACAAATACCGGTTTCACTCACAGGTAAAGTATTTCTTTTGGGATGATCCCTATTTGTTCAAAACTTGTTCGGATCAGATTGTCCGACGATGTGTGCCCGATCATGAGCACCAATCGACTCTATCTTTTTGCCATGATCAAGCCTGTGGTGGCCACTTTAGTGCAAAGAAAACCGCACACAAAGTTTTACAGTGTGGTTTCTATTGGCCAAGTATTTTTAGGGATGCTTTTGATTTTTGTAAGGCATGTAGATCTTTTCAGTAATTAGGTAGAGTTACAAAGCGAAATATGATGCCCCTCAACCCGATCTTAATGGTAGAACTCTTCGATGTGTGAGGTATTGATTTTATGGGTCCGTTTCCCAACTCTTTTGGAAACTTGTATATTTTGTTAGGTGTAGATTACGTGTCGAAATGGATTGAAGCCATTGCTTGCAAATCCAATGACCACAAGGTGGTGGTCAAGTTTCTTAAAGAAAATATTTTTTTCGCGCTTCGGTACACCTCGTGCCATCATTAGTGATAGGGGTAAGCACTTTTGTAATAGACCATTTGAAGCTCTTATGAAGAAATATGGTGTTACTCATAAGTTGGTCACCCCCTATCGTCCTCAAACGAGTGGCCAAGTGGAGGTTTCAAATAGGCAAATTAAGCAAATTTTGGAGAAAACTGTGAATCCAAACCGCAAAGATTGGTCCATTAGATTAGTGGATGCCTTGTGGGCTCATAGGACGGCATTCAAGACTGATCTTGGTCAGTCTCCTTACCGCCTTGTGTATGGCAAAGCTTATCACCTCCCGGTTGAATTGGAACATAAAGCTTTTTGGGCTATTAAGAAACTAAACTTTGATTTGTCTTCTGCAGGCGTTCAAAGGCGATTACAACTTTCTGAATTGGAGGAGTTGCGCAATGAAGCGTACGAGAATGCAAAGATCTATAAAGAGAAGACAAAAGCTTTTCATGACAAACATATTTTGAGAAAATCGTTTCAAAAGGGCGAAAAAGTGCTTCTCTACAATTCAAGATTGCATATCTTTCCAGGTAAGTTAAGATCCCGTTGGGATGGACCATATGTGGTTAATAAAGTTTTCTCCCATGGTGCGGTTGAGGTTCTAAATCCAACCAATGGTGAGATTTTCAAAGTTAATGGTCAACGTTTAAAGCCGTTTATTGAGTTGTCACAGCCGAATATGGAAGAAGTCATGGATCTCCATGAACCTTCCTATTCTAATTCTACTTAAGAAAATATGGTACGTACCCTCCTTTCTATTTTTAGTCATCATATTTTTGTTTCTATTTTTAATGCATTGAGGACAATGCATAATTCAAGTATGGGGGGGTAGCTTTTAGAAACTTTCCTTTTCTAGTCTTTTCTATAGTTAAAGTTAGAAATTTTCTTTTCGTTTTGTTTTTGGTAATTTTTCATATTAGAAAGAACTTGGTATTCTTAAAAAGAAAGCTGTTTTCCTATTTTAAGAAAGAAAGTTAGTGGATATTTTAATTTTGGAATTTGAAAAATTAGAAAGAATACTTTCCTTTCTTATTTTTGTTTTCTTTTGGAATCTTTCTTTTAAAAGGATTTGAATAAGAAATAGAAATAGAAACTTGCTTTTTATATGGTATGGATAAAAAGGAAAGAAAGGTTGAAACAAAAGAAAGAAAGAATTATTTTTAGAAAGTTTGCTTCTTGATTATAGTTTTGATTTGTAGCCTTTTTGACTTGAGCTATTAAGTCTGAAGGGTTTTTATGCCTAGTTCCTTAAACCCAACTGGCTTGAGAGCAACTGACTGAAAACTCCATACATGGGTCAATTAGAAAGCTTAATAAATCAAAGCATTGCACGTAATCAAAGGTAAAACTTGAACTCATATGCATCAATGTCTATGATATATGCAAATCAAAGATTAGTTGGACACTGCTTAGTAGCCTGGGTGTCTGGTGCATGCCCTGCATGTCATTCACGCCAAAAGCAGTAGAGGATTACAAAAAGTGAGTTCTATTCTTAGAAACTATGAGAAAATTGGAAAGTATGGTGGACCATATAAATTTGTAAGTTTTCAACGAAGTTTCCGAATCAAATTCCTTTTATGGTACAATTACATTAGAGGCAATTTTAAGGGAGCAAAGTAGGACAAATTCAAAAGAGGATTCCTTGATTAAAATATATGGGGGTATTTTTGTTCTTCTATTTTGAGTAATTTATCAAAGAAAAAAGAATCAGAAATCTTTGGCTTTATTCTATATTTTGGATTTGTAAAAGAAAGTTTTATTTTTAGAAAGTTAAATTTTTGGAATTTTGTGTGTATATTCACTTCAAACACTCACGAGACACAACTCGTCCACTAGGGTAACCTAGGGGTTTAAAGGCTTGTTGCACATGCTAAGTGCAATCGTGATTCCTACAAAAATGAGTTAGGATTTTATTTTGTTTCTATTTTTCTTTATTTTCTTCTTCTTTGCTTGAGGTCAAGCAAAGCTCAAGTATGGGGGAATTTGATGAACACATTTATGTGTGAATGATAGTGGTAGGATGCATGTATATTTTATATTTTAGGCGGTGCTACTAAGGTATTTTTGTTGCTCTTGTTGTTTCAGGATTTTTATTGGAATTATGAAGGAAATGGAGCTTAACATATGAAAATAGTGAAGAAATGACCAATTGCCATGAGAATCCAAAGTTCCAAGATGCCTTAGTTGGCCGAATTGGCATGATGCTTTAGTAGGATCAAATTGATAATGCCACACCCCCTTACTTTGCTTTGAAAGATGAAATTTCAAGGATGGATGATAAAAACAAGAGAAGAGAAAGGATCTTAATTCCAATGGTTGAGATTGAAATAATCAAGAGAAGAGAAGGGAATTATTTGTTGTTTATGTGCATTACAAAGGAAGGGTAGATTTGCCATTTGCGAAAGTATATGGCATGGTTGCAATTCATTCGAAAGATAGGGACAATTTGGTCCTTTCATGCACATATTCCTCAACTTGGAAACTTCCCATTATTTTTCTACCATTTAGAAAGTTGATTGACAAAATAATTAGAAGGTTTTAGACAAACCTTTGGAAAGAAAAAAAAAAAGGAAAGCAACCCATGTGTTTTTTAGAAGAGATATAGAAAGCCCATTCAAGCCTTAATCTTGTCCTTTCATTTGTTTCCTAAGATTAGCTTTTTAATCTCCACCTTACATCTTTTTCAATCCCTTAATTTAGCAAACTTTCTCACCCAAAATCTATATATCAATCTCTCTTGAACTCTCTCCCATCTTCTTGAATTTTTATTCTCGTCTCGTCGCGTCGCGTCTTCAGCAATTTTTTTATTTTTTTTCTAAAAGTTCAACGGACCATAACTTCTTCGTTTTAGCTCCGATTCGCACGTGGTCGGATCCGTTGGATTCGTATCGAAGAGAGAAATCCGATCAAGGCTTGAAGGAGGACAATGATTCAACCATTGAAGGAGAAAAAGAATAAGTTTTTCTTATTTTGCTCTTTATTTTAAATTACAATTTGATGTATTTTTGCTTTCAATTTCAATTAAAGAAGAGTTCTTTTTGTTTTCTTTTTCATTCTCAAGTTCTTAATGGCAATTCTCTTCTTTCTACTTTTTATTTTTGTTTCTTTGACTTTCTTCATGAGTAACTAAATTCTATATACTTAGGGTTTAGATGAAACCATGGGGAAGGAGAAAGATTTTTAATTAAATTTAATGGTATGGAATTAATGGTTTATAATTGTTGCATACCAATCATTCATGCCATTGACTTTCCCCTTTCGTATGAGTGATTTCTATGAACATTATAAATATTTATATAGCCTTTAAAATTGGAGTGTGTCTTTGATAAATTACTCATAGGCAATGACATCCATTAATCTTATTTCCCATAGACTAATTATCAAATATACAATTCAATACACAAAAATTATTTTAACTAATCAATCTAATCCAAGCCCATGGTGGATTCTAACCCTAAGTAATCTTTTATATTAAATAAAAGTTTTCACAATATTCCAAATTACTTTTACAATTTTTCAATTTACTTAAGCCCTTAGAATTTAGTTTTCTAATTAAATTAGATAAGTAGTTAATAGAGATCATTAAAATTTGGTACACTTTGCCTAAATTAGGATTTTAAATCAAAAAGATCTTATTTAAATTTGATTCTTAGATTGAATAGAATATACGCTTATATATAGTGTTGGCTCCGAGGTCTAAGTCCACGGAAATCCTGAGTCCATTCCAGGCAACATTATATCATAGCTAGTATTCTAATCGGTAAAAGAATAGGATTGACAACTAGATTTCTCTTCCTTGAGTTCGACCCGTATTTACACGATCCGTGCACTTGCGGTTATTTAATTTCTCAAACACTAATGATACTTGTACCCTTAGTCTCTTCTTACTCTAGGGGCAGTATTTTCGAGATTATTTTGTTAAGCCCTTCAGAGTTCACTCTCATGATCCTTGAACTAGGGGCATTCCCCTATACAATTCTGTCATCATTGTCATGTCTTGGTCCTTTAGGGTTCATTCTATTGTCCCAATTATTTGCTTAGCGTGTAATCTTTTTTCAGTCATTGAGAAGGAACACTCCTTGAATGTCAAGCTCATATACCGTTCTTATTGTTTTCATGCCAGGACTGTTCACAACTGAAAATCTAGGAAAGCTTCTTGGGTTTGAATCTATTCGCGGTCAGTGAGGAAGTTAATTCCCCATTTTCTTTGGAAGCGTCTCTAATCCTCTCCTTCCATATTCATGGCAGACTCTATAGAAAATTCCCAGCTCTTTTACATCATGAAAGCCTTGACCCAGCTTGTCCAACAGATGAAGGAATTGAAGGAAGAAAATCAATTCATCAAAGCTCAACTGACTGAGAAATTTGGTCCAACCACTATTGTTTCTAAGGGCAAAGGTCCTAGCTTCTCCATGGTTATGGGTTCAAAAGAACTAATTATGAATCTCTTTAGACAAATGGCTGCGCTAACAGAAGAAGTTTATCAGATGAAGCAACAAATGCAAACCTGGTATTGTCAGTCCCAAAGTTCTGAATATTTCGCTGACAAAAATATCAAAGTCCAAGATGTTGTTACCAGGAACTCCATCTCTTAGAACCATCAGGATTCTGTTGGGCCTTAATTCTTGAATATGACCAAGAGCCACCATTTGCGACTCCTAAAAGAGAATTCACCGACTTACCGATCTCGCGACCTGATGCTTTGAAATGGTTGCTCAATGATAGAATGATAACACTATTGGAACCAGAGCCTGTTCCTAATCCTCTTCCCAGGACCTTCCAAATGAAAGAATTTTGTGATTACAATTTACGTCCTTGTCATGCTACTGATAAATGCCTCAGTTTGAAATATGATATTCAAGACCTTATAGACATGGAGCTCCTCGACCCTCAAAATCTTTTGTCAAGCGGCGGAACTCCATCCTTTCCTGATGACCGAAAACTATGGTTTGAGCAGATAAAGGAAAAGTCTTATGATAATCACGACCAGCAATGTACAATGATGGGTCGAAATATATTGAGCCCAGTTCCCACGGGTAAGGAAATCAAAGAGGCCACAACACATGGGGCTTATAATAGGGGCAATTTTACTTCAAAAAATATTAAGAGCTACAAAACCCTATGGTATTTAAATACGATCAGTCAAGGGCTACACCTAAGCAAGAGCTCAATAAGGAATTTACCCCTCTCCCGTTTTCACCGTTTATCATATTACAGCGAGAATTGGCTTCAGGCAATATTTATTTACCTCCCATTAAACCTCCTCCTAATCCACTCCCCAAGACATGGAGGGCGCAGGATCACTGTGATTTTCACCGAGGACAGGGGCATAGCACTTATCAGTGCATAACTTTGAGGCATGTAATCCAGAAATTGGTTGATGAACGTAGGCTAGCATACCAACAAGAGCTGAATATTGTTGATAATCCCATGCAGAACCATGTCGTCTCGCCTACCAATCTCAATGCTTAGAAGGCCCTATACTTGAGAAGCACCGGTCCAGGTGCAATGAAGAAGAATAAAAAATTTAGAGTACTAGACTTGAACCAGCTTTCGTCGGGCCTCCAAAGCCAGACAGTTGTAGTAGTTGCAATTTTAGTCCTTCACTTTTTTTATTGAGTCAAGTCATTATGGTCAGTCTAGTTATTGAGTTAATTCTTACAATTCTACAGTTCAAGGTCAATGCCTAGTCCAGGCCCATTATCTTCTGCTTTTCTTCTTATTTTTGAGAGCTGTGAATCCTGAGCATGTTCAGGGTAGGTCATGGGATGTAATAGTCTTTCTTTAAATAAAATTTTAGTTCCAATAGATCCTCTGTGTTTATTTCTTAAGTATGGTTCTGATCTTGATAACAATAACAATAAGACTCCCTCCTCAAATAAGGAAGAGATCGACGAAACTCCACTTCATTCACAGCGATTGCTTAAACAAAAGGAGGAGCGCCGATCTCAACCTTTCAAGGAAGAAATTAAAATTTTAAGCATTGGCACTAAAACTTTAATTCAGTAAAATCCAATTGGAAATACATTACCCTCCAAAAAAGCACAAAGAATTAATAAAATCATTTCAAGGATAAGAGGATTGTCTAGAAGCACAACAACCAATACTAGGGGCAAGACATGGATAGCAAGCTCAGGAGAATGAAGAAAGTGAGAGACATATGCTATACAAGGGGCATGGATTGGAAACAATTTTCATATCTCCAGCCAATGACCTTGGTTCCCAAATTCATAATATGAAGCCAACAAATTCAAAATAAGAAGTTCAAGAGCAAGCATTGAAAAGCGATCATCAAATATCAAGAGTTACAGATCCATAGATGGAGGATGTCAAAGAACAAGTTTCACTCCATCAAAGTCGAAAACACATATCAGAATCTTGAAAGAAGAAGATCCATTATCTCTTACCTGGAAATGCCGTCAAACTCTGTGAAAAAAAAAAGAAAAAGAGAGAAAGAAGAATAATAAAGCAAATTTATCAACCTAGATAAATTCCAAACCTGAACATTGGAAGGCCTCATTCGGCCGAACAAATCCCAGAATCATAACCCAATGTCAAAAAGAATATCTGTTTTCAAACCCCTTTGAGCCTGAATAAAATTCATTTGAAAACCCATCAAACTAGGGGCATCTGCCCCGAACTACGCGAGGCCTGATCCCTACACTCGGGTACGTACGCAGCTCGGTCAAACCGAGTTCGGTCGCTTCAAAAGGAAAAATTCAATCGTTTCAAAAAGAAAAGAAGAGAGTCAATCAAGCAGAAAAAAAGAAGTCAGTCGAAAAAAAAAATCAATTTACCTTCAAACTAGGGGCATTCGTCCTGAACTACACATGACCTTATTCCTATCATGGGATATGTAGGCAACATGTTCACAGGTTCGGTCGAAATCTTTGTTGAACATTAAGCCATTCTTTGAAAAAACCTATCCTACCTATAAAGTCCTTCAGATGTTCAGAATCAAAGATCTAGGCCTTAAAAAAATAAAAAATAAAAAGAACGGAGTTTGAAAATCTCCTAGACTGAAAATCTGATAGGGCGGTATAGGCAAAATTTAAGATCATTCCCCTGCTAAGTTGAAAACCCAAAAGGGCAGCTTAGGAAAAAGCTAAGGGGATAGCCTGCTGGATCGAAAACATAGAAAGACGGTTCAGGCAAAAGTTAAGGCTAGCACAGTCCGCCAAGTTAAAAATCCTAAAGATGTGACTTAGTCACGGTAAGAAAATCATTATACAAAGGCTACAGCCAGAATCAAGACTGAAGATCGAAAGGAAGTTCAAGCAAGCTCAAGTGTCTTCCTAGAAACTGGGGGGCGTTGAAACCAAGGAATTAAATCCTTGAGGCGTTACTGTTTTAAGGAAGAAGTCCAGTATTTACCAATTGAGAAACTACTCTTTCAAAAGCTAAGACTTACCAAACAAAACGTTAACTAAGTCAAAAGCATAATTGTGTTTGTCAGTGTAGTCAGTCAATCTTTGTTATTCGAAGTTCACTCTTTCAGAACTCCTCAATCTTTTGAGTAGTGTTTTATCCAAATTTCCTCTTTAGGAAGAGTCAATCGTCGTCCTTGTGTCCAAATGATGCAACTGTCTCGGTGAAAGAGGTCCGGTGTCGTCAGCTCCCTGCGATTCTACCTGCGCCAAGTTAATCCTGAAGGAAAGATCTCGAGAATCTAGTCAAAGAGCTTCGTTTTAAAGAAAATCAGCTCAGAAGCATTCTGAAGTAGAAACATCGGGAAGTGGAATTTCTATAAGAGGACCACGCCCCAGAAAGGCACCTGAGGCTTGGAGGATTTCATATGTGACGATGATTGGGCCAGTTTCTCAGAAAGATGAACCCTTAAAATTTTTAATTTCCTTCCTGGTAGTTGAATACTATCCTAGTCAAGAAATATTTATCTAAACACCTGTCAAAGGAAAAATCCCACTTTTCAATTTTCAGTATCCAAGAGAGCCGTTGTTCTAGATTTTACCAATCCCAAGTAATTAGATCAAGGTTTCAGTTATCAAAATCCCAAGAAGAAAATACCAACAGTCTCTTTGCAAAAAATCTTGTTGAAGCTTCCTGAAAGCGTTCCTAAACCATTCTCATTACTCATGCTTCTTCATTCCTAAGGTTTGTCGTCTCGTCATTCGTCAAAGTCTTAGTTTCCAATATCTTCATCGGACACGATCTCTATTGTCCCCGATTTCATCATTCATTGATTTCAAGAAACTAAAGTTCATCAAATTCAACTTCACATCGAATTCAAGTTCACGAAAAATCTCCAAATTCTCCATTGTCAAAGTCATCAATTAATCATCAATCAAGCAATCTGAATTTGATCTCCCGTCTCGCATGCAGACAGGTAATTATCTTGACCCAGGCTCGCTTGCAGCCAGGTCAATCCCTTAGCTTTCCGTCTCATTCGTAAACAAGCTAATCCCTTCTGACCTTCTATCTCGCTCGCAGACAGGTCAATCATCTTGACCCAGGCTCGCTCGCAGCTAGGTCAATCCCTTAGCTTTCCGTCTCATTAGCAGATAAGCTAATTCCTTTTGACCTTCCATCTCGCTCGCAGACAGGTCAATCCTCTTTGATTCCCTTCTCGCTGACCCTCCGTCCCGCTGGCCGCGTCTCATTCGCAGACATGTCAATTTCACAGATAGGTCAATTTCGCAGACAAATCAAATTATCTTTAGCTCCCGTCCCGCTTACCCCGTCTCATTCGCAAACAGGTCAACTTCGTAGACAAGCTAATTCCTTTTGACCTTCCGTCTCGCTCGCAGACAGGTCAAAATTCTCGATCCCAAGCTCGCTCGTAGCCAGGTCGATCCTTTAGCCATGAGTCTCACTCACAGACATGCTAAATCCTTCCGATCTCCTGTCTCGCTCGTAAACAAGTAAAATCTCTCTGAGCCGTACAACTAAGGTGTCTCGTTCTCTTCGAGTCCATACAACTATGGTCTCTTTTCTCTTTGAGCATCATACAAATGTGATGTCTCATTTTCTTGGAATCCGTATAAATACGGTATTTCATTCTCTCCGAGTCCATACAACTATGGTCCCTTATTTTCGTTTAGCATCATACAAATATGATGTCTCATTTTCTTGGAATCCGTATAAATAGGGTATGTCATTCTCTCTGAGTCCAATAAAAAATTGTCTCTTAATTCTTTTTGAACATCATACAAATATGTTGTCTCATCTCCTTGGAATCCGTATAAATACAGTATTTCATTATTTCTAAATCCATTAAAAAATGGTCTCTTAAATTCTCTTTGAGCATCATACAAATATGATGTCTCATTTCCTTGGAATCCGTATAAATACGGTGTGTCATTGTCTCTGAGTCCATTAAAAAATGGCCTCTTAATTCTCTTTGGACATCATACAAATATGATGTCTCATCTCCTTGGAATTCGTATAAATCCGGTATTTCATTATTTCTAAATCCATTCAAAAATGGTCTCTTAATTCTCTTTGAACATCATATAAATATGATGTCTCATTTCCTTAGAATCCGTAAAAATACGGTATTTCATTCTCTCTGAGTCCATTTAAAAATAGTCTCTTAATACTCTTTGAACATCATACAAATATAATGTCTCGTTTCCTTGGAATCCGTAAAAATACGGTATTTCATTTTATTTGAGTCCATTCAAAAATGATCTCTTAATTCTCTTTGAACATCATACAAATATGATATCTCATTTCCATGGAATTCGTAAAAATACGGTATTTCATTCTATCTGAGTCCATTTAAAAGTGGTCTCTTTTTCCTCTTTGGGATCCATATAAATATGATGTATTATTTCCTTAGAATCTGCATAAATACGGCATTTCATTCTCTGTGAGTCCATTCGAAAATGATCTATCTCTTATTTTCCTTTGGCATGTACAATTATAGTGCCTCATTTCTGTTGAGCCTGTTTGAAAGCAGTATCCATTCGAAAATGATCTCTCATTTCTTCATTGCCCGTTTGAAAACGGCGCTGCCTCATAATTATTTTTCATTCTGAGTTGCGTTATTTTTGCAAATGAGATTGGATCCATTTATCTATTATTCTGAACCACCAAGTCACGGTGTTTAGAGTAAAAGATCTTTATTATGTTCTAGGATTTCATCTAGGGTCTTGCATTAGGTTAGGTTGCATTGTCTAGTGAATCCTTTGTTGATTAACGCTATGCAAAATGGTTCTGTCACTTTTGCTTTGATATTCGATGACTACGTCATCTTTACCAAAGAGGGGAATCTGTAGACACCCATATTTTACGACACTTTAAAATCCAAAAGATTTGGTGGTTTGTCAAGTCTCGAATCCATATTTCGCAATAGATTAGGCATCCATGCATTCTAGGGTAGATTTCATCTCATTTTAGGTGTTTGGAAGTTGATTCGCAAACCTAAAGGTTTCTAGGGTGTTCCAATGGTATCTAGAAGATGAAAGTTCAAATTTCGAAGTAAGTGAAAAACCTGCTATTTTTAGAATTTTCAAGGTTACCCTAATTTTTGCCCATTTTTGAACTACAGGGGTATTTTGGTCATTTTCAATATGTTTCATTTGACCTCTAGGGTGTGTCTAAGGAATCTTAGATCATTTCATAAATTTTGGAAAGCCTGCTAAATTTAGAGTTTCTCAGGGGTTTCGCTTAACTTGGAAATTTTATGTGTCAAGGGTATTTTGGGTATTTTCAGGGGGTACCAAAAGATCCTGTTTGATATTGCCCACCAAAAGGACTCAATTTTAAAATTTTCTATTTTTGAAGTTTGACCACAAAGACTTTTTATTTTTAACTTTCCCCTTTAAGTGGTGAACAAATTTGAGGGTATTTTGGTCACATTTGGATGTATAATGGTCGAATAGGGGTATTTTGGTCCGAAAAATTATTTTTTCTAAAGGGGATGGTTCGACCATATGTCGATGGTGCACCATAAATGTCATATTGGTTTGGTTCATCAATAAAAAATTTTAATTTAAAGGATTTTATTGAATTTTCATTAAAGAAGAACCCAAAATACATGTCATAAGGCCCATTGGGCTATCGCCCACAAGGTGGGGGTCCATGTGGGTCGGCCACATAAGTGGGCTCCCCACATGAGGAGGCCATATGAAAAAACGTCCAACATGTGATGAGTTGGCTGGTGACATCATATTTGTTTTGTAAAAATAATAAAGAAAGGAAGAGTTATAATTAGAAAGGGCTTGTATGATCAGGTTCCAAAATCCTCTTTCATGTAGTTTAAACTATAAGCATGCTAGGATTGAATTTGTGATTTTCTTTAAAAAGCTATGAAGATGAAATTGTTTCCATGTGAAATTTTGAGGAGATGAGATCAAGTTTAGGTTATTTCATAATCTAAAATTTTTCCTAAAAAATCTATTGTTTAATATTAAAATCCAATTTTTGAAATTAAGAGCGTTTAAATCCACTTTACAAAGCAACTTTATTAAGCCTTTGAAATTTCTTGAATTTTTCAATCTCTGAGTCTTTTGCGTATTAAAGAGCATAGAAATCTGGAATCTACAGAAATTTTGACTTCGTTTTGACCACGATTTGACCTTTTAACTTTACCCTTAAAGGGGTAAAATTCCAAAGATCGAATTTGAAAAGATGTCAAACCAGATAAAAAATCAATGAAAATTTAAACATAATAGACTTTTAAGGTTTTGGAACAGTACGAAATTTTTGAAGAATTTTGGATTTAATTTAAGGGGCTTAAAAATTTATTTAATCAGATGGGTATTTTTGGAAAAAACTAATTTTTGAAAAATATATAGAGTTTCCAGAGATGGAATTTTGCTAGAAAGTAACCAAGACTTAATCAAATCTCCTGTGAATTGTTTAAGATTTTTTGTTGCTGTTAGATACTTGTTTATGATTTTTTTATGCCAAATCAAGCATGCCATATTAAATCAGAAAAAATAGTAAATTCAATGGAAAATTCTGAAAATATTTTGTTGAGAGCTACTGCTGGAATTACATGTTTTCACGAAGTTTTGATTGATTTAGATCTGATTTACTATGTGTTTCTTTATAAATTCATAATCTGGACAGATACTTTTAAAATTAAAAATTGATAGTAAATCATCTTTACAATTCATGAAACTTTTACCGTTATCCTCTCTGGTCCAGAAAAATCTACTGTAAAAATTGAAACTTATTTAGATTAGATTTGCTATGCATTACTGTGTAAATCTATAATCTGGACAGAACTCTTCAACAATGGACAACTGATAGCAAAACATATTTATAATCTATATAAATTTTACAGTAATCTTCTCTGGTCAAGAGAAAGCTACTGTAAATATTTCAGCTTAATATGAATAGATTTACTATAAGTTGATGTGTAAATCTCTAATCTGAACTGAATTTCTTTAAAATTCTTAAGAAAATCAAAATAAATTCGAATTGTTATCAAAATTTCCCAAAAAAATTCTAATGCTCTATCATGTATTCAATCTTTAAACTATTGAAATAGAAACTTTAATAGTCATTGATTTCCTTTGCTAATTTGTAATGCTATGATAGTTTAATCGCAAAGATTGCGTTCATAATCGTATCTTAATTGCGATCAATCCTTAATAATTTGAGCATTTAAATTATAGTATGTTGTTGGCTCCGAGGTCCACTATCCACGAAAATCCTGAGAAATATGCCAGGCAATAACATACTATAACTTACGTGTTAAATTATGCAAGGGTGAAAAGCACGATTCCTTAGATGTTAGGAATTGAAAATCTTTGAAAAATTAAAAAGCATGCTTTTGGAACCGTTGGATAACGGTATCTCTTCATAAGGACCTTTAGAACCAATTAGGAACACTTACGTCATGTTCTAGGTTTTAGGATGTCCTAAAGTTATGGAGTTCAGCCTCATCACGACCGATTGTTATTATTAGCATTTGAGTCATAAATCTAGTTACATTAGTTACCCCTTTTTCCCATAGGATAAGCCTAGTTACCTAGGATTTAGGTTAACCTGCATTAGTCTAAGGGACGTCTTGCACTTAGATAGGATCATATAGCATCTTTGATGGAGTCCTAAATAATAAAATCTATTCAACTTGAATTAAATAGTCTTTTGAAAACTGTTGAAACAGTCAGTCCAGTCTACATTGGTGTCTTAAATGTCTTAGGCATATAGCTTAGTTTAGGCACCGAACTACGATCGATTCTGATTCCAGCGAGGCTTGGATACGTAGGCAGCTTTGGATGCTTTGAATGGCATACCGAGCACGAGTCGGCCCACCACAAATGGTGGGGTTTTGTATATAAGTTTTTTTATAAATTCTTAACTAAATATATAGGAATTTCCTCAAATTAGAATTTTAGGAGAACATTCACTTAAATTGAATCCAAACAAATTAAGAAAATCAAGATAGACATTAGGGAATATAGAAATTAAATTTTAGGATGCATGTCACATAGTTCGTACATTAATAAAGAGTTAAATGAGCCATTTAAAAGAAATTCAAGAGAGTTAACTTTTGGAATTAAATACCGAATTATCGGGCAAGAATGGTGCTTGTAGTCGTAATTCCCCACACACATTAACGAATCTAGATTTTTGGTCATTTACGGGTCCTAGATCTCTTATTTAGGTGGCGACTCTGTCATTCTCTTTTGTGTGAAATTTGGATTGCTTTAGTGATCCCAAGTTCACAGAAAAGATGATTAAATCAAGAATAAACGGCACACGCCAACTGCGTGAGTACGAGAGACCAAGAGAGAGGGAGGCGGGTCGCGCCGCCCCTCTGGCGGGATCGGGTCCCACATCGCCAAAATATTAATCCAATCCTGCGGATCATCAATCGGAATAAAATTAGGTAGGGTTACTTCGCAGCCCAAACCCTAATTCCATTCCGAGATCCAATTTTTATCAGATCATCAAATCAAGGGTTGACATTAATTTAGGTGTCTACCAATAATTCAGGTCATTTCATAAGAATTGAATCAATCATGTTCGGTCCCAAGCCTAATTAAATGTTGGATCCTTTCGTTGAGCGTAAAACCTGTGAAAAGCCGCTGATCAGTACGGATAAATGAGAGCCGTCAAAATTATTCAATCATGTGATCAACAACAGACTTTAAACTCATGAATTTGGGTTTTGAAGGCTTGGATCATTGATCCAAAGTTGATCAAGTTGGTTAGTCCAATCGGGTCGCCAATCTGATCAATGGTTAGAAAAACGATCCGCCGTTAGAAACCGACGGCTCTTATTGGACGAAAAAAAATTAAGTTTAGAATTTATATGGCAATATTGGGCTTAAAAGAATAAGAAAACATCTGGGATTCATAATTGGGAAGGATCATTGAAAACTAAGGCTGTCAATTTTGGCTCGGGCTCGGAAGCTCGCTCGAGCTCGGCTCGAATCCTTAACGAGCCGAGCCGGCTGGCCAAGCTCGTTAAGCTTAATGAGCCGAGCCCGAGTTAGGCCAGGCTCAGCTCAGCTCGGCTCATTAAGAGTTTAATATATTTAAATGTATATATTATATATTAATATATACACTAAAAGGGTTGTCCAGGGAGTGAAAGGGGGAGGCAAAATATGTCACTTCTTTTTTGGAACCCCATTTGTTACTTGGACCACCCCCCGTAGTGTAAAAAGAGTAGTAAAAAAACACTAGATAGGATTGTCCAGAGAAGATGAGGGGTGTAAAATTAATATAATTCGAGCTCGATAAGGCTCGCGAGCCTGGTTCGAGCCCGAGCCGAGCCGAGCCTGGTCAAGCTCGGCTCGTTTACACCCTTATTGAAAACAGACAACAAAATCTCCCAAAAATCTACTTTTTCTATAATTTGGATTCCCACTTCCTCTCTCTTCTTGTGCACGTTTTCCCATGCATGGGAAAACGGGCAACAAAATCTCCCAAAATCCACTTTTTCTATAATTTGGATTCCCACTTCCTCTCTCTTCTTGTGCACGTTTTCCCATGCATTGGAAAACGTGACATGGTGATATCTTTCCTATTTTTTGGATTTCGAAATATTTTGCAGATTTTTGTAGAATATTTACAAATTTGGGAGAGATATGGATGGTGTGAGCTCATTGGTTCAAAGGGATTGTTTTAAATTTAAGAGGACACTTGTCCTCATCCTATTGGGAGAGATTATTACTAAAATTTCGGCATACAAGCTCAACATGGATGTTTCCCTTTGTTATCTAATTGATTCCAAAATGATAAAAGAGTAGTGGGGACAAGTGGCATCATCATAAACCTTGAAGTTGTTTCGCAATTTTTACAAGTATTCCTAGCCTCACAAATCTTTTCTAATTTTCCAATGCTCGCGCCCAATTTGGACGTAGGTGTAGCTATCCAAGGAAGTTGCCCAAAATAAAAAAGGAACATTCTAGTCTTTTTATCATCCCACCATTGCCTTTATTTCCAAAAAATTGATCCTTTCAATCATAATCCTTGATTTTCCAACACTCCAAATTTAGTAATTCTTGAACCCCCAACACCTATAAATACCCATGCTCTCTTCTTTCTCTACACAATTAAAGAGAGCCCACAATTCATAGCTCTCTCTCTCTCTCTCTCTCTCTCTCTCTCTCTCTCTCTCTCTCTCTCTCTCTCTCTCTCTCTCTCTTCAAGGATCATCTTGGGATTCATCATCAAAGGAATCATCGTATTCAAATATCAAAGCGGGGATCGACATCAAACTCCGGAATAGGTAGGCTTTTG
Organism: Tasmannia lanceolata; assembly: GCF_043159265.1. Lineage (NCBI taxonomy): Eukaryota > Viridiplantae > Streptophyta > Magnoliopsida > Canellales > Winteraceae > Tasmannia > Tasmannia lanceolata. The sequence goes on along the minus strand of NW_027518688.1, from coordinate 5,884,492 downwards.
TTAATTAACGGATTAGAATTCATGCTAACTTAGTCCATAACGGATTAGAATTCATGCTAACTTAGTCCATAACGGATTAGAATTCATGCTAACTTAGTCCATGCATCTCCATGTTAGGGTTTACACTAGTATAATGCACATCTTTCATCTCTTTTTCCCTTTTCTTTTATTTTTAATGCAAAATTATTATAGATCTAAGATCATGTTAGATTATAAATCATGCAAGGTTTAGAATTTATGTTCTTATTCATGTGTATCTCTCTCTCTCACCTCTATCCTCGTTTTCTTTTCCCAAACCCATAGTGCTAAATTCCACCCTACCTAACTTGTTAGCCGAACCAACTTAGCCTTGACTCAACCCATCTTGGACCATTACCCAACCGGCATCCACCTTGGACCCATCCAAATTGCCTACTCGGTGACTAAGGCCGTTGCCCAGAATTGCCTATCCAATGACTAACCCGTGCCCCACCTTAGCCCAAAATTGCCTATCCAGTGCCTTAGGACGCCTACCAGTGCCTAAGATCCAAACCCAGAATTGCCTAGCCAATGCCTCAGAGGCCCAGAATTGCCTATCCAGTGCCAAAGACACCCACTCAGAATTGCCTATCCAGTGCCTGAGGACACCTACCAGTGCCTAAGATCTAAGCCCAGAATTGCCTATCAAGTGCCTGGGGACGCCTACCAGTGCGTAAGAGTGAAACCCAGGATTTCCTACCAGTGCTTAAAGCCACACCCCTAAGCCGCCCCCAACCCGCACCCCGACCCGCACCCTAAGACGCACCCTAAAGTCGCACCCCAAGCCGTACCCAACCGAACTTGACCCAACTCGACCCAATCCGAGTCAACTCAAGCCAACCCAAGTCAACCCAGTCCAACCCTGGTCCAACTCGGACCTAACCCGTCCTAACCCGAGTCACCCTAACACCTTTCCCAACCGAGTCATACCCTTCGGATCTAAACCGAGTTACACCCCTAGAACCTACACCGAGTTAGACCTTTCTACTTCAGCCGAGTTATGACCCTATACTCAAATTGAGTTGCATCCCTACGTCCAAATCCATTTGGCCAAATATCATGAGTTTACATCTTTCGATCTCCCAAACTGATAACCTTATGATTCAATACTTTCAAGATAACTCCGAGTGTCCAAACCAAAGTCCGAAATCCAAGATTCCAAACCAAAGTTCCAAATCCAAATTCCCCATCCCAATCCTCTAATGGAACTACGTGTGGCTTGATCTCTATTGGATAGGGTACGTAGGCAACTTGGCATCCCCAAGTTCAGTCGCACATTTCTCCATTCCCGCCACACCTTTCATCTTTCCCATTCACTTAAAAACCCTTCTCATTCTCCATTTCTTTCCCCACTCTTCACTTTTTCCTCATCATCTCTTGCACTGTTTAGAATTGCATGCTTAAGCTATTTGCTATTTGTTTTCTTACTTGCACGTTTGCTTATATGCTTGTTTCTTCCTTGCATGCTTACTTGTGTTTGTTAAGTTTGGAACTAAGAAGAATTCAAAACAATCAAGAACTTAAGAACTTCATCTAATCATTAAAAATTGGATAATCTTAATCTGAATCTTAAAATCGAATTCATAAATCATGTTCTAGGTTCTAGAATTTAAGGTTAGGAGAACTTAGAAGTTACACCTTAGGCTCCCCAAGGTAGAACTCTTAGTGCCTGAACTTCACAAATACAATGAAAATACAACATGACCATTGCATTATATTTAGGTTCATATAGCATAGGTCACTTGAATCAAGTTAATCAATCTAACGCAACTCAAATCAAGTATCATCAATCTCATAAAATATCAAAACCACTCACATAGGCACATAGGCATGCAGTTGCACGTAAGATGCACTCCTGACCCGCATGAGTCTAAATTGTGAACGTCCAAAAAATTAGAAATTCTTTGGCTAATTCAAATAAAATACACGTTTATCCCTTTAGTTAGAACTTTAACAACTAAAACTTTTAAAAGATAAAGACCGACTTTCGTCGGGCAAGAAGGGTGCCTAACACCTTCTCTTCTTGTAACCAAGTAACTTACCCAACTCGGAATCCTAGACCAAATATACAGAGTTAAACATGGGTCCTAGATTCCTAATCTAGGTGATGACTTTGATCAGTTGGTTCTTTCGTGAAGTAGGATTTTTATCCTAAATTTATGAAAGAAGCAACTATATTTAAATCCAATGGACAAAGGCGCTATCATCACAACTCAAACCCTCGTGGGTCACCCTCCGGACGGGATCCACAGATTGGAAACTCTGCTGGGGATTAATTACCTAACTTTATAACTTTTAAAAGCTTTAATCATTTAAGTCGTAATTAAGGGGGATAATGTGGGACCCAATCCCGCGAGAGGCGTGTGCATAATTAAGTCTCTTGGTCTCTCGTACCCACACGAATGACGTGTGCATTTTATTATTGATTTTAATCACCCAATCAAGCAGGCAGCAACCAAGCCATATTGTGCAAACAAACGTGCAACCTAGTACCCATAAGGGCAGGGGTAAGCCGCCGAGCCTAGCAAGGTGTGATTTAATTCATCTTTTCCGTGAACTTGGGATCACTAAGGCAATCCGAATTCCACGCAAAAGAGAGTGACAGAACCGCCACCTAGATGAGGGATCTAGGACCTACAATTGACCAGAAATCTAGACTCGTTACCTGGTTATGAGAATGGAAGGTATGGGGAGTTACCACCACAGGCAGCCCGATAAGCGGTCTTTAATTCCAAAAGTTAATTCTTTTGAATTTCTTTTAAATGGCTCATTTAACTCTATATTAATGTGCGAACTACATGACATGCATCCTAAGATCTAATTTCAGTGTAATTCCTAAATGTGTATCTTGATTTTCTTAATTTGTTTGAATTCAATGTAAGTGAAAGTTCTCTTAAAATTTTAATTTCATAGAAAGTCCTAAGTGGTTTAATTACTTTTAATTTAATGATTAATGTACAAAACCCCACCACTTATGTGTGGAGCTGACTCGGGCTTGGTATGCCACTCAAGTATCCAAGTTGCCTACGTATCCCAGCCTCACTGGAATCAGAGTCGATCATAGTTCGGTGCACCTGAACTAGCTACTTATGCCTAACTCATCTAGGACACTAATCTAGACTGGATTTACTGTCTTAACAGTTTAAGAGAAATTGTTTAGTTCAAGTTGAAGATTTTATTATCCTAGGACTTCATCTAAGATGCTATATGGTCCTATCTAAGTGCAAGACACCCCTTAGACTAATGCAGGTTAACTTACATCCTAGGTAACTAGGTTTGTCCTAGGAAAAAATTGGGTGACTAGTGTAACTAGATCTATGGCACGGTTACTATCCATAGCAAACGCCCGTGATGAGGCTGGACTCCTAACTCTAGGACTCCCTAAAAGTTAAGACACAACGTGACGTAAGGGTTCCAAGGGGCCTTAAAGGTTCTTACGATAGGAAACCGTAATCCAACAGCTCCTAAGACACGGATCGAGTTAATTCGATTTGTTGAACTTAATGATTTTCAATTTTTGAGGATTTTTTATTCCTAAACATCTAAGGAATACCAAAGGCTCTATGGTTCATAAGTTTCGGCCTCAAATCGCAATCATGGAAGGGAATCGTGCTCTCAACCCTTGCATAATTTAGCACGTAAGTTATAGTATCTTATTGGCTGGCATGTTTCTCAGGATTTCCGTGGACAGTGAACTTCGGAGCCAACAACATACTATAATTTACATGCTCAAATTATGCAGGAACGATCACAATTAGTATATGATTATGAATGCGATCTTGGTAGTTAAATTGTCACAGCATAGCCAATTTACAAAGGCAATCTATGAACCCTAAGGTTCTATTTCAAAAAAGTTAGGGATTGAATTTATGATGAAAATTTAAGGTGTTTTGGAGATTTTTACTGACCTTTGCATTGATTTGCTATTAAATTATGATTTAATATCATTAAGACCAGATTGCTAGGATTACACAGTAACCCTAAGTAATCGAAATCTAAATTAGTTGAAACGTTTCTAGTAACAAGATATGGATGATTGTGGCTTACTGGAAAATTTTCATGAATTATCATTAAGATTTCATATCAATTTCTGATTTTTAAAAATTCAAATCAGATTATAGATTAACAAAGCAACCTATATCATATCAATTTTAAATTACTCTAAACTTTTCCAGACTAAAGATATAGATGATTAGAGCTTACGAAAAAATTGGCATGAATTATCATTAAGATTTGATATCCATTTCTGATTTTTTAAAATTCAAATCAGATTATAGATTAACACAGCAACCTATAGCATATCAATTTAAAATCAACTCAAACTCTTATAGTATAAATATAAGCATAATATTAGACTACTGTATGACTTTTATGGATTTTTATTACGATTTGATGCCCATTTAAATTCACACAAAATCAGATGAAACCAAAGAATTACTTAAAAAGCAAACCAAATGGTATCCTAAAATCAAAATAAAAAATTCCAGTAGATATATAATAGATTATAAAAATTTTTATCAAAATTTCAAAACTTAAAAATTAAATTTCCTCCATAAAATTGGTTTTTAAATATAAGAGATCAATTTGTTTCTTAAGCGTTAAAACCCGTTTATTAAAATAAATTGTAAAACCTTATCAAATCATTGCAAAATCAATTGAAAATTATTCTCTAACATTCCAGTAACCTAAGTTACTGGTTTGTAAAGAAACATTTTTGAAAATTTATTAATTTAATAAGAAAAAAGAATTATGGCACGTAAAACGGGGAAGCGATTAGAAAACAGTGAAAACCATATTTTTTTAAAAACATTTTTCAATGGAAACTTCCATTTATTATTAAGCTTTAATTCTTGAAAGTTTCATCAATTTTTAAAACCATTTAGTATTTATTAAAAATGGCCGAAATTTAAAATAATTAATAATCCGATTAAATAAACTCCAAAAAATATGAAAATTTTTGGGTAATCTACAAACGTTGTAAAACTACTGGAAACAAACTTTCACTAAATTTGGACATGATTTGATATATTTTTTGCTCCATTCATCAAGAAATAACCCTTTTCGGGGTTATTCTTTGAAAAATAGAATGAAAAATAAAACGGCCGAACCGCGGTTGGAAATTAAGTTTCCAATAGTTTTGTATTTTATATAAAACCCAGAAAATATCAGTTTTTTTATAAGAACCATGTTTTCAAACACTTGTTTTGATAATCTAATTTAAATCCATATTGAATAAAAACAAAAGAAAACCATTTTTAAATGGAGGAAAATTAATTTTTGGATTTTGAAAACTCATAATCTATATTATAACATACTGGAATTTCAAAGAAAAACTCGTTGATTTGATACATCAAAATTAAAACCCTAGCATGCTTTTTCTACTTCACAAAGATGAGGAATCCTTACCGTTGATCGCGATCCAAGATATACGCTTTGTCCAACCCTTTTATACGCTAAAAAAGATCCAAAGAACACTCCAATAATCCTTGATTGTGTGATGCCTTGGAGAAGAAGAAGGAATTCAAGAATTTCTTTTGTGAAGAACACTCGAGAGAGAGATGAACACACTTCAAGAGAGAGGAGGTTTTTTTCTCTTTTTTTTTCTTGGGACGAGAGAGAAAATGAACGATTTTGGATTTTTTTTGGATCCTTCCTAGGATTGTTTGCTTTGATTTTTATACAAAAAAGTTAAGGTTAAGAGAGAAATAGTAGTTTCCAATGTCAGAGCTCCATTTTTGGCTTGTTTCCAATTTTCCCCTCTTGCTTTCTTTCTTTCTTGTTTCCAAATTTGATTTGATTCCAATCTTAATCACTTGTCAATCAAGACATGCTATTCTCATTCCACATTATTTCTTTGGAAGAAAACCTTTTTAAGCAATCATTCATCTTTTTCTTTTTCCTTCTTTTCTTTTTTTTATTCTTTTTATTTTTCTTTTTAACAAATATGATGTGACCATTGTGACATCATCAAGGTTGGGTCCTCAACTCATGTGGGTCAGCCATGTGGGGTGCCCACCATGGTGGTCGACCCATATGGGAGAACCCACATGAGCTCCATCTTTGCGGGCTTTAGCCCAATGGGCCATTTCACACGGGTTTCGGGTTTTTCCGTAAAAATTCAATAAAATCTTTCTAAATTCAACATTCTATATATGGACCCAACCCATTTGACATTTATGGTGCATCCCTCACACATGATCAGACCATCTTTTTCGGAACACAACTTTTCGGACCAAAATGCCCCTATTTGATCGTTAGACATCCAAATGTGACCAAAATACCGTCAGATTGGTTCACCCCAAAAGGAAAAAATTAAAAATGGAAAGTCTTTGTGGTCAAACTTCAAAAATAGAAACTTACAAAATTGGGTCCTTTCGGTGAGCAATATTAAACAGGATCATTTGGTATCCCCTGAAAATACCCAAAATGCCCTCAACACTTAGAATTTTCAAATTAAGCGAAACCCTTGAGAAATTCTAAATTTAGCAGGTTTTCCAAAATTTAGGAAATCATTCATAATCTCTTATACATATTTCGGGGATCAAAAGAATTACACAGGAAAAGACCAAATTACTCCGAGGTGCTAGAATTTGGCGAGACTAGGGAAAACCCTGAGAAATTCTAAAAATAGCAGATTTTCAAAAATTTATGAACGGACTCAAGATTTCTTAGATGCAACTGAGGGACCAAATATGATATGTTGGAAATGTCTGAAATACCCTCGAAGTGCAAGACTAAGAGAAAATCTTGAGAGATCTAAATTTAGCAGGTTTCCCATATCTTACGAAATTACTCCTAATCCGTCAGCGCCCTCGAGATGGTTTTGGATATATGAGAAATGATTGAAATATCCATAAGATGATGAAAATGTGGAAGCCCCATGAGTTTCTAAAAATAACAGCATTTTTAAAATTTGTAAAATCACTCAAGATTTCTCAAATATAACTCGGGGGTCAAACGAGACACATCGGGAATGACGTAAATACCCATGTAGTGTAAAAATGAGCAAAAATGAGGGAAACCCCAAAAATTCTAAAAATAACAGGTTTTTTTCTGTTTGTTGGAAACTTGAATTTTCATCTTCTAGATACTATTGGAACACCCTAGAAACCTTTAGGATCACGAATCAAATACGGACTCGAAACTTGACAAACTACCAAATCTTTTGCTTTTTAAAGTATAGCAAAATGGGGGTGTCTACAGATAAATGTGAAGAAAAAAAATAAAAAATTCAAAAAACAGGAAAAAAGAACCAAAAGATGTTGTGTGCTTACTAGTGTGTGGAAAAAAAGAACCTTGGTATTGCTTCATTCATGAACAAAAAGAAAAAAGTGAAAGCAATAATGCATGTTCATAAAATGTAGTCACCCAAACCTTCAAAAGATTAATTACACGACTTGAGGGCATTAGATGCGAATCTCCAAATTGCATACACGTACATCACTTGCATCTACACCCTTGCATATCACATTCACACACGTTCTATTTAGGAACCCGGAGTGTTATCTTGCATGGTGGACTAGGAGGTCATGACCCAGTGCCTCTTATGTTAGAATAGCATTCTACCCTTAGCCTAGTACCTTTATGGTGTGTAAACGGATCCGTTGATTCACGTACTGCTACCCGGACACAGGTAGAGTATATCGAACACGGATTCGCGCTAAGGGAACTCTTGGCCTTACCCCTAGATTACCCCACACATTCATGTAGCACAGACACATGTACATCACGTGTGTGAGCCTAGATTAGGATGCCTTACCCATTTGTGTCAAGATTAGGCCGTAGTCCATCTTCCAATGGCTGCGATCGATTCTAGGTACACGAACCAGTCGTGAGTCGAGATCCTCTCTTCGCTCCACTAGATTAGGGGTTAGGAATTGCGCCCTCTAAGTAAAGCACAAAATAGAAAAAATAAAATGCCTTTGAGGTTGGGATAACAATCTCGTTGCTCTTAGATCTAGGAAATCCCATCATTTCCTACCAATCATCTCTTGGTCAACGACTCATTTTTCATTGATCGTGGGTTGATATCCTTTAGATTAGGGTTCCCTTTCAATGACTCATCTCATAACTCTAGCTTAGGATTTCATCTCCCCTTACACTAGGGGCATCTTCTTCGAGTGCATCCTTAAAACCCCTAAAACATCATTCCCTTCAAACTAGGGGCATCCCCTTTTGAGGTTCCTTATCAATTCATTGGTCGCATTCCTTCAATTTTTAAATAAATAAGACCATCTTTTTTAATGAAAAATCCATCAGTCTCAAATGTGTGTGTGAAATTGTCCTTCTAGCCAATGCATATTTTCAATCAAGAACAGTATTATGTCTAAACTCGCAATCTTTTCTTTGTCAGGAGTTCTTGTGTTCACCATTGATCATCCAAAAGCAACTTGGACCCGAGTTTCCACTCGTCTTGTCAGAATTTCATCTCCATCCTCTCCTACCTCTGTCTCAATGTCTGAACCAACTGAAAATCCTCAACTTCCTCGTGTTGAAGATTTGCTAATATTAAGGCCTTTGAATTTAATGTTACCTTCCCCGATGATTTTCCCTTTGCCATTGTCTCCAATCGTTACTTGTCCTTTGTCTCCCATGACAATGCTAGAGAACTTGGTGGGGTCTCCCGTCATGTGCCTTGAGCATCCGCTATCTAAATACCATTTGTCTGTTGTGGATCTTGAGCTCAAGCACCTCTACAAAAAAAGGTTCAATTCTTGGCCTTAGGTACCCAAGCTATGTTGGGTCATCCAATGTTAGTTTCAAAAGACTTATCCCTTTTTACCCAAACAAGGTTAGAAGATTTTCTTAATCTACTTGTATAGTTATAGTGTCCAAGTTTTCCACAGTAATAACATGTAGGAGAATAAGATTTAAAACTCTTGTAAGGGGTTTTGGACTTAACAAACTTGGTTTTGTAAGCAACTTTCTTTTGGGGATCTTGGTAACCAAGACCTTGTTTCCCAATACAAACCTTTGTTGCTAAAATTTCATCAAGCTTGTTCTTTCCACATGCATGTTTAAGAACAAGTTTATCATTTTCACTTTTAAGTCTTTTGTTCTCATCATATAGTTTTTCAATGTCAATATATAATTTTTCATTTTGTTCCTTTAAATGATCAAATTTACACCTTAGATTTTCATGTTTTCCCTTTAGTAAGGTGTTTTCCATAAAAAGTTTATCGTTTAAGGAAAATTTTTCATCTAGCTCATTCTTCAAGTTTCCAAAGTCCTTGGTTATCTTTTCAAGAGACTTCTTTAATTTTTTTTTTAGAAACTTCAAAAAGTAGTGCTTCCTTAACTTCTTGACATGTTTCAATTAGTTCATTCATGGTAGGTTTTTCATTTTCATTATCACTTTCACTACCACTACTACTATTACTATCACTATTTTTATGAAGAAAAGAGTCAAGAATTTGACTTACATTGAGTTGAGATGGATCACTTGCCATGTAGCATACAAAGTTTGACTTTTCATCTCCACTTGAGTTGCTCTCGGAAGAGTCACTCAATCCATCCTAATTGGCATTGAAGCTTTTCTTCTTCTTGTCTTCTTTTCCTTTTCTTCTATCCGAGTCCTTCTTGAGTACTGGGCACTTAGGACGGATGTGTCCTTCTTTGCCGCATTCGTAACACCAGACCAGATCATCATCCTTGTCTCTTCTTCTTCTATCTTTGTCTCTTTTTGAGGATTTGCTTCTTTTAGCACTTCGATTCTTTCGATTGAATCTCCTAAATCGACTTATCCTTTTGGTGAGGAGAGCCATTTTCGATGTTAGATTTTCAATGCTTAACTCTCGATCACTGTCCTCTTCTTCACTATCCACCTTGGCTTTGAAAGCCACATCCTTTTTCCTTGCTTCTTCCTTCTTGCTTTTCATTTTGCTTCCCCTCTTCTTCATCTTCATTTCATGGGTGGTGAGGTTTCCCATGAGGTCATCAAATTGAAGGGTATCCAAGTCCTTTGATTGTTCAATTGCTGTGATCATTGGATCCCAAGAGTTTGGGAAGCATCTAAGGAGTCTTTGAACCAACTCATAGTTTGTATAGATTTTTCCTTAGGCATTCAACTCATTAGCAATGTTAGTAAACCTTGTGAACATGTCGGAGATAGATTCTCCTTCATGCATTTCAAATGCCTCAAAATCACTAATTAACATATTTACTTTTGATTTTTGACTTGAGTTCTCCCTTCATGGGTTGTCTCAAGGGTGATCCAAATTTCCCTTGTCGTAGGGCTGGCAACGGGGCGGGTCAGGGCCGGATGTTGGGGTCCCCTACCCCTTCCCCTCTGCGGGGAATTTCCCCCTTCCCCTTCCCCTCCCCTCCCCGCGGGGAATATCTAATCCCCTTCCCTTCCCCTTCCCCTCCCCGCATCCTTCGGGGACAAAATCCTCGCCCCGCCCCGGCCCGCCCCAACATCACCTCCTCTTTAGTCATTGATACACTAATGCTGGGTGTCCCTAATCAACTTGATGCAATTTCAATATATAAAAATGTTATAAACTAACAATCGATAGGCTAGCTGTTAATTAAATTAGCAAGAGATTGGTATAAGGAGTTTGTCTTCTCTTCTTTATATATTGATTGAAATGCTGGGCAGCAACGACCGTCCAGATTTCACTTGTTTGCAGTGTTTTTTTACTTGAAGATTTAATAAGAGAGGGCAGATCCATATTCGGTATTTGTGTGTGGACGATGGATGGATGGACCCATTGGACCGACAGTAGCTGTTGTTGGATGATGGGATTTCCGCACATTGCTAATTGGATTCGATCCAACTTCAATTTTAGATCAAGTGGTATCATAGCCTGCCACTTAGAGTACCCAACATCCAAACCCCATTTTGGATCATTAATTTTGGGAAATGTTATGAGCACTATTGTATTCTGATGATCGCACTCCTGACTTTATTAAAAGTAAGGTATGGCCCGCACCATAGGATGATCCAAACCGTCCATTAGATGGTGCACACCCTAAATAGGTTGCGCCCAAAAAATCATTTCCTTAGGTTGATCCTAACCCTCCGATCTGTAGAGGTACTGAATGATCCTATTCCTCTATAGATCGGAGGGTTAGGATCAACCTATGGAAATGATTTTTGGGGCACAACCTATTTAGGGTGTGCCCCATCTAATGGATGGTTTGGATCATCGTATGGTGCGGGCCATACCATACTTTTAATAATAAAATGCAATTTATTTTGGCTACCGATGTTGGCACTACGATTTTTTGATAATTGCATACACTCACTCACTCAGCTTGTCTTTATTATTTCAACATCTGTCAAAAGGTTATTATAGTTCCCAAAATGCTCTCAGAAGCTAATTAAAAGGAAAAGACAAGCTAAGTCTATGTTTGGGGGAATCTGGTAGCCGATCCACAGAGTTTCTAGTAGTTTTCCTAAAAAAAAAACACTTAAAAATATACAAAAAATGGCATTGATTAACGGGGCGAGGCGGGGCGGGGCGGGGCGGGTCGGGGCAGGTCGGGGAGGGGACAACTCCATCCCCTTCCCCTTCCCCTCCCCACACCAGGGAATTTTTAAAATCCCCTTCCCCTTACCCTTCCCCTCTCAAATCGGGGAATCCCCTCCCCAAACGGGGCGGGGCGGGGCGGATCCCCGCTTTTTCGGGTGAAATTGCCAGCCCTACCTTGTCGTTTAACAATTCGAGACCCTATTGAATTCCTCGAGAGATAGTCCACAAAATATGAGTGTTACTTCCTTAGCATCCAATTGTGCCTTTTTCTTATCCGCGGCACTCCAAGTCTTCCTTTCCGTGGTAGGTTCTACATACCCTTCTTCAATTAGCTCCCACATTTCAAAGTCAGTGGATTTTAGATACAAACCCATTCTTATTTTCCAATATCCATAGTTTAAACCATTGAAATATGGAGGTCTATTTGAAGCTTGACCTTTGGGCGTAGCCGGAAGGGGCTACCGGAAAGAGATTGGATGAGGAGGGACTTTTTGTTGCCATGGATCTTTCTCTTATAGATTTTTGGATCAAACATCTCTATAAGAGCCTTTTGCTCTGATACCAAGTGAAATCCCAAAGGACAACAACCAAGAGGGGGGGTGAATTGGTGTTTTTAAAATTTTCTTCTTAAATAGCTAGGGCAAATGAGATTTACCTAATTAGTTCTAACCCTTGTTCAAATTATAATCAAAATAGAAAATGGAAAAAGATTACCAATCACACCAAAGTGGAAGAGAGAGGGATCAAGGAGACTACACAATGATTTATAGTGATTCGGTCACAACTTGACCTACTCCATTACCCAAGTACTTGGTCTTTCCTTGGTGTTTTCTCCACTACGGTGAGACTCCTCAACACCGCCTCACAAAGCGTTACACACAAACACCACCTCCACAAGGGGACACACCCTTGTATACAATCCGCCTCCGAGGACATTCTTCTTCGTTGCACCACCGCCTTGAAGAAAGAAACTCCTCTTTGCAACTCCAAAAGAAAGAAGGAAAAGAAATAAAAGCTCTCAAGCCTCTTTAAGGCATATACAACTCTCAAGCTCACAATATTCTCCCAATGATTGAAACTAAATGATTGGGGAGACTCTCTTGACAAGAAATGAATGCAAGTGTGAATGCACAAGAGGAAGAAGAAGATTCTTTTTTATTTTCAAAGAAGAAAGCTCTAGGGTTTGAATAATCAATGTTCAAAAGGTGTAAAAGCAGGTCTTTGATGATGTTTAAATAGCCTAAGTTCATTTAGGACCATTCAGGGGCAAAACCGTAATAAGCTGGGTAGGTAAACCTACCTGCACATGCCCTAACGGCTCTTTTCCAGACCGGCGTGTTCGACTAAGCTACAACGGTCGCCCGCCCTTATCGGGCGCCCTTTTTTATTTTCAAAATTTAAACCGTCGCGGTCGACTAGGGTCACCGCGGTCGCCTGCCGAGGGCTACCTGTTTGACAAAACATTGGGCTCTAAATATTCTGTGGTCAGCCAGCTCGTCGTGGTCATCCTTCAAGACCTTCCTAGTCGTTTTCTGGATTTTCAGAAAACCAATCCGTGGTCGTACGGTGTGACCTGGTCGCCCGGCCAGCTTAATTTCGGAGGTTGCTGGATTTCCAGCAAGCCTTCCGCGGTCGCCCGGCCTGTGTTAAAAACTTAGTTTTAAAATTTTCATCTAAGGGACTTTGGGCCATGATCTTTGGGCTTTGTACATGTGTTTTCAAATACCTTTTATGAGTTGTAAAGATAAGTTACTAACTCATGCAAATACTAAATGCCAAGAGGACTCTAATGCATTCTAAACTATATGAACCTTGAGTCTTCTTGATCTTCAATCTTCTTGGGCGCTTGCATGAATCTCTTCTTGTCTTGAGATAATCTTTAACCTTGTCCTTGCGCTTGTGGTTCCCTTGAATCTTTGATAGACCATATGGCTTGAAGGATGACCACCAAGACTTGACTTTCTCCAAGACTAGCCTGGTTCTTCTAGCTTCAAGTGTTAACATGAATGAAACCTGTCTAAATCACAACACTCGAGAAGCCATTAGCAAACTACCATCAATTTGGGTTTGTTGATCATCAAAACAAGAGAGGGATGTCTCCTTGGCCTTACAAACGAGGACGACATCATCTGGATAAGACCAAATGACGTCATCCCAAATTCGCCTGGGGAGAATTTGGAATTCGCATGGGGCGAATTCAAATTCGTCCATGGTGAATTTGGTTCGATCCAGATACTTTTGTACCCCTCACCAATAAATAGGTGGGGGCGGGTAAAGGTTTTTTACACCTTCCTCTCTCTCGCTCTCTCTCCCCTTTCGATGTATATACTCTCCTTCAATGTATTTCTAGCCTCGAACCCCTGCAGAAATCCAGAAAAAAAAACCCTAGTTAGCTTACTTTTTAGAAGAGAGAAATTAGAGAAACACTTGGTAGCTGCAATCGGGCGTCGGCATTCCGTCGAAACTCTGAAGGTTCAGAGCGTCTTTTTTTTTGTTTTACGCCGTTGTTCTGCTGAATTTCTCAGAACTACGAGCTGCTTTTCAATAGCAGCGCTGTTGTTCTGCTGAAATCTCGGCAAAGTCGGAGGCTTTTTCTGCTATACAGCGCCGTTACGCCGCCGATTTCTGTGCAACTTCGGAGACTCCTTCATCAACATAACACCGTTGTGCCACCAAATTTTGTTGAACCCAATGCCCTATTTCCAAAATATCACCGTTGTTCTGCCGAAATCTTGGCAAACTCAAATTATCCTCCTCAAATACAGAGCGGTTACGCTGCCAAATTCTCTACTAGTAAAGTTACATTCCATACAAGCTTAATGTAATTCCTTTTACAAGTAAGGTACAAGGTGGTGACGTCATAAATCTTAGTCGTACAGCTGAGCAAATTATGATATAAACCTTTCTGCTTTTCTTTTACTTTCTACAATTTACAGCTTTCTGTAATTTCCTTTACAAGTAAAGTACGAGGTGGTGACGTCATAAAATCTTGGTCGCACGGCTGAGCAAATTAACATATGAATCCCTCTGCTTCACTTTTTCTTTTCGAACTGTCTTTTTCCGTTAGATTTGGTGACTCAATTGGGATCAGATGCAATTCCCTCCTTAGGTTTGCGACATATGGTCTCAAGCGGGACTAAGCCACAACCGCTTCTTTTCGGATTTTTTCTGTAAATTCATCTTCATTTACATCCTGGAATTAAGCTCAACCAAAATAAAGGATAAAAGATAAATTATCCTGATTCAAATCCTTCAGAAAATGCCAATCCAAGTTAAGAGACCAGATTAATCCGGACAAGAGGGGTGCCTAACACCTTCCCCGATTGTCACCATAACCCTTACCTAGATATCTGTAAGGACCACGCCATAAGGTAAACAGAGCAAAATATAAGGTTCTAGGCCCAGAGCAAAGGAACCCCTGATTACTATTCTTCCAACGAAATTCGAGTCGTTACTCATTTCCAAGAATAGAGTCGGGTCCTGAAATCCCACTAGGCAACCCAAGAGGGGGGTGAATTGGGTTTCTTTAAAAAACTTATTCTCTTTAAAAACTCTTTACCAAAATTATCCTAGTTTTAACTTTTCTCAATTAAGTTAGTTTGATTAATTAAGCTTAATAGTAATGATGTAAATTTTATTCCCTAGTTGATTTTATAACTTGATTAGAATGATGAGAGGATTAATTAGCAAGAGATGAATATGCAATTTCAACTTAAGTGCTAATCACTCACTCAAGCAAGGATATGAATATTAAAGCACCTACAAGAGAGAGTAAGAGAGATGTGTACCAATCACCAATCAAGAGGAGGTAGAGAGACGAGGCTTTGACACAACGGCTTTTATAGTGGTTCGGTCTTAAACCCAAGACCTACTCCAATCTTCTCAAGTTTGCTCTCCTTGAGGTATCCACTATCTTCCAAGGAACTTAAATACGGCGTTCCTTTTGCCTTGTACAATCCGAGCGTCCAAGCTCCAAGGGTCTTAAATAAGGCGCCCTTTGTTGCCAAATACAATGAAGAGAAGAAGATGTTGCTCACTTGCCGCTAGATAGGCTAATACAAAGTAAAGCTCACAATGCACTCTCAAAGATGATTACAAGTAATGCCTAAACCAATCTCAAATGATTTTCTCAAATCAAGGCACAGAGGTTGGTGAGAGAAAATTAACCCAAAAATAGTTTCAAGTAGTTTTCTAGGGTTCTTTAGAGTTGGAGCATATTCATCTAGTGTTTTGGACCCTTTGAATGGGTATATATGAAGTCCCAACTCCATGTGACCGATTGGGGGGCAAAACAGTCAAAACTGGGTCAAATAGTCAACTAGCCATTGGGTCTCTAACGGCTATATTTTTTTGAACAAATACACTGCTCGGAGTTTCGAGGGTATTCTCGGAGCTCCGAGTGTATTCTCGGAGTTCCGAGAAACCAAACAGAGATTTAATTTTAAGGGCCTGGAGCATTTATTGGAGCTCCGAGAATTTTCTCAGAGTTCCGAGCTCGGAGCTCTGAGAATAATTCTAGGAGTTCCGAGACTGGATTTCCAGCAATCAGTGTCCAACTTCAAAAATTCATATCTCCTTTGTTTCATGTCGGATTTCAATGTTCTTATACTCTACGGATATGATAAAAATGAGAGCTATCTGTTAAAAATATTTGAAAATATTTTAAACAAGTTATGATAGGATTTAGTTGCTGGTCCAGGTTGCTCACTTGGAACTCTGTTTAGTTCAATGTTGTGTTGAATGCCATATGGGACCCAACATGTTGGTGCACCACCATGGCCATTCACTTATCCATTTAAGTCCTTAAAGGGTGTGTTAGTCTCTTTGAAAAATATATTTTTAGGAGTTTTAAGGTGTGCCTTGATCAAGAAAAAATACAAGAGAGAAAGGTGATACATACTACCATTCTAAGTACTCTCTTGTTCTCTTGAGCCAATCTTCATTTGATCTTCAATGGTGTGCTTGGCTTGCTTTGGGATCTTCAAGGTTGAGCTTCTTTGCTTGACACCTTCAAAGGATGATGCCACCATTTGGTTCAAGCTCCTTTGCAAGTTGTTGATCCACAAGCTTTGGCCTTCATTGATCTTCCTTTGTTTGTTCAATGCTTTGAGATGGTTGTGTGGAACTTCTCCTTGGTTGATCCTCCAACGTATGGTTTGTCCAAATATGCTCTAGCTCCTTGTCCTTTGTTTCGTTCATCTTCAAGCATAGGCCATCAATGGTGTGTGCTAGCATGGATTGACATGTGAATTCCCTGTGTATTGTACAACACTCAAGGCAAATGATCAGTCCATAAACGACTAATCAATTTGCGTTTGTTAATCATCAAAACAAGATGATTGAATGAACCCATGGGAAACCCTTGGGCTTACAGGTCCTAGGGCCTAACCTAAGTGGTGACTCTGAATTCTCTTTCTTGCGAAGTTAGGACCACGGTCCCGAGTCCGCAAGTAGCGCAGATCAAATAACACTCCCGTAAAAACCTGATGTGGTGATCCCCTGTCATCTTGCACAACACGAGAAAAAACCAGATACCACATCGTTTGCGCATCGAGCTAGGGTAATGACATCCCTAGGAAGAAATGGCAACTCGGGGACACCTTTCTAGACTCACTGGACATGCCATAGGTGGGCGAAAGGTTTAGTGTATTCCTATTTTGGAAGACGCTCACATCTCTGGGAGAGTAACTGGTAGACTTTGCCTAACTCTAAGCTCAGCATGCCCTATGCGGGCATGGTAACAACTATGTACGTACGCTGGGCTTATGTAGTGTGATGAAGGCTTGAAGGTTCCTCTCGTCGAATTGATTAAACAACCCTTGCCAAGTGTTTTCCAGCTCGACGGGAAGTTAATACAGCATCATTTTAATGCCACCACAAGGGCGACGTGCAAAGAGGTGGTGCTTTCACATCAAATGGAAGCGAGACCAGCGGCATCCGGGTGATGAAATCCCAAATGTTACCGAATCCGTTCCAAGTGCTAGTCATTCCCGAGGGTAAATAGGTATGCAAGCGGGTGATGACATCCCAATTGGTGTGTGCGTGTTTGCATAAAATAAATGGGTAAGCCTAGGTGCCTCCGGGGGCATTTTCACGCAATTGGCGGCAACTTTTAAGCATTTTCTCTTGCAATCCCTGCAAAACAAGCGTATGGTACTGGAAAGTAAATCTAACACTTGTTTTATTTCGCACGTTAGGGGCGTTCGCAACTTGTGAAGTGCTCGCAACTTGTGGATACCCCTAAAGGCTACATCGGGTTAAGGATAACCCTAATAAAAGAGAAAAAGCCAAATTATTTGGTTGAATTCTTTGAAAATGCCAAATTATGTAAATTCAGAGTTATAACCTTTTTTATTTTCAGTAGACAAGTCTACTGGGAGAGATTATCACATATCCCCAGCAGAGTCACCAGTTTGTGGGAGCCAATTTTTTCCCTCGCATGCAGGATGGTAGGGGATCACCACATCGGGTTTTCAAGGAATGTTTATTTGATCTGCGTTTCTTGCGGGCTCGGGACCGAAATCCTGACTTCACAAGAAAGAGAAACTTAGAGTCGCCAAAACTCAGAGTCGCCACCTAGGTTAGGGCCTACGCCCCGTGCCTCTTCTTCTAAGGAAATGAGTATTGAAACTCGAATTTCGTTGGAAGAACAGTAACTAAAGGGGTTCTTTCGCTCTGGACCTAGAACCTTATATTTTGCTTTGTTTGCTTAAGGCATGGTGCTTACAGATATCTGGGTAAGGGTTATGGTTACAATCGGGGAAGGTATTAGGCACCTCTCTTGCCCGGACGAATCCGGTCTCTTAACTTAGGTTGGCATTTTTCGAAGAATTTAAACCAGGATAACTTATCTTTCTATCCTTTATTTAGGTTATGCTTACTTCCAGGATGTACATAAAGATGAATTTACAAAAAAGACCAAAAATAAGCAGTAGTTATCCTGATTGGGACCGTATGTTGTAGAATAAGTCCCAAAAGATCTCGCAACTGATCCAAATCAAATTAACAAATCTGACGGAAAAAGATAGTACAAAAAGAAAGGTAGAGGGATTTATATCATAAGTTCTGAGGGCAATGTGAGCTGGAGATCTTATGTCACCACCTGTACCTTACTTTGAAAAGGAAATTACAGAAAGTAGAAGAAAGGCGGAGGGATTTATATCATAAGTTCTGAAGGCAATGTGAGCCAGAGATCTTATGATGTCACCACCTCATACCTTACTTTGTAAAGGAAATTACATAAAGCTGTTTTAAATAAATGTAATTTTACTAATAGAGATTCGGGCAGCGTAACCGTGCTGTGTTGATGAGGAGTTCTGAAGTTGCCGAAATTTCGGCGGTGCAACGGCGCTGTGTTGATGAAGGGACTTTGATTTTGCCGAGATTTCGGTAGAACAACGACACTATTTTGATAATAGGGCCTGGAGTTCTCTGAAATTCGGCAGTGCAACGGTGCTGTGTTGACGAAGGGACTTCGGGTTTGCCGAGATTTCGGCAGAACTACGGCATAGAAGGAAGGATGTCGCTCCGAACCTTCGGAATTTCTGCAGAATGCTAACGCCCGGTGTGAGATACCTAGAATTTCTCTACTTTCTCTCTTCTAAAAAAAAGAAAAGAAACTAGGGTTTTTTGGATTTCTGCAGGGGCTCGGTGTATTCATGAAGAAGGGGGTTAAAATATCACAAAGAGCGGAGAGAGAGAGAGAGAGAGTTAACCCAAAAAAAACTCACCCTTCACTCTTACCCCCCCTATTTACCAAAATTCGCCAGGGGTGAAATTCAGGCGAAAATTGGTGTCACTCAGGTGACATCACCTGGGTGACATCATTTTCGGAAGGCGCGAAGTTTCATCTTTTCTTTCTCAAAAAATGTGATTTTTTATCTTTTATTGGTAAGTTTCGAATGTTCGTAACTTCCCCGATTGAACACCAAATCACGTGCGATCAGATCCATTGGATTCCTCGTTCTGGGGAGTTTCCAATGAACCTAATATCGCTTGCCTTCAGAAAACGAAGTGTCCCTTCGGTGAAAACGGAAGTTTCCGACCCAAAGTTAACTTACCAATTGAAATGTCGTGTGAAAACGGGTTTACCGGTTTATGCCGTAAAAGGTGGGTGCTGTGTCAAACAGGCTTTCGGTTTGCCGAAAAAAGCAGGTGTTGTGTAAAAATAGGCTTTCTGGTTGCTTAAAATAGCTTTCGGAAATCGTTTCTTTTCGAAAATACCCTGAAGAGAGATTGAGAGAAATTGAACTGGTGCTCTGGGACTTGTCATAAGGTTCTTCCTCGCGACACCTATCGTTAGTACATCCTTGACGAAATTGGGTGTCTACACTCATGACCTTCCATAGCCATCTGACCGTTGGCTAGTTTAGAGAATGGGACGGTCATATGCCAAAGCAGAAGCCGATCCTATTTCTTTGGCTAGAGTAACAGTCAGATTCCTAATTGGATAAGGAAAGTGTATGAAATTGCAATGGTCATATGCCAAAGCAGAAGCCATTGTAGTTTTGTATACGTTTCTGAGACGTTGGGTTTAACTTAACCAAGCAAAGGGTGTTGATGCCCAAAGGATATATACATTGCGATTCTTGGAGGCCAAATTAAATCGGATGTTGTGTTGGACATGACTGATTAGATGAATCCGCTTATTCAAGGAAAAAATGGTATATGGCCAATGCATATGGGCATGATTGCATGAATAAGTTTCTGATGCCCATTAGAGAAATCTTTACATTTCTCTTGATTAACGAGATTGAGGGATCTGTGAATGAGACGTTCAATGGACGGTACCATCATAGATCGAAAACCCAGATCCGATGGAGTTATGTCTTGAAATTTATAAAACTAAAAATGAGGATACTTGCTTGAGTTAGCCTCATTTTCCTTTGCATACAATTTCTTTCGACTCTTTAGGTAGATTACCAAATAAGGTAGAATAATGTGATCGAATGATTCATAAACTAGAAAGGGAAATAAACTAGAATAATCACAATTAGGGTCAGCTATGTTCTAACCATAGAGATGCTAAGAGTGCCATATCCAAATGCCACTGATAAGAATTATTTTGTAAAGTGGCATATTGGAAAAGACATGGCAAGTGTTATATCTTGAAAGTTAATGATCCGCGTGCTGCGAAAATAGTATTAGGGATCAATGACACGAGCAGATATACTAGGCATTGTCCAAGATATGTTTTGGACGATGAAGTCATACTTCTAAGAAGTTGGCAATGAATGACTCTAAGAGACATGATCTAATTATGGTAAAGAACATTGGCAATAGTCGCCAAAAAGCAACGAAAAGTGTTTCATTACGGAAACCAATATGATTGGTACTACTTTCCTGGGTGTGGATACTTAAGCATCCTACACATTTGCAAGTGTTGCATGGATCCAAGAAATGTAGAATGTTGACTAAAGGGAAGCTCTTCCTATGAGTCAAAACAATGCAATGGTTGCAATTAAGACTATAGGATAGTATAAGTTAACTTATTTTAGAGGTAGGGAATTATAGATGAGGAGTTTTTATATGGTGCCCGATCAGGCATGCTCTTAAAAAAGGTGCCACCCTTGATATTTGATACAACAGCAGCCCCTTTTTCATCTTTTTAAGGGGCTGCTATTGGATCAAATATCAAGGGTGGTACTCTTTTACCAGAGCATGCCCGATCGGGTACGATATAATTTCTCTATAGATGAGAGGACATTTATCGGTACACTTAGAAAAGAGAAATTAGATTTCTATTTTTTCAAAATATTTTTCATTGCATATAGCAGTGTTTTTTTATAAAAAAATATTTTTATAAAAGACAAAGAAAATTTTGAAGATGAGGGGTACTTCGATAAATGGTCCAACCCTACTCAAATAAAGTTAGCATTACAGAGAGAGTAGCCATTAAGAAGTGTCAGTGGCCTTGAAAAGGCAAGAGACACTATAAACCTAAATTATCCTTAATACCTTTGATTGAGGTCGTGGTAACCGAGAACGGATCACTAATTGGTTTTGGAAGTTCCATTGGATCTAATCCATGTGGAACTCTATCCAATATGTGAATTGTGTCTAAAGGTTAAGATGACAACGATTCCCATTTAGGGCAAGAGTAGAAGGATAGAGGATTTGTTGGGATCGATTCACACTGTCATGTGTGGACCCTTTTTCTTATCTGTCTAGAGGTGGGTTCGTCCTCTTCGTCATATTTATGAATTGTTCTGGAACGAAGTTTAGAACCTAGTTGGTAAGTAAAAGTAAAGATCTTCCTCTCATTGAGAAGGAGAAAACCTCATGGAGAATATTTACAGACGAGTGGAATCATTATCTTTAGTGGATTTCATTTGCAACATCATGGGATGATGGTATTGCAAAAGGGAGAAACCGAACCTTGTTAGACATAGTTCGATGATGAGCTTCGCCAAAGCACACTTGTTTCTTTGGAGCAACACCTTAGAAATGATGTTCTATTTCTTCAACCGAGTCTCAATTGGCTTAGTGCCAAGGGTTCCATATTAGATATGGATGGACAGGAAATCCTCATTGAATCATTTTAGAGACTATGGGATTTTTCCAGCCCATGTGGAAAAGTAAGGTACTGAAAATTGGAGACGAGGACGGAATGGATTCGAGTGGATCTATAGGAGTAAGAAGGACCAAGATTGGAAAGGTGGAGACTTAGAGGGCTAGGCTAATGGCAAGAGGACTATAGTCAAATAGATGGTATTGACTGTAAGGGAACTTTTCGCCTATAGCTAAGCTAGAGTCCACTAAGATTCTGTTGATGATAATGTCGCTCTTGGATTACAGGATCCGGCAGCTGCATATTAAAACTGCCTTCTTGAATGTAAACATTTGGGAAGATATGTATAATCGAGCTTAAGGGTTTTGAGGTTGCCAGAAAGAGTAATCAAGAGGTGTGCAATTTGCTGAAATCTATGGATTGACGTAGTTGTCTCGCAGTTGCAACCACTGTTTTGGTAAGGAGATCAAAGAGTTTGGCCTCTCACAAAACATCGAAGAGACTTGTTTTTGCAAAAAAGGTTAGTAGGAGTGCTGTGATATACATTTCAGTGTTGTGTTATAAATAATGTCCATCATATTGAAAATGGCATAGGGGCATTCTTCTACACAAGATATGCATTTCCAATTGCTTTGCCAAGAAGGACTTCAGAATCCTGCATTCTGGTACCTTAAAGTATTTAGGGACTGGAAATAGAATGTCAAAGATGTCCAAGAAGAGTTGAATGGGATATTGGCTATGTTCAGTATGGGAAATTCCTAGAAAATGTTAATTTCCTTTCGGTATGGAAATTTCGGTATGGAAATAGGCTTTCCAAGATGATGTATTTTGGGACGTCTGACGGGGTGCAAAGGATTAGCATCAGTCTCCATATATTTGTTGTGGGCAGTCTGATGTGGTCCATGCTGAGTACCAAGCCGAATATCTTTCACTACGTGACTGAGGTTAGGAGGTTTTGTTTTGACCCATGTCCTAAGCATTGTAAAATGGTAAAGCATATTTCTCTAGTTCCTTATGAGGACTAACCATTACATTGTCAGTTGGTGGGATGATGAGATCATCAATAAATAAAGCGACAAAGATGTTAATCTGATGTCAAAGGGATGAAACAGTTTCATATTAGATTTAGCTGATCAGTTGAAGAAGTTTTTCAAGCAAGACACCATTTAGGATCCCACGATTGAGGCAAAGTGTAATGCCATATGATATATGATATTAGAGAGAGAGAAAGAGGCAGTATGGATGCTGGAGTTCTGGTATGGACTCGGGGTTGTTCACTCTGTTGGTAGGAGTACAACAAATGAGCAAAGTGTTAGAGCAAGGAACTATGATCTCAACCGAAGTGAAAGCACATCCTTCGGTGGTATCTAACGATACTTGAGATCACCAACAGGGGTGCTATAGCCATAAATTAGAGTGCTCCAGAGGTTAACGTGGCGGATTCCTTGACCAAGTCCCTTAGTCAAAAAGATGTTTGAAAAGAACCTGAGGGAATGAGTTTGCAATATATACAACGCTGACTTTGAGACCAAGTGGGAGATTGTTAGAGTTAGTGTCATAAAAGCCAATGGGCTTAATATCTGACACATATTTGTCCTTAGGTAGCAAAGTAGGAATACCATGCTCAAGGATTCACAGATCCTAAGGAGCAGGGAGATATGGTATCCTAGTTCTTTGCAGGCCTTGAAAGTTCCTGGTTCGGGTCGAGATTGGACATCTCTTGTACACAACCAACACTAGTCTTGTCTACATGCATATGTCGTGAAGTGGCTTATCTCAGTCACTTGGGTAGTAGACCCTAAACAAGAAGAGTGAGTGCGACAATAGGGATTGCGCACTAAACAAGATCACACTAGAATAGCCTGTAGACAATGACCCTTTACATGTCCTTACACCATGGTTTAAAATTTCAGTTTCGGTAACCGTTTCGGACATTTGGAAAACCGAAATTCTAAAATTTCGGTCAAAATTTGGTACTCCCGTTCGAAATTTCGAACAAAAATTTCAAAATTTCGAACCGAAATTTCGGCCGAAATTTTATAGCGTTTTTTTTTTAAAAAAAATAAAAATTGCATTTTCTCGAAATTTCGGACCGAAATTACCGAAATTCCAAAATTTCAAATGGCGAAATATTTAATTTCCCCAAATACCGGTTTCGGTCCCCACCGAAATCCGAAATTTTGGTCCGAATTTAAAACCATGCCCTAGACCTAAGGGGTCATATTGGTCTGTGGGTCCGGCCTTGATTCTTATCCTATCTAACCGTGATCCTTCTAGAGATCACCAGAGGGTAGTACTAGAGTCTTGGACAAACCCACGAGGCTAATAGTGATACCAGACATGGAATTCTCCACCCTAACTACGGGGATATCATCTACAGTTTCGGTCAGAGCACTAGGCCTATAAATAGCTTGGCCAAGCAGATTTGATAAATGGTTTATCAAAGGTTTTACTAAAACACTTGATTGTTTTTTAAATGATTTTACAAATGCATTTGCAGGCCCTAACTGCTTGACTGGAAGGTATACCACGAGTGGGTCCTGAGGGTAGTAGTTGTCCACCCCCCGTAGGACCCAACTCAGCAGATGAGGAATAAAGAAAGGACTTGCACATATTAGATGTGATTAGGGGTATGATGATTTGTGGGCCTAATTGTAAAAGAGAAATTGAGGAGGGAAGGAGAGAGACTTGAGAGGGCACGAGTAGAAAGAGTGGAAAGAGGATGAGAAATCCCTAAAAACAGTGAATAATAATATTTAGGGCTGCAACTAGGGTCGGAGTTGGGTTGGGTTGAAGCCAATCCGAACCCAACCCGAAACTCTAAACTGTCAATTCGAACCTGACTTGACTCTCAGCCGATGAAGGCTAACCTAACCCAACCTGAAAAATTAATATCTCAATCCGAACCCGACCCGATTTCCCAATTTGGGTCAGTTGGGTCGGGTTGACCCTGTTATGGTGATAGCTTTCTTCTTTAGGATTTTAGGTTCTGAAAAACACAAAATAGAAAAATGGTAAATTTTTTTTAAAGAATGTGAAGTTTTGATGCGCGTGGGGTCAATCTGACACCTCAACCCGAACCCAGCCCGACTCGGGTTCAACTTCTTCAACCATACCCGACTCAAACACAACCTGAGCTGTGATTTTTTCGGGTTGAACCCAATGGATTCAGGTTGTAACACACTCGAGTTGCACCTCTATAATATGGTACCTCAAATTTGTTTTTCCCCTTGTTGTCGTGGGCTTTCATGCTCCCGTTTCTCTGCTCCCTCTGCTGCCACCCTCACAACTCTGTCATTCTCAGCCCATCTCTCACAGCCGGCCCCACTAATATTCCCTAAATATTTTTCTGTGGTTGCAAAACATGGTCTTCAAAATTAGATTCACCACTTCGATGCAGTGTTTAAAAACGCAGACCCGACGCGGAACGCGGCTGAAAAAATCCTTGTCAACTCGGCGCGGACGCGGCCAAAAATGTGGTTGGCACGGTTGATGCGGTCAAATCAGATGAGTCTTCATTTAAAAAATAAATAAATAATAGAAAAAGTATAGAAATAATATAGAGGTATTTTTAAAGGGAAATGTTAGCAGCACTACTGTATTTTGATGAGGACACTCCTCACTTTATTAAAAGTACATTATGGCCCACACCATAGGATGATCCAAACCGTTCAACAGATGGGCTATAGCATAAATAGCTTGTGCCTCAAAAATCATTTCCATATGTTGATCCTAACCCTCCCATCTGAATTGTAGAGGGTTGATCCTAACTCTCTATAGATCGGAGGGTTACGACCAACCTATGGAAATAATTTTTGGGGCACAACCTATTTAGGCTGTGGCCCATCTAATGGACGGTTTGGATCATCTTATGATGCGGGCCATACCATACTTTTAATAAAGTGAGGAGTGCCCTCATCAAAATACAATAGTGCTGATAACATTTCCCTTTTTTAAATGGAATTTGTTGGCAATTTAGTAAAAAGCCATTCAACGGCTCACAGCCCACTTTTACAGCAGAGAACCTCATATTCATTAAGGGCCAGTAATGAATAAGACAAAATATGCCACTCGATGGCTTTTTGCAAGATTGCATAGTAGATCCCTTAAAAAAATGTTATATTCTCCCTCCTATTTACCTGGGACAGCCCCTGTAGTCTAAAAAAGTAGTCATAAATACACTCGAAGGGGTTGCAACAGATAAACAAAGGGACACTAATGGCACTTCCCAAATATTTAGGAGTTCAAAAGGCATGATAGAACGGCTGTATTGGTTGGTAGGTTACAAGTGACAAGACATTCAGCCATCTTGTTTTTTTATTTTTACTGAAAACAAATCTTGTGATTGGAAAAAGTTTTTATTTTTACTGTGGTTGGCAGGTGACAAGTGACAAGACATTCAGCCCTATAGCTTTCAGTGGTCTACTACATTGAAAAAACAAATCTTGTTTTTTTATTTTTACCGAGTCCCAGACTCGGACTCGGCCGAGTCTGTGACTCTATAACGCGGCTACCACCATCCCACGTCGACTCGGCCGAGTCCCGAGCCGAGCCAACGAGTTTTAAAACACTGCTTCGATGTAGATTAGGTACTGCAGGAGTGCAGGGCCTTTATTACAGGGAAATGATTTAAGCACTCCACTGTTTTGATAAGATGCGCATAACATCTTGTCGTTTAGTATTTAAAGAGCTTATAAGAGCTTTATGAGAGCCGTAAAACCCCCCTGACAGAGCTTTAAATGCTAGATGATAAGATGGTTCGCGCATCTTAGCAAAACATTGTGTTTTGGGAGAAATTATATGATGTACGGGCTTACAACAATAAGGCCTTTCTGCGGTGTAAGTACCATCCTTGATATATGATCCAACAGCAGCTCCTCAAAAAGTGAGCTGCTGTTAGATCAAATATCAAGGGCGGTACCCCTATCCTACCATACCCGTACCCTACCGTACCCCTACCGTATTGTTGTAAGCCCTTACACCATATAAAATCTCGTAGTTTCGAATCATTTCCCTTACAAATATCTCTCTCTCTCTCTCTCTCTCTCTCGGATGCTACTTGTTCGATCATGAGATTCGCGACACAAGCTGTCTGAATGAAGACAAACATTAAAAGTAGTGCATAAGTCCAATTGAGAGCGATTCTTTCGAAATTGGAGCCGAATGCCAAAATATCCCTCTCAAAATGACAAAAACCACCGTTTGTACTGTCATTTTATCGATTAGGTAGTCTAAGCAGTCTTCTTTTATTTTTGTTCTCTCGTCTCTGTGCCAAAGTTATGCCATTATAATACCCCACACATTAGGGATCTTAGGCCAAAGGATAAAAAATTATGCTGGCCCATAACCCATAACAATTGAAGCTTTCATGATTTTATTCAACCCTTTTGGCTGTAAGAAGTAAGAAGCCTCTCTTGCCTCCCTCCTGCAAGAAGAAGACCGATTGACATTTTCTTTTCTCTATATAATTGTGCTTATCTTTATCAACATGTACATCCTAATTAGGGTTAGGGTTAGCGACGAAGTAACCGAGCACACCGACAAGAGGTGCATTGATGTAAGTGGTGGGCTCTGACTTGCGGAAGTCGGCCCGATCATCTTCATATATGTCATCCTCCCCTGGGCCCCCCACGACTGCACCCACTAGAATGTTTTTGTTGGGCGTAGATGAGTTGAAGTATGTGGAGCCCTCCTTGCATGCAATGAACTGAGGGTGGTCTGCTAGAGATGGCAAGGAGGAGCCTCTGTGATGGATGCGATGTGGGTATCTGTCGCCGTACCCCACCATATATGACAAGTTCATGGGGTTGTCGCCTAAGATATAACCAACCTACAGGAGATTGAATTAGTTACTTTTAAAATAAGTAGACATACACTGGGGCGTTCAATGCCCTTAGTAAGGGCTAGTATACTGAGTAATTTGTGTGTAAATTTGAAAATCTTTTTTTGATCAGTAAATTTGCAATCTTAGGACCTCTTTGGAGAACTTAAAAATATTCAAATATACATATTGAAGAATAGTACAATGCGTAAGATTAGAAAAGTGTAAAACTAAGAGAAGAAGAATACCATTATCAAAACATGGGAGTGCAGATATCATATTCCTAGTTTTAAATATAGTTTCAAATTATTAAAGAAGCTTCAATGTTCTATTTGCCAATAAGATTGAATTAAAATAACCTTATTTGAAAATAGGGACTGATCTTCAAATATGAACCAGTTTAATTTTCTCTGGATATTTTGATCATGGAGGGAGATTCTCTTAGTGTTATTATGAAAAGGTTTTTCTTAGAGGTTCGCGGATGAGATGGGAGAAATTTTGGTCACTATAAAAGGTCATACTACTTATAAGTTTACATACGAGACTTGCAAAATTGGAAGGTGTTTTAGTATATAGAACGTCTCATAATGCACTTGCGAAATCGGAAGCTGTTTAAGTAGGTAGTCTCAGAATGGCACCTGCTTCTTCGCCTCCTGTCGGAGGGAGATGGGTCCGACACTAATACTCCCGCAATTGACAGTCTGATATGTTCTAGATAGATAGTTGGCATAAACGAGGAGAAGGAAGGCAATGGAGGTCACATGTTGCATGTTGCTCCCCCCTGGCTTGTAAATGAGCCCACCAGGGGTGTATTGTATGTGAGAGGAAGATGATTCTGGTATGAGGGTGCACATGAAACTATCTGCTGATTCCTTATACGATTGGAGAGAGAACACCTTTCCTTCGAGGAATTCCTGAAAATTAAACAACATTTTACCAAAAAAACTTCATGAATCGGACAATCTTAACCATTCGTTAAGAAGTCTTAAATGTGGATCGAACAATCAATGTATTCTTAACATTTCATCAGCAAACCATGTGAAACAACCATTTCTTCCCAGAGCTTAATCCTTTGGAGTAATTGGTTGTTTTCACATGGTATCAGAGCAAAAGTGTGAAACAACCAATTAATTCCAAAAGCTCAAGCCATTGGAGATGGCATTATTTAATCTTTTATACTTTAATACTCCCCCTCATGTGTGGCCCCACTTTTGGGTTGGCCATTCTATGTGAATTTGTAATCCTAGGACATGTGCTCTAATACCATGTGAAACAACCAATTTACTCAAAATGCTTAAGCCATTGGAGATAGCGTTATTTAATCTTTTATACTCTAAGAAAAAGGTTCTAGAGTCAAAATTCCTTGATATTAAAAGGGGCGATGAGTATGCATTTGCCCCCCTTATAACGTGATTTGACGTCAAAAAGCGTTAAAGTTGCCCATTGTTCACGTTATAAGGGGGGCGAATGCGTACTGCAGATGGGGTGAAAAAATCATCTCCCTAATAAAAATCCACATGATGGCTAACCCAAAAGAGAGGACACATGTGCCAGGTGTACTCCAACCCTAAAAAAGAGGGGCCACATGTGAGGGGAGTGTAAAAGTATAAAATATTAAATAACGCCATCCCCAATGGCCAAGGGCTTAAGCTTTTGGAGTAATTGGTTGTTTCACAAACCTCGATCAAATGGCTAGGATTTTCATAGATGGGGTCATAGGCAAAGTGGTTCCTATTAAATGAATGGTTCAGATGATGCTATTGTGTTGTAAATGCATAACTGACCTTGGATACAAGAACATTGAGTCCAGCATGTTTGTTGTCCCACCCGAATTCGTTGATATTGTCATCTGCTCCAAGAGTCTTGCCATTGTTTTGTATGTAGTTTAGATAAGAATCGTTCTGAGATGCCCTTCTCAGCCATGCTGCTCCCCAGAGCAACTCATCCTGGCAAAGTTAAAACTACAACCAGTATGAATAGCATTTACTACAACTACTACTACTCGTACTATTACGGGTACAAGGGACCTTAGCAGCTGTTTTATCGAGAGAAATGATTTAACTCTCAGATTTTGACATGGCATTCCTGTGTTTTTAAAGACTGGTGACATGGTATGTTCGTAGCAGGAGTGGAGTGCGACTCGGACTAGGTTGGGCAAGGTTGAAGCCAACTCTAGCCCAACCCGAGTTGGGATTACCTCAATCCTAACTCAATCCAACCGGAGCCTAGTGCTAAGGAGAGTCAATTAATCCTAACCCGACCTGCCTCTAAGTGTCCCAACCCGTCTAAATTGATTTTCCTAATTGGGTTGGTTGTGTTCAGTTTCTCCCTGGGAAAAAATACCAAAAAATAATAATAATAAAAAATAAAAATAAAATCATAACCCTAAGATATTGAAAATTACGATAAATTCCGATAAAATTAGGGGGAATTGAAGGGGGTCGTGTTGTGTGGGGTCAAGTTGCCCAAGGTCTCAACCCTAGCCTAACCCAAAATAAAATCTGGTTGGCTTTTCTCAACACCAACCCAACCAGAGAGTAAATGCCAATCCAACCCGAAATCGAGTGCGAATATTGATTCCCTACGTTAAATGTTTAAGTAAAATGAATTAGTTAATTAGTGGGGGATTATAGGCCCACCATATATACGTCACAACTCACACATGTACCGGTGCTCCCAACCATTCATCTCATGTACCCCACTGTGGATAGACCAGGTTCCCAAAATGGCATTGCTCTTACTAACATTTTATAATTATTGGAAAAGACTTTCAAAATGGCGATCGGTTTGGAAAATAAAGACAGGACAATTTCGTGGAAAGCCATTTCATGGCTAAGTTTTGTAGGAGAGAACTGCCACCTGGGAAGAATTAAATGAATAAGACAAAATCTGCTGAAAAGTGAGTTGTCTAGCTGTTGTCCCCAGCAAAAGTGAGAAGCCAAACGACTTTCTGCCAAATTGCCTGGCAAATCCCTTGTAATGTTTATTATGAGTTTTGGAAAGAGTTTCCGTATCTTTTCTTTTTTTTTAAAAAAAGCAGTGATCAAAATGATCAAATTACATTTATAGGAAACAGTTAAACTTTTGAAATAATAAAAGCAACCATTATAATAGCTGTAACGGCCAATGTGGAGCCACTCCCATTTGCCATTTGCCATTTGCCATTTGCCATTAGAGTGTTGGTCGAGAGTCATGGTGGGAAAAGGTTAACCACAGGCTGTCTAAAAATTGATAAAAAAAGGGCAATGGTATATTCGCACCCCCTATAGGATAATTCACATCCCTTTAATTTGAATTGACGTCAAAAAGCATAAAAGTCTGTCGCATGGCCTTCTTCTTTGACGTTTCTTTGACGTCAATAGATGATACAGGAGTGCGAATTATCCTAAACTGGGTGCGAATTTATCTTCTCCCTAAAAAACCATAAAGTTTGCTTTGAATCAGTTCCCCCCCCCCCCCCGCCCCGTAGGTATACTTTGATTATCTTTTATGCGATTTGCTAGGGACCATCGCAGAAGGCAGTTCACTGACCAGCTGTTGCATGGGAGAAGAGCCACATAAACTGACTTTCCAACAGATTTTGTCTTATTCATTTAATTGATCTGAGGTGGGTGCTCTCACCTCATTGAATTAAAATTCACTATGAAGGTGTGGCACATATTACACGACGCGAAGCCCACATTTTTCTAGGAAAAACGGTCACCATCTCTCATAATTATTTATTAGGGAAAAGGTACCAAATCACCCACTCTTTGATAGGAGAGAAAATTAACCCAATGCCTGAAACGACAAGGGAGGCGTAAATGGTGCTGAAAATCAGACTTAAATTTGAGCCCTTTGAACTGCAAAAAAAAATACAGAAAATGAGATTTTCTTGGCCTGCCGTTTCTATGGAGAGAATGAAAAGCCTTGCGGAACACGCCCTAGTTCTTTCTTAAAAAATGATGAAAAAGAAAAAACACGGCTATTCCGAGCATGGGTTACTTTTCAATAGGTTTTTTTAGGAAAAAGTACGGCTACACCTCTCAACTTCTTGACACGTTCAACAATAACAGTGTAGTTTCAAACTTGTTAGAAATGAAGTTAGGGTTACAGAAAGTGAGAAAGAAGAAGATGAGTGAAGGAGCTCCTCATGTAAATGATGTATATTAGGTTCATCTGGGGCAACATAAGTACAAAGATTATAATACCCTCACAATTACAGGTATACCTAAACTACCCTGATACATGTTATTCAACACTCCCCCTTAAGTTGAAGTGTATATACTATGAACTCCAGCTTGCTACAAAGAGCTACAACAACTAAAGAATATAATAAAAAAGAACATACATAAAAAAAAGTATACTAAGTCCATACACACATCCAGCTTGGTATAACACTCATCAAGCTGTTGTGGTGAATACATAATAAAAGCATAATATTAAAAAGGACAGCAGCGGCCACAGTAAACAGCATCGAGATCAATGGCCATAAAAAAGAGCAACTCCCCTGAATTACCACAACAACTAGATCGATCAAACATGGCCTCCCCTTGAATGAGACCACGGCAAACAAATCTACATATCACGAGCAATGGAGGCACCATGGAAGGAACAACTACGATCCAGCAAGTAAAAAGAGGGCACACCAAAAGTGCGCAAAAAGAACATCAGTGAAGCAACAAAACGGCAAGTGAAGAAGATAACAACCGATGGGGAAACCATCGGAGACAAGGTTGACGGGAAAATCGTCGCCTGAAGAGAAGTGATGGAGAGAGAAAAATGATAACCAACCAATGATGGGGAAACCATCGTCTGGAGACTAGGTCGACGACATGAACATCATCGCCTGAAAATGGAGCCAACTAACGATGGGGACTCCATCGCCCAAAAATGAGAGGACGGCAAGAAAAGACCCTCGCCCGTAAGAGAACCGACCAACGATGGATATGGAAGCCATCACCAGGAAAATAAGGGAGAAGCTAACCAACCAATGATGGGAAAACCATCATCTAGAGACAATGTCAGGGGCATAAATACCATCACCTAAAAGGGAGCCGACTAAAAATGGGGACACCATCACCTGGAAAAGAGATGATAAGGCACAAAGCCGAGAAAACATTAAGACTGACTAGGGAGCACAACAACACTCCCCTCAGGTGAAACTACATGAACCCAAAGATAACAAGATAAGGAGGACAATATCAAGATAACACAAAGAGATAAGGCATAAAGCCGGACAACACGAAGATACATGAAAATAAGACAACACTCCATCGAGAAGACAATACAACGACAACATCAATAGAAATAACAACACTCCCCTGAAAGAAAAGAAAAGGCACAAAGAACTACATGAGAACAACAAAGAACTACATGAGAAGACTCTCCGTCAAGCTGAAGGTCGAAAGCCTTCAACTTGTAACAAAACGAAGACAATCTACATATCACGAGCAATGGAGGCACCATGGCAGGAATAGCTACGATCCAGCAAGCAAAAAGAGGGCACACCAAAGGTGCGCAAAAAGAACATCAGTGAAGCAGCAAAACGCCAAGTGAAGAGGATAACAACCGATGGGGAAACCATCGGAGACAAGGTTGACGGGAAAACCGTCGCCTGAAGAGAAGTGATGGAGAGAGAAAAATGATAACCAACCAATGATGGAAAAACCATCGTCTGGAGACTAGGTCGACGACATGAACATCGTCGCCTGAAAATGGAGCCAACTAACGATGGGGACTCCATCGCCCAAAAATGAGAGGACGGCGAGAAAAGACCATCGCCCGTAAGAGAACCGACCAACGATGGATATGGAAGCCATCACCAGGAAAATAAGGAAAAAGATAACCAACCAATGATGGAGAAACCATCATCTAGAGACTAGGTCAGGGGCATAAATACTATCACCTAAAATGGAGCCGACTAATAATGGGGACACCATCACCTGGAAAAGAGAGGATAAGGCACAAAGGCGAGAAAACATCAAGACTGACTAGTGAGCACAACAACACTCCCCCTCGGGTGAAACTACATGAACCCAGAGATAACAAGACAAGGAGGACAATATCAAGATAAGACAAAGAGATAAGGCATAAAGCCGGACAACCCGAAGATACATGAAAATAAGACAACACTCCATCGAGAAGACAATACAACGACAACATCAATAGAAATAACAACACTCCCCTGAAAGAAAAGACACAAAAAACTACATGAGAACAACAAAGAACTACATGAGAACACTCTCCCTCAAGCTGAAGGTCGAAAGCCTTCAACTTGCAACAAAACGAAGACAATCAAGGCACCACACCTCTCTTGGACATTTTATCAAACACTTGGTGTGCGCCTTGAAAAACAACCCAAAATCTATGAAAGTCAAGAAAGAAAAGGAGAAAAACAAAGAAATGACAACAAGACAAGAACAAGAGAACAATAGAAGACAACACTTTTTTTTAAAGTGGATCTACACAAGTACAAAGGCATATAAGACAAACAATATAGAAAAGAGAGAAAAAGACAAAGATTTGGAGGTGAGATTGGGTGTGTTGGGAGCCATTTCCAAATGCGATGATGGTAAGAAAGTATGGTCAAGAAGGGGATTTTGGATTGTGAGTTGAGATTGGAAATTTTGAGTGGAAAGCCAAAAAGGGACTTGGAAGAAGATTTCATTCCAAATGAATTCAAAAGAGAAATAAATGAAAGATTTGGGTTTGGAATAGAGATTTGGGAGTAGAGGAGAACAAAAAAAAGGCTTGCTGCAACAATTTTCAATTTTTTTTGGGATACAAGAGATAGAGAGAGATTCGTGAGATGTAAAGAGACAGGTTTTACATAGCAGCGAGCGAGAAAGAGAGAGAAGAGGGTTGAGGGTATGACAAACCTCACCAAAAAGAGGCGTGTGGGATGAGAGATAGATAGATAGATAAGAGAACTATTCTTCTATTTTTCCTAGGATCTTTGCTCTGATACCATGTTAAATGAGGTTAGGGTTAGAGAAAGAGAGGAAGAAGAAGAGGAGTGAAGGATGGAGAGTCTCCACTAGGGAGCTCCTCATGTAAATGATGTATATATAGGCCCATATAGGGCAACATGAGTACAAAGACTATAATACCCTCACTACTACAAGTAATACCTAAACTACCCTAATACATGCTATTCAACAAAACACATCAACTACACCCCTGACTTTTCAATGTGTATAAGTTAGACCCCCTCTTTTGAAACACTATTAATACTAATTAAGATCTCATACCCCCATCAAAACCCCATACCCCAATTCGAACACTACCAAAAACACAGTGGGCCCATATTGTTTGGATGATCCAAAGCATTCATTTGATGGGCCCTAACATAGATAGGGTGTGCCCAAAAAATTAGCTTCATAGGATCATCCTAACTCTTCGATTTGTGGACGAACTGTCGACAGAGGGGTTCTAGCTTATACACATGAAAAATCAAGGGTGAGGTTGATGAGTTTGAAATTACAGGATTATCGTTGAATGTGTCAGAAAGTTAAGGGGGTGTAACTGTATTTTTCCCTAAAAAAATATTGAAAGTAGTAACCCATGCTCGGTATAGCTGTGTTTTTTCTTTTTCGGTTTCAATCATTTCTTAAGAAAGAAATAAGGTGTGTTTCGCAAGACTTTTCAATCTCTCCATAGAAACCGGTAGACCCGGAAAATCTCATTTTTTTAATGAAAATCTTTGACCTGAAAATATGTGTTTTCAGGAAACAATTTTCAACGTACCTATTTGGAGTGCAAGAATTTGAGGAAAATTTGGAAAAGAAAATATTTCTGAGAATTCCTACCTTGCACACGAAAAGATGCTTGGAAACAACCTATTCAGTTTATATAGCCTCTTTTGATTAGTTGGGACACCCAGCAGCAACAATGTACAAAAGGATTCACTGGGGCTGATTGCCATGTACACTGATGATGGGTGTCCCAAGTATACGTGGCAATCAGCCCCATTGAACCCTGCTGCTGGGTGTCCCAAGTAATCAAAAGGGGCGGATTTACCACTTCCCTATTTTTATCCAAACAGGCCTAATATTCATTATTTGTTCTCCATATGAATTTATTTGAAAGAACTTGGTGCGGAAAGGAACAGTGTGCAGCTCCTCTTCTTCTCATCATATCAAAGGGGTGCGGCTCTGTAGTATGAGCAAGTTTTTAAATTTCAACCGAAATCTGAAGTTTCGGTCCAAAATCGAAAAGCACTATACACTAAACGGTATTTTATTTCGATCGAAATTGCAAATTTTCGAAATTTCGTCCGAAATTTAATGGATTTCACCCAAAAATATGATTATTTAATATTATCCCTAAATTTCAGCCGAAATTTTGGTTTCGGTGAGGACCGCATTCCAAAACAAAAATTTAAAACCTTGAGTATGAGGCTTGTACTGCGAAGGACGTTTGCACTGTACAATTCTAGATGATGGGACCCATGAAATGATATGGGTCCATCATTTCCAGAAATGTACAGGTGAGCCCACCTTGGCAAAATCAACGGATTTATATTTTGATAATGTTTACGATTCAAACTTCAATGTTGAAATCAAAAGGTAAGGATTGGAAGCCTTACCTGATATCCATCGAAATCACAGTAAAACGGGCATACACCCGACTTAATGCCGGCATTGTCACTGTATGCTCCTTTGTAATTGTCGGCGAAATCAAAGACCCGAATTGCCGATTGTAAGAGTGTCTCTGAGTAAGCTGGATCAGGTGATTTGAACACCATCGAAGAGGCCGATAGAGCCGCTGCAGTCTCGCCTGCGACATCTGAACCAGGGTTATTTACATCTATGCTATACACGGTTCGAGCTGTGTCCATGTCTTCAGGCCTCTCCCAGCAGTTGTGATCTTCAATCGGATTGCCTACCTGAAAATTAAGTATGTATCTATATCATTTTCTTATTTAAATTAGAGGAAGGACTTTCCTAGAAGAAGAGCTAAAGTGGCACCTTAGGATGTGACTCTTTCACATGTTAAATTTTTCAAAATTTGATCTGGGCTGTCGATCCAGATCAGTGAGATTTGATCCCTAATGACTGCGATTTGGACTGTAGGATCACGCTCGGGATGTATCCAACAGCTAATGCTCAATCGGGTGCGATTTGGAGCATAGGATCGCAGGTGACGGCTAGTGTCCTATCGGTTGCAATCTGGATCATGTGATCTCGACCAGTCGCATACCAACGATAAGAAGTCGATCTGGTGCGATCTGGTCTGTAGATTGGATTTGGGAATCCCTAGTATCTCTTGTAACTTTACTTTTATTTTTGTTTTGAGGCAAAGTGGTAAGTCCCTCAATTGTACTTCTTTTATTTGCCAGTAAAATTTCAGGTGCGCTCGTGTTTCTATCTAAGTTCCGAGTAAAAAATTGAGAAATTTTTCTAGTTAATAAGATGCATGGAGCTCAGATCCTACCATGCACGTGGGGTCATCTTGGACATCTATGTCCCTAAAATTGATCTAAGCTGACTATCTTAAATGTCTGATCAAAGCCACAAACAAATAATAAAAACAATAATAAATGATATTCACAATCCCTTGTTTGGGTAATGGCACTCCTCAGTTGTTAATCACTTCTTTTATTAGCTGTTATAGCTTTTTGAAACTTGTAATGGCTTTTAGAGGAGTGCTAAACTGAAGTAAACCGTTGCAAAAAAACAAATGCAAGGCACCACATTGGATCAACATCACT
This sequence comes from Tasmannia lanceolata, assembly GCF_043159265.1. Classification (NCBI taxonomy): domain Eukaryota; kingdom Viridiplantae; phylum Streptophyta; class Magnoliopsida; order Canellales; family Winteraceae; genus Tasmannia; species Tasmannia lanceolata. Next base: position 5,846,972 of record NW_027518688.1, on the reverse strand, counting down.
CACCTACATTAACTTCACATATATTATGCTAGTTAATGAGTGACGTTTCTCTCACGGGGGTGTCCTTTTGGTGGTATTTTTTTCTAGAGACACCCTTCTATTTAGCATCCCTCTTGTTTTAAAGAGCATGTTTCCCAGACATGAAAGCTTTTTTTGGAATTTTATTTTCAATGCAAAATGATTTTCTAACGTTTATACATCTTTTCTTTGGACATGTTTGGCAGACATGAAAGTTTTTTTCCATGAAATATTCGTTTATGAAAAGTGGCGGAACAGAGCCGAGAGAGAGAGAGAGAGAGAGAGAGAGAGAGAGAGAGAGAGAGAGTTGGGAAGGCATGAGTGCGGAGAAAGGTAAGAATGGCTAAAAAACATGGAAAAGAGTTGGGAAGGCATGAGTGCGGAGAAAGGTAAGAATGGCTAAAAAACATGGAAAAGAAAAACTATACTACTGCTATTTCAAAAAAAAAAAAAAAAAACTATACTCAAATAGAGTTTTTGTTTTCTTTATTTTTCTGCAGCTTGGCACCATATCTTTGCTTACGCCCAATTCTCTCACTCTCCCTATCCCTGTCAACACTTGGTATCTATTATTTTATAGAATAAAAAATACGTGGATACCACACATGGCCTTAGTTAAAAATAATTTCAGGTAAAACTTTATAATCATTTTGCTTAAAATATGTTAGCTGAAAAGCTTTTTATCATGAATTATTTTCTCTTGGTTGTTAAACATGCCCAAGAGACTAATAAAGTATTTAGGTAACAAAATAAGAGTGCAATTTAACAGAGGAATGTATGGCACCAACTACGGCATAGTGGACCCTCCCATAATTAATCCGAACTGGGTCCCAAACATCTTTAAATGGAATTGTCCAATTAATAAGCCTTGCTTTGGATCTCTTATAGCCCAAAAATTATGTCAATCATGCAATTCTAAGTTCAAATTATGCGTTATTGTCGCCATTGATCAACGGGGCCAAAAATACAATATAGAGGAAAACAATATAGAGGCTATGGCTTACATTCAACCATGAAAATGCACATTATTTTAGGGAAATGATTTAAGCACAACCATGTTTTGATAAATGCGCTCATGTATGTTGTCTTTTAGTATTAAAAGAGGTGTAAAAGGTTATTAAGGATCTCAAAGATAAGAAACATGAGGGCATGTATCAAAGCATGTTTGTGCTGAAATCATTTCCCTTTTTTTTTATCATTACAGTCGCATAATTGGCGTGATTTTTACCATTGGAGATCCAATGTAAGGCATCTCAAACGAACGGTTTGGATCAACCATAGTTGGGACCCACACCTCACATTGTACAAAAGCATTCCTCATTAAACAAGTTGGTGCTGTTATCATTTGCCTATGTGAAATGCTCCGCACACAGCAACAAGAAATTAATGGAATAGATGGTTTGGATCAACCCGCTCAAAGTAATATTTGGTGGGACCGGCTCTCAAGGGTCATTTTCTTCAAAAAAATATGCTATTACAAGAATACCGTATCCTTTTACGAGAAGGAAAAATAGAACTGAAAATCACCGAATATACGCTTAGATTTTGCCAAGGACACAGCAAGTCAAATTAAAAAACCACCGAAGACCCCTGCCCTTTGCTCCTTAGCCCAAACAACACGTAATAATTCGTATCACGGGTTCCTTCTGGTATCCCCAAAATACCCCTTAATTTTAGGATAATGCCACCGAAAAAGTGATGACCTTCCCGGCAGAAGAGCAAAAAAAAAAAAAAAAAACCGGCTAAAAGGACAGAGTGATATGGTAAGACCTGTCTGACCCAACTCTTAATTGATTCTTTGTATACTTCTAAAACTTAATTGCTCATAATCTTAAATGCAAACGATTTTAAAGCTAAATACAATTACTTGCAGATAACAGTCATAGTTAATGGCTTCCAAAGAGGAAAGAGGCCATGACACTCGACTTACAAATAAGATTAACTCAAAATAATTTTATTTACAAATAAAGTGTCATTTTGTCTTTCTAGTCAATTAGGTATAATCTAGGTGTTCAAATGGTTCATTTGAATAAATTGAAACCCTTCTTAGTGAAATCTTCTTTTAGCCAGGCTTGGATAGAATAGCAGAGCAAGAGCAAATACAAGTATAATAGTATAACAATGCAAAAATGCGTTCGTCAAAGATGTTCGATTTATGAAATACCTCTAATTTTTTGGAGTATTAGTGGTCGCGATACATACCTGTACAAAGACGCGGCCGGGTTGGGAGACAGTCTTGAGGAGATAATCAGTGGCCCAACGGAGTGCAACAATGGCATTGTTTTGCTCAGCAGAGGGCATCAAATCCCCAAATTCAACAAGGCTCCACGCTAACATTGTAGTTGTGAAGGCCATCGGAAAACCAAACTTGATATTATCTCCGGCATCATAGTAACCACCCTCCAAATCCACACCATTTTCTGACCCATCGGAAAGAGCGGAATTCGCCCGCCAAGTAAGCCGTTGGTCTGCCGGAATCCGGCCAGATCTTTGGCCTTCGAAAAACAAGATGCACTTAGATAATGCATCAAGATAATCATGATTTGTGGACTTTGCAAATGGCAACTGTATAAGAAGAAGAGGAAGAAGATAAAGAAGGGGAGGTTTCATTTTCATTTGTTGTTTGGTTGTTTGTTTGTTTTTGGGTTGTAGGGTTGAGAGTTATTTATAATAAGGGGTGGAGAGAGTAGAGTTGGAGAAGGTCCACGGGGGAGAAGAGAAAAGAAGGGGATTGTGAGTTAGGGTTAGGGAGGGAGGCGTGAATGAGCCGACATGACTGGAAGTGTCAGTTTACTCACATGAACCCACTACTGCTCAACCATAACAATCGGTGGGGCCTTTATTGAGAGATAAAAGAGAAAAGTGTTGTTTCTGATCAATTGGGTCAGGGAACGTCTGGAATAGAATAAAAGGGTGCTGTTATAAACAAATGAGAGAAAGAGGGGGTATAGACTTAGGTCAATCAAAATAATAAAATGACTCATTTTTATGTAATAGTCTAACAGCTACTTTCCGGCCAAGAACAAGAAGTGAGCATATGATCGGATCCGTTCAACCTACTAGCAATCGCTTGGCCCGCCCATTGCTATTTACGGTAACTTGATCAGACGATCTTAGGCCCACGAACCGTAAAGCCTTGTTTTAGGGTTTTGCCAATAGTTATATTGCCGACAGGAGGGGCCAGGTTCATGTGGGTCACCTCATGAAGATTTACAAGATAAAACAATCTTGATTAGACGGGCATGTCTGCTTGCGGGATTGAAAAATTGATGGTTAGGATTCATTTTGGTAGTGATTGTTCCACTAGACACACCTAGTTTAAAACCTGAAAAAAGGAAAGGGCTACATAGTGAGATGTTTAATAGCCGCAGTGTGGTTAGTAACTAGTTATATGGACCCTCCACGAGAAAAGGAAAAACAGTACTAAGATAGGGTGAGTCTGGTTGACTCCATTGAGTTTTTTTTTTTTTTTTGAAGAGGGCAACAGAATATATATATATAGATGTATAAACAGAACCGAGATGGTCCTGAAGGAACAAAGAGAATAGAAAGATAGCAATACAATAAGTCAAGGAGGGAGATAGTCAAAGCACTCAAACTCGACCCGAAAAACGCCTTTCTTGGCAGGGAGTCGGCATCCGCATTGGCTGATCTCCTGACATGGCAAAAATTATGGAGGAGTCCTTAGATCTATCCTCTATCTCCTCTAAGAGAGGCAAAAATCGCCATGGGGGAGAAGCGGCGCCCGAAAGCCAACGAATAACATTTAAGGAATCCCCTTCGACTATAATTCTGTCGCACTCCAGGCGAGGCATGGAGTGAAACCCGTTGTGCATGGCTCTAACCTCTGCCTCATTCGAGTCTGCCAATCCAATAGGCCCCGAGTAGGCCCAGAGGACTTCCCCTTTGTGGTTTCTACATAACCCCCCTACTCCTGCCGCTCCTGGGTTGCCGATAGAGGAGCCGTCAAAGTTAAGCTTCAGGGACCCCGGCGGAGAAGGAGACCAGCAGGGGCGGGTTTTCACTTTGGTAGCCGATTCCATACAGATGATTGACCATCATTCCCAGAGGTCAAAAGCTGAAACAAAACAAAAAAGAGGAAGTATACGGGCCCAGGAGATGACCGCAACTATCACCTGAATATAAATCCAATATGGAGAACTAGCCTTCCCTTCAAAGACACGCGCATTCCTCTCTTTCCACAAAAACCACCATGAGACTAAGAGACACATCTTCCACAGAATTCTGCCTTTCCTTTTCCAAGGAGCCCATTCCCAACTCTGAATAAATTCAGCCATAGAATTGGAAGGGACCCAACTGATCCCAAACCGAGAAAGGAGAAGACCCAAATAGATCGAGCAACCTTACAGTGTATAAAGAGGTGGTCTATGGATTCTCCTGCGGATAAACATAGAGGGCAGTGATCCACCAGCCACAAATCCATAGTTTGAATGCGGCCCCAGCTAACCGACCACCCAAAAAAAGCAACTCTCGGAGGGCAAGATTGACGCCAAACCGAGGAGGACACATGCTCCACTAAAGGAGGGATCAGGTGGTGATAAAAAGATTTGACGGAGAATATCCTCGACGGATTCCAAATCCAAATTCGACGATCTACGCCCGAAGACTTGGTGAAGCAAGAGTCCAATAAGGAGAGGAGGGCGCTGTGAGATCCTAACTCCCTAACAAATAAGGCTCTGCGGAACTTAGGAGCCCACGCCACTTTTCCCTGTTCCCGTACAAAACATTCCGATACCCAAGTAAGTCAGGAAACATAAGTCGAAGGGGATCAGCCGAACACCAAGGGTCCTGCCAAAACCGAATCCGATCCCCCCTATATACTCTGTATCGAACTCCAGGAGCAAATAAAGACTTCAACTGCAAGATGTCCCTCCAAACCGTAAGCCCTTTGTTTTTAAAATTATCAACTGATTCCCAATGCCCATGAGATGAACCATACTTACTTTCAATGACCCGGACCCACAAAGAGGAGTGTTCTTCGCCATATCTCCACAACCACTTGCCCATAAGGGCCTGATTAAAACTCTGAACCCTCCTGATACCCAAACCGCCATTTTTAGTAGGCAAGCAGACCATACTCCATTTAATCAGGGATACCCCCTTGGAAGACCCTGAACCACCCCACAAAAAACGTCTCTGAAGTTGCTCGATGCGCTTAGCAACAGAGGCGGGACATTGAAAAAGGGATAGAAAATAAATCGGCATATTGGATAGAACGGCCTTTAGAAGCACCAATCTACCTCCTTTGGAAACCAACCGGCGCTTCCAGGTGGCCAACCAACGCTCGAACCTTTGTATAATAGGAGCCCATAGGGTGTGTTTCGGTCGACCCACTCCGAGAGGAAGACCCAAATAGGTTGCTGGAAAGACATCTAGACCACACCCCATAATTCCGGCGAAAGAGGATGCATCGCTCTCAGAAACATTAATCGCGTACATCCGAGATTTGGCGAAATTGGATCGTTGCCCCGAGACCATCTCATAACAACGAAGCATGGCCTTAAGATTGAGAACCTGGGATATGACCGGGGAACAGAACAGAAGAGTGTCATCCGCAAACTGAAGAAGCGAGACTTCCACCTTACTATTTCCAATAAGGAACCCTTTATATAGCCCCATGTCACTACCTTTTTTCAGCAGACTGCACAGGGATTCGGCCACGATCAGGAAAAGAAAAGGAGATAGAGGGTCTCCCTGCCGCAAGCCTCTAGATGATTTGAAAAATCCTTTTGCTGATCCGTTGATGAGGACAGAATACCAAGCGGATGATAAGCAGTTCCGAATCCACCCTCTCCACCTACCCCCAAAGCCCATACGACCCATGAGAAAATCTAAAGCGGCCCAATCCACTCGGTCATATGCTTTCTCCATATCGAGCTTGCATAAGATGCCGCCTTCCCCTTTCCTCCGGTAATAGTCAATGGCTTCATTGGCTGTTAAGGAACAATCAAGAATTTGACGATTGCTTAGAAAAGCACTTTGACTTACCGAAATAATAGATGGAAGAACCACTTTGATACGGTCCGCCAGGACCTTTGCGAGCACTTTGTAGAGGCTGCCCACCAAGCTAATCGGGCGAAAATCTGATACTTTTGATGCTCCTTCAATTTTTGGAATGATGACTAGAAAAGTTGCACCCGTCCCTTTGTCGAGGAGAGCACCCTCAAAAAATTCTAGGAAGAATCGAAGAAGGTCCGATTTTACTGTTTCCCAACAAGTCTGAAAGAAAACCAAGCAGAAACCATCGGGACCAGGGGCTTTATCTTTTGCAAGAGAGAACAGTGTTGTTCGGATTTCCTCCTCAGAGAAGGGGATTTCCAATCCGGCTGAGGCTTCCAGGCTTAAACTCAATTGACTCCATTGAGTTAGTTGTCAAATGGCTTTGTTTCTTGTTAAATTTTGGAAAAAAGATTTGATTAGGATTATTTCCTTCTGTAATTATCTTGATTCCATTCCATGTTTATCATGTAAGTGCTCTATATAAGCACACATTGATCCTCTTGTAAATGCATCCAAAAATTAATGAAATCGTCTCCTAATTTTACATGGTATCAAAGCTCTTGGATCCTCTGGCCTGATCACAAATCCGTGCACTTGTCCTCCGGCGGGCAGCCGATCGAGCCGTCCGCCCGGCCACCATCTAATCCCCACTATCGCTGGATCTCTAAACCTCATTCCCCTTCCTAACTCTCTCTTAGACCCTCTCACAAACACCTTGTGGTTGTCTTCAATTCCACCAGGCCTTCTTCCTTCGTTGGTTGCATAACTCTTATATCTCATTGAGATTATTTCTTCCTCATCTTCATTATTCACAACTCGCCTTCTGCTTCTGCTCCTTTGCTCTCCTCCTGCTACATCTCCTTGATGATCTTTACCATCAAAATCTATTTTTTGCTTTGGAGTATGCCTGCCGCCTGATGAGATAAAAAAAAGAGGCAAAACCAAACCTAGTGCGAGAGGAACGGAGAGAGTACAATATATTGATTTTCATTTTCTCATATGTGAAAATTGCACCCATTCATTTTTATTCACCTGTCAACTTTTCTAGCTGTGATGGTTACAGCACTATTGGTGACTACACCCTTGCCAAAGGCCTTTCTTTATCCCGGTGATGAAAAGTAAAGCTAGTCTAAGCCTTGAGACAAGGTGTGAAATTAGCATCTCCTATTTTTCATTAACACACCTCTTGGTCTTTACCTAGATATCCAGCCCAATATTGATCTTCACACCCATTTTCTCATCTTAAGAAACAGTTCCAAAATTTGATATTTGCACACCTCCATTTTTTCCCTGTCCAATTTCTCCTAAAAAAAAAAAGTTTCTGTTTGATCTTTGATGTTTACAGATCATTGTTTGTTCATATTTTGCCGTTAATTGCCGCCCAGCTCTTTGTTTTTTTTTCCTCTCATCTTTGTTGCCCATTCAGGCATTGGTCCATAGTGACACAATTCTTGCCCATTCCGGCATTGGTCCATTGCGACCCATTTCTTGCCAATTCCGGCATTGGTCCATAGTGACTCAAATTTTGCCTATTCCGGCATTAGTCCATAGTGACCTATTTCTACTCGCCCATTGAGGCTTGCGTATCATCTAGTCCCATTGAGGCTATAATTTATTGGCTTTTAAACCCTCTTCGTGGCACATCAACAAGCGGCATCTTCTTCGGCAACCATCATCAATGATCATTGGTAGCAACATGAGTCTTCATCAACGGATCTTCAACATAGACTTTTGGAAGTGTGCATCAAATCGGTTGATTTTGATTACATTTGTAATTTGGGGAATTATATTGTATTGGGGATTTTTTTTATTATTGTCAAACGTATATCGATTTTCAATCATATACGTTTGAGGGGGCATGTTAGAATATGTGGGATCCAACGGTTGGTTGGAGTTAAGATCTCACCGTTGGATCATCTTGGAGGTAAATTGGGTAAGTTGGCTAAATGAAGCAACTATATAAATTAGCCAAGTGGATTAGAAGAGGCAAGCAAGAGAGACTAGGAAAGTAGATTTGATTAGGATTATTTCCTTTTGTAATTATCTTGATTCCATTCCATGTTTATCATGTAAGTGCTCTATATAAGCACACATTGATCCTCTTGTAAATGCATACAAGAATTAGTGAAATCTTCTCCTAATTTTACATTTCTTATGAAAATTTGAACAAGGCAAAAATCGCGCTGTAGTGGATATTTCCATCCTTTGAATTGGGAAAGTGATGGCACCTGCCGGAAATGGTATGGGTCCTTACTTTTCTACAGTAGGAAGGAGAACAAAGACCATTTTAGGTAGGGGTGCAACTTGGGTCGGGCTCAACCTGAACCCGACGGGTTCACCCCGATTTTGGCTCGGGTTGGGCTGGGTTGGGTTGGGTTAGGATCGGGAAAAGCCAACCCGATTTAATTTCGGGTAGGGTTAGGGTTGAGGCCTTGGCAACCCGACGTCCCTCTTCTAATTTTGTATTGATTTTCTTTAGGTTATTTTATTTTTTTGCTTGGCCGAAGGTCAACCTGAACCAACCCGATTCTAGGGTAGATGGGTTGGCTTAGGGTTGATGATGCGGCCAGAATCCGGGTTTATGATCATGCGGTGGGTAGAGAGCCTCCGTCCAGTACCTACAATCACAAACAAAGGGGTTAGGGGTGGGTCCCGAACGACCACTTCGACACCCAAGTCAGATTCCAGCTCAATCGTATAAATGAACAACAAGATTAATGGAGGGGGTGACTAGGTTACTAGAATCAAACATAGGCTATTTCTGTTATTGGGGTGGTCAAGTTGGCTATGGGATCTGGGCAGAGGAGGGAGCGGGCATCCAACACCCTTTTCCCGCACCTCTTTTTAGATATGGTGACTTTAATGGGCAATTAAAGCCTGCCTTTAATGGTGCCCTCTTGTCTAGTTAGAGTTTTCTTTTCTCCCAGGCAAGAAGAGATTGAATCCCTTTTTAGGAGGCTTGATCACGTATTTATCATTTTCCTTTGCATGTAATTCCTCTCTGTCGTGTGCCACGTGGCTCTTTTCAATCATGAAGGAAAAAAGGCTTTCCTTCCTTGGATTGGGTGGTACTCTGGTCGTGGTAGGGAATCGGCGGTATGCCCGAGAACTTGCGTATAATCCTCCCCATAATCGTGATGATGAGTGATTATGACCGAGATTTTGGTGATAAAAAGATGACACGTGGCAGGATATTGTGGACGTACCGTATTTATCACCCTTTATAATTGCAGGCGATCATGGGTAAGATCTTGGTGATATGGAGGCGACACGTGGCGAGATCACTACGGTCTTGCCATATTTAGTACCCATCATAATACCTCCCTACTCCTTTGGTCCATTGAATGGACCAAGGGAGTAAAGTCTTTTTATCCGGTCATAGAAGCTGAGGGCGTGCGTAATTATGAGGATCTTTGAAAGTGAAGGGGCGAGAAGATTTTAGTCGGCGGCATCTTCTCGAGGGGTGTTAATGTAATTATGAATCGCAGTTTGACCACCCCATAGGAAAAATACATGGGTTGCGTAAGTTGCGTCGTTTCGTAGCCCAAGAGTTTCATTTTTGTGTATAAGAGGGAAGCTTTTGGGGTGTTCTTTCTCACAAGCTTTCCCTCCCTTTTCCTTTGGTCTTATCTTCCTCCTTTCCCCCCTTTTGCTTCTTGAAAAATGTCTAAGTTTGGTGGTGGCTCCTCTTCTGTCAACAAAGGCAAGGCTAATGTTGTGGAGGCATCTAGTGACTCTAATTCGGATCAGGACCTTATTTGTTGTAAGAAGGCTAAGCGAGACCCGAGTCCTCCTCCTGGCTTCCCTCCTCGTCGTGTCCTTTCCCCACCCCACGAGGGAGAATCCCTTGAAGCCTATGTCGCCCGGAAGCACCCCTTCTTCTCCCACATCCATCGTCAAGAGATGGAGCTATGTGATCTTGTTATGGAGATGAACGGGGAGATCCAGGTGTGAAGGCGGAGAATCGGGAGTTGAGGCAGAAGATCTACCGGCTCAATGAGTAGCTTTTTGAGTACGACGTGGATCCCCTCCTAGAGAGTTCACTGGAGGAGAGGGTAGATGACGAAGACCTCTCCAGTGAAGAGAACTCCCCGAACAGTCGCTCAGACTGAGTTCGGAGGAGGGGATATGCGGCCGGTATTTCTTCGGGGGCGTCTTTGCTACTTGTCCTCTTTTTTTTTTGGAAAAAAAGTGATGTTTCAAGGCCCCGTTGGCTAAGGGTCTTTTCCCTTCTTCTACCTCTTTCTTTTTCACTTTCCCCTATTTTTTGTATATGGTGGGGGCTCGAGGGACAGTAAGCTTGTAGGGCCTGCGTGCCCATGATGGAGGGCTCGATTTTTTGTAGGCCTCCGAGCCATAATCCTTATCAATGAACAGAATTTTCTCTTTTTGTGTTTATTATCTGTAATTTCTTCCTCGTTCTTCATCTGTGGGTGTGAGCAGAATAGGGATGCCTTTCATTTTCTTCCAACTGTGGTGAGGAAATGTCGCCGGCGAGGGAGTGTTGAGTGGCGCGCAATTTCTTGATATGTTTCGCAAAGCGTAGGTCCTTAACTTGGTAGTTTACCCGACCCTTTTGGTTCAACCATGTATTTTTCTATTTTTGGTAAGAATCTTAAAAGAACTGGAGGGCAAGGGTGGACGGGCGCTTCGAGGTCTCACCATTTTTGCTCAACCAGGTGCCTTTTCCTATCTAAGTGGAATAGAAGCAAACTGGAAGGCATGGGCGGACTATCGCCTTAAGATCCGACCCCTTTTGCTCAACCAGGTCCTTTTCTACTTTTGGTTGGAATCTTGAAAGAACTGGAGGGCACGGGTGGATGGGCGCTTCAAGGTCCAACCCCTTTTGCTCAACCAGGTGCGTTTTCCCATCTAAGTGGAATAGGAGCAAACTGGAAGGCACGGGCGGACTATCGCCTTAAGATTCAACCCCTTTCGCTCAGCAGGGTCCTTTTCTCATCTAAGTGGGATAGGGAAGAACTGGAAGGCACGGGCGGACCATTGCCCTGAGATCCGGCCCGTTTTACTCAACCAGGTCCTTTTCCTGCTACGTGGAATAGGACCAAACTGGAAGGCACGGGCGGACCGTTGCCTTGAGATCTAAGCCCTTTTGGTCACTCAGGCTCTTTTTCCATCTAAGTGGAATAGAAGCAAACAGGAAGGCGCGGGTGGACCGTTGCTTTGAGGTCCGAACTCTTTTGCTCTACCAGACCCTTTTTCCATCCAGGGGGAGTAGGGGAGAACTGGAAGGTACGGGCGGACTATCGCCTTAAGATCCGACCCCTTTTGCTCAACCAGGTGCCTTTTCCCATCTAAGTGGGATAGGGGAGAACTGAAAGGCATGGGTGATCATTCAAACGGTATCCTACTTTGCTTTGGCAGGGAGAATATGGTAGTGCCTTGTTCCAGAAGTTTGCGGTAAGGGTATATGTGTCTTTTCATGTCGAAATGGAGCTTTGATTGTGACAGCTTCCTCGAATTCCTGAAACGACGTCATGTGTAGACGTCCCATCTAATTAAAAGGGAGGGAGACGCCGGTTGACACGTACGAGAACTTAAAAGCATTTCCGGAAACCTCTTTCCTTATCCTTTTATCTTTCCCAAGGAGAACGAGGGTTTTTCAGAAAAAGGGGTTTTCTATCGGGTGCTTTCCTTCGTTGCTTCTCCAATCAGTTCTGGGAGATCCTTTCGCCGTCGATTCGCATTCGATCCTTGCCCTTTTCTGTCGTCTTTTTTGGTGAGTCTCGTACCCTTTGTTTCAATAAGTTTCTAGTTTTATTTTCCATTGGTGATGTTTGATGCGAGTGATTCCCAAAATCCGTCTAGTGAATCGGTAGTGGTAGTAGAGAGGGTAAAACCAAGGGGTTTAGATGGTAGGAGAAGGAGATTGCTAAAGGTTAAGGGGGGTGACTCCCAAGACGATCAAATGCCTAGAGAACTGGAGGACAGTTCCGGCGTTTCTAGGTCAGTATCTTCAGAGGCTACCCAATCTGACCCTCCTGTTCGGGGCCCTTCCTCCCGTGAGGCGGATATCGTGAACATAACGGCTGGCGTTACCCTCCGCCCTGAGGTCGTGATGTCGATAGGGAGCACTTTGAAAGAGGGGTAGGTCGAAAGAATTAGGAAGGAATACCGGATACCCGCAGAATACGGGATCCGGCTCCCTACTGACGACCGAGTGTGTGAGGGTGCCTTCAGGGGGGAAGTAGCTTTTTACGTAGAGACCTTTAGCGCGGGTATTCGATTTCTTTTGTTAGGGATTATTATCGAAGCTTTGGAGTTTTATCGGATAGCACCCTCCCAATTAGTGCCCAATAGTTGGCGTACTCTCTTGGCCCATATGGCCAAAGCTCACTTGCAGAAGATCCCAGTTACTCCCCCTTTGCTTAGGTGCTGTGTTTCTCTTAGTATCCAAGTGAAGAGTGGGGACAATTGGTTGTGCCTAACCCAACGTTCCCAAGTGAAGATTGCTGCAAATCTACCCTCTTCTATTAAAAGATGGAAAGAGGAGTTCGTTTTTATTACCCCTCTGGCGGATGCGAATTGGGGCTTCCCTAGATACTGGAAGCGCTCCACCGAGTGGAGGAAGAAGTCATTGCCTGATTTGTCGGATTATAATAAGTTCGACTTAGCAAAACTCGCAACTGGGAAACCCATCAATGTTTCCGAATTCAAGGAAGAGAAAAATCTGAAGAAGTATAAGATGTACCGCACTCCGGAGAAGAGAACCTTTAGGGCGGCCGAGGATGTGGGAGAGAGCTCGGCCAACATCCATGGTGAGCCCCTCTCTTCGTTAAAGGCGCTTCTTCTTCTAGGTTTTCGTAGGATCCTCACTCTTGTTTCCGAACTTCTTTCATTGGTTTTCCTGTCGCAGATATGTCGTCTACTGATGTTCCTGCTAAGGGAAAGGAGGTCATGCGGGAGTCCTCGAAGAGCTCCTCTGAGCGGACGCAGATCCCTTCGAAGTTTATGGCAGCGGCTCGGAAGAAGGTGAACGTGCATCTGGAGTCTGTACCCTCAAGCTCTTCCGGCCGTAATGTTGGGGGCAAGGATAAGGCGAGACCTCCTCCCGTTAAGGATACGGAGCCTCTGGTTAAGAGGGCTACTCCCTTGCGCACCTTGCAAGGAAAAGGCGGTCGATCTGCCAAAGCTCAGTCGGTGCTACTGTAAGCCCAATGGTTCCCACCTTGGTATTCCCATCTTCTTTTGATGATTCCAAACTCAAGTGATTTTATATCACTAATGTGTTTGATTGTCTTAGTTGTAGATCATGATAGTTTAACATCAAGGTTGCTCGGATCAAGTCCCAGAAGCGCTCTTATTGGACCATATTCGGAAGGCCAAAGGCATTGGAGATCCAAGAAGCAAGAAGACTTGAAGCAATGCAAAGTGAAGACCATATCTTTGAAGTCTTATTAGTTTGTAAAGATCCAATCCTAGTTTAGGCTTTGAGAAGCATAAATGAAGTAATCATACACCACCAAATGATTAAGTGATTGTCCTTGTGGTGTTCCAAGACTTTGGAACCCTCATAACAATCCAAACTTTGTATAAAATTGGAAGTCCATGAAGCCTAAAACAAATCATCATTTTATATTTTAAAACCTGCTAGAATTAGGCTTCTAGGATCTCCGAAAGAATTCTTCGGACCTCCGAGAAATGGTCCAGGGACTAAATTTCCAATATCTGTTTGTATTCCCGGAACACTGAGAATTTCTTGGAACTCCGAGAACACTATGTTGGGAAAAAATTATATCAGTTGGGTTTTCCACAGAATTACGACTATGCCCTCAAACGGTTATATTTGGGTTTTCTATATATATTTGAGATCTAAACTTCGCCATCAACAATTCTAACACTCAAAAACCATATTGGAACATCCTAAGAGTGAATTAAGCTTGTTTTATGCCTCTCATCCTCCAGATTTAGGATTTGGATCATAGGCTCTCATTTGTACATCTTCTTCAAGATTGTAACCCTTTGGAAGGGATTTTTCTTTGTTCTTTCTTTCTTGATAAACCATTGTACTTGGGCGAGTGTTCGGAGAAGCGAAGCCCTCTCTCCGTGGTGAGGATTGCCACCAAGGTTAAAGTAATTGGAGATTGTAATTGGCTCGGTCTTCGCCAAGGTTAAGAAGATCAACATAGTGAAGCCATCAACGTGTTTGGTTGGTGGAGTGGAGTACACCTCGTGTTTGAGGACGAACCACTTTAAATCTCGTGTGCACTTTGTCTTGACTCTTGCTCTTTTCATTTGCATTGTGATGGCGTCAGAATCCGGGTCTGCGACTGTGCGGTCGGTAGAGGGCCTCCGCGGGGTCTGCAATCACAAACAGAGGGGTCAGGGGGTCCGGGGTGGGTCCCAGACGATCACTTCGACACCCAAGTCAGATCCTTCGACCAATCAATATAAAGAACAGCGAGAGGGGGAAGGGGTTTCGATCAGGATTACCAGAGGTAGCGTGCAGAATCTTTTCTGGGTGCGTGAGTGAGTGGGTCGGAGGGGACTAGCAGGGAGAGTAGGATTGAGTTCCTAGCCTCCTCTGTTGTTGCCTCGCCTCTTTTCCCGGTGTCCGGAGTGGAGAATGGGTGAAGTCCTTTTTTCAGAGAAAAGGGCCTGCTCTATTCTTCCTTTTCCTCCCTTTTAAAGGGAGGCGCGCGGCCCCTTTCATCATTATGGAGAGAAAACCTTCTTTTGCAGGATTGGGCCGTTCCCCTGCTTCGCCGGCGCGCATGGCTTTGGCGGCCATTTCCTTCCATAATTTGTGATGATGAGGCTTGGGCGGCGAGAGGGTGACACGTGTCATGATTGTGTGGTCTTTGCCGTTTTTCAACGTCTTTCTTCATGATGATTGGGCTCTGGTCGTGCATGGATGACAGGTGGCAATATCTGAGAACACAGCCGTATTTCTGTCCCATCATAACTCCCCCTTACTCCTTTGGTCCATTGAATGGGCCAAGGAAGTAACGTTTTGTTCGGGCGAAGTCATGATGAGGATATTTACGAGGGCTCCGGGGTATGAGGAGGCGCGCCGTTTTATCCGGCGGCCGTCCCCGGGAATCGGTAGCGTCGTTAAATGGGTGCCTTGTTTCAAGGTACCAGGATTCCCTTCTTGAGTTTAAAAGGGAGATCGCCCTGGCGCTTTGCAGTAGGTGTCCTTTCGTGCCTTTTTCAGCAACATGTCTGGTTTTCCTTCGCGAGTTAGGGGCAAGGCCCGCCTCTTCCAGGAATCGTCGAGTGACCCCGACTTGTCTTCCGATCCGAGGGAGGACCTTGCGGCTCGTCGGAGGAAGGCTAGGAGGAACCCGGGTTCTTCCTCCGGCTTCCCCCCCCCCCCCTTCGCCTTTCCTCCTTGCCCAGGGAAGACAAATCGTCTCGTTCCCGTGTCGCCAAGGAGTGGTCTTTTTTCACCCGAGCCTATCACCAGGGGACGGAATTACGCGGCCGTATTGTGAAGATGGGCAAGGAGATCGAGGTCTTGAAGCGGGAGAACGAGGCTCTACAGAAAAAGGTTGACCTTCTCAATGAGCAGATGTTTGAATATGAGGTGGACCCCCTGCTGGAGAGTTCTTGGGAGGAGGAGGGGAACCCTTCGGGAGAGGAGTCTTTCTCCGATTAATCTCTGGCTCTTTTTGTGTTTTTGCGTGCCTTTCCCCTTCCTTGTTGGGGAATTTTTTGGGGCCTGCGTGCCCTGTGCTTTTCTTCCTTGTTTTCCTTTCTTGTTGTAGGCCTGTGGGCCAGGGGGATGGGAATGGATGATCTTTATGAATTGGTGCCGTGTCTTTTTGTGTCTCTTTTTGTATTTTGATAGATATTATCTTTGTTTGTAAGGAATTGCGACGTTCTGACCGGACTTGCGCGGGATTCCGAGCCTTTTCTAGCGCTTTTAATCTCCTTTGCTCATTGTACTCGTGTGCCGTGGCCTTGCACCTGGGCTCCGGGCCTCATCCTTTTTTATTTTGAAGGACTGCGCTCCGGGCTCCGAACCTGCGTGGGGTCGAGATAGAGATACATGTCGAATTCGTACGGTCTTGCCGTTCCCCATCGCCTTTCTTTATGAAGTTTAAGCTTTATATAGGTGTGGGGGCGACACGTGGCGTGTTCTAGGAATAGCGCCGTCTTTATATCTCATCATGATATTACTGTGGGACCCGATCCCGCGAGAGGGGTGGGGCGCGAGCCGCCACGATCTCTCTTGGTCTCTCGTACCCACGCGATTGGTGTGTGCATTTTTAGTATTGATTTTAATTCGTCTTTTATGTGAACTTGGGATCACTAAGGCAATCCGAATTCCACACACAAGTGACTGACAGAGTCGTCACCTAGATGTGGGATCTAGGACCCATAATTAACCAGAAATCTAGACTCGCTACCTGGTTACAAGAATGGAAGGTATGAGGAGTTATCCACCACATGCATCATTCCTGTCCGATAATCGGTCTTCGATTCCAAAAGCTAACTCTTTGAAATTTATTTTAAATGGCTCATTCAACTCTCTGCTAGTATGCGAACTAAGGGACATGCATCCTAAAATCTATTTTCAATGTGAATCCTAAATATGTATCTTGATTTCTTAATTTGTCTGGATTCAATCTAAGTGCAAGTTCTCCTAAGATTCTAATTTCATGGAAAATCCTAAGTGATTTAATTAAGCATTTACAAGAAAATTAATATACAAAACCCCACAATTTGTTGTGGAGCCGACTCACGGTTGGTATGCCATCAGACATCCAAGCTGCCTACGTACCCAAGCCTCACTGGGATCAGAGTCGACGTAGTTCGGTGCACCTCAGCTTAGCTACTTATGCCTAACTCAACTAAGACACCGACCTAGACGGGATTGACTGTTTCAACAGTTTAGGAGAAGTTATTTAATTCAAGTTGAAGATTTTATTATCCTAGGATTTCATCTAAGATGCTATATGATCCTATCTAAGTGCAAGTTGTTCCTTAGACTAATGCAGGTTAACCTACGTCCTAGGTAACTATGCTTGTCCTAGGGAAAGATTGGGTGACTAGTGTAACTAGATCTATGGCACGGGTGCTATCTATAGCAAACGTACGTGATGAGGCTGGACTCCTAACTGTAGGACTCCCTAAAACCTAAGACTCCCTAAAACTTAGGACAAGACACGACACCAGTGTTCCTAAATTGGGCTCTAAGGGTTCTTATGACAGAAACCGTAATCCAACGGTTCCGAAATACACGAGATGAATCGATTTCAGATCTTGAAGTTAATTAATTTCAGATTTCAAGGATTTTCGGTTTTAAACCATATGAGTGATTTTACAAGTGAAATTGTTGCAAACGAATTCGAAATAAGTTGAAACTTCTACAACAGCAAGACATGATGGGATGTAACTTATTGAAAGAGTTTTGCAGATTTTTACATTAAGCTCATATTTAATTTTGATTTAACAATAATAAGACCAGATTGCAAAAATAACACAGAAACTGCTAGAAATAGAAATCTAAATTCATTGAAATTTCTACAGAAATAAGATATAAATAAAGATAACATGCTGTGAGATTTTCATGAATTTTAGAAACTATTTACTATCAATTTCGGATTTTTCAATTTTTAGACCAGATTATGAATTAAGACTACATCCCATATACAAAAAGATCCAAATAAATTGAAAATTTTACAGCAGCAAGAAATAGGAAATATAAGATTACTGTAAAAAGTTTGTGAATTGTAATTGTGATCTGATATCAGTAAAAATTCTCACAAAATCTGATAATTTTTAAAGAAAGCATAAAATAATATACCAAAAAAACTCCAAAACTTCTCAAAAATTCAAGGTAGAATTTATCAGTATCATATTATTTTCCCACGAAATTTCATTATTTTTGGGATCTGTTTAGTATATATTTTATTTTTCTTCGTCGAAAAGATATTTTTGAAGAGTTTTCCATTTTTAAAACACGATTTTTGAGGAAATTACGACTCCGGAAAATGTCCTTTAATCTTGTTCTGATATGATAAACACAAGAATAATTCAAAATTCCAAAAAATAGATCATCCTGAGATGGCTATTTTTTCGAATTTTGTAATTTCTGAGCCATTATTTTAAATAAAATTTCACTCATCACTCAAATTTTTGAAATCCTTTGATTCAATGTCCGATCCAATCCGATGGTTATTTTAGTCTATTTAAATAGATCAGTGTATTAAATTTCGGGACGAATCGGAATTGAAACACTCATGTAGATCGTGATTTTGAGCACACACATATAATATTGAATTAAATTCAATTAAATGCTAAAAATCGTGCAAAAATACATAAAAAATATCAAATAATCCTGGAAAAATCTGAGAATAGTGCACCTACCTGTGATGGAGATTTTGGGTATCCTTTGAATAGGACAAGATTTGAAGGCGGGGATATGGAGGATTTCTCTAGTAGTTTTCTTTAAGTCTTCTTCCTCTTTTTTTCTCCTCTTTTGAAAGAAGAGAGCATGGGTATTTATAGGTGAGGGATGAGCCAGGTTGCCATCTTTAGGGCCTAGAGGTGTAGGGTGGAGATTGAGTGATGAAAAAAGGAAGGGGAAAGAATGGCCAAGATCGGATTTTTCTAGAATATTCTCCCTCTTCTTTGGCATCTTCCATTTAAGCCATGGCTATGTTAAAAATGGCAGGCACTTATGCGGCCAGGATCAAGTACTAAAGATTTAAGAACAATTCAAGGTCCAAGATGATGCCATTTGTCCTTGGAATCTTTGTAGATTTTGGAAGCAAATTTCAAGGTAAGGGAAATGTCCAATTTGGTTGCTTTTGTAGAGAATGGCAACGATTTGGATGGTTGCGATTAACTGTAATCTCCATGTGATCGAAAGAACGGGCGAGATCGGGTCTCCAAATATCCTGAAATCTTTGCAATGATATGGAATAAGATTGGGTGGTTGAGATCAATTTCGATCGAAAGAATGGACGAGATGATGCCTCCAAATCTCCTAGAATCTTGTAAAAGATTTTTCAAATATTTTGAATGTAAAAATCGAAAAATGCGGTTTTCAGGAGATTTTGAAGTCCGATTTTGATAATTCTTTCGCCATTAAAATAGTTGATTTTTCCTCTTTCATTTAAGCCCAATGTTGCCATAGAAATATTATTTTCAGAATTTTTGACCAATGCGAGCCGTCGGTTTTTAACAGCGTATCATTTTTCCAACCGTTGATCAAATTGACGATTCGATTGATCCAACCAACTTAATCATTTTTTTATGAATGATCATAACCTTTGAAATATGAATTTTGACAACAATTAAAGTACTGAAAGCACTGTTGTTGATAATTTGGTTAAATTATTTCGACGGCTCTCGTTCACCCACATTGATCAGTGATTTTTCACTGGGTTTTTGCTCAATTAAGTGACACAATGTTTAATCTGAATTTGAGATTAACCTTGATCGATCCTATTTTGACTAAATGATCACAAATTCTTAGTAAGGAAAGACACCCAGGTTAAGATCTGCCCTTGATCTAACGATTTACGGAAATCGGGTCTCGGAATGGAATCAGGTCCCGGGCTGTGAAGTGACCCTAGCTTATTTTGTCCCGATTGATGATCCGTAAAGTCAGATCGAGATATTAATGACCTAAAACATATAAATCCATGATAGAGGAGCTCTCACATGGATTTAACACACTAAATTCATCAATCAGGGTATTTTTCAATTTTTCAGATCTAATCATCTCACCAGGTACATCTCTTTATCATTTCGATTTTCAGAAAATTTGAGGATGCATACTTTACCAATGAAATTCCACGGATCAATATATTAGGTTATTGTTGGTTAAAGTGTAGCAAAATGAGGGTGTCTACAAATGCCCATCTTTGGTAGAGATGACGTAGTCATCGAATACCAAAGTAAAAGTGATAGAGCCATTTTGCGTAGCTTTAATCGACAAAGGACTCCCTAGACACAATGCAACCTACTATAATGCAAGACCCTAGATGAAATCCTAGAATTTGAATAATAATAAAATAAAAATAAAAAAAACTCGATGCGGCGCCGTTCACAAACGGGCAATTAGAGAATGAGATATCATTTTCGAATGGATTCTGAAGGGAAAGGACAAAGATCGTTCTCAAACAGTTTTTAGAAGGAGATGAGACGCCGCTCACAAGCGGGTTCAACAAGGATAAGAAGCATTCCCAAATGGACTTGGACAATGAGGCACCGTTCACAAACGGCCTCAAGGAGGATAGAAAACCATTCACAAATGGACTCGAGGAAAGAGGCACCGTTCACAAACGGGCTCAAGGAGAAGACAAGACCATTCACAAATGGACTCGAGAAATGAGGCACCGTTCACAAACGGGCTTAAGGAGAAGACGAGACCATTCACAAATGGACTCGAGAAATGAGGCACCGTTCAGAAACGGGCTCAAGGAGGACGATACCATTCACAAATGGATTCGAGAAAAGAGGAACCGTTCACAAACGGGCTCAAGGAGAAGACAAGACCATTCACAAATGGACTCGAGAAATGGGGCATCGTTCACAAACAGGCTCAAGGAGAAGACGAGACCATTCACAAATGGACTCGAGAAATGAGGCACCGTTCACAAACAGGCTCAAGGAGAAGACGAGACCATTCACAAATGGATTCGAGAAATGAGGCACCGTTCACAAACGGGCTCAAGGAGAAGACAAGACCATTCACAAATGGATTCGAAAAATGAGGCACCGTTCACAAACGGGCTCAAGGAGAAGACAAGACCATTCACAAATGGACTCGAGAAATGAGCCACCGTTCACAAACGGGCTCAAGGAGAAGACGAGACCATTCACAAATGGACTCGAGAAATGAGGCACCGTTCACAAACGGGCTCAAGGAGAAGACGAGACCATTCACAAATGGATTCGAGAAATGAGGCACCGTTCACAAATGGGCTCAAGGAGAAGACAAGACCATTCACAAATGGACTCGAGAAATGAGGCACCGTTCACAAACGGGCTCAAGGAGAAGACGAGACCATTCACAAATGGACTCGAGAAATGAGGCACCGTTCACAAACGGGCTCAAGGAGAAGACGAGACCATTCACAAATGGACTCGAGAAATGAGGCACCGTTCACAAACGGGCTCAAGGAGAAGACGAGACCATTCACAAATGGATTCGAGAAATGAGGCACCGTTCACAAACGGGCTCAAGGAGAAGACCAGACCATTCACAAATGGACTCGAGAAATGAAGCACCGTTCACAAACGGGCTCAAGGAGAAGACGAGACCATTCACAAATGGATTCGAGAAAAGAGGCGCCGTTCACAAACGGGCTCAAGGAGAAGACGAGACCATTCACAAATGGACTCGAGAAATGAGGCACCGTTCACAAACGGGCTCAAGGAGAAGACGAGACCATTCACAAATGGATTCGAGAAATGAGGCACCGTTCACAAACGGGCTCAAGGAGAAGACAAGACCATTCACAAATGGACTCGAGAAATGAGGCACCGTTCACAAACGGGCTCAAGGAGAAGACGAGAGCATTCACAAATGGACTCGAGAAATGAGGCACCGTTCACAAACGGGCTCAAGGAGAAGACGAGACCATTCACAAATGGACTCGAGAAATGAGGCACCGTTCACAAACGGGCTCAAGGAGAAGACGAGACCATTCACAAATGGATTCGAGAAATGAGGCACCGTTCACAAACGGGCTCAAGGAGAAGACCAGACCATTCACAAATGGACTCGAGAAATGAAGCACCGTTCACAAACGGGCTCAAGGAGAAGACGAGACCATTCACAAATGGATTCGAGAAAAGAGGCGCCGTTCACAAACGGGCTCAAAGAAACAAGATAGCTTTGATTGATGAATTCAACAACGAAGAATTTAGAAATTTTTCATGAACTTGAATTTGACGTTGGATTGGATTTTTTTTTTTAATCGGGGATTGGATTTGATG
Source organism: Tasmannia lanceolata (assembly GCF_043159265.1). NCBI lineage: Eukaryota > Viridiplantae > Streptophyta > Magnoliopsida > Canellales > Winteraceae > Tasmannia > Tasmannia lanceolata. The sequence goes on along the minus strand of NW_027518688.1, from coordinate 5,825,012 downwards.
AATTTTTTATTTTTGAGAAATGAGGTACCGTTCACAAACGGGCTCAAGGAGGACATGAGACCATTCACGAATGGACTCAGAAAATGAGACACCGTTCACAAACGGGTTCAAAGAGACCACGAGACCATTCACAAATGGACTCAGAAAATGAGATACCGTTCACAAACGGGCTCGAAGAATATAAGAAACTATTCCCAAATGGATTTAAAAAATGATGCACCGCTCCCAAACGGGTTAGAAGAAGATAACAGGACATTCCCAAATGAACCCAGAAGATGAGACACCGTTCACAGACGGGTTCAAAGAAACGAGATAGCTTCTATTCAACAACGAAGAATTTAGAGATTTTTAATGAATTTGAATTTTACGTAAGATTGGATTTGATAAATTTTAGATTTTTTGGAATTCAATGAAATCGGGGACATTATAGATCGTGCCCGATAAAGATATTGGAAACTAGGACTTTGACAAATGATGAAACGGCAAACCTTAGGAACGAATAACCATTACTTACAAGAATGGATTAGGAACACTTTTATGAAACTTCAACAAGATTTTCTCAAAGAGACCGCTGGTCTTGTCTTCTGGGGATTTTGATAACTGAAACCTTGAACATGATACTTGAAATTGGTAATCTAGAACAACGGCTCTCTTGGATATAATCATGGAAAAGTGAGATTTGCCTCTTGACAGGTGTTTAGATAAACATTTCGTGGCCATGATAGTATTTAACTAACTGGAAGGAGATTCTGAATTTTAATGGTTCATCTCTTTGAGAAATTGGCTCAACCACCATTGCATCTGAGGCTCTTCCAAGCTTAAGGTGCCTTCCTGGGGTATGATCTTTTTACGGAAGCTGGGCTTTCTGATGTTTCTACTTCTGAATTTTCTGAGTTGATCTTCTTTGAAATGAAGCTGCTTGACTAGATTACCGAGCTTTTTCCTTCACCAAGACAGTTGCATCATTTGGGCATAAGAACGACGATTAACTCTTTCTAAAGAGAAAACTTAGATAAAAGGCACTACTCAAAGGATTGAGCAGCTCTGAAGGAGTGAACATAGAATGACAAAGATTGACTAACTACACTGACAGACACAGTAATGCTTCTGACTTAGTTAACGTTTTATTTGGTAAGTCTATCATTTTGAGGAATATTTTTTCAATTGGTAAACACTGGACTTTTTCCTTAAAATAGTAATGCCTCAAGGATTTAATTACACCCCCTAAGATTGCTTAGCTTCAATGCCCCCAGTTTTGAGGATGTCACTTGAATTTGCTTGAACTTCAATTGATCTTCAGTCTTGATACCGGCTGTAGCCTTTTTATAATAGTTCTCTTACCGTGACCAAGTCACCTCTTCAGGGTTTTCAACTTGGCGGACCGTGCTAGCCTTAACTTTTGCCTGAACCACCTTTCTAGGTTTTCGATCCAGCAGGCTATCCCCTAAGCTTTTGCCTAAGCCGCCCTTTCGGGTTTTCAACTTAGCAGGGGAATGATCTTAAATTTTGCCTAGACCGCCCTTTCAGGTTTTCAGTCTAGCAGATCTTCAAACTCCGTTCTTTTTCTTCTTCTTTTTTTCATCATTTTTTTATTACTTATTGTGTCTCGGGACCTAGATCATTAGTTCTGAACACCAGAAGGACTTTATAGGTAGGATAGGGCTTTTCAAAGAATGTCTTAAGGTTTAACAAAGATTTCGACCAAACCTGTGAACGGGTTGCCTACATATCCCAAGGTAGGAATCAGGTCGTGTGTAGTTCAGGGTGAATGCCCCTAGGTTGAAGATAAATTGTTTGAAGGTTAATTGGTTTTTCTTTTTTCTTTTCTTTCTGGAATAATTGATTTCTCTTCTTTTGGAACTTGTCCTTTTTTTTTGAAAGGATTGAATTTTTTTATTTTTTTTTGAATCGACCGAACTCGGTTTAACCGAGCTGCCTACGTACCCCAGTGTAGGGATCAGGTCTCGCGTAGTTCGGGGCGGATGCCCCTAGTTTGATGGATTTTCAAGAAAATTTCATTCAGGCTCAAAGGGTTTGCAAACCGGTATTCTTTTGACGTTGGGTTCTGATTTTGGGATTTATTCGGCCAAAGGAGGCCTTCCGATGTTCAGATTGGGAATCGATCTAGGTTACTAGAGTCCCTCTGGTACTGATTATTTATTATATATATATTTTTTTTCACGGAGTTTTACGGCATTTCCCGGTAAGAAATAATGGATCTTCTTCTTTCAAGATTCTAATATGTGCTTTCAACTTTCATAGAGCGTAACTTGCTCTTTGACATCCTCCATCTATGGATTTGTAACTCTTGATATCTGATGATCTCTTTTCAACGCTTGCTCTTGAGCTTCTTATCTTGAATTTGTTGGCTTCATGTTATGAATTTGAGAACCAAGGTCATTGATTGGAAATATGAAAGTTGTTTCCGCTCTATACCCCTTGTATAGCATATGTCTCTCACTTTCTTCATTCTCTTGAGCTTTCTATCTATGTCTTGCCCCTGGTATCGGTTGTAGCTTTTCTAGACAATCTTCTTATTATTGAAATAAGTTTATCAATTCCTCACACTCTTCAGAGGGTAATGTACTTTTAATCGGCATTCACTGAATCAAAGTTTCAGTGCCAATGTTTACCACTTCAATTTCATCTTTGAAAGGCTGGGATTGGCGCTCCTCCTCTTGTTCAAGTAATTGCTGTGACTCAAGTGGAGTTTCGTCAATTTTGTCCTCATTTGAGGAGGGAGTCTTATTTTAAGATCAGAAGCACACTTAAGAAATAGACACAAGTGAACTATTGGAACTGAAATTTTATTTAAAGAAAAAGCTATTACATCTGACGACCTATCCTGAACATGCTCAGGATTCACAACTCTGAATAAAAAGAAAAGCAAAAGATAACTTGCTTGGACTAGGCATTAACCTTGAACTGTAAGACCGGACCCAACAATTATACTGACCATGATGACTGACTCAACATAAAATAGTAAACGACTAAAATTTTAACTACCGCAACTGTCTAGCTTCGGAAGCTCGGCGAAGGCTGGGTCATATCATGATAGCAGCTACTAGAACATCTTCACTGTCTGCATCTTCTTCTTCTTCAAAAGGTTCTGACCCAGACGTCTTAAGGGTAGGTTCTAAGGCGCAGATAAGAGTGAGAGGATCAAATTTTGGGTCCCTTGTGGTTATAGCACTGACAGCAGCAGCAGGGTTTGCATGACCAAATAATGGGTTATTGGTAGCATCGGGTCTTGGCTTGAACACAAGGCCTTTATTGTCAAGCAACCTCTGGATTCTGAATTTTAGGGCAATGCAATTATCAGTGAGATGGCCGAAATTTCTATGGTATTCGCAGTGTTGATCTGTTCGCCAATTTGCTGGTAAAGGATTAGGAAGAGCCCTAATGTCGGGCAGGATTATGCGACCTGAGGATAGACACTCCTTGAGTATCTCAGATGGTGGAAGAGGGAGAGGGGTAAATTCTGTCTGGGCCTGTGGTCGAGGTGCAACAGCAGGTTGGGTATAATCAATCACCATGGGGTTCTGAGGTTTTGAAGGCTGAGGCTTGGAGCGGGAAAGGTTATTGATTTCAGCTGATGGAGGCTTCCTGAATTCTCTGGTATTCGGGTTACTTCGGTTGAATACACCTTGAGCCATAGCTTCCTCTATTTGGGTGCCTGCCACGATAAAGTGCTTGAAGTCCGGATAATACTGCAACGACATGTGATACTGATGCTGGGGGGGAATATTTTTCATGATTATTTGAACCTGCTCTTCCTCAGAAGGGCGCTCCATCATCTGAGCTGCTAGTCTCCTCCATCTTTTCACAAAAATCAAAAAGGATTCTCTCGAGTCTTGCTTGGTTCTCTCTAAATCCTTTCTAGTGATTTCTGTCCCATCATCATATTTGAACTGCCTGATGAATTGCTCACTGATATCCTTCCATGTCCTGTAACGAGTCTTGTCTAGGACCATGAACCATCTCCTAGCAACTTTAGTAAGTGAAACAGGGAACAGCTGAGCCATCTGTTCAGGAGACAAGCCTTGAGGCTGACACATGATGGTGAACATTTGCAAATGTGTGATTGGACAACCCACACCATCATATTTGTCGAAATCTGGCATTTCAAAATTAGCAGAGAGACGGATTTCGGGAAACAGTGTGAGGTCACTGGGATTGAAGCCGCCCTGGTCCTGAAACTGGATGTCCTGAACCTTCCTGGTAAGAGTTTCTAATTTTTCCATAACTGCCTTGTCTATCATGGACTGAGAAGGCCTACTGCGATCCTCGCTATACTTCTCTTTTTCCAGATCTTCTACGGTTTTATCAGGGATAGTGATGAACACTGGCTGGGCAGGTGCTGCTGAAGTAGCTGCTTGGTGCATGGGCCCTTTATCTTTGGAAAACGACGGTCTCAACTTCTCAGAAAACTGAGCCTTGATAACTCGATTCTCTTCTTTGAGTTCTTGAAGCTGCTGGAGAATCAAGGTAAGTGTATCGGTAATAGCAGCGGGTGGAAGACCATCTTGGTTGTCTGCCATTGGTGAGGATGAGGACGGGAAAGAAGGAGATGCTGGGGTTCTTAGAGAAGGTGGCGGGGATACAGATTTCCTCTCCAATCGCGAAGAGACCCGAACCCAAGGAGTAGTAGGGTTAGCTATGATGTTTACTTCCCTGAAATATTTGAAGGACACATTTTAAAATCACGGAAAGAAGTAAACAATGATGCATGCATAGACTAGGATAATGAGAGAGAAAGATGAACTTTATTGATCAATCATTAAAGCTTGAGTACAGGGTTCATTCTTTCAAAGATAAACGAATAAGATTAAACGTGGAACTAAGCATTCTTTTTAGACTTCTTCTTTGGACGACAATCTTGCTCAGCTGACTCTTTTAAAGGCTTGATGATTTTGACATCCCAAGCAGATGAAACGGCTTTGACAATCTTTGGCTTGAGATCCTCAGGCGGATAAAAATGACGAAGAGGAGGCACAATAGATTGCTCCCTTCCATACTGACGCAGAATCCTGGCAGGAATATAAAAGGAAGTCTTTTTGAGACCAAGAAGGCGAACGTAGTTAGCTTCTCCAATGTTGAAGACGGCTTCTTGGATTCCAGGAATTTGCCAATAAATGAGAATTTAACCATTCAACCCAATCGCTTTTATGATCAAAGGAAACATCATGACTCCATTCACTGAAGGTGTATAACGTATGATCGAAATGCACAGGAGCTGCGATTTTTAGCTTGTGGCATAGCCACACTTGAAGTAAAGCAGGACATCCTGAGAAAGAACCAACGAAGGAGCGAACATAAGAGCCTGGACCTGAGCTGGCACGAAGACGAGCCATATCATCCAATCCATTGAAGGTTTCTGCAAGCATAGTAGGAATTGGATTGGCGCCACGATCCATTTGATCAACGAGGTCCAGAAGAACAGCTGACGCAAAGCGAGAAGGCTGGACAGTGAGGAACCTAGCAAAGGAGCAGAATCTCAAAGCGCGCCGTCGAGCTTTTTGAATATCAACAGCACCAATGTGTCCAATAGGAGGGTAAATGTCAATCAGTTGTTGCATGGACACTTCTTGGCCTTTCATGAAAGAGTTCATGGATTCATCTGGATTATTCATCAAGCGAAGGAACAAAGGATGATAATCTGGTACACAGGACGACTTCACCAGAGGGCCATCCCCAGGATATTCCAATAAGGCACACCATTCTTCAAAGGTAGGACACATTTCTTGGTTGCCAAAACGGAAGACATGATGATCGGGATCCCAACATTCTGATGCGGCATAAAGTAATCCCTAATCGAGCTTAATGGTCGCCATATAGCCGAAGAGATTTTTCTCTTGCTCGCTTATGGCATAGATGTGAGATTCTCTTAATGTACCACGGATCCAATCAAGAATTGTACGAGTAGACATGATGCCTGTAAGCCAAGAGAAAGGATACAAGAATGATCAGGGTTATATGAACACGAGATTGGGATAAGTTCCTGCCAGTAAAAGAAAGTATGAATACATGATCGAATTACATGATGGAAGATTGACAGACGTACGATCAAGAGATGAGATGAGATAGCATAAGATTGCTTTCAACGGATAGATCATGAATGACTAATCCTATGAGATCTTTGAAAATGATGGGATTTATATCCTAACCCCAAAGGGAAAGTTTTTAATCTTCACACATTTTATCAGTGTTACCTGAAGGCATCAACCCTAATCCTAATCTAGCGGAGTGGAGAGAGGATCTCGACTCGTGACTTTGTTTGTGTACTTAGGACCGATCGTAGCCATTGGAAGATGGACTACGGCCTATTCTAGACACAAATGGGTAGGATATCCTAAACTAGGCTCACACACGTGATGCACATGTGTTCGTATACTACATGCATGTGTGGGTTAATCTAGGGGTAAGGCCAAGAGTTCCCTTAGGGCGAATCCATGTTCGATATACTGTACCAGTGTCCGGCGTATCAGTACGTGAACAAGAGATCCGTTTACGCACCATAAGGTGCTAGGCTAAGGGTGGAATGCTTCTCTAGCACAGAGGCACCAGGTGATGAAATCCCAGTCAACCATGCTAGATAATATTCTGGGTTCCTAAAATAGGACGTGTGTGCAATTGAGATGCAAGGGTTTAGATGCAAGTGATGTAAGTGTGTGCAATAAGTTTGCGCAATCTATGATGCCTTCAGGTTTTGTTAGATTAAGTTCGAGTAAAATGTGAAGAAAAAATAAAACAAGACAAACTAATCTAACAAGTATAGAGTTTTTATGAGCCAGTTAAATTAAATTCAAATGAATTATCCTTTGGAATTGTAATGAAGTTAGGTAGTCCCCAGCAGAGTCGCCAAACTGTGGGACCCGATCCCGCTAAAGGGGTGGGGCGCGAGCCGCCACGATCTCTCTTGGTCTCTCGTACCCACGCGATTGGCGTGTGCATTTTTAGTATTGATTTTAATTCGTCTTTTATGTGAACTTGGGATCACTAAGGTAATCCGAATTCCACACAAAAGACACTGACAGAGTCGTCACCTAGATGTGGGATCTAGGACCCATAATTAACCAGAAATCTAGACTCGCTACCTGGTTACAAGAATGGAAGGTATGAGGAGTTATCCACCACATGCATCATTCCTGTCCGATAATCGGTCTTCGATTCCAAAAGCTAACTCTTTTAAATTTATTTTAAATGGCTCATTCAACTCTCTGCTAGTATGCGAACTAAGGGACATGCATCCTAAAATCTAATTTCAATGTGAATCCTAAATATGTATATTGATTTCTTAATTTGTCTGGATTCAATCTAAGTGCAAGTTCTCCTAAGATTCTAGTTTCATGGAAAATCCTAAGTGATTTAATTAAGCATTTACAAGAAAATTAATATACAAAACCCCACAATTTGTTGTGGAGCCGACTCGCGGTTGGTATGCCATCAGACATCCAAGCTGCCTACGTACCCAAGCCTCACTGGGATCAGAGTCGACGTAGTTCGGTGCACCTCAGCTTAGCTACTTATGCCTAACTCAACTAAGACACCGACCTAGACGGGATTGACTGTTTCAACAGTTTTAGGAGAAGTTATTTAATTCAAGTTGAAGATTTTATTATCCTAGGATTTCATCTAAGATGCTATATGATCCTATCTAAGTGCAAGTTGTTCCTTAGACTAATGCAGGTTAACCTACGTCCTAGGTAACTAGGCTTGTCCTAGGGAAAGATTGGGTGACTAGTGTAACTAGACCTATGGCACGGGTGCTATCTTTAGCAAACGTACGTGATGAGGCTAGACTCCTAACTCTAGGACTCCCTAAAACCTAAGACTCCCTAAAACTTAGGACAAGACACGACACCAGTGTTCCTAAATTGGGCTCTAAGGGTTCTTATGACAGAAACCGTAATCCAACGGTTCCGAAAGACACGAGATGAATCGATTTCAGATCTTGAAGTTAATTAATTTCAGATTTCAAGGATTTTCGGTTTTAAATCATATGAGTGATTTTACAAGTGAAATTGTTGCAAACGAATTCGAAATGAGTTGAAACTTCTACAGCAGCAAGACATGATGGGATGTAACTTATTGAAAGAGTTTTACAGATTTTTACATTAAGGTCATATTTAATTTTGATTTAACAATAATAAGACCAGATTGCAAAAATAACACAGAAACTGCTAGAAATAGAAATCTAAATACATTGAAATTTCTACAGAAATAAGATATGAATAAAGATAACATGCTGTGATATTTTCATGAATTTTAGAAACTATTTACTATCAATTTCGGATTTTTCAATTTTTAGACCAGATTATGAATTAAGACTACATCCCATATACAAAAAGATCGAAATGAATTGAAAATTTTACAGCAGTAAAAAATAAAAAATGTAAGATTACTGTAAAAATTTTGTGAATTTTAATTGTGATCTGGTGTCAGTAAAAATTCTCACAAAATCTGATAATTTTCAAAGAAAGCATAAAATAATATAACAAACAAAATCCAAAACTTCTCAAAATTTCAAGGTAGAATTTATCAGCATCATATTATTTTCCCACGAAATTTCATTATTTTTGGGATCTGTTTAGTATATATTTTATTTTTCTTCGTTGAAAAGATATTTTTGAAGAGTTTTCTATTTTTAAAACACGATTTTCGAGGAAATTACGACTCCGGAAAATGTCCTTTAATCTTGTTCTGATATGATGAACACAAGAATAATTCAAAATTCCAAAAAATAGATCATCCTGATATGGCTATTTTTTCGAATTTTGTAATTTCTGAGCCATTATTTTAAATAAAATTTCACTCATCACTCAAATTTTTGAAATCCTTTGATTCAATGTCCGATCCAATCCGATGGTTATTTTAGTTTATTTAAATAGATCAGTGTATTAAATTTCGGGATGAATCGGAATTGAAACACTCATGTAGATCGTGATTTTGAGCACACACATATAATATTGAATTAAATTCAATTAAATGCTAAAAATCGTGCAAAAATACATAAAAAATATCAAATAATCCTGGAAAAATCTGAGAATAGTGCACCTACCTGTGATGGAGATTTTGGGTATCCTTTGAATAGGACAAGATTTGAAGGCGGGGATATGGAGGATTTCTCTAGTAGTTTTCTTTAAGTCTTCTTCCTCTTTTTTTCTCCTCTTTTGAAAGAAGAGAGCATGGGTATTTATAGGTGAGGGATGAGCCAGGTTGCCATCTTTAGGGCCTAGAGGTGTAGGGTGGAGATTGAGTGATGAAAAAAGGAAGGGGAAAGAATGGCCAAGATCGGATTTTTCTAGAATATTCTCCCTCTTCTTTGGCATCTTCCATTTAAGCCATGGCTATGTTAAAAATGGCAGGCACTTATGCGGCCATGATCAAGTACTAAAGATTTAAGAACAATTCAAGGTCCAAGATGATGCCATTTGTCCTTAGAATCTTTGTAGATTTTGGAAGCAAATTTCAAGGTAAGGGAAATGTCCAATTTGGTTGCCTTTGTAGAGAATGGCAACGATTTGGATGGTTGCGATTAACTGCAATCTCCGTGTGATCGAAAGAACGGGCGAGATCGGGTCTCCAAATATCCTGAAATCTTTGCAATGATATGGAATAAGATTGGGTGGCTGAGATCAATTTCGATCGAAAGAATGGACGAGATGATGCCTCAAAATCTCCTAGAATCTTGTAAAAGATTTTTCAAATATTTTGAATGTAAAAATCGAAAAATGCGGTTTTCAGGAGATTTTGAAGTCCGATTTTGATAATTCTTTCGCCATTAAAATAGTTGATTTTTCCTCTTTCATTTAAGCCCAATGTTGCCATAGAAATATTATTTTCAGAATTTTTGACCAATGCGAGCCGTCGGTTTTTAACAGCGAATCATTTTTCCAACCGTTGATCAAATTGACGATTCGATTGATCCAACCAACTTAATCGATTTTTTATGAATGATCATAACTTTTGAAATATGAATTTTGACAACAATTAAAGTACTGAAAGCACTGTTGTTGATAATTTGGTTAAATTATTTCGACGGCTCTCGTTCACCCACATTGATCCGTGATTTTTCACTGGGTTTTTGCTCAATTAAGTGACACAATGTTTAATCTGAATTTGAGATTAACCTTGATCGATCCTATTTTGACTAAATGATCACAAATTCTTAGTAAGGAAAGACACCCAGGTTAAGATCTGCCCTTGATCTAACGATTTACGGAAATCGGGTCTCGGAATGGAATCAGGTCCCGGGCTGTGAAGTGACCCTAGCTTATTTTGTCCCGATTGATGATCTGTAAAGTCAGATCGAGATATTAATGACCTAAAACATATAAATCCATGATAGAGGGGCTCTCACATGAATTTAACACACTAAATTCATCAATCAGGGTATTTTTCAATTTTTCGGATCTAATCATCTCACCAGGTACATCTCTTTATCATTTCGATTTTCAGAAAATTTGAGGATGCATACTTTACCAATGAAATTCCACGGATCAATATATTAGGTTATTGTTGGTTAAAGTGTAGCAAAATGAGGGTGTCTACAATTACCTTTGGTCCATTGATTGGTCCCGGGGAGCGGGCTTGCTTGCCTGGTTAAAGAATATCGTGACGAAGGCATTTATGGGAGCTTTGGGGTACGAGAGGACGTGCTGTCTCGTCAGGCGGTTCCTTCCCGAGGAATTGTGTTGCCATTACGCGGCGCCGCTCGGTCATTCAATAGGAAACGAACACGCGGATGGTAATCGCTTCATTTTCCTACCCCAGGGTTTCCCATGGGGTTGTATAAGGGGTGAGCTCTCCTGCTTTCATGCAGATTGCCTTTTGTTCTTTGTCGTTCTTTTTTTTTTGCTTTCTTCCGGCCTTTCTTCAGGCTTGTCAGAGATGTTGTCGTCTTTCCAGGGTCTCTCTATTAGCGGTGGGGGGAGAGTTGCTACCGAGGGGAGTCCTCCCAGCAGTCCCGAGAGTAACCCTGACGGGTTGGGGCCCCGGCAAACGATTCCTGAGAGGAACCCGCCTCCAGGGTTTTCCCTGCGTTCTCCCCTTCCTCCTTTTTATGAGGGGGAGTCCCATGAAGCTTTTGTCCATCGCCACCGGTCGTTCTTCTCCCATGTCCATCGTAGGAAAATGGCGGTTTGCAGTCAGATGATTGACATGGATCGGGAGATTGCGGTCTCGCGGGCGGAGAATGATTTGTTGAGGAATCGGGTGCGCTGGCTAAATGACCAGGCCCGATTTGCTAAGAGTCACCGTTGGGGGAGCTCTTCGGAGGGGGAGCAGAGTGATAAGGAGCTCTCCGATGCGGAGAACTCTTTTAGCGGCCAATCGCTCTGAGCCGGAGGTGGCGGGATGAGTAGGATTTTGGAGGAAGCCTCTTTTTTCTGCGTCGTTTTTTATTAGGGGCCTTGGGGGTCCGGGCCTACGTGCCTTCTGTTTTTACTCCCCCCTCTTTTGTAGGCCCGTGGGCCAGAAGGAAGTAGTTTATGAATGGCTCTTTTTTCTTTTTCTCTGCTTCTTACAACTTATGTCTTATGTTTGCTTTCTCCTTGCGCGTTTACTTTCCCGCGCGACCCGAGTCTTTTCGCTGTGTTTGGGATTATTTATACATATTTTTTTTGTTTGGTGGCACGTCGTGTCGGGTCTTCGTGACTTGCTCTGAGCCTTTCTTGGCCTTATGCAGTATTTTCCACCACACGGATCCGCATACCGTCCCCTTGTGAAGGGTCTCGAGCCCTTTGCCATCGAACGTGATTTTGTCCATCTTGTGGATATGTATGCCGGACCTTGTGACGGGTCCCGAGCCTTTTGCCATCGAACATGGTTTTTTCCATCTTGTGGATATGTATGCCGGACCCTTGTGACGGGTCCCGAGCCCTTTGCCATCGAACGCGGTTTTTTCCATCTTGTGGATATATATGTTGGACCCTTGTGACGGGTGTGTGTAGACACCCCATTTTGCTCTACCTTAATCGATAAAGAAATTAGGGTTTGTTTTCCGTCGGTTTTCCAATGTCTTTCTTTCCCGCATCCGTTTGTTACATTTCTAAATATTTTTGGTCATTTCCGTCGTGTTTCGCATTTTCCCGCTAAATGTTGAGAAGGATTATTCAGAAAAATCTAAACTAGGGAGAATTTGTACCTGCTAGTGTGGGACCTGCTAGTGTGGGACCTGCTAGTGTGGGACCCGCTGGTGTGGGACCTGCTAGTGTGGGACCTGCTAGTGTGGGACCCGTTTGTGTGGGACCCGCTGATGTGGGACCCGCTTGTGTAGGGCCCGCTGATGTGGGACCCGCTTGTGCGGAACCCCCAAAGTGGGACTCACCATTAGCATGACTTAACTTTCTCTACCATTTCCACTAACTTTATTTTTCCCTTTTAAAATAACACCATTATCTCCATTACCATTATATATTCCATGATTCCCACCACCATTCCCACCATTCCATTATATATTCCATTATTCCCACCACCATTCCCACCATATCATTATATATTCCATTATTTCCATCACCATTCCCACCATTCTCATTATCTATTCCATTATTCCCACCACCATTCCCACTATTCCATTATCTATTCCATTATTCCCACCACCATTCCCACTATTCCATTATATATTCCATTATTCCCACCACCATTCCCACCATTACCATTATATATTCTCCACCATACCCACCATTCTCATTTTTTATTTTCCACCTCTCCATCTTCTCCCACTAAGTTTTTCACTATATAAAGAGAGGAGAGGAAGAGGGGATGAGAGGAAGAAAAGAGGACCAAGGTGGCTCATCTCATAAAAATCCTTCTTCCAATCACTTCCTCTATCAACAGTGAGGGAAACAAAAAAATAAAAAAAATAAAAAAGAAGAAAGAGAAAGCGAAAGACGGCGGAGCGGATCGGCGGCGGCGATTGTTCTTAACTCTTGGATTGGGCGGAGATCTTCACCACAGGTAGGTACATTGTTTTTCGAATTTTTCCGAATTTTTCCGCAAATCGTGTTTTAAAAATAGAAAACTCTTCAAAAAAAAAACATCTTTTGACAAAGAAACATAAATTATATACTAAACAGACTCCAAAATTAATGCAATTTCGTGGAAAAATACTATGATACTGACACATTCTACCATGAATTTGTAACGATTTTTGGAGTTTATTTGGTATATTATTTAATACTTTCTTTGAAAATTATCAGATTTTGTGAGAATTGTTACTGACACTAGATCACCATTAAAATTCTTCCAATTTTTACAGTAGTCATATATTCCATATTCCTTGTTTCTGTAAAAGTTTCAAGTTCTTTGGATCTGTTTTCATATGGGATGTAGTGTTAATTCACAATCTGGTCTGAAACTTGTAAAATCCGAAATTGGTAGTAAATAGCCTTTAAAATTTATGAAATTCTCACAGCATGCTATGTCTATTCATATCTTATATCTGTAGAAATTTCATAGAATTTAAATTTCTATTTCTTGTAGTTTCTGTGTTAATTTGCAATCTGGTCATTGAATTGATAAATCAAGATTAAATATGAATTTAACATAAAAATCTATAAAACTCATCCAGTAAGCTACATACATTCCCATCTTGCTGCTGTTGAAATTTCAAATCATTTCGAATTTATTTGCAACAATTTCACTTGTAAAACCACTCATAGGCTTAAAATTGTTAAAATCCATTGAAAATTCGAAATTAATTAAAAATTATTGTAAAAATTCCTAAAGAACTTTTAAATTCTGTCACATGTTCACTCCTTAATCCATTGAAACAGAAATTTTAGGATCTTTAGATTTTCCTGGAAAAATGGCCAGTGCATCCATAATCGTATCCCAATTGCAACCGATCTTTGACAATTTGAATATTTAAGCTATAGCATGTTGTTGGCTCCGAGGTTACTGTCCACGGAAATCCTGAGATTTGCCAGGCAATAAGATGCCATAACCTAAGTACTAAATTGCACAAAGAAAGAACGCACGATTCCCTTCCTTGGATGCTATTCTGGGCCGAAATTGGTGAACCCTAGAACCATTGGTAATCCTCAAGTGTCCATAAATCGAAAATCCATGAAATCTGAAATTAATTAACTTCAAGAATTTGAATTGATTTGTCTCGAGTCTTCCGGAACCATTGGATTATGGTTTCCAATCTAAGAACCATTAGAGCCCAATTTAGGAACACTAGTGTTGTGTCGTGTCCTAAGTTTTAGGGAGTCCTAGAGTTAGGAGTCCAGCCTCATCACGGACGCTTGCTATGTATAGCAACCGTACCATAGGTCTAGTTACACTAGTCACCTCATCTTTCCCTAAGACATGCCTAGTAGACTAGGATGTAGGCTAACCTGCATTAGTCTAAGGGACAACTTGCATTTAGATAAGAATCATATAGCATCTTCGATGAAATCCTAAGATAATAAAATCCTCAACTTGAATTAAACAACTTCTCTTAAAACTGTTGAAACAGTCAATCCCGTCTAGGTCGGTGTCTTAGTTGAGTTAGGCATATGTAGCTTAGCTTAGGTGCACCGAACTACGTCGACTCTGATCCCAGTGAGGCTTGGGTACGTAGGCAGCTTGGATGTCTGACGGCATACCACCCGCGAGTCGGCACCACAACAAATTGTGGTGTTTTGTATATTAATTTTCTTGTAAATACTTAATCAAATCAGTTAGGGTTTTCCATGAAATTAGAATTCTAGGAGAACTTTCACTTAGAATGAATCCAGACAAATTAATAAATCAAGATACACATCTAGGATTCACATTGAAATTAAATTCTAGGATGCATGTCACTTAGTTCGCACATTAACATAGAGTTGAATGAGCCATTTAAAATAAATTTAAAAGAGTTAACTTTTGGAATCGAAGACCGATTATCGGGCAGGAATGGTGCATGTGGCGGATAACTCCCCATACCTTCCATTCTCGTAACCAGGTAGCGAGTCTAGATTTCTGGTTAATTACGGGTCCTAGATCCCACATCTAGGTGGCGACTCTGTCAGTCTCTTTCGTGTGGAATTCGGATTGCCTTAGTGATCCCAAGTCCACAGGAAAGACGAATTCAAATCAACAAATAAAATGCACACGCCAATCGCGTGGGAACGAGAGACCAAGAGAGAGCGCGCGGCGGCTCGCCCCACGCCCCTCTCGCGGGATCATGTCCCACAGTCTGGCGACTCTGCTGGGGACCACCTAACTTCATTAAAATTTCAAAAGATAATTCATTTGAATTTAATTTAACTGGCTCATAAAAACTCTATACTTGTTAGATTAGTTTGTCTCGTTTTATTTTCTCATCACATTTTACTCGAACTTAATTTAACAAAACCTGAAGGCATTATAGATTGCGCGAACTTATTGCACACACTTACATCACTTGCATCTAAACCCTTGCATTTCACATGCACACACGTCCTATTTTAGGAACCCGGAGTGTTATCTAGCATGGTTGACTGGGATTTCATCACCTGGTGCCTCTGTGCTAGAGAAGCATTCCACCCTTAGCCTAGTACCTTTATGGTGCGTAAACGGATCTCTTGTTCACGTACTGATACGCCGGACACTGGTACAGTATATCGAACAGGGATTCGCGCTAAGGGGACTCTTGGCCTTACCCCTAGATTAACCCACACATACATGCAGTATACGAACACATGTGCACCACATGTGTGAGCCTAGTTTAGGATATCTTACCCATTTGTGTCTAGATTAGGCCGTAGTCCATCTTCCAATGGCTACGATCGGTCCTAGGTACACAAACAAAGTCATGAGTCGAGATCCTCTCTCCACTCCGCTAGATTAGGATTAGGGTTGATGCCTTCAGGTAACACTGTTAAAATGTGCGAAGACTAAAAACTTTTCCTTTGGGGTTAGGATATAAATCCCATCATTTCCAAAGATCTCATAGGATTAGTTATTCTTGATCTACCCGTTGAAAGTAATCCTAGGCAATCTCACATTTTGATCATGTGTCTATCATTCGTCTCTTGTGGGATTCGATTGTGTCTTCATTGGCGGAAATTGTGTCTCAATCATTTGATCGTGCAATCTTGATGATCCAATCTTGCCTGTACCCTTGATCTCTTCCTCCTCTAGGGGCTACCTTTTTCAAGAATATTTCTGCTAAATCCTTCAGAGTTTACTCTCATAATCCTTGAACTAAGGACATTCCCCTCATCATTTGGATTCATTCTATTGTCCCAATTACTTGCTTAAATGTGTAATATTTTTCAGTCATTGAGAAGAAACACTCCATGAATGTCAAGCTCATATACCTCGTGTTCATTATTTCCATGACAGGGCACTAAACACCATAGCTAACCCTACTATTCCTTGGGTTCGGATCTCTTCTCGATTGCAGAGGAAATCTGTCTCCCCGCCACCTTCTCTGAGGCCCCAGCATCTCCTTCTTTCCCATCCTCATCCTCCCCAATGGCAGAAAACCAGAACAGTAGTCTTCCACCCGCTGCTATTACCGATACTCTCACCTTGATTCTCCGACAGCTTCAAGAACTCAAAGAAGAGAACCAAGTTATCAAGGCCCAGCTTTCTGAAAAGTTGGGGCCATCGTTGTCTAAAGATAAAGGGTCCATGCACCATACAGTTACTTCAGCCGCACCTGCCCAGCCAGTGTTCATTCCTATCCCTGACAAAACTGAAGAAGATTTTGAAAAAGAGCAGTACAGCGAAGATCGCAGCAGGCCTTCTCAGTCCATGGTTGATAAAGTAGTTATGGAGAAATTAGAAAGTCTTACCAGGAAGGTTCAGGACATTCAGTTTCAGGACCAGGGTGGTTTCAATCCAAGTGACCTCACACTGTTCCCAGAAATCCGTCTCCCAGCCAATTTTCAAATGCCGGACTTTGATAAATATGATGGTGTGGGTTGTCCAATCACACATTTGCAAATGTTCACCATCATGTGTCAGCCTCAAGGCTTATCTTCTGAGCAAATGGCTCAATTGTTCCCGGTTTCCCTAACCAAGGTTGCCAGGAGGTGGTTCATGGTCTTGGACAAGACTCGTTACAGGACATGGAAGGATATCGGCGAGCAGTTCATCAGGCAATTCAAATATGATGACGGGACAGAAATCACCAGAAAGGATTTGGAAAGGACAAAGCAAGACTTGAGGGAATCCTTTCTGACCTTTGTGAAAAGATGGAGGAGAATAGCAGCTCAGATGATGGAGCGCCCTTCTGAGGAAGAGCAGGTCCAAATAATCATGAAAAATATTTCCCCCCAGCTCCAGTATCACATGTCGTTGCAGTATTATCCGGACTTCAAACACTTTATCGTGGCAGGCACCCAAATAGAGGAGGCTATGGCTCAAGGTGTGTTCAACCGAAGTAACCAGAATACCAAAGAATTCAGGAAGCCTCCATCAGCTGAAATTAATAACCTTTCCCACTCCAAGCCTCAGCCTTCAAAACCTCAGAACCCCATGGTGATGGATTATACCCAACCTGCTGTCGCACCTCGGCCACAGGCCCAGACAGAATTTACCCCTCTCCCTCTTCCACCATCTGTGATACTCAAGGAGTGTCTAGCCTCAGGTCGCATAATCCTGCCCGACATTAGGGCTCTTCCTAATCCTTTACCAGCAAATTGGCGAACAGATCAACACTGCGAATACCATAGAAATTCTGGCCATCTCACTGATAATTGCATTTCCCTAAAATTCAGAATCCAGAGGTTGCTCGACAATAAAAGCCTTGTGTTTGAGCCAAGTCCCGTTGCTACCAATAACCCATTATCAAATCATGCAGTACTGCCGCCAGCCGTTCGCAATGCTTAAATAACTGAAGGTTCAAAGGGGCACAGGTCCGGTTGCAATGAAAAGAATCAGAAGTTGAAAGTACCATTTATGAGCCAGCTTTCGCCGAGCCTCCGAAGCTAGACAGTTGCGGCAGTTAAAGTTTTAGTCGTTTATTATTTTATTTTGAGTCAGCCATCATGGTCAGTACAATTGTTGAGTCCGGTTCTACAGTTCAAGGTTAATGCCTAGTCCAGGCAAGTTATCTTTTGCTTTTCTTTTAGAGTTGTGAATCATGAACATGTTCAGGATAGGTTGTGAGATGTAGTATCTTTTTCTTTAAATAAAATTTCAGTTCCAAGAGTTCACTTGTGTCTATTTCTTAAGTGTGCTTCTGATCTTAAAATAAGACTCCCTCATCAAATGAGGACAAAATTGACGAAACTTCACTTGGGTCACAACAATTACTTGAACAAGAGGAGGAGCGCCAATCCCAGCCTTTCAAAGATGAAATTGAAGTGGTAAACACTGGCACTGAAACCTTGATCCAGTAAATGCCGATTGAAAATACATTACCCTCTGAAGAGTGTGAAGAATTGGTAAACCCATTTTGAGGATAAAAAGATGGTCCGGTAAGCGTTACCATTAATGCCAGGAGAAAGACCCAGATAGAAGGTTCAAGAAAGAATGAAGTGAATATCATATGCTATGCAAGGGGCATGGAGTGGAAACAACTTTCATATTTCCAATGAATGACCTTGGTTCTCAAATTCATAACATGAAGCCATCAAATTCGAGATAAGAAGTTCAAGAGCAAGCATTGAAAAGTGATCATCAGATATCAAGAGTTACAAATCCATAGATGGAGGATGTCGAAGAACAAGTTTCGCTCTATGAAAGTCGAAGGCGCGTTTTAGAATCTTGAAAGAAGAAGATCTATTATCTCTTACCTGGAAATGCCGTCAAACTCCGTAAAAAAATAAAATAAAATAAAATAAATAATCAGTACCAGAGGGACTCTAGTAAACTAGATCGACTCCCAATCTAAACATCGGAAGGCCTTCTTTGGCCGAATAAATCCCAAAATCAGAACCCAATGTCAAAACAAATACATGTTTGCAAACCCTTTTGAGCCTGAATGAAATTTTCTTGAAAACCCATCAAACTAGGGGCATTCGCCCCGAACTACGCGATACCTGATCCCTACACTGGGGTACGTAGGCAGCTCGGTTAAACTGAGTTCGGTCGATTCAAAAAAGAAAAGCAATTCAATCAATCAAAAAAAAAAGAAATTCAATCCTTTCAGAAAAAAGAGGGACAAGTTCCTAAAGAAGAGAAGTCAATTATTCCAGAAAGAAAAAAAAAATCAATAAACCTTCGAACAATTTATCTTCAAACTAGGGGCATTCGCCCTGAACTACACACGACCTGATTCCTACCTTGGGACATGTAGGCAACATGTTCACAGGTTCGGTCGAAATCTTTGTTGAACCTTAAGCCATTCTTTGAAAAGCCCTATCCTACCTATAAAGTCCTTCCGGTGTTCAGAACTAATGATCTAGGTCCCGAAACAAAAAAAAAATTGATGATGAAATGGAGTTTGAAGATCTGCTAGACTGAAAACCTGAAAGGACGGTTTAGGCAAAATTTAAGATCATTCCCCTGCTAAGTTGAAAACCCGAAAGGGCGGCTTAGGCAAAAGCTAAGGGGATAGCCTGCTGAATCGAAAACCTAGAAAGGCGGTTCAGGCAAAAGTTAAGGCTAGCACGGTCCGCCAAGTTAAAAACCTTGAAGAGGTGACTTGGTCATGGTAAGAGAATCATTGTAAGAAGGCTACAGCCGGTATCAGGACTGAAGATCAACTGAAGTTCAAGCAAATTCAAGTGACATCCTCAAAACTGGGGGCATTGGAGCTAAGCAATCCTAGGAGTTGTAATTAAATCATTGAGGCATTACTGTTTAAGGGAAAAGTCCAGTGTTTACCAATTAAAAAAAAATATTCCTTGAAAGGATAGACTTACCAAATAAAATATTAACTAAGTCAGAAGCATTACTGTGTCTGTCAGTGTAGTTAATCAATCGTTGTTATTCTATGTTCACTCCTTCAGAGATCCTCAATCCTTTGAGTAGTGTCTTTTATCTAAGTTTTCTCTTTAAAAAGAGTCAATCGTCGTCCTTGTGTCCAAAATGATGCAACTGTCTCGGTGAAGGAGGCCCGACCTCGTCAACTCCCTGCGATTGTACCTGAAAGAGTTCGAGAATCTAGTCAAACAGCTACATTTCAAAGAAGATCAACTCAGAAGAGTTCAGAAGTAGAAACATCAGAAAGCCCAGCTTCCTTAAAAAGATCATACCTCAGGAAGGCATCTTAAGCTTGGAAGAGCCTCAGATGCAATGATGGTCGAGCCAATTTCTCACAAAGATGAACCGTTAAAATTCAGAATTTCCTTCCAGTTAGTTTGATTATATCCAAGAGAGCCGTTGTTCTAGATTACCAATTTCAAGTGTCTTGTTCAAGGTTTCAGTCATCCAAATCCCCAAAGACAAGACCAGCAGTCTCTTTGAGAAAAATCTTGTTGAAGTTTCATAAAAGTGTTTCTACTCCATTCTTGTTAGTAATGGTTCTTCGGTTTGCCGTTTCATCATTCGTCAAAGTCCTAGTTTCCGATATCTTTGTCAGGCACGATCTATAACATCCCCGATTTCATTAAGTTCAAAAAATCAAAAATTCATCAAATCCAATCCTATGTCAAATTCAAGTTCATGAAAAATCTCTAAATTCTTCGTTGTTGAATTCATCAATCAAAGCTATCTTGTTTCTTTGAGCCCGTTTGTGAATGGTGCCTCTTTTCTCGAGTCCATTTGTAAATGATCTCGTCTTCTCCTTGAACCCGTTTGTGAACGGTGTCTCATTTTTCTGAGTCCATTTATGGTCTCATGTCCTCCTTAAGCCCGTTTGTGGACGGTGCCTTATTTCTGAAAAATCAAAAATTCATCAAATCCAATCCTATGTCAAATTCAAGTTCATGAAAAACTCTAAATTCTTCGTTGTTGAATTCATCAATCAAAGCTATCTTGTTTCTTTGAGCCCGTTTGTGAACGGTGCCTCGTTTCTCGAGTCCATTTGTGAATGGTCTCGTCTTCTCCTTAAGCCCGTTTGTGAAGGGTACCTCATTTTCTGAGTCTATTTGTGAATGGTCTTATGTCCTCCTTGAGCCCGTTTGTGGACGGTGCCTTATTTCTGAAAAATCAAAAATTCATCAAATCCAATCCTACGTCAAATTCAAGTTCATGAAAAATCTCTAAATTCTTCGTTGTTGAAGCTATCTTGTTTCTTTGAGCCCGTTTGTGAACGTTGCCTCATTTCTCGAGTCCATTTATGAATGGTCTCATGTTTTCCTTGAGCCCGTTTGTGAACGGTGCCTCGTTTCTCGAGTCCATTTGTGAATGGTCTCGTCTTCTCATTGAGCCCGTTTGTGAACGGTGCCTCATTTCTCGAGTCTATTTATGAATGGTCTCATGTTCTCCTTGAGCCCGTTTGTGAACGGTGCCTCGTTTCTCGAGTCCATTTGTGAATGGTCTCGTCTTCTCCTTGAGCCCGTTTGTGAACGGTACCTCATTTTCTGAGTCCATTTGTGAATGGTCTCTTATTCTCCTTGAACCCGTTTGTGAACGGTGCCTCGTTTCTCGAGTTCATTTGTGAATGGTCTCGTCTTCTCCTTAAGCCCGTTTGTGAACGGTGCCTCGTTTCTCGAGTCCATTTGTGAATGGTCTCGTCTTCTCCTTGAGCCCGTTTGTGAACGGTACCTCATTTTCTGAGTCTATTTGTGAATGGTCTCATGTTCTCCTTGAGCACGTTTGTGAACGGTGCCTCGTTTCTCGAGTCCATTTGAGAATGGTCTCATCTTCTCCTTGAGCCCGTTTGTGAACGGTACCTCATTTTCTGAGTCCATTTGTGAATGGTCTCGTCCTCTCCTTAAGCCCGTTTGTGAACGGTACCTCATTTTCTGAGTCCATTTGTGAATGGTCTCATCTTCTTCTTAAGCCCGTTTGTGAACGGTACCTCATTTTCTGAGTCCATTTGTGAATGGTCTCATATCCTCCTTGAGGCCGTTTGTGAATGGTACCTCATTGTCTGAGTCCATTTGTGAATGGTCTCTTATCCTCCTTGAGCCCGCTTGTGAAAGATGTCTCATTTTCTTAAAAAAAAAAAAAAAAAAAAAAAAAAAAACCGCTTGAGAACGATCTTTGTTCTTTCTCTTCGGAATCCATTCGAAAGTGGTATCTCATTCTCTCGTTGCTCGTTTGTAAACGGCACCGCATCAGGATTTCTTATTATGTTCTAATTCTAGGATTTCATTTAGGGCCTTGCATTAGGTAGTAAATGTTTGCGTCTAAGTTCCGTTTTGTGTAGAGTCTTTTGTCGATTAAAGCTACGCAAAATGGCTCTGTCATTTTGACTTTGGTATTCGATGACTACGTCATCTCTACCAAAGAGGGGCATCTGTAGACACCCCATTTTGCTCTACCTTAATCGATAAAGAAATTAGGGTTTGTTTTCCGTCGGTTTTCCAATGTCTTTCTTTCCCGCATCCGTTTGTTACATTTCTAAATATTTTTGGTCATTTCCGTCGTGTTTCGCATTTTCCCGCTAAATGTTGAGAAGGATTATTCAGAAAAATCTAAACTAGGGAGAATTTGTACCTGCTAGTGTGGGACCTGCTAGTGTGGGACCTGCTAGTGTGGGACCCGCTGGTGTGGGACCTGCTAGTGTGGGACCTGCTAGTGTGGGACCCGTTTGTGTGGGACCCGCTGATGTGGGACCCGCTTGTGTAGGGCCCGCTGATGTGGGACCCGCTTGTGCGGAACCCCCAAAGTGGGACTCACCATTAGCATGACTTAACTTTCTCTACCATTTCCACTAACTTTATTTTTCCCTTTTAAAATAACACCATTATCTCCATTACCATTATATATTCCATGATTCCCACCACCATTCCCACCATTCCATTATATATTCCATTATTCCCACCACCATTCCCACCATATCATTATATATTCCATTATTTCCATCACCATTCCCACCATTCTCATTATCTATTCCATTATTCCCACCACCATTCCCACTATTCCATTATCTATTCCATTATTCCCACCACCATTCCCACTATTCCATTATATATTCCATTATTCCCACCACCATTCCCACCATTACCATTATATATTCTCCACCATACCCACCATTCTCATTTTTTATTTTCCACCTCTCCATCTTCTCCCACTAAGTTTTTCACTATATAAAGAGAGGAGAGGAAGAGGGGATGAGAGGAAGAAAAGAGGACCAAGGTGGCTCATCTCATAAAAATCCTTCTTCCAATCACTTCCTCTATCAACAGTGAGGGAAACAAAAAAATAAAAAAAATAAAAAAGAAGAAAGAGAAAGCGAAAGACGGCGGAGCGGATCGGCGGCGGCGATTGTTCTTAACTCTTGGATTGGGCGGAGATCTTCACCACAGGTAGGTACATTGTTTTTCGAATTTTTCCGAATTTTTCCGCAAATCGTGTTTTAAAAATAGAAAACTCTTCAAAAAAAAAACATCTTTTGACAAAGAAACATAAATTATATACTAAACAGACTCCAAAATTAATGCAATTTCGTGGAAAAATACTATGATACTGACACATTCTACCATGAATTTGTAACGATTTTTGGAGTTTATTTGGTATATTATTTAATACTTTCTTTGAAAATTATCAGATTTTGTGAGAATTGTTACTGACACTAGATCACCATTAAAATTCTTCCAATTTTTACAGTAGTCATATATTCCATATTCCTTGTTTCTGTAAAAGTTTCAAGTTCTTTGGATCTGTTTTCATATGGGATGTAGTGTTAATTCACAATCTGGTCTGAAACTTGTAAAATCCGAAATTGGTAGTAAATAGCCTTTAAAATTTATGAAATTCTCACAGCATGCTATGTCTATTCATATCTTATATCTGTAGAAATTTCATAGAATTTAAATTTCTATTTCTTGTAGTTTCTGTGTTAATTTGCAATCTGGTCATTGAATTGATAAATCAAGATTAAATATGAATTTAACATAAAAATCTATAAAACTCATCCAGTAAGCTACATACATTCCCATCTTGCTGCTGTTGAAATTTCAAATCATTTCGAATTTATTTGCAACAATTTCACTTGTAAAACCACTCATAGGCTTAAAATTGTTAAAATCCATTGAAAATTCGAAATTAATTAAAAATTATTGTAAAAATTCCTAAAGAACTTTTAAATTCTGTCACATGTTCACTCCTTAATCCATTGAAACAGAAATTTTAGGATCTTTAGATTTTCCTGGAAAAATGGCCAGTGCATCCATAATCGTATCCCAATTGCAACCGATCTTTGACAATTTGAATATTTAAGCTATAGCATGTTGTTGGCTCCGAGGTTACTGTCCACGGAAATCCTGAGATTTGCCAGGCAATAAGATGCCATAACCTAAGTACTAAATTGCACAAAGAAAGAACGCACGATTCCCTTCCTTGGATGCTATTCTGGGCCGAAATTGGTGAACCCTAGAACCATTGGTAATCCTCAAGTGTCCATAAATCGAAAATCCATGAAATCTGAAATTAATTAACTTCAAGAATTTGAATTGATTTGTCTCGAGTCTTCCGGAACCATTGGATTATGGTTTCCAATCTAAGAACCATTAGAGCCCAATTTAGGAACACTAGTGTTGTGTCGTGTCCTAAGTTTTAGGGAGTCCTAGAGTTAGGAGTCCAGCCTCATCACGGACGCTTGCTATGTATAGCAACCGTACCATAGGTCTAGTTACACTAGTCACCTCATCTTTCCCTAAGACATGCCTAGTAGACTAGGATGTAGGCTAACCTGCATTAGTCTAAGGGACAACTTGCATTTAGATAAGAATCATATAGCATCTTCGATGAAATCCTAAGATAATAAAATCCTCAACTTGAATTAAACAACTTCTCTTAAAACTGTTGAAACAGTCAATCCCGTCTAGGTCGGTGTCTTAGTTGAGTTAGGCATATGTAGCTTAGCTTAGGTGCACCGAACTACGTCGACTCTGATCCCAGTGAGGCTTGGGTACGTAGGCAGCTTGGATGTCTGACGGCATACCACCCGCGAGTCGGCACCACAACAAATTGTGGTGTTTTGTATATTAATTTTCTTGTAAATACTTAATCAAATCAGTTAGGGTTTTCCATGAAATTAGAATTCTAGGAGAACTTTCACTTAGAATGAATCCAGACAAATTAATAAATCAAGATACACATCTAGGATTCACATTGAAATTAAATTCTAGGATGCATGTCACTTAGTTCGCACATTAACATAGAGTTGAATGAGCCATTTAAAATAAATTTAAAAGAGTTAACTTTTGGAATCGAAGACCGATTATCGGGCAGGAATGGTGCATGTGGCGGATAACTCCCCATACCTTCCATTCTCGTAACCAGGTAGCGAGTCTAGATTTCTGGTTAATTACGGGTCCTAGATCCCACATCTAGGTGGCGACTCTGTCAGTCTCTTTCGTGTGGAATTCGGATTGCCTTAGTGATCCCAAGTCCACAGGAAAGACGAATTCAAATCAACAAATAAAATGCACACGCCAATCGCGTGGGAACGAGAGACCAAGAGAGAGCGCGCGGCGGCTCGCCCCACGCCCCTCTCGCGGGATCATGTCCCACAGTGTGGGACCCGATCCCGCGAGAGGGGTGGGGCGCGAGCCGCCACGCCTTCTCTTGGTCTCTCGTACCCACGCGATTGACGTGTGCATTTTTATTATTGATTTTAATTCATCTTTTATGTGAACTTGGGATCACTAAGGCAACCCGAATTCCACACAAAAGAGACTGACAGAGTCGCTACCTAGATGTGGGATCTAGGACCCATAATTAACCAGAAATCTAGACTCGCCACCTAGTTACAAGAATGGAAGGTATGGGGAGTTATCCACCACATGCACCATTCCTGCCCGATAATTGGTCTTCAATTCCAAAAGTTAACTCTTTTAAATTTATTTTAAATGGCTCATTCAACTATCTGTTAATGTGTGAATTAGGTGACATACATCCTAATATCTAATTTCAATGTGAATCCTAAATGTGTATCTTCATTTCTTAATTTGTCTGGATTCAATCTAAGTGAAAGTTCTCCTAAAATTCTAATTTCAAGGAAATCCTACATATTTCAATTAAGAATTCATAATAAAATAAATATACAAAACCCCACATTTGTTGTGGAGCCGACTCGCGGTTGGTATGCCATCAGACATCCAAGCTGCCTACGTACCCAAGCCTCACTGGGATCAGAGTCGACGTAGTTCGGTGCACCTAAGCTAAGCTACTTATCCCTAACTCAACTAAAACACCGATCTAGACTGATTTGACTGTTTCAACAGTTTTAAGAGGAGTTATTTAATTCAAGTTGAGGATTTTATTATCCTAGGATTTCATCTAAGATGCTATATGATTCTTACCTAAATGCAAGTTGTTCCTTAGACTAATGCAGGTTAGCCTACATCCTAGTTTACTAGGCTTGTCCTAGGGAAAGATTGGGTGACTACTGTAACTAAACCTATGGCACTGTTGCTATCCATAGCAAGCGTCCGTGATGAGGCTGGACTCCTAACTCTAGGACTCCCTAAAACCTAAGACTCCCTAAAACCTAGGACACGACCTGACACAAGTGTTCTTAAGTTGGGCTCTAATGGTTCTTATGTCGGAAACCATAATCCAATGGTTGCGAAAGACTCGAGAGAAATCGATTCAAGTTCTTGAAGTTAATGAATTTCAGCTTTCAAGGATTTTCAGTTTCTGGACATTTAAGGATTACCAATGGCTCTAGGTTCACCAATTTCGGCCTAGAATAGCATCCAAGGAAGGGAATCGTGCGCTCTTTCCTTGTGCAATTTAATACTTAGGTTATAACATCTTATTGCCTGGCATATCTCAAGATTTCCGTGGACAGCAACCTCGGAGCCAACAACATGCTATAGCTTAAATATTCAAATTGTTAAAGATTGGTTGCAATTGGGATACGATTATGGATGCACTGACCATTTTTCCAGGAAAATCTAAAGATCCTAAGATTTCTGTTTCAATGGATTAAGAAGTTAATATGTGACAGAGATTTAAGGTTCTTTAGAGATTTTCAGATAAATTTCAATTAATTTCAATATTTTAATGGATTTTATCAATTTTAAACCATATGAGTGATTTCACAAGAGAAACTGTTGCAAAGGAATTCGAAATGAGTTGAAACGTCTACAGCAGTAAGATATGATGAGATGTAGCTTACTGGAAGATTTTTACAGATTTTTACATTAAGCTCATATTTAATTTTGATTTAACAGTTAATTGACCATATTGCAAAAATAACACAGAAACTACTAGAAATAGAAATCTAAATTCAATGAAATTTCTACAGTAGTAAGATATAAGTAAAAATAACATGCTTTGAGATGTTCATGAATTGTGGAAACTATTTACTATCAGTTTCAGATTTTTCAATTTTCAGACCAGATTATGAATTAACACTACATCCCATATGAAAAAAGATCAAAATCACTTGGAAATTTTACAGAAACTAGAAATATGGCATATAAGACTACTGTAAAAATTTTGGGAATTTTATCTGTGATCTGATGTCTGTAAAAATTCTCCCAAAATCTAATAATTTTCAAAGAAAGCATAAAATATTATACCAAACCAATTCCAAAAATTCTCAAAAATTCATGGTAGAATCTACCAGTATTATATTATATGCCCGTCAAATTTCATTAATTTTTTAATCCGTTTAGTATATAATTTATGTTTCTTCGTCAAAAAGATATTTTTGAAGAGTTTTCTATTTTTAAAACACAATTTTTGAGAAAATTACGACTCCGGAAAACGTCCTTTAATCTTGTTCTGACATGATGAACACAAGAAAATTTTAAAATTCCAAAAAATAGATCATCCTGAGATTGCTATTTTTTCGAATTTCGTAATTTCTCAGCCATTATTTTAAATAAAATTCCAGTCTTCACTCAAATTTTTGAAAACCTTTGATCCAATGTCCGATCCGATCCGATAGTTATTTTAGTCTATTTAAGTAAACCATTGTATTAAATTTCGAAACAGAACGGAATTGAAACACCCATGCAGATCATGATTTTGAGCACACACATTTAATATTGAATTAAATTCATTTAAATGCTTAAAAATCATGCAAAAATAGAAAAAAATACCGAATCATCCGGGAAAAATCTGAGAATAGTGTACTAACCTGTAGTCGAGATCTCTGCCGAGTCCAAGAGCCGCAGAGTCCGAAAATCCCGCCGACGCTCGATTCGACCTCCCGCTTTCTTTCTTTCTTTCTTCATTTTTTATTTTTATTTTGCTCACTGTGGATATATAGTGTGAGAGATAGGGAGACAGATAGAGAGCTTGAGGGATGGAGAGATCAGAGCTTGAGGGATGGAGAGATCAGAGAGATGGAGAAAATAAAGATAAGAGCTTGTGAAGAGAATATGAGAGCTGCTGTTTGGAGGAGAAAATGAGGGCTGCCGTCGGTAAGATGTGTGGAAGGATGAGTGTGAAGAAAAACAGAGAGGGGAGAGATGAGAGTGGGCGGTAGGATGTGTGGAGAGATGAGAGTGGGCGGTGAAAGATCGTGGAAACAGAAGGAGAGTGTGGAAAAACCGAGTGACAGTAGAGAGGGAGAATGCGAGACACAGAGAGAGAGTTGAGAGAGTTAGATGAAGAGATAGAGAGAGAGATAGAGAGAGAGAGATAGAGAGAGAGAGAGAGAAAAAGAGAGAAAAACAGAGTATCCAATACTCTGTTTTTCACGGGATTTAAAAAAAAAAAAACGAGAACCAAGAGAGAGAGCTTGAGGAGATAGAGAGAAAGAGCGATGGGGAGATGGAGATTGAATGGGCTACTGTTAGGAGGGAGGATTGAGAGAAAGGGAGTGAGAAAACAGAATGAGGGAGAGGGAGGGTTGCTGCCGTTGGGTTCGGGGAAAAAAACAGAGCGTGGGAGGGATGGAACCTGTTGGGGGATCGGAGAATGGGAGGAGAGATGAGGGATGAAGAAACAGAGGGACCGAACGTGAGAGCGATCACAGAAACTAAAGCTTCTCCTCCTTTTTTTTTTTTTGAGCTGCTCTTTCTCTTGGCTGAAAACCCAGCCACCGTTCTTTCTTTTTTTTTATATATCTTCCCCTCTGAGACAGATTTTTCTTTCTTTTTTTCAAAGAGAGTTGCCGTTCCCTCATCCTCTCAAAGTAGAATGTTGCTCTCTTTTTTAATTCTCTTTCCCTTCTTTTTTTTTTAGAATAGAGGAAAAAGGATGTTGCCCCAACAACTGCCGAGAGTGCTCTCTGTTGCTATATTTTCTCCCCTTTTCTTTTTTTTGTTTCTTTTTCTTTTCTTACAAAATGGGATATTTTCTTAACTCAATCCATTCTTCCTTTCTTGATCGAACCCATATAGCAACCTTCTTCTGACAATGTTCAATTGCCAAGCATATCTCAAGATGGGGCCCACCCCATGGAGCCATCCGAACCAACTATTTGACGAGCCGCAATGCAAATTAGTTGCACCCAGCGAATCCGTTTTGTCGCATAATCTGAACCGTCCATTAAACATGCATCAATATATGAATTAGTTGCGCCTCTCTAAATCATTTCGGTGGGCCGATCCAAGCCGTTCAAATAACTGGCTATCAATTAATTGACTAGGATTACTCATAACGTGGGCCCCCTAAGTCACTCCCATGGGACGATCTAAATTGTCCAATTTGACGAGCCCCAGCTTTAAATTTTAATTTTTCACAATGATGGGTCCATATTAGATTGGCAAAAATACACTCCGCCCATCAGGGATATTGATCTTGTTTATTGGATCCAAATGAATTAAAAAAAACCATATTCTTCATTAAAAACAATGCAGGGCACACCTGTTTGATCTCATTTTAATAGGAAATGCTCAATCCAAGCCCCCCAAACGGGTCCAAATTTCAATAAATGTTCAATGCGGGCCCACCGACTGGGTCCGAATTCTCCCCTGGCTTGGATTCTTCTGAATAACCATTCTCGACACTTAGCGAAAAGAAAAATGCAGAACATTGCGGAAATGATCGGAAAGATTGAGAAAGCATAAGGGGCGGACACGGGAGTGAGAAACACTGAAAAAGACTGATGACAAGAATACTAACTTCTTTGTTGATTAAAGCAGAGCAAAATGGGGTGTCTACAGATGCCCCTCTTTGGTAGAGATGACGTAGTCATCGAATACCAAAGCCAAAATGACAGTGCCATTTTGCGTAGCTTTAATCGACAAAAGAGTCCCTAAACACAATACAACCTAATATAATGCAAGACCCTAGATGAAATCCTAGACTTGGAACGCACTAAGAAATCCCGCTGCGGTGCCGTTCACAAACAGGCAGCGAAAGAATGGGATATCATTTTCAAACGGATATTCGGAGGGAAAGGGATATCGTTTCTGAACGGCTTCAGAGGAAATGAGACGCCATTTTCAAAGATTTTTAATGAAAACAAAGCATCATTTTTTGAATGGGCTTGGATAAGATGAAATACCGTATTTTTACGGATTTCAAGGAAATGAGACATCATAGTTGTATGATGTTCCAAGGGTAGAGACCATTTTCAAACGGCTCGACGAGAATGAAATAGTGTATTTATACGGATTTCAAGGAAAGTGAGACATCATATTCGTATGACGCTCGAAGAGAATTGAGAAGCCATTTTTGAATGGATTCGGAGAGAATGAAACACCATATTTATACGGATTCCACGGATATGAGAGATCACATTTGTGTGATGCTCAAAGAGAATAAGAGACCATAGTTGTATGGACTCGAAGAAAATGGAATACCATATTTATACGGATTCCAAGGAAATGAGATATCACATTTGTGTGATGCTCAAAGAGAATAAGACACCATAGTTGTATGGACTCGAAGAGAATGTAATACCATATTTATACGGATTCCAAGGAAATAAGACATCACATTTGTGTGATGCTCAAAGAGAATAAGAGACCATAGTTGTATGGACTCGAAGAGAATGAAATACCGTATTTGTACGGATTCCAAGGAAATGAGATATCACATTTGTGTGATGCTCAAAGAGAATAAGAGACCATAGTTGTACGGACTCGAAGAGGATGAAATACCGTATTTGTACGGATTCCAAGGAAATGAGATATCACATTTGTGTGAGGCTCAAGGAGAATAAGAGACCATAGTTGTATGGACTCGAAGAGAATGGAATACCATATTTATACGGATTCCAAGGAATGAGACATCACATTTGTGTGATGCTCAAAGAGAATGAGAGACCATAGTTGTATAGACTCGAAGAGAATGGAATACCATATTTATACGGATTCCAAGAAATGAGACATCACATTTGTGTGATGCTCAAAGAGAATGAGAGACCATAGTTGTATGGACTCGAAGAGAATGAAATACCATATTTATACGGATTCCAAGAAAATGAGACGTCATATTTGTATGACGTTCAAGGAGAATAAGAGACCATAGTTGTATGGACTCGAAGAGAATGGAATACCATATTTATACGGATTCCAAGGAATGAGACATCACATTTGTGTGATGCTCAAAGAGAATGAGAGACCATAGTTGTATGGACTCGAAGAGAATGGAATACCATATTTATACGGATTCCAAGAAAATGAGACGTCATATTTGTATGACGTTCAAAGAGAACAAGCGACCATAGTTGTATGGACTCGAAGAGAATGAAATACCGTATTTGTACGGATTCTAAGGAAATGAGACGTCATATTTGTATGACGTTCAAAGAGAACAAGAGATCATAGTTGTATGGACTCGAAGAGAATGAAATACCGTATTTGTACGGATTCCAAGGAAATGAGACATCACATTTGTATGATGCTCAAAGAGAAAATATGATTTTCAAATGGATTCAGAGAGATATGACAATTTGAGCTTTGAAAGAAATCGAAATTTCCAATTAACAACTTTAGAAGCAAAGGATTTAATAACACCATGCAGCAAAGGACTTTCAGGGCTTAAATATGAGATGCCACTTCATTAGCAACCTGCCCCAGTTTGAGGCATTCTAACCTTCTTCTATTCATTGACCAGAGATCATCTTTTCAAAGATCTTCGCCATTCGTGACAGTGTCACCTTTTCCCAAGTTTCTTAGAACCTGTTAATGAACCTGCCTTCAGAGTGATTGCACCCTACAACAATTCTAAAAATAGAGTTCATAAATTTTTCTAAAAAATAGAACCACAGACATTTATAATAAAAAGACAAAATAAGAAAGATTACTCAAGTAATCTCGTGATGCTTCTGACTTATCAGCATTTTCTTTTGGGTTAGGCTAGCCTCTTTTAAAGAATGTTTCTCCATTGATAAACATCTTCACTTATTTTTAAGACAGTGATACTTCATATATCTTTCTATCAACTTTCGGATTGCTTTGAAATTAATGCCCCTAGTTTCGAGAATCATTGTTTATTAGCTTTGCCTGACCTACCGCGAGTTCAGAGACCGATGTAATTCTTTTGGCGTGAATCCAATCTTACCACGACCAAGTCTTCCTTTTTGGATTTTCAACTTGGCGGACCGCTCGGCCTTAACTTTTGCCTGAATCGCCTTTTCAGGTTTTCGACTCAGCAGGCCACCCCCTTAACTTTTGCCTAAGCCGCCCTTTCAGGTTTTTAACTTAGCAGGGGAATGATCCTAAATTTTGCCTAGATCGCCTTTTCAGGTTTTCAATCTAGCGGATCTTCAAGCTCCATTTTTTTTTCTTTTTCTTTATTTTTTCATTTTCATTTTCTTTTTACTTGAACACCAAAAGGACTTTATAGGTGAGGTAGGGCTTTTCAAAGAATGACTTAAGGTTTTGCAAGAGTTTCGACCGAACCTGTGAACAGGTTGCCTACGTATCCCAATGTAGGAATCAGGTCATGCGTAGTTCAGAGCGAATGCCCCTAATTCGAAGGTATTTCAATTTTTCTTTTCTTCTTGCATGGATTTTTTTTCTTCTTCTTTTTTTTTTCTTTTCAACTTCTGTTTGGAATAATTGATTTTCTTCTTTTGAAAAAACCGAACTCGGTTTGGCCGAGCTGCCTACGTACCCCAGTGTAGGGATCAGGTCATGCGTAGTTCAGGGCGAATGCCCTTAGTATATTGGATTTTGAAGGAAAATTTTATTTAGGCTCAAAAGGGTTTGCAAAAAGTTATATATTTTTTAATTTTGGATTATGAATTTGGGATTTATTCGGCCAAAAGACGGCCTTCCGGTGTTCAAGCATAGAACTTCTTGAGTTGATCAAGATTTGTTGGTTCTGGCAATATTTCTCCATTTAAATTACGGAGCTTGACGGCTTTTTCGGGTAAGATTTGGTCCACAATGTATGGTCCTGACCAATTTGGTTTGAACTTGCCTCTTGGGTCAAACACTGGTGCTCGGTTCTCTTTCAGAACAAGATTGCCTTCTTCTAAATCTCTGACCTTAACCTTTTTATTAAAAGCCCGGGCTATTCTGCGCTGGTAACCTTGCACATGGTAAAGTGCCTTTAACCTCTTCTCATCTAGCACGTTCAACTCTTTATATCTGGCATCTGCCCATTCATTTTCTGGCAACTTAGCCTCAGTCAATACTCGAAGCGAAGGTACTCGGATCTCAACAGGTAGCACTGCCTCCATCCCGTAAACAAGAGAGTAAGGGGTTGCCCCAGTTGAAGCTCTAATTGATGTTCTGTAAGCCCACAAGGCGTACGACAACTTATTCGACCAATCCTTATAAGTTTCTGACATTTTGCTAATGATAGTCTTGACATTTTTGTTTGCAGCTTCTACCGCTCCCAAACTGTGGGACCCGATCCCGCGAGAGGGGTGGGGCGCGAGCCGTCACGCCTTCTCTTGGTCTCTCGTACCCACGCGATTGGCGTGTGCATTTTTATTATTGATTTTAATTCATCTTTTATGTGAACTTGAGATCACTAAGGCAATCCGAATTCTACACAAAAGAGACTGACAGAGTCGCCACCTAGATGTGGGATCTACGACCCATAATTAACCAGAAATCTAGACTCGCTACCTGGTTACAAGAATGGAAGGTATGGGGAGTTATCCACCACATGCACCATTCCTGTCCGATAATCGGTCTTCAATTCCAAAAGTTAACTCTTTTAAATTTATTTTAAATGGCTCATTCAACTCTCTGTTAATGTGCGAACTAGGTGACATGCATCCTAATATCTAATTTCAATGTGAATCCTAAATATGTATCTTCATTTCTTAATTTGTCTGGATTCAATCTAAGTGAAAGTTCTCCTAAAATTCTAATTTCAAAGAAATCCTACATATTTTAATTAAGAATTCGTAATAAAATAAATATACAAAACCCCACATTTGTTGTGGAGCCGACTCGCGGTTGGTATGCCATCAGACATCCAAGCTGCCTACGTACCCAAGCTTCACTAGGATCAGAGTCGACGTAGTTCGGTGCACCTAAGCTAAGCTACTTATGCCTAACTCAACTAAGACACCGATCTAGACTGATTTGACTGTTTCAACAGTTTTAAGAGGAGTTATTTAATTCAAGTTGAGGATTTTATTATCCTACGATTTCATCTAAGATGCTATATGATTCTTACCTAAATGCAAGTTGTTCCTTAGACTAATGCAGGTTAGCCTACATCCTAGTTTACTAGGCTTGTCCTAGGGAAAGATTGGGTGACTAGTGTAACTAAACCTATGGCACGGTTGCTATCCATAGCAAGCGTCCGTGATGAGGCTGGACTCCTAACTCTAGGACTCCCTAAAACCTAAGACTCCCTAAAACCTAGGACACGACCTGACACAAGTGTTCCTAAGTTGGGCTCAAATGGTTCTTATGTCGGAAACCATAATCCAATGGTTCCGAAAGACTCGAGAGAAATCGATTCAAGTTCTTGAAGTTAATGAATTTCAGATTTCAAGGATTTTCAGTTTTTGGACATTTAAGGATTACCAATGGCTCTAGGGTTCACCAATTTCGGCCTAGAATAGCATCCAAGGAAGGGAATCGTGCGCTCTTTCCTTGTGCAATTTAATACTTAGGTTATAACATCTTATTGCCTGGCATATCTCAAGATTTCCGTGGACAGCAACCTCGGAGCCAACAACATGCTATAGCTTAAATATTCAAATTGTTAAAGATTGGTTGCAATTGGGATACGATTATGGATGCACTGACCATTTTTCCAGGGAAATCTAAAGATCCTAAGATTTCTGTTTCAATGGATTAAGAAGTTAATATGTGACAGAGATTTAAGGTTCTTTAGAGATTTTCAGATGAATTTCAATTAATTTCAATATTTTAATGGATTTTATCAATTTTAAACCATATGAGTGATTTCACAAGAGAAACTGTTGCAAACGAATTCGAAATAAGTTGAAACGTCTACAGCAGTAAGATATGATGAGATGTAGCTTACTGGAAGATTTTTACAGATTTTTACATTAAGCTCATATTTAATTTTGATTTAACAGTTAATTGACCAGATTGCAAAAATAACACAGAAACTACTAGAAATAGAAATCTAAATTCAATGAAATTTCTACAGTAGTAAGATATAAGTAAAAATAACATGCTGTGAGATTTTCATGAATTGTGGAAACTAGTTACTATCAGTTTTGGATTTTTCAGTTTTCAGACCAGATTATGAATTAACACTACATCCCATATGAAACAAGCTCTAAATCACTTGAAAAGTTTACAGAAACTAGAAATATGGAATTTAAGACTACTGTAAAAAGTTTGAGAATTTTATCTGTGATCGGATGTCTGTAAAAATTCTCCCAAAATCTGATAATTTTCAAAGAAAGCATAAAATAATATACCAAACCGATTCCAAAAATTGTCGAAAATTCAGGATAGAATGTACCAGTATCACATTATGTTTCCACCAAATTTCATTAATTTTTGAATCCGGTTAGTATATAATTTATTTTTTTTCGTCAAAAAGATATTTTTGAAGAGTTTTCTATTTTTAAAACACGATTTTCGAGAAAATTACGACTCCGAAAAACGTCCTTTAATCTTATTCTGACATGATGAACACAAGAAAATTTTAAAATTCCAAAAAATAGATCATCCTGAGATGGCTATTTTTTTGAATTTCGTAATTTCTCAGCCATTATTTTAAATAAAATTCCACTCTTCACTCAAATTTTTGAAAACCTTTGACCAAATGTCCGATCCGATCCGATAGTTATTTTAGTCTATTTAAGTAGACCATTGTATTAAATTTCGAAACAGAACGGAATTGAAACACCCATGCAGATCGTGATTTTGAGCACACACATTTAATATTGAATTAAATTCATTTAAATGCTTAAAAATCATGCAAAAATATAAAAAAAATACCGAATCATCCGGGAAAAATCTGAGAATAGTGTACTAACCTGTAGTCGAGATCTCTGCCGAGTCCAAGAGCCGCAGAGTCTGAAAATCCCGCCGACGCTCGATCCGACCTCCCGCTTTCTTTCTTTCTTTCTTCATTTTTTTCTTTTATTTTGCTCACTGTGAATATATAGAGTGTGAGAGATAGGGAGACAGATAGAGAGCTTGAGGGATGGAGAGATAAGAGCTTGAGAGATGAGAGTTAGAGAGATGGAGAAAATAAAGATAAGAGCTTGTGAAGAGAATATGAGAGCTGCTGTTTGGAGGAGAAAATGAGGGCTGCCGTCGGTAAGATGTGTGGAAGGATGAGTGTGAAAAAAAACAGAGAGGGGAGAGATGAGAGTGGGCGGTAGGATGTGTGGAGAGATGAGAGTGGGCGGTGAAAGATCGTGGAAACAGAAGGAGAGTGTGGAAAAACCGAGTGACAATAGAGAGGGAGAATGCGAGACACAGAGAGAGAG
Source organism: Tasmannia lanceolata (assembly GCF_043159265.1). NCBI lineage: Eukaryota > Viridiplantae > Streptophyta > Magnoliopsida > Canellales > Winteraceae > Tasmannia > Tasmannia lanceolata. The sequence continues at coordinate 5,788,300 of NW_027518688.1, read as the reverse complement.
TTGAGAGAGTTAGATGAAGAGAGAGAGAGAGAAAGAGATAGAGAGAGAGAGATAGAGAGAGTGAGAGAAAAAGAGAGAAAAAGAGAGTATCCAATACTCTGTTTTTCACGTTTTTTAGAAAAAAAAATAAAAATAAACCGAGAACCAAGAGAGAGAGCTTGAGGAGATAGAGAGAAAGAGCGATGGGGAGATGGAGATTGAATGGGCTACTGTTAGGAGGGAGGATTGAGAGAAAGGGAGTGAGAAAACAGAATGAGGGAGAGGGAGGGTTGCCGCCGTTGGGTTCGGGGAAAAAAACAGAGCGTGGGAGGGATGGAACCTGTTGGGGGATCGGAGAATGGGAGGAGAGATGAGGGATGAAGAAACAGAGGGACCGACCGTGAGAGCGATCACAGAAACTAAAGCTTCTCCTCCTTTTTTTTTTTTTTGAGCTGCTCTTTCTCTTGGCCGAAAAAGCAAGCCACCGTTCTTGTTTTTTGTTTTTTTTATATCTTCCCCTCTGAGACATATTTTTCTTTCTTTTTTTCAAAGAGAGTTGCCGTTCCCTCCTCCTCTCAAAGTAGAATGTTGCTCTCTTTTTTAATTCTCTTTCCCTTCTTTTTTTTTAGAATAGAGGAAAAAGGATGTTGCCCCAACAACTGCCGAGAGTGCTCTCTGTTGCTATATTTTCTCCCCTTTTCTTTTTTTGTTTCGTTTTCTTTTCTTACAAAATAGGATATTTTCTTAACTCAATCCATTCTTCCTTTCTTGATCGAACCCATATAGCAACCTTCTTCTTACAATGTTCAATTGCCAAGCATATCTCAAGATGGGGCCCACCCCATGGAGCCATCCGAACCAACTATTTGACGAGCCGCAATGCAAATTAGTTGCACCCAGCGAATCCTTTTTGTCGCATAATCTGAACCGTCCATTAAACATGCATCAATATATGAATTAGTTGCGCCTCTCTAAATCATTTCGGTGGGCCGATCCGAGCCGTTCAAATAACTGGCTATCAATTAATTGGCTAGGATTACTCATAACGTGGGCCCCCTAAGTCACTCCCATGGGACGATCTAAATTGTCCAATTTGACGAGCCCCAGCTTTAAATTTTAATTTTTCACAATGATGGGTCCATATCAGATTGGCAAAAATACACTCCGCCCATCAAGGAAATTGATCTTGTTTATTGGATCCAAATGAATTAAAAAAAACCATATTCTTCATTAAAAACATTGCAGGGCACACCTGTTTGATCTCATTTTAATAGGAAATGCTCAATGCAGGCCCCCCAAACGGGTCCAAATTTCAATAAATGTTCAATGCGGGCCCACCGACTGGGTCCGAATTCTCCCCTAGCTTGGATTCTTCTGAATAACCATTCTTGACACTTAGCGAAAAGAAAAATGCAGAACATTGCGGAAATGATCGGAAAGATTGAGAAAGCATAAGGGGCGGACACGGGAATGGGAAACACTGAAAAAGACTGATGACAAGAATACTAACTTCTTTGTTGATTAAAGCAGAGCAAAATGGGGTGTCTACAACGGGGTCCGAATCTTTTGCTATTGAGCGCAGTGAGGGTTTAAGGATGGCTTGCTGGGGAAGTCAGGTAGGGGTAGGGGCGTCTTTTCCGTGTGGGACTTTTGGCGGTTCCCTCGGGTTTCCCAATCGGCGCCACGTGTGGGTGTCCCATCGATTTAGAAAAGGAGGGAAATCAAACGACGCGTGTCGAAACCCTAGCCCTTTTTAAAGCCTTTTTGGGGATTTCCTTCTTTGCTTTATTTCTTCGTCTTCCTCGGGTTAAACGGGTTTTCCTCCGCGGCGATTTTTCTGCGCGTTGCTTGCTCATCAACCTTCTTCCGGTGAGTTCTGTGTCTTTTTTTATCCGTCATTTGATAGTTTACGATGTCTGTCGCGACTGTACCTCAGAGCCCTTCTTCTGAGTCGGTAGAAGTAGTGGAGAGGGCTCCGCCGAGAAAAAGGAGGCGGTTATCTGTAGAGGGGAGAAGTCGTGCGGCGGACAAATTGGCGGTGGCTCGTCGAACGCATGCTCGGGAACTGGCGGAGGCGTGGGAGGAATGGCGTGGCTCAGTGGAGTTCCTTAGGGCTGCGGCCGCGTTTAGCGTGGATGTTGAGATTAATGCTTTCGCTGAATGCCGGCGGCGTGTTCAAGGGGTTGATCCTTCCTTTCCCCTTGACAGACTGATGCATGAGGCTGAGGTCGATCCTCCGTTGGTACCAGTAGAGGCACCGGAGCTGGTCGGGGAGGAGGTGGCTGCCCTGGCGGATCCTGCAGTCACTGAGACCTCTGAGGGGGCTCAGTGATGCCAAGATGCATTTGGATCTTATATTTTACTTTTTCTTGCGGGGTCTGTAATAACTTTGAATTCTCCTTCTTTTCTTCTTCTTTTCCGCTTTTTTTTTTTTTTTTATATATACGATGTGCTCCGAGTTATCCGAGCCTATTGGTATTGAATTTCAATCTGACCGTCGACAATATTTCTGGTGCACCCCGTGGGGTGTCTTTTTTGCGGAATGACTATCTTCCCCTCGAGTGATCAGTTCGGGGTTAATGGGTCCCGCCTGCCCTTTAAGGGGAGGTCTTGTCTTCATGGGGAGCGTTTTAGGGTATTCTCGGGGGGATCGGCCCCGATGCTACCTCTATCTCACTCCCTGTCTTCTTTCGGGTCCCTCGTTTATTATGGGCCGGAAAGTGGAGATACGTATGGGTTTAAGTAGAAACGCTATTCCATTGATTCGTTTAAGGAGAAAATACATCTTTGCTTCTATAGACACAAAAAGAAACAAACAAACATTCGTCATGCTTTTAAAGAAAAACACGGAACTTACCCTGTCTTTTTACTGGTAAAATTCTCGGAGGTTGTCCATGCTCCAGCTTTGAGGGACTGGGGTCCCGTCGAGGCGTTCTAGTTGGTAGGCCCCGGGGCGGAGTGCTCGAACGACCCTGTACGGTCCTTCCCATTTAGGGGCGAGTTTTCCGGTGTTGCGGGGGTCGGATACCTCCGCACGCCGTAGCACTAGGTCTCCGGGCTTTACCGAGCGCTTTTTTACCCGGGCGTTGTAGTACCGTGCCACCTTTTGCTGGTAGGAGGCGGTTCGGAGAAGAACTTGCTCTCTTTTTTCGAGCACGAGATCGAGGGTGTTTCGGAGGAGCTCGGAATTTCCCTGTTCGTCATAATTCGCGGTGCGGAAGCTGGGGAGGCCAATTTCTAGCGGAATGACCGCTTCGGCCCCGAAGGTGAAGCTGAAAGGGGATTCTCCAGTCGCGGTTCGCGGCGTCGTTCGATCAGAGGACACTAGGGAGCGCCTCTACCCAGTTTTTTTCGGCTTCTCCCAGTCGCTTCTTGAGGCTCTGAAGCAAGATCCTGTTAGTTACCTCTACCTGCCCGTTGGCCTGCGGGTGTGCTACGGAGGCGAAACGATGTTCGATGCTTAGGTTATCGCAGAATCTGCTGAATTCAGCATTAGCGAATTGGGGACCGTTGTCTGTTACAAGTGTCTTTGGAATGCCGAAACGGCACACCGCGTCGTGATAGAAGAACTTCTCCGTCACCTTGGAATTGGGTTTTACCACGGTTTTGACCTCGATCCATTTGGTGAAGTAGTCGATGGCGACGTACAACATTGTATGCCCCCCGGGGGCTTTTGGGAAGGGTCCGAGTAGATCCATGCCCCACATGGAGAAAGGCAGGGGGCTTGCTATCGCGGTGTATGGTGTGGCCGGTTGGCGGGGGGTGGTCGCGTACCTTTGGCATGGGCTGCACTTCTTGACGAACTCCTTGGCGTCCCTGAGGATCGTAGGCCAGAAGTAGCCGTGCCTCATGATTTTCTGAGCGAGAGTCCTGCCGCCTCCGTGGTCTCCGTAGATCCCTTCATGTACTTCTCGTAGCGCGTAGTCTGATTCGGAGGGCACCAGGCATCGGAGGTACGGCCATGTGTATGACCGTTTGTAGAGCCTGGGCCCGTGGACCACGTAGTGGGCGGCTCTTGCAGTTAGGCGCCGGGCTTCTAGATTATCTGTGGGCAGATACCGTCTTTCAGGTATCGCATGATGGGGTCCATCCAGTTTGGTCCAGGTGGAATCTCCAAAACTTGCACCTCGTCGATGCTGGGGTGGGGCAGTATTTCTGTGAGCACGGTGCCGAAGTCATGGGTCTCTTCGGCGGCCATTTTTGATAATGCATCCGCTCGATTGTTCATGTCTCGTGGTACCTGGAGGATCTCTACCTCTCCCATTTTTTGCAGTTTTTCTTGGACCTTCTGGAGGTATCTCTTCATTCTGAGGCCTTTGGCTTCGTATATTCCGTTCACTTGGTTGACGACGAGCTGGGAGTCGCTAAGGACTTTTAACTTGCCCGCGCCGAGCTCCGCGGCTAGATTCAGTCCTGCCAGTAAGGCTTCGTATTCAGCTTCATTGTTGGAGGCTTTGAAATCTAACCTGAGGGCGTATTCCAGCGTAAATCCTTCTGGGTCGTGGAGGACCACTCCCGCCCCGTGCCCTTTTCTGCCGGCTGAGCCGTCAACGTGCAGGGTCCAATGAACATCGTCGCTTTGCCTGGCTGAGTCTGGTGCGACGTCGTTGCGAGCCGTCTGTTCGGTGGGGCCCTTGCCGTCCTCTGTTGTTGCTGGTTCCGCGGCCAGGGCCGTGGATTCCACTATAAAGTCAGCGAGGGCTTGGGATTTGATAGCTGGCCTCGGGCGGACCTATATGTCGAATTCTCCCAACTCGACGGCCCAACTGACCATCCTACCCGAGGTCTCTGGTTTTTGGAGAATCTTCCTCAGGGGTTGGTCGGTCAGAAGCACAATGGGATTTCTGCACCATGGAGAGTCTTGCTCACGTAGTACACCGGGTGTTCCTTTTTGTCGCTTTGCTTGGCCAACACCGCGCTCACCGCCGTGGAGCTGAGGGCTAGGTATAAATATAGCTCTTCTCCTTTGAGAAAAACCACAAGCGGAAACTTTACGTTAGGTAATTCTCAATATTGCTTTTTGGGGAGGAGGCAGCATAAGGAATAATAGAAAAAAAAGAAACAAAATGAGGTGAGGGGAATCTGTTTTAAGGCAAGAAAAGTGTAAGGAAGGAGGCTCTCGGCAACTTTCCCCCGGTGGAGATTTGTTTTAAAAAAAGAAAGATATATACCCACTTAGAGGAGGGGAGTTTCTAAAAAAAAAAAAAAAAAAAAAGGGAGGAAGAGCCACGGCATATAGTCTCTCAATCTCTCTCTCGGGTGGGTCAGTTTTTTGGGCTAAAGGTATACTCTTTCCTTTGAACCAAGATATAGGTTTTGGGGAGCAAAGGAGGTTTAGAGAAAAAGGGAAGAACGGCACTCTCGGAGGCTCTGTTTGCTCCCTCTCTTGATCTCTCTCATTCAAAAGAGCCATAACAGAGGAAGGAAGAAGGTCTTTCTCCAACTCTCATCTCTCTCACTCAAAAGAGCCATAACAGAAGAAGGAAAAAGGTTTCTTTCTCTCCCTATCTCCCTCTGTTTCTGATCACCATTAGCATTCTCAAGCTCTCTGTTTATCGTTTCCAACAGCCATCCCATTCTCCATTCCTCTCCATCCCTCTCGGTCCTTCTATCTTCGTTTTCTCACTCAACCTCTCGCGCTCTATCCATTCTCCCTCACTCCACTCCCTGTTCCACTCATTCTCATCTATCATTCCCTCTCTGTCTGTAAAAAAAGAAAAGAAAAATAAAATAAAATAACAGAGTCTCGGTTTTTTCTTCAAAAAACCGAGACATCTCTCTCTCTCCCACCCAACTCCATATCCCTCTCTCGGTTTTTTTTTGTCTCTCTCTCTCTCTTACCCTCTCACTCTCTCTCGGCCTCTCATACTCTCTCGATCTCTCTCTCTTACGCTCCATTTCTCCACAGCAGAGATAACAAAGAAAAAAATAATAAAAAGAAAAAAAGCAAAGAAATAAAAAGAAAGAAAGGAGGTCGGATCGCACGTCGGCGGAATTTTCGGATTTTCGGCTCTTGGATTGGGCGAGGATCTCCATCACAGGTTGGTACATAGTTCTCGAATTTTTTCGAAATTATTTGGTATTTTTTTAGATTTTTGCATGGTTTTTAGCATTTAAATGATTTTAATTGAATATTAAATGTCTATGCTTGAAATCATGATCTACATGGGTGTTTCAATTCCGTTTCGTCCCAAAATTTAATACAACTATCTATCTAAATAGAGTAAGATAATCATCGGATCGGATAGAACATTGGATCAATGGTTTTCGAAAATTTGAGTGAAGAGGGGTATTTTATTTAAAAAAATGGCTGAGTAATTACGGAATTCGAAAAAATAGCCATCTCAGGATGATCTATTTTTTGGAATTTTAAATTTTTCTTGTGTTCATCACATCAGAACAAGGTTGGAGGACGTTTTCCGGAATCGTAATTTTCTCGAAAATCGTGTTTTAAAAATAGAAAACTCTTCAAAAATATCTTTTCGACGAAGAAAAATAAATTATATACTAAACGGATTCGAAAATTAATGACATTTCGTGGGAAAATAATATGATACTGGTACATTCTACCATGAATTTTTGAGAATATTTAGATTTGGTTTGGTATATTATTTTATGCTTCCTTTGAAAATTATCAAATTTTGGGAGAATTTTTACAGACATCAGATTAGAGATAAAATTCCCAAAATTTGTACAGTAGTCTTATATTCCATATAGATAGTTGCTGTAAATGTTTCGAGTGATTTAGATCTTGTTTCATGTGGGATGTAGTGTTAATTCATAATCTTGTCTGAAAATTGAAAAATCCGAAACTGATAGTAAATAGTTTCCAAAATTCATGAAAATCTCACATCATGCTATATTTACTCATATCTTATTTCTGTAGAAATTTCACTGAATTTAGATTTCTATTTCTAGTAGTTTCTGTGTTACTTTTGCAATCTGGTCAATTAATTGTTAAATCAAAATTAAATATGAGCTTAATGTAAAAATCTGTAAAAATCTTCCAGTAAGTTACATCTCATCATATCTTGCTTCTGTAGAACTTTCAACTCATTTTGAATTCGTTTACAACGGTTTCACTGGTAAAATCACTCATATGGTTTAAAATTCATAAAATCCATTAAAATATTGAAATTAATTGAAATTCATCTAAAAATCTCTAAAGAACCTTAAATCTCTGTCATATATTAGCTCCTTAATCCATTGAAACAGAAATCTTAGGATCTTTAGATTTCCCTAGAAAAATGGCCAGTGCATCCATAATCGTATCCCAAGTGCAACCGATCTTTGACAATTTGAATACTTAAGCTATAGCATGTTGTTGGCTCCGAGGTTACTGTCCACGGAAATCCTGAGATATGCCAGGCAATAAGATGCTATAACCTAAGTATTAAATTGCGCAAGGAAAGAGCGCATGATTCCCTTCCTTGGATGCTATCCTGGGCCGAAATTGGTGAACCCTAGAGCCATTGATAATCCTTAAATGTCCAAAAACTGAAAATCCTTGAAATCTGAAATTAACTAACTTCAAGAACTTGAATCGATTTGTCTCGAGTCTTTCGGAACCATTGGATTATGGTTTCCGATCTAAGAACCATTAGAGCCCAATTTAGGAACACTGGTGTCGTGTCTTGTCCTAGGTTTTAGGGAGTCATAGGTTTTAGGGAGTCCTAGAGTTAGGAGTCCAGCCTCATCACGGACGCTTGCTATGAATAGTAACCGTGCCATAGGTCTAGTTACACTAGTCACCCAATCTTCCCTTAGAACAAGCCTAGTAAACTAGGATGTAGGTTAACCTGCATTAGTCTAAGGAACAACTTGCATTTAGATAAGAATCATATAGCATCTTAGACGAAATCCTAGGATAATAAAATCCTCAACTTGAATTAAATAACTTCTCTTAAAACTGTTGAAACAGTCAATCCCGTCTAGGTCAGTGTCTTAGTTGGGTTAGGCATAAGTAGCTTAGCTTAGGTGCACCGAACTACGTCGACTCTGATCCCAGTGAGGCTTGGGTACGTAGGCAGCTTGGATGTCTGATGGCATACCAACCGCGAGTCGGCACCACAACAAATTGTGGTGTTTTGTATATTAATTTTCTTGTAAATGCTTAATTAAATCACTTAGGATTTTCCATGAAATTAGAATTTTAGGAGAACTTTCACTTAGACGGAATTTAAACAAATAAAGTAATCAAGATACACACTTAGGATCTACATTGAAATTAGATCATAGGATGCATGTCACATAGTTCGCACATTAACATAGAGTTGAATGAGCCATTTAAAATAAATTTAAAAGAGTTAGCTTTTGGAATCGAAGACCGATTATCGGGCAGGAATGGTGCATGTGGTGGATAAATCCCCATACCTTCCATTCTCGTAACCAGGTAGCGAGTCTAGATTTCTGGTTAATTATGGGTCCTAGACCCCACATCTAGGTGGCGACTCTGTCAGTCTCTTTTGTGTGGAATTAGGATTGCCTTAGTGATCCCAAGTTCACATAAAAGATGAATTAAAATCAATCATAAAATGCACACGCCAATCGCGTGGGTACGAGAGACCAAGAGAGAAGGCGTGGCGGCTCGCGTCCCACCCCTCTCGCGGGATCGGGTCCCACAGTTTGGCGACTCTGCTGGGGACCACCTAACTTCATTACAATTCCAAAGGATAATTCATTTGAATTTAATTTAACTGGCTCATAAAAACTCTATACTTGTTAGATTAGTTTGTCTTGTTTTATCTTCTCATCACATTTTACTTGAACTTAATCTAACAAAACCTGGAGGCATCATAGATTGCGCGAACTTATTGCACATACTTACATCACTTGCATCTAAACCCTGCATCTCACATGCACACACGTCCTATTTTAGGAACCCGGAGTGTTATCTAGCATGGTTGACTGGGATTTCATCACCTGGTGCCTCTGTGCTAGAGAAGCATTCCACCCTTAGCCTAGCACCTTATGGTGCGTAAACGGATCTCTTGTTCACGTACTGATACGCCGGACACTGGTACAGTATATCGAACATGGATTCGCGCTAAGGGAACTCTTGGCCTTACCCATAGATTAACCCACACATGCATGTAGTGTACGATCACATGTGCATCATGTGTGTGAGCCTAGTTTAGGATATCCTACCCATTTATGTCTAGAATAGGCCGTAGTCCATCTTCCAATGGCTACGATCGGTCCTAAGTACACAAACAAAGTCACGAGTCGAGATTCTCTCTCCACTCCGCTAGATTAGGATTAGGGTTGATGCCTTCAGGTAACACTGTTAAAATGTGCGAAGATTAAAAACTTTCCCTTTGGGGTTAGGATATAAATCCCATCATTTCCAAAGATCTCATAAGATTAGTCATTCATGATCTATCCGTTGAAAGCAATCCTATGCTATCTCATCCCATCTCTTGATCGTACGATTTTCAATCTTCTATCATGTGATTCGATCATGTATCCATACTTTCTTTGTACTGGCAGGAACTTATCCCAATTTCGTGTTCATGTAATCCTGATCATTCTTTATCCTTTCTCTTGGCTTACAGGCACCATGTCTACTCGTACAATTCTTGATTGGATCCGTGGTACATTAAGAGAATCTCACATCTATGCCATAAGTGAGCAAGAGAAAAATCTCTTCGGCTACGTGGCAACCATTAAGCTCGATTGGGGATTACTCTATGCCGCATCAGAGTGTTGGGATCCCGATCATCATGTCTTCCGTTTTGGCAACCAAGAGATGTGTCCCACCTTTGAAGAATGGTGTGCCTTATTGGAGTATCCTGTGGATGGCCCTCTAGTGAAGTCATCCTGTGTTCCAGATTATCGTCCTTTGTTCCTTCGCTTAATGAATAATCCTGATGAATCCATGAACTCTTTCATGAAAGGCCAAGAGGTGTCCATGCAACATCTGATTGACATTTACCCTCCTATTGGACACATTGGTGCTGTTGATATTCAAAAAGCCCGACGGCGCGCTTTGAGATTCTGCTCCTTTGCTAGGTTCCTCACTGTCCAGCCTTCTCGGTTTGCGTCAGCTGTTCTTCTAGACCTCATTGATCAAATTGATCGTGGCGCCAATCCAATTCCTACTATGCTTGCAGAAACCTTCAATGGATTGGATGATATGGCTCGTCTTCGTGCCAGCTCAGGTCCAGGCTCTTATGTTCGCTCATTCGTTGGTTCTTTCTCAGGATGTCCTGCTTTACTTCAGGTGTGGTTATGCCACAAGCTAAAAATCGCAGCTCCTGTGCATTTCGATCATATGTTATACACATTCAGTGAATGGCGTCATGATGTTTCTTTCGATCATAAAAGCGATTGGGTTGAATGGTTAAATTCTCGCCAACAAGATCAAATTTATTGGCAAATTCCTGGAATCCAAGAAGCTGTCTTCAACACTGGAGAAGCTAACTATGTTCGCCTTCTTGGCCTCGAAAAGACTTCATTTTATGTTCCTGCCAGGATCCTGCGTCAGTATGGGAGGGAGCAATCTATTGTGCCTCCCCTTCGTCATTTCTATCCGCCTGAGGATCTCAAGCCCAAGATTGTCAAAGCCGTTTCATCTGCTTGGGATGTCAGGATTATCAAACCTCTAAAAGAGTCAGCTGAGCAAGATTGTCGTCCAAAGAAGAAGTCTAAAAAGAATGCTTAGTTCCATGTTTAATCTTATCCGTTTATCTTTTAAAAAATGAACCCTGTACTCAAGCTTTAATGATTGATCAATAAAGTTCATCTTTCTATCTCATCATCTTGGTCTATGCGTGCATCATTGTCTACTTCTTTCTGATTTTAAAATACGTCTTTCAAATATTTCAGGACAGTAAACACCATAGCTACCCCCATTGCTCCTTGGGTTTGGGTCTCTTCACGATTGGAGAGGAATTCTGTCTCTCCACCACCCTCTCTGAGAACCCCAGCATCTCCTTCTTTCTCATCCTCACCAATGGCAGATAACCAAGATGGCCTTCCACCTGCTGCTATTACCGATACTCTTACCTTGATTTTCCAACAGCTTCAAGAACTCAAAGAAGAGAACCGAGTTATCAAGGCTCAGCTTTCTGAAAAGTTGGGACCATCATTGTCCAAGGATAAAGGGCCTATGAACCAAGCAGCTACTTCAGCAGCACCTGCCCAACCAGTGTTCATCAATATCCCTGATAAAGCCGAAGAAGACTTAGAAAAAGAGCAGTACAGCGAGGATCGCAGTAAGCCTTCTCAGTTCATGGTTGATAAATCTGTTATGGAGAAATTAGAGACCCTTACCAGGAAAGTTCAAGACATTCAGTTCCAAGACCAGGGTAGTTTCAATCCCAGTGATCTTACTCTATTTCCCGAAATCCGCCTTCCTGCTAATTTTCAAATGCCCGATTTCGACAAATATGATGGTGTGGGTTGTCCAATCATACATTTGCAAATGTTCACCATCATGTGTCAGCGTCAAGGCTTATCTCCTGAGCAAATGGCTCAATTGTTCCCAGTTTCCCTAACCAAGGTTGCTAGGAGATGGTTCATGGTCTTGGACAAGACTCGTTACAGAACATGGAAGGATATCGGCGAACAATTCATCAGGCATTTCAAATATGATGATGGGACAGAAATCACCAGAAAGGATTTAGAGAGAACAAAGCAAGACTCGAGGGAATCCTTCCTGATTTTTGTGAAAAGATGGAGGAGAATAGCAGCTCAGATGATGGAGCGCCCGTCTGAAGAAGAGCAGGTTCAAATAATCATGAAAAACATTTCCCCCTAGCTCCAGTATCACATGTCATTGCAATACTATCCAGACTTCAAACACTTCATTGTGGCAGGCACCCAGATAGAGGAGGCTATGGCTCAAGGTGTATTTAACCGTAGCAACCCAAACCCCAGAGACTTCAAAAAGTCCCCTCTAGCCCAAGTCAGTAGCATCTCTCGTTCCAATGCTCAGTCCTCCAAATCCCAAGAACCTCTAGTAATGGACTATGCCCAACCCGCGACCGCACCTCGGCAACAAACCCGGGTAGAATTTACCCCTCTTCCCATTCCATCTTCAGAGGTGCTTAAGCAGTGTCTTGCTTCAGGTCGCATAACCCTACACTGTGAGTACCACAGAGGTCCTGGTCATCTTACTGACAACTGCATTGCCTTGAAATATAGAATCCAGAAACTCATTGATGAGAAAGTCATTGCCTTCCAGCCAAGACCCAATGTCACCCAAAACCCGCTACCTGGTCATGCAAATCCTCCTGCTGCCGTTAATGCCATAATCATAGGAGATCCTGAGTTTGACCCTCTCACCCTCATATGTGCTTTAGAACCCGTTTCTGAACCCCAAATCATCTTCTGTGATGAATCTTACCCAAGAGAATCAGTACCTCCCTTGGTAATCACCTACGAGCCACAAGTCCCTCAAATTATCACTTATGATGAGCCTGAATTGGATGAAGTCAGACATGTGACAAGGGGCGGAAGAATTTTCAAACCTGCTAAATTGAGAGTCAAAAATCCAGGGGCATTGGCTCGAGGAGAGGAGCCGCAATATGTGAAAGATCCAGATGATGAAGTTGTGCAACAGTTGAAGAAAACTCAGGCTTTTATATCTGTATGGGGATTATTGATAGCATCAAAGAAACACAGAGAGGCTGTGTTGAAAGAATTGAATACCACACAGGTATCCTCAGAGATATCTCCGGAGCAACTGGCTGAAGTTGTTGCTCTAACCTAGGCCACCAGGGCCATTAGTTTCTCAGATCAGGAGCTGCCTCCTCAAGGTCGGAATCATGCTAGAGCCCTTCATGTCACTATTGTCTGTGGAGGCAAGAAAGTACCATCTGTGTTGGTAGATAACGGATCCGCCTTGAATGTGTGTCCATTGAGAACTGCCATTACCTTGGGTTTCGGTCCCACTGATTTTGCCGAATCAACCCTTGGTATCCTCGCATATGACAACACCAGCAGAAATGTGGTCGGAGTCCTCACCACCAAAATTGTTGTAGGCGGTCAAGAATTTGAGGTTGAGTTTCAAGTTATTGATATCAAAGCCTCGTTCAATATGCTTCTAGGACGTCCCTGGTTGCATATGAAAGGTGCTGTTGCTTCAACCCTTCACCAAAAACTGAAGTTCATCAAAGATGGGAAGTTGCTCACTGTCAGAGGTGACGAAGAGCCAGAAATAGGGCAGATAACAGGAGAAACCTTGATCCTTCCAGTTGCAAAAGCAGATGACTACAACTTGAATGATTTCGCATTCGACGTTGCTGCTATTTATTATGAGGATGCCTCTAGGGAGGAGTTGTGTTTGCCGTTTGCCATCAGTCCTGTGGTGGCCAAGATGATGAGAAAAATGAACTACTTCCCTGGTATAAATTTGGGCCGTGATCCAAGCAAGGCATCTCACTGGCGCCCAATCAAAGCAAACCGTGGAATTTTTGGTCTTGGATATGTACCTACTGAGGAGGAGGAAGAAGCCATGGAAGAATTATTGAAACTGAAGGAAGAAGTCCGCCGCACCGGAAGGGTACTCCCAATGGCTCCATATTCCTTATCGATGAATGGTCATTTTATCAAAGAAGGTGAGACCTCTACATACTATGGGTTTTCTGAACCATGGTATGACTCAGTGACAGGGATCATGATACCCGGTTTTGAAATATTCAGTGGCCTTGCTCTCCCAGAAACAGAACCGCCGATATATTATGTTGAGAAAGCTGTTGAGGACTGGTTAGTCTACCTTGAGCCAGATGTGCTGGGATCTTTGTTTGAAGAAAATGTGCCAGATGTTGATTACTATTCTGAAGAACAAGAAGAGACCGATTGTGAAGATGTGCTGGTGGCAGTTATTCAGAGTAATGATACCTTTACTGAACCTCAGAGTTAGATTGCACATGCAACAGAAAATCTTTCAAATTGGAGTTCTGATGTTTTTCCATCTTATTTTATTTCTAAGTCAAGTCTAGTCAAGTCGATTGAATCAGTGTCAGTGCCTAGTCCAGACGAGTCATTTTCTGAGTTTATTTACTATGTGAATCCTGAGCCTGTTCATGATGAGTCCGATAATAATGATGTAATTTCTTTCAATTCAATGAAATCTGATTCTCAGTATGTCTCTGTGTTTGCTTCTGACTTTAAGAATAATGATAACACTCCCTCCTCAGACGAGGAAGAGGGGATCGACCAAACTCCCCTTGAATTGCAGCATATGCTCAAACAAGAGGAGGAGCGCCGAGCCCAGCCTCTTAAAGATGAAATCAAAATTATAAACATCGGAACAGAAGATTTAATACAGAAAATACGAATTGGAAATACTCTATCCTCTGAAGAGCGCGATGAATTAATAAACCTACTTAAGGAATATAAAGAAGTTTTTGCCTGGTCCTACAAAGATATGCCCGGGTTGAGTGAAGACATTGTTCAGCACAAGCTACCTTTGTTGCCAGAAATTAAACCTAAAAAGCAGAAGCTAAGGAGAATGAAGCCCGAGTGGGTCTTGAAAGTAGAAGAAGAGGTTACTAAGCAGTTGAATGCTGGATTTCTGCAAGTGGTGGAATATCCAGAATGGCTCACAAATATAGTACCTGTACCGAAAAAAGATCGAAAGGTGAGAATGTGTGTAGATTTCAGGGATTTGAACAAGGCAAGTCCAAAAGATGATTTCCCTCTACCACATATTGATATCCTGGTAGACAATACGGCCGGGCATGAATTACTATCTTTCATGGATGGTTTCTCGGGCTACAATCAAATTAAGATGGCACCCGAGGACATGGCTAAGACCTCGTTCATTACACAATGGGGGACATATTGCTATCGGGTAATGCCATTCGGTCTTAAGAATGCTGGTGCGACATACCAAAGAGCAGCTACGGCCTTACTCCATGACATGATACATAGAGAAGTCGAAGTTTATGTCGATGATATGATTGTAAAAGCCAAGGAAAGGAGAGATCATATCCCGAACCTTAAGAAGTTCTTTGAAAGAATACTCAAATACCAGCTTCGCTTGAATCCTAGCAAGTGTGTATTCGGGGTTACCTCTGGTAAGTTGCTAGGATTCATGGTGAGTCAAAGGGGTATAGAGGTGGATCCTCAGAAGATTAAGGCTATCCAGGAGATGCCGCCGCCCAGAACCGAGAAGGAAATTTGGGGATTCCTAGGAAGGATACAGTTCCTGAGACGATTCATCGCTCATCTGACATCAACTTGTGAACCTATCTTTAAGCTCTTAAAGAAAAACTCTTCCAAAGAATGGACGAAGGAATGTCAACAGGCCTTTGAGAAGATAAAACAAAGTTTGGCTGAACCACCGATAGTAGCACCAGTAATACCAGGGCATCCTTTGCTGCTTACTTATCAGTAACAGAAACCACAATGGGTTGTATGTTAGCACAGCAAGATCCAGAAACCAAGCATGAAAAGGCTGTGTATTATCTCAGTAAGAAAATGTTGGAGTATGAACAAAAATACACTGTCCTAGAAAAAACCTGCTTAGCTCTGGTTTGGGCTACTCAGCGACTCAGGCATTACCTTTTATCACATAAGGTCTTGCTCCTGTCAAGGATGGATCCTTTGAAATATCTCTTTGAAAAACCAGCCTTGACAGGCAGGACTGCCAGATGGTTATTGTTGTTGTCGGAGTTTGACATCACCCATGTAACCCAAAAATCAGTAAAGGGCCGAGTCATTGCTGAGCAATTGGCAGAAGCACCCCGAGAAGAAAATCAGCCTTTCAAATCAATGTTCCCAGATGAAGAGATCATGATGGTAGAAGATGAATATCCAGAAACTGGTTGGACCCTCTATTTTGATGGAGCAGGAAATCAAACAGGACAAGGAGTAGGGGCATTGCTGGTGTCACCTCGAAATGAGCATGTTCCCCTTGCCGTTAAGTTACAATTCAATTGCACCAACAATATGGCAGAATATGAAGCATGCATTGTTGGGCTTGAGGCTGCATTGGCCTTAGGCATAGAGAATCTTGACGTATATGGAGATTCGAAGCTAATCATTTGTCAAACTCAAGGAGAGTGGAGAACCAAAGAAGAAAAGCTATTGCCATATCATGAATACTTGGATGCTCTTGCTAAACAATTCCAGTGCATCACTTTCAGTTATTTGCCAAGGTTGAAGAATAGATTCGCCGATGCCTTAGCAACATTAGCTTCTATGATTGACATACCTCACAATATGAAGATGAGGCCCATCACGGTTCAAGAGCAATGGGCTCCTGCATATGTTGATGCTATAGAGATAGCTGCAAGATGTCCCGATGGTAAACCATGGTATACGGACATAAAGAACTACATCTCGGGCCAGGGGCATCCCAATGAGGCGTCGAGTAAAGAAATAAGGACTTTGCAGAGATTGGCAGCTAATTTTGTCATTTGTGGAGGAGAGTTGTATCGACGGTCTTTCGATGAAATTCAACTCTTATGTGTCACTGAAGATCAGGCAGAGGAAATTCTCGCAGATATTCATGAAGGGGTGTGTGGGCCTCATATGAATGGAAAGATGCTGGCAAAGAAGATCCTACGTCTAGGGTACTATTGGCCAACATTGGAAGCAGATTGTCATACATTTGTGAAGAAATGCTATAAATGTCAGATACATGCGAATCTCATCCATGTACCACCCACTGAATTGCATTCTCTTACCTCTCCTTAGCCGTTTTCGGTATGGGGAATTGACATCATTGGCAAGATTTCTCCTAGATCATCAAATAGTCACGAGTACATACTCGTTGCAATTGACTACTTCACCAAGTGGGTCGAGGCCGCTTCTTATGCAAAGCTTACATCCGCATCAGTTGCTAAATTCATACGAACCAACATCATTTGCAGATATGGAATTCCCCATGAACTTATCTCAGATAACGGATCTCATTTCAAGAAAGAAGTAATCACTCTTTGCGAAGAATTCAAGATTAAGCATCATAAATCCTCACCTTATCGTCCGCAGACGAATGGAGCGGTGGAAGCTGCAAACAAAAATGTCAAGACTATCATTAGCAAGATGTCAGAAACTTATAAGGATTGGTCGAATAAGTTACCGTACGCCTTGTGGGCTTATAGAACATCGATTAGATCTTCAACTGGGGCAACCCCTTACTCTCTTGTTTATGGGATGGAAGCAGTGTTACCTGTTGAGATCCGTGTACCTTCGCTCCGAGTATTAACTAAGGCTAAGTTGCCATAAAATGAATGGGCAGATGCCAGGTATAAAGAGCTGAACATGCTAGATGAGAAGAGGTTAAAGGCGCTTTACCATGTACAGGGTTATCAGCGCAGAATAGCCAGGGCTTTTAATAAAAAGGTTAAAATCAGAGATCTAGAAGAAGGCAATCTTGTTTTGAAAGAGAACCGAGCACCAGTGTTTGACCCAAGAGGCAAATTCAAACCAAATTGGTCAGGACCATACATTGTGGACCAAATCTTACCCGGAAAAGCCGTCAAGCTCCGTAATTTAAATGGAGAGATATTGCCAGAACCAACAAATCTTGATCAACTTAAGAGGTTCTATGCTTGAACACCAGAAGGCCGTCTTTTGGCCGAATAAATCCCAAATTCATAACCCAAAATTAAAAAATATATAACCTTTTGCAAACCCTTTTGAGCCTAAATAACATTTTCCTTCAAAACCCAATATACTAGGGGCATTCGCCCTGAACTACGCATGACCTGATCCCTACACCGGGGTACGTAGGCAGCTCGGTCAAACCGAGTTCGGTTGTTTCAAAAGAAGAAAATCGATCATTCCAAAAAGAAGAAAAGAAGAAAAGAAAAAAACAAAAATCAATCATTCCAAAAAGAAGTTGAAAAGAAAAAGAAAAAATCCATAAAAAAGAAAAGAAAAATTGAAATACCTTCAAACTAGGGGCATTCGCTCTGAACTACGCATGACCTGATTCCTATACTGGGATACGTAGGCAACCTATTCACAGGTTCGGTCGAAATTCTTGCAAAACCTTAAGCCATTCTTTGAAATACCCTACCCCACCTATAAAGTCCTTTTGGTGTTCAAGTAAAAAAAAAAAAAAGAGAAGAAAATAAAAAAGAAGAAGAAGAAAAGAAATGGAGCTTGAAGATCCGCTAGATTGAAAACCTGAAAAGGCGATCTAGGCAAAATTTAGGATCATTCCCCTGCTAAGTTGAAAACCTGAAAGGGCGGCTTAGGCAAAAGTTAAGGGGGTGGCCTGCTGAGTCGAAAACCTAAAAAGGCGATTCAGGCAAAAGTTAAGGCCGAGCGGTCCGCCAAGTTGAAAATCCAAAAAAGGAAGACTTGGTCGTGGTAAGATGGGATTCCCGCCAGGAAAATTACCTCGATCTCTGAAGTCGCAGTAGGTCAGGCAAAGTTAATAACAACAATTCCTGAAACTAGGGGCATTAATTTCAAAGCAATCCGAAAGTTGATAGAAAGATATATGAAGTATCACTGTCTTGAAAATAAGCGAAGAAGTTTATTAATGGAGAAACATTCTTTAAAAGAGGCTAGCCTAACCCAAAAGAAAATGCTGATAAGTCAGAAGCATCGCGAGATTACTTGAGTAATCTTTCCTATTTTGTCTTTTTATTACAAATGTCTGTGGTTCTATTTTTTAGAAATTTTCTTTTTACAAATCCTATCTTAAGAATTGTTGTAAGGTGCAATCACTCTGAAGGCAGGTTCATTAACAGGTTTTGAGAAACTTGGAAAATGTGAGACTGTCACGAATGGCGAAAAAATCTTTGAAAAGATGATCTCTGGTCAATGAATAGAAGAAGGTTAGAATGCCTCAAACTGGGGCAGGTTGCTAATGAAGTGGCATCTCATATTCAAGCCCTGAAAGTCCTTAGTTGCAAGGTCTTATTAAATCCTTTGCTTCCAAAATTGTTAATTGGAGATTTCGATTTCCTTTTTTCGGATAATCTTTGTCAAAACTCAAATTATCATATCTCTCTGAATCCATTTGAAAATAATATTTTCTTTCTGAGCATCATACAAATGTGATGTCTCATTTCCTTGGAATCCATACAAATACGGTATTCCATTCTCTCCGAGTCCATACGACTATGGTCTCTTATTCTCTTTGAGCATCACACAAATGTGATATCTCATTTCCTTGGAATCCGTACAAATACGGTATTTCATTCTCTTCAAGTCCATACAACTATGGTCTTTTATTCTCTTTGAACATCCTACAACTATGATGTCTCATTTCCTTGGAATCCGTATAAATACGGTATTTCATTCTCTTCAAGTCCATACAACTATGGTCTTTTATTCTCTTTGAGCATCACACAAATGTGATATCTCATTTCCTTGGAATCCGTACAAATACGGTATTTCATTCTCTTCAAGTCCATACAACTATGGTCTTTTATTCTCTTTGAACATCATACAACTATGATGTCTCATTTCCTTGGAATCCGTACAAATACGGTATTTCATTCTCTTCGAGTCCATACAACTATGGTCTCTTATACCCTTTGAGCATCACACAAATGTGATATCTCATTTCCTTGGAATCCGTACAAATACGGTATTTCATTCTCTTCGAGTCCATACAACTATGGTCTCTTTTATTCCCTTTGAACATCATACAACTATGATGTCTCATTTCCTTGGAATCCGTACAAATACGGTGTTTCATTCTCTTTGAGTCCATACAACTATGGTCTCTTATACCCTTTGAACATCATACAACTATGATGTCTCATTTCCTTGGAATCCGTACAAATACGGTATTTCATTCTCTTCGAGTCCATACAACTATGGTCTCTTTTATTCCCTTTGAACATCATACAACTATGATGTCTCATTTCCTTGGAATCCGTACAAATACGGTATTTCATTCTCTTTGAGTCCGTACAACTATGGTCTCTTATTCTCTTTGAGCATCACACAAATGTGATATCTCATTTCCTTGGAATCCGTATAAATATGGTATTCCATCCTCTTCGAGTCCATACAACTATGGTCTCTTATTCTCTTTGAGCATCACACAAATGTGATATCTCATTTCCTTGGAATCCGTACAAATACGGTATTTCATTCTCTTCGGGTCCATACAACTATGGTCCCTTATCCTCTTGAAGCATCATATAAATGTGATGTCTCATTTCTCTCCGAATATCCATTTGAAAATGGTATCCCATTCTTTCGTTGCCCGTTCGAAAACGGCGCCACATCGTAATCATCTTTTGTTCTGGATTGCAAGATTTTAGCGCCCAGAGTAAATTTGATTCTCCGTTATTCTAAACTGCCATCTCATGGTGTTTAGGGTAAATGATGATAGATGTTCAAATTCTAGGATTTCAGCTAGGGTCATGCATTATGTTAGGTTGCGTTGTGTCTAGGGAGTCATTTGTCGATCAACGCTGCGCAAAATGGCACTATCACTTTGGCTTTGGAATTCAATGACTACGTCATCTCTACCAAAGAGGGGCATCTGTAGACACCCCATTTTGCTCTGCTTTAATCAACAAAGAAGTTAGTATTCTGGTTATCAGTCTTTTTCAGTGTTTCCCCATTCCCGTGTCCGTCCCTTATGCTTTCTCAATCTTTCCGATCATTTCCGCAATGTTCCGTATTTTCTTTTCGCTAAGTGTTGAGAATGGTTATGCAGAGAAATCCAAGCCAGGGGAGAATTCGGACCCATTCGGTGGGCCCGCATTGAACATTTATTGAAATTTGGACCCGTTTGGTAGGCCCCCATTGAGCATTTGTTTAGATTTGGATCAAACAGGGGGCCCACATATTGTTTTAATAAAAATTGAGTTTTGAGCCTACTTCGATCCAATGTGTAAAGAAGCCCATCAAGTAGATCGTTCGGATTATCTCACTTGAGAAGGGGAGCATCCAATTTATATCGTGGTCCACCAAATGAACCGTTTGGATCATCCCATGAATGTGATTTATAGGATGTACCCAGTTATATAGTGGCCCAATAAAGTGAACGGTTTGGATTACCCTATATATCCTGTGGGATGGGACCCACTTGGGATTGATGCCGAATCTAACGAAATAAATTCCCATTAAATCTTGAAGGCATGAAAAGAAAGCATATATATTTTATGAGGTATTTTTCATCTACCTTCTCCTTTGAGAAAAACCACAAGCGGAAACTTTACGTTAGGTAATTCTCAATATTGCTTTTTGGGGAGGAGGCAGCATAAGGAATAAAAGAAAAAAAATAAACAAAATGAGGTGAGGGGAATCTGTTTTAAGGCAAGAAAAGTGTAAGGAAGGAGGCTCTCAGCAACTTTCCCCCGGTGGAGATTTGTTTTAAAAAAAGAAAGATATATACCCACTTAGAGGAGGGGAGTTTCTAAAAAAAAAAAGAAAAAAAGGGAGGAAGAGCCACAGCATATAGTCTCTCAATCTCTCTCTCGGGTGGGTCGGTTTTTTGGGCTAAAGGTATACTCTTTCCTTTGAACCAAGATATAGGTTTTGGGGAGCAAAGGAGGTTTAGAGAAAAAGGGAAGAACGGCACTCTCGGAGGCTCTGTTTGCTCTCTCTCTTGATCTCTCTCATTCAAAAGAGCCATAACAGAGGAAGGAAGAAGGTCTTTCTCCAACTCTCATCTCTCTCACTCAAAAGAGCCATAACAGAAGAAGGAAAAAGGTTTCTTTCTCTCCCTATCTCCCTCTGTTTCTGATCACCATTAGCATTCTCAAGCTCTCTGTTTATCGTTTCCAACAGCCATCCCATTCTCCATTCCTCTCCATCCCTCTCGGTCCTTCTATCTTCGTTTTCTCACTCAACCTCTCGCGCTCTATCCATTCTCCCTCACTCCACTCCCTGTTCCACTCATTATCATCTATCATTCCCTCTCTGTCTGTAAAAAAAGAAAAGAAAAAGAAAATAAAATAACAGAGTCTCGGTTTTTTCTTCAAAAAACCGAGACATCTCTCTCTCTCTCCCACCCAACTCCATATCCCTCTTAACTTAAAAAATAAAAAATAAATTTCTTTTTGTTTCTCTCTCTCTCTCTCTCTCTCTCTCTCTTACCCTCTCACTCTCTCTCGGCCTCTCAAACTCTCTCTCGATCTCTCTCTCTCTTACCCTCCATTTCTCCACAGCAGAGATAACAAAGAAAAAAATAATAAAAAGAAAAAAAGCAAAGAAATAAAAAGAAAGAAAGGAGGTCGGATCGCGCGTCGGCGGAATTTTCGGATTTTTCGGCTCTTGGATTGGGCGAGGATCTCCATCACAGGTTGGTACATAGTTCTCGAATTTTTCCGAAATTATTTGGTATTTTTTTAGATTTTTGCATGGTTTTTAGCATTTAAATGATTTTAATTGAATATTAAATGTGTATGCTTGAAATCATGATCTACATGGGTATTTCAATTCCGTTTCGTCCCAAAATTTAATACAACGATCTATCTAAATAGAGTAAGATAATCATCGGATCGGATCGGACATTGGATCAATGGTTTTCAAAAATTTGAGTGAAGAGGGGTATTTTATTTAAAAAAATGGCTGAGTAATTACGGAATTCGAAAAAATAGCCATCTCAGGATGATCTATTTTTTGGAATTTTAAATTTTTCTTGTGTTCATCACATCAGAACAAGGTTGGAGGACGTTTTCCGGAATCGTAATTTTCACGAAAATCGTGTTTTAAAAATAGAAAACTCTTCAAAAATATCTTTTCGACGAAGAAAAATAAATTATATACTAAACGGATTTGAAAATTAATGAAATTTCGTGGGAAAATAATATGATACTGGTACATTCTACCATGAATTTTTGAGAATTTTGAGATTTGGTTTGGTATATTATTTTATGCTTTCTTTGAAAATTATTAGATTTTGGGAGAACTTTTACAGACATCAGATCACAAATACAATTTCCAAAATTTTTACAGTAGTCTTATATTCTATATTCCTAGTTGCTGTAAACGTTTCGAGTGATTTAGATCTTGTTTCATAAGGGATGTAGTGTTAATTCATAATCTTGTCTGAAAATTGAAAAATCCGAAACTGATAGTAAATAGTTTTCAAAATTCATGAAAATATCACAACATGCTATATTTACTCATATCTTATTTTTGTAGAAATTTCACTGAATTTAGATTTCTATTTCTAGTAGTTTCTGTGTTATTTTTGCAATCTGGTCAATTAATTGTTAAATCAAAATTAAATATGAGCTTAATGTAAAAATCTGTAAAAATCTTCCAGTACGTTACATCTTGTCATATCTTGTTGCTGTAGAAGTTTCAACTCATTTCGAATTCGTTTGCAACGGTTTCACTTGTAAAATCACTCATATGGTTTAAAATTGATAAAATCCATTAAAATATTGAAATTAATTGAAATTCATCTAAAAATCTCTAAAGAACCTTAAATCTCTATCACAAATTAGCTCCTTAATCCATTGAAACAGAAATCTTAGGTTCTTTAGATTTTCCTGGAAAAATGGCCAGTGCATCCATAATCGTATCCCAATTGCAACCGATATTTGACAATTTGAATACTTAAGCTATAGCATGTTGTTGGCTCCGAGGTTACTGTCCACGGAAATCCTGAGATATGCCAGGCAATAAGATGCTATAACCTAAGTATTAAATTACGCAAGGAAAGAGCGCACGATTCCCTTCCTTGGATGCTATTCTGGGCCGAAATTGGTGAACCCTAGAGCCATTGATAATCCTTAAATGTTCAAAAACTGAAAATCCTTGAAATCTGAAATTAACTAACTTCAAGAACTTGAATCGATTTGTCTCGAGTCTTTTGGAACCATTGGATTATGGTTTCCGATCTAAGTACCATTAGAGCCCAATTTAGGAACACTGGTGTCGTGTCTTGTCCTAGGTTTTAGGGAGTCATAGGTTTTAGGGAGTCCTAGAGTTAGGAGTCCAGCCTCATCACAGACGCTTGCTATGAATAGCAACCGTGCCATAGGTCTAGTTACACTAGTCACCCAATCTTCCCTTAGGACAAGCCTAGTAAACTAGGATGTAGGTTAACCTGCATTAGTCTAAGGAACAACTTACATTTAGATAAGAATCATATAGCATCTTAGACGAAATCCTAGGATAATAAAATCCTCAACTTGAATTAAATAACTTCTCATAAAACTGTTGAAACAGTCAATCCCGTCTAAGTTGGTGTCTTAGTTGAGTTAGGCATAAGTAGCTTAGCTTAGGTGCACCGAACTACGTCGACTCTGATCCCAGTGAGGCTTGGGTACGTAGGCAGCTTGGATGTCTGATGGCATACCAACCGCGAGTCGGCACTACAACAAATTGTGGTGTTTTGTATATTAATTTTCTTGTAAATGCTTAATTAAATCACTTAGGATTTTCCATGAAATTAGAATTTTAGGAGAACTTTCACTTAGACGGAATTTAAACAAATAAAGTAATCAAGATACACACTTAGGATCTACATTGAAATTAGATCATAGGATGCATGTCACATAGTTCGCACATTAACATAGAGTTGAATGAGCCATTTAAAATAAATTTAAAAGAGTTAGCTTTTGGAATCGAAGACCGATTATCGGGCAGGAATGGTGCATGTGGTGGATAAATCCCCATACCTTCCATTCTCGTAACCAGGTAGCAAGTCTAGATTTCTAGTTAATTATGGGTCCTAGACCTCACATCTAGGTGGCGACTCTGTCAGTCTCTTTTGTGTGGAATTCGGATTGCCTTAGTGATCCCAAGTTCACATAAAAGATGAATTAAAATCAATCATAAAATGCACACGCCAATCGCGTGGGTACGAGAGACCAAGAGAGAAGGCGTGGCGGCTCGTGCCCCACCCCTCTCGCGGGATCGGGTCCCACAGATAGCGAAGATCCCCGCCACCGGGCCCGCACAGTCAAAGGAGAGCCCGCCGAGGAGCTAGACTCCATCCCCCTAACCAAAGATCAGCCGGAGAGACAAGTCCGGATTAGCTCCCTGCTAAAAGGCCCCCCGCGAGACCAAATGATCGACTTCCTCAGAACAAACCAAGACATGTTCGCATGGTCCGCTAAGGACATGCCCGGGATACCGAATGAACTGGCCGTTCACAAGTTAAATGTGAACCTAGCCCTTAAACCCGTCCGGCAGAAAAAAAGGAACTTCGCGATAGAGCGTCAAACTCACATAAAGGCCGAAGTGGAAAAACTACTACAAGCTGGTTTCATCAGAGAAATTCGGTACCCCGAGTGGCTGTCGAACGTCGTCATGGTCAAGAAAGCTAGCGGAGGTTGGCGGGCCTGTATAGACTTCACAGACCTAAACAGGGCCTGCCCAAAGGACCCCTACCCCCTGCCGCGCATAGACCAACTCATCGACGCCACATCCGGACACGAACTTCTCACCTTCTTGGATGCGTTCTCAGGCTACAATCAGGTCAAAATGCACGAGCCAGACATCCCGAAAACGGCGTTCATCACCGACCAGGGCGTCTATTGCTATACTGTTATGCCCTTCGGTCTGAAAAACGCGGGCGCCACCTACCAGCGACTCGTAAATAAGCTGTTCCAAGCACAAATCGGAAGAAACGTAGAGGTGTATGTCGATGGTATGTTGGTGAAAAGTCTGGAAGCCTCCAACAACATCTCCGACCTTCAGGAAACTTTCAGCACCCTATGACGAGCCCGAATGAAGCTCAACCCCACGAAATGCGCCTTCGGGGTGACTTCCGGAAAATTCTTGGGTTTCATGGTCAGCCAGAGAGGGATCGAGGCCAACCCCGAAAAGATCCAAGCCATCCTAGATATGGAACCCCCGGCAACAGCGGTAGAAGTACAGAGGCTTGCAGGACGAATCACGGCTCTCGGCCGATTCATGCCCAAATCAGCAGAAAGATGCCAACCTTTCTTCAAACAATTAAAAAACATACGGGAGTTCGAATGGACCCCGGCCTGCCAAGACGCCTTCAACTCCTTGAAGCAATACCTTCAGACACCGCCCGTACTCGCCAAACCCGAGCCGGGGGAAGAGCTATTTTTATACCTGGCCGTCAGCCCCACGGCAGTGAGTGCGGTGTAGCCAAACAAAGCGACAAAAAGGAACACCCGGTGTACTACGTGAGCAAGACTCTCCACGGTGCAGAAATTCGGTACCTGAACATAGAGAAATTCGCCCTCTCAGTCGTCAACGCCGCTCGAAAGCTCCGCCCCTACTTCCAGGCCCACCCCATTGTGCTCCTCACCGACCAACCCCTGAGGAAAATTCTCCAGAAACCAGAAACCTCGGGTAGGATGGTCAGCTGGGCCGTCGAGTTGGGAGAGTTCGACATACAAGTCCGCCCGAGACCAGCCATTAAATCCCAGGCCCTCGCTGACTTTATAGTGGAATCCACGGCCCTGGCCGAAGAACCAGCAACAGCGGAAAATGGCGACGGCCCCCCCAAAGAGGCAGCTAGCAAAAACCTGGCGGAACAAAGCGACGAGGTTCATTGGACCCTGCACGTTGACGGCTCAGCAGGCCCAAAAGGGCACGGGGTGGGGGTGGCCCTCCACGTCCTAGAAGGATTCACACTGGAATACGCCCTCAGGTTAGATTTCAAAGCTTCAAACAATGAGGCTGAATATGAAGCCTTGCTGGCAGGACTAAGTCTAGCGGCGGAGCTCGGCGTAGGAAAGTTAAAAGTCCATAGCGATTCCCAGCTCATCGTCAACCAAGTGAACGGCGTATACGAAGCCAAGGGCCCCAGAATGAAGAGATACCTCCAGAAGGTAAAAGAAAAGCTGCAGGGAATGGGAGGGGTAGAGATCCTCCAAGTACCTCGGGACATGAACAACCGAGCAGACGCATTATCAAGGATGGCCGCCGAAGAGACCCATGACTTCGGTACCGTGCTCACAGAAATTCTGCCCCACCCCAGCATCGACGAAGTGCAAGTCTTGGAAATCCCACCTGGACCAAACTGGATGGACCCCATCATACGATACCTGAAAGACGGTATACTACCCGCAGACAAGCTGGAAGCCCGGCGCCTAACTGCAAGAGCCACCCACTACGTGGTCCACGGACCCAGGCTCTACAAACGGTCATACACATGGCCGTACCTCCGGTGCCTGGTGCCCTCCGAATCAGACTACGCCCTGCGAGAAGTACATGAAGGGATCTGCGGAGACCACGGGGGCGGAAGAACCCTGGCTCAGAAAATCGTAAGGCACGGCTACTTCTGGCCTACAATCCTCAGGGACACCAAGGAGTTCGTCAAAAAATGCAGCCCATGCCAAAGGTACGCGACTACCCCCCACCAACCGGCCAAACCATATACCGCTATAGCAAGACCCCTGCCTTTCGCCATGTGGGGCATGGACTTACTTGGACCCTTCCCGAAAGCCCCCGGGGGGCATACCATGTTGTACGTCGCCATCGACTACTTCACCAAATGGGTCGAGGTCAAAGCCGTGGCAAAACCCAATTCGAAAGCAACAGAGAAGTTCTTCTACCACGACGTGGTTTGCCGCTTCGGCATCCCAAAGACACTTGTAACGGACAACGGGCCCCAGTTCGCAAGCGCCGAATTTGGCAAATTCTGCGAAAACCTAAGCATCGAACACCGTTTCGCCTCCGTAATACACCCACAGGCCAATGGGCAGGTAGAGGTAACTAACAGGATCTTGCTTCAGAGCCTCAAGAAGCGACTAGGAGAAGTTGGGAAAGACTGGGTAGAAGCGCTGCCTAGCGTCCTATGGGCCTATCGAACGACGCCGCGGACCGCGACCGGAGAATCCCCTTTTAGTTTGACCTTCGGGGCCGAAGCGGTCATTCCTTTGGAAATTGGCCTCCCCAGTTTCCGCACCGCGAATTATGACGAACAAGGAAATTCCGAGCTCCTCCGGAACACCCTCGATCTCGTGCTCGAAAAAAGAGAACAAGCCCTTCTCCGAACCGCCTCCTACCAGCAAAAGGTGGCACGATACTACAACGCCCGGGTAAGGAAGCGCTCGGTAAAACCCGGAGACCTCGTACTACGGCGTACGGCAGTATCCGACCCCCGCAACACCAGAAAACTCACACCTAAATGGGAAGGACCATACAGGGTCGTTCGAGCACTCCGCCCCGGGGCCTACCAACTAGAACGTCTCGACGGGACCCCAGTCCCTCAAAGTTGGAGCATGGACAACCTCCGAAAATTTTACCAGTAAAAGAACAGGGTAAGCTCAGTGTTTTCCTTTAAAAGCATGACGAATGTTTGTTTGTTTCTTTTTTTGTGTCTTTAGAAGCAAAGATGTATCTTTCTCCTTAAACAAATCAATGGAATAGCGTTTTTACTTAAAAACATACGTATCTCCACTTTCCGGCCCATGATAAGCGAGGGACCCGAAAGAAGACAGGGAGCGAGACAGAGGTAGCATCGGGGCCGATCCCCCCGAGAATACCCTAAAACTCTCCCCATGAAGAAAAGACCTCCCCCTAAAAAGGCAGGCGGGACCCATTAACCCCGAACTGATCACTCGAGGGGAAGATAGTCCTTCCACAAAAAGACACCCCTCGGGGTGCACCAGGAACATTCTCGACGACCAGATTAAAATTCAAAAAGCTCGAATAACCCGGAGCGCACCGTGTATATAAAGGAAAAAGAAGAAAGCAGAAAAGAGAAGAAGAAGGAGAATTCAAAAGTTATTACAGACCCGCGAGCAAAGTAAATTATAAGACCCAAAAGACATCCTGGCATCACTAAGCCCCCTCAGAAGTCTCGGTAACTACAGGATCCACCAGAGCAGCCACCTCCTCATCAGCCAACTCCGGTGTTTCTGCCGATAGCGACGGAGGATCGACCTCAGCCTCGTGCATCAGTTTGTCCAGGGGAAAGGAAGGATCAACCTCGTGGACACGCCGCCGGCATTCGGCAAAAGCATCAATCTCAACATCCACACTGAATGCAGCCGCAGCCTTAAGGAACTCCTCTGAACCACGCCACTCCTCCCGCGCCTTCACCAGCTCCCGGGCGTGCGTTCGCTGGGCCACCGCCAATTTGTCCGACGCACGACTTCTCCCCTCCATGGTTTTCCGGAGGTCTTCCCGAAGCAGAGTGACAGTATCATCAAAGGTCGCTCTCTCCGCCCGGGCTTTGTCCAAATCCTCACTTAGCCGCCGGTTTCACTCCGCAAAGGCACTTATCTCAGCCTCATCCTCGAGCAGGCACTGCACCATCTTCCTGGCGTAGCTCTGGGACTGCAAAAGCAACCTATCAGAAAATTTCCAACGTACCCAAAAGAGAAACGTGCGAACAGAAAACCGGCCGCCCGGCACTTACGCAAGATGTCGATTGAAAATACTGAGCCCCAAGGGCCCTGCGATCATAGCCCTCCAACTCAGCCTCGTTGCCAGGAAGGGCGGTCGTCACCCCCAGCTCCACCCCGACCCGGGGATTCGCAAGAACGCTATCCTCGACCCCGATCCTCCAGTCAGGCTTAAACAGCTCTCCTCGCACCTGGAAGCTCTGCGGAGGAAGCACCACTCGTTCCAAAAGAAGTTTGGTCATAGCCGCACCCTCCAGTCGACTTGGCACATCCTCCGCAAAGACAGGAGGGCGCGCCACACGAATGGCGTCCCCCTGTCGAGCGCCAGAAGAGGCAGCCCTCTTGGCGGACGGCTCCGGCTCCGACTCCAAAGGAGAAAGCCCAGCCGCCCCTTTTTCTCCGACCGCTCGAACAGGGGGGCTAGAAGGCACGGATGCCGCGAGTCTCGCCTGAGACCGGCCCAGCCTGGCCGCGGCCATGAAATCAGAAGGGATCTTCTTCTGACTCGTTAGACCCTTCGTCGCCACCGCTACCCCTTTTCCCTTCCCACCGTCACCAGAAGAAGACATACCTCCTGCCAAAAAAAAACGGGAGAACAACAACTGCTCAGAACAAGGGAAGGCAACCAAAAAAAAAAAAATTTAGGAGAAACAGAGAGAGAAAGAGGGGAGGGGCTCACCACGAGGACTGGAGGAGCTCTCCCCCATTCCCTCGCCCGCACAACGGGCCTTCTTCTCCCCAGCTCCCATCAAGCCAAGCCTTTTCAGACTCCTCTCCCATTTAAACTCAGAAACATCGAGGGCCTCCCCAGAGGCGAGCTTCCCCAAGTCAAACTTGCTATAGTCAGACTCGTCGGGGAGGGACTTCCTTCGCCACTCAACGGAGCGCCTCCAAGAGCGAGGAAAGCCCCAGCCAGCGTCCGCCGGAGGGGTGATGAACACATACTCCTCCTTCCACCTTTTGATGGAGGAAGGCAAGTTCGCCGCCATTTTCACCTGAGGACGCTGGGTCAGATATAACCAGCTGTCCTCCCCCTTCACCAACGGGCTAAGGGCAACACAGGCCCGGAGCAGCGGAAGGGTAGGTTCAACCCTGCGAAGGCCCGCCTTAGCCACAAAGGCCAAGAGAGTACGCCAACTGTTAGGCGCCAGTTGGGAGGGAGCCACCCGGTAAAACTCAAGGGCCTCTACTATAATGCCCAACAGCGGGAACCTAACCCCCGCCCGAAAAGCCTCCACGTAGAAAGCTACCTCTTCCTCAGTGGTCTCCCCACAAACGCTCTCTACAAAGGAAGGAACCCTAATCCCATAGTCATTGGGAATGTGGAACTCCCTCCTAATTTTCTCAATCGTCCCTTCTCCCAAAGTGTTCCTGAAATACGCCACCCGACCGGGGCAAATAACGGCACCAGACCGAATATCCCCAGCCTTCGCCTCACGAGCCAGAGATTCCGAGGGAGCGGCCCCCACCGATGACCCAGAGGCCCCGGAGCTATCTCTCAACTCCGTGGGCTGCTGTACATCCTCAGAGACGACGCCCCCACCCTCTAAAGATAACCGCCTCCTTTTTCTTGGCAGAACCCTCTCCACCACCTCCACCGACCCAGAAGAAGGGCTCTGAGGTACAGTCGCAACAGACATCGTAAACTATCAAATCGCGGATGAAATAAAAGATACGGAACTCACCGGAAGAAGTTTGGTGAATAAGCAACGCGTGAAAAAACCGCCGCGGAGGAAAACCCGTTCACCCGAGGAAGACGAAGCAATAAAGTAAAGAATGAAATCCCCAAAAAGGCTTTAAAAGGGCTAAGGTTTAGACACGTGTCGTTTCAACTCCCGCCCTTTCTAAATCCGATGGGACACGAACACGTGGCGCCGATTGGGAAACCCAAGGGAACCACCATAAGTCGAAGTGCCATACGGAAAGGACGTCTCTACCCCTACCCCCGAAGTAACTTCCCCAGCAAGCCATCCAAAAACCACGTTCGATGGCAAAAGGCTCGGAACCCGTCACATGGGTCCGGCATACATCTCAACAAGATGGAAAAAACCACGTCCATAAAGAAAAGGCTCGGAACCCGTCACAAGGGTCCGGCATACATCTCCACAAGATGGAAAAAACCACGTTCATAAGGAAAGGGCTCGGATCCTGTCACAAGGGTCCGGCATACATCCCCACCAGATGGGAAAAACCCAAGTGCACGCAAAAAGGCTCGGGACCCTTCGCAAGGGCCCGGCAGACAAACCCACCAGATAGGAAAAAGCCCAAGCACATGCAACAAAGGCTCGGTACCCACCACAAGGGCCCGTCATACAAATCCGCCCAATGGAAGAACCCAAATGGCTCAGCCACGGCGCGCGAGCTCAACAGGGGAAGAGGATCAAAGGAACCGGGAAAAAGCTCCGAATCCCTTGCGGGTTCAGAACGTCGCAAGTCCTCACAATCAAAACGATTTATGTCAAACAAAAAAAAAGAGAAGAGAAAAGCAAC
The DNA here is from genome assembly GCF_043159265.1 of Tasmannia lanceolata. Lineage (NCBI taxonomy): Eukaryota > Viridiplantae > Streptophyta > Magnoliopsida > Canellales > Winteraceae > Tasmannia > Tasmannia lanceolata. The sequence continues at coordinate 5,756,663 of NW_027518688.1, read as the reverse complement.
GCAAAGAGGCACGACGCAAATTCATAAAGATTGCCCATTCACACCCTCCTGGCCCACCGGCCTACAAAAGAGAAATCAAGAAACAAAAGCAAAGGCACGTAGGCCCCCAAAATCCCCCCATAGGAAAGGGGCAGAAAGATAAATGCGTAAACAGGAAAGGTCGGGAACTAATCCGAAGAGGACTCCTCCCCCGAAGAGTTCCCCGCTTCCTCCCAGGAGCTCTCCAGCAGAGGGTCCACCTCATATTCAAACAACTGCTCAGTGAGAAAAAGAACTTTCTTCTGCAAAGCCTCGTTCTCCCGCTTCAGGTCCTCGATCTCCTTACCCATCTTCGAAACACGATCGCGCAACTCCATCCCCTGGTGATAGGCCCGCGAGAAAAAAGACCACTCTCTGGCGAGGCGGGACCGAGACGACTTATCCCCCATAGGCAAAGAGGAAAGGCGAAGGGGGGGAAGCCCGAAGAAGGGCCCAAGTTCCTCCTAGCCTTCTTCCGGCTAGTCACAGGGTCCTCCCCCAGATCAGAGGACAAGTTGAGGTCGCTCGACGATTCCTGGGGAAGGTAGGCCTTGCCCTTGTCACGCGAAGGGGAACAAGACATTTTGCTAAGGAAAGAACGAAAGAGCGCCTGCTACGGAAAAAGGAGGAGCAGAAAGCCACAACAAATCGCCAGGATAATTTCCTTCTCTTAAAGCTCAAAAAAGGAAACTAGGCACCTCGAAACAAGGCGACCTCCCTAACGACGCTGCCGCTTCCCGGGGACAGCCGCCGGATAGAACGGCACGCCTCCTCGTACCCCGGAGCCCTCGTAAATATCCTCATCATGACTTCGCTCGAACAAAACGTTACTCCCTTGGCCCATTCAATGGACCAAAGGAGTAAGGGGGAGTTATGATAGGGTACAAATACGGCGTCGCCCCCAGATGTCGCCACGTGTCGCCCATGCACAGATAAAGCAGATCATCATGAAGGAAGGTGTGGGAAAATGGCAAGACCATACGGTCCCAACACGTGTCGTTTCCCCGCCATCCAACCCTCATCATCACAATATGGAAGGAAAGCAACCAGAAAAGCACGCGCGCCGGCGAAGCAAGGAAACGGCCCAATCTCACAAAAGATAGTTCTCCTTCCATAATGACGAAAAGGTCCGCCCGCCTCCCTTTAAAAGGGGAGGAAGAAAAGAAGAAGGAGGCCGCCGATCCTCCAAGAGGTTACCCCCATCCTCAGTTCCACAAAAAGCAACCAGAAATAGAGGTGAGGCAACGACAGAGGAGATTAGGGACTTGATCCCACCCTCCTTGCCAGTCCCCTCCGATCCACTCACCCCCACCCAGAAAAGAACCCGCGTCCTGGTCCTGGTAACCCTGATCAAACCCCTTCCTCTTCTCGCTGTCCTTTATATTGATTGGTCGAAGGATCTGACTTGGGTGTCGAAGTGGTCGTCCGGGACCCACCCCGGACCCCCTGACCCCCTTTGTTTGTGATTGCAGACCCCGCGGAGGCCCTCTACCGAACACGCGATCGCAGACCCGGATTCAAACGCCATCAACGGGTAAGTCGATCTTGCCGTCCACCCGTACGGACGCACCGGAGAACCCATAGATGGAATACTCTACGGGTCCCAACCTTTCCCTGCCCAGTTTCATTTCTTTGAAAGTGTCGAGGTGCAGTACGTTGACGAAGCTTCCTGTGTCGACTAGGATTTTTCCTATGTCGAAGTTCGCGACGACTAGCCTGATGACCAGTGCGTCGTCATGCGGGACCTGTAGCCCGTCAAGGTCGTTGTTGGAGAAAGTGATGATCTGGTCCTCACGGGGCAGATCTGTTCGGGCCTTTTTGGAAGGCATATCCATGGAGAATACACGTTCAGCATATGCACGCCGATCGACGGTTGTCGGCCCACCCGCTGCCAGCCCACCCGTGATGATATTGATTTTTTCGATAATGGTGGGTGGCTGTTCGCGGGCCTGTGGTTGCTCGGGGGGCTCTTCTTTCCGGGGGCGCTGGTGGCGGTGCGTGTCGTGTCTGCTGCGGGATCGGCGTCTGCTTCAGGAGCGATGCCGGCTAGGGGATCGGTGTCGGCTTGTTGATCGGCGACGGTTGTTGGACCGGCGTCTATTGGGTGACCGATGCCTGCCTCTGGGCTCGTCGGGCGGGTGCTGGACCTCGCGCGAGCTTTCACCAGGGCTCCTGAGATATTGATTTAGGTGCCCTTCTTCGGCCAGCTTTTTGAGCTGTAGGCGGAGGTGGAAGCAATGGTCAGTTTCGTGGCCGTGGTCCCCGTGGAATTCGCAGAATTTTCTGGCGGACCTCTTCTTTGGGTCTATGGCCATTTTCTTGGGGGGGTCAGGAGACCCTGATCCCTGATAGCTAGGAGAACGTGGGAGAGGGGGAACTTCAGCGGGGCGGTTCCCAGTCTCTCGAAGACGGGGACGGGGTTCCGGCCTGCCTGCCTCTCATCGGCACGTGGCCTTATGGCCCTTCGGCCGTTGTTTTTTCTCTCATCGGGGCCGGGCTGATTCTGCTCTCGAGCGCAGGCTTCTTCTGCTCGGACGAACTTATTAGCCTTGGATTCAAGTTCCTGCAGGTCCCGTGGTGGCTTGAGGGTGAGATGCAGCTTGAGATTCGGATCGGTGGTGGCGTGCTTTAGTGTCGCGACCGCTATTTGGACGTCCATGTTAGAAAGCTGGGCCAATTTGGCGTTAAACTTTAACATGAAGTCTCTTAGGGTCTCATTCCTTCCTTGCCAGAGGGCTAGGAGGGCGTCCGCTGGATCATGGCGGAGGCGGTTGTTGGCGAACCTTGTGCTGAACTTCCTCCCGAATTCGTGGAAGGATGCGATGGAGTCAGGCTCCAATCTCATGTACCAGTCGTTAGCGGTTTTTCTTAGCAGGGACGCAAAAGCTCTGCACATGAATCCGTCCGACGCGCCTCGAAGCGTCATTACCCTTTTGAAGGTTTGGAGGAACTCGAGGGGATCCGTGCTTCCATCGTATAGACCGAAGCGGGAGAGGTCTATGCCTGTTTCTGCTGGGATTTTTAAGACCTCCGAGGAGAATGGGGATGCCGTCTCCCTTTCCCACTCATCGAGGATGCCGTGGGCGTAGGGTTTTTTCATTTCCAGTTTTACCTCTCGGATTTGCCTTTGTAGGTCGACTATCGGATCCATGCCGGGCGGCTGTGCTGAGGTTGCTACTTCTTCCACCCGAGCCAGGGGCGGTTCCTGGAGATGGGCTGCCTGGACAGGGGGCGCGGCTTAGCGTGGCCTGCCTCGCGCTGTCTCGCTGGTGTCCCCTGGATACGGGGGGCAAAGGGCTGTTCGTGGATGGGGACGGTGTCCGGCTAGTCGGTGCTCGCTTTCGCTGAGGATGACGCTCCCCTGGCTGTTCCTCGTTGCCTTCATAGGCTTCTGTCTGGTCCTGTGTTGTCAGGGGCTTCTCCGGGGCCGGAGGAGACAAGCGCTGGAGTAGTTCTCGACGGAGTTCGTTGAACATCTCCATGGTGGGGACCATCTGCGGCGCGCTAGAGGAGGGCTGGTGTCGGCCCGAGGGCGGTGAGTTGGGTTCTCGGGAGCTTGAGGTGTTGGTTTGTGCGCGTTGAGCCTGGCTTCTGGTCATTACCCCTATCTCTTGCTGTTGGGTGTGGTTTCTCATCGCCATAAGGCGTTCAGTACTCGACGAGTCCCACGGATGGCGCCAATATGATGGCGTCTGAATTCGGGTCTGCGACTGCGCGGTCGGTAGAGGGCCTCCGTGGGGTCTGCAATCACAAACAGGGAGGTGTGGGGAGAGGTGGGGTGGGTCCCGGACGACCACTTCGACACCCAAGTCAAATCCTTCGACCAATCAATATAAAGAACAGCGAGAGGGGGAAGGCGTGGCGTGCAGAATCTTTTCTGGGTGCGTGAGTGAGTGGGTCGGAGGGGACTAGCAGGGAGAGTAGGATTGAGTTCCTAGCCTCCTCTGTTGTTACGTCGCCTCTTTTCCCGGTGTCCGGAGTGGAGAATAGGTGAAGTCCTTTTTTCAGAGAAAAGGGCTTGCTCTATTCTTCCTTTTCCTCCCTTTTAAAGGGAGGCGCGCGGCCCCTTTCATCATTATGAAGAGAAAACCTTCTTTTGCAGGATTGGGCCGTCCCCCTGCTTTGCCGGCGCGCATGGCTTTAGCGGCCATTTCCTTCCATAATTTGTGATGATGAGACTTGGGCGGCGAGAGGGTGACACATGTCATGATTGTGTGGTCTTTGCCATTTTCCAATGTCTTTCTTCATGATGATTGGGCTCTGGTCGTGCATGGATGACAGGTGGCGATATCTGGGAACGCAGCCGTATTTGTGTCCCATCACATTGCACTTTAGATTTAACTTACTTGCTTAAATTGTTTTTGATCTCGTAATCTTTAAATTAGGTTAAAAGTTTTTCAAAAGATTAAACATTATTTTTATAAATAACCTAATCTCCCTCCTCCTAAGTTGTCAATCATAATACTCGGGCCTATCATTGGAATTTCACTTGGTAGCAAAGCCTTGGCTGTTAGAAGATATTTTTTAAACTTTGGTAAGGTTTTTCAAATCTAACAAGGGAAAGATCGTTGACAACTTTTCTATTTGTGAAATGGCAAACATGATTGGAACCGGACTTCCGGAAGGTCATTCGACAACTAGACCTCCTTTCTTCAATGGGTCCAACTATGGACATTGGAAGACAAGGATGCGCATCTATCTTCTTTCGATAGATGTGGAGCTTTGGCATATTGTTAACAATGGATACACTTTGCCTTCCAAGCCATTTGAAGAATGGAATGTTGTAGAGAAAAGACAAGCAAACTTGAATTACAAAGCTATTAATTCTTTATTTTGTGCCTTATGTACGGAGGAGTTTAATAAGGTAGCTTTTTTTATTCCACCAAGGTTATTTGGGATACCCTTGCCATTACCCATGAGGGAACATCTCAAGTCAAGGATTCCAAAGTAAACTTGTTAAAGAGCAAATATGAAATGTTTAAAATGAATCTAAATGAAAGTATTTCCAAAATGTTTACCCAATTTTCTAAAATTACAAATGAATTGGCTAATCTTGGTAAATCTTATCCTAATGATGAGCTTGTAGGTAAGTTGCTTAGGTCACTTCCTCCACATTGGGATCCAAAGGTTACCGCCGTACAAGAATCAAATGATCTCTCTAAGTTCACTTTGGAGGGGCTTTTAGGATCTCTTATCACTCATGAGATGCTCATCACTAGCCGACAAGAGGAGAAAAAGCCAAAAGAGAAACCAAAAGAAAGTAGGTCCCTAGCACTCAAAGCCTCCAAGGCGGACTCATCTTCCTCAAGTGAAGCGGATAGGATGAAGAAGAAGAGTTGAGAAAATTCAAAAGCTTATGGAGAAAGAAGCACAAGAAAGATAAAAAGAAGAAGAAAGAAGAAAAAGAAAGTGACTTAGAGGGTGGAATAAAATGCTACAATTGTAAGAAGACGGGACACAAAAGATCGGAGTGTCCACTTCTCAAGTCATCATCCTCGAAGTAGAAACGAAAGAAGAACGATTGGAAGAAGAACAAAGCTCTTGTAGTACTAGGGATGCATCAAGCACTTCAAGCAAGAGCTCAAGTGTAAGGAAAAAAATAAAGATGATTTATGCTTCATGGCGCTCACTCATGAAGATGAGGTAAATTCAAACCCTTCTCATAGTTCATCTAGTAGTGATAGTGGAAGCATTTCTTATGATGAATTGTGTAATACTTTGCATTCCCAAATTTCAAAAAATAAAGTTCTTAAGAAATCTATTTCCAAATTAGAAAATGAACTTGATATGTTGAAAAATGAATTATCTTCTTCCAAATCTCAAGCTCAAGTGCAAATTGAAAATCTTAAACTTGAGATTGAAACCCTTAAGGGTAGTTTGGATGAGAAATCTTGCCAAATAGTTAAATTCCAAAATGTGACAAGCTCTTCCAAATATTATGAAGATGACAATAATGATTTTTTGAATCAAATAACCCATCTTCATAATGAAAATGAAATATTAAGATTAAGTCTTCATGGATTTTTAAATGGTGATAAAATTATTGACATAATCTTGAAGAAAGCTAGTCATAGACCTAAGCATGTGTTTTATGATAAGACTAGTCTATCTAACCCTCATGTTAGATGCCATTATTGTAGAATTTATGGCCACTATCAATTCCAATGTGCATTTAAGATTAGGGATTGTGGTGGGACCAAGAAAGCTTGGGTTCCCAAAGCCCCCACATTATTCTACTCATATTTCTTTTTAGATTAGGGGCTAGCACTTAAATTTGAATATCATTCTATTATGGTTTTTAAAATCCCCTCTTGTGTTGAATGTTTAAAATCCTCTATTAGTATTCTAACTAGGGGGAGTTCAATGTTTGATTTTTTTCTTTGAAAAAGGGGGAGCTTAGAATTAAAAAATTTATCCCTTTGATTTTTTTGACCTATCTTTTTGTTGATGACAAGGGGGGAGAAAAATCTAGAGTAAGAAAAATATGTTTGCTTTTATTGAAAAATCTCTTGTGCTTGTCATCATAAAAAATGGGAGATTGTAAGCCCAATGGCTCCCACCTTGGCATTCCCATCTTCTTTTGATGATTCCAAGCTCAAGTGATTTTATATCACTAATGTGTTTGATTGTCTTAGTTGTAGATCATTATAGTTTAACATCAAGGTTGCTCGGATCAAGTCCAAGAAGCACTCTTATTGGACCATATTCGGAAGGCCAAAGTCATTGGAAATCCAAGAAGCAAGAAGACTTGAAGCAATGCAAAGTGAAGACCATATATTTGAAGTCTTACTAGTTTGTAAAGATCCAATCCTAGTTTAGGTTTTGAGAAGCATAAATGAAGTAATCACATACCCCTAAATGATTAAGTGATTGTCCTTGTGGTGTTCCAAGACTTTGGAACCCTCATAACAATCCTAACTTTATATAAAATTGGAAGTCCATGAAGCCTAAAACAAATCATCATTTTATATTTTAAAACCTGCTGGAATTAGGCTTCTCGGATCTCCGAGAGAATTCTCGGAGCTCCGAGAAAGTACTCGGAGCTTTGAGAAATGGTCCAGAGACAATTTCCAATATCTATTTGTATTCTCGGAACTCCAAGAGAAATTCTTAGAACTCCGAGAAAGTCTCTCGGAACTCCGATAACACTATGTGGGGAAAAAATTATATCCGTTGGGGTTTTTCACAGAATTACGACTATGCCCTCAAACGGTCATATTTGGGTTTTCTATATATTTTTGAGATCTAAACTTCTCCATCAATAATTCTAACAATCAAAAACCATATTGGAACATCCTAAGAGTGAATTAAGCTTGTTTTATGCCTCTCATCCTCTAGATTTAGGATTTGGATCAGGCTCTCATTTGTACATTCTCTTCAAGATTGTAACCCTTTGGAAGGGATTTTTCTTTGGTCTTTCTTTCTTGATAAACCATTGTATTTGGGCGAGTGTTCGGTGAAGCGAAGCCCTCTTTCCGTGGTGATGATTGCCACCAAGGTTAAAGCAATTGGAGATTGTAATTGGCACTGGTCTTCGCCAAGGTTAAGAAGATCAACGTAGTGAAGCCATCAACGTGTTTGGTTGGTGGAGTGGAGTAGGCCTCAAGTTTGAGGACCGAACCACTTTAAATCTCGGGTGCAATCTTTCTTGACTCTTGCTCTTTTCATTTGCATTGCACTTTAGATTTAACTTACTTGCTTAAATTATTTTTGATCTCTTAATCTTTAAATTGGGTTAAAAGGTTTTCAAAAGATTAAACATTTTTTTTATAAATAACCTAATCTCCCTCCTCTTAAGTTGTCAATCATAATACTCAGGCCTATCATTGGAATTTCAGCTACTGTTTGATCCTCTGAGCCAGATAGAGGGGTCTAATGTGACCAAGTTGATCTTGGATCAGATTGAGTTATCCGAATAGTGCTTCAAGATGCGTGGCGAAGTGTTTAGGCCGGAGTGGAAGATAGGCGAGGAGGATAGTGGCCTTAAGAACCAGCGGGTCGGGGTGGAGTTGGGCCTGATGATCGCTCTTCCTGGTGACGAGGCTGAGCTGGAGGGTTATTCCTTGCGTTTGGTGGCTGCTCAGTATCTTCACTCTTCATATTGTGTACGTGTTCCTATAAGCCCAAGGGTCTACTCTCCTATCTTGTTTTGATGATTCTAAACATAATTGATTATGTTTTTGAATACTAATCAATTTGCCTTGAAGTGTTGTGTGTTAAGAAAGGTTGATCATTGAAGGAACCAACACACCACATGGTCATGCTTGAAGATGGACCACACAAGAGTCAAATGAGCTAAGTGGAGCTCACATTATCTCTCAAGCAAGCATACACAAGATGGGAGACCAATTGAAGACCAAGGCTAAAGAGAAGTAGAAGGTTACCTAGATTTCATTGTACATCTTTTCTCTTTAGATTTCTAAGTCAAGGCAAGGTTTTCAAAATAGTTTCTAAAAACCACTTAAGAACTAAAATGGTTAAGTGAATGGTTATGTGGTGGACCAACATGTTGGGACCCTCATAACATTCCAAATTATCTTAGGAATTGAGTTCCAAAAGCCCAAAATCAAATAGCAACAAAAATATAAAGAGTCTGCTGATTTTTAGGCTTCTCGGAACTCCGAGATTTTTCTCGGAGCTCCGAGCTCGGAACTCCGAGAAATGGTCCAGTAGTTTTTGACAACTTCTGGCCATTCTCTCGAAACTCCGAGAAATTTTCTCGGAACTCCGAGATATGGTCCAGTAGAATTTTTCTTCTTCTGGCCGTTCTCTCGGAACTCCGAGAATTTCTCGAAGCTCCGAGAACGTCGCCACAGCTGAGAAAAGAGCCGTTGGCTTTTGAATTAAAAATTTGTTTTTGAATTCTTTAATCCCAAACGGTCATATTTTGTTGAAAAGCTATATATACACCTTCAAGAGGATTATTTTTCCCTCTTGAATATTTGGAAAAACATCCTTAAGCATTCAAACACATGCAAATCCTTTTAGCTTGAGAAATTGTTTTCTTCTCCCCAAACTTGCCTTGCAACTTGCAAATCTTTTGAGTTTGGATTTAGGCTTTCACTTGCAACCTATATTGGAGAGCAATCAAAGGGACAACATTGTGCATCAAGCTTTCAAGAGAAGCCAAGCAAATCTTCATCTTCTTTTCTTGTAAAGGTGGCTAGGGCATCCTATCTTAATACCCTAGGGAGTATCGCTTAGAACTCGACGAAGAAGGAGAGTTGGTGTAAAGGTGTCGAGGGCATCTTCATTTAATATCCCTTGGGAGTGTAATTGCCTCGGAGCCGGGCATCGTGGAGGTCTCACAATAGTGGAAATCCTTAAGGACGATCTTAAGAAGAGTGGAGTAGGGCTTTGCCCGAACCACTATACATCGGTGTGTTCTTTCTTTGTCTTGCACCTTCATTCTTGATTTTGGTTTGGCAATTCATTTTGTTTTGATCTTATTTGAACTAACCAAAATCTAATCAAGAGAAGAAAAATCAAATTAGGTTTAATAATTAATTTTAAAAAGGTATAAATTAGTGTTTAAAACCAATTCACCCCCCTCTTGTGTATTTCAGTTCCTCATTCGGCTTTTATCCTTTTTTTTGTGATCAAGCGTTGATTGCTTTTGGGACATCCTTTCGTAGGCTCAAAGTTATGCGAGGAAGATGCTGGGGTACATGCTTGAAGATGAGTCCGAAATGGACACTTTCAAAGAGAGATACGAAGAATGCGTCCGTAAGCTGAAAGAGGACTTAGGGACAGCCCAGGCGGAGAACATATCATATGCGAACATCGTGAAGGATCTTAAGGAAAAACTAGATTTCGCTGAGCGTAAGAGGGATCAGGCAGAGAATAACTTGCTGGTCGCTCGGGCTACCCATGCCAAAGAGTTGGCCAAGGCTCATGAAGCATGGCGAGGTTCCGACGAATTTTACATGGCCGCGGAAGAATTCATCGTTTCCGTCGAGATTGACACCTTTATCGAGTGCCAGCGGCGCACGCAGGAAGTTGATCCGTCCTTCCCTCTGGACAAGCTGAGGCACGACTTTGAGGTGCTCGAGTCGGCGGATCCTTCGCAAGAAGAGGCGACCCTTGTGGAGCCGGTGAAAGAGGCGACAGACGCGGTGGTTCTGAGCATCCTTACTGAGGCCATACCTTCCCCGGGGGATAAGTAGCTTGGTGAGTATTACTTCTTCATTCCTCAAGCTTTTTATGAAACTTTTCAGACGGTCTTGCCAAGGCCAATACATTGGGTCTGTAATAACTCTTTAAACTATACTGCTTTATTTCTTCTTTTTTTTCTCTTCTTTTTTGTTGGAGGGGTGGGGGCATGCCCGACCCCTTCTCCTTTTTCCGTGTATAACTTTACTGCCATTTCCGACCATCTATTTGTGGTTGTGGATCACGTTTGGAATTATTGGTGTGGGTTTTCCTTTGCCTGGATGGTGCTTACCCTGAATCGATAGGAGGGAAGGAATACCTCTAGCGCACCCTTGTGGGATGTCGCATTAGGGCACCCCGTTTGTAGGTAGGCCATCTTCCTCTCGAGTGATTAGCTCGGAGTTGGTAGACCAGTCCATCCTCTTTAAAAAGGATAGGTCCTTTTTCATGGGAAGCGTTCTAGGGTATTGTCTAGGAGATCATCCCTAATGTTACCTCTTTCTCACTTCTTGTGCCCTTCCGGCTCAGCGCACAGCATGAGCCGGAGGGTGGAGATACGCATAATATGGAGAAAGCATCATTTCTTTAATTCTGAAGGAGGTTACATCAACTCCGCTTCTGAAAAAACAAACAGAAAGAAAGAAAAAAAAAACGTACACATGATATTTTTCAAATACAAAAACTTACGTTTTCACCCTACTGATAAAACCTCTGTAGACACCCCCATTTTGCTCCGCTTTAATCAACAAAGAAGTTAGTGTTTCGCTATCCGTTTTTCATTGTTTCCATTCCTGTGTCCGTCTCTTATATCTTTCCAATCTTTTCAATCATTTCTGGCGTGTTTCGCATTTTTCCGTCAAGTGTCAAGAAGGGTAATTCAGAGGAATCCAAACCAGAGAGAATTCGGACCCATCTGCAGGGCCCGCGTTGAGCATTTCTTATTAGAATGAGATCCCGCATTGTGTCTTGCAGTGATATTAACAAAGAATATGGGTTTTGAACTTATCTGGATCCAATGAATAAGATCAATTTCCGTGGTGGGCGTAGTGTATTTTTGCCAATCTGGTATGGACCCATTATTGTGAAAAATTAAAATTTAAAGTTGTGGCTCGTCAAATTGAACAATTTAGATCATCCAATGGGAGTGACTTAGGGGGCCCGCATTATGAGTGATCCAAGCCAATCAGTCGATAGTCAGTTATTTGAACGGCTCGGATCAGCCCATTGAAATGATTTAGGAGGACACAACCTGTTTATGTTTATGGCCCATTAAATTGGAGGGTTCGGATAGTCCCATGTTACCTAATTCCCTCTCTCACATAGAAAGTAGGGCGTGTTTTAGTTGGCTTCTCCTTCATCCTAATTTCGGCAGCTTCTATTTTTCTTAAAAATCAAAAATTTGGCAGCCATATTCCTATAAGAAGGATATTCAGACACATGGGAAAGAGATCAAGCTATTTTAAGTTAATTGCCATTCATAGATCCCAAGTAGACCAACTTGAAATTCTTTTTGTTTTATTTTCGAAATTCTCTAAATATAGGTGGTCTATTTTTATGTGAATGGCTGCATGGGGATTTAGTCTTGCTAACTATGGACTCTCGGCAATTCTCTAGTGGGCAGCTTTCTAATCTGGGGAGATAGGTAAGGAAAGAAAGGTTGAGAAGTAGAAAGAGGCTGATTAGGGATTCTCAAAAAGATAGATAGTTAGGAAGGACCAGGTGTATAAGAAAAGGAGGGGAGAGCAACCTCTCGGGAATTTTTTCCTCGGAAGGAGATCTGTAAAAAAAAGAAAAGAAAGGGGAGGTGGTGGCTCTGTTTTCTGCTGCTGAAGAACAACCTCTCCATCTATATGACACTCCTCTTTGCTCTCTCTAATCTCTCCCCTCTCATCTTACATAGCCATCTTTCTCGCTCTCTCTCTCGTTTTCTCGCTCAACCATAGATTGTCTCACCTCCTCTGTTGGAGTAGCAGGTTCTTCATCTCAAAAGAAACAAAACCCCACAGCCCATATCCAAAGCAGCAGCTTTTATATTTTGCTAAAAAAACATAGGATCGGTTTTTTTGGTTTTTTTTCACTCTGTCAGCCCTTTCCACGATCCCTCTCTCGATCTCTCTCTATTTTTCACAACTCTCTCTCGATCCCTTCGAAATATCCCCACAAAGCCCAAGCTCTACTTTCACGAAAAAATAGAGTATCGGTTTCGTTGTTTCAAAAAAAAAAAAAAAAGCAGAAAAACAGAGTTTCGTTTTCTCAAGAAAAAAAACTTTCATTCCCTTATTCTCCCTCTGTCTCGAACCTTCTCTGTGTCTCACTCTCACCATCTCTCTATCTCTCCATATCTCTGTCGATCTCTCTGTGTCTTTCTCTCCCTCGGACTCTCTCTGTGTTTTTCTCTCCCTCGGATTCTCTCCATCCCACTCTCACTCTCTCTATTTCTCTCATCTCTGTTGTTTCTCTCATCTCTGTTTCTCTCATCTCTGTTGTTTCTAACTATCTCTGTCTATCTATCTCACACTCTCTACTACTCTCACACACTCTCACTCTCTCCCTATCATTAACTCACTCTCTCTCTCAACAGTGAGAAAAATAAAAGAAAAAAGCAAAGAAAGAAAGAAAGAAAGCGGACATCGGATCGAGCGTCGGCGAGATTTTTCGGATTATTCGGCTCTTGGATTCGACGAGGATCTCGATCAAAGGTAGGTGCATTATTCTCAGACTTTTACAGAATTATTTGGTATTTTTTATATATTTTTTGCATGATTTTTAGCATTTAATTGTATTTAATTTCAAATTATATGTGTGTGCTAAAAATCGTGTTTTACATGAGTGATTCAAATCCGATTCGTCTCAAAATTTAATACGTTGATCTATTTAAATAGACTAAAATAACCATCGGATCGGATCAGACATTGAATCAAAGAATTTTGAAAATTTGAGTGAAGAGTGGAATTTTATTTAAAATAATGGCTGAGAAATTACGAAATTCGAAAAAATAGCCATCTCAGGATGATCTATTTTTTGGAATTTTGAATTTTTCTTGTGTTCATCACATCAGAACAAGGTTAGAGGATATTTCCCGGAGTCGTAATTTTCTCGAAAATTGTGTTTTAAAAATAGAAAACTCTTCAAAAACATCTTTTTGACGAAGAAAAATAAAATATATACTAAACAGATTCCAAAATTAATGAAATTTTGTGAGAAACTAATATAGTACTGATACATTTTACCATGAATTTTTAAAGATTTTTGGATTTTGTTTGGTATATTATTTGATGCTTTCTTTGAAAATTATCAGATTTTGGGAGATTTTTTACTGACATCAGTAGTCTTATATTCCATATTTCTTGTTTCTGTAAAATTTTCAGTAGTCTTATATTCCATATTTCTTGTTTCTGTAAAATTTTCAATTGATTTGGATCTTGTTTCATATGGGATGTAGTGTTAATTCATAATCTGGTCTGAAAATTGAAAAATCCGAAATTAGTAGTAAATAGTTTCTAAAATTCATGAAAATCTCACAGCATGCTATTTTTACTTATATTTTACTACTGTAGAAATTTCAATGAATTTAGATTTCTATTTCTAGTAGTTTCTGTGTTATTTTTGCAATCTGGTCTTATTATTATTAAATTGAAATTAAATATGAGCTTAATGTAAAAATCTGCAAAACTCTTTCAATAAGCTACATCCCATCACATCTTGTTGCTGCAGAAATTTCAATTCGTTTCGAATTCGTTTGCAACAAGTTCACTTGTAAAATCACTCATATGGTTTAAAATTGATAAAATTCATTAAAAAATTAAAATTAATTGAAAATCATCTTAAAGTTTCTAAAGAACCTTAAATCTCTGTCACATATTAAACTCCTTAATCCATTGAAACAAAAATCTTATGATCTTTAGATTTCCCTAGAAAAATGGCCAGTGTGTCTACAATCGTATCTCAATTGCAATCGATCTTTGACAATTTGAATATTTAAGGTATAGCATGTTATTGGCTCCGAGGTTACTGTCCACGGAAATCCTGAGATATGCCAGGCAATAAGATGCTATAACCTAAGTATTAAATTGCACAAGGAAAGAGCACACGATTCCCTTCCTCGGATGCTATCTGGTCCGAAATTGGTGAAACCTGGAACCCTTGGTATTCCTTAAATGTCCAGAAACCGAAAATCCTTGAAATCTGAAATTAATTAACTTTAAGAGCTTGAACCGATTTGTCTCGAGTCTTTTGGAACCATTGGATTATGGTTTCCGATATAAGAACCATTAGAGCCCAACTTAGGAACACTTACGTCATGTCGTGTCTTAAGTTTTAGGGAGTCCTAGGTTTTAAGGAGTCCTAGAGTTAGGAGTCCAGCCTCATCACGGAAGTTTGCTATAGATAGCAACCGTGCCATAGGTCTAGTTACACTAGTCACCCAATCTTTCCCTAGGACAAGCCTAGTAAACTAGGATGTAGGCTAACCTGCATTAGTCTAAGGAACAATTTGCATTTAGATAGGATCATATAGCATCCTAAATGAAATCCTAAGATAATAAAATCCTCAACTTGAATTAAATAACTTCTCTTAAAACTGTTGAAACAGTCAATCCCGTCTAGGTCGGTGTCTTAGTTGAGTTAGGCATAAGTAGCTTAGCTTAGGTGCACCGAACTACGTCGACTGTGATCCCAGTGAGGCTTGGGTACGTAGGCAGCTTGGATGTCTGATGGCATACCAACCGCAAGTCGGCTCCACAACAAATTATGGGGTTTTGTATATTAATTTTCTTGTAAATGCTTAATTAAATCACTTAGGATTTTTCCATGAAATTAGAATTTTAGGAGAACTTTCACTTAGATTGAATTCAAACAAATTAAGAAATCAAGATACACATTTAGGATCTACATTGAAATTAGATCATAGGATGCATGTCACATAGTTCGCACATTAACAAAGAGTTGAATGAGCCATTTAAAATAAATTTAAAAGTGTTAACTTTTGGAATTGAAGACCGATTATCGGGCAGGAATGGTGCATGTGGTGGATAACTCCCCATACCTTCCATTCTTGTAACCAGGTAACGAGTCTAGATTTCTGGTTAATTATGGGTATTAGATCCCACATCTAGGTGGCGACTCTGTCACTCTCTTTTGTGTGGAATTCGGATTGCCTTAGTGATCCCAAGTTCACATAAAAGATGAATTAAAATCAATAATAAAAATGCACACGCCAATCGCGTGGGTACGAGAGACCAAGAGAGAGTGTGGCGGCTCGAGCCGCACCCCTCTCGCGGGATCGGGTCCCACAACCTCCGTAAGTTATCCATGTTCCAACTTCGGGGGATCGGGGTTCTGTCGAGGTGTTCCAGTTGGTAGGATCTGGGTCATAGAACTCGGGTGACTCGGTAGGGACCTTCCCACTTTGGGGTGAGCTTTCTGGAGTTTTGGGGGTCCGAGACCCCCGCTCGTCGTAACACATGGTCCCCTGGCCGTACCGAGTGTTTCTTTATCTTGGAGTTGTAGTACCGAGAGACCTGTTGTTGGTAGGATGCGACTCGAAGCCTAGCTTGTTCGCTTTTCTCCAAGATTAAGTCAAGGTTGTTTCTGAGGAGTTCGGAGTTCTCCCGTTCATCGAAATTTGCTATGCGGAAGGATGGGATTCCGATTTCCACAAGGATGACCGCTTCCACTCCAAACGTTAAACTGAACAGGGATTCCCCGGTTGTAGCTCGAGGTGTCGTTCGGTAGGCCCAAAGGATGTTCGACAATGCATCCACCCAGGATCTTCCGGCTTCCTCTAGCCGATTTTTGAGACTCTGGACTAATATCCTGTTGGTGACTTCGACCTGTCGATTAGCCTGGGGGTGCGCTATCCACGCAAATCTATGCTCGATACTCAGCTTGTCTCAGAATTTACCGAACTCAGTGCTCGCGAATTGGGGCCCATTATCTGTTATGAGTATATTTTGGATGCCAAAACGGCAGACCACATCATGGTAAAAAAACTTCTCTGTTGCCTTGGAGTTCGGTTTCACCACAGCTTTGACCTCAGCCCACTTAGTAAAGTAGTCAATGGCCACATACAACATGGTGTGTCCTACGGGGTCCTTTGGGAATGTACCGACCAGATCCATTCCCCACATGGCGAAAGGCATGGGGCTGGATATGGAGGTGGCCGGGGTGGCCGGTTGTAGAGGCACGGTAGCAAATTTCTAGCACGGGCCACATCTTTTGACAAATCCTTGGGGGACTCGTAGGATGGTTGGCCAAAAGTACCCATGCATTACGATCTTTTGCGCCAACATTCTTCTGCCACCATGGTCGTCGCAAATTCCCTCATGCACTACTCGCAGAACGTACTCTGACTCAAAGGGTACTAAGCATCGGAGGTACGACCATGTGTAGGAGCATTTGTACAACTTAGCTCCGTGGAGTACATAATGAGCTGCCTTTGCAGTTAACCTTTGTGCTGCTAGCTTGTCTTCGGGTAGTATGCCGTCTCACAGGTACTGTACAATGGGGTCCATCCAACTTGTTCCGACTGGTTTTTCCATGAATTGTTTTTCCTCGATACTGGGTGGAAGCAGGATTTCAGTGTGGACAGAGCCGAAGTCGTAGGTTTCTTCCGAGGCCATTTTAGAAAGAGCGTCCACCTGGGCGTTCATTCCTCTCGGCACCTGTAGAATTTTGACCTCCTCCAGTCCCGCCAACTTCTCTCTTACTTTCTCAAGATATCTTATCATTCTTGGTCCCTTGGTGATGTACGTTCAATTTACTTGTCCGACCACCAACTGTGAGTCGCTGTAGACCTTTAACTTCTTTGCACACAACTCCACGGCCAGGCTTATTCCTGCTACCAGGGCCTCATATTCAGCCTCGTTGTTGGAAGCTTTAAAATCTAATCGTAAGGCATATTCTACAAGGAACTCGTCTGGTCCCATCAGTACTACTCCTGCTCCGCACCCTTCTTTGCTGGCCAAGACGTCCACATGTAGTACCCAGGAGTGCAAGCCTGGCTTGGTTCATTTTTTGGACTTTGGGGGTCGGTGGGTCTCAGTGAGTTCATCATTAGCAGCCAAAGACCCCGACCGGGGCCACGGTTTCTTCCTCTGCGGGGGAGTCCGGTGCGGGGGCGATGAGCTCAACGATGAAGTCCACGAGGACTTGCGATTTGATGGCTGGCCTCGGTCAGATTTGAATGTCGATCTCTCCCAACTCAACTACCCAGCTTACTAGTCGTCCTGAGGTCTCCAGTTTTTGTAGGATCTTCCGTAGGGGCTGATCTGTTAGGAGCACAACAGTGTGAGCTTGGAAGTACGGACGAAGTTTTTGGGCGGCGGTGACAACGGAGAAGGCGAATTTTTCGATATTCTGGTACCGAACCTCCGCACCGTGGAGTATCCGACTCAGGTAATACACTGGCCGCTCCTGTTTTCCTTTTTGTCGAACCAAAACGGCACTCATCGTGGTTGAGCTCACGGCCAGATAAAGAAACAATTCCTCTCCTGAGTCGGGTTTGGTTAGCACTGGTGGTGCTTGGAGGTATTGCTTCAGAGAGTCCAACGCTTCCTGGTAGGCAGGGTTCCACTCAAATTCTTGTATGCTTTTCAAAAGTTTGAAGCAGGGATGGCATTTCTCTGCCGATTTAGACATGAAACGGCCGAGGGCAGCAACTCGCCCGGTCAGCCGTTGAACTTCCATGACATTCGTTGGTGGCTCCATGTTCAAATAGCCTGATTTTTTTCTGGGTTGGCCACGATGCCCGTCTGGCTGACCATGAAGCCTAAAAAATTTCTTGATGTTATGCGAAAAGCACACTTGGCCGGGTTGAGCTTCATTCGTGATTTTCGTAAGACGGTGAACGTTTCCTCGAGATCGGCGATGTGTCGTCGAGCTTCCAGACTTTTTACTAACATTTCCTCCACGTAGACTTCCACATTTCTTCCTATTTGCTTCTCGAACAGTTTGTTGACGAGCCTCTGGTAGGTAGCACCGGTGTTTTTCAGGCCGAATGGCATTACTGTGCAGCAGTACAGGCCTTGATCGGTGATGAAAGCGGTTTTCGAAACGTCTGGCTCGTACATCCTTATCCGGTTGTATCCGGAGAATGTGTCTAAAAAACTAAGAAGTTCATGTCCGGAAGTGGCGTCAATCAGCTGATCTATACGGGGCAAGGGATAGGGATCATTGGGGCAGGCGCGGTTTAGATCAGTGAAGTCTATGCAAGCTCGCCAACTCCCATTGGCTTTTTTTACCATTACAATGTTGGATAGCCATTCGGGGTACCAGATTTCCCTGATGAATCCGGCTTGTAGCAACTTTTTAACTTCAACCTTTGTGTGTGTTTGTCGCTCTATGGCGAAATTCCTTTTTTTCTGTCAGATGGGTTTGTGAGTTGGGCTCAAACTTAACTTGTGAACTGCAATTTCCGGAGATATGCCCGGCATGTCGGAGGGGGACCATGCAAAAACATTTTCATTAGCCCTTAGGAAACTGATTAGCTGAGTTCGCAACGTACCTGTTAGCAAGGAACTGATCCGGACTGTCTTTTCCGAGTGATCCTCAGATAGAGGGATTGAATCCAACTCTTCGATGGGTTCGCCTCTGACTGTTCGGGCTCGCTCCCTGAGGTCCTTACTTCCGATCGCAAAATTTTCCATTGGGGCGTAACTTCCTTTTAAGCTACTGTAATAACACTATCGTGCCACTGTTTGATGTCCGTGCACCTCTCCCACACCCTTCAAGGTTGGGAATTTCATTTTAAGGTGGGGGGTCGATACTACCACACCTAGGCCTCTCAGGGCCGGTCGCCCGATGATGGCTTTGTAAGTGAAGGGAACGTCAACAACCAAGAAGGTTGTCATGAATGTCCTTTGGAGAGGGGTATGTTCCGAAAGTGACGAGGAGATCGATCTTGCCGTTGATGTGCATGGACGCCCCAGAAAATTCGTATATGGAATATTCGTGTAAGCCCAATGGTTTTCACTTGGTATCAGAGCGAATGCTCTTAAAAGATTTTCTTTTCTATAAATCTTTGGTAAATTTTTCTTTATAAATTTCAACAAGGGAAAGATCATAAGATCTTTGGCAACTTTCTAATTGTGAAATGGCGGATAGAAATGGAACCGGACTTCCGGAGGGCCATTCCACAACTAGACCTCCCTTCTTTAATGGGTCCAATTATGGACATTGGAAGACAAGGATGCGCATCTATCTTCTTTCGATAGATGTGGAGCTTTGGCACATTGTTGAAAATGGATACATGTTACCTTCCAAACCATTTGAAGAATGGAATCTCGTAGAGAAAAGGCATGCAAATTTGAATTACAAAGCTATAAATTCTTTGTTTTGCGCATTATCTATGGAGGAGTTTAATCGAGTTGCTCTTTTTGATTCGCCAAGGTTATTTGGGATACACTTGCCGTTACCCATGAGGGAACATCTCAAGTTAAGGATTCCAAAATAAACTTGTTAAAGAGCAAATATGAAATGTTTAGAATGGATCAAAACGAAAGCATTTCCGAAATGTATACACGTTTTTCTAAAATTTCTAATGAACTAGCTAATCTTGGTAAATCTTATCCTACTGATGAGCTTGTGAGTAAGTTGCTTAGGTCTCTTCCTCCATATTGGGATCCAAAGGTAACCGCCATACAAGAATCAAAGAATCTCAAGACGCTGACCATGGAGGAGCTTGTAGGATCTCTCATCACCCATGAGATGCTCCTCACTAGACGACAAGAGGAGAAGAAGCCGAAAGAGAAAGAGAAAGAGAGTCGTTCTCTAGCTCTAAAAGCCTTCAAAGCAAACTCATCATCCTCTAGCGAGGCGGATAGCGATGAAGAAGAAGCTTTAAGGAAATTTAAAAGCTTATGGAGAAAGAAACATAAAAAGGATAAAACGAAGAAGAAAGAAGAAAGTGAAGTAGAAGGAGGAATAAGGTGCTATAATTGCAAGAAGGCCGGACACAAAAGACCGGATTGTCCACTTCTCAAGTCATCTTCCTCAAAATACAAGGGAAAGAAGGAATGGAAGAAACATAAAGCTCTTGCCGCCAGATGGGATGCTACTAGCACCTCGGGAAAGAGTTCAAGCGAAGGGGAAGAAAAGAAAGATGATCTTTGCTTCATAGCACTCACCCATGAAGACGAGGTAAACTCTAACCCTTCATGTATTCATTTAGTACTGATAGTGAAAAAATATCATATGATGAATTGTGCTCAACCTTGCACTTTCAAATTTCTAAAACTAAAGTTCAAAAGAAATCCATTTCAAAATTAGAAAATGAACTTAATTTTTTGAAAAATGAATTTTCTTCCAAATCTCAAATACAACTTGAAAATTTTAAACTTGAGATTGAAACCCTTAAGGGTTATTTGGATGAGAAATCTTGCCAAATTGCAAAACTCCAAGATATGGCAAGCTCTTCCAAATCTTATGAAGATGAATTTAATGATTTTCTAAATCAAATAACCCATCTTCATAATAAAAATGAAAGGTTAAGATTATGTTTCCATGGATTCTTAAATGATGACAAAATTATTGACATAATCTTAAAGAAGACTAGTCAAAGACCTAAACATGCATATGATAGGACTAGCGTATCTAACCCTCATGTTAGATGCCATTATTGTGGAATAAATGGTCATTACCAATTCCAATGTGCATCTAAGATTAGGGATTATGGTGGAACCAAGAAATCTTGGGTTCCCAAAGCCCCCATATGATTTTCATCATATGTGCTTAGATTAGGGGCATGCTCTAAAATTGAATATCTTTCTATGGATAATTAAAATATCCCCTCTTATGTTGAATAAAAATTCTAAATAGGGGAAGTTCTAGGTTTGTCTTTTTCCTTGAAAAAGGGGGAGCATTAAATTGAATATTTCATCCCTTTGTTTCTCTTTTACCCCAATCTTTTTGATTGATGCCAAAGGGGGAGAGAATTTAGTATTAGGAAAAATATATGTGCTTTTTATTAGAAAATCTCTTGTGCTTGTCATCATCAAAAAGGGGGAGATTGTAAGCCCAATGGTTTTCACCTTGGCATTCCTATCTTATTTTGATGATTCCAATACACAAGTGATTTATGATCACTAATGTGTTTGATTGTCTAAGTTGTAGATCACATTGGTGCTAAGACAACATTGCTTGGATTGAGGCCAAGAAGATCTCATTGGACCACATCATGAAGGCCAAAGACATCGAAGTCCAAGACAAATGAAGACTTGAAGAATCCATTGAAGATCAAGTGATATTAGATTGTATAAAAGATCCAATCTTAGTTTTAGATTTTAGAGGCATAATAAATAAACACACACCCTAAATATATAAGTGATTGTCTTTGTGGAGTTCCAACACCTTGGAACCCTCATAGCAATCCCAACTTGGTGTTAAGTTGGAAGCCTATAAACATGAAGAGAAAATTTGCTCAGCATAGGCTTCTCGGAACTCCGAGAAATGGTCCAGTAGACTTTTTTTCATCTTCTGTTAGTATTCCCGGAACTCCGAGATTTTTTCTCGGAACTCTGAGAAATATTCTCGGAACTCCGAGAACACTATAACGGTCATATTTTGAGCCGTTGGGAATTTTGCTGGAATTACCACAATGCCATTGAACGGTCGTATTTTGGTTTTCCTATATATAAGGGCATTCCAAACTTCCAAATTATCAATCCTAACACTCTTAAACTTCATTTGAACATCCAAAGAGTGAATCAAACTTAATTATGCCTCTCATCCTCTAAGATTAGGATTTGGATCTTTAGGCTATATTTGTACATCTTCTACAAAGTTGTAAACCCTTGTGAGGGATTTTTGTTCTTTCTTTCTTATTCAAGAAATTGTATTCGGGCGAGTGTTCGGAGAAGCGTAGCCCACTCTCCGTGGTGAAGATTGCCACCAAGGTTAAAGGTAATCGGAATTTGTAATCGGCACCGATCTTCGCCGAAGTTAAGAAGATCACTTAGTGAAGCCATCAACGGGTCTTTGTTGGTGGAGTGGAGTAGGCCTCGCGTTTTGAGGACCGAACCACTTTAAATCTCAGGTGCACTCTCTCTTGAACTCTAGCTCTTTATTTTGCATTGCACCTCTAGATTTAACTTGTGTGCTTGAATTTCATTTTGATCTCTTAATTTCCAATTTAGGTTTGAGTTTTCAAAAGATTAAAACTTGTTAGAAACCTAATTAATTTTCACTCCTCATAGTTGCCGTACTCGGGACCACCCTCGGATTTTCAATTCGGCTGCCCCAATCATTCTTTGCCCAATTTCATTTCTTCAAACGTTCCAAGGTGTAGAACGTTTACTGAGCTACCCGTGTCGACCAGGAGTTTTCCAACATCGAAGTTGGAGATGATCAGCCGGATGACCAACATGTCGTCGTGGGGATCCTGCAATCCATCATAATCTAGGTTGGAGAAGGAGTTGACGTCGTCTGTTTGAGGGGGGTCCGTCCGAGCCCTTTTTGAGCGCATCTAGAGAGAGTACCCTCTCCGTATACACACGCCGCCCAGGGGTGGTGGGCCCTCCATCCACTGGTCCTCCGGTGATGATATTAATCTTCCCAACTATGGTGGGAGGCTGCTCGGGGTCGGGTCTCTGATGCTGAGTCTCCTCCTGATGCCTCTTGGGCGATCGATGGTGGTTGGAGCTGCGATGGTGGTCTCGGGAGCGGTGTCTGCTGGGTGACCGATGCCTACTGCGGGATCGGTGCCTGCTTCTTGAGCGGTGAGGTGGAGAAGGGCGATGCAACTCCATTCGGCGATGTGATCGTTCCATTTGTATGGGGCTTCTGAGGTATTGATTTAGGTGGCCTTCCTCAGCCAGTTTTTCTACTTGGAGTCTGAGATGGTAGCAATGGTCAGTTGCATGACTGTGGTCATTGTGGAAATCACAAAATTTTTTGGTGAGACGCTTCTTGGGGTCTGTGCTCATTTTCTTGGGGGGGGGTAAGGAGACCCTGATTTCTAATGGCGAAGAGGACGTGGGAAAGTGGGACCTGTTTGCCTGCTTGGTTGGGTAATTAAAATCAATAATAAAAAGCAAACGCCATTCGTGTGGGTACGAGAGACCAAGAGAGAGGGAGGCGCCTCGCAGGCCATTCTCCTCTCGCGGGATCGGGTCCCACAGTTTGGCGACTCTGCTGGGGACCACCTAACTTCATTAAAATTTCAAAGGATAACTCATTTGAATCTATTTTAATTGGTTCATGAAAACTCTATCTTATATGTTTGATTAGTTTGTTTGTCTTGTTTGAATTTCTCATCACATCATACTCAAACTTAATCTAATAAAACCAGAAGGCATCATAGATTGCGCAAACATATTGCACACACTTATATTACTTGCATCTAAACCCCTGCATCTCACATGCACACACGTCCTTTTAGGAACCCAGAGTGTTATCTAGCATGGTTGATTGGGATTTCATCACCTGGTGCCTCTGTGCTAGAGAAGCATTCCACCCTTAACCTAGTACTTTTATGGTGCGTAAACGGATCTCTTGTTCACGTACTGATACGCCGGACACTGGTACAGTATATTGAGCACAGATTCGCGCTAAGGAAACTCTTGGCCTTACCCCTAGATTACCCTACACATGCATATAGTATACGAACACACGTGCAGCACGTGTGTGAGCTTAGGTTAAGATATCTTATCCATTGGTGTCTATATTAGGCCGTAGTCCATCTTCCAATGACTACGATCGGTCCTTAGGTACACAAACAAAGTCATGAGTCGAGATCCTCTCTCCACTCCGCTAGATTAGGATTAGGATTGATGCCTTCAGGTAACCCTTGTTAAAATGTAAAAAGATTAAAAAACTTTCCGTTTGGGATTAGGATATAAATCCCATCTTTCCCAAGATCTCATAGGATTAGTCCATTATTGATCTATCCGTTGAAAGTAATCCTATGCAATCTCATCTCATCTTTCCCTAGATCTCATAGGATTGGTCTATTCTTGATTTATCCGTTGAAAGCAATCCTATGCAATCTCATCTAATCTTGTGATCGTATGTCTTTCATTCTTCTATCATACGATTCGATCATAACTTCATACCAATCTCACCATCCCCTAACTGGCAGGAAAAGAGTCTCACGATCTCTCGATTATACAATCTCAAGATCTGATCATACCTGGTCCAGATGGTCCAACCTTGTTTATATCGTTTATATATCATTGGTCTCTTCTTCCTCTAGGGCTACCTTTTTTCGAGATTATTTTGCTAAGTCCTTCAGAGTTCACTCTCATGATCCTTGAACTAGGGGCATTTCCTTATACGATTTTATCATCATTGTCATGTTTTGGTTCTTTAGGATTTATTTTTGAAATCCGAGGGGTGACTCGGTTTGGCAACCTAGAGGGGGGGTGAATAGGATGTTTATAAAACTTTTACCTTTTAAAAACTTTTACTAATTTCACCCTAGTTTTATCCCTTGTTTAATTAAGTTTGAAATGGTTGAACTTAAAACAATAATACAAATTAATATAAGTTCAAAACCCTTTTTGATTAGCAAACTTAATTAGGTGATTTAATAGCCTAGTTAGCAAGGTTAAGATTATTTAATTAAAATCAAGATGCTAACTACTCACTCAATTCTAAATATGTAAAAATACAAGCACAAATAAATAAGAGAGTGAGAGGGAGTGAGAGAAATACCAATCACACAAGTGACACAAAGATTTATAGTGGTTCGGCAAACGGCCTACTCCACTCTACTCAAGGTCGCACTTGAGGATTTCCACTATTGAAACCTCCACGACGCCCGGCTCTGAGGCTTTTACACTCTAAGGGAATTAAATGAGGATGCCCTTCCACCTTTACAATGACTCTCCTACTTCGCCGAGTTCTAAGCGCTCCACCCAAGGGAATTAACACCGGATGCCCTTCCACCTTTCTTGTCTCTCCTACACCGCCGAGATCTAAGCGCTTTCCGAAGAAGATAGATAGCTTTGCCTCTAAGTAGGCTACAATGCACAATGAAGCTCTCACAATGTTCTCTAAGAAATAAACATGTTTAAGCCTAAACCAATCTCAAATGATTTTCACTAATCAAGGCACAATGAGTTTGGTTGAGAGAAATTAACCCAAAAATGATTGCAAGTGTGTTTCTAGGGTTTCTTAGAGTTGGACAATGTTCATCTAGTGTTTTGAAACCATACAACTTGTATATATAGGTTCCCAACTCAATATGACCGTTTGAGGGGCAAAGTGGTACTTTTAGGGTCAAAAAATCCACTAGCCGTTGTAGCCGCAACGGCTATAATTTTTTGTCCCTGACTGTTTTCTCGGAGCTCCGAGAGATTTCTCGGAGTTCCGAGCTCGGAGTTCCGAGAAAATTCTCGGAGCTCCGAGACTGGTTTTCCAGCAGGATGTTCCTAACTTGTAAAATTCATATCTCCCTCATTTCTCGTCGGATTTTGACGTTCTTATACTCTACGGATATGAGAAAAATGAGAGCTATCTGTTAAAAATATTTTCAAAAATATTTAAAAATATTTGAAATAAGTTTTGATAGGATTTAGTTGCTGGTCCAGGTTGTTGCTTCGGAACTCTGTTTTGTTCTTTCTTGTGTTGAATGCCATATGGGTCCCAACATGTTGGTACACCACCATGGCCATTCACTTATCCATTTAAGTCCTTAAAGGGTGTGTTAGTCTCTTTGAAAAACATATTTTAGGGGTTTTAAGATGTGCCTTGATAAGAGAAAACACAAGAGAGATAGGTGATACAATCTACCATTTTTACCACTCTCTTGAATGAACTCTTGAGGTAGCCATTGCTTGATCTTCTCTTTGAGTGCATGGCTTGCTTTGGGATCTTCAAGGTTGAGCTTCTTTGCTTGACACCTTCAAAGGATGATGCCACCATTTGGTTCAAGCTCATTTGCAAGTTGTTGATCCACAAGCTTTGGCCTTCATTGATCTTCCTTTGATTGTTCAATGCTTTGAGATGGTTGTGTGGAACTTCTCCTTGGTCCTCCAAGGTGTGATTGGTCCAAGTATGTTCCAAGCTCCTTTGCCATTGTGTTTGGTTCATCTTTAAGCATAGGCCAACAATGGTGTGTGCTAGCATGGATTGACATATGAATTCCCTGTGTATAGCACAACACTCAAGGCAAACAATTAATCCATAAACGACTAATCAATTTGCGTTTATTAATCATCAAAACAAATGATTGAATGAACCCATGGGGAACCCTTGGGCTTACAATTTTATTGTCCCAATTACTTGCTTAGTGTGTAATCTTTTTTTCAGTCATTGAGAAGGAACACTCCTTGAATGTCAAGCTCATATATACCGTTCTTATTTTTCCCTGTCAGGACTGTTCACAACTGAAAATTCAGGAAAGCTTCTTGGGTTGGAATCTATTCGCGGTCAGCAAGGAAGCTAATTCCCCATTTCCTTTGGAAGCGTCTATAATCCTCTCCTTCCATACTCATGGCAGACTCTACGAAAAATTCTCAGCTCTCTTATGTCATGGAAGTCTTGACCCAGCTCATCCAGCAGATGAAGGAATTGAAGGAAGAAAATCAATTCATCAAAGCTCAACTGACTGAGAAATTTAGTCCAACCACTGTTGTTTCTAAGGGCAAAGATCCGAGCCTCTCCATGGTTATGGGTTCGGAAGAACTAAATGTGAATCTTTCTAGACAAATGGTTGCGCTAACAGAAGAAGTTCATCAGATGAAGCAACAAATGCAAACCTGGTATTGTCAGTCCCAAAGTTTTGAACATTTCGCTGACAAAAATACCAAAGTCCAGATGTTGTTACCAGGAACTCTGTCTCTCAGCACCAGCAGGATTCTGTTGGGCCCTTAATTCTTGAATATAACCAAGAACCACCATATGAGTTTCCTAAAAGAGAATTCACCGACTTCCCGATCTAGCGACCTGATGCTTTGAAATGGTTGCTCAAGGAAAGAATGATTAACACTATTGGGACCAGAGCCTGTTCCTATTCCTCTTCCCAGTCCCAGGACCTTCCAAATGAAAGAATTTTGTGATTACCATTTACGTCCTGGTCATGCTACTGATAAGTGCCTCAGTTTGAAATATGATATTCAAGACCTTATAGACATGGAGATCCTCGACCCTCAAAATCTTTTGTCAAGCGGCGAAACTCCATCCTTTCCTGATGACCGCAAACCGTGCTTTGAGCAAATGAAGAGAAAGTCTCACGATAATCACGACCAGCAATGTACAATGATGGGGGGTCGGAATATATTGAGCCCGGTCTCCATAGGTCAGGAAATCAAAGTGGACACAACACATGGGGCTTATAACAGGGGTAATTTTACTTCAAAAAATATCAAGGAGCTACCAAATCCTATGGTATTCAAATACAATCAGTTAACGGCTACACCTAAGCAAGCGCTCAAGAAGGAATTTACCCCTCTCTCGTTTCCAGCATCAGTACTTTTGCAGCCAGGGTTAGCTTCAGGTCACATTACCCTACCCGGCATTAGGGCTCCTCCTAATTCTTTACTAGCAAATTGGATAATGGACCAGTATTGTGAATACCATAGAAGCCCTGGCCACCTTACCGATAATTGCATTGCCTTAAAATTTAGGATCCAAAAGTTGATTGATGAAAGAAATTAGCCTACCCGAATCATGCAGTACTGCCGCCAGCCGATCGCAATGCTTAGATAACTGAGGGTTCAAAGAAGCACATGTCTGGTTGCAACGAAAAGAATCAGAAGTTGAAAGTACCATTTATGAGCCAGCTTTCGCCGAGCCTCCAAAGCCGGACAGTTGTAGCAGTCTTAGTCCTTTTGTTATTTTAATTAAGTCCAGTCATGATGTCGAGTCTAGTTATCGAGTGCAGTCTTCTAAAAGTTTGAATAAATTCCTAGTCCAGTTGAGTCTTTTCTTACTTTTATTTTTGAGTCAAGAATGTGAATCCTGAGTCTGTTCAGGATAAGTCTTATCAAATGTAGTCATTTTCAATTCATTGAAATTTACTTTTTTCTATACATTCCAATGTGTGCTTCTGAGTTTAATAAACAATGAGGATAATACTCCCTCCTCGAATGAGGAAAGATGCCAACGAAACTCCTCTTGAGTTGCAGCCAGCCTATGCTCAAACAAGAGGAGGAGCGCCGAGCCTAGCCTCTCAAAGATGAAATTGAAGTGATAAACATTGGCACTGAAACTTTGATTCAGTGAATGCCGATTGAAAAGACATTACCCTCTAAAGAGTGTGAGGAATTGATAAGCCTATTTCGAGAATAAAGAGATGGTCCAGTAAGCGCTACCATTAATGCCAAGAGAAAGACCTAGATAGAAGGTTCAAGAAAGAATGAAGGAAGTGAATGTCACATGCTATACAAGGGCCATAGATTGGAAACAACTTCCGTATCTCGAGTCAATGGCCCTAGTCACTGGTTTCACCGGTGATAATGTAAAACCATCAAATTCAATATGAAAAGTGCAAGATCAATCATCTCAGAGCGATCACAAAATATCAATAGTCACTGATTCAAGGATGAAAGGATGTAAAAAAAAAACCATTATTCACTCTCAAAGTCAAAGTATATCAATATCCAGAAGGAAGAAGAATCATTATCTGTTACTGGGAAATGCCGTCAAACTCCGTGAAAAAAAAGAAAAAGAAAAAAGAAAAAAGTACCAGAGGGACTCTAATAACCTAGAACGATTCCCAATCTGAACATCGGGAGGCCTCCTTTGGCCGAATAAATCCCAAAATCATAACCTAGTGTCAAAAGAATACCGGTTTGCAAACACTTTGAGCTTGAATGAAATTTTCTTGAAAACCCATCAAACTAGGGGCATCTGCCCCGAACTACGCGAGACCTGATCCCTACATTGGGGTACGTAGGCAGGTCGGTTAAACTGAGTTCGGTCGATTCAAAAAAAGAAAAAAAATTCAATCGTTCCAAAAAAAAAGAGGGACAAGTTCTAAAAGAAGAGAAGTCAATCATTCCAGAAAGAAAGAAAAAAAAATCAATTAACCTTCAAACAATTTATCTTCAAACTAGGGGCATTCGCCCTGAACTACGCACGACCTGATTCCTACCATGGGATACGTAGGCAACCTGTTCACAGGTTCGGTCGAAATCTTTGTTGAACCTTAAGCCATTCTTTGAAAAGCCCTATCCTACCTATAAGTCCTTCTGGTGTTCAGAATTAATGATATAGGTCCTGAAACACAAAAAGTGAAAAAGAAAAAAGAAAAAAAGAACGGAGTTTGAAGATCTGCTAGACTGAAAACCTGAAAGGGCGGTCTAGGCAAAATTTAAGATCATTCCCCTGCTAAGTTGAAAACCCGAAAGGGCGGCTTAGGCAAAAGTTAAGGGGATAGCCTGCTGGATCGAAAACCTAGAAAGATGGTTCAGGCAAAAGTTAAGGCTAACACGGTCCGCCAAGTTGAAAACCCTGAAGAGGTGACTTGGTCACGGTAAGAGAATCATTATAAGAAGGCTACATCCGGTATCAAGACTGAAGATCAACAGAAGTTTAGGCAAATTCAAGTGCCATCCTCAAAACTGGGGGCATTGAAGCTAACCAATCTTAGGAGTCGTAATTAAATCCTTGAGGCATTACTGTTTTAAGGAAAAAGTCCAGTGTTTACCAATTGAGAAACTATTCCTCGAAATGATAGACTTACCAAACAAAATATTAACTAAGTCTGAAGCATCACTCTATTTGTCAGTATAGTCAGTCAATCTTTGTTATTCTAAGTTCACTCTTTTAGAGTTTCTCAATCCTTTGAGTAGTGCCTTTTATCTAAGTTTTCTCTTTAGAAAGAGTCAATCGTCGTTCTTATGTCCAAATGATGCAACTGTCTCGGTGAAGGAGGCCCGGCCTCTTCAGCTCCCTGCGATTGTACCTGAAAGAGCTCGAGAATCTAGTCAAACAACTTTATTTCAAAGAAGATCAACTCAGAAGAATTCAGAAGTAGAAACATCAGAAAGCCAAGTTCCAGTAAGAAGATCATACCCCACGAAGGCACCTTAAGCTTGGAATAACCTCAGATGCAAAGGTGGTTGAGCCAATTTCTCAGAAAGATGAACCATTAAAATTTAGAATTTCCAGTTAAATACTATCCTGGTCAAGAAATGTTTATCTAAACACCTGTCAAGAGGCAAATCCCACTTTTCCATGTTAGTATCCAAGAGAGTCGTTGTTCTAGATAACCAATTTCAAGTATTTAGATCAAGGTTTCAGTTATCAAAATCCCCAGAAGACAAGACCAACAGTCTCTTTGCGAAAAATCTTGTTGAAGCTTCATGAAAGTGTTCCTAAACCATTCTCGTTAGTGATGCTTCTTTGTTCCTAAGGTTTGTCGTCTCATCATTCGTCAAAGTCTTAGTTTCCAATATCTTTATCGGGCACGATCTCTATTAACCCTGATTTCATTGAGTTCAAAAAATCTAAAATTCATCAAATCCAATCTTACGTCAAATTCAAATTCATGAAAAATCTCTAAATTCTTCGTTGTTGAATTTATCAATCGAAGCTATCTCGTTTGTTTGAGCCCGTTTGGGAACGGTGTCTCATTTTCCGAGTCCGTTTGGGCATGGTCTCTTATCTTCTTCGAACCCGTTTGGGAACGGTGCCTCATTTTTTGAATCCATTTGGAAATAGTTTCTTATCTTTTACGAGCCCGTTTGGGAACGGTGTCTCATCTTCCGAGTCCATTTGGGAATGGTCTATTATCTTCTCCGAGACCGTTTAGGAACGGTGTCTCATTTTTCGAGTCCAATTGGGAATGGTCTCTTACAATTCTTCGAGTCCGTTTGTGAACGGTATCATATTTTTCGAATCCATTTGAGAATGGTCTCTTATCTTCGAGCCCATTTGGAACCGGTGTCTCATTTTCTGAGTCCATTTGGGAATGGTCTCTTATCTTCTACCCGCCCGTTTGGGTACGATATCTCATTTTTCGAGTCCATTTATGAATGGCCTCATATCCTCTTTGAGCCCGTTTGTGAACGGTGTCTCATTTTCTGAGTCCATTTGTGAATGGCCTCATATCCTCCTTGAGCCCGTTTGTGAACGGTGTCTCATTTTCCGAGTCCATTTGTGAATGGCCCCATGTCCTCCTTGAGCCCATTTGTGAACGGTGTCTCATTTTTCGAGTCCATTTGTGAATGGCCTCAAATCCTCTTTGAGCCCGTTTGTGAACGGTATTTTATTTTCTGAGTCCATTTGTGAATGGTCTCATGTCCTCCTTGAGCCCGTTTGTGAACGGTATCTCATTTCCCGAGTCCATTTGTGAATGGTCTCTTATCCTCTTTGAGCCCGTTTGTGAACGGTGTCTCATTTTCCAAATCCATTTGTGAATGGTCACTATCCTCTTTGAGCCAGTTTGTGAACGATGTCTCATTTTCGAAGTCCATTTGTGAATGGTCTCATGTCCTCTTTGAGCCCGTTTGTGAACAGTGTCTCATTTTTCGAGTCCATTTGCGAATGGCCTCATATCCTCTTTGAGCCCGTTTGTGAACGGTCTCTCATTTTCTGAGTCCATTTGTGAATGGTCCCATGTCCTCCTTGAGCCCATTTGTGAACGATGTCTCATTTTTCGAGCCCATTGTGAATAGTCTTTTATCCTCTTTGAGCCCGTTTGTGAACGTTGTCTTATTTTTCGAGTCCATTTGTGAATGGTCTCTTACCCTCTTTGAGCCCGTTTGTGAACGGTGTCTCATTTTCGAAGCCCATTTGTGAATGATCGTATGTCCTCCTTGGGCCCGTTTGTGAATGGTGTCTCATTTTTCGAGTCCATTTGTGAATGGTCTCTTATCCTCTTTGAGCCCATTTGTGAACGGTGTCTCATTTTCCGAGCCCATTTGTGAATGGTCTCTTATCCTCTTTGAGCCCGTTTATGAACGGTATCTCATTTTCTGAGTCCATTTGTGAATGGTCTCATATCCTCTTTGAGCCCGTTTGTGAACGGCGTCTCATTTTCCGAGTCCATTTGTGAATGGCCACATATCCTCTTTGAGCTCGTTTGTGAACGGTGACTCGTTTTCCAAGTCCACTTGTGAACGGTCTCTTATCCTCCTTGAGCCCGCTTGTGAACGTGTCTCATTTTCTTCTAAAAACCGTTTGAGAACGATCTTTGTTCCTTCTCTTCAGAATCCATTCGAAAATGATATCTCATTCTCTCATTGCCCGTTTGTGAACGGCGCCGCATCGGGATTATTTTTCATTCTAAGTTGCGTGACTTTCGCTTTTAGATTGAATTCATTTCTCCATTTATTCTGAACTACCAGCTCATGGTAGCGAGAATAAATAATTTTTTATTACATTCCAATTCTAGGACTTTGTTTAGGGTCTTGCATTAGGGAGTATAGGTTTGCGTCTAGGTTGCATTTTGTCTAGAGTCTTTTGTTGATTAAAGCTGCGCAAAATGGTTCTGTCACTTTAGCTTTGGTATTCGATGACTACGTAATCTCTGCCAAAGAGGGGCATTTGTAGACACCCCCATTTTGCTATACTTTAAAAAGCAAAAGATTTGGTAGTTTGTCAAGTTTCGAGTCCGTATTCCACCTAGGATTAAGCATCTGTGCATTTTAGGGTAGATTTTGCCTCGTTGAATGAATTCTGAAGTTGATTCGCGATCCTAAAGGTTTCTAGGGTGTTTCAATGGTATCTAGAAGATGAAAATTCAAGTTTCCAACCAACTGAAAAAAATCTTTTATTTTTAGAATTTTTGGGGTTTTCCTCATTTTTGCCCATTTTTATACTACAGGGGTATTTTGGTCATTCCCGATGTGTCTCGTTTGACCCCCGAGTTATATTTGTGAAATCTTGAGTGATTTTACAAATTTTGAAAAAACTGCTATTTTTAGAAACTCATGGGGCTTCCACATTTTCATCATCTTATGGATATTTCAATCATTTCTCATATATCCAAAACCATCTCGAGGATACGGCTGATGGATTATGAGTAATTTCGTAAGATTTGGGAAACCTGCTAAATTTAGATCTCTCAAGATTTTTTCTTAGTCTTGCACTTCCGGGGTATTTTAGACATTTCCAACATATCATATTTGGTCCCTAAGTTGTGTCTAAGAAATCTTGAGTCCATTCATAAATTTTCAAAAATCTGCTATTTTTTGAATTTCTCAGGATTTTCCCTAGTCTCGTCAAATTCTAGCACCTCGGGGTAATTTGGTCTTTTCCTGTATAATTCTTTTGACCCCCGAAATATGTCTGAGAGATTATGAATGATTTCCTGAATTTTGGAAAACCTGCTAAATTTAGAATTTCTCAGGGGTTTCGCTTAATTTGGAAATTCTAAGTGTTGATGACATTTTGGGTATTTTCAGGGGATACCAAATGATCCTGTTTAATATTGCTCACCGAAATGACTCAATTTTAAAAGTTTCTATTTTTGAAGTTTGACTACAAAGACTTTCCATTTTTAATTTTCCCTTTAGGGATGAACCAATCTGAGGGTATTTTGGTCGCATTTGGATGTCTAACAGTCAAATATGAGCATTTTGGTCTGAGAAGTTGTTTTCCAAAAAAGATGGTCCGATCATGTGTGAGGGATGCACCATAAATGTCAAATGGGTTGGGTCCATATATAGAATGTTAAATTTAGAAAGATTTTATTGAATTTTTACGAAAAAACCTGAAACCTGTGTGAAATGGCCCATTGGGCTAAAGCCCGCAAAGATGGAGCTCATGTGGGTTCACCCATATGGGTCAACCACCATGGTGGGCACCCCACAAGGCTGACCCACATGAGTTGAGCACCCAACCTTGATGATGTCACAATGGTGACATCATATTTGTTAAAAGAAAAATAAAAAGAATAAAAAAAGAAAAGAAGGAAAGAAGAAAAAGATGAATGATTGCTTAAAAAAGTTTTCTTCCAAAGAAGTAATGTGGAAGGAGAATAGCATGTCTTGATTGACAAGAAATTAAGATTGGAATCAAATCCAATTTAGAAACAAGAAAGAAAGAAAGCAAGAGGGGAAAATTGGAAACAAGCAAATAATGGGAGCTCTCACATTGAAAATTACTATTTCTCTCTTAACCCTAGCCTTTTTTTTATAAAAATCTAAGCAAACAATCCAAAAAAAAAAGATCCAAATTCATACTTTTTCTCTTTCCTCCCAAAAAAAAAGAGAAAAAAACGTCTTCTCTGTTGAAGTGTGTTCATCTCTCTCAAAGGTTCTTCACAAAAGGGATTCTTGAATTTCCTTTTCTTCTTCAACAAATCACACATCAATGATCTTTGGGGTGTTCTTTGGGTCTTCTTCATCATATAAAAGGGTGCAACAAAGCGTATACCTCAGATCTACGCACCCTAGAGACAAGGAGTGCGATCAACGATAGGATCTTTATCTCTGTAATATCAAAAGTAGAAATGCATGCTAGGGTTTTACGTTTGATAGAACAATCAATGAATTTTTTCTTGAAATTCCAGTATGATATAATATAGATTATAAGTTTTCAAAATCCAAAATTTCACAAAAAAATTAATTTTCCTCCATTTAATAATGATTTTCTTTCATTTTTTATTCAATATGCATTTAAATCGGATTATTAAAGCAAGTGTTTGAAAACGTGGGTTTCTTTAAAAAATGATATTTTTTGGGATTTCTATAAAATAAAATACTACTGAAAACTTAATTTCCAATCGCGGTTTCTCCGTTTTAATTTTTATTCTATTTTTCAAAAAATAACCCCGAAAGGGGTTATTTCTTGATGAACGAAACCAAAAGTATATCAAACTATTTCCAAATTTTGTGAAATCTTGTTTTCAAACCAATTATTTGATTTCCAGATCCAGTTTTACATTATTTTAACTTTCGGCCATTTTTAATAAATATCAAAAGGTTTTAAAAATTGATGAAACTCTCTAGAATTAATTTTCAACAAAAAATTAAATTTCTCATTACATTATTTTTTGAAAAAAGGTTTTTTTATTTATTTTCTAATCGCTTCTTCGTTTTACGTGTCGTAATTCTTTTTTATATTAAATTAATGAAATTTTGAATCTTTTTCCTACGAACCAGTAGTTTAGGCATTTAGAAGGTTAGTGAAAAATTTTCAAAAGATTTTACTAAGGTTTAATATGATTTCACAATTTTCTTTTAAAAAAACAGGTTTTAATCCCTAGGAAACGAAATCCCCTTTTTATTCAAAAATCAATTTTATGGAGGAACATTAATTATTAGGTTTTGAAATTTTTACAGTAAATCATATAACTAGTTTATATCTACTGGAATTTGTATATGATTTTAGGATATCATTTAATCTACTTTTTAATTGATTCATTGATTTTATCTGAATTTGGAGTGAATTTAATTGGCATCAACTTGTGATAAACACCTTTGAAATTTTTACAGTAGTTTAATACCATGATTCCATCTATACTGTAATATTTTTACTGGATTTGAGATTCGTATGCTAGGAGTTGATTTGTTAATTTGCAATCTGACCTAAATTTTGGAAATTCAAAAATTGATAGTAAAACTTATTCCAAATTCATGAAACTCTTCCAGTAGTGTAAACTCATTCATATCTTGTTACTGAAAAAGTTTCAATGGTTTTGGAGTTTGATTGCTTAGTGTTACTGTCTAATCCTAGCAATCTGGTCTTAATGTTAATAAATGACAACTTAATAGCAAATCAACACAAAAGTCAGTGAAAACTTTCAGAAAATCCTAATTTTTTATCATATATTTACCTTAAAAATTTTTGAAACAGAAACCCTAGAGGTTATAGATTCCCTTTCTAAATTGACTATGCTGTGGCGGTTTAACTGCCGAGATCGCATTCATAATCGTATACTAATTGTGATCGTTCTTGCATAATTTGAGCATGCAAATTATAGTATATTGTTGGCTCCTAGGTCCACTGTCAACGAAAATCCTGAGAATCATGCCAGGCAATAATATACTATAATTTATGTGTTATATTATACAAGGATTGAGAGCACGATGCCCTTCCATGGATGCAACTCAAGGCCGAAATTTGCCAACCATAGAGCCTTTGGTATTCTTTAGATGTTAGAAATTGAAAATCTTTGAAAATTTGAAAATTATTTACTTAATAAATTAAGATCATTTGATCAATGCTTTTGGAACCGTTGGATAACGGTATCTCTTCGTAATGACCTTTAGAACCAATTAGGAACACTTACCTCGTGTTGTGTCCCAGGTTTTAAGGTGTCCTAGAGTTAGGGAGTTCAGTCTCATCACAACTGATTGCTGTTATTTGCAATTGAGTCATAGATCTAGTTACAGTAATTACCATTTTTTCCCATAGGACAAGCCTAGTTACCTAGGATGTAGGTTCACCTGCATTAGTCTGAGGGATGTCTTGCTCTTAGATAGGACTATATA
Source organism: Tasmannia lanceolata (assembly GCF_043159265.1). Classification (NCBI taxonomy): domain Eukaryota; kingdom Viridiplantae; phylum Streptophyta; class Magnoliopsida; order Canellales; family Winteraceae; genus Tasmannia; species Tasmannia lanceolata. The sequence continues at coordinate 5,720,169 of NW_027518688.1, read as the reverse complement.
GCATCTTAGATGGAGTCCTAGGATAGTAAAATCTACTCAACTTGAACTGAATAATTTCTCTTAAACTGTTAAAACAGTCAATCCAGTCTAGATCGATGTCCTAGATGAGTTAGGCATAAGTAGCTTAGTTCAGGTGCACCGAACTACGTCGACTCTGATCCCAGTGAAGCTTGGGTACGTAGGCAACTTGGATGCTTGATGGCATACCAATCACGAGTCGGCTCCACACATAAGTGGTGGGGTTTTGTATATTAATCCTTAAATTAAAACTAATTAAATCACTTAGGACTTTCCATGAAATTAGAATTTTAAGAGAACTTTCACTTAGATTGAATTCAAACAAATTAAGCAAATGAAGATACACATTAGGGAATACATTGAATTAGATCTTATGATGCATGTCACGTAGTTCACACATTAATATAGAGTTAAATGAGCTATTTAAAAGAAATTCAAAAGAGTTAACTTTTGGAATTGAAGACCGATTATCGAACACGAATTGTGCATGTGGTGGTCACTCCCCATACTTTCCATTCTCGTAAGCAGGTAACCAGTCTAGATTTCTGGTCAATTATGGGTCCTAGATCCCTCATCTAGGTGGCGACTCTGTCACTCTCTTTTGTGTGAAATTCGGATTGCCTTAGTGATTCCAAGTTCAAGGAAAAGATGAATTAAATCATACCTTGCTAGGCTCGGCGGCTTACCCATGCCCTTATGGGTACTAGGTTGCACGTTTGTTTGCACCCTATGGCTTGGTTGCTGCCTGCTTGGTTGGGTAATTAAAATCAATAATAAAAATCACACGCCATTCGCGTGGGTACGAGAGACCAAGAGAGAGGGAGGCGCCTCGCAGGCCATTCTCCTCTCGCGGGATCGGGTCCCACACATACATAACTAGCTAGGGAGATCACACACACACATATATCTATTCATGTTTGAGATGCTAGCACAAGGCCAAATTGTTACATATTTTAATTAAGGTGAATGCACTGTCTCCCTCTTAGAAACTAAGAAGGCTAAGGGGTGATAACTATACGTGTAAGTATTATCAAACAAGGGGTGATAACTATAGACTATATATATACCAATTTGAGTTCAATTCTATAGGACTAAGACATAGTAAGAATAGTTAATAAAATACCATGTCTTAGAGAGACATCCATGATTCATGAAGGTGAGAGTATACCTCATGGGAAAGATATGATTCATATCAAGGCCTTCATGGATAGTCAATCATGTTTGGACAAGGTGAACATGACAAATGAAGTACAAAGTCCAAACATCTACTTCCTACATCCATATACCACATATGTAAAGATAAGGCATTAAGCACATAGTGCATAAGCCCATTGAAAACCAAAATGTATGGGAGACATGTGTTCCCATCACAATGTATTGTGTGCAACCACTATGTGAGTTTCAATTTTACTCAAGTGAGTAAAAGCCCAAATATGAAAATTTCAATTTAACTCAAGTGAGTGTCATACATTGAATCTAGATTCATGTTTCAACTTCCCTATATAATATATTCTTATATGATCGTAGGGAAAGATCCAAGGATTTTATAATATATATATAGAGAGAGAAAACGGTTCCTACACACTTGTGTAGATAAGTTATCTACACACTAGCTTAAAACACAGTGGGGCCCACATTGTTTGGGTGATCCAAGCCATTCATTTTAAAGGCCCTCACATAGATAGGATGTCCACAAAAAATCAGATCCATAGGATCATCCCAACCCTACTATTTGTGGAGGTAAAATGGACGTCTTTAAACCGTCACAAATTAGTCCACTTTTTGCCTCCACAGTTCGAATGGATAGGATGATCCTATGGATCTGATATTTTGTGGACACCCTATCTATGTGAGGACCTTAAAAATGAATGGTTTGGATCACTCAAATAATGTGGTCCCCCAATGTATCTTAAGCTAGTGTGTAGATAACTAATCTACACAAGTGTGTAGGAACCGTTTTCTCATATATATATATATATATATATATATCAAATGATGCAAACCACCTAGGATACATGTATTCCAGTATGAACTTTCATGACTACTTGAAGAAAATACATATAAAATACCTATACATTTTAAGGTTCAACTTAGTCATGAGATTATCCAATTAAAGCTTTTGAAAATACACTAATTTTTAACCCATCTATGATTCTTATTACATTTGATGAAAATCAATAAGTATGTAATAGAATGGATTTCATAGGATAACTAGGTGCAAAGTAATAAACATGTTTGTTCACCTAGGGCATAAAAAGATGTCTAAGAAGGAATTTAACGTGATTTCTTAGACATAGCATCTAATATCATAGTTTTGCTAGAAATGATATTTTAAAACAATTTAAGTATATAATTATCTAGCAAGTGCCATGTTTGTCCAAAAATAGAGTTTAAAGAATGATACTTTGGCATTTTCTAAATTTTTGCTCAAGTACTATTTGATTGCCAAAAAATTTCTATTTAAGTTCAAGTCTTTAAACCTATGGGTTTGTTTTCTTTTGGTTTTGCTAGAGTGATGTGATAGATCATATAACCTAATAACTAGCAACTACCAATATATGTTCCAATTTTAAAGATGTACTTTAAGATTCAATTTTGAATACATGGGCATAAAGGTGTGGTTGATTTTCCTATACGCACAATTATGATTTTCACATTAAGTATTCTATTGTGGTTTGTCATGTGGATGAGTACTAAGTGCAATAAGATTTAAGTCATAGTGTGTGCACTTAGCATAATACATATAGATACATAAGAATGAAACTAGATAGGTCTATTGTATCTATAATTTGTTTATTCTAAAAAGAGATGTAATCTTTAAAAGACATATGAGGCTAGATGCAAGGAATTAAGAATATGACATCTAGCACCCAAATAAACACAAAGGATATGGCATTTAAGCTCAAAACTAACTAGATACATGGGAGCCAAGCATATTGTATTTAGAAGCATACATTCCATAGGATTTGACAATTTTAGCTCAAGCATAAACTAGATATCAAGTGAGATATCTAGGGAACCTTTTCCAATAGATATGACAATTTAGTGCAATGTGTCAAAGTCTAATACAAATATTCTAAGCATACAGACTTCGGATTTTAAAAAGATAACCATTTAAGCACAAAACATGGATACATGGTATTCAAGCAAGATAGACATTTTGTAAGCCCAATGGTTCTCACCTTGGCAATCTTCTATGTTTTGATGATTCCAAACACAAGTTGAAATGTGTTGTTTTTCTAACGTGTCTGATGTTTAAGTGCATGTATTGAAGATTCAAGCATTTCAAACACTTAGATCAAGGAAAACGTCATGGATCGAGGCTTGTACATCCTTGAACACCATTTGAAGCCAAAGGATGATGAAGGCTTGGAGCATTCAAGGAGAGATCTTGAAGAGCCAAAGAAATGGAGGTGATCCATGCAAGAGTTCAAGACTTGAAGATGTGCTTCAAAAGTAGAAGATTTAAAGGCTTAAGTCTTGTGTTAGATTGTACATCTAATCCCTATTAGGTACCCCACCTTGAGGCATATTGGAGTCACCAAACAGCTGACCCTAATTGGAATAACAATCCCATCTATGTGTAATTTGGAAGCCCATGAAGCCCAAAAATTATCAGCATAAAAAATTTGGAAAATCTGCTGATTTAGGCTTCTCGGAACTCCTAGAATATTCTCGGAACTCAAGAGATTCCTCGGAGCTCCGAGAAATGGTCCAGTAGCATTTTTTCATCTTCTGTTTGTATTCCCGGAACTCAGAGAGAAATTCTCAGAACTCTGAGAATTTCTCGGAACTCTGAGAAAAACTCTCGGAACTCCGAGACCACTATGTCGGGAACAAAATTGTGACCGTTGGGAACTTTACCAGAATTACGACTATGCCTCTGTGACGGTCATATTTGGGTTTTCTCTATATATATGTGTTATCTATGCCTTAGAACACATCTCTCTCATTCCTAAACATGTTCTAAAGGGATTAGACTTAGGCTTGAATTTGTACATAATTTTAAGAGTGGAATTTGTGTGAGCTTGAGAGCTATCTACCCTTGAAGAGGGAAGTTGTAATTTTCTATTTTCTTTCATTGTATTCGGGCGAGTGTTCGGAGAAGCGTAGCCCTCTCTCCGTGGTGAGGATTGCCACCAAGGTTAAAGCGATTGTAATCGGTACCGATCTTCGCCGTGGTTAAGAAGATCAACATAGTGAAGCCATCAACGGGTTTGGTTGGTGGAGTGGAGTAGGCCTTGTGTGTTTGAGGACCGAACCACTTTAAATCTCAGGTGCACTCTTTCTTGTCTCTTGCTCCTTTCTTGCATTGCATTTTAGATTTAACTTACTTGCTTAAGTTGTTTTATTTTTCGATCTCTTAATCCTTCACTAGAGAGTTTAAAATAATTGGGTAAAAATTTCAAAAGGTAAATTTCATTTTTATAAACCTAATCTCCTTTTAGGTTGCCACTTGGGCCTATCATTGGAATTTCACTTGGTATCAAAGGTAGGGCTCCTGTTTCAATAGCCTTAACCGGTAAGAGTTAAGATCATTTTTGGCAAAACCCATGGATTTTAAAATTAGTCATGACATCTCTATCCCTCCATCCTTTGATGGAACCAACTATGGGAAATGAAAAACCCGTATGTGGTTCTTTTTAGGATCTTTGGATTTAGAGATCTTAAATCTTGTAGAAAATGGTATTTCTAAAAAGGGGAAAATAAGGTCCAAATTGCATGCATTAAACAGTAGAGCTTTGATTGCAATTTGTTGCTCGTTGTCTCCTCATGTTTTTGAGAAAATTTCAACATGTAAAGATGTACATGAGATTTGGATTAAACTTGAAGAAATCTCTAAAACTCATGAGATTTGGATTAAACTTGAAGAAATCTCTAAAAATCATACTTGTCATCTTTCATTAGAAGATTCTAAGGTTTCTCATTTACATGGTAGTGTTGTGAATCCTTGTTTAAACATTTTTGATATTAAAAAGGATTTCAACTCCTCAATTTCCAACCTACAAAATGAGATTGATTCCTTGCACTTGGAAATTGATAATTTCTCGCTCAAGAATGAAGCTTCGAATCAAATAAACAATGATTTGATTAATGTAAACAAAAACTTGATTCAAAGATGTAAGTCATTTGCAAAAGAAAATGAAAAATTAGTTTTTGAAAACCAAAATTTGCATGAAGAGAAGAAAAATGTTGAAAATCTTAAATCTTCTTGTATTGTTACATGTCCATCTACATATTGCACAAAATGTCATTTTTGTGGTAGATTAGGACACTTTAAAAATGAATGTGTGCTTAAAACTTTACCTAAGACTAAAATGATTTGGATTGAAAAGAACACTTTAGGTAAATCTAAACCATTTGGAACCAAATGGATGTGGGTTCCAAAGGCCCCAAAATAGTTTTCTATGCTTTTGCATTAGATTAGGGGCATATGCTTAATTTGAATATCTCTATGAATTTTGGTTCTTTGTGCCCAAGACTTTTACTTAGATTGTTATATCTTTATCTTGGGAATTTAATTTGGATGATCCCCATTTATTGATGATTGTATTTTGTTTAAGGGATGCATTTGATTTAGGGGGAGCTAGAAAATGAGTTATCTTTCAAAACCCTATATGAGTTTTCAAATCCCTCCTTGTTTGAATTTTGCTTTTATAAAGGGGGAGTTTTGATTTGATTTATTCCTTGACAAAGGGGGAGCTACACATTGCATAATTTTTCCCTTATGTTTAAAACTTTCATCCCTACTTTTTGTGATGACAAAGGGGCAGAAGTTTTATGTTTAGTGTGCTTAAATGTGGCAATCACCTTGTGTGTTGTCATCATAAAAAAGGGGGAGATTGTAAGCCCAATGGTTCTCACCTTGGCAATCTTCTATGTTTTGATGATTCCAAACACAAGTTGAAATGTGTTGTTTTTCTAACGTGTTTGATGTTTAAGTGCATGTATTGAAGATTCAAGCATTTCAAACACTTAGATCAAAGAAAACGGCATGGATCAAGGCTTGTACATCCTTGAACACCATTTGAAGCCAAATGATGATGAAGGCTTGGAGCATTTAAGGAGAGATCTTGAAGAGCCAAAGAAATGGAGGTGATCCATGCAAGAGTTCAAGACTTGAAGATGTGCTTTAAAAGTAGAAGATTTAAAGGCTTAAGTCTTGTGTTAGATTGTACATCTAATCCCTATTAGGTACCCCACCTTGAGGCATATTGGAGTCACCAAACAACTGACCCTAATTGGAATAACAATCCCATCTATGTGTAATTTGGAAGCCCATGAAGCCCAAAAATTATCAGCATAAAAAATCTGAAAAATCTGCTGATTTAGGCTTCTCGGAACTTCGAGAATATTCTTGGAGCTCCGAGCTCGAAACTTCGAGAGATTCCTCGGAGCTCCAAGAAATGGTCCAGTAGCATTTTTCCATCTTCTGTTTGTATTCTCGGAACTTCGAAAGAAATTCTCGGAACTTCGAGAAAAACACTAGGAAATCCGAGACCACTATGTCGGGAACAAAATTGTGACCGTTGGGAACTTTACCAGAATTACGACTATGCCCCTGTAACGGTCATATTTGGGTTTTCTTTATATATATATGTGTTCTCTATGCCTTAGAACACATCTCTCTCATTCCTAAACATGTTCTAAACATATTAGAGAGTGGTAATCACCCTTGTGCCTCAATTTGGGATATCTAAAGGGATCAGACCTAGGCTTGAATTTGTACATCATTTCAAGAGTGGAATTTGTGTGAGCTTGAGAGTTATCTACCCTTGAAGAGGGAAGTTGTAATTTTCTATTTTCTTTCATTGTATTCGGGCGAGTGTTCGGAGAAGCGTAGCCCTCTCTCCGTGGTGAGGATTGCCACCAAGGTTAAAGCAATTCTAATCGGCACCGATCTTCGCCGTGGTTAAGAAGATCAACATAGTGAAGCCATTAACGGATTTGGTTGGTGGAGTGGAGTAGGCCTTGTGTGCTTGAGGACCGAATCACTTTAAATCCCGGGTGCACTCTTTCTTGTCTTTGCTCCTTTCTTACATTGCACTTTAGATTTAACTTACTTGCTTAAGTTGTTTTATTTTTTGATCTCTTAATCCTTCATTAGAGAGTTTAAAATAATTGGATAAAATTTTCAAAAGGTAAATTTTATTTTTATAAACCTAATCTCCTTTTAGGTTGCCACTTGGGCCTATCATTGGAATTTCACATTTTTGTATCCAAGCAACCATTTTCATATGATATAACCATTGAAGCACATCCCTACATCTACTAAGTCATAAATAGATCAAGTATGGGGTTTTGGAACCCAAACCATGTTGGTTCCACTCAAGTTTGTCCTATTATATGAATCTTTTCTAATCCATACAAACTTGGTACTTCTTACAAACCTAAACTTACATTTAGATTTGTAATGTCCAATTCTACAACAATAATCACAAGATGCATAAGAGTAGGTAGATGGACAGGATGAACATGATGATCTACAAGAATGGTTATGATGGCAATTGTGTTTTACCCTTTCTTGTAGGTTGTAATTTTCCAACTCAAGTTTCTCATTCTTGATTTTTAAATTATTGATTTCCATTGATTCAAGAGATGAGGACTTCTTAATTCTTTCTTCTTCTTCTTTTAGGGATTGGTTCTCTTGCTTTAGTTTTTTAATATTTTCATTTAATTCTTCAATTTCAAGGACAAATGAATCATTTCCTTTCCTACTCTTTCGAGTTCTTTTTCATTTGAAGCATAATCCCTTTTAACACTAGCTAATAAGTTTTCTAAGATTTTGTTTCTAGCTAGTTGTTACTCAAGGTTTTCATTTAAGTCTTGAATTTCTTGTTCAATTGATGCAATCTCATCTTTTAATTCCTATAATGCTTGGTGGTTGATATTTGAAGTTTCAAGTGTTGTGGTTAAAAGCATAGGAGTTTGTTTTGACAATACTTTTCAATTTGGTTCAAAATATCTTTTGCATTTTGGCATGAGGACACTTTTTCATAACTGGTAGGAGGTAAGGCACAACATATAGTGATTAGGGCTTTAGTGTTTAGTAAAGATAATTTTTTGTTATATTCATTTAAGCTTTTAGATTTAGCATTTAGAACAAAACTATTTTCTATTATCTTTAACATATCTCTATCTAGACTTTTAAGATATGTCTTCATATGGATCACCTATGATCCATAATCTGATCAATCGCAAATAGGTAGTCTAGATCCCACATTTTAATTTGCCAAAAATTTGATTCTTATAACTCTTCACCTGTTAGGGTCTTAATGAAGAGCCCAAGCTTTGATACCAATTAAAATCCGAGGAGTGACTCGGTTTGGCAACCTAGAGGGGGGGTGAATAGGATATTTATAAAAGCTTTGCCTTTTAAAAACTTTTCATAAAATTTCACCCAAGACTTATCCCTTGTTTAATTAAGTTTGAAATAGTTGAACTTAAACAATATTACAAATTAATATAAGTTTAAAGCCCTTGTTGATTAGCAAACCTACTTAGGTGATTTATAGCCTAGTTAGCATGGTACAGTTATTCAATCAAAAATAAAACGCTAACTATTCACTCAATTCTAACTATGTAAAAATGCAAGCACAAATAATAGAGTGAGAGGGTGAGAGAGAAAAGGGAAATACCAACACAAGTGACACAAGGATTTATAGTGGTTCAGCAAACGGCCTACTCCACTCTACTCAAGGTCGCACTTGATGATTTCAACTATTGAGACCTCTACGACGCTCGACTACGGGGCTTTTACAACACAGGGGAATTAAACGAGGATGCCCTTACCACCTTTACAATGTCTCTCCTACACGGCCGAGAACTAAGCCCTTCACCTAAGGGAATTAACATAGGATGCCCTTCGACCTTTCTTGTCTCTCCTACACTGTCGAGATCTAAGCGCTTTCCAAAGAAGATAAAAGCTTTGCCTCTAAGTAGGCTACAATGCACAATGAAGTTCTTCACAAGGTTCTCTAAAAAATAAACAAGTTAAAGCCTAAACCAATCTCAAATGATTTTCACAAATCAAGGCACAATGAGTTTTGTTTGAGAGAGAAATAACCCAAAAATAGTTGCAAGTGTGTTTCTAGGGTTTTTAGAGTTGGAATATGTTCTCCTTAATGTTTTGAAATCATACAACATGTAATATAGGTTCCCAACTCAATATTACTGTTTCAGGGGCAAACTGGTAATTTTTGGGTAAAAAAGTCCACTAGCCGTTGTAGCCACAATGGCTATATTTTTTTAGTTCATAGTGTTCTTGGAGTTTCGAGAAATATCCTCGGAGTTCCGAGAAAACGGCCAGATAGTGGAATTTCACTCCCTGGACCATTTCTGGGAGTTCTGAGAAAATTCTCGGAGTTCAGAGAAAATGGACAGAGTATGAAATTATACTCCTGGACCATTTCTCAGAGTTCCGAGATAACTCTCGGGGTTCCGAGCTCGGAGCTCTGAGAAGCCTATTTTCAGTAGATTTCTTGTTCTTCTTTGTTTCTGATTTTTTTGGCTTTTGAAACTCATTTTCTATGTATATTGGAATGTCATGAGGGTCCCACTGTGATGGAACACCACATGATCATTCACTAATCCAATTAGGCTCTTGGGGTGTGTTGTAGTCTCTTTGAAAAATATTTTTTTATTAGTTTTAGGGGTTTAAAATAATGTGCCTTGACAAGAGAAAATGCAAGAGAGATAGGAATACATTCTACCATTTCTGTCACTCTCTTGAACTCTTCTCTTGAGCTGGGATCTTCTATGGTTGAGCGTCCATGCTTGACATCTTCAAGTTGTGGTACAAGCTCCTTGGTCCTTTGCATTGGTTCTTGATCCTCCAGCTTTGGCCTTTATGATCTTCTCTATATGTTTAATGCTTTGAGATGATTGTTGAGCTTCTCCTTGGTAGATCCTCCAAGGTGTGGTTTGTCTAAGTATGCTCTAGCTCCTTTGTCTATTGGTTGGTTCATCTTCAAGCATAGGCCAACGAGGTGTGTGCTAGTATGATTTGACTTGTGTAGGACCTGTCTAAAGCACAACACTCAAGGCAAATGATCAGTCCATAAACGACTAATCAATTTGCGTTTGTTAATCATCAAAACAAGGTGATTGAATGAACCCATGGGGAACGCTTGGGCTTACATGATCCAATAGTCGCACCTACTCTTCTTGCTCAGGGTCTACTAGCCAGATGACCGAGATAAGTCACCTCACGTCACGTGCATGTAGGCAAGACTGGTGCTAGTCGTATACAGAAAGAGATGTCCAGTCTCTCTCCCAACTAAGAACTATTAAGGCTTGCATGGAACTGGGATGCCATATCTCCTTGCTCCCTTGGATCTGTGAATCCTTTGAGCATGGCATTTCTACTATGCTACCTAAGGACGAATATGTGTCAATAAAATAAGCACATCACACACATTCATAAATGTAAATACCCATTCAAGTCATGGAATAAAACTTTATTGATTAGAAAATGTCATTCTACTGGCTTTCTAGAGCATATACTCTAACACCGCGAGAGGTTCATTCCTGCTTCAACAGGGGCCCTCATTATATCCGAGGTGAAAGGGGAGGAGGTATCCCTCTCCCACTCTTCTAGGATGTCATTGGCGTAAGGCTTTTTCATCTCCCGCTTGACCTCCCGAATTATTCTTTGCAATTCAATCATTTGATCATGGAAGCCAAATGGCTATCGATCAACCCAAACCCATATTGATTGAACATTACAAGTTGCTTATATATGACTTGAACAGGTTCTATTCAAGAAAGCAAGCGAGACATCGAAGCGAGATATTGTGGTTATTATAAGTGATCTTTGAAACTAAAGTGAACACAAATTGAAGATCCAAGATAAACTGATTGAAGCCAACAAGAAGATTGAAGAATCAAGCAACACAGAAGAGAAGCCGCTCTTGAAATATTAGATTTTATGCTCTCTCTTTGTGATTGTGTTTTTGGCATCTAGGGAGTCCTAAAACTAACATTATACATGTATAGGAATCACACTCCCTTTAGTTGATTCAAGTCCGCAGTAAATTTTCTCAGAAAATACAAGTTAAAACATCTAGAGGAATTACGGACGTCCGGGATTATGGCGGATGTCCGTCTGAACTTTGATTTTTCAAATCTGGATAACTGAGGGATTTACGGACGTCCGCGATATTGGAGGACGTCCGTATGCACTTAAAATTTTCAAAGCAAATCACTGAGGAAATGGCGGTCGTCCAGGAATATCGCGGACGTCCGTCTGTACCCTGATGGGGTAGATAAAAATAACGGAGAAAACGGCGGTCATCCGGGATCCTGCGGACGTCCGTGAACGGACTTTGGCGCGCTTCTTAATTTCAAACGGCTGTAATTGGAAGACGTTCGGCACTTCGTTCGCGGCACGTTTAAACGCCAAAAATTAGGGTTTCCTTTGTGACTCTCTATTTAAACACTTTTTGGAAAGCCCTAAAAAAAGAACTCTTGTAATAAAAACCCTAGCTACCATCTTCCAAAGAAAAATAACTCTCACCTACTCTAATCTTCTACTTGAATGTGAGATTCCTTTTTCATTGATTTCTCTAGTGTGCCATTACATTTAATCCTCAAGAGAGATCTTTTTAGGGTTGTTGTTATTGAGTGACAAGCAAGAGTGTTTATTGAGCTTCTACAATTGTATATGCCTATTCAAGAGGCTTGAGAGCTTTTATTCTTTCATCTACCATTGTAAGAGAAGGGTTATTACCCTTGGTGAGTTTAAAGACTCGTATTTGTAAGGAGCCTTGAAACCAGGCGATGAGTGGTCTTTGGATAGTGGACAACCTTGAGTGCAACCTCAAGAAGAGTGGAGTAGGTCTCTTTTGTAGACCGAACCACTATAAATCTCTGTGTACTTGTGGTGTGCCTTTTACTATCTTTCTCATTACCTTATTGCAATCACATTGGTAGCATTCTAACCTTTCCACATTATAAATACTTGCTTAGATAATAGCATTATAAATCAAGAAGAAAAGAGTTTTAAAACAAGGGTTTTCTAAACTACAATTTTTAGAAACCTAATTCACCCCCCTCTTAGGTTGCCTAGCTTATTTTCACTTGGTATCAGAGCTTTGGACTCTTAAAATAGGATTTTGAATTCTCAAAATCTTACAAGAGTAAAAGATCATGGCAACCTCTTTCGAAAATGTCGAAGGACATTCCGTGACAAGACCACCCTATTTTAATGGAACTAACTATGGTTATTGGAAAACTAGAATGACCTTTCTTCAATCACATGATTATGGTATGTGGGAACTTGTAGAAGATTGATATATTTTACCCACAACCGAAAGAAGTGAGTGGACGAATGCTCAAAAGAAGAGAGCCGGCTTAAACTCCAAAGAAGTAAATACACTTTTTTGTGCTTTGTCTCCCGAGGAATTTAACCGAGTCTCTACTTGTAAAACAACCAAAGATATTTGAACCACCCTCAAAACTACTCATGAGGGAGCCACTCAAGTTAAAAAGACCAAAATAAATCTTTTGGTTAGTGATTTTGAAGCTTTTAAAAAGAAAAATGATGAATCTATTTCCGATATGTATACTCACTAACATTTTGAATGAGATGGAAGGACTAGGGAAGACCTGCACAATTGAAAAATTATGAACAAATTACTTCGATCACTTCCCGCCTATTGAGATCCAAAGACCACCGCTATTGAAGAATCAAAGAATCTTGTTACTATTCTTTTAGAAGAGCTCGTTGGGTCTCTTATCACCCACGAGATGAAGATGAAAAAGAGAGCCAATCAACTAGGTCACAAAGATGACCCTAAGAAGAAAGGAGTTGCCTTCAAGGCAAATACGGAGAGTGATAGCGAAAGTGAAGGAGAAAAATTTCAAAACCTGGGAGAGGGACTAGCTCTCCTCACAAAGAAGTTTCGTCATTTCTCAAGAAGAAAGAAATGAGGCTTCAAGAAGGATAACCTTCATGGAGAGAGAAAGATGCAAAGGAAGATGTTCCTCCAAGATGTTATCGATGCAAGAAAGTCGGACACATCCAACCCAATTGTCCCTTAAACAAACAAGAGGACAATTCAAGAAGAAAAATAAAGAAAAGAATAAAAGCTTTGGTGCAACTTGGGGCGGTCTCAGTTGCTCATCGGCAAGCGAATCAAGTGAGGAAGAAGAGGCTAACATATGCTTCATGGCACTTGAATCCCATGAAGAAGAGGTATATATCGAACCCCTTAACTCTGAAAATGAATCACGTCAAAATGAAAATGATGTGGTCCATCTTCCAATGGTCGTGGTCCATCTTCCAATGGTGTCTATATTAGGCCGTGGTCCATCTTCCAATGGTCACGATCGGTCCTTAGATACACGAACAAAGTCATGAGTCGAGATTCTCTCTCCACTCCGATAGATTAGGATTAGGGTTGATGCCTTCAGGTAACACTGTTAAAATGTGCGAAGATTAAAAAACTTTCCCTTTGGGGTTAGGATATAAATCCCATCATTTCCAAAGATCTCATAGGATTAGTCACTCATGATCTATCCGTTGAAAGCAATCTTATGCTATCTCATCTAATCTTTTGATCGTGCGTCTTTCGTTCTTCTGTCATACGATTCGATCATATCTTCATGCCATCCCCTAACTGGCAGGAGCAGAATCTCATAATCTTTCGATTATGCAATCTCATGATCTGATCATGCCTGGTCCAGATGATCCAATCTTGATTGTACCCTTGGTCTCTCCCTCCTCTAGGGGCTACCTTTTTCAAGATTATTTTGCTAAGTCCTTCAGAGTTCACTCTCATAATCCTTGAGCTAGGGGCATTCCCACGTGCTATCATGTCATCATTGTTGTGTTTATTTGTTTTGAGGAACCATCACTTTACTTCCCATTCCTTATCTAGTCGTATCATAATTATCATGTCAATCATAGAAAGGAAAAATTCCCTGAGTGTCAAGCTTACATCTCGCGTTTATTGTTTCTATGTCAGGATTGTTCACTGCTGAAAATCCAGGAAAGCTTCTTGGGTTTGAATCTATTCGTGGCCAGTGAAGAAGCTAATTCCCCATTTTCTTTGAAAGTCTCTCTATCCACTTTTTCCTATCTGTGGCAGATTCTATGGAAAATTTTCAACTCTTTCATGTCACAGAAACCCTGGCCCAGCTCGTCCAACAGGTGAAGGAATTGAAGGAAGAAAATCAATTCATCAAAGCTCAACTTATTGAGAAATCTGGTCCAACCACTGTTGTTTCTAAGGGCAAAAATCCGAGCTTCTCCATGGTTATGGGTTCGGAAGAACTAATTGTGAACCTCTCTAGACAAATGGTTGCGCTAACAGAAGAAGTTCATCAGATGAAGCAACAAATGCAAACCTGGTATTGTCAGTCCCAAGGCTCTGAACATTTCGTTGATAAAAATACCAAAGCCCAAGACGTTGTTACCAGAAACTCTGTCTCTCAGCACCAGCAGGATTCTGTTGGGCCCTTAATTCTTGATTATGACCAAGAGCCACCATCTGAAACTCCTAAAAGAGAATTCACTGATTTGCCTATCCCACGATCTGGTATCCTGAAAGGGTTTAGGGAAAAGGAAAAGGGGGTTAACTGGTCACAAGAGCCTATGGTAATCGAATATGATCAACCAATACCTATACCTCAGCAAAAGCCAGGTAGGCAATTCGCCCCCTCCCGCTTCCACCATCTGTTATATTGCAGCAAGGATTGGAATCCGGCAATATCTATTTGCCTCGTATTAAGGAACCTCCTAATCCGCTCCCCAGGACATGGAGGGCGGAAGAGCACTGCGATTTTCATCGAGGATCGGGGCATAGTACTGATAAGTATATAACTCTGAAGCGTGTGATCCAAAAATTGATTGATGAGCGCAAGCTATCATTCCAGCAAACGCCAAATGTTGTGTGGAACCATGCCGCACCATCGCCAGATAAGGCTTAGACGCATCGAAGTTTGAGAAGCTCAGGTCTAGCTGCAGTAGAACAGGAAGAATCCAAAATTGAAAGTATCAGCCATGATGATGATTCAGAACGAACCAGCCTTCGCCGAGCCTTCAACACCAGACAGTTGCAGCAGTTAAAGTTTTAATCACTTACTATTTTATGTTGAGTCAGTCATCATGGTCAGTACAATTGTTGAGTCCGGTCTTACAGTTCAAGGTCAATGCCTAGTCCAGGCAAGTTATCTTTTGCTTTTCTCTTTATTCAGAGTTGTGAATCCTGAGCATGTTCAGGATAGGTCGTCAGATGTAATAGCTTTTTCTTTAAATAAAAAATTTCAGTTCCAATAGTTCACTTGTGTCTATTTCTTAAGTATGCTTCTGATCTTAAAATAAGACTCCCTCCTCAAATGAGGACAAAATTGACGAAACTCCACTTGAGTCACAACAATTACTTGAACAAGAGGAGGAGCGCCAATCCCAGCCTTTCAAAGATGAAATTGAAATGATAAACACTGGCACTGAAACTTTGATTCAGTGAATGCCGATTAACACTGGCAAGGAGGAAAGGCGAAAGGGGGGGGGAATCCGGAGGAAGGACCCGGGTTCCTCCTAGCCTTCTTCCGACGAGCCGCAAGATCCTCCTCTGGATCGGAAGACAAGTCGGGGTCACTCGACGATTCTTGGAAGAGACGGGCCTTGCCCCTAACTCGCGAAGGAAAACCGGACATGTTGTTGAAGAAGGCACGAAAGGACACCTACTACAAAGCGCCAGGGTAATCCCCCTTTTTAAACTCAAGAAAGGAATCCAGATGCCTCGAAATAAGGCAACCCACCTAACGACGCTGCCGCTCCCCCGGGACAGCCGCCGGATAAAACGGCACGCCTCCTCGTACCCCGAAGTCTTCGTAAATGCCCTCATCATGACGTCGCTTGAACAAAACGTTACTCCCTTGGCCCATTCAATGGACCAAAGGAGTAAGGGGGAGTTATGATGGGACACAAATACGGCGTCGTTCTCAGATATCGCCACGTGTCACCCATGCACAAGGAGAACCTAGCCATCATAAAGAAAGACGTTGGAAAATGATAAAGACCATGCAAACATAACACGCGTCACCGTCCAGGCCTCATCATCACTAACTGTGGAAGGAAATGGCCGGTGAAGCCACGCGCGCCGGTAAGGCAGGGGACGGCCCAATCCTGCAAAGGAAGGCTTTCTCTCCATAATGTGAGAGGGGCCGCGCGCCTCCCTTTAAAAAGGAGGGAAAGGAAGAAGAGAAAGGATCCACATTTTTTAGAAAGGATTTCCCCCATTCTCAGCTCCACAAAGACAACCGGAAAAAGAGGCGAGGCAACGACAGAGGAGATTAGGAACTTGATCCTACTCTCCCTGCTAGTCCCCTCCGACCCACTCATTCACACACCCAGAAAGGAGCCCGCGCATTGGCCCTGGTAACCCTGATCAAAACTCCTTCCCCTTCTCGCTGTCCTTTATATTGATTGGATGAAGGATCTGACTTGGGTGTCGAAGTGGTCGTCCGGGACCCACCCCGGACCCCCTGACCTCCTTTGTTTGTGATTGCAGACCCCGCGGAGGCCCTCTACCGACCGCGCGATCGCAGACCCGGATCCAGACGCCATCACCGACTTTGTGAGTGCTGACTTCAGAATTTATGCCAGGCATATCCGCAGTGACCCACACAAAGACATCTGTGCTATACCTCACAAACTGGATGAGCTCCTGTTGGGCGTCTTTGCCTAAGGAAGAGCCGATTTGAACCGCTTTCCTACTGTCATCTTGATATAACGGAATGGAGATGAGGTCCTCGGTTGGCTCATTTACGATGATTTGAGCTTCGTCTCTCAGATCGAGCAGCTCAATCGGTAGTGTCTCTGATGCATTTTTGCCTTTGAGCGCCATGGCATAGCACTCTCTTGATTGCGGCTAGTCTCCCCTGGCCTCGCCCACGCCGTTAGGGGTTATGAATTTCATTTTTTGGTGGTATGCGGACGTGACGGTGCGGATGAGGTTCTGTCCAGGTCTTCCTAAGATAGCATTATACACCGACCCGGCCCTTACTACCAGGAAGTTAACCATAGGAAACGCCTGACAAGGAGGTTCGCCGACAAGAACGAGGAGCTCGATTTATCCTTCGACTATGACTACCTCTCCTGAGAAGCCGAACAGATCTAAATTTGCAGGCCTCAGCCGATCATCTCCTATCATCATATGTTTAAAGGCGTGATAATAGAGAATGTCCGCGGAGCTTCCATTGTCGACCAAGATTTTTTTCAGCTCCCAGTTTACAACGAGCATAGTGATGACCAGGGCGTCGTCATGAGGGAGTATCAAGTTGTCGAGGTCCGCATCTGAGAAAGAGATCTCATTCTCTGTTTTCATCTTTTTATCACAAGTGTGGATGGTGTTGACTCGGCAGGCATAAGCTTTTTGAGCTGCGCTGACTCAAAGTTCCTCCACCTACGGGCCCTCCCATAATGGTGTTTATGAGCCCCTTGGGTAGGGATCGGTGGACTTCAGGAGGCGGGCTCGCTGAGGCAGGAGACTCATGCCGCACTGGAGGCGGCAGGGATCGTCGAGGGCCTCGACCCCGAGGGCTTCTCTTCCTGCACTCCCTTCTGCGGTCATCTTCTTTAACATACTGAAATTAACAAGAGGGGGGTGAATTGATTTTAACACTAAATTAGCCCTTTTGAAAATTAATTATGAAACCTAATTTGAATTTTCTTCACTTGATTAGATATGTGGTTAGTGCAAATATAATTAAAGACACAATGAAATGCCAAACCAAAAAGCAATAATGAAAGTGCAAGAATAAGAGATGACACACCGATATATAGTGGTTCGGGCAAAGCCCTACTCCACTCTTCTTAAGATCGTCCTTAAGGATTTCCACTATTGGAGACCTCCACGATGCCCGGCCCCGAGGCGATTACACTTCCAAGGGATATTAAATAAGGATGCCCTTACACCTTTACAAAAGACTCTCCTTCTCCGCCGAGTTCTAAGCGGTGCTCCCTAGGGTATTAAGGAGGATGCCCTAGCCACCTTTATAAGAAATAAAGATTGAATAGCTTGGCTTCTCTTGAAAGCTTGATGCACTTTGTAGTCCCTTGATTGCTCTTCAATGATGGTTGCAAGTGAAAGCGCTAAAAATCCTAACTCAATAAATTTGCAAGTGCAAGGCAAGTTTGGGAAAAATCAAATCTTAAGCACAAAATGGGTTGCAAGTTTTCTTTAATGCTTAAGGAGGTTTTCAAATCATCAAGAGAGAGGAAATGAATCCTTTAGATGTTGTATATATAGCCTCTCTATAGAATATGACCGTTTGGGGGTGGCAATAACAAAAATCACAAATTTATTCAAATCCCAACGGCTATATTCTCACCTGTCGCGAGGTTCTCGGAGTTCCGAGAACCATTCTCGGAGCTCCGAGAAATATTCTCGGAGTTCCGAGAGAACGGCCAGAAGAACAAAATATTCTACTGGACTATTTCACGGAGTTCCGAGAAAATGGCCAGAAGCTACTGGACCATTTCTCGGAGTTCCGAGAGAACTCTCGGAGTTCCGAGAGAACTCTCGGAGTTTCGAGAAGCCTAAAAAATCAGCAGTTTTTGTATTTTTTGCTTATTTGATTTTTTGGCTTTTGGAACTCAACTCCTTTGATAATTTTGGAATGTTTATGAGGGTCCCAACATGTTGGTCCACCACATAATCATTCACTAATCCATTTTAAGTTCTTTAAGTGTTTTTGAAAACTATTTTTTAAAACACTTTGCCTTGACTTGAAAATCTAAAGAGAAAGGATGTACAATGATACCTATGTAGCTTTCAACTTCTCTTTAGTCTTGGTCTTCAATTGATCTTCCATCTTGTGTATACTTGCTTGAGAGATGATGTGAGCTCCACATAGCTCCTTTGATTCTTGTGTTGGTACGTCTTCAAGCATGACCATGTAGTGTGTTGGTTTCATAAATGATCAATCCTATCTTAAAAACAACACTTCAAAGCAAATTGATTAGTATTCAATAACACAATCAATTATGTTTAGAATCATCAAAAAAAGATAGGAGAGTAGACCCTTGGGCTTACAATCTCCCCCTTTTTTATGATGACAAACAAAATTGATTATGAGGTGTGTGTGGAGTGACATAGTAGGCAAGTGAATGCTAGAACTCCCCCTCAATATATGCACACAAACAAATGAATAGATAATCAATTTCAAACTTCTCCCCCTTTTGTCATCGACAGAAAGGGTGTACTAAAAAGTAAAGCAATTTAGGAGTAGATGAAGATTGAATTAGATACTCCCCCTAAATCAATGCTTATGGTATAAAAATATATAAAAATATATATAACCAAGTAATGCACATATACCTGTTCATGATCGAGATGTTGACATATGTCAAAATGTTAGGTATTTTAATTAAAGTGAAAGTACCTCTCCAACTTAGAAAACTAAGAAGGCTAAGAGTACCAATTGAGTGATTTTTAAGATTAATATTTGACATCTCATTCATGCAGATATTACCAAACAAAGATGATATATATATATTACTATATAGATAAGCTGGTGAAAGGCACAAAGTATTTATTTGGCAATTTCTTTGACTTGATCCGCACTCCAAATGTTTAAGGCACTTCGGATATAACAAATTCTATCATCACTAAGGGGTTTTGTAAAGATATCCGCTAATTGATCTTCAGTGTTGATATACTTTAAGCAAATATCCCCTTTTTGTGAGTGATCTCTAATGAAGTGGTGCCTGATCTCAATGTGTTTTGTTCTTGAGTGCTGTATGGGGTTCTTTGTTAAGCTTATAGCACTAGTGTTGTCACATTGGATGAGAATATTTTCCATTTTAATGCAATAGTCCTTCAATGTGCTTTTCATCCATAGGACTTGAGCACAACAAGCTCCAGCTGCCACATATTCTGCTTCTGTTGTGGACAGAGCTACTGAATTTTGCTTCTTGCTAAACCATGAAACAAGTGATTTACCCAAGAATTGGCAAGTTCCACTAGTGCTTTTCCTATCTACTCTACATCCGGCGAAGTCTGCATCTGAATATCCGATGAGAGTAAAGGAAGATGATCTTTCATACCATAGTCCTAGACTTTGTGTTCCTCTTAAATACTTGAAGATCTTCTTGACTGCTGATAGGTGAGACTCTTTTGGATCCGATTGAAATCGAGCACAGAGACAGACAGTAAACATAATGTCTGGTCTGCTGGCTGTCAAATAGAGTAAACTACCTATCATACCCCTATACATCTTCTGGTCCACAGATTTTCCAAATTCATCATTTTCTAGCTTAGCAGTAGTACTCATGGGAATTCTTGATGTCTTACTGCTATCCATGCCATACTTCTTTAATAACTCCTTTGTATATTTTTCTTGATTTAATAATATTCCATTTTTGTATTGTTTAATTTGGAGTCCTAAGAAATAGGTTAACTCACCCATCATGCTCATTTCAAATTCATTTTTCATTAAAGTTGCAAATTCATCACACAATTTTTGATTAGTTGAGCCACATATGGTATCATCTACATATATCTGGACAAGGAGGATATCTTGATTTTCTCTTTTGATAAATAATTTTTTATCCACCTTTCCCATCTCAAATCCTTTTTCAACCAAGAAAGTGCAAAGCCTCTCATACCAAGCTCTAGGAGCTTGCTTTAACCCATACAAAGCTTTATCAAGCCTGAAGACATGATTTGGATGTTTGAAGTCTTCAAAACCTGGAGGTTGCTCAACATACACTTCCTCTTGGATATAGCCATTTAGGAAGGCACTTTTGACATCCATTTGATATAATTTAAATCCTTTATGAGATGCATATGCCAAGAGTATCCTAATGGCTTCCATACGGGCAACAGGAGCAAATGTCTCATCATAGTCTATTCCCTCCTCCTGATTGTACCCTTGGGCTACAAGCCTAGCTTTGTTTCTAGTGATAATTCCATTTTCATCCAACTTGTTTCTATACACCCATCTCGTGCCAATGACTGGATGATCACTAGGTCTAGGCACTAGCCTCCACACCTTGTTCCTTTCGAATTGACTCAACTCTTCTTGCATAGCCATCAACCAATATTCCTCCTTTTCGGCTTCCTTGATGGTTTTAGGTTTTAATTCAGATAGGAACGCCAAATTGTTACTCATACTACGATAGTATGATCTAGTTCTTACCGGCGATGTGGCATCACCTAAGATTTGGGATTCAGGATGATCTACCAATGTTCTCCTATCCCTAGGCAATGAGTCATCATCTACATTTTCTGCTTCCTCACTAGGTAATGCATGACTTATAGATGCATGAGGAGGAGCACTTAACTTAGGTAAGAGATGTTCATTAGGTTCATCCTCATCATGTGGCATTTCTTGAGGTGTTGGCTCTCTCTCATCAAATGTCACATGCATGGATTCTTCGACAACTAGGGTTCTTCTATTAAATACTCTATATGCCTTGCTATGTGAAGAGTACCCTAAGAATATTCCATCATCCGACTTCTTATCAAATTTGTGTAAATTATCTTTAATGTTTAGAATGAAGCATTTACATCAAAACACTCTAAAATAGCTTATATTTGGTTTCAAGTTTTTCCAAAGCTCATAAGGTGTTTTCTTAGAAATTGGCCTTAAATATACCCTGTTTATGATATAGCAAGCGGTGCTAACCACTTCCGCCCAAAAATATCTAGGGAGATCATTTTCATGCAACATAGTTCTAGCCATTTCTTGGAGAGTTCGATTCTTTCTTTCTACAACTCCATTTTGTTGAGGTGTTCTAGGTGCGGAAAAATTATGTTTTATGCCATGTTCATTACAGTAAGTGTCAAAATGTACATTTTCAAATTCCGTTCCATGATCACTTCTAATGTAGGAGATAGCAATACCTTTTTCATTTTGTATTTGATTGCACAGTATAAGGAAATTTTCATAAGTTTCATCTTTGTGTGCTAGAAATATGACCCATGTAAATCGTGAGTAGTCATCCACAACTACAAACACGTACCTCTTTCCACCTAGGCTACTTGTCTTCATTGGTCCAAAAAGATCCATATGAAGTAGCTCAAAGGGGTAGGAAGTTGAAATCATATTTTTAGGTGCAAATGAGCTCTTCAATTATTTTCCTAATTGACAAGTTCTACAAATGTGATCTTTGGTGTATTTGAACTTAGGCAATCCTCTAACAATTTCTTTTGAGGAGAGGGTCGAAATGAGTTCCATTCCGGCATGACCCAACCTCCTATGCCATAGCCAAGAATCCTCACTAATGGCATTAAGATAAGATTATGGGACAAGCCATCAACAAATAGTACATCATGTATGGGAGAGGTAGAGTTACCTATGGTGCCTTCACCTTTGACTTTTCCTTTCTTATCATCTCCAAAGGTAACGTCTCCAGCATCCTTGAGTGATAGGGATGCGAATTGAGTAAGGTCTCCTGTCATGTGTCTAGAGCATCCACTATCAAGGTACCATGTGTTCTTCTTGTTATGGCTTTTAAGGCATACCTACATATGAATAGGCAAGTGAGATCCCTTAGGTACCCAAATCTTCCTAATCTTGCTATGTTCATTTATTTTCACTTTAGAGTTCAATTTGATTTTATCTTGTTTAGCATGCAAGCAAGAAACCTTGTAATGACCTTCTAGACCACAATAAAAATAAATCTTGGTACTACTAGAAGAAGCATTTTCAAGTTTGTTTTTATAGTTAGATATTGTAGTATTCCATTTATGTCCAAGTCCACTTTTGTCACTTGACATTCTTTGTATATTAACAAGCTTATCCAATTTCAATGAACTATTTTCAAATTTTTCAAAAAGTTTCTTTAGTTCATCATATTCAAAAGATAGTTTACCATTTTCATGATTTAGCTTGT
The DNA here is from genome assembly GCF_043159265.1 of Tasmannia lanceolata. Classification (NCBI taxonomy): domain Eukaryota; kingdom Viridiplantae; phylum Streptophyta; class Magnoliopsida; order Canellales; family Winteraceae; genus Tasmannia; species Tasmannia lanceolata. The sequence continues at coordinate 5,697,299 of NW_027518688.1, read as the reverse complement.
TGTTTTCATTAGAAAGTTCTTGTCGGTTTTCATTTAAGATTTTGATAGAAGCATTTAACTCATGAATTTCTACTTTGTATTTTTCATTTTTATCATCTAAAAATTCATGATCTTTCTTTAACCAACCAAATTCTTTTGTCATGTTAGCAAGAGAATTTTCAAGTGATGCAATTTTATCAAATTGAATTTCAAGTTCATCATTTGCATTTTGTAAGTGTGGACCCCGATCCCGAGGATGAGCGGGCGAGGGACACGAGATCCCACGCCGATCCTCTAAGATCTTCACAATGTGAAGGAGAGCTCTACCAAGGAACTCTCGAAATAGTGCCACTCACAGCATGGGTGGCGATGCAAATGAGATACCTCTCGATTCAAGAACTAGCCCGGAACCAAGATGTACCTATAACAAAGAAGAGTCGCCATCCAGGGAAGTAGGCCCTGGATCCCATGAAATACTCTGTTGCAACGGATAACCAGAGATACAAAAGTCTGTGCCTGATGACGAATGGGGAAGGTGTTAAGCGCCCCCAATTCGCCCAAGTGCAAGCACCTGGTCTCTTATGCCATTTTTAATTAATTTTGAAGAGTTTTGGGCTAAAATCATGTGAAATGGGAACGAGCATCCCCGAGAAAACGTCTATCTAGCATGCATGACCCGAGGATGGGCAAAAGAAAATAAACATCCAAATCCTAACTCACCGCATCTAATCCTAACTCATCACATCTAGAAAAGTAGTAACATCCACACACACACCTACAGCTAAGCAGATAATCAAGATAAGATGAATAAATGCTACAACTAAGCAGGTGAGAGGACAGATAAGCACACCTGTAAACTACCAAAGCAATAGAATAAACACAATAGCATGCGAGCCTATGTAAGAGATAATGCTAAGGAAATAATAATCAATCTCATGCTAGGAAAGTAAACAAGCTAACAGTAGCACATAAGAAGTCAAAGATAAACACACAATGAGCTAAAAGATACTGGGAAAGAAATGAATCGGAAAATCAACGGTACATGAGGACCGAGAATGCCAGGGAGAAGAAAATGGAGCGTACGATAGGCTCAGGGAGCGATTCTAATGAATCAAGCTCAGCGATCCTGATCCGCTAAAGATTGGATAAGTCTCACGATCGTCATAGCCTATCGTTGGGCTCAGCGAGGACAACCCTGTGAAGGGGCCACGCTACGTCGTCGCCCGTCCCAAAACCCGATAAAACGTCGGAAAACCGATAAAACCGGAAAACCACAATCAAAATCGGAAATGAAATGAAAGGAAGGCTCCGAGTGACCTGGCAATCACCATCCTTGCCCATTTTGGTTTTTGTATTTTTGAGAAAGCTTGAAAGATATTTTTTTTGAAGGGTTTAAATGATTTTATTGAAAAGTTTGACTGAACTTGGGATGACGGTCCCAAGCTGCCTACGTACCCTGTGAGAAGGGATCAAGCCAACGTAGTTCGAAACAGCTTTTCGAAAAATGCTTTTGAGAGTTTTTTTGATGTTTTTTGGATTTTTGTTATTTGATTTTTATGTATTTTTATCCCTTTTGATCTAAAGGGGGTTTTGGCTCAAGAGGTTGCCGTCCGTCATCGCCTGAACCCGACGAGGGTGTTCCTGAAATCGATGGAATCCCGAAACTCGAAAAAGATCCCGAGGAACGTGCAAAGAATAATCTCGAAAAGAAAGAAAAAAAACCCCTCAAACTTCATTGGGAAATGACACCAACATCACAATATTTGCACTAGCCAAGCTGTCGTTTAGCATTCAAGAGGGAGCTAAAATGCTACTACAGTTTACAAAAGACTCTTCCCTGCCAATTGAAAAGAAAAGACAAAGCATGGTGGTGGTTATAAAAACATGATTAGATTGATGTCAATCCCAACCAAATTGATGAGAAGGGAGTTCACATTTAAACCAAAAATGTCGATCATGTCATGCTTTGAAAAACTGCTCTTCCTCTTTGTTTCAACTGACCTCTTGTAATTGATACTGAGGTTCATAAAAAGCCATGATAACTCGGTACAATCTAAGTGCTTTCCACCTATCCTAGCAATTTGAGGGAACCCATTTCAACTCACGCTATCAAACAGCCATTGAAACCATTGCCACACAATCACAATGCAAAGGTGACCAAATCAACTAAAGAGAGAATGTAAGTTTGAATCCCAGAGACCAAAGCAACTAAGAAATTCAAAGAACTTGACCGAATGTGACATTTCAAGAAGGAAAATCAGCAGACATTTTGAATTTAAATGAACAGGACCATGAACAAGTTAAGAAATGGGTTTTCCCGAGAAAGCTCTAGCAACACATTTTAGTACACCTCAAATCATTCACTAAAAAGACATAAGACACAGACACAAGGAACATTTACGTTAACAATCTAAAAAAAAACATGGAGAAATTGAGAAGAACGACTCACCTCTGCTGCCAATACACCCCACAAACTGAAATTCCAAATTGGGTCTAAGCCTCTTCGAATCCGTAGGAGATTATGTGACGGCTATAAATTTCGGAAGCGGCGGTTGCTGATGGTGACCTGATCCGGCGGAATGGGGTATAGAAATGGGATTGGGGTTTCAATAGCTTAATTGAATGGTGCAGGGGTAAGAGGAGATGGAGATGGGGTTAGCCTGAGTTGGGTTTGATGAATAATCAAACTTAATAGGGGTATTGGGTTAGGGATAGTAGCTGCAAAAACAAAAACAAGAGAAAACGTTGGAGGTTGAAGTGATCGAAGCTCCCAAACCCTATCCTCCTCTTCTGCTCTCTCTTTCTTCTCTACCCCCTCTCTTTCTCTCCCTCTGGGTTTTCTCTCTGTTTCTTTTTTTTTTTTTTTTTGAGGTGAAAAGGAAAAGGGGTTTAAGCGTGGCTGAGATGTAGGATGGGAGAAAATGGGAATAGGTGGAGGTAAAATGGGTTTGAGTGGCCGGTGGTGGTGGCTATGGATTTTCGAGGTGGTTTGGGGTAGAAATGGGTTTCGGTTTTGGAGGTGGGGGTTGGAGGAGATGAGGGTGGAAGAGGGTTTTCGAAATGGGTTTGGGGTGGTCGGCGGTGGTTGGTGGTGGCTAGAGGTTGAAGATGGTGGTGGTGATCGGGTATGGGGTAGTGGAGAGGGTTTGGAAAATCTGCAAAGGGGTTGAGAACGGTGGTGAATAGAGGCGGTGGTGGTGGTGGTTTAATGGAGTTGCAGAGGTGGTGGTGGCTGTTTTGATGGATTCGGTTTTTTTGAGAAGTGGGTTTAGGGTTGTAAGAAAAAAAAAGCTAAAGGTGAAGATGGGTTTCGGTTTTGGGGTTGAGGAAGCTGAAGATGGAGGAGAAGAGATGGGGGTTGGGCGGAGACGGGTTTGTGAAGGGTGGTCGGATTCCGGCAAGCTTGCCGGAATCAATGGGGATGATGGTTGCTGCAAATGGAAAAAATAAAACAAATGGGTTTTGATGGTGGAGATTGGTGGTGGATGGGGTAGATGGAGGTGGGCTTGCAGAAGGGGATAACGAAGAGGGTTTTGATGATGGGAAGCGGTGGAGGAGATGGCTATGGCCGGAGAAGACGAGAAATAGATATGGTGTACAGGTGGTGGTGGTGATTGATGGTGGCCGTGGAATGGGTGGAGAGGGGTATGGAGTGAGGCTGGAGAAGATGGCCGCCCGGCTCTGTGCTTTTCTCCCTTTCTCTTCTCTGCTACTCATTCCCTCTTTTTTTTTTTAGAAAAATCCCTCCGCTGTTGTTCTCCTCCTCGAAAAAAAAATGGGGCTTCCTCCCCTAATCTCACGAGATATATCACTTTATAGCTAGGGTTGCCACCCCTCCTCATAATCTCAGCCATCCATTTCATTCCCTGTTCATCTCAGCCATCCATCTCTCTCTTTTAGCCTTAATGCCCTCTTAGAAACCCTAAAACCTAGAATATTCTAATTGATCTAAGCCCAACACTTCACCTCTTTGATCTAATGGCCTATGCTTGTGGCTTGCAGAGGAAGCAATGGAAATTTCCAATAATGCCCTCCTGCAAATGGGAAATGAAATATTATGCCCCCTGCTCTCTCATGGACAGCCCCCCATCTAGTGTATTTTATTTCTTCCTTTTGCACTTGAGTGGGCTGCCCCAAGTAATAAAAAAAAATATCTTTCTCCTTTTAATACAAGGGTTTGGTATCGTCACACCTTCCTTGTTTAAATCAACCCCCTTCCATTTGTAAATGAAACAACCTCACCCTCGCTTTGATAATCACACAAACTCAGCTTGTCCTTTGATAGATTTTAATTCGAAAACGAACCCATTTAATCACGGTCTAAACACTAAGAGACAAGGTAAGTTAGTAAAATATCAAGGAGAGGTCGAGTTAGCATCATCCACACTTGAGAAATTTGTATAGGGAGGTGCCAATACCAAAACTCAGGGGTATTTTGTAACTCTTTCAAATTTTTGCAAAAATGAGATAGAGGATCAGGGCAATTGAACGAAGGATGCCAACGGGGTTCAGAGATCACCCAGGCTTTCAAACGATTTCCAAAATATATGGAAATGGGCATTTTTAGGGTTTTCAGGTTTGATTTTTCAAAAATTTTGAGGTTCGGTTCCGGGATCTCGACTCAACTTCGGGATTGGGATTTTATTGGATTTCGAGAATTTATTCGATTTTGGGGAAAATGGTCCGGTCAAAATGGGGTGTCTACAGTAAGGAATCTAGAACTTCTTTTAAGACAATGACATCATTTAAAGTGTTTATCTCGTTATTGTCGTTTGTTGATGCCATGAAGCACACGTTCCTTGCTATCAAGCAATCTTCGCCATCATTTTGTTCGCCTTCGCTTTCAATTTCCTCATCCCAAGTGGCGGTCATTCCTTTCTTGTTTCTCTTTTCTTGAAGCGGTTGGTTGAAGAAGGCTCATTGTTGAGTGGACAATCCGGGCGAATGTGTCCAAGCTTCTTGCAACCGTAGCATCGGGGTTGAGAAGATCCATCACCAAGTTCTTCTTTCTTCTTGAATGGAGGATTGGTCATTCTATTTCTCATGCCTCCCATATTCCTTTGCAAGAATTTGATCCTTCTTGTTAGGAGGGCAACTTCATCTTCCATGTCTTCCTTTGCATCTTCATTTTCACCTACATTACAAGCAAAAACAATTCCTTTTCCTTTTTCAATTTTAGTTTCAATTTCGGGTGCTTTTGTTTTGAAAATCATCTCATGGGTGATCAAGGACCCTATAAGTTCATCTAGGTTTAATGTATTCATGTCCTTGACTTCCGTGATTGCGGAGGTTTTGGATTCCCATGACAAAGGTAGGGACCTAAGGATTTTGGTCACTAAATCTCTATTAGAAAATTGTTTTCCAAGACCCCTTAGTCCATTTACAAGATTGGTGAATCTAGTGTACATGTCGGCAATTGTTTCATCGGGTGTCATTTGAAAGAGTTCATATTGCTGAAAAAGATGATTCATTTTAGATTCTTTGACTTGATTGGTTCCTTCATGGGTGACCTCTAAGGTATCCCAAATTTCCTTAGCCGAATTCAAATTTGATACTCTATTGAATTCTCCGGGAGATAGAGCACAAATAAGGGAATTCATAGCTTTGGCATTATAATTTGAAGCTTGTTGTTCGGCTTCGGTCCAATCATTTAGATTTCTTGTGGCTAATGTGTATTCATTATTAATTGCTCTCCACATTTGATAATCTTAGATTAAAAAGATTTTTATTTTAGTTTTCCAAAAACCATAGTTTGTTCCATCAAAATAGGGTGGCCTAGTGTTTGAGTAACCTTCATGGTGTTGAGGATGGTTTGCCATTTTAGAATCTTTACTCTAGACCGGTTAGGGTTTTAAAAAATTAGAGACGAGGCTTTGATACCAATTGAAATTAACAAGAGGGGGTGAATTGATTTTAACACTAAATTAGCCCTTTTGAAAATTAATTATGAAACCTAATTTGAATTTTCTTCACTTGATTAGATATGTGGTTAGTGCAAATATAATTAAAGACACAATGAAATGCCAAACCAAAAAGCAATAATGAAAGTGCAAGAATAAGAGATGACACACCGATATATAGTGGTTCAGGCAAAGCCCAACTCCACTCTTCTTAAAATCGTCCTTAAGGATTTCCACTATTGGAGACCTCCACGATGCCCGGCCCCGAGGCGATTACACTTCCAAGGGATATTAAATAAGGATGCCCTTACACCTTTACAAAAGACTCTCCTTCTCCGCCGAGTTCTAAGAGGTGCTCCCTAGGGTATTAAGGAGGATGCCCTAGCCACCTTTATAAGAAATAGAGATTGAATAGCTTGGCTTCTCTTGAAAGCTTGATGCACTTTGTAGTCCCTTGATTGCTCTTCAATGATGGTTGCAAGTGAAAGCGCTAAAAATCCCAACTCAATAAATTTGCAAGTGCAAGGCAAGTTTGGGAAAAATCAAATCTTAAGCACAAAATGGGTTGCAAGTTTTATTCAATGCTTAAGGAGGTTTTCAAATCATCAAGAGAGAGGAAATGAATCCTCTAGATGTTGTATATATAGCCTCTCTATAGAATATGACCGTTTGGGGGTGGCAATAACAAAAATCACAAATTTATTCAAATCCCAACGGCTATATTCTCACCTGTCGCGAGGTTCTCGGAGTTCGGAGAACCATTCTCGGAGCTCCGAGAAATTCTCGGAGTTCTGAGAGAACAGCCAGAAGAACAAAATATTCTACTGGACCATTTCTCGGAGTTCCGAGAAAATGGCCAGAAGCTACTGGACCATTTCTCGGAGTTCCGAGAGAACTCTCGGAGTTCCGAGCTCGGAGCTCCGAGAAAAATCTCGGAGTTCCGAGAAGCCTAAAAAATCAGCAGTTTTTGTATTTTTTGCTTATTTAATTTTTTGGCTTTTGGAACTCAACTCCTTTGATAATTTTGGAATGTTTATGAGGGTCCCAACATGTTGGTCCACCACATAATCATTCACTAATCCATTTTAAGTTCTTTAAGTGTTTTTGAAAACTATTTTTTAAAACACTTTGCCTTGACTGAAAAATCTAAAGAGAAAGGATGTACAATGATACCTATGTAGCTTTCAACTTCTCTTTAGTCTTGGTCTTCAATTGATCTTCCATCTTGTGTGTACTTGCTTGAGAGATTATGTGAGCTCCACATAGCTCCTTTGACTCTTGTGTTGGTACGTCTTCAAGCATGACCATGTAGTGTGTTGGTTTCATCAATGATCAATCCTATCTTAAACACAACACTTCAAAGCAAATTGATTAGTATTCAATAACACAATCAATTATGTTTAGAATCATCAAAACAAGATAGGAGAGTAGACCCTTGGGCTTACACATACTTCCTGAGGTATCCTTGGTTAATCAGTAGCTCGATTTCTTCTTTAAGGTGCCTGCACTCGTCGGTGTCGTGCCCGTGGTCTCCATCGAAATGGCAGTATTTTGACTTGTCTCTTTTGTTTCCCTTCCAGAGCAATCTGGCCGGCCATTTTAAGAAGTCCTCTTCCTTGATGGCGGCCAGAATGCGCCTTTTAGAGGTATTGAGGGGGGTGTAACTTTCTTCCTTCCTCTGGGGGCTCCTTTCTCTGCGTGGAGCTTTATCGTCCCTGCACTGCTTGGTGGGGTTCTTTTCTTCCTCGGAGGTTCTCCTCCGGTTCGAATCCAGGGCCGCCAGAGTCTCCTATACGGATATGAACTCTTCAGCCCCCGCCATCAGATCTGCCAATGACTGTGGGTTTCGGCGGGCTACCGATCGCCGAAAATTGTTAGACTTAGCACCGGTGAGGAGTACATTTGTGGCTGCAGAGGGATCTAAATTCGGCACCTGAAGGGCCTCTCTATGGAAGGGGCTCACAAATGTCTTCAGAGGTTCGCTTTCCTCCTGTCTTATGGCCATTAGCGACGCTGCTGTTTTTCTTGGCCTTCGACTGCTCATGAAATGTCGGACGAGGTCATCCCCAAAGTCCACGAAGATACTGATGGAGTTCGGCTTAATTCGTGAGTACCAATCTCGTGCGGCACCCGTCAAGGTGGTCGGAAAAGCTCTACAGAAGAACCCGTTAGAGGCCCCGTGGAGGAGCATTATGGTTATGAACGTCTCCAAATGGTCCACGGGGTTAGTGGTTCCGTCATATTGCGGGACCGATGGCATCTTGAACCCTTTGGGCTTTAGTGTGCCCAATACATTATCGGTAAATGGCGATCTGCGTGAGAACGTATTTGAGGTAGGCCGGCCCTGATCATTCGCCAGCTCCTCTATCCGGTGGTCTATTTCCTCGATCCTTCGCAGCATCGGGTTAGATCTCTTGTATGCTCGCCCCGCCGATCTGTCCCTTCCCACAGAAGGGCCGGCGGCCGACCCAGAATGACTTTCCGAGCTCCGTCGGCCACGGCGGGATTTATCTTGTTGTGCACGGTCCTCCCTGGCTCGGTGCCTCTGTACGGAGCGAGATTGAGACCAGTGACAGCGGTGAGGCTCCGTTTGTGCGTGTCTTGTTTAGGAGTGATGTGCTCACCTTGAGTGGTGGAATGATCACGACGGGGAGGTATAGGTTCTTCCCCGGGGGGCTCAACCTTTCCTGCGGTGGTCGGAAGGCCTCTAGGCCCTGCTGCTAGGGTACTTGTTGAACCAGGTGCTTGTACTAATCAACAAGAGTTGTCATTTGATGGAAAAGAATCTGTATTTGTTCAGACGTAGGAGTGGGAGCGGGATTCAGATGCTCTGAGTGAGCCAAACTCTGATCCGCCATCGCTGAAGGGGCCACTACTTGTAAGGCGATTTGCTCGCTCGGAACCCTGCGAGGTGCTTCGGCTCGGGCTGCCCTGGCAGTTACCCGAGCACTCCTCCATCCTTCCATTTTATAAGGGGGATTTGAACAGCTTTTAGTTCGACGGTCCCACAGATGGCGCCAATCTGTTAGGCCCAAAATTGGTAACAGATACGGCAGTGACGAAAGAGCTGATCTGGCAGGTCCAAATTGACTTAAGATGTCCTGCACAAGAGCGCACAAGGTCAGAAGACCAACCCGGAGTCGTTACTTCGGACGGGCGCTTCGACACTCAAGTCAGTATAAGCAGAAGAGTAAAGCAAGAGCTTGGAATTATATCTTAGGAATCCTCCTACCTTAGTTTGAGTGAAGGATATTTATGGTGAGAGTTCTGGGGTGGTTGGAGTACCTACCCCGGGGCAGGTGTCGGCCCATGTGTGGGCTTGATTTTACCTGCTCTTGGCAGATTACCAGGCTGCCCTTGGGGCTGATGTCAACTCCCTGGTGGGCCCTTTGGGGGCCACGTGTCTACAGCTGATTGGATGTGGCTTTTCATACCCCATCAGGAGGCAACAAACTTGGTATTCCAAACTAGATACTTTGGTGTAATGCTTCAAGCAACCTCTTGGTTGACCTAATTACCTCTAATGATCTTGAAGCATTATGTTTAAACCCTAATTTCAATCGGTGGGTTTTGTCTTCCTCAAAATTTGTTTTGGGCGTGTTTTGGACGATGAAACTGCTCTCTCTATCAATAGAGGAACTGCTCAAAGTTTTGAAGAGGACGTTCTCAACTCTTAAAAGGAAGGGATCCAACAATTGAAAATTCTCTCGCTCAAGAGATTTTTTTCTATTGATAGAATCGGTGGAGTCTGCTAGACGTGGGTTTGCTTCACTAGCTCCATCGTTTTTATTTGGGCGTTGGGTTATCTTCTCCCTCGTTAATTTTGGGATCCTTTTCAACCCTCATTGGAATAGAGCAACAAAAAAGGAGTTTCTTCCAAGTTGAAGCCCACCCACTCAGAACCCACCGAAAAATAAAACGATTGACGTGGGTTTCTTCCAAGAAAAATCGCTTTTTCTACCTCAGAAATCACTCACCCCTCAATATTTTAGTCAATTGGGTTTAGAACCCCTTTTGGGTCATTTTGGTGGAAGAAATCCAACTTGCAGATACCCCTTTCTATCCTTGGATTGAACCAAGAGAGTTTCGATTGATAGCCACTGGTATTTCTTTAATTAGCTTCATCTCTGCTTCAAAAGGGCAGTTGGGTAATACAGTGAGATATATAGGAGATCCAAAGCTAGAGATATAAAGTGGACGGTTCGGATCAATAGTGAAATCCACTCATCTACGGAAGGCCGATTTGTTTTGAATTTTTCTCTCCCACAGAACTCGTATGGGAGTGGGGTTTCTCTCCCAGACAAGGAAGTTCGTTCAACTGGTGGTTGTTCTTCCACGTTTAAAACTCTCTCATGGTTGTTGATTTTTCCAATCGTTGGAAACACAAAGCAACAAAAAGGAACGGAGGGAATTTTTTGGGCTTATTACTGTTCTTCAAGAACACGTTAGAGTTGGTGCAATTCCTCATGACGAATCCCCTTGGTGCAAATTTGAAGCCGAATCCCCTTGGTACAGATTGGTCGGGTTTGGGTTCACCCTCTCGCCGAAGTCCCCTTGTCGTTGGCTTACTTTTGCCGCTAATTTCTCTCTTGCAATCGGTTCCCGCGGTTTGGATCTTGTAAACGGTTCACACGGTTCGGTTCTTGCCGTCGGTTCTTGGATTTGGTACGCGATTTAATTCATGGAAACGAAAGAATCAATTCGGTCTAAAATATCTAAATTATTTTTACAATGTTTTGAGTACATTTGCTGACACGAATGAAGCAGTTGATGAATCTCAATGGTTTAAAGATGAGGATTTCTGCAAAGACTATTTGTTGAATTGTCATTCAGACCATCTTACAGAAACCTATAGCAAATATAATACTGTTAAAGAAATATGGGACAACTTAGATGCTCAATTCAAGAAGAATGAAGAATTGTCCAAGACCCATCTTGTTAACAAATTCATGGATTTCAAGTTTCAAGAGGACAGGGAAATCACTCCTCAAGTGATTGATCTTGAGAACTTGAGATCTAAATTAAATAATGAAAAAATAGTTGTCTGTGATTCATTTCTTGTGGGTGCAATCATATACAAGTTATCATCTGCATGTCACTCTTTCAAAATTGAGATGCATCGGAAAAAGGTGCAAGTGGGACTGGATGATCTCAAATGATTCAGTCGAATCGAAGATGAGAATCGCGCCAGGAATAACTTGGAGATGGCTAGACAGTAACACGGTAGCAAATACCAAGAAATTTCCTAAGAAATCCAAGTTACCTAAAAGTGAACATCCTAAGTTGGAAGCCAAAAAGACTATCTTTCAAAAAAAGAAGCGCAAGTGCCACAACTTTGGGAAATGGAGTCATTTTACTGCAGATTGTAGGCAACCTAAGAAGGTTAAATCTGACACACCACAAAAGAAAGCTCATATGATGGTGGGCAGTGCTGAGCCTAATGGTTTTGTTGTTATGTTGGGCAACAGTAAGGCTAGTACCTCGTTAGACTGGTGGTTAGATACAGGAGCAACGTGCCATGTTTGCAATTCCAAGAAACTACTTACAGATGTTGCTGAAGCGAAAGAGACTGTTACAGTTGCTAGTGGAGCAGAGGCATATGTGACCCACACTGGAACTGCGAACCTAGTCCTTTCTTCAGGTAAAATACTAACTTTAAAAAATGTTAAGTAGTTCCTGCTATTCAAAAGAATTTAATTTCTATTAGTTTTTTAGAAAATGCTGGCATGCATTCTTCTTTTTTGAGTGGTAGAGTAACTTTAACTCTTAACTCATATTAGTTTGGCTGTGCTTTCTTAATCGATGGTATGTATAGATTGAGTTTAGCAAATAAAACTGTTAGTCAGGTTATTCAAACTCTTATTGATCCTAAGTTGTTACACAATAGATTGGGACATGTGAACTATAGGAAAATGGTTCAACTTGCTAAAACTTATAATATACCTTTAGATATATCGATTAGATTTGACAGATGTGAAGTGTGTGCACAAACCAAGATCACATAAAAACCTTTTCGTTCGGTTTCTAAAAGCACACAACTTCTTGAGTTAATACATTCTGACCTCTGTGATACTGAGATGGTTTGACCATACCTAGCGATACTAAGATGGTTACAGAATTGCATGTATAGTTGTAGACACCCCATTTTGACCATACCCTAATCCCTCCCTGTTTGAGCACAACCTCATCAAATCATTAAGTTGGAACCCCAAATTCTACCTTAGAGCAGGTTAGGGTCCCACCAGGGTTCCTGCAAAATTTCGTCGGGATCCGAGCACGTTTGCCTAGTAAACGAGCCGAGGTAAGTGTCATGGTGCAAGTTCATAAGGGTGGCGATTCAGCCAGAAGCAGGGGTGCGCAGGAACCTAGAAAACCAGTTCAAATTTTCTGTAATGGGCTGTCCAGGGACATATAGGGGTATGCAGATTACTGTGTAACATAATTAGGGGGTGTATTATCCTGAACCGGGGCAATTTCGTAATTGCGAAGATACTTTTCTTCCCCTCCAAGTCACCATTAAGGCCTAAGCTAGGTTAGTGAGAGCCTTACGACTAGAATTAGCCAGAGGGGAATCCTAGGTAGATTAGGCTTCCTTTGATCCCAGCCCTTAAACAAAAGCTGATTTGAAGGGCTAGGATCAAGAGGAGGGAGATATGTTCCATAAAATTTTCCCCCTCCGCCATTGCCCGAGGCCCCCCTGTAAGTTAGGAAATATACAAAATGCATTGATAGGGGCTGTCCAAAGGAGAGGAAGGGGGCAAAATATATCATTTTTTTTTCTAGACCATTCTTTTCCTGGGCCCCCTGTTGAGTAAAGAGTAGTCATAAATATGCATAGAGGGGGGGTTGTCCCGGGGGAAAAGGGGTCGAATTTATCATTGCCCTATATAGGCGCCTAACGAATTAGGGTTTAGAGGGGATTTTCTTTTTTTTTCTCTCGTTCGAAGTAGAGAGAAAGAAAAAGAGAGAAGAAAACCAGAGGGAGAGAAGAAAACCAGTGAGGAGAGGAGGGGATTTTCGTAGAAAATTGCAGATAAAGAGGTGGAGAGGAAAAACCAAAGAAAGAGAGAGAGAAGAGGAGGCAGCATCCCTAACATCCAAACCCACTTCCCTCCACCACCACCACCACCACCTTAATCTACACCCTCTTCTTCAACCTCCATCAAACCCATCGTCTCCTTACCATTAAAACCCACATCTTCTTCTTCTTTGTTTTCCGGGCCACCACCTCGTCTTCTCCGGTGGGCTTACCGGAATCCGGCAAAGCCGTCGGAGCCACCACCTCCTCTGTTCTCCTCCACCAAGCCATCACCAAACCCTTGAAATCCACCACCTCCGACCACCATTCTCCTCCAATTTCCGCCACCTATTTTGAAACCCATTCACCACCACCATCATCTCCATTACCTTCGGCCCAATTTTTCACCCCCACCACTATGCCCTTGACCCAAACCCTTTTTCCTAGCACCAACCTCCATTGATTCCGGCGAGAATCTTGCCGGAATCTAGCCGTCCCACCTCAAAACCCACATCAACCACCCACACCACCATCGTATCTCATCTGCTTCACCACCTACATCACCGCATCTCAGCAACCCTCTTTTCCTAAAACCCCGCCACCTCTAAAACCCAAAACCCATCTAAAAGCTCCCTTAAAACCCATCACAGAGGAAGAGAAATAGCAGAGGGAGAGAGAGATTTTACAAAAAAACAGAGAGAGAGAGAGAGAGAGAGAGAGAGAGAGAGGGCAAGTAGAGGAAGAAGAAGAAGAAAAACCCGCTCCTTCGGCTCGTTTTCCCACCGGAGCTCCGGCCATCTCCCTCATTTTTCCGGCTGACCACCATCTCCTTTATCTTCTTCTTTTATTTTTATCTTTTTCTCTCAAAAACCCACACCCACCTCCTCCATCATCTTCTCCACCGGAGCTTCTCCACCCCAGCCACCGTCACTAAGCCCATCTATCCCTATCTCCTCCTTTGCTACCGATTCCCCATCTTGCAGACCCTCCTCCACTACCACCAAACCCACCTCATCTCTTCCGAACTCCAATCAAAACCCTCTCCTTAAAACCCACCTCAAACCAAACCCACTTCAAAAACCCATCTCATCTGCTCCGGTTGCTATCACCGGAATTCGAGCATCCTAACCCATTTTCCGGTCATCTCCCTCACCTCACCGATTTCTATTTCTCTCCAATCTTTCATTTTTTTTTAGGTCTTAGAAACTAGGGTTTCTATGAGAATGAAAAGGGCTGAGTAGTTAAGGTTTTGAATTGAATAAAAGAAATGAAGTTAGAAAGAGTAGGGTTGAGATCAATCTTTTCTTCTTGGATCCAAGAAAGAGAGACCAATACTCTCATTTGAAGAACTTTGGAATCCCCTTTAAGGTCTTGATTTTCCAAGGAAGAAGAAGAAAGTTGTTGATTTCTTTCAATCAATCTCTTTATTCCGAACAGGAAAAGCAATTTCTCTACCTTGAATTCTCTTTGGGCAAAGCTTCAGGTAATATTTTCTAACATTTTTCCACTTCGTGTAATTGTTTTACTTTGCATTGATTGTCCTCTTGATTGAATTGCGTGTGGCCTATGGGTTTGTTTCTGATTCGAATTCTAGCTTCACTCTGATTTTTTTGTTACAAATCCATTGGGTAATGATTCGATCTCATATATTGATTTTGATGTTCATGTCCTGTGCCTGCAAATGGAATTCAATTGGGCTTGCTTATATAATCTGCGGATGGAGGTAATCTAGTGATTAGCACTTGATTTTTCCGTTATACATACCAAGTGGTTTAGTACAGGTGGTTCTTTCCATGAGAGCCTTTGGTTATTGTTAACATGTCAAACCAGAGCATTAACAGTGTTCGGCCATTTTATTTGATCTTTTAGCTATACGGTAGCTTATCAATGCCCACTCTCTTTGTTTTGACACCGCATGTAATTTGCCATTCATTTAGATACATAGGAAGTCATTTTTTCCAATGATTGAGTTGTTAAAGGGTAGATCATATTTTCCTTTTATTTGTTGTTGAGGATATTCATTCTTTGTTAATTCTCTTGAGAATAATTTCAATACAACTGGGTTTGGTAGATATAGAAGCCCAGCCCGTTTTCATTATCTCATCTTTTGTTCTTGGGCTTGTTTACAACTTCCAATTCTATTTGAAATCAATATAACCATTTTGGTTATTTGCATGAGTTTGCCTGTATTTCCTTCCTTAATCGGCTTGTGAGTATTTACCATGAGAACTGTAGTAACATTTGCATAGCTCCCTGAATGTTAAAAGATAAGATGAATAGCGCAAATATTAATTACTAATGGTGTATATATCAGCTATCTCTTCCATGCTTCAGTTCCTAACACCTGCAAAGAGATGAGATTAACTTGCCATTTCTGTTTTCATTGATTTTCTTTTTTATCATGGATTTTACTGGGTTGTAATGATTTAGTAAATGTTAATAGTATGAAGTAAGATGGCTTAGAGTGATATCTCTTGACTATTGATATTTGCAATATCCGGCTCGAAGGCGGCATGCAATTAATCATTCTGTGTTTCAACAAGATTGTGGGATTTAAAATAATTTGAATGATCATTTGGTGGTGAGATTTGAGGTGGGCTAGGTAGGAGTACTGAGGCATGTCGGTGACCATGCTAATTGAGGTTAGCTTGTCCTCTCCGTTAGAATGATTGTTTGGAAGTTTCTCTTTGAAATCTGTGCTAATGTTGATTGTTATGTTGGGTAGAAAAGGGCGATGAAGGCGCTAGCCCAAGCCCATCCTTAGGGGACTTGCTCAGTCCGAGTAGAGCACCCCTCCTTTGTATATAGGAGACTTGCCCAGTCTCATCAGAACCCTTGTTTATGTCATTTGTGTCTCAGAGACAAGCCTTGTCTCATATAGAGAGGTTTCCCCTTTAGGAGGCTTACCTAGCCTCATGTTAGAGTGGCCTCCTCTTTTAGAGCGAGTCCGCCTTTAGAGTTGTTTTCATTCATCCTCGTTTGAGACTAACTCAGTCTTATTAGAGCCTTCAGTGCTAGGGATCTTAGATCGTTTTCATTTTTTCTTGGGGCACCAGTTACTTGTTGTGGATCGTCTCTTTGAGGCGTTAGTTGCTTGTTCGGGGTTTCCCCTTTTGGATTTAGGGCTTTGCCCTAGTTTGTGGTTGTTCTTGCGTGTTCCCTTTAAGATTGAAAACATTTAAATGTCCAGAGTATTGGAAAAGCTTTAAAATCTAAAAACATTAGAAATTTAAAACATAAAAAAAACATTTGAAAACATAAAAAACCTTAAAAAATTTAAAGTGTTGAGTGTTTCTTTTAGAAGCGTAGTTTGAGAGTTCGTTTCGAACTACGTTGGCTTGATCCTCTTCCACGAGGTACGTAGTGCAGCTTGGGATCTTCATCCCAAGTCCAGCCAAACTTTGTAAATAAATCTACTTTAACCATTTTTCTTTAAAACTGTGTTTTCAAAAAGCTCTTCCTTTAGAGTTAGGAGTTTCTCATAGATAGAGAGTTTCTTTTAGAGTTAGGAGTTTGTCTTTGATTTGTTGTGTGCTTGTTTGTGTTTGTTTTAGAGTTAGGGGTTTGTCCTAGAGTTATAGGGCGCCTCCGTCCGGTCAGTTGGCGATCCACATCGCCGACTGATGACTAGGTATTGGATACGCTAGTGATCCCATTGTTTTCCTTAGAAAATACAGCCTAGTTACACATAGGTTGTAGGAACCACCTGCATTAGCTTAGGTCTAACTAGCATTTAGTTAGGGCATATAGGGTGTCCTAAAATTCAAAATTCACTGGAATTTAAATAATCGTACAAGAAGCTTTTAATAACTAGTCTGGTCTTTTAGATCGAGTCTAAGATAGAGGTCTAGGTGTCTTAGGCATCCTAGCTTAGAATAGGCGCGAAGAACTACGTTGCCTTGATTCTCGTGGAGGCGGGGATACGTAGGCTTCTTTGGATGAATATCAGACCATCCGAGGGCTCAGGCTAAATCATTTAGAGTCTTAAGATTTGTTGTGTTATATTGTATATTTTGTTGTGTTTTCTTACTTTCTTGTGCAGACCTATACTTTTAGATGTAGCATGCATGTGTTCGTCCACCAGAACTTAGACACCTGTTAGGCATGTCACTCATAACCTAGTTGTCATTAGGTGACACATCTTTTATCTTACTTTATATGTGTTTATTATTTCATCCCCGAGTCATGCATGGTTAGGTAGACGTTCACTCGGGGATATTTGTTCCCATTTCACATGATTTTTGCCCAAAACTCTTCGAGGTTAATAATAAATGGCATAAGAGACCAAGTGTTCGCACTCGGGCGAATTGGGGGCGCTCTTCGGACCTTCTCCATTCGTCATCAGGCACGGACCTTTTGTATCTCTGGTTATCCATTGCAAACAGAGCATTTGTTTTGGTTCCATGGCGCATCCATGGATGGCGACTCTGAGTTATTTTTAGATATATCTTGGTTTCGAGCCCTGGCTCCGGATCAGGATGTATCTCTTTCTTTTTATATCGCCACTCATGCTATGCTATGAGGGTGGCAACAGTTTCGAGAGTTCCCTGGTAGAGCTCTCCTTCACGTTGTGGAGATCTTAGAGGATTGCAGGAGGGATCTCGCGTCCCTCGGCACCGCCGTCCTCGGATCGGGGTCCACAATAGTCTGAACCAAATATTTCTGACACTCGTCCTACAGTGATTTCTTACTCAAAACCTTTAAGAGTTTCTACAAGAGATAGAGTACCCAAGAATTTTGGTAAGGACTTTGTGACCTACCATTTAAAGAATGAACCATCATCCAATAAGGAAGAGATGAGATTTAGGGACTCTTTGTTATGGGCAGAAGCCATTGATGATGAAAAGAGCTCTCTGTTACAAAATCAAACTTGTCAGCTAGTCGATTTGCCAAAAGGGGCTAAGACTGTGGGATGTAAGTGGATTTTGAAGAAGAAACTTAATCCTGACAGATCCATAGCTCGGTATAAAGCACATTTAGTAGCTAAGGGCTATACTCTAGTAAGTGGGATAGACTACTTTGATGTTTACTCACCAGTCTGTCATTTGTCTACGATAAGAATTCTTCTTGCTTTGGCATCTATTAAGCACTATGTTGCGCATCAAATGGATGTAAGAACGACTTTTCTTAATGGAGACCTCACAGAGGAAATCTGCATGAACCAACCTGAAGAGTTTGTCATGGAAGGTTATGAGAACAAAGTTTGTAAGTTAAACAAATCTTTGTATGGTCTTAAACAAGCACCTAAATTGTGGCATCAATCATTTGACAGGATAGTAACGAGCTTTGGTTTTCAGACTAGTTACTCAGATAAATACCTTTACTTTCGTTCTGTGTCGAATAAAGTTGTGATTATTTGCTTGTATGTAGACAATATGTTGATTCTTGGTTCTGATCTCTCCGTAGTGAGTGACGTGAAATCAACTTTGGCTAAAGAATTCGACATGAAAGAACTTGGTGTGGTAGAAACCATTCTTGGTATGAAAGTAGTTTTGAGAGGCAAGGGATTACTCTTAGCCAAGCCCATTATATTGAGAAACTACTTTCTACATGAGGATACAGTGAGTGTAAACCGATTGAGACACCATTTGATTATACCAAAAGGCTGAGACCTAATGAAGGAGCCAACGTGAATCAGTTGGATTATTCTAATCTGATTGGTAGTCTCATGTACGCAATGAGTTGCACTAGACCAGACATAGCCTTTAAAGTTGGCATGCTGAGTCGTTTCACTAGTAATCCTGGCCATGAGCACTGTGATGCCCTTATGAGGCTGATGAGATACCTTGAAGGTACTCAAGGTTATGCTCTATGTTATAGTGGCCATCCTCCTATCCTGAAAGGATATTTTGATGCATCATGGGGTTCAGAATTAGGAGACAATAAATCTACTAGTGGTTATGTATTTACACTAGGTGGGGACGCTGTTGCATGGAAGTCAAAGAAACAAACTTGCATTGCTCTGTCATCTACGGAATCAGAACTTTATGCTCTAGCTTCTGCAGACGATGAAGCAGAGTGGATAAGAGATCTGATCCTGGACATTCCATTCACTCGTTTAAAGATGAACTTTTTAAGTTTGTTCTGTGATAATCAAGCTACAATTATGATTGTGAAGAACTCACTCTTTAATAATAAGAGGAGACATGTCAGGCTGAAACAAGCCACACTGAATTATCTTATAGCACAAGGTATTATCACTTTGGTTGATGTGATATCGAAGGATAATATGGCCGATGCTTTTACGAAGGGACTGAACAAATATCGAATATTCAAAACTATGGGGGAGATGGGGTTAAAGACTGTGTAGACATGTCTTAACCTACATCCATGTTATTTTGAATTTTTCAAATCTCCCTTTCTTGGCCAAGATAAGCACTTGATATGTTTCAATGATGTTTACAATTGTCTTTATGTCATTCCACATTTGATGACATGTCCTTCTTGGGAATGTTGTTTCATTCCAAACTTGATGATACAACTTAACTCAATTAGGATATGGTGGCTGTAACATTCCAAATGGAAACATGGAATGGTTCTTTGCAAAAGAAACTACTTGGGTCTTGTTCTTGATTGAAACTTGACTTTGATGCTTATTGATATTGATATTTACTTTTCAGCCATTATCAAATTGTACTAAGTTCTTCTGGAAGAACAAGATACTTTGGTATTTTACAAAAATGATTGGATTCATTTTCATGAAATTCATATTTGGTAATTTATATGAATTGGCGAAAATGGAGGAGCTTGCCTCGATTTGGTTATTGATGAGGATGACTTACTCGATGAGTGAATCTTTATAGAGCAATAGGGACTATTATTTTCTTTTCAGTTGGAAAAATAGTTCACTTACATGTGAAACTGCTTTTGTTTGAGTTTAGGTTATTTCTAAAACTTTTGGTTAGTCTTAAAAGTATTCTTGTTTTCAGTTGGATTATATATCTTTTTTGATATGGTGTTATGGATGATTCAATATTTTGTTTGAACATCACATTATCTATCTATTGGATTGTACTATATGTAGAACATAGGAGGAGATTGTTGGGTATATGATATAACCCATGTATGTTCTAATATAAGCCCAATAAGATAATGGACCGGTGTAGTGGGCCTACATGGGCTAGAGTCCATTAACCAGTCATTAACCCTAGTGTATCTCTATATATAGGGGCTGGAGGCAACAAACTTGGAGTTCCAAACTAGATACCTTGGGTGTAATGCTTCAAGCAACCTCTTGCTTGACCTAATTACCTCTAACATAT
The DNA here is from genome assembly GCF_043159265.1 of Tasmannia lanceolata. NCBI lineage: Eukaryota > Viridiplantae > Streptophyta > Magnoliopsida > Canellales > Winteraceae > Tasmannia > Tasmannia lanceolata. The sequence goes on along the minus strand of NW_027518688.1, from coordinate 5,677,140 downwards.
ATTATTCCTCACAAATGTATAAAAAAGGCACAGAAAACAGAAAAATTAAAGGAATAATAAATGCCTTTGTTGAGAATGACTAATGGGAGTGCCCTCGTAACTTGTTTTATCAAGGGCGCCCTTCAGCTTATGATCCCTCTAAACTTTTAAACTGAAATAAATGAAGGAAGGCTTATGTAACTGGAATAAAGGTGAACATTGTAACTATAACAAGAGATGCTCTTTCACTTTTCAAACCTTTTGGCACTTTCAATTTATGTAAAGAGTTTGGTTAGTTATAGGGTAAAATACGGTATAACCGTAAGATTAGGCCACGTGTCCATGATTATTCCTAAAAGATCTTTCATCATTACTTATCATATTAGCTATCTATTATCTCTAAAGGAGAATAAGCAAGCTGCATAAGTTATTAACTCCCTAAGGCGACCAACATTCCACCCAATCCAAGGAACTGGTGACTTTTTATCCAAATGATGAGAAAGGTCCATGTGGCGCACGACAAAAGAAATTGCATGCACGGAAGACAAGATATATGCGGAAAACAGGGACAAGAAGAGAACTGGAATCAACAGAGAGCTCTTCATCTCCAAGAACCAGGAAAAAACCAGAGAAACATTCCTCGCCATTAAAGACGGGCCTTAATTGCTTGCCAAAGAGAAAAACTACAGGAAATGAGGTGTATGAGGTTCTAGACACCCTTACTCTCCTTCCCGTGGACCCTACACCCTCCTTGAATCACCAGCACCCTATAAAGAACCCGTAGTTGAATCCGGTAATCTGGTGACCCATTCTATTATCTTCCGGGTTCATTTATTTGGTTGAGGTCGAAATCTGACTCGGGTGTCGAAGTGGTCATCCGGGACCAAGCCCAGGCCCCCTGACCCCTTTATCTGTGATTGTAGGTAACTAGCGGAGATTCTCTATCAGCCGCATGATCACGGACCCGGATTTTGGCGTCATCAGATTGGCGCCATCCGTGGTACTCTTTTTGCTAGAACATTTTTGTGGCAATGAGAAACCCTCTTCCCTAGGAAGAAGATAGAGTGCAAGCTAGGAGCCGAACTCAACTGGTAGCCATGGACGTTTTCATTTCTAGGGAGCAGGCTTCTCGAGCTTCGGGGCAGAATTTGCCCGTGTCAACTACCCCCCAGATGGTTCCTACCATGGAGATGTTTAATGAATTTCGTCTAGAAATCCTCTCGCGATTGCCTCCTCCTCTTGCGCCTCCAGCACCGAAAAATCCTCCTTCCCCTTGTAGACGTACTGAAATATACGAGGAAGACAACGGGGAATCACAGGAAGATCGCCACCTCGACGACAGCAGGAACAAGATTATGCTGCTTCTCTTTCTACCAACAGTCCTATACCTCTCAAAGAGGCAGCCCGTCAGATCAAAACGGGTCGACCACCTCCTTTGAGACCAGTTACGCGGAATCATATTAATCATATCTGTGAACGCCGCCTCTCACTCGCGAAGAAGATGTGGTGACCTCCGCCCAATTGCTCGGACTGGACCAATTGCTGAACTCCAAAGACAGATTCGAGAGGTCAAGCAAGAAATAAAAAGGCCTTACACGAATGACATTCTGGATGAATGGGAGAGGGAGACTTCCTCCCCTTTTAACTTAGAAATAATTAGGGCTCCGGTCGATGCGACGATAGATCTGACACGGTTTGGATGCTACGATGGCACCACCAATCCGCTGAATTTTTCCAAACTTTTAAAGGATAATGTCTCTTCGTGACGCATCAGACAGATTCATGTGTAAGGCATTCGCATCCTTGTTGAGAAAAAGTGCTAGTGACTGGTATTTGACCCTGGCGCCTGACTCTATCGGTTCCTTTCACGAGTTTGGCAGGAAATTTACAATGTGTTTTGCTTATAATCGCTTTTGCCACGATCTTGTCGATGCCCTCCTTGCGCTCCAACAAGGATGAAATGAAACCTTAAGGGATTTCATGGTTAGGTTTAACACTGAGTTGTCCCAACTCACCATGATCGACATTCAGATAGCGGTTGCTGCCTTGAAGCATACTACCACTGATCGGAACAGGGATCAAGTTGGCCCCGCAGATAAAAAGAAAGAAGATTCGAGGCCACTAGGGAGACTGTGAGCTGATGATAGGCAAGCTATTAAGAATACTGTCCCAGTTTTCGAAAGATTGGGATATGCCCCTTTGAAGGTTCCTATGTCGCACATTCTTTTTGCGATAGGGGACCAAGGTCTTTTTACCCCCCCCCCCCTCAAGAAATTGAGAACTGATCCTAAGAAATGCCTCTCTAGAAAATATTGTGATTTCCATTCGGGTCATGGTCACGAGACGGCTGATTGTTATCTCATCTCAGGCTATAGATTGAGAAATTGGTTGAAGAAATTGTTATCTCATCTCACACTTCCAGGCAATCGGTCCCCGAGAGGACATCACGAGGATAGGCCCCCTCACAATGCGCCTAACCTCGAGTAGCCTCCCACCATAGCTGGCAAAATTAATATCATCGCCGGGGGACCCGCGGCTGGAGGTCCCACTACTGCAGGGCGATGAGCCCATGCTGAACGCTCTTCTCCATTGAAATGCCCTAAGAAAGGGCTCGAGTGAATTCTTTTAAGGTAAATCAAGTTATTTCTTTTTCTGACATAGATTATGAAGGATTGCAGGTTCCGCACGACGACTCGCTGGTTATTCTACTGATTATCTCCAATTTTGACGTTGCCAAGATTCTAGTCGACACTGGCAGTTCAGTAAATGTTTTGCACGTTGGAACGTTTGAAGACATGGAATTAGGCGAGGACAGGTTAGGAGCAGTTGGATACTCCATTTACGGAATTTCTAGGGCATCTGTGCAGATCAATGGAAAGATCGACCTCCTAGTCACGTCCAGGACGCGTTCCCTATAAGGGACGGTCATGACGACCTTTCTAGTTGTTGATGTGCCCTTAATTTATAGCGCCATCATTGGAAGACCAACATTGAGAGATTTTGGAGCAGTGGTATCTACACCCCACCTCAAAATGAAATGCCCAACCCAAGAGGGTGTGGGAGAGATATGGGGACATCAGATGGTCGCATGGGGATGTTACTACGCTAGCTTAAAAGGGACCATTGCCCTAGAAGAAAATTTCATTATCGACAGCCAGGATCCAAGAGATCGGGCTAGAACTGTTAGGGGCGAGCCGGTTGAAGAACTTGATTCAATCCCCATATCCGAGGTTCATCCTGATAGAACTGTTCTGATAGGTTCTCTGTTGAGATGTACATTACCTTATGAACTAGTGAATTTTTTAAAGGCTAACGAAAGTGTTTTTGCTTGGTCTTCCTCTGATATGCCAGGAAGCATTTGATTCGTTGAAGCAATATCTCCAATCACCGCCCGTCCTCACTAAGCCCGAGCTCGGGGAAGAGTTGTACCTTTATTTAGTAGTAAGTTTGGCAGCGGTGAGCGCTGTCTTGGTTTGACAAGATGGTAAACAGGAATGTCCGGTCTACTATGTGAGTCGAATCCTCCACGGTGTGGAGGTTCAGTATCAAACTATTGAAAAATTTGTTTTTGCCGTTGTGATTGCCTCTCGGAAGCTCCACCCATATTTCCAGGCTCACACTATCGTGCTGTTAACCGATTAGCCTCTACGAAAGATTTTACAAAAACCCGAGACATCGGGGCGACTGGTGAGTTGGGCGATCGAGTTGGGGGAATTTGATATTTAGATCCGGCTACGGCTGGCCATCAAATCTCAAGCTCTTGCTGACTTCATTGTGGGATTCACTGCGCCTACACTAGATCTACCGGATGCTGGGGATGTTATTCTTGAAGCCGAACCCTTATCTGAAGACACCCCCCATCCCGAAGACCGTCCTTCAGTGGAGACAGATCAGCAGGTCGATGCCGAGGCCTACCCGTGGGTACTCCATGTGGATGGCACTGCAAGCAAGGAGGGGTGTGCTGCAGGGATAGTCCTAATGGGTCCGGACAAGTTTTTGGCAGAATATGCACTACGGTTAGATTTTAAAGCCTCCAACAATGAGGCTGAATACAAAGTCTTGTTGGCAGGGTTGGCCCTAGCCATTGAATTGAGTGTGAGCAAATTAAAGGTCCACAGTGATTACCAGTTAGTGGTTGGACAGGTGAACGGACTCTACACCGCTAAGGAACCCAGAATGTTGAGATACTTGGAGAAAGTACTAGAAAAGTTAGCAAGGTTGAAAGAGGTTGAGGTTATATAAGTCCTAAGGGAAATGAATACCCGAGCAGATGTCCTCTCTAAGATGGCCTCCAAGGAAACATTCGACTTTGGTTCCATGTACACCGAAATTCTACTCCAACCCAGCATTGAAGAGAAGAAAGTTGTTGAAATTCAAGCGGGACCCAATTGGATGGATCCTATTGTGCGGTACTTAAAGCATGGAATACTACCCCATGATAAGCTGGAAGCCCGAAGGTTAGTCGCGAGGTCGGCCCACTATATACTTCATGTAGCAAAGTTGTACAAACGCTCCTACACTTGGCCGTACCTCCGATGCCTCATGCCATTTGAATTCGACTATGCTTTGAGAGAAGTGCGTGAAGGAATTTGTGGTGACCATGGGAGAGGTAGAACCCTAGTGCAGAGGATCATGAGGCACGACTACTTTTGGCCGACTATTCTACACGATGCTAAAGAGTTTATCAAAAATTGTGGTCCTTGTCAGAGATTTACAACAGTTCCTCTCCAACTAGCCACTCCATACGCCTCGATATCTAGCTCCATACCCTTTGCTATGTGCGGAATGGACTTGGTAGGTCCTTTCCCAAAGGCTCCAGGAGGACACACCATGCCTTACGTTGCCATAGACTATTTCACTAAATGGGTGGAAGTCAAAGCGGTGGTGAGACCGAATTCTAAAGCAACAGAGAAATTTTTCTACCATGATGTTGTCAGCCGCTTCGGCATCCCAAGGGTCATAGTAACTGAAAATGGGACTCAGTTTGCCAGTGCTGAGTTTCGTGATTTCTGCGATAAACTCAGCATAGAACATAGATTCTCATCAATAGGACACCCGTAAGCTAATGGCCAAGTAGAAGTAACAAATAGAATACTGCTCTAGAGCCTCAAGAAGCGCCTAGAGGAGGAAGGCAAATCATGGATCGATGCCTTGCCCAATGTTGTATGGGCCTACCGGACGACGCCACGGGTTAGTACTGGCGAGTCCCCGTTTAGCTTAACATTTGGTGTGGAAGCAGTTATTCCCGTGGAAGTCGGAATCCCATCGTTTAGAGTAGAAAATTTCGCCGAACGGGAGAAGTTCGAGCTCCTCAGAAATAACCTCGACCTTATCTTGGAAAAAACAGAATAGGCCCGACTACGAGTTGCGGCATACCAATAAAAAGTCGCAAAGAATCGGTCGGTTCTACCAGGTGATCAAGTGTTGCGACGATCGGAGGTATCAGACCCTAGAAATTCAAGAAAGATTGCCCCAAGATGGGAAGACCCCTACCGAGTGGTTCGAATCCTCTGACTAGGACCCTACCAATTGGAACCTCTCGACGGCATTCATATTCCTAGAAGTTGGAGTATGGACAATTTGCAGAAATTTTATCAGTAGAGTTAGTAGGTAAGGTTGTTTAAGAAAAGTACTATGTATTTTGTGTGTTTGTTTTCTTTTAGCAGGATCAACGTCACTCTGTAATCACGATAAAGGTCAATGAAATGAGGTTTTGTCTACAACTCTATAAAGAGTCAATATGGATCTCCACCATCCGGTCCAACCCATACGCTCGTCCGGATGGGCACAGGAAGTGAACAGGTGAAACTGGGAATGATCCTCCCGATAACACTCAAAACACTTCCCATGTAAAAGACCTATCCCTACAAAGGACGGGTGGATCTATCAACTCCGAACTGATCACTCGAGAGAAAGGTGGTCGTCATTGTGGGACCCGATCCCGCGAGAGGGGTGGGGCGCGAGCCGCCACGCCTTCTCTTGGTCTCTCGTACCCACGCGATTGGCGTGTGCTTATTATTATTGATTTTAATTCATCTTTTATGTGAACTTGGGACCACTAAGGCAATCCGAATTCCACACAAAAGAGACTGACAGAGTCGTCACCTAAATGTGGGATCTAGGACCCATAATTAACCAGAAATCTAGACTCGTTACCTGGTTACAAGAATGGAAGGTATGCGGAATTATCCACCACATGCACCATTCCTGCCCGATAATCGATCTTCGATTCCAAAAGCTAACTCTTTTAAATTTATTTTAAATGGCTCATTCAACTCTATATTAATGTGCGAACTAAGTGACATGCATCCTATGATCTAATTTCAATGTGAATCCTAAATGTGTATCTTGATTTATTAATTTGTCTGGATTCAATCTAAGTGAAAGTTCTCCTAGAATTCTAATTTCATGGAAAGTCCTAAGTGATTTGATTAAGCATTTACAAGAAAATTAATATACAAAACACCACAATTTGTTGTGGTGCCGACTCGCGGTTGGTATGACATCAGACATCCAAGCTGCCTACGTACCCAAGCCTCACTGGGATCAGAGTCGACGTAGTTCGGTGCACCTAAGCTAAGTTACTTATGCCTAACTCAACTAAGACACCGATCTAGACTGATTTGACTGTTTCAACAGTTTTAAGAGGAGTTATTTAATTCAAGTTGAGGATTTTATTATCCTAGGATTTCATCTAAGATGCTATATGATTCTTATCTTAATGCAAGTTGTTCCTTAGACTAATGCAGGTTAGCCTACATCCTAGTTTACTGGGCTTGTCCTAGGGAAAGATTGGGAGACTAGTGTAACTAGACCTATGGCACGGTTGCTATACATAGCAAACATCCGTGATGAGGCTCGACTCCTAACTCTAGGACTCCCTAAAACCTAAGACTCCCTAAAACCTAGGACACGACCTGACACAAGTGTTCCTAAATTGGGCTCTAATGGTTCTTATGACGGAAACCGTGATCCAACGGTTCCGAAAGACACGAAGCAAATCGATTCAAGTTCTTGAGGTTAATTAATTTCAGATTTCAAGGATTTTCGGTTTCTGGATATTTAAGGAATACCAATGGTTCTAGGGTTCACTAATTTCGGCCTCGAATGGCATCCAAGGAAGGGAATCGTGCGCTCTTTCCTTGTGCAATTTAATACTTAGGTTATAGCATCTTATTGCCTGGCATATCTCAGGATTTCTGTGGACAGTAAACCTCGGAGCCAACAACATGCTATAGCTTAAATATTCAAATTGTCAAAGATCGAGTACAATTGGGATATGATTATGGATGCACTGGCCATTTTTCCAGGAAAATCTAAAGATCCTAAAATTTCTGTTTTAATGGATTAAGGAGTTAACATGTGACAAAGATTTAAGGTTCTTTAGAGATTTTCAGATGATTTTCAATTAATTTCGGATTTTCAATGAATTTTATCAATTTTAAACATATGAGTGATTTTACAAGTGAAACTGTTGCAAACGAATTCAAAATGAGTTGAAACTTCTACAGAAGCAAGATATGATCAAATGTAGCTTACTGAAAGATTTTTACAGATTTTTACATTAAGCCCCTATTTAATTTTGATTTAACAATTAATTGATCAGATTGCAAAAATAACACGGAAACTACTAGAAATAGATATCTAAATTCAATGAAATTTCTACAGTAGTAATATATAACTAAAAATAGCATGCTGTGAGATTTTCAGGAATTGTAGAAACTATTTACTATCAATTTCGGATTTTTCAATTTTCAAACCAGATTATAAATTAACACTACACCCCATACGAAACAAGATCTCAATCACTTGAAACTTTTACGGCAGTAAGAAATATGAAATATAAGACTACCGTAAAAATGTTGAGAATTGTATCTGTGATCTGATATCAGTAAAAAGTCCCCCAAAATCTGATAATTTTCAAAGAAAACATAAAATAATATACCAAAAAATTCTAAAAATTCTCAAAAATTCATGGTAGAATGTATCAGTATCATGTTATTTTCCCACAAAATTTCATTAATTGTAGAATTCATTTAGTATATATTTTATTTTTCTTCATCGAAAAGATATTTTTGAAGAGTTTTCTATTTTTAAAACACGATTTTCAAGAAAATTACGACTCCGGAAAACATCCTTTAATCTTGTTCTAATATGGTGAACACAAAAAAAATCTAAAATTCCAAAAAATAGATCATCCTGAGATGGCTATTTTTCGAATTTCGTAATTACTCAGCCATTATTTTAAATAAAATACCACTCTTCACTCAAATTTTCAAAAACCGTTGATCCAATGTCCGATCCGATCCGATAGTTGTTTTACTCTATTTAGATAGATCACTGCATTAAATTTTGGGACGAAATGGAATTGAAACACTCGCGCAGATCATGATTTTAAGCACGCACATTTAATATTGAGTTAAAATCATTTAAATGGTAAAAAACCATGCAAAATACATAAAAAATACCAGATGATTCGGGAAAAATCCGAGAATGGGGTACCGACCTGTGATAGAGTTCCTCGCCGAATCTAAAGGCCGAAAAATCTGAAAATCCCGCCGACGCTCGATCCGCTCCGCTTGCTTCTTTCTTTTTTCTTTGTTTTTCTTTGCCACCGTTCCTCTGTTGAATGTGAGAGCGAGAGTGCTTGAGAGAGAGAGATTGAGAGAGAGCGTGAGAGCGAGTGAGATGGGAGTATGGAGATGGACAGAGAGAGAGTGAGAGCGAGTGAGATAGATGGAACAGAGAAGGAGAGTGAGGGAGTTTGAGAGAGAGAAAAAGAGGAGAAAACAACAGATCGGGTGGTGGGGAAAGTGAAAACCGAGAGAGATGGGGAGAGGAGATGGAAGAGGGATGTGAGAGAGAGAGAGAGAGAGAGAGAGAGAGAGATAGAGAGAGGGAGAGAGAGAGAGAGAGAGAGAGAAGGAGAGAGAGAGAGAAGGAGAGAGAGAGATCGTGAAAAACAAAAAAAAACAGAGTATGAGAATACTCTGTTTTTTTTGTTTTTTTTTTTTACATTGGTTTTTTCTTTTTTAGAGGTGGGAATGAAGGGGATAAAGAGAGGATGAGAGATCGAGAGGTTGAAGGTGATGAGGCGACATGAGAGCTAGAGAGGGATCCGAGAGAGCCGAGCCATCCGTTCCTCCTCTGTTCTTTTCCTTTTAACGTGACTTCTTTCTTTTTCTTTTTTTTCGAAGAACCAGAGCGAGAGAGATGGTGAGGGAGAAGCAGACAGAGCGAGAGGGTGAGGGAAACCGAGAAACCGAGTGAGAGAGTGGGGTCGGCTGTGTGAGATCAGAGCCAAGTTCAGAGAGCCTCCGTTCTTCTTTTTCTTCTCTCCCACTAAACCTCTGGCATGCTTGCTGTTTTTTTTTTACCAATCCATCGAAAAGGAAGAATCCCCGTAGCCCAAGAGAGCAACTTGCTCTTTTTTTCCTTTTTTCTTTTTTTAAGTTTAGAAACTCTCCAAAGTGAAGAGAGATGAAGAGAGCAACTTGCTCTTTTTTTCTTTTTTCTGCCTTTTTCTTTTTTTCTTTTTTAAGTTTGGAAACTCTCCGAACTATACATGCAGTAACAAGATTTCAATTTTTAAACATGGGTCCCATCTGTGTTAACCGAATACTCTTGCAATTCATTTGGCTTCCTAAATAATGGTGGGCCCCACTTCGAGTGAATTCTTCTTGCATTGCACTACTTGCATTCAAATCGCCTCCATTGGATGATCTCAACCGTCCAATTTATGGGTCATGGCCCAAATAGATTGCGCGCCCCAAATCACTTCCATAGAATGGTCGGAACTGTTCATTTGATGCAACATAATGTAGATTGGCTGCGCCCCTCTAAATCATTTCTGTAGGCTTATCCGAATAACTTAACTTGATGATCGTAACAACATTGGTTGTTAAAACAACGTCTCTGAGATCCTGACCGCTCCCTTGATGGACATCTTTATTCATTAGATCGAAGCAGGCTCAAAACTAATTTTTCATTAAAACCATATGCGGGCCTCCTGATTGATCCGAATTTAAACAAATGTTCAATGCGGGCCTACCGACGGGTCCAAGTTCTCCCCTGGTTTGGATTCTCGTGAATAACCCCTCTCAACACTTAGCGAAAAAACGCGAAACATGGCAGAAATGATTGACAAGATTGAGAAAATATAAGAGGCGAACACAAGAATGGGAAGCACCGAAGAACCGATAGAAAAACACTAACTTCTTCGCTGATTAAAGCGGAGCAAAATGGGGTGTCTACAGATGCCCCTCTTTGGTAGAGATGACGTAGTCATCGAATACCAAAGCAAAAATGACAGTGCCATTTTGTGCAGCCTTGATCGTCAAAGGACTCCCTAGACACAATGCAACCTAACATAATGCAAAACCCTAGAAGAAATCCTAGAATTTGAACAGATATCAAAAATCATTTATTCTAAACCACTGGAGGACTCGATTACCGGAGGATTAGAGGCTTAAGGACTTGAGAACTGGAGAACTGAATAATCAAACAATGGGTGGACTGGAGAATTGGAAGACTGGATAACTTGAAACTGGAGAATTGAAGATTTGATGAACTGAAGAATTGAAAAACTGGAGAAGTAGAAAATTTAGGGACTGGATATTTGCGGAGCTGAAAATTGGAGAACTGGATGATTTAAGGGATAGTCGGATAACTGGAGAATTAAAGAACTGAGAAGTTAAGGAGCTAGTTCACTGGGAATTGTAAAACTTGATTACTGGAAAACTGGAGAGTCAAAAATTGATAATTGGTGAACCGGGGATTAGATTGGATTGACATTTTGATTGATTCAATTGGGATTGGAATTTGATCACTGGATGTTAGGATTGGAAACTGAAGACTGGAATCTTAATCTAAACTTCGGGGACCGGGACTCTAGAACGAAGACATACCGGATACTAGAATTAGAGTACTGAAACACTGGATTTTCAGACACTGGAACTGGGTGTTGGAATTGGAGTGTCGAAATACTGGGAACAGGAATACGAGTACTGGAAAATGGAACACTGGAATACTGGTGATAGGGATACTGGACACTAGAACTGTGATACTAGAATATTGGATACTGGAACTGGAGACTAAAACTGGCATATGAACTACTAGAATACTGGAATTGAAACTGGATACTGGATGCTGGAACTGGAATACTGGAATTGAAACTGAATACTGGATGTTGGAACTGGAATACTGGAATTGAAACTGAATACTGGATGTTGGAACTGGAATACTAGAATACTGGATACTGGAACTGGAATATTGGAATACTGGATACTGGAATTGGAACTGGAATACTGGATATTGGAACTGGAACTGGAATACTGGATACTGGATGCTGCAATACTGGAATACTAGAATACTGGATACTGGAACTGGAATTTTGGAATACTGGATACTGGAACTGGAACTGGAATACTGGAATACTGGAATCGGTGAACTGGTACTGGCGAATCAGGAATTGGTAATTGATGAATTAGTAACTGGTTTTTACACAAGTTTATTCGCATTTTGAATTGTTTACTGGGGATGAACACACAGGGCTTGAAATTTCTTAGATTAAGATCTTCTTTACTGGGGATATAAACTGGGACCTTGGAATATTTGGACACTGGTACAGAGGATTCTTCTTTTGACAAGCATTCAGACAAATACTCAACTGACTGGAAGGAGATTCCGATTTTTAATGGTTCATCTTTATGAGAAACTGGCTCAACCACCATTGCATCTAAGGTTTTTCCAAGCTCAAAGTGCCTTCCTAGGGTATGATCTTCTTACGAGAACTGGGCTTTCTGATGTTTATACTTCTGAATTCTTCTGAGCTGATCTTCTTTGAAATGAAGCTGTTTAACTGGATTCTCGAGCTCTTTCAGGTACAATCGAGGGAGCTGACGAGGCCGGGCCTCCTTCACCGAGATAGTTGCATCATTTGGACACAAGGACGACGATTGACTCTTTCTAAAGAAAAAACTTAGATAAAAAGGCACGACTCAAAGGATTGAGGAGCTCTGAAGGAGTGAACATAGAATAGCAAAGATTGACTGACTATACTGACAAACAGAGTGATGCGTCTGACTTAGTTAATATTTTATTTGGTAAGTCTATCCTTTTGAGGAATAGTTTTTCAATTGGTAAACACTGGACTTTTTCCTTAAAACAGTAATGCTTCAAGGATTTAATTATGATCCTTAAGATTGCTTAGCTTCAATGCCCCCAGTTTTGAGGATGTCACTTGAATTTGCTTGAACTTCAGTTGATCTTCAGTCTTCATACCGGCTGTAGCCTTCTTATAATGATTCTCTTACCGTGACCAAGTCACCTCTTCGGGGTTTTTAACTTGGCGGACCGTGCTAGCCTTAACTTTTGCTTGAACCGCCTTTCTAGGTTTTCAATCCAGCAGGCTATCCCCTTAGCTTTTGCCTAAGCCGCCCTTTCGGGTTTTCAACTTAGCAGGGGAATGATCTTAAATTTTGCCTAGACCGCCCTTTCAGGTTTTCAGTCTAGCAGATCTTCAAACTCCGTTTTTTTTTATTCATCATTTTTTTTTCACTTTTTGTGTTTCGGGATCTAGATCATTAGTTCTGAACACTGGAAGGACTTTATAGGTAGGATAGGGCTTTTCAAAGAATGACTTAAGGCTCAACAAAGATTTCAACCGAACCTGTGAACAGGTTGCCCACGTATCCCAGGGTAGGAATCTGGTCGTGTGTAGTTCAGGGCGAATGCCCCTAGTTTGAAGATAACTTGTTTGAAGGTTAATTGGTTTTTATTTTTTCTTTTCTTTCTCGAATAATTGATTTCTCTTCTTTTGGAATTTGTCCCTCTTCTTTTCTGAAACGATTGAATTTCTTTTCTTTTTTTGAATCGACCGAACTCGGTTTAACCGAGCTGCCTACGTACCCCAGTGTAGGGATCAGGTCTCGCGTAGTTCGGGGCGAATGCCCCTAGTCTGATGGGTTTTCAAGAAAATTTCATTCAGGCTCGAAGGGTTTGCAAACCGGTATTCTTTTGACGTTGGGTTCTGATTTTGGGATTTATTCGGCCAAAGGAGGCCTTCCGATGTTCAGATTGGGAATCGATATAGGTTACTAGAGTCCCTCTGGTACTGATTTCTTTTTTGTTTTTTTTTTTTTTCACGGAGTTTGACAGCATTTCCTGGTAAGAGATAATGATTCTTCTTCCTTCTGGATATTGATAAGTAATTTGACTTTGAGGGTGCATACTGGTTTTTGGATATCATTTCATCCTTGAATCGGTGGCCCTTGATATTTTGATGATCGCTCTGTGATGATTGCTCTTGCACTTTTCATATTGGAATTGATGGCTTTACATTGTCACCGGTGAAACCTATGACCGTGGCCATTGACTGGAGATATGGAAGTTGTTTCGAATCCATACCCCTTATATAGCATGTGATATTCACTTCATTCTTTCTTGAACCTTCTATCTGGGTCTTTCTCTTGGCATTAATGGTAGCGCTTACTGGACCATCTCTTTATCCTCCAAATGAGTTTACCAATTCTTCACACTCTTCAGAGGGCAATGTGTTTCCAACAGACATTTACTGGATCAAAGTTTCAGTGCCAGTGTTTATCATTTCAATTTCCTCTTTTAGAAGCTGGGCTCGGCGCTCCTTCTCTTGTTTGAGCATAGGCTGCAACTCAAGAGAAGTTTCATCGACATCTTCTTCCTCATTTGAGGAGGGAGCATTATTCTTATTGGTTATTAAAGTTAGAAGCACACACTGGAATGTATAGAAAAAGCAAATTTCATTGAATTGAAAAAAAAACCACATCTGATAAGACTTATCCTGAACAGACTCAGAATTCACACTCTTGACTCAAAAATAAAAGTAAGAAACGACTCAACTGGACTAGAAATTTATTCAAACTTTTAGAAGACTGCACTTAATAACTGGACTTAATTAAAATAACAAAAGGACTAAGACTGCTGCAATTGTCTGGCTTTAGAGGCTCGGCGAAAACTGAATCATCATCATAACAAGTGCCTTTTAACTTCTGGTTCTTCTCTATCACTGCAACTGAACCTGAGCTTCTCAAACCCCAAGTGCCTAAACGTCATCCAGCGGCGGTACAACCTGGTTTTGTATAGGACTATCAGCAATATTTGGCACTTGCTGAAATGGTAGCTTGCGCTCATCGATCAACTTCTGGATCACATGCCTCAGAGTTATGCACTGATCAGTACTATGCCCCGATCCTCGATGAAAATCGCAGTGCTCTTCCGCTCTCCATGTCCTGGGGAGCGGATTAGGAGGTTCCTTAATGCGAGGCAAGTAGATATCGCCGGATTCCAATCCTTGCTGCAATATGACAGATGGTGGAAACAGGAGAGGGGTGAATTCCCTATTAGGCTTTTGCTGAGCTGCAATCCCTGATTGAGTATATTTGAATACCATAGAGTTCCGTGACGGGTTAGCCATTGATACATTATCAACCTCAGAGATCTTAGCTAGAGTCTGTGTCTTAACTTCTTTTGAATTGGGGTTTCCTCTATTGTAAACTCCTTGTGCCATTGCTTCCTCAAATTGCATACCAGCATTGATGAAGTGTTTAAAATCTGGATAATACTGAAGAGACATGTGATATTGGAGCTGAGAGGATATATTCTTCATAATCATCTGGACTTGCTCCTCTTCTGAGGGACGCTGCATCATTTGAGCCGCTAACCTTCTCTATCTCTTGACGAAAATTAAGAATGACTCTTTTGAGTCCTGCTTGGTTCTCTCAAGATCCTTCCTAGTGATCTCGGTTCCATCATCATATTTGAATTGCTTGATGAACTGCTCTCCAATATGCTTCCATGTCCTATAACGAGTCTTGTCTAGGACCATGAACCACCTTCTAGCGACCTTTGTCAGAGAAACCAGGAACAATTGAGCCATTTGCTCAGCAGATAGACCTTGAGGCTGGCACATGATAGTGAACATTTGCAAGTGGGTGATTGGACAACCCACACCATCATATTTGTCGAAATCTGGCATTTGAAAATTAGCAGGAAGGCGGATTTCGGGAAACAGTGTAAGATCACTTGGGTTGAAACCACCTCGGTCCTGAAGCTGGATGTCTTGAACTTTCCTGGTAAGACTTTCTAATTTCTCCATAACCTTCTTATCAACCGCTGACTGAGAAGGCTTACCGTGACCTTCGCTGTACTGTTCTCTTTCTAACTCTTCTTCAGTTTTATCTAGGATAGGGATGAACACTGGCTGGGCGGGTGCTGCTGAAGTAGCTGTATGGTGTATAGGCCTTTTATCTTTGGAAGACGATGGCCCGAGTTTCTCAGGAAGTTGGGCTTTGAGGGCCTGATTTTCATCTTTGATCTCTTGTAATTGCTGGAGAACTAAGGCAAGAGTTTCAGCAACAGTAGTGAGCGGAGGATTCTCTTGGTTTTCTGCCATGGGTGAGGAGAAAGAAAGGGACGCCGGAGTTCTCACAGAGGGTGGTGGAGAGACAGATTTCCTCTCCAACCGTGAAGAGATCCGAACCTAAAGAGTGGTAGACTTAGCTATGGTGCCAACTTCCTGTGATGGAAACAATCAACACGAGGTATATGAGCTTGACATTCATGGAGTGTTCATTCTCAATGACTAAAAAAAAGATTACACATTTAAGCAAGTAATTGGGACAATAGAATGAATCATAATGGACCAAGACATGACAATGATGACAGATTCGAATAGGGGGATGCCCCTAGTTCAAGGATTATGATAGTGAACTCTGAAGGACTTAGCAAAATATTCTTGAAAAAGGTTGCCCTTAGAGTAAGAAAAGACTAAGGGTACAAGCACGATCAGATCATCAAGATTGCACGATCAAATGATTGAAACACAATTCTTGCCAATTGAGGAAGGGAATGAAAATATAATCGAATCACACAAGAGGCGAATGATAGACACACGATCAAAAGATGAGATTGCATAGGATTGCTTTCAACGGGTAGATCAAGAATAACTAATTCTATGAGATCTTTGGAAATGATGGGATTTATATCCTAACCCCAAAGGGAAATTTTTTTAATCTTCGCACATTTTAACAGTGTTACCTGAAGGCATCAAACCCTAATCCTAATCTAGCGGAGTGGAGAGAGGATCTCGACTCATGACTTTGTTTGTGTACCTAAGGACCGATCGTATCCATTGGAAGATGGACTACGGCCTAATCTAGACACAAATGGGTAGGATATCCTAAACTAGGCTCACACACGTGATGCACATGTGTTCGTATTCTACATGCATGTGTGGGTTAATCTAGGGGTAAGGCCAAGAGTTCCCTTAGCGCGAATCCATGTTTGATATAGTGTACCAGTGTCCGGCGTATCAGTACGTGAACAAGAGATCCGTTTACGCACCATAAGGTGCTAGGCTAAGGGTGGAATGCTTCTCTAGCACAGAGGCACCAGGTGATGAAATCCCAGTCAACCATGCTCGATAACACTCCGGGTTCCTAAAATACGATGTGTGTGCATGTGAGATGCAGGGTTTAGATGCAAGTGATGTAAGTGTGTGCAATAAGTTCGCGCAATCTATGATGCCTTCAGGTTTTGTTAGATTAAGTTTGGGTAAGATGTGATGAGAAAATAAAGTAAGCAAACTACCTAGTAAGCATAGAGTTTTCATGAGCCAAATAAAATAAATTCAAATGAATTATCTTTTGAAATTTTAATGAAGTTAGGTGGTCCCCAGCAGAGTCGCCAAACTGTGGGACCCGATCCCGCGAGAGGGGTGGGGCGCGAGCCCCCACGCCTTCTCTTGGTCTCTCGTACCCACGTGATTGGCGTGTGCTTATTATTATTGATTTTAATTCATCTTTTATGTGAACTTGGGATCACTAAGGCAATCCGAATTCCACACAAAAGAGACTGACAGAGTCGCCACCTAGATGTGGGATCTAGGACCCACAATTAACTAGAAATCTAGACTCGTTACCTGGTTACAAGAATGCAAGGTATGGTGAATTATCCACCACATGCACCATTCCTGCCCGATAATCGGTCTTCGATTCCAAAAGCTAACTCTTTTAAATTTATTTTAAATGGCTCATTCAACTCTATGTTAATGTGCGAACTAAGTGACATGCATCATATGATCTAATTTCAATGTGAATCCTAAATGTGTATCTTGATTTATTAATTTGTCTGGATTCAATCTAAGTGAAAGTTCTCCTAGAATTCTAATTTCATGAAAAGTCCTAAGTGATTTCATTAAGCATTTACAAGAAAATTAATATACAAAACACCACAATTTGTTGTGGTGCCGACTCGCGGTTGGTATGCCATCAGACATCCAAGCTGCCTACGTACCTAAGCCTCACTGGGATCAGAGTCGACGTAGTTTGGTGCACCTAAGCTAAGCTACTTATGCCTAACTCAACTAAGACACCGATCTAGACTGATTTGACTGTTTCAACAGTTTTAAGAGGAGTTATTTAATTCAAGTTGAGGATTTTATTATCCTAGGATTTCATCTAAGATGCTATATGATTCTTATCTTAATGCAAGTTATTCCTTAGACTAATGCAGGTTAGCCTACATCCTAGTTTACTAGGCTTGTCCTAAGGAAAGATTGGGAGACTAGTGTAACTTGACCTATGGCACGGTTGCTATACATAGCAAACATCCGTGATGAGGCTAGACTCCTAACTCTAGGACTCCCTAAAACCTAAGACTCCCTAAAACCTAGGACACAACCTGACACAAGTGTTCCTAAATTGGGCTCTAATGGTTCTTATGACGGAAACCGTGATCCAACGGTTCCGAAAGACACGAAGCAAATCGATTCAAGTTCTTGAGGTTAATTAATTTCAGATTTCAAGGATTTTCGGTTTCTGGATATTTAAGGAATACCAATGGTTCTAGGGTTCACTAATTTCGGCCTCGAATGGCATCCAAGGAAGGGAATCGTGCGCTCTTTCCTTGTGCAATTTAATACTTAGGTTATAGCATCTTATTGCCTGGCATATCTCAGGATTTCCGTGGACAGTAAACCTCGGAGCCAACAACATGCTATAGCTTAAATATTCAAATTGTCAAAGATCGAGTACAATTGGGATACGATTATGGATGCACTGGCCATTTTTCCAGGGAAATCTAAAGATCCTAAAATTTCTGTTTTAATGGATTAAGGAGTTAATATGTGACAAAGATTTAAGCTTCTTTAGAGATTTTCAGATGATTTTCAATTAATGTCGGATTTTCAATGAATTTTATCAATTTTAAACATATGAGTGATTTTACAAGTGAAACTGTTGCAAACGAATTCGAAATGAGTTGAAACTTCTACAGAAGCAAGATATGATCAAATGTAGCTTACTAAAAGATTTTTACAGATTTTTACATTAAGCTCCTATTTAATTTTGATTTAACAATTAATTGATCAGATTGCAAAAATAAGAGGGAAACGACTAGAAATAGATATCTAAATTCAATGAAATTTCTACAGTAGTAATATATAACTACAAATAGCATGCTGTGAGATTTTCATAAATTGTAGAAAGTATTTACTATCAATTTCGGATTTTTCAATTTTCAAACCAGATTATAAATTAACACTACACCCCATACGAAACAAGATCTCAATCACTTGAAACTTTTACAACAGTAATAAATATGAAATATAAGACTACGATAAAAATGTTGAGAATTTTATCATTGATCTGATATCAGTAAAAATTCCCCCAAAATCTGATAATTTTCAAAGAAAATATAAAAAAATATACCAAAAAAATTCTAAAACTTCTAAAAAATTCATGGTAGAATGTATCAGTATCATATTATTTTCCCACAAAATTTTATTAATTTTAGAATTCATTTAGTATATATTTTATTTTTCTTCATCGAAAAGATATTTTTGAAGAGTTTTCTATTTTTAAAACACGATTTTCGAGAAAATTACGACTCCGGAAAACATCCTTTAATCTTGTTCTGATATGGTGAACACAAGAAAAATCTAAAATTCCAAAAAATAGATCATCCTGAGATGGCTATTTTTTCGAATTTCGTAATTACTCAGCCATTATTTTAAATAAAATACCACTCTTCACTCAAATTTTCAAAAACCGTCAATCAAATGTCTGATCCGATCCGATAGTTGTTTTACTCTATTTAGATAGATCACTGTATTAAATTTTGGGACGAAACGGAATTGAAACACTCGTGCAGATCATGATTTTAAGCACGCACATTTAATATTGAGTTAAAATCATTTAAATGATAAAAAACCATGCAAAATACATAAAAAATACCAGATGATTCGGGAAAAATCTGAGAATGGGGTACCGACCTGTGATAGAGTTCCTCGCCGAATCTAAAGGCCGAAAAATCCGAAAATCCCGCCGACGCTCGAACCGCTCCGCTTTCTTCTTTCTTATTTCTTTGTTTTTCTTTGCCACCGTTCCTCTGTTGAATGTGAGAGCGAGAGTGCTTGAGAGAGAGAGATTGAGAGAGAGCGAGTGAGATGGGAGTATGGAGATGGACAGAGAGAGTGTGAGAGCGAGTGAGATAGATGGAACAGAGAAGGAGAGTGAGGGAGTTTGAGAGAGAGAAAAAGAGGAAAAAACAACAGATGGGGTGGTGGGGAAAGTGAAAACCGAGAGAGATGGGGAGAGGAGATGGAAGAGGGATGTGAGAGAGAGAGAGAGAGAGAGAGAGAGAGAAGGAGAGAGAGAGAGATCGTGAAAAACAAAAAAAAACAGAGTATGAGAATACTCTGTTTTTTTCGTTTTTTTTTTTTTTACATTGGTTTTTTCTTTTTTGGAGGTGGGAATGAAGGGGATAAAGAGAAGATGAGAGATCGAGAGGTTGAAGGTGATGAGGCGACATGAGAGCTAGAGAGGGATCCGAGAGAGCCGAGCCATCCGTTCCTCCTCTGTTCTTTTCCTTTTAACGTGACTTCTTTCTTTTTCTTTTTTTTCGAAGAACCAGAGCGAGAGAGATGGTGAGGGAGAAGCAGACAGAGCGAGAGGGTGAGGGAAACCGAGAAACCGAGTGAGAGAGTGGGGTCGGCTGTGTGAGATCAGAGCCAAGTTCAGAGAGCCTCCGTTCTTCTTTTTCTTCTCTCCCACTAAACCTCTGGCATGCTTGCTGTTTTTTTTTACCAATCCATCGAAAAGGAAGAATCCCCGTAGCCCAAGAGAGCAACTTGCTCTTTTTTTAAGTTTAGAAACTCTCCAAAGTGAAGAGAGATGAAGAGAGCAACTTGCTCTTTTTTTCTTTTTTCTGCCTTTTTCTTTTTTTCTTTTTTATGTTTGGAAACTCTCCGAACTATACATGCAGTAACAAGATTTCGATTTTTAAACATGGGTCCCATCTGTGTTAACCGAATACTCTTGCAATTCATTTGGCTTCCTAAATAATGGTGGGCCCCACTTCGAGTGAATTCTTCTTGCATTGCACTACTTGCATTCAAATCGCCTCCATTGGATGATCTCAACCGTCCAATTTATGGGTCATGGCCCAAATAGATTGCGCGCCCCAAATCACTTACATAGAATGGTCGGAACTGTTCATTTGATGCAACATAATGTAGATTGGCTGCGCCCCTCTAAATCATTTCTGTAGGCTTATCCGAATAACTTAACTTGATGATCGTAACAACATTGGTTGTTAAAACAACGTCTCTGAGATCCTGACCGCTCTCTTGATGGACATCTTTATTCATTAGATCGAAGCAGGCTCAAAACTAATTTTTCATTAAAACCATATGCGGGCCTCCTGATTGATCCGAATTTAAACAAATGTTCAATGCGGGCCTACCGACGGGTCCAAGTTCTCCCCTGGTTTGGATTCTCGTGAATAACCCCTCTCAACACTTAGCGGAAAAACGCGAAACATGGCAGAAATGATTGACAAGATTGAGAAAATATAAGAGGCGAACACAAGAATGGGAAGCACCGAAGAACCGATAGAAAAACACTAACTTCTTCGCTGATTAAAGCGGAGCAAAATGGGGTGTCTACAGTCATATAAAAGGAATGCCCCCAAAAACCGCACCCATGACAGTACAGTAGAGGTCTCCTTTCTCTCCTACAACCATCTAGAGATGGGTTCGACGTTTTCTATACCAAGCATGGCTAGTGCACGGACTCACAGAAATTGATAAAAAACATACTGACGAGCATCTATACATAAGTTAAAAAGGTTTCGTGGCCAAAAATTCTCCAACAGGAAAGCAAGGTATATATCCCAAAGTTATTATGGACCCTTCATAATGGCCTCTACAGGACCAATTCAAAGTTTCATAAGTTCTTAAAAACGTTTGATGAGAGTCAAGAGAAATGCATACCTATTGATCCTTTTCCGAGGGGGGCACTATTTCTGTAGGGACCTCCGTTGCTTCCCAAAGCCCAACCTCACTAGTTCCCTCACCGATAACCGCTCCCTCTTGCAAAGTTACCTCAGGTATAGGCCTCTCTGAATCAAGCATCAACTGGTCTAAGGGGAAAGAAGGATCAATCTCCCGAACTCGTCGACGACATTCGGCAAAGGCATCGATCTCCATGGGTAAGCAGTAGATTGCCACTGCCATGAGAAATTCCTCGGAATCACGCCACTCCTCCTGGGCATCTCGCCACTCCTGTCGGGCCTTTGCCAGCTCCTCGGTACGGCTGGTCCGGGAAACGACCAGGTTGTTCTCTGCCTGATCCCTCCTTTGTTCGGGCCATCGAAGCTTATCATTGAGATCTTTCACAATGTCGATATATGATGCATTCTCCGCTTGAGCCTTCTCCAAGCTCCTATCCTAATACGATCGCCTGCACGACAATACTTCTCCCAAAAAGTGTCCAGCTCAGATTCATCCTCAAGCATGTACTCCATCATCCTCCTCGCAAAACTTTGGGCCTATTCAAAACCACGCAAGAGTAACCGCAGAGGAAAGGGGGGAAAGAAAAGGTTTATAAAGTAAGGAAGGAAAGAATGATACTTACGCAATGAGCAAAGTTAAGATAATGCATAGCGATCGAATTCCTAGAGTGACTTTTTAACTCTGCCTCCTCACCAGGTAGCGCGGTTGAGACACCCATCTCCACCCCAACTCGCGGATTTTGAAGACCCTTATTCTCCTCTCCTATCTTCCAGTTCAGTTTGAACATCTCCCCTTGCATTTTCATCTGATGATCCCTCAAGGGAGCTTGACCTAGGATCAGCTTGGTCGTGCTGAAGGCTTCCACTCGGCTCGAGGGATCAGATAGAAGAGTAGACTTGGCCTTAAGAGATTGAGCAGATTTTCCTCCAGAAACATGCAAAGACGTGGCCTTCTTAGCTGGAGACTCTACTCCTTCAGCTGGAGAGGATCGAGTTTTGTCCTTAACTCCAACAGAGCGATTGGGAATGCTCGGTGGCAAAGACTGGTGGGGGCCGTTACCCTCCTCCTTGGCGCGGCTAGTGCTACGGGCCGTAATCTCACAAGATCTGAAGTACCCTTTGAGGATTCCCCTACGATCATTCTTCGCTTGGAGGGAGTATCCTTCGACGCCATATCTATGATCATCAAACAGGGAAATAACAAGTAATCACGCGAACAATTGCTAAGGATATGAAGTCAAAAAGTAGAATGACCTACAAGGAGGAGGAGGGCTCACCACGATAGCTAGCAGAGCTCTCTCCCACCTCTTCAGCTACCTTCGAAACTTTCCCACCAGGGGCTTGATATAGTTTATATGTCTTCAGATTCCTCTCTTCTTTAAATTCAGAAACATCTTTGGGGACACTGGCCATAATCTTCGCCAAATCAAATTTATTAAAGTCTGAAGAATTGGGCATAAGTTTCCTTCTCCAATCAACAGTGTGTCTCCATGTTTTGGGAAAAGTCCAAGCACCATCTGCGAGGGAGTGATAAAAACAAATTCCTCCTTCGATTTTTTGATAGAAGAAGGAAGATTTGTGGCAATTTTCACTTGGGGCCAGTGAGTGGTATAACGAACCGCTCCGCCCTTCACTTGTGGACTCATGGTAAAACAACATCGAAGTAGTCCTGGCTCGGGATCAACCTTTCGCAAGTGGGCTTTGGCAACAAAGGCCAAAAGGATACGCCAACTGTTCTGTACTAACTGAGTAGGGGCTACCCAGTAGAATTCCAGGGCCTCTATAATAATACTAAGCAATGGAAACTAGACACGGGCCCTAAAGGCTTCTACATAAAAGGCTGTCTCCTTTGCAGATGAGCCCTCACACGCCCGTTCATCAGCAGTAGGGAGCCGGATACCATAACCCGCAGGTATCCGATACTCTTTCCTAAGTCTTTCTACTACACCCTCCTTAAGGGTGCACTCAGAGGACATTACCCACTCAAGAGAAATTGTTTCTCCAGCCATTATCTCCATAATATTCACTTCGTGGCAGGGAAGGGCTAAAGGAGGTGAGCTGGGAAGAGGAGTGAAATCCAAGTAGAGACTTGGTTTGGAAACCTAGAGGGGGGTGAATAGGATGTTTATAAAACTTTTGCCTTTTGAAAACTTTTACTAATTTCACCCTAGTTTTATCCCTTGGTTAATTAATTTGAATTAGTTAGGCTTAACCAATTTTCACAAATGTAAATAAGCTTAAAAACCCTTGTTTAAACAACCAACTTAATTAGGAGATTTAGTGGGCTAATTAGCAATGTAAAAATATTCACGTTGGATGGCAATGCTAACTCACTCAATTCTAAAAAATAAGACACGCACAAATAAGAGAGTGAGAGAGGAAGTGAGAAATCGAGAAACACCAACGCAAGCGACACAAAGATTTATAGTGGTTCGGCCAAAAGCCTACTCCACTCTACTGAAGGTCGCACTTGAGGATTTTCACTATTGAGACCTCCACGACGCCCGGCTCCGAGGCGATTACACTCTCAAGGGAATTAAATGAGGATGCCCCTCCACCTTTACAATGACTCTCCTTCCCCGCCAAGTTCTAAGCGCTTCACCCAAGGGAATCAAACACGGATGCCCTTGCCACCGATCAAATGAAGAAGAAGAAGAAGTATTAGCCTCTTACTAGGCTTGATTACAAGTTGTAGCTCACACACTTTCTCTCAAAAATAATTTGCAAATGAAAGCCTAAACCAATCTCAAATGATTTTTCCAAAATCAAGGCACAATGAGTTTGGTGAGAGTTTTTACCCAAAAATGATTCACAAATGATTTTCTAGGGTTTGTTAGAGTTGGACAATGTTCCTCACATGTTTTAGACCCATTAGATGGGTATATATGGTGTCCCAACTCAATATGACCGTTTTAGGGGCAAAACGGTTATTTTCGGGTCAAACAGTCAACTAGCCGTTGGACTACAACGACTATATTTTTTTGAACAAAAACACTTCTCGGAGTTCCGAGAAATTTTTCGGAGTTCCGAGCAAATTCTCGGAGTTCCGAGAATTCAAACAGAGCTTTTAATTTTAGAACCTGGATCATTTCTCGGAGCAGCTCCGAGAATTTTCTCGGAGTTGCGAGACTGGATTTCCAGCAAACAGTGTCTTATTTGAAAAATTCATATCTCCTTCGTTTCGCATCGGATTTCGATGTTCTTATACTCTACGGATATGAGAAACATGAGAGCTATCTGTTAAATATATTTTCAAAAATACTTGAAAATATTTTAAATAAGTTTTGATAGGATTTAGTTGCTGGTCCAGGCTGTTGCTTCGGAACTCTATTTTGTTCATTCTTGTGCTGAATGTCATATGGGTCCCAACATGTTGGTACACCACCATGGACATTCACTTATCCATTTAAGTCCTTAAAGGGTGTATTAGTTTCTTTGAAAAACATATTTTTAGGGGTTTTAAGATGTGCCTTGATAAGAGAAAATACAAGAGAGGAAGGTGATACATACTACCATTCTAAGTACTCTCTTGTTCTCTTGAGCCAATCTTCATTTGATCTTCAATGGTGTGCTTGGCTTGCTTTGGGATCTTCAAGGTTGAGCTTATTTGCTTGACACCTTCCAAAGATGATGCCACCATTTGGTTCAAGCTCCTTTGAAAGTTGTTGATCCACAAGCTTTGGCCTTCATTGATCTTCCTTTGTTTGTTCAATGTTTTGAGATGGTTGTGTGGAACTTCTCCTTGGTTGATCCTCCAAGGTATGGTTTGTCCAAGTATGCTCTAGCTCCTTTGCCCTTTGTTTGGTTCATCTTCAAGCTTAGGCCATCTGTGTGTGTGCTAGCATGGATTGACCTATGAATTACCTGTCTATAGCACAACACTCAAGGCAAATAATTAGTCCATAAATGACTAATCAATTTGCGTTTGTTAATCATCAAAACAAGGTGATCGAGTGAACCATGGGGAACCCTTGGGCTAACAATCTCCCCCTTTTTTATGATGACAAACCAAATTGATTAGAGAGGTTGGAGGATCCTCTTATGAGGATTAGATAAGCAAGATAAGTGCGACTACTCCCCCTCAACATATGCATAAGTTATATTTAACAAATTATTATACAAGAATGCATATGATTATGGATCTAATTAATTACATAAATTCTCCCCCTTTTGGCATTAGCAAAAAGGAAGGATTAAGCATTTAAGCACAATTACATAAAGCATCAAAGATATTCAATGAGAATATGATGCTCCCCCTAACTTCTTATCATGAGTTAGCAATTAAAATCAAAGTATAATCCAAAGTATATATGGCATGACAAGAGACAATCAACATAGGAAATGAATAATCACAAAAAAAATCAAGCCTATGTTGGCAAAACAAAGAGACATTTCAATTATAGCACAAATGTTTAGGGCGTATCTTAGTATATATATATATATATATATATATATATATATATATATATATAAATCCAATATAAATCTACCCTATGACCCGTAATATAATAATAGATTAGCAAGTTAAAGCTTATATTTTACTTATCATGAAAGAAAACAAGCAAGTGTATAGTTTAGCATGATAAGCCTCCTTTTGTTTTTGAAATTCCTATTAGAATCTTATCATGAGGTGATGTGGAGTTATAGACTCATCATGATAAGCAATAATATATATTTTCAAGTTAAAAATATTTTCTTAAATTGTCATGCATATAAATGGACATTTGATCCTAATATGATTAACTATTAGGATATATGGCATGACGGCTAGCTCTATCATGGACACAAGGATAGCCAAGTAGAAATACACATGATAAGCACTCAAATTCATAGAAACTAAGATTAGCAATTTTAGTTTACTCCTATGAATGTATATCTAGAAGGATATGCAATATTTAGCACTATTAGTTGGGATATATTTGAATGGACAATGTGAGCATCTCACAATGATCCATGTGAACATAAAAATAGCAAAGATTAGCTCTCCCCCTTAGTATTTGTCATTGGCCTTAGATAAACTTAAGATTTAAAGGCATGACATGACATAATAGGCCAAAGATATGACAATGGAATACTTGGCCACCAAAACTTATTCTCGGAATAGATGACATCATATTAGATCATCCAAGATAAGTCAAAAAGCCTAGAAGAATATGCCACTAAGACCTAGGCTATGGGCTTCTTGTCTTAAACTCTAAAACACACATAAAAGCACAAGACAAGCCCGAACAACCCATGTAGAGCAATCATGCTTCAAATGAGTGTACTTATCATATGTGAGGTGATACCCACATTAGGAATCATATGATAAGTAACTAAGGACAAATTTACATTTAAGCTCCCTCTTTGAAAATGAATCATGCAATGCATGAATCCAAAGGGATGTCCTTGCATAGACTCCAAAGGTTTTTGGATATATTTTCCAAAAGATACCAAGTTAAACTCAACCCTTGGGCTACAATGACACTTGCTCTCCAAGCGTCAGTTTATCATGATAAAATGATAGCCATAGTCTAGCTCATAATGATAAACAAGCATAGCACAAAATATTTTCAATCTTTGGCTCATGCTCCCCCTAAATGTGATTTAATATTTTTCAAATTCAAGCTTTACTTCCCTAAGTATGTAACATACATAACTGCTAAGGAGATCACATATAAATGTATACCTATTCATGTTTGAGATGTTGGCATAAGGCCAATTTGTTAGATATTTTAATTAAGGTGAATGTATCATCTCCCTCTTAGAATCTGTAGACACCCCATTTTGTTTTGTTTTAATCAACAAATAAATTAGTGTGTTAAATCCATGTGAGAACCCCCTCTATCATTGATTTATATGTTTTAGGTCATTAATATCTTGATCTGACTTTACGGATCATCAATCGGGACAAAATAAGCTAGGGTCACTTCATAGCCCGGACCCTGATTCCATTCCGAGACCCGATTTCCGTAAATCGTTAGATCAATGGCAGATCATGACCTGGGTCTAACCATCCAAAACCACCTAACCTCTCCTCTCATCCTAACCATTCAAACCTCACCTAACCTCACCTAACCTCTCCTCCCATCATAACCATCCAAACCTCACCTAACCTCACCTAACCTCACCTAACATCACCTAACCTCACCTAACCTTACCTAACCTCACCTAACCTCACCTAACCTCCTATCCCATTCTCCTATAAATACCCTCTCATCTCACCAAAGAAAAGGAGGAAAAAAAAAGAAAAGAGGAGAGAACCCCTCTCTTAGAAAATTCAAGCCCTCTCTCTAGACCAAATCCCTCTTCTCCATAAGTTTGCATGGAATATCGTCTACAAAAAGGTATGTCTTTTGGAATTTTATTTTCTTTTCTATATTTGTAGGATTGAGTGTTGTTTTGCGTATATTTTGGTTGATGTCATGTTTAATTTTGTACTAGTTTGGCCTTGGTCATGTTCTCACTTATGCTAAATATAATTAATGTGTTAGGGTCATTAGAACCTATTTGCGATGGGATGTTGAAATCATTGGCTTGTTAGGGAATTTAGATTTCTTTTGGGAAAACAATTCATTAAAAATTTTGAACATGTACAAGAAAGAAAACTTGAATTTTACATGAATTATCAAAACCCATTTAATTTGGCTTACAAAACCTCCATCTTTCAATTGATAACAACAGCCCCCACTCCAATTTGATAACAACAGCCCCCACTCAATCTCAAGAACCCAATATCCATACCCCACCTTGCCAAGTAGATAAAAACAACCCCTTTTTCAAACATCCCATTTGAATCTAATCTCAGGCCCATTCAAGCCATTTTTCATATTCACCGTCTTTTAATCACTAAAAAAATAAGAACTATCAAAAGAAAACATGGGGGTGCCAATATCATTCCCGTCATAGTGCTAGCTGTTAGACTTTAAACAGATTTTTCGACCTCTAAACAACAGAATCGTGGGAAATGGTTAACTACAAAGTAATAGATATTTTCGTGCCGTTTCCAACGAGTATTCGTGCTAGATCAGACAGCGAGCGGTTAAAAAGTTAAGTCCAAAATGGTTGCGGCACACCTTTAGGCATTTCCAGTTTAATGTTGCTGTCCTTTTGTTTGCAACACAAATTCGAACCTCTAAATCACAGATTTACAAACAATGGAGAACTACAAAGTTGTAGCCCTATAAAAGATCTTTCCAACGCATGTTTGTACGTTGAATTTGGCCAAGCGGTTAAAGAGTTACGACAGTTTTAGTGGGCTGCATTTGTTAGATCTTTTAATGGTCAATGGTTTGTCGAATTTGTGCAATTGTCAAAACTTGGTTGTGTTAACGTCATTTTCCAAACCAAAATCGAAAGACATTAATCTAAAGTACATCCAACCTAAAATTAACAAAACTAAAATTCACCCATTTAAAATCCACTGACAAAAATCCGTTAAAAGCCATTAACCAAAAGACCACTAAAAATTTCAAGTGAAACTAAAACCTTCTAAATAAACAACTTTAAAAGCTACCAAACACACTAAATACCTTCAGATAATAAAAGCTTCAAGAAAACTCTAAAAGTTTCCACAAGCCCAAAAGAATTCGAGATTTCCAAGAGCCGGTGGATTCAAAATTCCTTTAGGAACCCTTAGAGCCCAATTTAGGAACACCGGTGTCGTGTCGTGTCCTAAGTTTTAGGGAGTCTTAGGTTTTGGGGAGTCCTAGAGTTAGGAGTCCAGCCTCATCACGGACGTTTGCTATGTATAGCAACCGTGCCATAGGTCTAGTTACACTAGTCACCCAATCTTTCCCTAGGACAAGCCTAGTAAACTAGGATGTAGGCAAACCTGCATTAGTCTAAGGGACCATTTGCATTTAGATGAGAATCATATAGCATCTTAGATGAAATCCTAAGATAATAAAATCCTCAACTTGAATTAAATAACTTCTCCTAAAACTGTTGAAACAGTCAATCCCGTCTAGGTCGGTGTCCTAGTTGAGTTAGGCATAAGTAGCTTAGCTTAGGTGCACCGAACTACGTCGACTCTGATCCCAGTAAGGCTTGGGTACGTAGGCAGCTTGGATGTCTGATGGCATACCACCCGCGAGTCGGCACCACAAACAAATTGTGGTGTTTTGTATATTAATTTTCTCGTAAATACTTAATCAAATCACTTAGGACTTTCCATGAAATTAGAATTCTAGGAGAACTTTCACTTAGATTGAATCCAGACAAATTAATAAATCAAGATACACATTTAGGATTCTCATTGAAATTAGATCATAGGATGCATGTCACTTAGTTCGCACATTAACATAGAGTTGAATGAGCCATTTAAAATAAATTTAAAAGAGTTAGCTTTTGGAATCGAAGACCGATTATCGGGCAGGAATGGTGCATGTGGCGGATAACTCCCCATACCTTCCATTCTCGTAACCAGGTAGCGAGTCTAGATTTCTGGTTAATTACGGGTCCTAGATCCCACATCTAGGTGGCGACTCTGTCAGTCTCTTTCGTGTGGAATTCGGATTGCCTTAGTGATCCCAAGTTCACAGGAAAGATTAATTCAAATCAACATTAAAATGCACACGCCAATCGCGTGGGTACGAGAGACCAAGAGAGAGAGCGCGGCGGCTCGCGCCCCACCCCTCTCGCGGGATCGGGTCCCACAGTTTGGCGACTCTGCTGGGGACCACCTAACTTCATTAAAATTTCAAAAGATAATTCATTTGAATTTAATTTAACTGGCTCATAAAAACTCTATACTTGTTAGATTAGTTTGTCTTGTTTTATTTTCTCATCACATTTTACTCGAACTTAACCTAACAAAACCTGAGGGCATCATAGATTGCGCAAACATATTGCACACACTTACATCACTTGCATCTAAACTCTTGCATCTCACGTGCACACACGTCCTATTTTAGGAACCCGGAGTGTTATCTAGCATGGTTGACTGGGATTTCATCACCTGGTGCCTCTGTGCTAGAGAAGCATTCCACCCTTAGCCTAGTACCTTTATGGTACGTAAACGGATCCCTTGTTCACGTACTGATACGCCGGACACTGGTACAGTATATCGAACATGGATTCGCGCTAAGGGAACTCTTGGCCTTACCCCTAGATTAACCCACACATGCATGTAATATACGAACACATGTGCATCACGTGTGTGAGCCTAGTTTAGGATATTCTACCTATTTGTGTTTAGATTAGGCCGTAGTCCATCTTCCAATGGCTACGATCGGTCCTTAGATACACGAACAAAGGCATGAGTCGAGATTCTCTCTCCACTCCGATAGATTAGGATTAGGGTTGATGCCTTCAGGTAACACTGATAAAATGTGAAAAAAAAAAAAAATTCCCTTTGGGTTAGGATATAAATCCCATCATTTCCAAAAATCTCATAGGATTAGTCATTCATGATCTATCCGTTGAAAGCAATCTTATGCTATCTCATCTAATCTTTTGATCGTGCGTCTTTCGTTCTTCTGTCATACGATTCGATCGTATCTTCATGCCATCCCCTAACTGGCAGATGCAGAATCTCACAATCTTTCTATTATGCATTCTCATGATCTGATCATGCCTGGTCCAGATAATCCAATCTTGCTTGTACCCCTGGTCTCTTCCTCCTCTAGGGGCTACCTTTTCAAGATTATTTTGCTAAGTCCTTCAGAGTTCACTCTCAGAATCCTTGAGCTAGGGGCATTCCCCTATGCGAATCAGTCATCATTGTCCAAAATTGAAAGTATCAGCCATGATGATGTTCAGAACGAACCAGCCTTCGCCGAGCCTTCAACGCCAAACAGTTGCAGCAGTTAAAGTTTTAGTCACTTACTATTTTATGTTGAGTCAGTCATCATGGTCAGTATAATTGTTGAGTCCGGTCTTACAGTTAAAGGTCAATGCCTAGTCCAGGCAAGTTATCTTCTGTTTCCCTTTCTTATTTAGAGTTGTGAATCCTGAGCATGTTCAGGATAGGTCGTCTGATGTAATAGCTTTTCTTTAAATAAAATTTCAGTCAGTTCCAAAAAGTTCACTTGTGTCTGTTTCTTAAGTGTGCTTCTGATCTTAAAATAAGACTCCCTCCTCAAATGAGGACAAAATTGACGAAACTCCACTTGAGTCACAGCAATTACTTGAACGAGAGGAGGAGCGCCAATCCCAACCTTTCAAAGATGAAATTGAAATGATAAACACTGGCACTGAAACTTTGATTCAGTGAATGCCGATTGAAAATACATTACCCTCTAAAGAGTGTGAAGAATTGATAAAATTATTTCAAGAATAAGAAGATTGTCTAGAAAAGCTACAACCGATACCAGGGGCAAGACATAGATGGAAAGCTCAAAGAAAATGAAGAAAGTGAGAAGATATATGCTATACAAGGGGCATAGAGTGGAAACAACTTTCATATTTCCAATCAATGACCTTGGTTCTCAAATTCATAAAGCCAACAAATTCAAGATGAAAAGTTCAAAAGCAAACAATGAAAAGTGATCATCAGATATCGAGAGTACGAATCCATAGATGGAGGATGTCAAAGAACAAGTTTCGCTCTATG
The DNA here is from genome assembly GCF_043159265.1 of Tasmannia lanceolata. Lineage (NCBI taxonomy): Eukaryota > Viridiplantae > Streptophyta > Magnoliopsida > Canellales > Winteraceae > Tasmannia > Tasmannia lanceolata. The sequence continues at coordinate 5,645,297 of NW_027518688.1, read as the reverse complement.
AAAGTCAAAAGCACGTATTAGAATCTTGAAAGAAGAAGATCCATTATCTCTTACCTGGAAATGCCGTCAAACTCCGCGAAAAAAAAAAAACAAAAGAGAAAAAAAAAATAATCAGTACCAGAGGGACTCTAGTAACCTAGATCGATTCCCAATCTGAACATCGAAAGGCCTCCTTTGGCCGATTAAATCCCAAAATCAAAACCCAATGTCAAAAGAATACCGATTTGCAAACCCTTCGAGCCTAAATCAAATTTTCTTGAAAACCCATCAAACTTGGGGCATTCCCCCGAACTACGCGAGACCTGATCCCTATACTGGGGTACGTAGGCAACTCGGTTGAACCGAGTTCGGTCGATTCAAAAAGGAAAAGAAATTCAATCCTTTCAAAAAAAAAAGAGAGGGACAAGTTCCAAAAGAAGAGAAGTTAATTGTTCCAGAAAGAAAAGAAAAAAGGAAAAAAAAAATCAAACAATTTATCTTCAAACTAGGGGCATTCGCCCTGAACTACACACGACCTGATTCCTACCTTGGGATATGTAGGCGACCTGTTCACAGGTTCGGTCGAAATCTTTGTTGAGCCTTAAGCCATTCTTTGAAAAGCCCTATCCTACCTATAAAAGTCCTTCTGGTGTTCAGAACTAATGAGCTAGGTCCTGAGATACAATAAAAAAATGAAATGATGATGAATAAGAAAAATAACGGAGTTTGAAGATCTGCTAGACTGAAAACCTGAAAGGGCGGTCTAGGCAAAATTTAAGATCATTCCCCTGCTAAGTTGAAAACCCGAAAGGGCGGCTTAGGCAAAAGCTAAGGGGATAGCCTGCTGGATCGAAAACCTAGAAAGGTGGTTCAGGCAAAAGTTAAGGCTAGCGCGGTCCGCCAAGTTAAAAACCCTGAAGAGGTGACTTGGTCACGGTAAGAGAATCAGTATAAGAAGGCAACAGCCGGTATCAAGACTGAAGATCAACTGAAGTTCAAGCAAATTCAAGTGATATCCTCAAAACTGGGGGCATTGAAGCTAAGCAATCTTAGGGGTCGTAATTAAATTCTTGAGGCATTACTGTTTCGAGGAAGAAGTCCGGTGTTTACCAATTGAAAAACTATTCCTTGAAAGGATAGACTTACCAAACAAAACATTAACTAAGTCAGAAGCATCACTATGTTTGTCAGTATAGTCAGTCAATCTTTATTATTCTAAGTTCACTCCTTCAGGGCTGCTCAATCCTTTGAGTAGTGCCTTTCATCTAAGTTTTCTCTTTAGAAAGAGTCAATTGTCGTTCCTATGTCCAAATGATGTAACTGTCTTGGTGAAGGAGGCCAGGCCTAGGCAGCTCCCTGCAATTATACCTGAAAGAGCTCGAGAATTTAGTCAAACAACTTCATTTCAAAGAAGATCAGCTCAGAAAAATTCAGAAGTAGAAACATCAGAAAGCCTAGCTTCCGTAAAAAGATCATACCCCAGGAAGGCACCTTAAGCTTGGAAGAACCTCAGATGCAATGGTGGTTGAGCCAATTTCTCAGAAAGATGAACCATTCAAATTCATAATTCCCTTCCGGTTAGTTATCCTGGTCAAGAAATGTTTATCTAAACACCTGTCAAGAAGCAGATCCCGCTTTTCCATGTTAATATCCAAGAGAGTCGTTGTTCTAAATTACCAATCTCAAATGTCTTGTTCAAGGTTTCAGTTATCAAAATCCCCAGAAGACAAGACCAGCAGTCTCTTTGAGAAAAATCTTGTTGAAGTTTCATAAAAATGTTCCTAATCCATTCTTGCTAGTAATGGTTCTTCGTTCCAAAGGTTTGCCGTTTCATCATTCGTCAAAGTCCTAGTTTCCAACATCTTTGTCGGGCACGATCCATAATATCCCCGATTTCATTGAGTTCAAAAAAATAAAAAATTCATCAAATCCAATCTTACGTCAAATTCAAGTTCATGGAAAATCTCTAAATTCTTCGAGCCCGTTTGTGAACGGTACCTCTTTTCTCGAGCCCATTTGCAAATGGCCTCGTCTTCTCCTTGAGCCCGTTTGTGAACGGTGCCTCATCTCTCGAGTTCATTTGTGAATGGTTTCGTCTTCTCCTTGAGCCCATTTGTGAACGGTGCCTCATTTTCTGAGTTCATTTATGAATGGTCTCATGTCCTCCTTGAGCCCGTTTGTGGACGGTGCCTCATTTCTCAAAAAATAAAAAATTCATCAAATCCAATCCCCAATTCAAAAAATCCAATCCTACGTCAAATTCAAATTCATAAAAATCTCTAAATTTTTCATTGTTGAATTCATCAATCAAAGCTATCTTGTGTCGTCGAGCCCGTTTGTGAACGGTGCCTCATTTCTCGAGCCCATTTGTGAATGGTCTCGTCTTCTCCTTGAGCCCGTTTGCGGACGGTACCTCATTTCCCAAAAATAAAAATTCATCAAATCCAATCCCCGATTCAAACAAATCCAATCTTACGTCAAATTCAAGTTCATGAAAAATCTCATGTCCTCTTTGAGCCCTTCTGTGAAAGGTGCCTCATTTCTCGAGGCCGTTTGTGAATGGTCTCGTCTTCTCCTTGAGCCCGTTTGCGGACGGTACCTCATTTCCCAAAAATAAAAAATTCATCAAAACCAATCCCCGATTCAAACAAACCCAATCTTACGTCAAATTCAAGTTCATGAAAAATCTCATGCCCTCTTTGAGCCCGTTTGTGAACGGTGCCTCTTTTCTCGAGGCCATTTGGGGATGGTCTCGTCTTCTCCTTGAACCCGTTTGTGAACATGTTTCTCATTCTCTGAGTCCATTTGTGAATGGTCTCATGTCCTCTTTGAGCCCGTTTGTGAACGGTGCCTCTTTTCTCGAGGCCATTTGTGAATGGTCTCATCTTCTCCTTGAGCCCGTTTGCGGACGGTACCTCATTTTCCAAAAATAAAAAAATTTATCAAATCCAAATCCTTAATTAAAAAATAAAAATAAAAATCCATTCCTACGTCAAATTCAAGTTCATAAAAAAATCCCTAAATTCTTCGAGCCCGTTTGTGAACGGTGCCTCATTTCTCGAGTCCATTTGTGAATGGTCTCGTCTTCTCTTCGAACCCGTTTGTGAACAGGTGTCTCATTCTCTGAGTCCATTTGTGAATGGTCTCATCTTCTCCTTGAGCCCGTTTGTGAACGGTGCCTCATTTTCTGAGTCCATTTGTGAATGGTCTCGTGTCCTCTTTGAGCCCGTTTGTGAACGGTGCCTCATTTCTCGAGTCCATTTGTGAATGGTCTTGTCTTCTCCTTGAGCCCGTTTGTGAACGGTGCCTCATTTCTCGAATCCATTTGTGAATGGTCTTGTCTTCTCCTTGAGCCCGTTTGTGAACGGTGCCTCATTTCTCGAATCCATTTGTGAATGGTCTCGTCTTCTCCTTGAACCCGTTTGTGAACGGTGTCTCATTTTCTGAGTCCATTTGTGAATGGTCTCATGTCCTCTTTGAGCCCTCTTGTGAAAGGTGCCTCATTTCTCGAGTCCATTTGTGAATGGTCTCGTCTTCTCCTTGAACCCGTTTGTGAACGGTGCCTCATTTCTCGAATCCATTTGTGAATGGTCTCGTCTTCTCCTTGAGCCCGTTTGTGAACGGTGCCTCATTTCTCGAGTCCATTTGTGAATGGTCTCGTCTTCTCCTTGAGCCTGTTTGTGAATGGTGCCTCATTTCTCGAGTCCATTTGTGAATGGTCTTGTCTTATCCTTGAGCCCGTTTGTGAATGGTGCCTCTTTTCTCGAATCCATTTGTGAATGGTATCGTCCTCCTTGAGCCCGTTTGTGAACGGTGCCTCATTTCTCGAGTCCATTTGTGAATGGTCTTGTCTTCTCCTTGAGCCCGTTTGTGAACGGTGCCTCTTTTCTCGAATCCATTTGTGAATGGTATCGTCCTCCTTGAGCCCGTTTGTGAACGGTGCCTCATTTCTCGAGTCCATTTGTGAATGGTCTTGTCTTCTCCTTGAGCCCGTTTGTGAACGGTGCCTCTTTTCTCGAGTCCATTTGTGAATGGTTTTCTATCCTCCTTGAGGCTGTTTGTGAACGGTGCCTCATTATCCAAGTCCATTTGGGAATGCTTCTTATCCTCGTTGAACCCGCTTGTGAGCGGCGTCTCATCTCCTTCTAAAAACTGTTTGAGAGCGATCTTTGTCCTTTCCCTTCAGAATCCATTCGAAAATGATATCTCATTCTCTAATTGCCCGTTTGTGAACGGCGCCGCATCGAGTTTTTATTATTATTCAAGTTCTAGGGTTTCATCTAAGGTTTTGCATTATGTTAAGGTGCGTTGTGTCTAGAGAGTCCTTTGTCGATTAAAACTACGCAAAATGGTTCTGTCATTTTTAACTTTGGTATTCAATGACTACGTCATCTCTACCAAAGAGGGGCATCTGTAGACACCCCATTTTGTTTTGTTTTAATCAACAAATAAATTAGTGTGTTAAATCCATGTGAGAACCCCCTCTATCATTGATTTATATGTTTTAGGTCATTAATATCTTGATCTGACTTTACGGATCATCAATCGGGACAAAATAAGCTAGGGTCACTTCATAGCCCGGACCCTGATTCCATTCCGAGACCCGATTTCCGTAAATCGTTAGATCAATGGCAGATCATGACCTGGGTCTAACCATCCAAAACCACCTAACCTCTCCTCTCATCCCAACCATTCAAACCTCACCTAACCTCACCTAACCTCTCCTCCCATCATAACCATCCAAACCTCACCTAACCTCACCTAACCTCACCTAACATCACCTAACCTCACCTAACCTTACCTAACCTCACCTAACCTCACCTAACCTCCTATCCCATTCTCCTATAAATACCCTCTCATCTCACCAAAGAAAAGGAGGAAAAAAAAAGAAAAGAGGAGAGAACCCCTCTCTTAGAAAATTCAAGCCCTCTCTCTAGACCAAATCCCTCTTCTCCATAAGTTTGCATGGAATATCGTCTACAAAAAGGTATGTCTTTTGGAATTTTATTTTCTTTTCTATATTTGTAGGATTGAGTGTTGTTTTGCGTATATTTTGGTTGATGTCATGTTTAATTTTGTACTAGTTTGGCCTTGGTCATGTTCTCACTTATGCTAAATATAATTAATGTGTTAGGGTCATTAGAACCTATTTGCGATGGGATGTTGAAATCATTGGCTTGTTAGGGAATTTAGATTTCTTTTGGGAAAACAATTCATTAAAAATTTTGAACATGTACAAGAAAGAAAACTTGAATTTTACATGAATTATCAAAACCCATTTAATTTGGCTTACAAAACCTCCATCTTTCAATTGATAACAACAGCCCCCACTCCAATTTGATAACAACAGCCCCCACTCAATCTCAAGAACCCAATATCCATACCCCACCTTGCCAAGTAGATAAAAACAACCCCTTTTTCAAACATCCCATTTGAATCTAATCTCAGGCCCATTCAAGCCATTTTTCATATTCACCGTCTTTTAATCACTAAAAAAATAAGAACTATCAAAAGAAAACATGGGGGTGCCAATATCATTCCCGTCATAGTGCTAGCTGTTAGACTTTAAACAGATTTTTCGACCTCTAAACAACAGAATCGTGGGAAATGGTTAACTACAAAGTAATAGATATTTTCGTGCCGTTTCCAACGAGTATTCGTGCTAGATCAGACAGCGAGCGGTTAAAAAGTTAAGTCCAAAATGGTTGCGGCACACCTTTAGGCATTTCCAGTTTAATGTTGCTGTCCTTTTGTTTGCAACACAAATTCGAACCTCTAAATCACAGATTTACAAACAATGGAGAACTACAAAGTTGTAGCCCTATAAAAGATCTTTCCAACGCATGTTTGTACGTTGAATTTGGCCAAGCGGTTAAAGAGTTACGACAGTTTTAGTGGGCTGCATTTGTTAGATCTTTTAATGGTCAATGGTTTGTCGAATTTGTGCAATTGTCAAAACTTGGTTGTGTTAACGTCATTTTCCAAACCAAAATCGAAAGACATTAATCTAAAGTACATCCAACCTAAAATTAACAAAACTAAAATTCACCCATTTAAAATCCACTGACAAAAATCCGTTAAAAGCCATTAACCAAAAGACCACTAAAAATTTCAAGTGAAACTAAAACCTTCTAAATAAACAACTTTAAAAGCTACCAAACACACTAAATACCTTCAGATAATAAAAGCTTCAAGAAAACTCTAAAAGTTTCCACAAGCCCAAAAGAATTCGAGATTTCCAAGAGCCGGTGGATTCAAAATTCCTTTAGGAACCCTTAGAGCCCAATTTAGGAACACCGGTGTCGTGTCGTGTCCTAAGTTTTAGGGAGTCTTAGGTTTTGGGGAGTCCTAGAGTTAGGAGTCCAGCCTCATCACGGACGTTTGCTATGTATAGCAACCGTGCCATAGGTCTAGTTACACTAGTCACCCAATCTTTCCCTAGGACAAGCCTAGTAAACTAGGATGTAGGCAAACCTGCATTAGTCTAAGGGACCATTTGCATTTAGATGAGAATCATATAGCATCTTAGATGAAATCCTAAGATAATAAAATCCTCAACTTGAATTAAATAACTTCTCCTAAAACTGTTGAAACAGTCAATCCCGTCTAGGTCGGTGTCCTAGTTGAGTTAGGCATAAGTAGCTTAGCTTAGGTGCACCGAACTACGTCGACTCTGATCCCAGTAAGGCTTGGGTACGTAGGCAGCTTGGATGTCTGATGGCATACCACCCGCGAGTCGGCACCACAAACAAATTGTGGTGTTTTGTATATTAATTTTCTCGTAAATACTTAATCAAATCACTTAGGACTTTCCATGAAATTAGAATTCTAGGAGAACTTTCACTTAGATTGAATCCAGACAAATTAATAAATCAAGATACACATTTAGGATTCTCATTGAAATTAGATCATAGGATGCATGTCACTTAGTTCGCACATTAACATAGAGTTGAATGAGCCATTTAAAATAAATTTAAAAGAGTTAGCTTTTGGAATCGAAGACCGATTATCGGGCAGGAATGGTGCATGTGGCGGATAACTCCCCATACCTTCCATTCTCGTAACCAGGTAGCGAGTCTAGATTTCTGGTTAATTACGGGTCCTAGATCCCACATCTAGGTGGCGACTCTGTCAGTCTCTTTCGTGTGGAATTCGGATTGCCTTAGTGATCCCAAGTTCACAGGAAAGATTAATTCAAATCAACATTAAAATGCACACGCCAATCGCGTGGGTACGAGAGACCAAGAGAGAGAGCGCGGCGGCTCGCGCCCCACCCCTCTCGCGGGATCGGGTCCCACAGAATCTAAGAAGGCAAGGGCACCAATTGAGTGACTTTTAAGATTAAGATTTAACATCTCATATGTGTAAATATAATCAAACAAGGGGTGATAACTATAGAATATGTATATACCAATTTGAGTTCAATTCTATAGGACTAAGACATAGTGAGAATGGTCAATAAAATACCATGTCTTAGAGAGACATCCATGATTCATGAAGGTGAGAGAGTATACCTTATAAGAAATATATGATCATCAAGGTTTCCATGGATAATCTACCATGTTTGGACACAAAGGACATGACACATAATGTGAATGGCCTAAACATTACATCTACATCCACAACCACATGTAAAATGACAAGGCATTAGGCACAAAGTGCATAAGCTCAATGAAAACCAAAAATATGTGGGAGGCACATGTTCCCATCACAATCTAATGTATACAACCACCTTAGTAAATTTTAATTTTACTCAAGTGAGTAAATGCCCAAATATGATTCTAGATTTCTATGATATTTTCATTTCAAGTCATACATTGAATCTAGATTCATGTTTCAACTTCCCTACATATTATATCATTTTTTATTTCTAGGAAAAGATCCAAGAAAAATAGAGTTTAAAGAATAATATTTTGGCATATTCACAACTTTCACTCAAATACTATTTGATTGCCAAAAAATTTCCATTTAAGTTCAAGTCTTTAAACCTATGGGTTTCTTTTCTTTTGGTTTTGCTAGAATGATGTGATCAATTAACCTAACTCCTATCAACTACCAAAAAGGGTTCAAATTTTAAAGATATACTTGAAGTTTTAATTTGAACACATGGGCAAGAGTTGTGGTTGAATATTCTATAAGGATCAATTATGGTTTTCACATTAAGTTCAAGTGTGGCATGTTATGTGGATGGATACTAAGTGTAATAAGATCTAAGTCATAGTGTGTGCACTTAGTCAAATATCTATTCATACCAAAGAGGATAGTGTACTTCTACTAGACACAATGACATGGGATAACAAATTAGACAATCCTAGTGTCTCATGTCACATATGGTATGAATAGCCAATCATAGATACCTAAGGATCAAACATGACAAGTCTAGTGTATCTATATTTTATTTCTTTACAAAGATGTGATCATTAAGCACAACATGCATAGATGCATGTGAATAAAAAGTAATCACATGATATCTATACAAACATATTCTCAAAAGATTCTCACATTGAAGCATAAAACAAATACTAGACATCAAAGGATATCTAGGGAACCTTTTCCAAAAGATATGACAATTGAGTGCAAGATATCAAAGTCTTATAAAAATCAAGTTTCAAGCATAAAGACTTTGGATTTTCAAAAGATAATCATTTGAAGTACAAAATATGGATACATGGCATTCAAGCAAGACAAGTATATTGTATCTAAACAAATTTTCATATGGTATAAAATTAAAGCACATCCCCTAATCTAAGATAACTACAATACAGATCATGTTGGGGGTTTTGGAACCCAAACCATCTTGGTTCCAAGCAAGTTTGTCCGAGGTGATAAGTCTTTTTTAACCCAAACAAACTTACTACTTTTTACAAGTTTAAATGTACATTTAAACTTGTAATGTCCAAATCTACCACAATAGTCACAAGATGCATAAGAGTAGGTAGATGGACGGGATGAACATGATGAATTACAAGAGCGATCATGATGGTAATTAAATTTTACATTCTCTTGTAACTTATGATTTTCCAACCTTAATGTTTCATTCTTGATGTTTAAGTCATTGATTTCCGTTTTAAAATTTATTAATTCAAGAGATGAAAGCATTTTGATTTTCTCTTCTTCTTCTTTAAGGAGTTGATTTTCCTCTCCTAGTGAAGCAATGGTATCACTTAGTTCAATAAAATCTTTTTTAAAAATTTCATTTTCTTCATTAAGATGTGCATGATCTATTTCTAGTGACCTAAACTCCTTGTGAATACTAGCTAAATTATTTTTCAAGTTTGAATTCTTAGCTAGTCGATCATCAAGTTTCTTATGTAATTCTTGGACATTTTCAACAAGTTCTTCAAATGTGAATTCGGCATTATCCAATGGGTCTTCATTAAATAATCCCATTAAGCACATGTTTTGATTTTGAAGATTTTCAATAGAGTCCAAAACATTTTTAGCATTTTTACAAGATGATACTTTTTCATAAATATTAGGTGGTAATGAACAACATGTTCCAATTAGGGCTTTTGTATTTAGTAGAGATAATTTTTTATTATATTCATTTACTCCTTTAGATTTAGCATTTAAAATAAATTTATTTTCAATTATCTTTACCATATATTTATCTAGACCTTTTAAGTATCTCTTCATATCTATCAACCATGATCCATAATCCGAACCATCCAAAATAGGAAGTCTAGATCTCATCTTTTAAGTTGCCAAAAAAATTGATCTTTTAACTCTTAACCGGTTAGGGTCTTAATCAAGAGCCCAAGCTTTGATACCAATTGAAATCCAAGTAGAGACTTGGTTTGGAAACCTAGAGGGGGGTGAATAGGATGTTTATAAAACTTTTGCCTTTTGAAAACTTTTACTAATTTCACCCTAGTTTTATCCCTTGGTTAATTAAGTTGAATTAGTTAAGCTTAACCAATTTTCACAAATGTATATAAGCTTAAAAACCCTTGTTTAAACAGCCAACTTAATTAGGAGATTTAGTGGGCTAATTAGCAATGTAAAGATATTCACGTTGGATGGCAATGCTAACTCACTCAATTCTAAATAATAAGACACACACAAATAAGAGAGTGAGAGAGGGAGTGAGAAATCGAGAAATACCAACGCAAGCGACACAAGGATTTATAGTGATTCGGCCAAAGGCCTACTCCACTCTACTCAAGGTCGCACTTGAGGATTTCCACTAATGAGACCTCCACGACGCCCGGCTCCGAGGCGATTACACTCTCAAGGGAATTAAATGAGGATGCCCTTCTACCTTTACAATAACTCTCCTTCTCCACCGAGTTATAAGCGCTTCACCCAAGGGAATTAAACAGAGATGCCCTTGCCACCGATCGAATAAAGAAGAAGAAGAAGTATTAGCCTCTTACTAGGCTCGATTACAAGTTGTAGCTCACACACTTTCTCTCAAGAATAATTTGCAAAAGAAAGCCTAAACCAATCTCAAATGATTTTCCCAAAATCAAGGCAAAATGAGTTTGGTGAGAGTTGTTACCCAAAAATGATTCACAAATGATTTTCTAGGGTTTGTTAGAGTTGGACAATGTTCCTCACATGTTTTAGACCCATTAGATGGGTATATATGGTGTCCCAACTCAATATGACCGTTTCAGGGGTAAAACAGTTATTTTCGGGTCAAACAGTCAACTAGCCGTTGGACTACAACGGCTATATTTTTTTGAACAAAAACACTTCTCGGAGTTCTGAGAAATTTCTCAGAGTTCCGAGCAAATTCTCGGAGTTCTGAGAATTCAAACAGAGCTTTTGATTTTAGAACCTAGATCATTTCTCGGAGTTCCGAGACTGGATTTCCAGCAAATAGTGTCTCATTTGAAAAATTCATATCTCCTTCGTTTCGCATCGGATTTCAATGTTCTTATACTCTACGGATATGAGAAAAATGAGAGATATCTGTTAAAAATATTTTCAAAAATATTGGAAAATATTTTAAACAAGTTGTGATAGGATTTAGTTGCTAGTCTAGGTTGTTGCTTCGGAACTCTAATTTGTTCATTCTTATGCTGAATGTCATATGGGTCCCAACATGTTGGTACACCACCATAGCCATTCACTTATCCATTTAAGTCCTTAAAGGGTGTGTTAGTCTCTTTGGAAAATATATTTTTAGGGGTTTTAACATGTGCCTTGATAAGAGAAAACACAAGAGAGAAAGGTGATACAGACTACCATTCTAAGTACTCTCTTGTTCTCTTCAGCCAATCTTCATTTGATCTTCAATGGTGTGCTTGGCTTGCTTTGGGATCTTCAAGGTTGAGCTTCTTTGCTTGACACCTTCCAAAAATGATGCCACCATTTTGTTCAAGCTCCTTTGAAAGTTGTTGATCCACAAGCTTTGGCCTTCATTGATCTTCCTTTGTTTGTTCAATGTTTTGAGATGGTTGTGTGGAACTTCTCCTTGGTTGATCCTCCAAGGTATGGTTTGTCCAAGTATGCTCTAGCTCCTTTGCCCTTTGTTTGGTTCATCTTCAAGCTTAGGCCATCTGTGTGTGTGCTAGCATGGATTGACCTGTGAATTACCTGTCTATAGCACAACACTTAAGGCAAATAATTAGTCCATAAATGACTAATCAATTTGCGTTTGTTAATCATCAAAACAAGGTGATTGAGTGAACCCATGGGGAACCCTTGGGCTAACAAGGAGCATCCGATTTCGTAGCTTTTGAAGAAGAGGTTTATCTCCCCAAAGCCCTAGATCTGATTTTGGTGTCCTTTGAATATTGAGAAGGTTGGGATCTCTCCCCTTGGTCCTTGGCCTTGACGGAACCCCTAATTCTACAACTAATCCTTTTTTATTTGGTTTCTTTTAAAACCACTATGGATTCACTAGATGGATTCTTGGAATTGCTTGCATCAGACATCTTTTAAAATAAAGATCGAATGTATTAAAATCAAGAAATTCGATACTCACAGGAAAAAGCGATAAACGGGAATACCAAGCTCCAAGAAGGAAGATATATCAAGCCTGGACCAAGAAGCTCTGGGAAAGGATGCAAGCTTAACCAGTCAACGGAAAATTCGCCTGTTAATTTCCCTAGGCAACGGAACCTTAGTTTATCAAAAAGCAATAAACCTTGGAGGGAAGATGGAAAAAAACCCTTTTATGTTAAGGTTTCTACGTGTGTGGATTGACATCCCCGTCCGTCCAATAGGGCAGGGCCTACACACGTGGTGCAATGGGAGGGATTTAAAAGGAAAGCTTTTGTTAAAAAACTATCTCCGAGGAAAAGACATAAATACCCCCACCTTTAACTTCTGGGACAAGCAATCGAAATATTTCACGCCAAAAAGTGTTCCATGAAGACAATCCACATTTACCTTCTGATTCCCCCAAAATCTTATTCTTGGGCAAGAGAGGGAATCAAGTTGAGTAAAGGGTCTAGATTTCATGAAGAAGGCCGCAGATCCAACAAAATAAATTCACCCTTACCTTCTGATTCCCCCAAAATCCCAGTTTTGAGTAAAAGAGGGAATCAAGTTGAGTAAAAAGGGTGCGGATTTACTAAATTAACTCCATCTTCACCTTCTGATTCCCCAAAATCCCATTTTTGGGTAAGAGAGGAAATCAATTTGAATGAAAGGGCACGAATTCAATCAAATTAACTCTATCTTTACCTTCTGATTCCCCCAAAATCTCATTTTTGGATAAGAGAGGGAATCGAGTTGAGTGAAAGGGCATGAATTCATCAAAGGAAACCCTCCCTTTACCTTCGGATTCCTCCAAAATCCCATGTCTACATACTGTTTTAATTTCCATATTTCTGACATGTATTATTCAGGTTTCCCATAGTACTTTTACACTTTCCACACTGCACTTGATACTATTCTCGGGGCTTTATAGCTCCGTATTTTGGTCGCTATGGGTTTGCTAGATACCATAGCTTACATTATATTTGGATATTTACTGTGTGGATGATTTGGATATATTAAATGCTTATTTGGCTGCACACTTGATATGAATGCCTTTACCATTGCTAATTTCACTTTGGGTTAAATGAGTTGCTTACATAACTCTTCTATTAAAACTAGATGGTTGATAGGTATTCTAGTCAGTAACTGTTTTGCTTGAATGTCTAAACCATGATCTTTTGTCTATTCGATGTTCCCTTTTTGCTTATGTCAAAGGGGGAGAAGATATTAGTTGATTGCTTACACCAACTGTCATATATTGCATAGAAGTCTCTCAAATTGCATACTTAATTGTTGCTAATATTCAGGGGGAGCTTCTGTTGAGGGGGAGCAAATACTTCATGTTATTTGTCTAGCTCCTACCTCACAATCAATCTGAGTTTTTGCCATCAATCAAAAGGGGGAGATTGTAAGCCAAACGGCTATCGACCACTCTGGTTTTGATTGAACCCAAACCCATATTGATTGAACATTGCAAGTTGCTTATATATGAGTTGAACAGGTTCTATTCAAGAAAGCAAGCCAGACATCGAAGCAAGATATTGTGGTTATTACAAGTGATCTTCGAAACTAAAGTGACCAAAAATTGAAGATCCAAGATAAACTGATTGAAGCCAACAAGAAGAATGAAGAATCAAGCAACATAGAAGAGAAGCTACTCTTGAAATATTAGATTGTATGTGTGGGACTCGATCTCGCGAGAGGGGTGGGGCGCGAGCCGCCACGCTCTCTCTTGGTCTCTCGTACCCACGCGAATGGCGTGTGCTTTTTATTATTGATTTTAATTACCCAACCAAGCAGGCAGCAACCAAGCCATAGGGTGCAAACAAACGTGCAACCCAGTACCCATAAGGGCAGGGGTAAGCCGCCGAGCCTAGCAAGGTGTGATTTAATTCATCTTTTCCGTAAACTTGGGATCACTAAGGCAATCCGAATTCCACGCAAAAGAGAGTGACAGAGTTGCTACCTAGATTAGGGATCTAGGACCCATAATTGACTAGAAATCTAGACTCGTTACCTGGTTACGAGAATGGAAGGTATGGAGAGTTACCATCACATGCACCATTCCTGCCCGATAATCGGTCTTCAATTCCAAAAGTTAACTCTTTTGAATTTATTTTAAATGGCTCATTTAACTCTATATTAATGTGCGAACTACATGACATGCATCCTAAGATCTAATTTCAGTGTAATTCCTAAATTTGTATATTGATTATCTTAATTTGTTTGAATTTAATCTAAGTGAAAGTTCTCCTAAAATTCTAATTTCATGGAAAGTCCTAAGTGGTTTAATTACTTTTAATTTAAGGATTAATATGCAAAACCCCACTTATGTGTGGAGCCGACTCGTGATTGGTATGCCATCAAGCATCCAAGCTGCCTACGTACCCAAGCCTCACTGGGATCAGAGTCGACGTAGTTCAGTGCACCTGAACTAAGCTACTTATGCCTAACTCATCTAAGACACCGATCTAGACTGGATTGACTGTTTCAACAGTTTTAAGAGAAATTATTTAATTCAAGTTGAAGATTTTATTATCCTAGGACTTCATCTAAGATGCTATATGGTCCTATCTAAGTGCAAGACATCCCTTTGACTAATGCAGGTGAACCTACATCCTAAGTAACTAGGCTTGTCCTATGAGAAAAGTGAGGTGACTAGTGTAACTAGATCTATGGCACGGTTGCTATCCATAGCAAACGCCCGTGATGAGGCTGGACTCCTAACTCTAGGACTCCCTAAAACCTAGGACACGACATGACGCAAATGTTCCTAAATAGGGCTCTAATGTTTCTTACGATGGAAACCGCAATCCAACGGTTCCGAAAGACATGATGTAAATTGATTCAATTTGCTGAAGTTAATGATTTTTAGATTTCAAGGATTTTTGGTTCCTAAACATCTAAGGAATACCAAAGGCTCTATGGTTCGCAAGTTTCGATCTCGAACAACCATGGAAGAGAATCGTGCTCTCAACCCTTGTATAATTTAGCACGTGAATTATAGTATCTTATTGCCTGGCATATTTCTCAGGATTTTCGTGCACAGTGGACGTCGGAGCCAATATCATACTATAATTTACGCACTCCAATTATGCTGGATTGATCGCAATTAGTATACGATTATGGTTACGATCTCGGCAGTTAAATTGTCACAGCATAGCTAATTTACAAAGGCAATCTATGAACCCTAAGGTTTCTGTTTCAAAAAGTTAGGGATTGAATTTATGATGAAAAGTTAAGGTTTTTTGGAGATTTTAACTTACTTTTCTATTGATTTGCTATTAAATTGTGATTTAATATCATTAAGACCAGATTGTTAGGAATACACAGTAACCCTAAGCAATCAAACTCCAAATCAGTTAAAACTTTTCCAGTAACAAGATATAGATAATTGTAGCTTACTGAAAAACTTTCATGAATTATCATTAAGATTTCATATCAATTTGTGATTTTTCAAAATTTATATCAGATTATAGATTAACACATCAACTTGTAGCATATCAATTTCAAATTAATCCAAAATTGCACAGACTAAAGATAATCATGAGATTAGACTACTGTATGACTTTCATGAACTTTTATTACGATTTGACGCCAATTGAAATTCACACAAAAATCGGATGAAACCAAAGAATTACTTAAAAAGCAAACCTAATAGTATCCTAAAATCAAATAAAAACTTGTAATAGATATATAATAGATTATAAAATTTTCTATCAAAATTTCAAACTTAAAAATTAAATCCCCTCCATAAAATCGATTTTTAAATAGAAAAGGGGAATTTGTTTCCTAGAAATTGAAACCCATTTATTAAAAGAAATTACAAAACCATATTAAAACTTTTCAAAACCAATTTAAAATTTTTATCTAACATTCCAGTAACCTAAGTTACTGGTTTGTAAAGAAAATTTTAAAAAATTTACTGATTTAATACGAAAAAGAATTATGGCACGTAAAACGAAAAAGTGATTAGAAAACAAATAAAAGTTTTTTTTTTCAAAAACAAAATCTCATGAAAAATTCAATTTATTATTGAAAATTAATTCTGGAGAGTTTCATTAATTTTTAAAATATTTTGATATTTATTAAAAATAGCCGAAGTTTAAAATAATTTAAAACCGGATTAAATAAAATCAAAAAAATCCGACAATTTCTGGGTACTCTGGAAATCAAAACATTAGTTTAGAAATAAGATTTTATAAATTTTGGACATGCTTTGATATACTTTTGGATTCGTTCATCAAGAAATAACCCCTTTCGGGGTTATTGTTTGAAAATTAGAATGAAAATTAAAACGGCCAAACCGTAATTGAAAATTAAGTTTCCAGTAGTATTTTATTTTATAGAAATCTCAAAAAATATCAGTTTTTAAAGAAACCCACGTTTTCTAACACTTGCTTTGATAATCCGATTTAAATCCATATTGAATAAAACACGAAAGAAAATCATTATTAAATGGAGGAAATTTAATTTTTGGATAAAATTTTGGATTTTGAAAACTCATAATCTATCTTATAACATACTAGAATTTCAAGAAAAAATTCATTGATTTGATCTATCAAAAGTAAAACCCTAGCATTCTTTTCTACTTTTGATATTACAAAGATAAAGATCCTACCGTTGATCACGCTCCTTGTCTCTAGGGGGCGTAGATCCGAGGTATACGCTTTGTCGCACCCTTTTATATGATGAAGAAGACCCAAAGAACACTCCAGTAATTCTTGATTGTGTGATGCCTTGGAGAAGAAGAAGGAATTCAAGAATTCCTTTTGTTAAGAACACTTGAGAGATATGAACACACTTCAAGAGAGAAAAAAAAGTTTTTTTTTCTTGGGAGGAGAGAGAAAATGGACGAATTTGGATCTTTTTCCAATCCTTTTTTTAGGATTTTTTGCTTTGATTTTTATACAAAAAAGCTAGGGTTAAGAGAGAAATAGTAGTTCCCAATGTGAGAGCTCTCATTTTTGGCTTGTTTCCAATTTTCCCCTCTTGCTTGCTTTCTTTCTTGTTTCCAAATTGGATTTGATTCCAATCTTAATTTATTGTCAATCAAGACATGCTATTCTTTATTCCACATTGTTTCTTTGGAAGAAAACCTTTTTTAAGCAATTATTCCTCTTTTCCTTCTTTCCTTCTTTTTTTTTTTCTTTTTATTTTTCTTTTAACAAATATGATGTCACTATTATGACAACATCAAGGTTGGGTGCTCAATTCATGTGGGTCAGCCATGTAGGGCGCCCACCATGGTGGTCGACCCATATGGGTGAATCCACATGAGCTCCATCTTTACGGGCTTTAGCCCAATGGGCCATTTCACACTGGTTTCGATTTTTCCGTAAAAATTCAATAAAATCTTTCTAAATTCAACATTCTATATATGGACCCAACCCATTTGACATTTATGGTACATCCCTCACACATGATCGAACCATCTTTTTTTGGGAAAATAATTTTTCGGACCAAAATGCCCCTATTTGATAATTACATATCCAAATGTGACCAAAATAACCTTAAATTGGTTCACCCCAAAAGGGAAAAGTTAAAAATGGAAAGTCTTTGTGATCAAACTTCAAAAATAGAAACTTTTAAAGTTTGGTCCTTTTGATGAGCAATATCAAACAGGATCATTTGGTACCTCCTGAAAATACCCAAAATGCCCTCAACACTTAGAATTTCCCAATTAAGCAAAACTCCTGAGAAATTCTAAATTTAGCAGGTTTTCCAAAATTCAGGAAATCATTCATAATCTCTCAGACATATTTCGGGGATCAAAAGAATTACACAGGAAAAAACCAAATTACCCCGAGGTGCTAGAATTTGGCGAGACTAGGGAAAACCTTGAGAAATTCTAAAAATAGCAGATTTTCGAAAATTTATGAACGGACTCAAGATTTCTTAGACACAACTTAGGGACTAAATATGATATGTTTGGAAATGTCTAAAATACCCCCGAAGTGCAAGACTAAGAGAAAATCTTGAGAGATCTAAATTTAGCAGGTTTCCCAAATCTTACGAAATTACTCTTAATCCATCAGCCGTACCCTCGAGATGGTTTTGAACATATGAGAAATGATTGAAATATCCATAAGATGATGAAAATGTGGAAGCCCCATGAGTTTTTAAAAATAGCAGCTTTTTCAAAATTTGTAAAATCACTCAAGATTTCTCAAACATAACTCGGGGGTCAAATGAGACATATCGGGAATGACCAAAATACCCCTGCAGTTCAAAATAGGCAAAAATGAGGGAAACCCTGAAAATTCTAAAAATAGCAGGTTTTTTTCATTTGCTTGGAAACTTAAACTTCCATCTTCCAGAGGCCAAAGGAACCCCCTAGAGACCTTCAGGATCGCGAATCAACTTCAAAACTCCCGTAATGAGGTGAAATCTGCCCTAAAATGCATAGATGCCTAATCTAATGCTGAATACGGACTCAAGACTCGATGATACTACCGAATCTTTCGCTTTTTAAAGCGTAGCAAAATGGGGGTGTCTACAGATGCCCCTCTTTGGTAGAGATGACGAATTCATCGAATACCAAAGCAAAAGTGAGAGAGCCATTTTGCGCAGCTTTAATCAACAATTGACTCTAGACAAAATGGAACCTAGACGCAAACATATACTACCTAATGCAAGACCCTAAACGAAGTCCTAGAATTGGAATGTAATAAAAAATCCCGATGCGGCGCCGTTCACAAACGGGCAATGAGAGAATGAGATATCATTTTCGAATGGATTCTGAAGAAAATGAACAAAGATCGTTCTCAAACGGGTTTTAGAAGAAATTGAGACACCGTTCACACGCGGGCTCAAGGAGGATAAGAGACCAATCACAAATGGACTCGGAAAATGAGACACCGTTCACAAACGGGCTCAAGGAGGACATGAGACCATTCACAAATGGACTCAGAAAATGAGACACCGTGCATAAACGGGCTCAAAGAGGATAAGAGACCATTCACAAATGGACTCGGAGAATGAGACACCGTTCACAAACGGGCTCAAAGAGGATAAGAGACCATTCACAAATGGACTCGAGAGATGAGACATCGCTTATAAACGGGCTCAAAGAGGATAAGAGACCATTCACAAATGGACTCGGAAAATGAGATACCGTTCACAAACGGGCGGGTAGAAGATAAGATACCATTCACAAATGGACTCGAAAAAAATGAGACACCGTTCCCAACGGGCTCGAAGACAAGAGACCATTCCCAAATGGATTCGAAAAATGAGGCACCGTTCCTAAACGGGTTCGAAGAAGATAAAGAATTAGCCTATTCGCGAGTGAGACAGGGGCTAATGGATTTAAGATCGGATTTGACAATTGAGAATGAGACTGGAAATGATAATTTAAAAACTGGAGGACTCGATTACCGGAGAATTAGAGGCTTAAGGACTTGAGAACCGGAGAACTGAGAAATCGAATAATCAAACAATGGGTGGACTGGAGAATTAGAAGACTGGATAACTTGAAACTGGAGAATTGAAGATTTGATGAACTGAAGAATTGAAAAACTGGAGAAGTAGAAAATTTAGGGACTGGATATTTGCAGAGCTGAAAATTGGAGAACTAGATGATTAGGGGACTCAATAGTCGGATAATTGGAGAATTAAAGAACTGAGAAGTTAAAGAGCTAGTTCACTAGGAATTGTAGAACTTGATTACTGGAAAACTGGAGAGTCAAAAATTGATAATTGTTGAACTGGGGATTAGATTGGGTTGACATTTTGATTGATTCAATTGGGATTGGAATTTGATCACTAGATGTTAGGACTGGAAACTGGAAACTGGAATCTCGATCTAAACATCGGGAACCGGGAATCTAGAACGAAGACAACCGGATACTAGAATTAGAGTACTAAAACACTAGATTTTCGGACACTGGAACTGGGTGTTGGAATTGGAGTGTCGAAATACTGGGGAACAGGAATACGAGTACTGGAAAATGGAACACTGGAATACTGGTGATAGGGATACTGGACACTGAATTATGATACTGGAATATTGGATACTGGAACTGGAGACTAAAACTGGCATAGTGAAATACTGGAACACTGGAATCGAAACTGGATACTAGATGCTGGAACTGGAATACTGGAATTGAAACTGAATACTGGACGCTGGAACTGGAATACCGGAAGTGAAACTGAATACTGGACGCTGGAACTGGAATACTAGAGTACTGGATATTGGAACTGGAATACTAGAATACTGGATACTAGAACTGGAATATTGGAATACTGGATACTGGAACTGGAACTTGAATACTAGAATACTGGATACTGGAACTACAATTTTGGAATACTGGATACTGAACTGGAACTGGAATACTGGAATTGAAACTGAATACTGGATACTGGAACTACAATTTTGGAATACTGGATACTGAACTGGAACTGGAATACTGGAATTGAAACTGAATACTGGACGCTGGAACTGGAATACCGGAATTGAAACTGAATACTGGACGCTGGAACTGGAATACTAGAGTACTGGATATTGGAACTGGAATACTAGAATACTGGATACTGGAACTGGAATATTGGAATACTGGATACTGGAACTAGAACTGGAATACTAGAATACTGGATACTGGAACTGGAATTTTGGAATACTGGATACTGGAACTGGAACTAGAATACTAGAATACTGGATACTGGAACTGGAATTTTGGAATACTGGATACTGGAACTGGAACTGGAATACTAGAATACTGGATACTGGAACTGGAATTTTGGAATACTAGATACTGGAACTGGAACTGGAATACTGGAATTGAAACTGAATACTGGACGCTGGAACTGGAATACCGGAATTGAAACTAAATACTGGACGCTGGAACTGGAATACTAGAGTACAGGATATTGGAACTGGAATACTAGAATACTGGATACTGGAACTGGAATATTGGAATACTAGATACTGGAACTGGAACTGGAATACTAGAATACTGGATACTGGAACTGGAATTTTGGAATACTGGATACCGGAACTGGAACTGGAATACAAGAATACTGGATACTGGAACTGGAATTTTGGAATACCGGATACTGGAACTGGAACTGGAATACTAGAATACTGGATACTGGAACTGGAATTTTGGAATATTGGATACTTGAACTGGAACTGGAATACTAGAATACTGGATACTGGAACTAGAATTTTGGAATACTGGATACTGGAACTGGAACTGGAACTGGCGAATTAGGAATTGGAAATTGATGAACTAGTAAACTGGTTTTTACACAAGTTTATTAGCATTTTGAATTGTTTACTGGGATGAACAAGAAAGTCTCACAGGGCTTGAAATTTCTTAGATCAAGATCTTCTTTACTGGGGATATGAATTGGGACCTCGGAATATTTGGACACTGGTACAGAGGATTCTTCTTTTGACAAGCATTCAGACAAATATTCAACTGACTGGAAGGAGATTCCGATTTTTAATGGTTCATCTTTGTGAGAAACTGGCTCAACCACCATTGCATCTAAGGCTCTTCCAAGCTCAAGGTGCTTTTCTAGGGTATGATCTTCTTATGGGAACGGGTTTTTCGGATTTTTCTGCTTCTGGATTCTTCTGAAACTGACTTTGCTTAGATTGGATTTTTTTCTTAACTACTGAAATCCTTGCCTGCGGATTAACTTAGCTCTGGAACAATTGCAGGGGGTTAGCTACACCAGGCATCTTTTACCGAGACAGTTGCAACATTTGACTAACTGGACAATGATCGACCCTACTAAAAAGGGGAAGATGGTAAAAGACACTATTGGATGAACGGGAAGTTTATGAAAGAATGAGCTAAAACGAACAGGAATGGACTGACTGGACTGATACACAGTGATGCTCCTGACTCAGTTATCGTTTTGTTTGGTAAGTCTAGCCTTTCAAAGAGTAGTTTCTCAATTGATAAGCACTGGAATTTTTTTTTTCTTTTTTTTAAACAGTAATGCTCTTAGAATTTGATTACCACTCCTAGGATTGCTTGATTTCAATGCCCCCAAGTTTCTTGGATGACATTTAAGCTTGCTCGAACTTCTTTTCTCTTCTTCAATCTTGATACCGGCAGTAACCTTCTTATAATGACTCTCTTACCGTGACCAAGTCACCTCTTCAGTGTTTTTAACTTGGCGGACCGTGTTAGCCTTAACTTTTGCCTGAATCGTCTTTTCGGATTCTCAACTCAGCAGGCTATCCCCTTAGCTTTTGCCTAAGCCGCCCTTTCGGGTTTTCAACTTAGCAGGGGAATGATCTTAAATTTTGCCTAGACCACCCTTTCAGGTTTTCAACCTAGCAGATCTTCAAACTCCATTCTTTTTTCTTTTTTTTTTCACTTTTTGTGTTTCGGGACCTAGATCATTAATTCTGAACACCGGAAGGACTTTATAGGTAGGATAGGGCTTTTCAAAGAATGTGTAAGCCCAAGGGTCTACTCTCCTATCTTGTTTTGATGATTCTAAACATAATTGATTGTGTTTTTGAATACTAATCAATTTGCTTTGAAGTGTTGTGTTTAAGATAGGATTGATCGTTGAAGAAACCAACACTCAACTTGGTCATGCTTAAAGGTGTACCAAACAAGAGCAAAGGAGCTAAGTGTAGCTCACATCATCACTCAAGCAAGCATCCAAAGATGGAAGATCATTTGAAGACCAAAGCTAAAGAGGGATCGAAGATTGCATAGGTATCATTGTACATCCTTTCTCTTTAGATTTTCAAGTCAAGGCAAAACGTTTTCAAAGTGTTTTCAATTTGTTTTTCAAAGAACACTTAAGAACTTAAAATGGATTAGTGAATGGTTATGTGGTGGACCAACATGTTGGGACCCTCATAAACATTCCAAAATAACCATAGGAGTTGAGTTCCAAAAGCTAAAAATCAAACAAGCAATAAAAATCAAAAACTGCGGATTTTTAGGCTTCTCGGAACTCCGAGATTTTTTCTCGGAGCTCCGAGCTCGGAACTCCGAGAGTTCCCTCGGAACTCCGAGAAAAGGTCCAGTAGCGTCTGGACATTTTCTCGGAACTCCGAGAAAATTTCTCGGAACTCCGAGAAATGGTCCAGTAGAAATTTTATTTCTTCTGGCCGTTGTCTCGGAACTCCGAGAATATTTCTCGGAACTCCGAGAATATTTCTCAGAACTCCGAGAATTCTCGGAACTCCGAGAATGATTCTCGGAACTCTGAGAACCCTGCGACAGCTCAGAATATAGCCGTTGGGATTTGAATTAATTCTTGTATTTTGATATTTCCACCCCCAAACGGTAATATTCTTTGGAGAGGCTATAAATACAATATGTAGAGAAGTTTTTCTTACTCTCTTGATCATTTGAAAACATCCTTGAGCATCAAAGAAAACTTGCAACCTATTATTGCTTGAGATTTTGTTTTTCCCCAAACTTGCCTTGCAACTTGCAAATCTATTTGAGTTGGGATTCTAGAGCTTTCACTTGCAACCATCATTGAAGAGCAATCAAGGATCTACAAAGAGCATCAAGCTTTCAAGAAGAAGCCAAGCTACTCAATCTTCATATCTTGTATAGGTGGCTAGGGCATTCCGTTTTTAATTTCCTAGAGAGCAACCGCTTAGAACTCGGCGGAGAAGGAGAGTCTTTGTAAAGGTGTAAGGGCATCCTTGTTTAATATCCCTTGGAATTGTAACCGCCTCGGAGCCGGGCATCGTGGAGGTCTCCAATAGTGGAATCCCTCAAGTGCGACCTTGAGTAGAGTGGAGTAGGCCGTTGGCCGAACCACTATATATCGGTGTGTCATTTCTCACTCTTGCATTTCCATTATTGTTTGGCTTGGCATTTCACTTTGTTCTTTCAATTATATTTGCACTAACCAAATATTTAATTAAGTGAAGAAAAATTCCAATTAGGGTTTATAGGTAATTTTCAAAAGGCCTAATATTGAGTTAAATTCAATTCACCCCCCCTCTTGAGTATTTCAATTGGTATCAAAGCCTCGTCTCTAATTTTTTGAAAACCCTAACCGGTATAGAGTAAAGATTCTAAAATGGCAAACTACCCTCAACACCATGAAGGTTATTCAAACACTAGGCCACCCTATTTTGATGGAACAAACTATGGTTTTTGGAAAACCAAAATGAAAATCTTTTTAACCCAAGACTATCAAATGTGGAGAGCAATTAATAATGAATACATCTTACCCACAAGAAATTTAAATGATTGGACCGAAGCCGAACAACAAGCTTCGAATTATAATGCCAAAGCCATGAATTCTCTTATTTGTGCTCTATCTCCCGGAGAATTCAATAGAGTATCAAATTTGAATTCGGCTAAGGAAATTTGGGACACTTTAGAAGTCACCCATGAGGGAACCAATCAAGTAAAAGAATCTAAAATGAACCATCTTTTTCGGCAATACGAACTCTTTCAAATGACATCCGATGAAACAATTGCCGACATGTACACTAGATTCACCAATCTTGTAAATGGATTAAGGGGTCTTGGAAAACAATTTTCCAATAGAGATTTAGTGACTAAAATCCTTAGGTCCTTACCTTTGTCTTGGGAATCCAAAACCTCCGCAATCACCGAAGCCAAGGACATGAACACATTGAACCTAGATGAACTAATAGGGTCCTTGATCACCCATGAAATGATTTTCAAAACAAAAGCACCCGAAACCGAAACTAAAATCGAAAAAGGAAAAGGAATTGCTTTTGCTTGTAATGTAGGTGAAAATGAAGATGCAAAAGAAGACATGGAAGATGAAGTTGCCCTCCTAACAAGAAGGATCAAATTCTTGCAAAGGAACATGGGAGGGATGAGAAATAGAAGGACAAACCCTCCATTCAAGAAGAAAGAAGAACTCGGTGATGGATCTTCTCAACCACGATGTTACGGTTGCAAGAAGCTTGGACACATTCGCCCGGATTGTCCACTCAACAATGAACCCACTTCAAACAACCGCTTCAAGAGAAGAGAAGGCAAGAAAGGAATGACCGCCACGTGGGATGAAGAAATTGAAAGCGAAGGCGAACAAAATGATGGCGAAGATTGCTTGATAGCAAGGAACGTATGCTTCATGGCCTCAACAAACGACAACAATGAGGTAAACACTTTAAATGATGTTATTGTTTTAAAAGAAGTTCTTGATTCCCTACAAAATGCAAATGATGAACTTGAAATTCAATTTGATAAAATTGCATCTCTTGAAAATTCTCTTGCTAACATGACAAAAGAATTTGGTTGGTTGAAAAAGGATCATGAATTTTTAGATGATAAGAATGAAAAATACAAAGTAGAAATTCATGAGTTAAATGCTTCTACCAAAATCTTAAATAAAAACCGACAAGAACTCTCAAATGAAAACAACAATCTAAAGCATGAAAATGGTAGATTATCTTTTGAATATGATGAACTAAAGAAACTTTTTGAAAAATTTGAAAATAGTTCATTAAAATTGGATAGGCTTGTAAATCTTCAAAGAATGTCAAGTGACAAAAGTGGACTTGGACATAAATGGAACACCACAATATCCAACTATAAAACTAAACTTGAAAAGGTTTCTTCTAGCGGTACCAAAATTTGCTTTTATTGTGGTCTAGAAGGTCATTACAAGGTTGCTTGCTTACATGCTAAACAAGATAAGATTAAGTTGAACTCTAATGTGAAAACAAATGAACATAGCAAGATTAGGAAGATTTGGGTACCTAAGGGATCTCACTTGCCTATTCATATGTAGGTATGCCTTAAAAGCCATAACAAGAAGAACACATGGTACCTTGATAGTGGATGCTCTAGACATATGACCGGAGACCTTACTCAATTCGCATCCCTATCGCTCAAGGATGGTGGAGACGTTACCTTTGGAGATGATAAGAAAGGAAAAGTCAAAGGTGAAGGCACCATAGGTAACTCTACCTCTCCCATACATGATGTACTATTTGTTGATGGCTTGTCCCATAATCTTATTAGCATTAGTCAATTATGTGATAATGGTTTTGAAGTTGTCTTCAATCCCGATAAATGCATTGTTAAAAATAAGATAGATGGAGTAGTCAAATTCATAGGTTCTAGAGACAATAACATTTACACAATTGGATTAGATGATCTTAGACTCCAAAATGTAACTTGTCTTAATGCCATTAGTGAGGATTCTTGGCTATGGCATAGGAGGTTGGGTCATGCCGGAATGGATCTCATTTCGACCCTCTCCTCAAAAGAAAGTGTTAGAGGATTGCCTAAGTTCAAATTCATCAAGGATCACATTTGTAGAACTTGTCAATTAGGAAAACAATTGAAAAGCTCATTTGCACCTAAAAATATGATTTCAACTTCCTACCCCTTGGAGCTACTTCATATGGATCTTTTTGGACTAATGAAGACTAGTAGCCTAGGTGGAAAGAGGTACGTGTTTGTAGTTGTGGATGACTACTCACGATTCACATGGGTCATATTTCTAGCACACAAAGATGAAACTTATGAAAACTTCCTTACATTGTGCAATCAAATACAAAATGAAAAAGGTGTTGCTATCTCGTACATTAGAAGTGATCATGGAACTGAATTTGAAAATGTACATTTTGACACTTATTGTAATGAACATGGCATAAAACATAATTTTTCCGCACCTAGAACACCTCAACAAAATGGAGTAGTAGAAAGAAAGAATCGAACTCTCCAAGAAATGGCTAGAACTATGTTGCATGAAAATGATCTCCCTAGATATTTTTGGGCGGAAGCGGTTAGCACCGCTTGCTATATTATAAACAGGGTATATTTAAGGCCAATTTCTAAGAAAACACCTTATGAGCTTTGGAAAAACTTGAAACCAAATATAAGCTATTTTAGAGTGTTTGGATGTAAATGCTTCATTTTGAACATTAAAGATAATTTACACAAATTTGATAGGAAATCGGATGATGGAATATTCTTAGGGTATTCTTCTCATAGTAAGGCATATAGAGTATTTAATAGGAGAACCCTAGTAGTAGAAGAATCCATGCATGTGACATTTGATGAAAGAGAGCCAACACCACAAGAAATGCCACATGATGAGGATGAACCCATTGAACACCAAAATTGAGTGCTCCTCCTCATGCATCAACAAGTCATACATTACCTAGTGAGGAAGTAGAAAATGAAAATGATGACTCATTACCTAGGGATAGGAGAACATTGGTAGATCATCCTGAATCCCAAATTTTAGGTGATGCCACATTGCCAGTAAGAACTAGATCATACTATCGTAGTGTGAGTAACAATTTGGCGTTCCTATCCGAATTAGAACCAAAATCCATCAAGGAAGCTGAAAAGGATGAATATTGGTTGATGGCTATGCAAGAAGAGCTAAGTCAATTCGAAATGAACAAAGTGTGGAGGTTAGTGCCTAGACCTAGTGATCATCCAGTCATTGGCACGAGATGGGTGTATAGAAATAAATTGGATGAAAATGGAATTATCACTAGGAATAAAGCTAGGCTTGTAGCCCAAGGGTACAATCAGGAGGAAGGGATAGATTATGATGAGACATTTGCTCCTGTTGCCCGTATGGAGGCTATTAGGATACTTTTGGCATATGCATCTCATAAAGGATTTAAACTATATCAAATGGATGTCAAAAGTGCCTTCCTAAATGGCTATATCCAAGAGGAAGTGTATGTTGAGCAACCTCCAGGTTTTGAAGACTTCAAACATCCAAATCATGTCTTCAGGCTTGATAAAGCTTTATATGGATTAAAGCAAGCTCCTAGAGCTTGGTATGAGAGGCTTTGCACTTTCTTAGTTGAAAAGGGATTCGAGATGGGAAAGGTGGATAAAACCTTATTTATCAAAAGAGAAAATCATGATATCCTCCTTGTCCAAATCTATGTGGATGATACCATCTGTGGCTCAACTAATCAAAAATTGTGTGATGAATTTGCAACCTTAATGAAAAATGAATTTGAAATGAGCATGATGGGAGAGTTAACCTACTTCTTAGGACTCCAAATTAAACAATACAAAAATGAAATATTTTTAAATCAAGAAAAATATACAAAGGAGTTATTAAAGAAGTATGGCATGGATAGCAGTAAGACATCAAGAATTCCCATGAGTACTACTGCTAAGCTAGAAAAAGATGAATTTGGCAAATCTGTGGATCAGAAATTGTATAGGGGTATGATAGGTAGTTTGCTCTATTTGACAGCCAGCAGACCAGACATTATGTTTACTGTCTGTCTCTGTGCTCGATTTCAATCGGATCCTAAAGAATCTCACCTATCAGCAGTTAAGAAGATCTTCAAGTACTTAAGAGGAACCCAAAGTCTAGGACTGTGGTATGAAAGATCATCTTCCTTCACTCTCATCGGATATTCAGATGCAGACTTTGCTGGATGTAGAGTAGATAGGAAAAGCACTAGTGGGACTTGCCAATTCTTGGGTAAATCACTTGTTTCATGGTTTAGCAAGAAGCAAAATTCAGTAGCTCTGTCCACAACAGAAGCAGAATATGTGGCAGCTGGAGCTTGCTGTGCTCAAGTCCTATGGATGAAAAGCACATTGATGGACTATGCAATTAAAATGGACAATATTCTCATCCAATGTGACAACACTAGTGCTATAAGCTTAACAAAGAACCCCATACAACACTCAAGAACAAAACATATTGAGATCAGGCACCACTTCATTAGAGATCACTCACAAAAAGGGGATATTTGCTTAAAATATATCAACACTGAAGAACAATTAGCGGATATCTTTACAAAACCCCTTAGTGATGATAGAATTTGCTATATCCGAAGTGCCTTAAACATATGGAGTGCGGATCAAATCAAAGAAATTGCCAAATAAATACTTTGTGCCTTTAACCAGCTTATCTATATAGTATTTATATATATAATCTTTGTTTGGTAGTATCTGCATGAATGAGATGTCAAATTTTTAATCTTAAAAATCACTCAATTGATATTCTTAGCCTTCTTAGTTTTTCTAAGTTGGAGAGGTATCTTCACTTTAATTAAAATACCTAATATCTTGACATATGTCAATATCTCGATCATGAACAGGTATATGTGCATTACTTGGTTATATATTTTTATACCATAAGCATTGATTTAGGGGGAGTTATCCACTCCTAATTTTTTTTTACACCCTTTCTGTCGATGACAAAAGGGGGAGAAGTTTGAAATTGATTATCTATTCAATTGACTATATGCACCACTTGCTTATAACTTGTATCATTTATATGTGTGCATATATTGAGGGGGAGTTCCAGTATTCACTTGCCTACTATGTCACTCCACACACACCTCATAATCAATTTTGTTTGTCATCATAAAAAAGGGGGAGACTGTAAGCCCAAGGGTCTACTCTCCTATCTTGTTTTGATGATTCTAAACATAATTGATTGTGTTTTTGAATACTAATCAATTTGCTTTGAAGTGTTGTGTTTAAGATAGGATTGATCGTTGAAGAAACCAACACTCAACTTGGTCATGCTTAAAGGTGTACCAAACAAGAGCCAAAGGAGCTAAGTGTAGCTCACATCATCACTCAAGCAAGCATCCAAAGATGGAAGATCATTTGAAGACCAAAGCTAAAGAGGGATCGAAGATTGCATAGGTATCATTGTACATCCTTTCTCTTTAGATTTTCAAGTCAAGGCAAAACGTTTTCAAAGTGTTTTCAATTTGTTTTTCAAAGAACACTTAAGAACTTAAAATGGATTAGTGAATGGTTATGTGGTGGACCAACATGTTGGGACCCTCATAAACATTCCAAAATAACCATAGGAGTTGAGTTCCAAAAGCTAAAAATCAAACAAGCAATAAAAATAAAAAACTGCGGATTTTTAGGCTTCTCGGAACTCCGAGATTTTTTCTCGGAGCTCCGAGCTCGGAACTCCGAGAGTTCCCTCGGAACTCCGAGAAATGGTCCAGTAGAAATTTTATTTCTTTTGGCCGTTGTCTCGGAACTCCGAGAATATTTCTCGGAACTCCGAGAATTCTCGGAACTCCGAGAATTCTCGGAACTCCGAGAACCCTGCGACAGCTCAGAATATAGCTGTTGGGATTTGAATTAATTCTTGTATTTTGATATTTTCACCCCCAAACGGTCATATTCTTTGGAGAGGCTATAAATACAATATGTAGAGAAGTTTTTCTTACTCTCTTGATCATTTGAAAACATCCTTGAGCATCAAAGAAAACTTGCAACCTATTATTGCTTGAGATTTTGTTTTTCCCCAAACTTGCCTTGCAACTTGCAAATCTATTTGAGTTGGGATTCTAGAGCTTTCACTTGCAACCATCATTGAAGAGCAATCAAGGATCTACAAAGAGCATCAAGCTTTCAAGAAGAAGCCAAGCTACTCAATCTTCATATCTTGTATAGGTGGCTAGGGCATTCCGTTTTTAATTTCCTAGAGAGCAACCGCTTAGAACTCGGCGGAGAAGGAGAGTCTTTGTAAAGGTGTAAGGGCATCCTTGTTTAATATCCCTTGGAATTGTAACCACCTCGGAGCCGGGCATCGTGGAGGTCTCCAATAGTGGAATCCCTCAAGTGCGACCTTGAGTAGAGTGGAGTAGGCCGTTGGCCGAACCACTATATATCGGTGTGTCATTTCTCCCTCTTGCATTTCCATTATTGTTTGGCTTGGCATTTCACTTTGTTCTTTCAATTATATTTGCACTAACCAAATATTTAATTAAGTGAAGAAAAATTCCAATTAGGGTTTATAGGTAATTTTCAAAAGGCCTAATATTGAGTTAAATTCAATTCACCCCCCCTCTTGAGTATTTCAGAATGGCTTAAGGTTCAATAAAGATTTCGACCGAACCTGTGAACAGGTTGCCTACGTATCCCAGGGTAGGAATCAGGTCGTGCGTAGTTCAGGGCGAATGCCCCTAGTTTGAAGATAAGTTGTTCGAAGGTTAATTGATTTTTCTTTTTTCTTTTCTTTCTGGAATAATTGACTTCCCTTCTTTTGGAACTTATCCCTCTTTTTTCTGAAAGGATTGAATTTCTTTTCTTTTCTTTTGAATCGACCGAACTCGGTTTAACTGAGCTGCCTACGTGCCCCAGTGTAGGGATCAGGTCTCGCATAGTTCGGGGCGGATGCCCCTAGTTTGATGGGTTTTCAAGAAAATTTCATTCAGGCTCGAAGGGTTTGCAAACCGGTATTCTTTTGACGTTGGGTTCTGATTTTGGGATTTATTCGGCCAAAAGAGGCCTTCCGATGTTCAGATTGGGAATCGATATAGGTTACTAGAGTCCCTCTGGTACTGATTATTTATTTTTCTTTTTTTTCTTTTTTTTCACGGAGTTTGACGACATTTCCCAGTAAGAGATAATGATTCTTCTTCCTTCTGGATATTGATAAGTAATTTGACCTTGAGGGTGCATACCAGTTTTTTGACATCATTTCATCCTTGAATCGGTGGCCCTTGATATTTTGATGATCGCTCTGAGATGATTGCTCTTGCACTTTTCATATTGAATTTGATGGCTTTACATTGTCACCGGTGAAACCTGTGACCGGGGCCATTGACTGGAGATATGGAAGTTGTTTCAAATCCATGTCCCTTGTATAACATGTGACATTTACTTCATTCTTTCTTGAACCTTCTATCTGGGTTTTTCTCCTAGCATTAATGATAGCGCTTACTGGACCATCTCTTTATTCTCGAAATAGGTTTATCAATTCCTCACATTCTTCAGAGGGTAATGTATTTTCAATCGGCATTCACTGAAACAAAGTTTCAGTGCCAGTGCTTACCATTTCAATTTTCTCTTTGAGAGGCTGAGCTCGGCGCTCCTCCTCTTGTTTGAGCATAGGCTGCAACTCAAGAGGAGTTTCGTCGGCATCTTCTTCCTCATTTGAGGAGGGAGTATTATTCTCATTGGTTATTAAAGTTAGAAGCACACGTTGGAATGTATAGAGAAAGCAAGTTTTCATTGAATTGAAAAAGACCATATCTGATAAGACTTATCCTGAATAATTTACACTCTTGACTCAAAAATAAAAGTAAGAAACGACTCAACTGGACTAGAAATTTATTAAAACTTTTAGAAGACTGCACTTAATAACTGGACTTGACATCATGACTGGACTTAACTAAAATAACAAAAGGACTAATACTGCTACAACTGTCTGGCTTTGGAGGCTCGGCAAAGGCTGGCTCATAACTAGACCTGTTTCTTTTGTTAACCATAGGTCGTCTAAGCATCGAAATCATCCGGCGACAGGGGATCAAGGAATCCTTCTGGCAACACTACGTTTAGATCTCATCCGGCATCTGAGTCACTGTCGTCGTCACTGCTACTACTGAGCTCGATTATCGGAATTGGCTTGGATGGTCTTTCGTGTTCATGCTCACGAGTCAGAGACTTGAGTGGTTCCTTAGAGCTTTGACTAGCCGAGTTCCATATAACAATACTTCCTTCTCTATCATCTTGGAGCTTGGAGTCTTGCGGTTGGAAACAATTGGTCTTCATTTGTTGCTTCATTTGATGAATCTCCTGCGCGAGGGCGGCCACTTGTCTAGAGAGATTCAGAATCAATCCTTCAGAACCTGTGGCCATAGAACTTTGAGCACGCCCATATGCCATGGAGAAGCTAGGGCTTTTGCCTTTAGAGGTAACATCAGCTGAGCCAAATATCTCATTCAATTGAACCCTGATGCAACGATTCTCTTCTTTAAGCTCTTGCAATTGTTGGAGGATAAGAGCCAACGTATCAGCGGTGGTATTGGACCGGGTATTTCTCGACCTTTCAGCCAAAGGAGCTGACGGAGGAAGTGATGCAGAATCTGGATCAACAGCACAAGGTTGTGGAGAGCCAGGCCTCATTTGTAATAATGAATTGATCCGGACCTGAAAAATATTAGACATGGCTATGACAGTTCCTGGAATGGAAACAAGAAATATAAAGTATAAGCTTGACATTCAAGGTGCGCTCTCTTCTTGATGATTGAAAGATGGTTATGGGTTAAACAAGCAATTGAAATGACATAATGAATCCCATAATGACTGAGACACGATGATGGCGACACGAATGCACTAGGGGATGCCCCTAATTTAAGGGTCATGGGAATAGACTCTGAGAGGCTTATCGAAATAATCTTGTAAAAGGTTACCCCTAGAGTGAGAAGAGACCAATGATATAAACAAGATTGGATAATCTGGACCAGGTATGATCAGATCATGAGATTGCATAATCGAAAGATTGTGAGATTTTGCTCCTGCCAGTTAGGGGATGGTATGAAGATACGATCGAATCGTATGACAGAAGAATGAAACACACACGATCAAAAGATTAGATGAGATTACATAGGATTGCTTTCAACGGGTAGATCAGGAATGACTAATCCTATGAGATCTTTGGAAATGATGGGATTTATATCCTAACCCCAAAGGGAAACTTTTTTAATCTTCGTACATTTTAACAGTGTTACCTGAAGGCATCAAACCCTAATCCTAATCTAGCAGAATGGAGAGAGGATCTCGACTCATGACTTTGTTTGTGTACCAAAGGACCGATCGTAGCCATTGGAAGATGGACTACGGCCTAATCTAGACACAAATGGGTAGGGTATCCTAAACTAGGCTCACACACGTGATGCACGTGTGTTCGTATACTACATGCATGTGTGGGTTAATCTAGGGGTAAGGCCAAGAGTTCCCTTAGCGCGAATCCGTGCTCAATATACTGTACCAGTGTCCGGTGTATCAGTACGTGAACAAGAGATCCGTTTAAGTACCATAAAGGTACTAGGCTAACAGTGGAATGCTTCTCTAGCACAGAGGCACCAGGTGATGAAATCCCAGTCAACCATGCTAGATAACACTCCGCGTTCCTAAAATAGGATGTGTGTGCATGTGAGATGCAATAGTTTAGATGCAAGTGATGTAAGTGTGTGCAATATGTTTGCGCAATCTATGATGCCTTCAGGTTTTGTTGGATTAAATTTGAGTAAAATGTGATGAGAAAATAAAACATACAAACTAATCTAACAAGTATATAAGAGATAGAGTTTTCATGAGCCAGTTAAATTAAATTCAAATGAGTTATCCTTTGAAGTTTTAATGAAGTTAGGTGGTCCCCAGCAGAGTCGCCAAACTGTGGGACCCGATCCCGCGAGAGGGGTGGGGCGCGAGCCGCCACGCTCTCTCTTAGTATCTCGTACCCACGCAAATGGCGTGTGCTTTTTATTATTGATTTTAATTACCCAACCAAGCAGGCAGCAACCAAGCCATAGGGTGCAAACAAATGTGCAACCCAGTACCCATAAGGGCAGGGGTAAGCCGTCGAGCCTAGCAAGGTGTGATTTAATTCATCTTTTCTGTGAACTTGGGATCACTAAGGCAATCCGAATTCCACGCAAAAGAGAGTGACAGAGTCGCCACCTAGATGAAGGATCTAGGACCTATAATTGACCAGAAATCTAGACTCGTTACCTGGTTACAAAAATGGAAGGTATGGAGAGTTACCACCACATGCACCATTCCTGCCCGATAATCGGTCTTCAATTTCAAAAGTTAACTTTTTCGAATTTATTTTAAATGGCTCATTTAACTTTATATTATTGTGCGAACTACGTGACATGCATCCTAAGATCTAATTTCAGTATAATTCATAAATGTGTATATTGATTATCTTAATTTGTTTGAATTCAATCTAAGTGAAAGTTCTCCTAAAATTCTAATTTCATGGAAAGTCCTAAGTGGTTTAATTACTTTTAATTTAAGGATTAATATGCAAAACCCCACTTATGTGTGGAGCCGACTCGTGATTGGTATGCCATCAAGCATCCAAGCTGCCTACGTACCCAAGCCTCACTCGGATAAGAGTCGACGTAGTTCAGTGCACCTGAACAAAGCTACTTATGCCTAACTCATCTAAGACACCGATCTAGACTGGATTGACTGTTTCAACAGTTTTAAGAGAAATTATTTAATTCAAGTTGAAGATTTTATTATCCTAGGACTTCATCTAAGATGCTATATGGTCATATCTAAGTGCAAGACATCCCTTTGACTAATGCAGGAGAACCTACATCCTAGGTAACTAGGCTTGTCTTATGAGAAAAGTGAGGTGACTAGTGTAACTAGATCTATAGCACGGTTGCTATCCATAGCAAACGCCCGTGATGAGGCTGGACTCCTAACTCTAGGACTCCCTAAAACCTAAGACACGACATGACGCAAATGTTCCTAAATAGGGCTCTAATGGTTCTTACGATGGAAACCGCAATCCAACGGTTCCGAAAGACATGATGTAAATTGATTCAATTTGCTGAAGTTAATGATTTTTAGATTTCAAGGATTTTCGGTTCCTAAACATCTAAGGAATACCAAAGGCTCTATGGTTCGCAAGTTTCGACCTCGAATCACAACCATGGAAGGGAATCGTGCTCTCAACCCTTGTATAATTTAGCACGTGAATTATAGTATCTTATTGCCTGGCATATTTCTCAGGATTTCTGTGGACAGTGGACCTCGGAGCCAATATCATACTATAATTTACGCACTCCAATTATGCTGGATCGATCGTAATTAGTATACGATTATGGTTACGATCTCGGCAGTTAAATTATCACAGCATAGCCAATTTACAAAGGCAATCTATGAACCCTAAGGTTTCTGTTTCAAAAAGTTAGGGATTGAATTTATGATGAAAAGTTAAGGTTTTTTGGAGATTTTTACTGACTTTTCTATTAATTTGCTATTAAATTGTGATTTAATATCATTAAGACCAGATTGTTAGGAATACACAGTAACCCTAAGAAATCGAACTCCAAATCAATTAAAACTTTTCCAGTAACAAGATATGGATAATTGTAGCTTACTGGAAAATTTTCATGAATTATCATTAAGATTTGATATCAATTTCTGATTTTTCAAAATTTAAATCAGATTATAGATTAACACATCAACTTGTAGCATATAAATTTCAAATTAATCCAAACTTTCACAGAATAAAGATAATCATGAGATTAGACTACTGTATGACTTTCATGAACTTTTATTATGATGCTAATTGAAATTCACACAAAAATCGGATGAAACCAAAGAATTACTTAAAAAGCAAACCTAATAGTATCCTAAAATCAAATAAAAATTTCCAGTAGATATATAATAGATTGTAAAATTTTCTATCAAAATTTCAAACTTAAAAATTAAATCTACTCCACAAAATCTATTTTTAAATAGAAAAGGGGAAATTGTTTCCTAGAAATTGAAACCCATTTATTAAAAAAAATTACAAAACCATATTAAAACTTTGCAAAACCAATTTAAAATTTTTATCTAACATTCCAGTAACCTAAGTTACTGGGTTGTAAAGAAAATTTTCAAAAATTTACTGATTTAATACGAAAAAGAATTACGGCACGTAAAACGAAAAAGCGATTAGAGAACAAATAAAAAAACTTTTTTTCAAAAAACAAATCTCATGAAAAATTCAATTTATTATTGAAAATTAATTCTGGAGAGTTTCATTAATTTTTAAAATATTTTGATATTTATTAAAAATAGCCGAAATTTAAAATAATTTAAAACCGGATTAAACAAATTCAAAAAAATCCGAAATTTTTTTGGTATTCTGGAAATCAAAACATTAGTTTGGAAATAAGATTTTATAAATTTTGGACATGGTTTGATATACTTTTGGATTCGTTCATCAAGAAATAACCCCTTTCGGGGTTATTGTTTGAAAATTAGAATAAAAATTAAAACGGCCAAACCGTGATTGAAAATTAAGTTTCCAGTAGTATTTTATTTTAAAGAAACCCACGTTTTCTAACACTTGCTTTGATAATCCGATTTAAATCCATATTGAATAAAACACGAAAGAAAATCATTATTAAATGGAGTAAATTAAATTTTTGGATCAAATTTTGGATTTTGAAAATTCATAATCTATATTATAATATACTGGAATTTCAATAAAAAATTCATTGATTTGATCTATCAAAAGTAAAACCCTAGCATGCTTTTCTACTTTTGATATTACAAAGATAAAGATCCTACCGTTGATCGCGCTCCTTGTCTCTAGGGTGCGTAGATCCTAGGTATACGCTTTGTCGCACCCTTTTATATGGTGAAGAAGACCCAAAGAACACTCCAATAATTCTTGATTGTGTGATGCCTTGGAGAAGAAGAGGAATTCAAGAATTCCTTTTGTGAAGAACACTTGAGAGATATGAACACACTTCAAGAGAGAAAAAAAAGTTTTTTTTTTCTTGGGAGGAGAGAGAAAATGGACGAATTTGGATCTTTTTCCAATCCTTTTTTTAGGATTTTTTGCTTTGATTTTAATACAAAAAAGCTAGGGTTAAGAGAGAAATAGTAGTTCCCAATGTGAGAGCTCTCATTTTTGGCTTGTTTCCAATTTTCCCCTCTTGCTTGCTTTCTTTCTTGTTTCCAAATTGGATTTGATTCCAATCTTAATTTATTGTCAATCAAGAAATGCTATTCTTTATTCCAAATTGCTTCTTTGGAAGAAAACCTTTTTTAAGCAATTATTCCTCTTTTCCTTCTTTCTTTTTTTTTTTTATTCTTTTTATTTTTCTTTTAACAAATATGATGTCACTATTGTGACATCATCAAGGTTGGGTGCTCAATTCATGTGGGTCAGCCATGTGGGTCGCCCACCATGGTGGTCGACCCATATGGGTGAACCCACATGAGCTCCATCTTTACAGGTTTTAGCCCAATGGGCCATTTCACACGGGTTTCGGGTTTTTCCGTAAAAATTTAATAAATTCTTTCTAAATTCAACATTCTATATATGGACCCAACTCATTTGACATTTATGGTGCATCCTTCACACATGATCGAACCATCTTTTTTTGGGAAAATAATTTTTCGGGCCAAAATGCCCTTATTTGATTATTACATATCCAAATGTGACCAAAATAACCTTAAATTGGTTCACCCCTAAAGGGAAAAGTTAAAAATGGAAAGTCTTTGTGATCAAACTTCAAAAATAGAAACTTTTAAAGTTGGGTCCTTTTGATGAGCAATATCAAACAGGATCATTTGGTACCTCCTGAAAATACCCAAAATGCCCTCAACACTTAGAATTTCCAAATTAAGCGAAACTCCTGAGAAATTCTAAATTTAGCATGTTTTCCAAAATTCAGGAAATCATTCATAATCTCTCAGACATATTTCGGGGATCAAAAGAATTACACAGGAAAAAACCAAATTACCTCGAGGTGCTAGAATTTGGCGAGACTAGGGAAAACCTTGAGAAATTCTAAAAATAGCAGATTTTCGAAAATTTATAAACGGACTCAAGATTTCTTAGACACAACTTAGGGACTAAATATGATATGTTTGGAAATGTCTAAAATACCCCCGAAGTGCAAGACTAAGAGAAAATCTTGAGAGATCTAAATTTAGCAGGTTTCCCAAATCTTACGAAATTACTCTTAATCCATCACCCGTACCCTCGAGATGGTTTTGGACATATGAGAAATGATTGAAATATCCATAAGATGATGAAAATGTGGAAGCCCCATGAATTTCTAAAAATAGCAGCTTTTTCAAGATTTGTAAAATCACTCAAGATTTCTCAAATATAACTCGGGGGTCAAATGAGACATATCGGGAATGACCAAAATACCCCTGCAGTTCAAAATAGGCAAAAATGAGGGAAACCCTGAAAATTCTAAAAATAGCAGGTTTTTTCATTTGCTTGGAAACTTAAACTTTCATCTTCCAGAG
This sequence comes from Tasmannia lanceolata, assembly GCF_043159265.1. NCBI lineage: Eukaryota > Viridiplantae > Streptophyta > Magnoliopsida > Canellales > Winteraceae > Tasmannia > Tasmannia lanceolata. Next base: position 5,606,694 of record NW_027518688.1, on the reverse strand, counting down.
GCCAAAGGAACCCCCTAGAGACCTTCAGGATCGCGAATCAACTTCAAAACTCCCATAATGAGGTGAAATCTACCCTAAAATGCATAGATGCCTAATCTAATGCTGAATACGGACTCAAGACTCTTTCGCTTTTTAAAGCGTAGCAAAATGGGGGTGTCTACAGTATGCTCTCTCTTTGTTGATTGTGTTTTTGGCACCTAGGGAGCCCTAAAACTAACATTAGACATGTATAGGAATCACACACCCTTTAGTTGATTCAAGTCAGTAGTAAATTTCCTCAGAAAACACAAGTTAAAACATCCAGAGAAATTATGGATGTCCGGGATTATGACGAACGTCTGTCTGAACTTTGATTATTCAAAGCTAGATAACTGAGGGATTTACAGACGTCCGGGATATTGGCAGATGTCCGTCTGCACTTAAATTTTTCAAAGCAAATAACTGAGGAAATGGCGGTCGTCCGTCTGTACCCTGATGGGGTAGATAAAAATAACCGAGAAAATGGCGGTCTTCCGGGATTGTGCGAACGTCCATGAACTGACTTTGTTGCGCGTCTTAATTTCAAACGGCTATAATTGGCGGACGTCCGGCACTTCGTCCGCGATGCGTTTAAATGCCAAAAATTAAGGTTTCCTTTGTGACTCTCTATTTAAACACTTTTGGAAAATCCTAAAACAAGAACTCTTGTAATGAAAACCCTAGCTACCATCTTCCAAATAGAAATAACTCTCACCTAGAATCTTCTACTTGAATGTGAGATTCCTTTTTCATTAATTTCTCTAGTATGCCATTACATTTAATCCTCCAAGAGAGATCTTTTTAGGGTTGTCGTTATTGAGTGACAAGCAAGAGTGTTTATTCAGCTTCTACATTAGTATATGCCTATTCAAGAGGCTTGAGAGCTTTTATTCTTTCATCTACCATTGTAAGAGAAGGGTTATTACCCTTGGTGAGTTTAAAGACTCGTATTTATAAGGAGTCTTGAAACTAGGCATTGTGTGGTCTTCGGATAGTGGACAACCTTGAGTGCAACCTCAAGAAGAGTGGAGTAGGTCTCTTTTGTGGACCGAAACATTATAAATCTATGTGCACTTGTGGTGTGTCTTCTACTCTCGTTCTCATTACCTTATTACAATCACATTGGTAACATTCTAACCTTTCTACATTATAAATACTTGCTTAGATATTAGCTTTATAAATCAAGAAGAAAAGAGTTTTAAAACAAGGGTTTTCTAAACTACAATTTTAGAAACCTAATTCACCCCCCCTCTTAGGTTGCCTAGCTCATTTTCAGATCTAGACTCACCTGTTGAGCCAAGGTTGCTACCTCCTCTATGTGCGTGGGGGGCAACCCTCGGGGCTAGGTGGTCCGGGTGAGGTAACCACGGCTTTGGGTAGTCTGCTTCATGGTGGGCGGTCGGCATCCTTTGGCGTGGTTAGCCCCCTCGTGAGGAGGCATGGGGCTGTTGGTTGAAGGGGAGGTGGCCCGAACCTGCTCCCGCTGTCGTCGACGGTGGCGGTCTCCTGGTGACTCCCCACTATTTGCTTCGTCGACTTTTGTTCATCCACGGGGAGCGGGGGGGGGGGGGGATTTCGGGAATCGGCGATGCGGGCCGGGGAGGCAAGCGTAGAAGGATTTCCTGGCGAAGTTCATTGAACATTTCCATGGTAGGAACCTTTTGGGGTGTGCTTGAGGCAGGCAGCTGTTGATCCGAAGCGTGGGAATTCTGTTCCCGAGAAATGGAAGCATCTGCTGTCGCATGTCGAGCCTGACTCCTAGTCACCACTCCAACTTCCTGCTGTTGGTTAGGGTTTCTCATCGTTGCAAGATATTCGAGCTCAAACGAGTCCCACCGATGGCGCCAATATGATGGGGCCGGAATCTAGGTCTGTGATTGTCCGGTGGGTAGAGAGCCTCCGTCCAGTATGAACAATCACAAACAAAGGGGTCAGGGGGTCCGGGGTGGGTCTCGGACGACCAGTTCGACACCCAAGTCAGATTCCAGCTCAATCATATAAATGAACAGCAAGATTAATGGAGGGGGTGACTAGGTTACGAGAATTAAGTATAGGCTATTTCTATTATTGGGGTGGTCGAGTTGGCTATGGGATCTGGGGAGAGGAGGGAGCGGGCATCCAACACCTTTTTCCGTACATCTTTTTAGATATGGTGACTTTAATGGACAATTAAAGCCTGCCTTTAATGGTGCCCTCTTGTTTGGTAGAATTTTCTTTTCTCCTAGGCAAGAAAAGATTGGATCCCTTTTTAGGAGGCTTGATCACGTATTTATCCTTTCTCTTTCCATGCAATACCCCTCTGTCGTGAGCCACGTGGCTCTTTTCAATCATTAAGGAAAAAAGGCTTTCCTTCCTTCGATTGGGTGGTACTCTGGTCGTGGCAGGGAATCGGCGGCATACATGGCTCGCTGAACTTGCGTATAATCCTCCCCATAATTGTGATGATGAGTGATTATGACCGAGATGATGGTGATAAGAAGATGACACGTGGCAGGATCTTGTGGACGTACAGTGTTTATCACCCTTTATAATGGGAGGCGATCATGGGTAAGATCTTGGTGATATGGAGGCGACATGTGGCGAGATCCTTACGGTCGCGCCGTATTTAGTATCCATCAGTTGAGATATTTAGAGGCGGGTTGGGTTAGGGTTGACCATCCTCAACCAGAGGCTTGGGTTGGGTTGGGTTAGGGTTGGCATCAACCCGATCCAACCCGACCCGAGTTGCACCCCTAATTTTAGGCGGGGCCACGCGTGGAAGTTTGTGAAATCTTTGGATTTTGTAGGGAATCCCCTTTGATTTTAGGTGGAGCCATGCCTTTCGATGGAGTGAAGTTGGCTTGGCTCAACTCGTCAAGTTTCATGAGGTTTCAAACAAATGCACACATGGGGATATAGGGGTGTCAGTGGACTCAGATGGTCCGATGAATCAAGACTAAGGTACTACAACAAAGCTTCACTAGTAAGAAAGGCAGGATTGGCGGTGACGCCCAAAAAGAGACGACCACCGTAGCAGTCTGGTTCCCCTAGAATGCCTGGTGACATCTTTCCTCCTTAAGCCCCACAACTAGAGAAGGAGAAAAGCAAAAGACTAGTCCACGAAGAATAGCCCTAGGGCAATGTGTAGAGAATCTAGACAAAAAGTACGGCATTCACAAATTCGAAGAAATCCTACGCGACTTAAAGGATCAAGATCACACAAGTCTGTATTGTCGTGAGTATAGTTCCCTGCTGAACCTTAGTGTGCTATGATGGGGTATTTCAGTAAATCACTACTAAAGCGGCTTAGGCGTCGCCATGGATAGGGCATCAAGGTTGAAATCCTTCGAAGAGAGTTGGTTTCTCGGTATCATTTATTGGCCTCTCGGATACCTACCTGGGTGGGGCTCCTTGAGTCCTTGGTATTCTTATCCCTCCTCCTCCTTCGTTCTATCTGAACCATAAACGAAGCAGGTTCTGAACTGATGGTGCCCTAGCTACTTGCTTGTTAGATTAAGGCTTTGAAGCTAAAGATGAGATTGCTGATTTACTTGCCACATCAACTACTTAGCATTCCTTGCTCGAAAACAAGACGTTGCAATTACAGAAGGAAGCAAACAATTAATGCCATTTTAAGCTTCTAGTCCCACTTTCATGCCTATCTCGCTATTAATAAGGAAATTCCCTAGTGTTCACTGAAGCTCCTAACTCATTTACGCTTTTGGTATTGACTAAAAAAGAATGTCATCCGGCTCCTCCTCTATTGAAGTCTCGGCTGATTCATTGTAGTCTGGATGCTTGGTAGTACATGCTGATTGCAGAGATTCCCCGTTATCTAATGATAAAGCGAGATTCTATCCAGATCTAAATAATCCGCCAAAGAGCCCATTCTTCTAACTAGGAGACATGATTAGGGAACAACACCCAAATCCAAACCATGTCCATTGGATCTATACCCTACGGTCCGAAATTATTTCGGATTGTGACCTAGATGTAGCGGCAAAATCCGATGTTGCATCCTATATCTAGATGGCTGCATCCTATATCTGGAGGGAGTGCAACAATGTAACAAAACAATACACTATATGTCCATGTCCGAAGTATGTACAGCTTATGTGAGGACCTAGGACACTCAATGGACCGTCTGATTCCAGATGAATAGTAAGGTAGACATGAAAATAGGATCGCAAAAGCAGTCTGAAAAAGAGAGACCAATAAGAGATGCGGACATATCATGACCAATATATAGGTATACCCAATCCGAATTAGATCCCTTTTCACCCCTATTGGGATGTGTAAATATCTCTCCATACATGGGCTCCAACTCAAGCAGGGGCGGAGCCAGAAATTTACACTTGGGGTAGGCGGAGGGGGGGGGGGGGGTATGTGTATTCCCTTTTAGCAGCGTTCGTGAATGCCGGTAGAACCCTTTTTGGATTGTACTTATAAAAGGGATTCTACAAGTATTTGTGGGGGGGGGGGGCACCCCCATGCTATATGTGGTTCCGCCCCTGAACTCAAGTATACGCTTGTATCGAGGTGATCCCAAACAGCCCTCATAATTCAGCCACATTTACCAAGACAGTGTGGGTTTCATTTCATAAAGAAGCATAGTTGATTTGTCCTGAAAACTTGAATAGCTAAGTTGGGATTGAGACGTTCTTGAGCCCTTATTATGTATATTCTTGCAATATGATAGAGCCTCTTTGGATACTACCAAAATTCATCAGTATTTGCAGACAAGATTATTTTAAGTCGATCCATTTGTAGGTAGCATTGAGGCCTCTTTGGATGTAATAATCTATATAAAACTATTGTAAACAATTATTGTTATATAAACCAATAAAAATGATTTTCATATAAACCAGTAAATATGATCATATAAACCAATAAAAACATTTTTTACTAGAGACTCAATGATATCTCATTAGACCTTGATGCAACCAAAAATGGAAGCTTGAAGGGACACATATTCCATTTCCTAGCGTTGTTCGGTTGCCATTTAGTGTTCACATGGCAGTCCTTGTCATATGTAAATTTCCGTGCTAGGAGTTTGCAATGTTTGACTATCTTCTACAGGAGAAAAGAGATGGTAAAGAAGTGGGAATATATATTCCTCCTACTACTGTATTACTTACATCCAACGACCTACCTGCCATGGAGGGTTACAAATGATTTACTCTACATGAAAAAGTAACACAAAGTGTCATGTTTTAAGGATATTAAAGAAGTGGGGTTCTACTCTTCTGTGTCTTTTGTGTTTTCGACACACAAGGCATGTGGGCTCACTTAGCCGTAATCACAGTAGATGGGCTTGTGAAGTTGGTTGGTTCATAACCAAACCCTAAGGATCAAGCAACTTCGCCTTCTTTTTCGGGAATTCTCTCCCTTTGACTATGCTGTTATGAGTTAAGACAAATATAAGGTTATGACTTATGACTTTATTGTGCATATATTTTCAATGATATAATTTTTGAGGAATGATAGACCGAAGGGCGCCATTGCAAAAAAGCCAGCTACGAAAGCGCCCCCATATGCCAATCCCAATAATGAATTTATTGTTGGGTATATGATATACCCATGTATGTTCTAATATAAGCCCAATAAGATAATGGACCGGTGTAGTGGGCCTACATGCGCTAGAGTCCATTAACCAGTCACAAACCCTAGTGTATCTCTATATATAAGGGTTGGAGGTGTTTGGCCCAAAATTGGTAACAGATACGGCAGTGACCAAAGAGCTGATCTGGCAGGTCCAAATTGACTTAAGATGTCCTGCACAGGAGCGCACAAGGTCAGAAGACCAACCCGGAGTCGTTACTCTGGACGGGGCCTACAACACTCAAGTCAGTATGAGCAGAAGAGTAAAGCCAGAGCTTGGAATTATATCTTAGGAATCCCCCTACCTTAGCATGAGTGAAGGCTATTTATGGTCAGAGTTCTGGGGTGGTTGGATTACCTACCCCGGGACAGGTGTCGGCCCATGTCTGGGCTTGATTTTACCTGCTCTTGGCCGATTACCAGGCTGCCCTTGGGGCTGATGTCAACTCCTTGGTGGGCGCTCCAGGGGCCATGTGTCGACAACTGATTGGATGTGGCTTTTCTTACCCCATCATTTGCCCCCCCGGTTCTCCAAGTCATTGTAGTGACTTGGGGAAGCATGAGAGGTTGCGTTCCTTGGCAGTTGGGTGAGTCGAGGTTTGGGATGAAGCACGTCAGCTTGCTTGCGGCGATATGCCTAGTTCAGGGCGACCAAAAATACGAAGTGGAATAGTCTGGCTGGCCAAGCCCTCTGTCCAGCCTGGGGCGAATAGAAATAGGGAGTGAAATACTCTGGTCGGCCAAGCCCTCTGTACGGCCTAGGATGACCAAAAATATAAAGTGAACTCTGGCCGGCCGCTTGGGACGACCAGAAATATGAAGTGAAACTCTCTGGCCGGCCAAGCCCTCTGCACGGCCTGGGACGACCAGAAGTATGTAGTGAAACTCTCTAGCTGGCCAAGCCCTCTGCACGGCCTGGGACGACTAGAAATATGAAGTGAAACTCTCTGGCCGGCCAAGCCCTCTGCACGGCCTGGGACGACTAGAAATATGAAGTGAAACTCTCTGGCCGGCCAAGCCTTTTGCACGGTCTGGGACGACCAGAAATATGAAGTGAAATTCTCTGGCCAGCCAAGCCCTTTGCCCGGCCTGGGACGACCAGAAATATGTAGTGAAACTCTCTGGCCAGCCAAGCCCTCTGCACGGCCTGGGACGATTAGAAATATGAAGTGAAACTCTCTGGCAGGCCAAGCCCTCTGCGCGGCCTGGGACGACTAGAAATATGGCTGGCCAAGCCCTCTGCACGGTCTGGGACGACCAGAAAAATGAAGTGAAACTCTCTAGCCGGCCAAGCCCTCAGCACGGCCTGGGACAACCAGATTTTTGTCGTTTTCTGCAACGCGCCATACCTGGCCTGCTTGAGACGACCAGATTTTTGTCGTTTTCTGTGACGTGCCATATCCTGGCTAGCCTAGGACGACCAGATTTTTGTCGTTTTCTGAACGCGCCATATCCTGGCCGGCCTGGGACAACCATATTTTTTGTCATTTTCTGTAACGCATAATATCCTGGTCGGCTTGGGACGACCATATTTTTGTCGTTTTCCGCAACGCGTCATATCCTGGCCGGCTTGGGACGACCAGATTTTTTCATTTTCCGAACACGCCATATCCTGGCCGACTTGAGACGACCAGATTTTTGTTGTTTTCTACATGCGCCATATCCAGGCCGGCTTGAGACGACCAGTTTTTTGTCGTTTTCTCGTTTTCTACAAAGCTTGAGACGACCAGTTTTTTGTCGTTTTCTACAAAGCGCCAGATCCTGGCCGGCTTGAGACGACTAGATTTTTGTCGTTTTCTGCAACGCGCCAAATCTTGGCCTGCTTGAGACGACCAGATCAGAGACGAACAATTTTTCATACTCATGTTGTATGTGTATACATACAAAGTACACATATACACTAAACATGTATGTATTATTCGTATCCATGTACATATACATACGTGTCGCCTCGCGTTGTGCACTCTGCCTCATTAATGAGGGACACGGGGCGGCCTTTGGTTAGCGAATGCGAATCGCCTCAAGCCTCCAAGGCTATAAGAAGCTGTGACTTACCCTTTCACTTTCACTTTTTACTTTTACTTTCCCTCTGCCTCGCTTCTGCTCCGCCTGCTCGGGTTTGCAATTAGCTTTGTGGTCGTGGTCGTTGCTGCATTAGGTGCCTTTGGACCGGTAATCTTCTTTTTAGTGCGTCTTTTCCATTTGTCTTTGGCTTTCTCCGTCTCCGTCCTTTTTTTTTTGGTATTCTTGATGTCCAGTAGTGGCTCTAGTTTTGAGTCAGGCTCTAGGTCGTCCTCGGGGGAGTCCGCCTCTGCTAGCAGTTCAGGGTCAAGTACGTCGGAGAGGACCAAATCTAATCTGACCTGGGTTCCCGGCCCGTACATGGCAGGCCATAGGGTGGATGTAATTGTCCTTGACGAACTCATAGATAGTGGGGACAAGGTGATTTTAGATTTAAACACCACCCCAGTCCGAGCAGATAACCCCTACAGGGCAGAGGCGAGTGAGGGGAGTTATATGGCGGAGGCGTCCACCTCTTTCATTTCGGGGCACGCTGCAGAGGTTGTAGCTGAGGCTCGGATGGATGCCAATCCCTAGTACAATATTCAGGCCCTTTACGAGGAGAACATCCTTGATTAGTCCAAACTAGGGGAGATTAGTGATAGGTATTGCATTCCTGAGAGGTTCAGGTTGAGAGCAGCAATAGAGGGTGATAGGGCTAGTAACGACAGTACCGATGTCTGTGTTTATGACGAGGCCTTGAAGGCTGGACTTAGGTTCCCCTTACATCCCTTTTTTGCTGAGGTTCTCCGATATTACGGCCTGGCCTCGGCTCAGGTTGCGCCAAACTTATGGAGACCGCTGGTCGGCTTTATGTACCTGGTCCGAGGTCACCTCCAAAGGAATTTGTCCATACCGATGTTCCGTATGTGTGCGGATCTGAAGAGGCATAAGGGCAAAGGTTGAATCTATATCAGCAAGCGTCCTGAGGTGAGGATGATCGCTGGCATCCCAACCTCCATACATAACAGGAAAAACATGTTCCTCTATGTCGTGGACAGCGAGCCTACCGGGCCCTGGCCGGTTCCCTTAAAATGGTCCACCCCCGACACGCTTGTGTTAAGTCGAAAGCCGCTCCTGGCGGACGTGGATAAGCTTACGTTTGCCCAAATCTGTGAGGAGCTACAAGGAGAGGGCATGATTCAATTCTCGGTGTTCTCTAGGGAAGAAATGTTGGTCGGGCTCGGCATTAGTACTGCGACCCAGGCACGTAGGTGGCTTTAGGCTAGCCTTATTCCTGAGCTTTCTTTTTCTTTCGTTGTTACTGACGCCGGCTTTGTTCCTGCTGAATTTCAGAGATATAGAAGTAGTCCGCACTGGAGAAGGTGAGACAGAATGCTTTTGGCAGGGGCCAGAAAAGGAAGGCTCCCGAAACTTCTAGTCCTGCACCAGTCCAAGACGCATCGCCCAGAGGGAGTAAGCCAACCGTGAAGATCGTCGGCGCCTTTGGCCGGGGAGTTGGATGCGGGCAGAGCGTGGTCCTTGGAGTTCCATCTACTCCTGCGCGGCCCACAGACAACGTTTTCCGCCCCAACTGGGCCGTTCAGAAAAGCGACACCGGCCTGGGGGACAGCCGGGTATCTAGAAAGATAATCACCAAGGGCTTGCTGAAGGAGGACAAGCCCAAGGTTCTGAAAGAGCCTCCGGACACTGCCAAGGAGGCTATGTTTTCTTCAATATACCAGGTAGTCTGATTTTAGTTTGGCTCCCGTTCGTTTGCTGCCAGTCCTGTTATTCATATCCTTTCTTTTATTTGCAGATCGGATGTTACTATAATGACATTTGCGTGAAAAGTCGGGGCATCTCCACAGCGATTACCCTATCTGAGGCTGACAACGGCAAGCTAAGGCAGGAAGCCGAGGAGCTGAAAAGGTCGATTGATGAGAGGGACAAGGAGATCAGGAGGCTAAACAGCGAAATGACCGTACAAGGGGAGAAGGCCCTCGACGCCCTCAATAAGCAGAGGGAGAGAGGTCAAAAGAGGCTGGAGGCGGCCGTTCAGAAGAAGGAAGAAGAGCTCATCAATCTGTCCACTGAGTCGTACAAGTTGGGTTTCACAGACTGCCTCTATCAGGTCAAGGGGACTAACCCAAATGTCATCCTGGAAGGCATTACCATGTCTGACACGGAGGCCGAGGAGGCGGACGAGCACAGCGCCCTTCCAACCAGGGGTGTTTCGGAGGCAAACGACCCTCAGGGGAACGAGTCGTGACGATCCCTGATCTTCTCGTTCTCTTTTTGCCTGTCTTGACCCATGTGATGAATTCTTTTTGTTACTGCCCTTGGAGGCTCATTTTTTGTACATCTGTCCGTTTGGGATTTTATGAATAGAGAATGTTCTGAATGTCTTACAAGTGCTGGACTTCTTTGCTCTCGCTTGTGCTCGTATATGCTTAAAACTGACCATACTTGGTTTACTCCCGGAGTGAACCAAGCAGTTAACCCGAGTTTAAGAACTTAAATCTTATTGGAATGTTGGTTCTGCCCCAGTTTGTTCCCGACCAGGAGTTGACTCCCGGTCTTACTGGGATGAACCGAAGTGAACCAAGCAGTTAACCCGAGCTTTGAGAACTTGGATTTTTATTTGGAATGTTGGTTTTCTGCCCCGGTTTGTTCCCGACCAGAAGTTGACTCCCGGTCATACTGGGATGAACCGGAGTGAACCAAGCAGTTAACCTGAGCTTTGAGAACTTGGATTTTTATTTGGAATGTTGGTTTTCCGCCCCGGTTGTTCCCGACCAGAAGTTGACTCCCGGTCTTACTGGGATGAACCGAAGTGAACCAAGCAGTTAACCCGAGCTTTCAAAACTTGGATTTTTATTTGGAATGTTGGTTTTCCGCCCCGGTTTGTTCCCGACCAGAAGTTGACTCCCGGTCTTACTGGGATGAACCGGAGTGAACCAAGCAGTTAACCCGAGCTTTGAGAACTTGGATATTTATTTGGAATGTTGGTTTTCCGCCCCGGTTTGTACCCGACCAGGAGTTGACTCCCGGTCTCACTGGGATGAACCAGAGTGAACCAAGCAGTTAACCCGAGCTTTGAGAAGTTGGATTTTTATTTGAATTATTGGTTTTATTGCCCAGTTTGTTCCTGACCAGAAGTTGACTCCCAGTCTTACTAGAATGAACCGGAGTGCACCAAGCAGTTAACCCGCACTGAAACACGTGGAGAGCTTGCAGAAGATGTATCCTTTTTCATTCACTACGAGTTGTGGTGGAATTACAATGGGATCTGGTTCTCGCCTAGTGTCTCCAGTCTATTGGTAGTTTCTCCGCAGGTTTTTTGAATTCGAGGCGTGGGGGAGCTGGTGCTCGCCTAATGTCTCCAGTCTGTAACTTCCTAGTCGTACGACTTCTTTTACTCGGTATGGCCCGTCCCAGGTCAGGGTGAGTTTGCCCACCCTCCTGGGTTGAGATACAATCGCCTTTCTCTAGACTAGATCACCCACGCGATGTTCTCTTGGGTGTATTTTCGCGTCATGGTAATTAGACACTTTCTGTTCATAGGCCGCTACCCTAATGCGGGATTCCTCTCGGACTTCTTCCAGCAGATCTAAGTTCGCGTGGAGTCCGTCCCCGTTGAACTGCTCACTGAAGTTGCTGACCTGGGGGGGAAGGGACACCGATGTCAACTGTAATTACTGCCTCGGTTCCAAAAGCCAAGTTGAAGGGTGACTCCCCAGTTGCTGTACACGGAGTGGTTCGGTAGGCCCACAGGACATGGTACAGCTCGTCCGCCCAACGTCCCGCTTTATCATCCATCCTCTTCTTGATCCCCTAGAGGACAATCCTGTTTTTGACTTCTGTCTGCCCATTGGTTTGGGGGTGCGCTGCAAACGTGAACCTCTGCTCCATATTCAGAACCGAACAAAACTTTCTGAAGCTGCGGCTGTCAAACTGCTTGCCATTGTCTGTTATCAAGATGCGAGGTATCCCGAATCTGCAAACCACAGACTTCCTGAAGATGGTCTGTATATTCGGCTCTGTGATCTTGGCCAGAGGTTCAGCCTCTGCGCACTTGGTGAGGTAGTCTATAGAGACTACGACGAATTCGCGTCCTCCAGAGGCTGGTGGGAAAGGTCCTAGGATGTCCATCCCCGATACTGCAAGAGGGAGCCGACTGACGATCGGGGCCATTGGCACAGCCGGTTGATGAATGGTGGGAGAGAACTTATGACCACTCTCGCATTTAACAAAGTCCAGCGCGTCTCGCCTCAAGGTCGACCAATATAGGCCTCGTAAAGGCACCTTGATGGCCAGGGCCTTGCCCCCCAAGTGTTCTCTGTAGATTCCCTCATGTGTTTCTTGTAAAGAGTACGATGCGTCGCATGGCCGGAGGCATTTCAAGTAGGGGAGGGTGTATGACCTTTTGTACAGGTTCTCACCATCATGGGAGAACCTCGCAGCTTTCTGCACTACTTTGCGTGCTTCTGTAGACACCCTCATTTTGCTACGCTTTAAAAAGCAAAAGATTCGGTAGTATCATCGAGTTTTGAATCCGTATTCAGCATTAGATTAGGCATCCATGCTTTTTAGGGTAGATTTCACTTCATTATGAGAGTTTTGAAGTTGATTCGCGATCCTGAACCCTCCAAAAGTATATCAAACCATGTCAAAAATTTATAAAATCTTATTTCCATACTAATGTTTTGATTTCCAGAATACCCAAAAATTTTCGGATATTTTTGATTTTCTTTAATCCGGTTTTAAATTATTTTAAATTTCGGCCATTTTTAATAAATATCAAAATATTTTAAAAATTAATGAAACTCTCTAGAATTAATTTTCAATAATAAATTGAATTTTTCATGAGATTTTTTTTTTGAAAAAGGTTTTTTTATTTGTTTTCTAATCGTTTTTTCGTTTTACGTGCCGTAATTCTTTTTCGTATTAAATTAGTAAATTTTTGAAAATTTTCTTTACAAACCAGTAACTTAGGTTACTGGAATGTTAGATAAAAATTTTAAATTGGTTTTGCAAAGTTTTAATATGGTTTTGTAATTTATTTTAATAAATGGGTTTCAATTGCTAGGAAACAAATTCCCCTTTTCTATTTAAAAATCCATTTTATGGAGGAGATTTAATTTTTAAGTTTTGAAATTTTGATGAAAAATTTTATAATCTATTTTATATCTACTAAAATTTTTTATTTGATTTTAGGATACTATTAGGTTTGCTTTTTAAGTAATTCTTTGGTTTCATCCGATTTTTGTGTGAATTTCAATTGGCATCAAATTGTAATAAAAGTTCATGAAAGTCATACAGTAGTGTACTATCATGATTATATTTATTCTGTGAAAGTTTGGATTAATTTAAAATTGATATGCTACATGTTAATGTGTTAATCTATAATCTGATTTAAATTTTGGAAAATTAGAAATTGGTATCAAATCTTAATGATAATTCATGAAAATGTTTCAGTAAGCTACAATTATCAATATCTTGTTACTGGAAAAGATTTAACTGATTTGGAGGTCGATTGCTTAGGGTTACTGTGTATTCCTAACAATCTGGTCTTAATGATATTAAATCACAATTTAATAGCAAATCAATACAAAAGTTGGTAAAAATCTCCAAAAAACCTTAAATTTTCATCATAAATTCAATCCCTAACTTTTTGAAACAGAAACCTTAGGGTTCATAGATTGCCTTTGTAAATTGGCTATTCTGGGACAATTTAACTGCCGAGATCGTAACCATAATCGTATACTAATTGTGATCGATTCAGCATAATTGGAGTGCGTAAATTATAGTATGATATTGGCTTCGAGGTCCACTGTCTACGGAAATCCTGAGAAATATGCCAGGCAATAAGATACTATAATTTACGTGCTAAATTATACAAGGGTTGAGAGCACGATTACCTTCCATGGTTGTGATTCGAGGTCGAAACTTGCGAACCATAGAGCCTTTGGTATTCCTTAGATATTTAGGAACCGAAAATCCTTGAAATTTGAAAATCATTAACTTCAGCAAATTGAATCAATTTATATCATGTCTTTCGGAACCGTTGGATTGCGGTTTCCATCGTAAGAACCATTAGAGCCCTATTTAGGAACACTTACGTCATGTCGTGTCCTAGGTTTTAGGGAGTCCTAGAGTTAGGAGTCCAGCCTCATCACGGGCGTTTTCTATGGATAGCAACCGTGCCATAGATCTAGTTGCACTAGTCACCCAATCTTTTCCTAGGACAAGCCTAGTTACCTAGGATGTAGGTTAACCTGCATTAGTCTAAGGGACAACTTGCACTTAGATAGGATCATATAGCATCTTAGATGAAGTCCTAGGATAATAAAATCTTCAACTTGAATTAAATAACTTCTCTTAAAACTGTTGAAACAGTCAATCCAGTCTAGATCGGTGTCTTAGTTGAGTTAGGCATAAGTAGCTTAGCTTAGGTGCACCGAACTACGTCGACTCTGATCCCAGTGAGGCTTGGGTACGTAGGCAGCTTGGATGCTTGATGGCATACAAACCACGAGTCGGCTCCACAACAAATTGTGGGGTTTTGTATATTAATTTTCTTGTAAATTCTTAATTAAATCACTTAGGACTTTCCATGAAATTAGAATTTTAGGAGAACATTCACTTAGATTGAATTCAAACAAATTAAGAAGTCAAGATACACATTTAGGATCTACATTGAAATTAGATCATAGGATGCATGTCACATAGTTAGCACACTAACATAGAGTTAAATGAGCCATTTAAAAGAAATTCAAAAGAGTTAACTTTTGGAATTGAAGACCGATTATCGGGCAGGAATGGTGCATGTGGTGGATAACTCCCCATACCTTCCATTCTTGTAACCAGGTAACGAGTCTAGATTTCTGGTTAATTATGGGTCCTAGATCCCACATCTAGGTGGCGACTCTGTCACTCTCTTTTGTGTGGAATTCGAATTACCTTAGTGATCCCAAGTTCACATAAAAGAAGAATTAAAATCAATAATAAAAGAGCACACGCCAATCGCCTGGGTACGAGAGACGAAGAGAGATCGTGGCGGCTCACGCCCCACCCCTCTCACGGGATTGGGTCCTACAGTTTGGCAACTCTGCTGGGGATCACCTAACTTCATCAAAGCTTCAAAGGATAACTCGTTTGAATTTAATTTAACTGGCTCATAAAAATTCTTTCTCTTATATGCTTGTTAGATTAGTTTGTCTTGTTTTATTTTCTCATCACATCATACTCAAACTTAATCTAACAAAACCTGAAGGCATCATAGATTGCGCGAACTTATTGCACACACTTACATCACTTGCATCTAAACTCTTGCATCTCACATGCACCCACTTCCTATTTTAAGAACCCGGAGTGTTATCTAGCATGGTTGACTGGGATTTCATCTCCTGGTGCCTCTGTGCTAGAGAAGCATTCCACTCTTAGCCTAGTATCTTTATGATACGTAAACGGATCTCTTGTTCACATACTGATACGTCGGACACTGGTACAGTATATCGAACATGGATTCGCGCTAAGGGAACTCTTGGCCTTACTCCTAGATTAACCCACACATGCATGTAGTATACGAACACACGTGCCTCACGTGTGTGAGCCTAGTTTAGGATATCCTACCCATTTGTGTCTAGATTAGGCCGTGGTCCATCTTCCAATGGCTACGATCGGTCCTTAGGTACACAAACAAATTCATGAGTCGAGATTCTCTCTCCACTCCGCTAGATTAGGATTAGGGTTTGATGCCTTCAGGTAACACTGTTAAAATGTACGAAGATTAAAAACTTTCCCTTTGGGGTTAGGATATAAATCCCATCATTTCCAAAGATCTCATAGGATTAGTCATTCCTGATCTACCCGTTGAAAGCAATCTTATGTAATCTCATCTAATCTTTTGATCGTGTGTCTTTCATTCTTCTGTCATACGATTCGATCGTATCTTCATACCATCCCCTAACTGGAAGGAACAAAATCTCACAATCTTTCGATTATGCAATCTCATGATCTGATCATACCTGGTCCAGATGATCCAATCTTGTTTATATCATTGGTCTCTTCTCACTCTAGGGGTAACCTTTTACAAGATTATTTCGATAAGCCTCTCAGAGTCTATTCCCATGACCCTTAAACTAGGGGCATCCCCTAGTGCATTCGTGTCGCCATCATCGTGTCTCAGTCATTATGGGATTCATTATGTCATTTCAATTGCTTTGTTTAACCCATAACCATCTTTCAATCGTCAAGAAGAGAGCGCACCTTGAATGTCAAGCTTATACTTTATATTCCTTGTTTCCATTCCAGGAACTGTCATAGCCATGTCTAATATTTTTCAGGTCCGGATCAATTCATTATTACAAATGAGGCCTGGCTCTCCACAACCTTCTGTTGTTGATCCAGATTCTGCACCACTTCCTCCGTCAGTTCCTTTGGCTGAAAGCTCGAGAAATACCCGGTCCAATACCACTGCTGATACCTTGGCTCTTACCCTCCAACAATTGCAAGAGCTTAAAGAAGAGAATCGTTGCATCAGGGTTCAATTGAATTAGATATTTGGCTCAGCTGATGTTACCTCTAAAGGCAAAAGCCCTAACTTCTCCATGGCATATGGGCGTGCTCAAAGTTCCATGGCCACGGGTTCTGAAGGATTGATTCTGAATCTCTCTAGACAAGTGGCCGCCCTCGCGCAGGAGATTCATCAAATAAAGCAACAAATGAAGACCAATTGTTTCCAACCGCAAGACTCCAAGCTCCAAGATGATAGAGAAGGAAGTTTTGTTATATGGAACTCGGCCAGTCAAAGCTCTAAGGAACCACTCAAGTCTCTGACTCATGAGTATGAACATGAAGGACCATCCAAACCAAATCAAATTATTGAGCTCAGTAGTGGCAGTGACGACGATAGTGATTCAGATGCCGGAGGAGATCTAAATGTAGTGTTGCCAGAAGGATTCCTTGATCCCCTGTCGCCAGATGATCTCGATGCTTAGACGACCCAGGGTTAACAAAAGAAACAGGTCTAGTTACGAGCCAGCCCTTGCCGAGCCTCCAAAGCCAAACAGTTGCAGCAGTCTTAGTCCTTTTGTTATTTTAATTAAGTCCAGTCACGATGTCAAGTCCAGTTATTAAGTGCAGTCTTCTAAAAGTTTGAATAAATTTCTAGTCCAGTTGAGTCGTTTCTTACTTTTATTTTTGAGTCAAGAGTGTGAATTCTGAGTCTGTTCAGGATAAGTCTTATCAGATGTGGTCTTTTTCAATTCAATGAAACTCGCTTTCTTTATACATTCCTACGTGTGCTTCTAACTTTAATAACCAATGAGAATAATACTCCCTCCTCAAATGAGGAAGAAGATGCCGACGAAACATCTCTTGAGTTGCAGCCTATGCTCAAACAATAGGAGGAGCGCCGAGCCCAGCTTCTAAAAGAGGAAATTAAAATGATAAATATTGGCACTGAAACTTTGATTTAGTAAATGCCTGTTGGAAATACATTGCCCCCTGAAGAGTGTGAAGAATTGGTAAACTTATTTCGAGAATAAAGAGATGGTCCAGTAAGCGCTACCATTAATGCCAGGAGAAAGACCCAGATAGAAGGTTCAAGAAAGAATGAAGTAAATGTCACATGCTATACAAGGGACATGGATTCGAAACAACTTCCATATCTCCAGTCAATGGCCCCGGTCACAGGTTTCACCAGTGACAATGTAAAGCCATCAAATTCAATATGAAAAGTGCAAGAGCAATCATCTCAGAGCGATCATCAAAATATCAAGGGCCACCGATTCAAGGATGAAATGATCTCCAAAAACCGGTATACACCCTCAAGGTCAAATTACTTATCAATATCCAGAAGGAAGAAGAATCATTATCTCTTACCGGGAAATGCCATCAAACTCCGTGAAAAAAAATAAAAATAATAATCAGTACCACAGGGACTCTAGTAACCTATATCGATTCCCAATCTGAACATCGGAAGGCCTCCTTTGGCCGAATAAATTCCAAAATCAGAACCCAACGTCAAAAGAATACCGGTTTGCAAACCCTTCGAGCCTGAATGAAATTTTCTTGAAAACCCATCAAACTAGGGGCATCCTCCCCGAACTACGCGAGACCTGATCCATACATTGGGGTACGTAGGCAGCTCGGTTAAACCGAGTTCGGTCGATTCAAAAAAAAAGAAGAAATTCAATCCTTTCAGAAAAAAGAGGGACAAGTTCCAAAAGAAGGGAAGTCAATTATTCCAGAAAGAAAATAAAAAAGAAAAGTCAATTAACCTTCAAACAACTTATCTTCAAACTAGGGGCATTCGCCCTGAACTACGCAAGACCTGATTCCTACCCTGGGACACGTAGGCAACCTATTCACAGGTTCGGTCGAAATCTTTATTGAACCTTAAGCCATTCTTTGAAAAGCCCTATCCTACCTATAAAGTCCTTCCGGTGTTCAGAATTAATGATCTAGGTCCCGAAACACAAAAAGTGAAAAAAAAAGAAAAAAAAAGAATGGAGTTTGAAGATCTGCTAGGTTGAAAACCTGAAAGGGTGGTCTAGGCAAAAGTTAAGATCATTCCCCTGCTAAGTTGAGAACCCGAAAGGGCGGCTTAGGCAAAAGCTAAGGGGATAGCCTGCTGAGTTGAGAATCCGAAAAGACGATTCAGGCAAAAGTTAAGGCTAACACGGTCCGCCAAGTTAAAAACGCTGAAGAGGTGACTTGGTCACGGTAAGAGAGTCATTATAAGAAGGTTACAGCCGGTATCAAGATTGAAGAAGAGAAAAGAAGTTCGAGCAAGCTTAAATGTCATCCAAGAAACTTGGGGGCATTGAAACCAAGCAATCCTAGGAGTGGTAATTAAATTCTAAGAGCATTACTGTTTAAAAAAAAAAAAAAAGTTTTTAGTGCTTATAAATTGAGAAACTACTCTTTGAAAGGCTAGACTTACCAAACAAAACGATAACTAAGTCAGGAGCATCACTGTGTATCAATCCAGTCAGTCCATTCCTGTTCGTTTTAGCTCATTCTTTCAGAAACTTCTCGTTCATCCAATAGTGTCTTTTACCATCTTCCCCTTTTGAGTAGAGTCGATCATTGTCCAGTTAGTCAAATGTTGCAGCTGTCTCGGTAAAAGATGCCTGGTGTAGCTAAACCCCTGCAATTGTTCCAAAGTTAAGTTAATCCGCAGGCAAGGATTTCAGGAGTTAAGAAAAAAATCCAGTCTAAGCAAAGTCAGTTCCAGAAGAATCCAGAAGCAGAAAAATCCGAAAAACCAGTTCCCATAAGAAGATCATACCCTAGAAAAGCACCTTGAGCTTGGAAGAGCCTTATATGCAATGGTGGTTGAGCCAGTTTCTCATAAAGATGAACCATTAAAAATCGGAATCTCCTTCCAGTCAGTTGAATATTTGTCTGAATACTTCTCAAAAGAAGAATCCTCTGTACCAGTGTCCAAATATTCTGAGCTCCCAATTCATATCCCCAGTAAAGAAGATCTTGATCTAAGAAATTTCAAGCCCTGTGAGACTTTCTTGTTCATCCCCAGTAAACAATTCAAAATGCTAATAAACTTGTGTAAAAACCAGTTTACTAGTTCATCAATTACCAATTCCTAATTCGCCAGTACCAGTTCACCGATTCCAGTATTTCAGTATCCCAGTTCCAGTTCTAGTATCCAGTATTCCAATATTCCAGTTCTAGTATCCAGTATTCTAGTATTCCAGTTCCAATATCCGGTAATCTAGTATTCCAGTTCCAGCGTCCAGTATTCAGTTTCAATTCCAGTATTCCAGTTCCAGTTCCAGTATCTTGTATTCCAATATTCCAGTTCCAGTATCCAGTATTCTAGTATTCCAGTTCCAATATCCAGTACTCTAATATTCCAGTTCCAGTATCCAGTATTCTAGTATTCCAGTTCCAATATCCAGTACTCTAGTATTCCAGTTCCAGCATCTAGTATCCAGTTTCAATTCCAGTGTAACAGTATTTCACTATGCCAGTTTTAGTCTCCAGTTCCAGTATCCAATATTCCAGTATCATAGTTCTAGTGTCCAGTATCCCTATCACCAGTATTCCAGTGTTCCATTTTTCAGTACTCGTATTCCTGTTCCCAGTATTTCGACACTCCAATTCCAACACCCAGTTATAGTGTCCGAAAATCCAGTGTTTCCGTACTCTAATTCTAGTATCCGATATGTCTTCGTTCTAGATTCCCGGTTTTCAATGTTTAGATCAAGATTCCAGTTTCCAGTCCTAACATCTAATGATCAAATTCCAATCCCAATTGAATCAATCAAAATGTCAATCCAATCTAATCCCCAGTTCACCAATTATCAATTTTTGACTCTCCAGTTTTCCAGTAATCAAGTTCTACAATTCCCAGTGAACTAGTTCTTTAACTTCTCAGTTCTTTAATTCTCCAGTTATCCGACTATTGAGTCCCTTAATCATCCAGTTCTCCAATTTTCAGCTCTGCAAATATCCAGTCCCTAAATTTTCTACTTCTCCAGTTCATCAAATCTTCAGTTCTCCAGTTTCAAGTTATCCAGTCTTCCAATTCTCCAGTCCACCCATTGTTTGATTATCGGTTTCTCAGTTCTCCGGTTCTCAAGTCCTTAAGCCTCTAATTCTCTGGTAATCGAGTGTTCCAGTTTTTAAATTGCAATTTTCAGTCTTATTCTCAATTGTCAAATCCGAGCTTAAATCCATTAGCCCCCGTCTCACTCGCGAATAGGCTAATTCTCTGATTTCTCTGAGCCCGTTCAGGGAACAGTGCCTCCTTTCGTCGTTGCCCGTTTGAAAATGGCGCCACGTCTAGGTTGCATGATTTTTTACACCCAGATTGAATCCAGTTCTTTATTATTCTGAACCACCAAGTTACGATGTTTAGAGTAAATGATCTTGATTATGTTCTAAGACTTCATCTAGGGTCTTGCATTAGGTTAGGTTGCATTGTCTAGTGAATCCATTGTTGATTAAAGCTACGCAAAACGGTTCTGTCACTTTTTGCTTTGGTATTCGATGACTACGTCGCCTCTACCAAAGAGGGGCATCTGTAGACACCCCCATTTTGCTACGCTTTAAAAAGCAAAAGATTCGGTAGTATCATCGAGTTTTGAATCCGTATTCAGCATTAAATTAGGCATCCATGCATTTTAGGATAGATTTCACCTCATTATGGGAGTTTTGAAGTTGATTCGCGATCCTGAACCCTCCAAAAGTATATCAAACCATGTCAAAAATTTATAAATTCTTATTTCCAAACTAATGTTTTGATTTCTAGAATACCCAAAAATTTTCGGATATTTTTGAATTTCTTTAATCCGGTTTTAAATTATTTTAAATTTCGGTCATTTTTAATAAATATCAAAATATTTTAAAAATTAATGAAACTCTCAAGAATTAATTTTCAATAATAAATTGAATTTTTCATGAGATTTGTTTTTTGAAAAAAGGTTTTTTTATTTGTTTTCTAATCGCATTTTCGTTTTACGTGCTATAATTCTTTTTCGTATTAAATTAGTAAATTTTTGAAATTTTTCTTTACAAACCAGTAACTTAGGTTACTGGAATGTTAGATAAAAATTTTAAATTGGTCTTGCAAAGTTTTAATATGGTTTTGTAATTTATTTTAATAAATAGATTTCAATTTCTAGGAAACAAATTCCCCTTTTCTATTTAAAAATCCATTTTATGGAGGAGATTTAATTTTTAAGTTTTAAAATTTTGATGGAAAATTTTATAATCTATTATATATATACTGGAAGTTTTTATTTTATTTTAGGATACTATTAGGTTTGCTTTTTAAGTAATTCTTTGGTTTCATCCGATTTTTGTGTGAATTTCAATTGGCATCAAATTGTAATAAAAGTTCATGAAAGTCATACAGTAGATTAATCTCATGATTATATTTATTTTGTGAAAGTTTGGATTAATTTGAAATTGATATGCTAAAAGTTGATGTGTTAGACTATAATCTGATTTAAATTTTGGAAAATCAGAAATTGATATCAAATCTTAATGATAATTCATGAAAATTTTCCAGTAAGCTACAATTATCAATATCTTGTTACTGGAAATGTTTTAACTAATTTGGAGTTTGATTGCTTAGGGTTACTGTGTATTCCTAACAATATGGTCTTAATGATATTAAATCACAATTTAATAAGAAATCAATACAAAAGTCAGTACAAATCTCCAAAAAACCTTAACTTTTCATCATAAATTCAATCCCTAACTTTTTGAAGCAGAAACCTTAGGGTTCATAGATTCCTTTGTAAATTGGCTATGCTGTGACAATTTAACTGCCGAGATCGTAACCATAATCGTATACTAATTGCGATCGATCCAGCATAATTGGAGTGCGTAAATTATAGTATGATATTGGCTTCGAGGTCCACTGTCCACGGAAATCCTGAGAAATATGCCAGGCAATAAGATACTATAATTTACGTGCTAAATTATACAAGGGTTGAGAGCACGATTCCCTTCCATGGTTGTGATTCGAGGTCGAAACTTGCGAACCATAGAGCCTTTGGTATTCCTTAGATGTTTAGGAACCAAAAATCCTTGAAATTTGAAAATCATTAACTTCAGCAAATTGAATCAATTTATATCATGTCTTTCGGAACCGTTGATTGCGGTTTCCATCGTAAGAACCATTAGAGCCCTATTTAGGAACACTTACGTCATGTCGTGTCCTAGGTTTTTGGGAGTCCTAGAGTTAGGAGTCCAGCCTCATCACGGGCGTTTGCTATGGATAGCAACCGTGCCATAGATCTAGTTGCACTAGTCACCCAATCTTTTCCTAGGACAAGCCTAGTTACCTAGGATGTAGGTTAACCTGCATTAGTCTAAGGGACAACTTGCACTTAGATAGGATCATATAGCATCTTAGATGAAGTCCTAGGATAATAAAATCTTCAACTTGAATTAAATAACTTCTCTTAAAACTGTTGAAACAGTCAATCCAGTCTAGATCGGTGTCTTAGTTGAGTTAGGCATAAGTAGCTTAGCTTAGGTGCACCGAACTACGTCGACTCTGATCCCAGTGAGGCTTGGGTACGTAGGCAGCTTGGATGCTTGATGGCATACAAACCACGAGTCGGCTCCACAACAAATTGTGGGGTTTTGTATATTAATTTTCTTGTAAATTCTTAATTAAATCACTTAGGACTTTCCATGAAATTAGAATTTTAGGAGAACATTCACTTAGATTGAATTCAAACAAATTAAGAAGTCAAGATACACATTTAGGATCTACATTGAAATTAGATCATATGATGCATGTCACATAGTTAGCACACTAACATAGAGTTAAATGAGCCATTTAAAAGAAATTCAAAAGAGTTAAATTTTGGAATTGAAGACCGATTATCGGGCAGGAATGGTGCATGTGGTGGATAACTCCCCATACCTTCCATTCTTGTAACCAGGTAACGAGTCTATATTTCTGGTTAATTATGGGTCCTAGATCCCATATCTAGGTGGCGACTCTGTCACTCTCTTTTGTGTGGAATTTAGATTACCTTAGTGATCCCAAGTTCACATAAAAGATTAATTAAAATCAATAATAAAAGAGCACACACCAATCGCGTGGGTACGAGAGACCAAGAGAGATCGTGGCGGCTCGCGCCCCACCCCTCTCGCGGGATCGGGTCCCACAACTTCTTTCTTATCTCCAATAAGCTTCCCTTCACGCAGGTAGTCGATGATTTCGTCCATCCAACATGGCTCATTATCGGCCTGCATTACTTCAACAACCTCGCTTTCAATGCTGGACTTCTTCAGGAATTCCATGCATATATTCCCCAGAGCGATGTAGCCTGAGGCTGCTACTTTGAAAAGTACATCTGCTTTTGTATTTTCCATTCTGGGGATCCTGACGACCTCAAAGCCTTTAAACTTGCCAACTAGCTGGCGGACCTCTGCTAGGTACTTGATCATCCGCTCATCGCGGGCTTCGTATGTTCCCTGAACTTGGTTGACGACCAGCTAAGAATCGCAGTAAGCCTTGACCCTCTAGGCACGAGTCTGTACTGGTAAGTTCATTCCGACAATAAGAGATTCGTACTCCGCCTCGTTGTTAGATGCATGGAATCTGAACCTTACTGCGTAATCCATAAAGAAGTTTTCGGGTCCGATGAGAATCAGGCCAGCGCCACTGCCCAGCTTGTTTGAAGACCCATCCACGTACAATTCCCAGAGCAGTTGTTCATGCGATGGATTTTGCTCTGCGGGTGCGATCACCGTTTCTAAGTCCACAGGATGAGCCTCCTGGGTTCGGACTTGCCTCCCAAGTGTAGTTAATTCTCCAACTGGAGGTTGGACCGTCTCTGTTCATGGTGTAGCATTCTCCGTGGGCATGGTGCACTCCGCGACAAAGTCTACCAGTACTTGGGCTATTACTGCCGGCCTTGGAAGGTATCGGATGTCGAAATCGTTGAGTTCCACGGCCCACTTTACAAGTTGCCCCGACGTGTCCGGTCTGTGAAGGATTTGTCGGAGTGGCTGATCTATCAGGACCTTTATTGTGTGCGCTTGAAAATACGGCCTTAGTTTTATGGCCGCCATGATAAGGGTATACGCCAACATTTCCACCCGCTGGTATCTGGTTTTGGCATCATGTAGGACCTTGCTTGTAGTAGATTGGTTTCTGTTGGTTATGCTCTTCTCGAATCAACACTGTTGCCAGCGCCATCAGGCTCACAGATAGATACAATACTAACTCTTCTCCCAGCTCGGGCTTGGTCAACAACGGTGGGGAAGCTAGATACTGCTTCAGCTCTGTGAACGCGACTTGGCAGTCCAGTGTCCAGGGGGTGTTTTGATATCCTTGATGGCATTAAAGAATGGGTGGCATCTTTCCGCGGATTTTGAAACAAAATGTCCTAGCGGATTTTGAAACAAAACGTCCTAGCAGATTTTGAAACAAAACGTCCTAGCGCAGCCACCATTCCAGTAAGCTGCTGAGCTTCCCTTATTGTAGTCGGCGGGCTCAGTCCAACCAGCGCCCTGATTTTCTCAGGGTTAGCCTCGATTCCCCTTTGGCTTACCATGAAGCCCAAGAATTTCCCAGCGGCAACTCCGAATGTGCACTTGGTCAGGTTGAGCTTCATATTGTGTTCTCTCCGAACTTAGAACGTCTCCTTCAGGTCGGATATGTGATCCGACACCTTTTTGCTCTTGACTAACATGTCGTCAACATAGACTTCCATATTCCTCCAGATCTGGTTCCTGAAGAGTTTGTTTACGAGTCTCTGGTAGGTCGCTCCGGCATTTTTTAAACCGAATGGCATGACATGGTAACAGTATGTCCCCTGATCTGTAATGAAGGATGTTTTCGGTATGTTCGATTTATACATTCTGTTATAATTGTACCCGGAAAAGGCATCCATAAAGCTAAGCAGCACATGACCTGCGGTCGCATCAATCAACTGATCGATTTTTGGAAGCGGGTAACTGTCTTTCGGGTAGGCCTTGTTCAGATCGGTGAAGTCGATGCAGGTTCTCCATTTACCGTTGGCTTTCTTTACCATGACAACATTTGCGAGCCAGTCAGGATACTGGATTTCCTGAATGAAGTCAGCCCTCAAGAGCCTCTCCACTTCCTCTTTGATGGCTTGTCGCCTCTCCGGGGCGAAATGCATTCTTTTATGCCTTACAGGCTTGTAAGTGGGATCGACACCGAGTTTGTGAGTGCTGACTTCGAAATTTATGCCAGGCATGTCCGCAGGGACCCACGCAAAGACATCTACGTTATCTCTCAGAAACTGGGTGAGCTTCTGCTGGGCGTCTTCGCCTACGGAAGAGCCGATTTGAAGGGTGTAAGCCCAAGGGTGCACATGGGTTCAATCATTCACCTTACCTTCTAGTTTTGATGCTAGCAAACACAAATTGATTAGCATTGACAGACTAATGTGTTGCTTTGAGATGTTGTGTTATATACAGAACTTTCATGTCATAATCGCCATTACACAACTCTTCACAACACATGACTTGTGGATCAAGGATCAAAGGAACCAAGAGCTTGCACCTACAATGAAGACATCCTCATTTGAAGATGTTCAAGTAAAGAAGCTCATCATGAAGAAGATCTCACAAGTTCCCTAAGAGAGTGTCAAGAAGAAGCTTGGTGTTGAACAAGTCATTGGTGACACCTCATGCACCTCAGAACATGCAGTGAAGATTGGAGGATGTCACAAGAGCAAATACAAAGTCAAGATGTTCACGCAAGCCGAAGAAGTCCAAGAAAGTGCAAAGGAGCCAAAACATTCCAAGAAGACTGAAGGTTCTTATTTTAAGAATATATTTGGAGTCCTCTTGATTTTATATAAAATGCACCTTCAAAAGGTTTTCAAAATAGTTTTTATACTTAAAATTTTACATCTTTGAAAACCATCAACACACCCAAAAATGTGTTTGAAAACCTTGGACTAAAGCCTAAAAACCATAGCCCAAAGGCCCCTGGATTTTAAATTTAAAATGGAATTTTACTCAGGGCCGGTCGACCGGGCGACCGCGGAAGAAACCTGGAAATCCAGGCCATCTCGAATGCTATAGGACCGGTCGACCGGGGCAAGTCGGGCGACCACAGATACATTTCTGGTTCAAACAGAAACAATCCAGTATGGTATGGGCGGTCGACCT
Organism: Tasmannia lanceolata; assembly: GCF_043159265.1. Lineage (NCBI taxonomy): Eukaryota > Viridiplantae > Streptophyta > Magnoliopsida > Canellales > Winteraceae > Tasmannia > Tasmannia lanceolata. The sequence continues at coordinate 5,580,441 of NW_027518688.1, read as the reverse complement.
CCATGGGTTCGGTCGACCGCGATAGTGTTCTGAGCAAAAAATTAATTCAAACAGCAAGCCCTCTCCGGGCGACCGCCATTGGGCCGGTCGACCGTGCCTGCATAAATTTTGTATTTCAAAAGAAGAGCCCGATAAGGGCGGGCCACCGCCGTGCCTTGGTTGACCGCCGCGACTAGGAAATAGATCTGTTAGGGCTTTCGTAGGTTGACTTTTTCAACCCTGTAAATTACAGTTTTACCCCCAAACGGTCATATTTCCTTGTGGGCTATATATACACTATCAAAAACCTTTCTAAACAATCTTTTGCAAGATCAAATCCCATCTTCTTGAACCTAAACTTTTATATGAAAGGTTAAACCTCTTTAAATTTCTAATTTTACATTCTATCAAGAGGATCTCCATAGGCTTTACATTTGTATATATTCCTTGGAGAGTTTGTGAGCTTTAAATGTTGTAATCAGCCTATCAAGAGGCATTAGGAGTTTCTTTCTTTTTATTTCTTCATTCTATGTTTGAGGGTCTCAGATATGGCCAGGAAAGAAAGGTAAATCAATTGTACAAGGAAGGTGTCATCGGAAAGGCTTCGTGCAGAAAAGGGTGTGATCCCTTTGAAGAAGGAGTTGGTGTAAGGCTTTAAGATTCGCCCTTTGAAGAATCTTATTGGCTAGTGAAGAATCGAAAGGAGGAAAACTTGGAACAGTGGAGTAGGTCAAGTTGTGACCGAACCACAATAAATCTTTTGCCTTATGGATGCTTTCTTCTTTTCCTTCTCATTTGCACATTGTGGTGATTCGTAATCTCTAACCCAACTTATGTCTATGTTTTAATTGAACAAGGGTTAGTGAATGCATATTTAAAGTATCATCCAAACCCTAGCTCTTAATATCCTTATTGATTGATCAAGGGTTAAACTTGTTAAGGTTTAATGTGTAAATTGATTTTAGTAACTCAATTAATTAAGCCCCAAAATTTTAAGTAGCCAATTCACCCCCGCCTCTTGGGTTGTCACCTTGTATTTTAAACCGCTTTCCTACTGTCATCTTGGTATAATGGAATGGAGATGAGGTCCTCGGTTGGCTCATTTATGATGATTTGAGCTTCGTCTCTCAGATCGAGCAGCTCAATCAGTAGTGTCTCTGATGCATTTTTGCCTTTGAGCGCCATGGCATAGCACTCTCTTGATTGCGGCTGGTGGTATGTGGATGCGACGGCGCGGACGAGGTTCTGTCTAGGTCTTCCTAAGATAGCATTATAGGCCGAACGGCCCTCACTACCAGGAAGTTAACCATAGCAAACGCCTGAAAGGAGGCTCGCCGACAAGAACATGGAGCTCGATTTGTCCTTCGACTTTGACTACCTCTCCCGAGAAGCCGAACAAATCTGAATTTGTAGGCCTCAACCGATCATCTCCTATCATCATCTATTTAAAGGCGTGATAATAATGAATGTCCGTGGAGCTTCCATTGTCGACCAAGATTTTTTTCAGCTCCCAGTTTGCAATGAGCATAGTGATGACCAGGATGTCGTCATGAGGGAGTATCAAGTTGTCGAGGTCCACGTCTGAGAAAGAGATCTCATTCTCTGTTTCCATCTTTTTATCACAAGTGTGAATGGTGTTGACTCGGCGGGCATAAGCTTTTCGAGCTGATGACGAAGTTCCTCCAGCTGCGGGCCCTCCCATAATGGTGTTTATGACCCCCTTGGGCAGGGATCGATGGATTTCAGGAAGCGGGCTCTTTGGCGCAGGAGACTGATGGCGCGCCGGAGGCGGCGGGGATCTTCGAGGGCTTCGACCTCGAGGGCTTCTCTCCCTGCGGTCCCTTCTGCGGTCATCTTCTTTAACATACTTCCTGAGGTATCATCGGTTAATCAGTAGCTCGATTTCTTCTTTAAGGTGCCTGCACTCGTCGGTGTCGTGCCCGTAGTCTCCGTGGAAATTGCAGTATTTCGACTTGTCTCTTTTGTTTCCCTTCGAGAGCATTCTGGCCGGCCATTTTAAGAAGTCCTCTTCCTTGATGGCGTCCAAAATGCGCCTTCTAGAGGTATTGAGGCGGGTGTAACTTTCTTCCTTCCTCTGGGGACTCCTTTCTCTTCGTGGAGCTTTATCGTCCCTGCGTTGCTTGGTGGGGTTCTTTTCTTCCTCGAAAGTTCTCCTCCGGTTCGAGTCTACAGCTGCCAGAGTCTCCTCTACGGATATGAACTCTTCAGCCCCTGCCATCAGATCAGCAAATGACTGTGGGTTTGGGCGGGCTACGGATCACCAGAAATCGTTAGACTTAGCATCGGTGAGGAGTGCATTTGTGGCCGTAGAGGGATGTAAATTCAGCATGTGAAGGGCCTCTCTATGGAAGAGGCTCACAAACGCCTTAAGAGGTTCTCTTTCCTCCTATCTTAAGGCCATTAGCGACGTCGTTGTTTTTCTTGGCCTTCGACTGCTCATGAAATGTCGAACGAGGTCATCCCCAAAGTCTTCAAAGTTACTGATGGAGTTCGACTTCATTCGTGAGTACCAATCTCATGCAGCACCCGTCAGGGTGGTTGGGAAAGCTCTACTGATGAACCCATCAGAGGCCCCGTGGAGGAGCATTATGGTTATGAACGTCTCCAAATGGTCCACAGGATCAGTGGTTCTGTCATATTGCGGGACCGAGGGCATCTTGAACCCTTTGGGCGTTGGTGCGCCCAATACATTATCGGTAAATGGCGATCTGCGTGAGAACGTATTTGAGGTAGGTCGGCCCTGATCATTCGCCAGCTCCTCTATCCGGTGGTCTATTTTCTCGATCCTTCGCAACATCGGGTCAGATCTCTTGTATGCTCGCCCCGCCGATCTGTCCCTTCCCACAGAAGGGCTGGCGGCCGACCCAGAATGACTTTCCGAGCTTCGTCGGCCACGGCGGGATTTATCTTGTTGTGCACTGTCCTCCCTGGCTTGGTGCCTCTGTACTTAGCGAGATCGAGACCGGTGACGACGGTGGGGCTCCGTTTGTGCATGTCTTGTTTGGGAGTGAAGCACTCGCCTTGAGTGGTGGGAATGATCACGACGGGGAGGTATAGGTTCTTCCCTGGGGGGTTCAACCTTTCCTGCGGTGGTCGGAGGCCTCTGGGCCCTGCTGCTGGTGTGCTTGTTTGACCAGGTGCTTGTACCGATCAACAAGAGTTGTCATTTGATGGAAAATAATCTGCATTTGTTCAGACGTAGCAGTGGGAGCGGGATTTAGATGCTCTGAGTGAGCCGGACTCTGATCCACCATCGTTGAAGGGGCCACTACTTGTGAGGCAATTTGCTCGCTCAGAACCCTGCGAGGCGCTTCGGCTCAGGCTGCCCGGGCAGTTGGTATCCGACCACTCCTCCGTCCTGCCATTTTATAAGGGGGATTTGGACAACTTTTAGTTCAAGGGTCCCACAGATGGCGCAAATCTATTAGGCCCAAAATTGGTAACAGATACGGCAGTGACGAAAGTGTTGATCTGGCGGTCTAAATTGACTTAAGATGTCCTGCACAGGAGCGCACAAGGTCAGAAGACCAATCCGGAGTCGTTACTACATACGGGCCCTTCGACACTCAAGTTAGTATGAGCAGAAGAGTAAAGCCAGAGCTTGGAATTATATCTTAGGAATCTCCCTACCTTAGCATGAGTGAAGGCTATTTATGGTGAGAGTTCTGGGGTGGTTGGATTACCTACCCCGGGACAGGTGTCGGCGCATGTGTGGGCTTGATTTTACCTCCTCTTGGCAGATTACCAGGATGTGTCGACAGCTGATTGGATGTGGCTTTTCATACCCCATCAGGAGGCAACAAACTTGGTATTCCAAACTAGATACTTTGGTGTAATGCTTCAAGCAACCTCTTGCTTGACTTAATTACCTCTAACGATCTTAAAGCATTATGTTTAAACCCTAATTACAATCGGTGGGTTTTGTCTTCCTCAAAATTTGTTTTGGGCATGTTTTGGACGATGAAATTGCTCTCTCTATCAATAGAGGAACTGCTCAAAGTTTTGAAGAGAACGTTCTCAACTCCTAAAAAGAAGGGATCCAACGATGAAAATTCTCTCGCTCAAGAGATATTTTTTTCTATTGGTAGAATCGGTGGAGTCTGCTAGACGTGGGTTTTCTTCACTAACTCCATCGTTTTTATTTGAGCGTTGGGTTATCTTCTCCCTCGTTAATTTTGGGATCAGTTTTAACCCTCATTGGAATAGAGCAACAAAAAAGGAGTCTGCCTCTCCATTGTGGGTTATTTCCATCAGTTGAAGCCCACCCACTCAGAACCCACCGAAAAAGAAAACGATTGACGTGGGTTTCTTCCAAGAAAAATTGCTTTTTGTAGCTCAGAAATCACTCAACCCTCAAAATTTTAGTCAATTGGGTTTCGAACCCCTTTTGGGTCATTTTGGTGGAAGAAATCCAACTTGTAGATACCCCTTTTCATCCTTGGATTGAAGCAAGAGAGTTTCGATTGATACCCACTGGTATTTCTTTAATTAGCTTCATCTTTGCTTCAAAAGGGCAGTTGGGGTAATACAGTGGGAGATAGAGGAGATCCAAAGCAAGAGATACAAAGTGGACGGTTCGAATCAATAGTGAAATCCACTCACCTACGGAAGGCCAATTTGAGTTGAATTTTTCTCTCCCACAGAACTCGTATATGTAGACACCCCCATTTTACTCCGCTTTAATCAACAAAGAAGTTAGTGTTTTTCTATTGGTTTTCCAGTGTTTTCTATTTCCATGTCCGTCTCTTATATTTTCTCGATCTTTTCGATTATTTCCGCCATGCTTTGCATTTTTCCGCTAGGTGTTGGTAAGGGTAATTCATGAGAATCCAAGCAAGAGAGAATTGTGACCCATTTGCTGGGCCCGCATTGAGCATTTTGATTAAATTTGGATCGAGCAAGTTGGCCCATGTAAGAAACATTCAAGTCATCTGTGGAGCTTACTATGGGTATTAACGATCAAATTTTATGAGAAGAATAAGTTTGCCCAACATGGAATGGGGACCACAGTGTGATGATCTAGGTCATTCCTCGATAATCAATAAGTTGATCTGTTCGGATCAGCCTATGGATATGATTTAGGGGCGCACGAATAATTTAAATTGTAGACCGTCAATTGGATGCTGTGGATCAGCCCATGGAGGGGATTCTTTGGAACACAACCAACTTGAGTTGCGGTCCTCCAATTGGATGGGTTGGGTCAATCTACAAGGATGATGAGGGGGCGCACGACTAAATTGGCATCGTGGCCTATAAGTTGGACGGTTCGGATCACCCTTTTGAAATGGTTCAGAGGGAGGCGCCCAACTTGTGTTGGGACTCATCAAATGAACAGTTTTGATCATCTAATTAGAATGATTTTGGGGTGTAATTTATTGTTCCCGTTGCAACTTAATCCAATGTAACAGTGAGGGTCCTCTTGTAGAGAAGGTTATTGGGCGTAACTTATCTACTTTGGGTCTCAACAAATGAGGATTTCGGATCAGTTTTTGGAGAGGTCATTTGCAATGCGGTGTATTAAAAGGCAATAAGAAAAATCTTTTGGAGTTATTTGTTCATAATATGACTTTCCAAATGGACAGTTTAGATCATTTTATGGAGGAGGTTGGCGGGGCACGACCTCCCGTGTTATGACCCCCCAATAACTGTTTGGATTGCCATATAAGGAATGATTTAATGGGCATATCTCATTTAAATTAATGACTCGCTAATCGGATGGTTCAGATTATCCTATGGAGTGGGCCCCGCCAATTTTAAAATAATAATAATAATAATGAGGCAAGATGCAAAATTCGGCCATACAACATGGGAGCCACTTGGGGTTGATGCCGAATCCAAGGAAATGAATTCCCATTAAGTCTTGGTTTCTATCTAAAGGGCATAAAAAGAAGGCATAAAAATAGCGTTGAAAACAAGGTAAGCAGCTCTCTAGTTTTGGGGAAAAGAGTGAATCAAATAAAGCTCTTGCTAAATCGATTTGAGGGAAGCAGGTTTAGCATGCAGAGTATATATATGGGAGAAGCACCTAGAAAGGAAAGTAAGGAAAGAAACTTTCTTTGAAAGTGACATCATTGAAGTTTTGTATAGGTGCCATACAAGCAGCTAGTGTTAGTGTTATTTTTGACACAAATAAAACGTGAGATATGGGAAGAATATATATTTTATAAGATGTGTTCTTTTACCTTCTTTTTTTGAGAAAGACCATAAGTGGAAACTTGATATTATTCAATTCTTGAGGTTTCTTTTGGTAGGGGGCAGCATTAAGGAAGTTACAAGAAGTGCATATAGGGTGTGGTTTTGTTTTTCTGAAAGGAGGAGAAAAAAGAAAAAAGGTCGTTCCCTCTCCCTCGCTCAAGAGCTTTCTCGATCTCCACAAGCTCTGAGATATAGCAAAGCCCTCTCTCCCCCATCACTCTCCACGGTGTTCCCTCTCCCCATCTCTTCCTCTGTTTTTTTCTCTCCCCATCACTCCCTCTGTTTTTTTTTTCTCTATCTCCCTCACTCTCACGTTCTGCCTCTCCCCACTCTCCCTCTGTTTCTCTATCTCCCTCACTCACCCTCTGTTTCTCTATCTCCCTACTCACCCTCTGGTTTTTTTACTCTCCCCTCTATCCCTTTGTTTTTTACTCTCACTCCCTCACTCTCAAACTCCCTCACTCTCTATCTCTCCATCTCTTTGTGGCTGCCTAACCCTCACTCACCATGCTCTCAATCCCAGCAGCCCACTCTCTCATGCTCTTCGATCTCTCTCTCTCTGGCTCTCGTCTCTTCTCAGTTTCTCAATCTCCATCTCTCAACAGACGCAACAGACGAGGCCACTCTCCCATGCTCTTCTCATCCCTCTCACTCTCCTCTCTATAATCTCTATCATACAGCCCTCTCATCTCTCTCACTCTCCTCCCTCTAATCTCTACCATACAGCCCTTTCATCTCTCTCATCAACTTCTCTCGCTCACGATCCCTAAAAAACAGAGCATCCCAACAGCACCTCATATACCTCTCTCTCACTCTACCTCTCACACTCTCATCTCTCCACACTCTCTACAAACAGCACACCCATCTCCCATCTCATCTCTACCACCCTCTCAAGCAGTGAGAAAAAAAAACAAACAAACAAACAAAGAAAGAGAAGAAAGGGTATCGGATCGAGCGTCGGCAAGATTTTTCGGATTTTTTGGCTTTTGGATTCGGCGAGGATCTCTATCACAGGTAGGTGCACTATTCGCAGATTTTTCCAGGATTATTTGGTATTTTTTTATATATTTTTGAATGATTTTAATATTTAATTGAATTTAATTCAATATTATATGTGTGTGCTCAAAATCATGATCTACATGAGTGTTTCAATTCTGATTCGTCTCGAAATTTAATACACTGATCTATTTAAGTAGACTAAAATAACCATCGGATCGGATCGGACATTGGATCAAAGGATTTCGAAAATTCGAGTGAAGAATGGAATTTAATTTAAAATAATGACTGAGAAATTACGAAATTTGAAAAAATAGCTATCTCAGGATGATCTATTTTTTAGAATTTTAAAATTTTCTTGTGTTCATCACATTAGAACAAGATTAAAAGACATTTTCCGGAGTCATAATTTTCTCAAAAATCATGTTTTAAAAATAGAAAACTCTTCAAAAACATCTTTTTGACGAAGAAAAATAAAATATATACTAAATAGATTCCAAAATTAATGAAATTTCGTGGAAACATAATATGATGTTGATACATTCTACCATGAATTTTTAAAGATTTTTTGATTTTATTTGGTATATTATTTGATGCTTTCTTTGAAAACAATTAGATTTTGTGAGATTTTGTACTGATATCAAATCACAATTACAATTCTCAAAAATTTTACAATAGTCTTATATTTCATATTTCTTGCTTCTGTAAAAGTTTCAATTGATTTGGATCTTGTTTCCTAAGGGATGTAGTGTAACTTCATAATCTGGTCTTAAAATGGAAAAATCCAAAATTGATAGTAAGTAGTCTCTAAAATTCATGAAATCTCACAACATGCTATGTTTACTTATATCTTACTACTACAGAAATTTCAATGAATTTAGATTTCTATTTCTAGTAGTTTCTGTGTTATTTTAACAATATGGTCATATTGCTATTAAATCAAGAATTAATAAGAGCTTAATGTAAAAATCTACAAAACTCTTCCAATAAGCTACATACATTCCCATCTTATTGCTGTAGAAAGTTCAATTCATTTCGAATTTGTTTGCAATAATTTCACTTGTAAAATCATTCATATGGTTTAAAATTGATAAAATCCATTGAAAAATTGAAATTAATTAAAAATCATCATAAAGTTTCTAAAGAACCTTAAATTTCTATCACATATTTATTCTTTGATCCATTGAAACAGAAATCTTAGGATCCTTAGATTTCCCTGGTAAAATGGCCAGTGCATCCATAATCGTATCTCAATTGCAATCGATCTTTGACAATTTGAATATTTAAGCGATGGCATGTTATTGGCTCCGAGGTTTACTGTCCACGGAAATCCTGAGATATGCCAGGCAATAAGGTGCTATAACTTAAGTATTAAATTGCACAAGGAAAGAGCGCACGATTCCCTTCCGTGGATGCTATTCTAGGCCGAAATTGGTGAACCATAGAACCTTTGGTATTCCTTAAATGTTCAAAAACCAAAAATCCTTGAAATCTGAAATTCATTAACTTCAAGAACTTAAATCGATTTATCTCGTTTCTCTCGGAACCATTGGATTATGGTTTTCGTCATAAGAACCATTAGAGACCAATTTAGGAACACTAACGTCATGTCGTGTCCTAGGTTTTAGGGAGTCTTAGGTTTTAGGAAGTCCTAGAGTTAGGAGTCCAGCCTCATCACGAACGTTTGCTATGGATAGCAACCGTGCCATAGGTCTAGTTACACTAGTCACCCAATCTTTCCCTAGGACAAGCCTAATTACCTAGGATGTAGGTTAACCTGCATTAGTCTAAGGAACAACTTGCACTTAGATAGGATCATATAGCATCTTAGATGAAGTCCTAGGATAATAAAATCTTCAACTTGAATTAAATAATTTCTCTTAAAACTGTTGAAACAATCAATCCAGTCTAGATCGGTGTCTTAGTTGAGTTAGGCATAAGTAGCTTAGCTTAGGTGCACCGAACTACGTCGACTCTGATCCCAGTGAGGCTTGGGTACGTAGGCAGCTTGGATGTCTGATGGCATACCAACCGCGAGTCGGCTCCACAACAAATTGTGGGGTTTTGTATATTAATTTTCTTGTAAATGCTTAATTAAATCACTTAAGATTTTTCATGAAATTAGAATTTTAGGAGAACTTTCACTTAGATTGAATCCAGACAAATTAAGAAATCAAGATACACATTTAGGATTCACATTGAAATTAGATCATAGGATGCATGTCACATAGTTCGCACACTAACAAAGAGTTGAATGAGCCATTTAAAATAAATTTAAAAGAGTTAACTTTTGGAATTGAAGACCGATTATCGGGCAGGAATGGTGCATGTGGTGGATAACTCCCCATACCTTCCATTCTTGTAACCAGGTAGCGAGTCTAGATTTCTGGTTAATTATGGGTCCTAGATCCCACATCTAGGTGGCGACTCTGTCAGTCTCTTTTGTGTGGAATTCGGATTGTCTTAGCGATCCCAAGTTCACATAAAAGATGAATTAAAATCAATAATAAAAATGCACACGCCAATCGCGTGGGTACGAGAGACCAAGAGAGGGCATGGCGGCTCGCGCCCCACCCCTCTCGTGGAATCGGGTCCCACAGTATGGGAGTGAGTTTCTTACCCAGACAAGGACGTTCGTTCAACTGGTGGTTGTTCTTCCACGTTTAAAACTCTCCATGGTTGTTGATTTTTCCAATCGTTGGAAACACAAAGCAACAAAAAGGAACGGACGGAATTTTTGGGGGTTATTACTGTTCTTCAAGAACACGTCAGAGTTGGTGCAATTCCTCATGACGAATCCCCTTGGTGCAAATTTGAAGCCGAATCCCCTTGGTGCAGATTCGTTGAGTTCGGGTTCACCCTCTCGCCGGAGTCCCCTTGCCGTCGGCTTACTTTTGCCACTGGTTTCTCTCTTGCAACCGGTTCCCGCGGTTCGGATCTTGCAAACGGTTCACACGGTTCGGTTCTTGGATTTAGTACGCGATTTAATTCATGGAAGCGAAAGAATCAATTCGGTCTAAAATATCTAAATTGTTTTTACAATGTTTTGAGTACCTTTGCTGACACGAATGAAGCAGTTGATGAATCTCAATGGTTTAAAGATGAGGATTTCTGCAAAGACTATTTGTTGAATTGTCTTTCAGACTGTCTTACAGAAACCTCTAGCAAATATAATACTGCTAAAGAAATATGGGACAACTTAGATGCTCAATTCAAGAAGGATGAAGAATTGTCCAAGACTCATCTTGTTGACAAATTCATGGATTTCAAGTTTCAAGAGGAAAGGGAAATCACTCCTCAAGTGACTGATCTTGAGAACTTGAGATCTAAATTAAATAATGAGAAAATAGTTGTCTGTGATTCGTTTCATGTGGGTACAATCATATACAAGTTATCATCTGCATGTCACTCTTTCAAAATTGAGATGCATCGGAAAAATGTGCAAGTGGGACTGGATGATCTCAAACGATTCAGTCGAATTGAAGATGATAATCGCGCCAAGTATAACTTGGAGATGGTTAGACAGCAACACTGTGCTGCTAACGGGGTAGCAAATCCCAAGAAATTTCCTAAGAAATCAAAGTCACCTAAAAGTGAACATCCTAAGTTGGAAGCCAAAAAGACAATCTTTCAAAAAAAGAAGGGCAAGTGCCACAACTGTGAGAAATGGGGTCATTTTGCTTCAGATTGTAGGCAACCTAAGAAGGTTAAATCTGACACACCACAAAAGGAAGCTCATATGATGGTGGGCAGTGCTGAGCCTAATGGTTTTGTTGTTATGTTGGGCAACGGTAAAGCCAGTACCTCTTTAAACTGGTGGTTAGATACACGAGCAGCGTGCTATGTTTGCAATTCCAAGAAACTACTTACAGATGTTACTGAAGCGAAAGAGACTGTTACAGTTGCCAGTGGAGCAGAGGCAGATGTGACTCACACTGGAACTGCGAACCTAGTCCTTTCTTCAGGTAAAATACTAACTTTAAAAAATGTGAAGTAGTTCCTACTATTCTAAAGAATTTAATTTCTATTAGTTTTTTAGACAATGCTGGCATGCATTCTTCTTTTTTGGGTGGTAGAGTAACTTTAACTCTTAACTCTTATTAGTTTGGCTGTGCTTTCTTAATCGATGGTATGTATAGATTGAGTTTAGCAAATAAAACTGTTAGTCAGGTTATTGAAACTCTTATTGATCCTAAGTTGTTACACAATAGATTGGGACATGTGAACTATAGGAAAATGGTTCAACTTGTAAAACTTATAGTATACCTTTAGATATATCGATTAGATTTGACAGATGTGAAGTGTGTGCACAAATCAAGATTACTAGAAAACCTTTTCGTTCGGTTTCTAGACGCACACAACTTCTTGAGTTAATACATTTTGACCTCTATGATACTGAGATGGTTTGACCATACCTAGCGATACTATGATGGTTACAGAATTGCATGTATAGTCTGAACATAATATTTCTGACACTCGTCCTGCAGTGATTTCTTACTCAGAACATTTAAGAGTTTGTACAAGAGATAGAGTACCCAAGAATTTTGGTGAGGACTTTGTGACCTACCATTTAGAGAATGATCCATCATCCAATAAGGAAGGGATGAGATTTAGGGACTCTTTGTTATGGGCATAAGCCATTGATGATGAAAAGAGCTCTCTGTTACAAAATCAAACTTCTCAGCTAGTCGATTTGCCAAAATGGGCTAAGACTGCGGGATGTAAGTGGATTTTGAAGAAGAAACTTAATCCTGACGGATCCATAGCTCGGTATAAAGCACGTTTAGTAGCTAAGGGCTATACTCGAGTAAGTGGGATAGACTACTTTGATGTTTACTCACCGGTCTGTCATTTGTCTACGATAAGAATTCTTCTTGCTTTGGCATCCATTAAGCAGTATGTTGTGCATCAAATGTATGTAAAGACTGCTTTCCTTAATGGAGACCTCATAGAGGAAATCTACATGAACCAACCTGAAGAGTTTGTCATGGAAGGTTTTGAGAACAAAGTTTGTAAGTTAAACAAATCTTTGTATGGTCTTAAACAAGCACCTAAATTGTTGCATGAATCATTTGACAGGATAGTAAAGAGCTTTGGTTTTCAGACCAGTTACTCAGATAAATGCCTTTACTTTCGTTTTGTGTTGAATAAAGTTATGATTATTTGCTTGTATGTAGACAATATGTTGATTCTTGGTTTTGATCTCTCCGTAGTGAGTGACGTGAAATCAACTTTGGCTAAAGAATTCGACATGAAAGATCTTGGTGTGGTAGAAACCATTCTTGGTATGAAAGTAGTTTTAAGAGGCAAGGGATTACTCTTAGCCAAGCCCATTATATTGAGAAACTACTTTCTACATGAGGATACAGTGAGTGTAAACCGATTGAGACACCATTTGATTATACCAAAAGGCTGAGACCTAATGAAGGAGCCAGCGTGAATCAGTTGGAATATTCTAATCTGATTGGTAGTCTCATGTACGCAATGAGTTGCACTAGACCAGACATAACCTTTAAAGTTGGCATGCTGAGTCGTTTCACTAGTAATCCTGGCCATGAGCACTGTAATGTCCTTATGAGGCTGATGAGAACCTTGAAGGTACTCAAGGTTATGCTCTATGTTATAGTGGCCATCCTCCTATCCTGGAAGGATATTTTGATGCATCATGGGGCTCAGAATTAGGAGACAGTAAATCTACCAGTGGTTATGTATTTACACTAGGTGGGGCAGCTGTTGCATGGAAGTCAAAGAGGCAGACTTGCATTGCTCTGTCATCTACAGAACTAGAACTTTATACTCTAGCTTCTGCAGACAATGAAGTAGAGTGGATAAGAGATCTGATCCTGGACATTCCATTCACCTGTTTAAAGATTAACTCTTTAAGTTTTTTCTGTGATAATCAAGCTACAATTATGATTGTGAAGAACTCACTCTTTAATGGTAAGAGGAGACATGTCAGGCTAAAACATGCCACACTGAATTATCGTAGAAAACAAGGTATTATCAGTTTGGTTGATGTGAGATCGAAGGATAATATGGCAGATGCTTTTACGAAGGGACTGAATAAAGATCGAATATTCAAAACTATGGGGGAGATGGGGTTAAAGACTGTGTAGACATGTCTTAACCTACATCCATGTTATTTTGAATATTTCGAATCTCCCTTTCTTGGCCAAGATAAGCACTTGATATGTTTCAATGATGTTTACAATTGTCCTTATGTCATTCCACATTTGATGACATGTCATTCGTGGGAATGTTGTTTCATTCCAAACTTGATGATACAACTTAACTCAATTAGGATATGGTGGCTGTAACATTCCAAATGAAAACATGGAATGGTTCTTTGCAAAAGAAACTATTTGGGTCTTGTTCTTGATTGAAACTTGACTTTGATGCTTATTGATAATGATATTTGCTTTTCAGCCATTATGAAATTGTACTAAGTTCTTCTGGAAGACCAAGATACTTTGGTTGTTTACACAAATGAAATTGTACTAAGTTCTTCTTGACCTAATTACCTCTAACATTTATTACTCCTCACAAATGTATAAAAATGGCACAGAAAATAGAAAAATTAACGGAATAATAAATGCCGTTGTTGAGAATGACTAATGGGAGTGCCCTCGTAGCTTGTTTTATCAAGGGAGCCCTTCAGCTTATCATCCCTCTAAACTTTTTAACTGAAATAAATGAAGGAAGGCTTATCTAACTGGAATAAAGGTGAACATTGTAACTATAACAGTAGCTGCTCTTTCACTTTTCAAACCTTTTGGCACTTTTAATTTATGTAAAGAGTTTGGTTAGTGATAGGGTAAAATATGGTATAACCGTAAGATTAGGCCACGTGTCCATGATTATTCCTAAAAGATCTTTCATCATTACTTATCATAATAGCTATCTAATATCTCTAAAAAGAGAATAAGCAAGCTGCGTAAGTTATTAACTCCCTAAGGCTACCAACTGTGGGACCCGATCCCGCGAGAGGGGTGGGGCGCGAGCCGCCACACTCTCTCTTGGTCACTCATACCGACGCGATTGGCGTGTGCTTTTTATTATCGATTTTAATTACCCAGCCAAGCAGGCAGCAACCAAGCCATAGGGTGCAAACAAACGTGCAACCCAGTACCCATAAGGGCAGTGGTAAGCCGCCGAGCCTAGCAAGGTTTAATTTAATTCATCTTTTCCGTGAACTTGGGATCACTAAGGCAATCCGAATTCCACGCAAAAGAGAGTGACAGAGTCGCCACCTAGATGAGGAATCTAGGACCCATAATTGACCAGAAATCTAGACTCGTTACCTGGTTACGAGAATGGAAGGTATGAGGATTTACCACCACATGCACCATTCCTGCCCGATAATCGGTCTTCAATTCCAAAAGTTAACTCTTTTGAATTTCTTTTAAATGGCTCATTGAAATATTAATGTGCGAACTATGTGACATGCATCCTAAGATCTAATTTCAATGTAATTCCTAAATGTGTATCTTAATTTTCTTAATTTGTTTGAATTCAATCTAAGTGAAAGTTCTCCTAAAATTCTAATTTCATGGAAAGTCCTAAGTGATTTAATTACTTTTAATTTAAGGATTAGTGTACAAAACCCCACTTATGTGTGGAGCCGACTGGTGATTGGTATGCCATCAAGCATCCAAGCTGCCTAAGTACCCAAGCCTCACTGGGATCAGAGTCGACGTAGTTCGGTGCACCTGAACTAAGCTACTTATGCCTAACTCATCTAGGACACCGATCTAGACTGGATTGACTGTTTCAACAGTTTTAAGAGAAATTATTTGATTCAAGTTGAAGATTTTATTGTCCCAGGACTTCATCTAAGATGCTATATGATCCTATCTAAGTGCAAGACATCCCTTTGACTAATGCAGGTGAACCTACATCCTAGGTAACTAGGCTTGTCCTATGAGAAAAGTGATGTGACTAGTGTAACTAGATTTATTGCACGGTTGCTATCCATAGCAAACGCCCGTGATGAGGCTGGACTCCTAACTTTAGGAGTCCCTAAAACCTAGGACACGACATGACGTAAATGTTCCTAAATAGGGCTCTAATGGTTCTTACGATGGAAACCGCAATCCAACGGTTCCGAAAGACATGATATAAATTGATTCAATTTGCTGAAGTTAATGATTTTCAGATTTCAAGGATTTTCGGTTCCTAAACATCTAAGGAATACCAAAGGCTCTATGGTTCACAAGCTTCGACCTCCAATCACAACCATAGAAGGGAATCGTGCTCTCAACCCTTGTATAATTTAGCACGTAAATTATAGTATCTTATTGCCTGGCATATTTCTCAGGATTTCCGTGGACAGTGGACCTCGGACCCAATATCATACTATAATTTACGCACTCCAATTATGCTGGATCGATCGCAATTAGTATACGATTATGGTTTCGATCTCGGCAGTTAAATTGTCACAGCATAGCCAATTTACAAAGGCAATCTATGAACCCTAAGGTTTTTGTTTTAGAAAGTTAGGGATTGAATATATGATGAAATGTTAAGGTTTTTTGGAGATTTTTACTGACTTTTGTATTGATTTGCTATTAAATTGTGATTTAATATCATTAAGACCAGATTGTTAGGAATACACAGTAACCCTAAGCAATAGAACTCCAAATCAGTTAAAGCTTTTTCAGTAACAAGATATAGATAATTGTAGCTTACTGGAAAATTTTCATGAATTATCATTAAGATTTGATATCAATTTCTGATTTTCCAAAATTGAAATCAGATTATAGATTAACACATCAACTTGTAGCCTATCAATTTCAAATTAATCCAAACTTTCACAGAATAAATATAATCATGAAATTAGACTACTGTATGACTTTCATGAACTTTTATTACGATTTGATGCCAATTGAAATTCACACAAAAATCGGATGAAACCAAAGAATTACTTAAAAAGCAAACCTAATAGTATCTTAAAATCAAATAAAAAATTCCAGTAGATATACAATAGAATATAAAATTTTCTATCAAAATTTTAAAACTTAAAAATTAAATCTCCTCCATAAAATCGATTTTTAAATAGAAAAGAGGAATTTGTTTCCTAGAAATTGAAACTCATTTATTAAAATAAATTACAAAAGCATATTAAAACTTAGTAAAACCAATTTAAAATTTTTATCTAACATTCCAGTAACCTAATTTACTGGTTTGTAAAGAAAATTTTTAAAAATTTACTAATTTAATACGAAAAAGAATTACGGCACGTAAAACGAAAAAGAGATTAGAAAACAAATAAAAAAACCTTTTTTCAAAAAAACAAATCTCATGAAAAATTCAATTTATTATTGAAAATTAATTCTGGAGAGTTTCATTAATTTTTAAAATATTTTGATATTTATTAAAAATGGCGGAAATTTAAAATAATTTAAAACCGGATTAAACGAATTCAAAAAAATCTGAAAATTTTTGGGTATTCTGGAAATCAAAATATTAGTTTGGAAATAAGATTTTATAAATTTTGTACATGGTTTGATATACTTTTGGATTCGTTCATCAAGAAATAACCCATTTCGGGGTTATTGTTTAAAAATTAGAATGAAAATTAAAACGGCCAAACCGTGATTGAAAACTCATAATCTATATTATAACATACTGGAATTTCAAGAAAAAATTCATTGATTTGATCTATCAAAAGTAAAACCCTAGCATGCTTTTCTACTTTTGATATTACAAAGATAAAGATCCTACCGTTGATCGCGCTCCTTGTCTCTAGGGTGCGTAGATCCGAGGTATACGCTTTGTCGCACCCTTTTATATGATGAAGAAGACTCAAAGAACACTCCAATAATTCTTGATTGTGTGATGCCTTGGAGAAGAAGAAGGAATTCAAGAATTCCTTTTGTGAAGAACACTTTAGAGATATGAACACACTTCAAGAGAGAAAAAAAAAATTTGATCTTTTTCCCATCTTTAGGATTGTTTGCTTTGATTTTTATAAAAAAAAGCTAGGGTTAAGAGAGAAATAGTAGTTCCTAATGTGAGAGCTCTCATTTTTGGCTTGTTTCCAATTTTCCCCTCTTGCTTGCTTTCTTTCTTGTTTCCAAATTGGATTTGATTCCAATCTTAATTTATTGTCAATCAAGACATGCTATTCTTTATTTCACATTGCTTCTTTGAAAGAAAACATTTTTTAAGCAATCATTCATCTTTTCCTTCTTTCCTTCTTTTCTTTTTTTATTCTTTTGTTTTCTTTTAACAAATATGATGTCACCATTGTGACATCATCAAGGTTGGATGCTCAATTCATGTGGGTCAGCCATGTGGGGCGCCCACCATGGTGGTCGACCCATATTGGTGAACCCACATGAGCTCCATCTTTACGGGCTTTAGCCCAATGGTCCATTTCACACGGGTTTCGGGTTTTTCCGTAAAAATTCAATAAAATCTTTCTAAATTCAACATTCTATATATGGACCCAACCCATTTGACATTTATGGTGCATCCCTCACACATGATCGAACCATCTTTTTTGGGAAAATAATTTTTTCAGACCAAAATGCCCCTATTTGACAATTACACATCCAAATGTGACCAAAATAACCTTAAATTGGTTCACCCCTAAAGGGAAATGTTAAAAATGGAAAGTCTTTGTGATCAAACTTCAAAAATAGAAACTTTTAAAGTTGGGTCCTTTTGATGAGCAATATCAAACAGGATCATTTGGTATCCCCTGAAAATACTCAAAATGCCCTCAACACTTAGCAGGTTTTCTAAAATTCAGGAAATCATTCATAATCTCTCAGACATATTTCGGGGATCAAAAGAATTACACAGGAAAAGACCAAATTACCCCGAGGTGCTAGAATTTGGCGAGACTAGGGAAAACCTTGAGAAATTCTAAAAATAGCAGATTTTTGAAAATTTATGAACGGACTCACAAGTTAGGGACTAAATATGATATGTTTGGAAATATCTAAAATACCCCCGAAGTGCAAGACTAAGAGAAAATCTTGAGAGATCTAAATTTAGCAGGTTTCCCAAATCTTACGAAATTACTCTTAATCCATCAGCCGTACCCTCGAGATGGTTTTGGACATATGAGAAATGATTGAAATATCCATAAGATGATGAAAATGTGGAAGCCCCATGAGTTTCTAAAAATAGCAGCTTTTTTAAAATTTGTAAAATCACTCAAGATTTCTCAAATATAACTCGGGGGTCAAATGAGACACATCGGGAATGACCAACATACCCCTGCAGTTCAAAATAGGCAAAAATGAGGGAAACCCTGAAAATTCTAAAAATAGCAGGTTTTTTTTCATTTGCTTGGAAACTTAAACTTTCATCTTCCAGAGGCCAAAGGAACCCCCTAGAGACCTTCAGGATCTCGAATCAACTTCAAAACTCCCATAATGAGGTGAAATCTACCCTAAAATGCATAGATGCCTAATCTAATGCTGAATACGGACTCAAGACTCGATGATACTACCAAATCTTTCTCTTTTTAAAGCATAGCAAAATGGGGGTGTCTACACCAACATTCCACCCAATCCAAGGAACTGGTGACTTTTTATCCAAATGATGAGAAAGGTCCATGTGGCGCACGACAAAAGAAATTGCATGCACGAAAGACAAGATATATGCGGAAAACAGGGACAAGAAGAGAACTGGAATCCATAGAGAGCTCTTCATCTCCAAGAACCGGGAAAAAACCAGAGAAACATTCCTCGCCATTAAAGACGGGCCTTAATTGTCTGCCAAAGAGAAAAACTACAGGAAATGAGGCGTATGAGGTTCTAGACACCCTTACTCTCCTTCCCGTGGACCCTACACCCTCCTTGAATCACCCGCACCCTATAAAGAACCCGTAGTTGAATCCGGTAATCTGGTGACCCATTCTATTATCTTGCTGGTTCATTTATTTGGTTGAGGTCAAAATCTGACTCGGGTGTCGAAGTGGTCATCCGGGACCAAGGCCAGGCCCCCTGACCCCTTTATCAGTGATTGTAGGTAACTAGCGGAGATTCTCTATCAGCCGCATGATCACGGACCCGGATTTTGGCGTCATCAGATTGGCGCTATCCGTGGTACTCTTTTTGCTAGAACATTTTTTTGGCAATGAGAAACCCTCTTCCCCAGCAAAAAGATAGAGTGCAAGCTAGGAGCCGAGCTCAACTGGTAGGCATGGACGTTTTCGTTTCTAGGGAGCAGGCTTTGCGAGCTTCGAGGCAGAATTTGCCCATGTCAACTGCCCCCCAAATGGTTCCTACCATGGAGATGTTTAATGAATTTCATCTAGAAATCCTCTCGTGATTGCCTCCTCCTTTTGCGTCTCCAGCACCGAAAAATCCTCCTTCCCCTCGTAGATGTACTGAAATATACGAGGAAGACAACGGGGAATCATAGGAAGATCGTCACCTCTACGACAGCAGGAACAAGATTATGCTGCTTCTCTTTCTACCAACAGTCCTATACCTCTCAAAGAGGCAGCCCGTCAGATCAAAGCGGGTTGACCACCTCCTTTGAGACCAGTTATGCGGAATCATATTAATCATATCTGTGAACGCCGCCTCTCACTCACGAAGAAGATGTGGTGACCTTTGCCCAATTGCTCGGACTGGACCAGTTGCTGAACTCCAAAGACAGATTCGAGAGGTCAAGCGAGAAATAAAAAGGCCTTACACGAATGACATTCTGGATGAATGGGAGAGGGAGACTTCCTCCCTTTTAACTTAGAAATAATTAGGGCTCCGGTCGATGCGACGATAGATCTGACACGGTTTGGATGCTACGATGGCACCACCAATCCGCTGGAATTTTTACAAACTTTTAGGGGATAATGTCTCTTCGTGACGCATCAGACGGATTCATGTGTAAGGCATTTGCATCCTTGTTGAGAAAAAAGTGCTAGTGACTGGTATTCGACCCTGGCGCCTGACTCTATCGGTTCCTTTCACGAGTTTGGCAGGAAATTTACAACGCGTTTTGCTTATAATCACTTTTGCCACGATC
Organism: Tasmannia lanceolata; assembly: GCF_043159265.1. Classification (NCBI taxonomy): domain Eukaryota; kingdom Viridiplantae; phylum Streptophyta; class Magnoliopsida; order Canellales; family Winteraceae; genus Tasmannia; species Tasmannia lanceolata. Next base: position 5,560,263 of record NW_027518688.1, on the reverse strand, counting down.
CTGCCGATGCCCTCCTTGCACTCCGACAAAGATGAAATGAAACCTTAAGGGATTTCATGGTTAGGTTTAACACTGAGTTGTCCCAACTCACCATGATCGACATTCAGATAGCGGTTGCTGCCTTGAAGCATACTACCACTGATCAAAATCTGAAGGTTCACCTGACACTCAGGCCTCCCAGGGACTTGTAGGAACTGGAGTCCAAAACTAGCAAGCTCATCCGAGTAGAGGAAGCTTGTAGTCGCGATCGGAACAGGGATCAAGTTGGCCCCACAGATAAAAAGAAAGAAGATTCGAGGCCAGTAGGGAGACTGCGGGCGGATGATAGGCAAGCTATTAAGAATACTATCCCAGTTTTCAAAAGATTGGGATATGCCCCTTTGAAGGTTCCTATGTCGCACGTTCTTTTTGCGATAGGGGACCAAGGTATTTTAACCCCCCCCCTCAAGAAATTGAGAACTGATCCTAAGAAACGCCTCTCTAGAAAATATTTTGATTTCCATTCGGGTCATGATCACGAGACGGCTGATTGTTATCTCATCTCAGGCTATAGATTAAGAAATTGGATGAAGAAATTGTTATCTCGTCTCACACTTCCAGGCATCATCGGTCCTCGAGAGGACATCGCGAGGATTGGCCCCCTCACAATGCGCCTAACCTCGAGCAGCCTCCCACCATAGTTGGCAAAATTAATATCAACGCCGGGGGACCCGCGGCTGGAGGTCCCACTACTGCAGGGCGATGAGCCCATGCTGAATGCGTCTTCTCCATTGAAATGCCCTAAGAAAGGGCTCGAGTGAATTCTTTTAAGGTAAATCAAGTTATTTCTTTTCTGACAAAGATTATGAAGGATTGCAGATTCCGCACGATGACTCGCTGGTTATTCTTATGATTATCTCCAATTTCGACGTTGCCAAGATTCTAGTCGATACTGGCAGTTCAGTAAATGTTTTGCACGTTGGAACGTTTGAAGACATGAAATTAGGCGAGGACAGGTTAGGAGCAGTTGGATACTCCATTTACGGAATTTCTAGGGCATCTGTGCAGATCAATGGAAATATCGACCTCCTAGTCACGTTCGGGACGCGTTCCCTACAAGCGACGGTCAGGACGACCTTTCTAGTTGTTGACGTGCCCTTAATTTATAGCGCCATCATTGGAAGACCAACATTGAGAGATTTTGGAGCAGTGGTATCTACACCCCACCTCAAAATGAAATGCCCAACCCAAGAGAGTGTGGGAGAGATACGGGGACATCAGATGGTCGCACGGGGATGTTACTACGCTAGCTTAAAAGTGACCATTGCCCTAGAAGAAAATTTCATTATCGACAGCCAGGATCCGAGAGATCGGGCTAGAACTGTTAGGGGCAGGCAGGTTGAAGAACTTGATTCAATCCCCATATCCGAGGTTCATCCTGACAGAACTGTTCAGATAGGTTCTCTATTGAGATGTACATTACCTTATGAACTAGTGAATTTTTTAAAGGCTAACGAAAGTGTTTTTGCTTCGTCTTCCTCTGATATACCAGGAAGCATTTGATTCGTTGAAGCAATATCTCCAATCACCGCTCGTCCTCACTAAGCCCGAGCTCGGGGAAGAGTTGTTCCTTTATTTAGTAGTAAGTTTGGCAGCGGTGAGCCCCGTCTTGGTTTCACAAGATGGTAAACAGGAACGCTCGGTGTACTATGTGAGTCGGATCCTCCACGGTGTGGAGGTTCAGTATCAAACTATTGAAAATTTTGTTTTTGCGGTTGTGATTGCCTCTCGGAAGCTCCACCCATATTTCCAGGCTCACACTATCGTGTTGTTAACCGATCAGCCTCTACGAAAGATTTTACAAAAACCCGAGACATCGGGGCAACTGGTGAGCTGGGCGATCGAGTTGGGAGAATTTGATATTCAGATCCGGCCATCAAATCTCAAGCTTTTCCTGACTTCATTGTGGAATTCACTGCGCCTACACTAGATCTATCGGATGCTGGGGATGTTACTCTTGAAGCCGAACCCTTATCTGAAGACACCCCCATCCCGAAGACCGTCCTTCAGTGGAGACAGATCAGCAGGTCAATGCCGAGGCCTACCCGTGGCTACTCCATGTGGATGGCGCTGCAAGCAAGGAAGGGTGTGCTGCAGGGATAGTCCTAATGGGCCCGGACAAATTTTTGGCAAAACATGCACTACGGTTAGATTTTAAAGCCTCCAACAATGAGGCTAAATACGAAGTCTTGTTGGCAGGGTTGGCCCTAGCCATTGAATTGAGTGTGGGCAAATTAAAGGTCCACAGTGATTCCCAGTTAGTGGTTGGACATTTGAACGGACTCTACACCGCTAAGGAACCCAGAATGTTGAGATACTTGGAGAAAGTACCAGAAAAGTTAGCAAGGTTGAAAGAGGTTGAGGTTATATAAGTCCTAAGGGAAATGAATACCCGAGCAGATGTCCTCTCTAAGATGGCCTCCAAGGAAACATTCGACTTTGGTTCTGTGTACACCGAAATTCTACTCCAACCCAGCATTGAAGAGAAGCAAGTTGTTGAAATTCAAGCAGGACGCAATTGGGTGGATCCTATTGTGCAGTACTTAAAGGATTGAATACTACCCCATGATAAGCTGGAAGCCTGAAGGTTAGTCGCGAGGTCGGCCCACTATATACTTCATGTAGCAAAGTTGTACAAACGCTCCTACACTTGGCCGTACCTCCGATGCCTCATGCCATTTGAATTCGACTATGCTTTGAGAGAAGTGCATGAAGGAATTTGTGGCGACCATGGGAGAGGTAGAACCCTAGCGCAGAAGATCATGAGGCACGCCTACTTTTGGCCGACTATTCTACACGACGCTAAAGAGTTTGTCAAAAATTGTGGTCCTTGTCAGAGATCCGCAACAGTTCCTCGCCAACTAGCCACTCCATACGCCTCAATATCTAGCCCCATACCCTTTGCTATGTGGGGAATGAACTTGGTAGGTCATTTCCCAAAGGCTCCAGGAGGACACACCATGCCTTACGTTGCCATAGACTATTTCACTAAATGGGTGGGAGTCAAAGCGGTGGTGAGACCGAATTCTAAAGCGACAGAGAAATTTTTCTATCATGATGTTGTCTGCCGCTTCGGCATCCCAAGGGTCATAGTAACTGACAATGGGACTCAGTTTGCCAGTGAAGTGTTTTGTGATTTCTGCGATAAACTCAGCATAGAACATAGATTCTCATCAATAGGACACCTGCAAGCTAATGGCCAAGTCGAAGTAACAAATAGAATACTGCTCCAGAGCCTCAAGAAGCGCCTAGAGGAGGCAGGCAAATCATGGATCGACGCCACTGGTTAGTACTGGCGAGTCCCCGTTTAGCTTAACATTTGGTGTGGAAGCAGTTATTCCCGTGGAAGTCGGAATCCCGTCGTTCATAGTAGAAAATTTCGATGACCGGGAGAATTTCGAGCTTCAGCAGAAAGTCGCTCGATATTACTACTCAAGGACAAAGAATCGGTCGGTTCGACCAGGTGATCTAGTGTTGCGACGATCGGAGGTATCAGACCCTAGAAATTCAAGAAAGCTTGCCCCAAGATGGGAGGGCTCCTACCGAGTGGTTTGAATCCTCTGACCAGGACCCTACCAATTGGAACCTCTCGACGGCATTCATATTCCTAGAAGTTGGAGTATGGACAATTTGCGGAAATTTTATCAGTAGAGTTAGTAGGTAAGGTTGTTTAAGAAAAGTACTATGTATTTTGTGTGTTTGTTTTCTTTTAGCCGGATCAACGTCACTATGTAATCACGATAAAGGTCAATGAAATGAGGTTTTGTCTACAACTCTATAAAGAGTCAATATGGATCTCCACCCTTCGGTCCAAGCCATAAGCTGGTCCGGATGGGCACAGGAAGTGAACAGGTGGAACTGGGAATGATCTTCCCAATAACACTCAAAACACTTCCCATGTAAAAGACCTGTCCCTACAAAGGACGGGCGGATCTATCGACTCCGAGTTGATCACCCGAGAGAAAGGTGGTCGTCATATAAAAGGAATGCCCCCAAAAACCGCACCCATGACAGCACGGTAGAGGTCTCCTTTCTCTCCTACAACCATCTAGAGATGGGTTCGACGTTTTCTACACCAAGCAAGGCTAGTGCACGGACTCACAGAAATTGATAAAAAAACATACCGAAGAGAATTTATACATAAGTTAAAAAGGTTTCGTGGCCAAAAATTCTCCACCAAGAAAGCAAGGTATATATCCCAAAGTTATTATGGACCCTTCATAATGGCCTCTACAGGACCAATTCAAAGTTTCATAAGTTCTTAAAAATGTTTGATGAGAGTCAAGAGAAATGCATACCTATTGATCCTTTTCCGAGGGGGGCACTATTTCCGTAGGGACCTCGTTTGCTTCCCCATCCCCTACCTCGCTAGTTCCCTCGCCAATAACTGCTCCCTCTTGCAAAGTTACCTCAGGTATAGGCCTCTCTGAATCAAGCATCAGCTGGTCTAAGGGTAAAGAAGGATCAATCTCCCGAACTCGTCGACGACATTTAGCAAAGGCATCGATCTCCATGGGTAAGCAGTAGATTGCCACTACCATGAGAAATTCCTCGGAATCACGCCACTCCTCCTGGGCATCTCGCCACTCCTGTCGGGCCTTTGCCAGCTCCTCGGTACGGGTGGTCCGGGAAACGACCAGGTTGTTCTCTGCCTGATCCCTCCTTTGTTCGGCCCATCGAAGCTTATTATTGAGATCTTTCACAATGTCGATATATGATGCATTCTCCGCTTGAGCCTTCTCCAAGCTCCTATCCTAATATGATCGCTTGCACGACAATACTTCTCCCGAAAAGTGTCCAGCTCAGATTCATCCTCAAGCATGTACTCCATCATCCTCCTCGCAAAACTTTGGGCCTATTCAAAACCACCCAAGAGTAACCGCAGAGGAAAGGGGGGAAATAAAAGGTTCATAAAGTAAGGAAGGAAAGAATGATACTTACGCAATGAGCAAAGTTAAGATAATGGATAGTGATCAAATTTCTGGAGTGACTTTTTAACTCTGCCTCCTCACCAGGTAGCGCGGTTGAGACACCCATCTCCACCCCAACTTGTGGATTTTGAAGACCATTACTCTCCTCTCCTATCTTCCAGTTTAGTTTGAACATCTCCCCTTGCATTTTCATCGGATGATCCCTAAAGGGAGCTTGACCTAGCATCAGCTTGGTCATGCTGAAGGCTTCCACTCGGCTCGAGGGATCAGATAGAAGAGTAGACTTGGCCTTAAGAGATTGAGCAGATTTTCCTCCAGAAACACGCAAAGACGTGGCCTTCTTAGCTGGAGACTCTACTCCTTCAGCCGGAGAGGATCGAGTTTTATCCTTAACTCCAACAGAGTGATTGGGAATGCTCGGTGGCAAAGACCGGGTGGGGTCTGTTACCCTCCTCTGTGACGCGGCTAGTGCTACGGGCCGTAATCTCACAAGATCTGAAGCACCCTTTGAGGATTCCCCTACGACCATTCTTCGCTTGGAGGGAGTATCCTTCGACGCCATATCTACGATCATCAAACAGGGAAGTAACAGTTAGTCACGCGAACAATTGCTAAGGATATGAAGTCAAAAGGTAGAATGACCTACAAGAAGGAGGAGGGCTCACCACGTTAGCTGGCAGAGCTCTCTCCCACCTCTTCAACTACCTTCGAAACTTTCCTACCAGGGGCTTGATATAGTTTATACGTCTTCAAATTTCTCTCTTCTTTAAATTCAGAAACATCATTGGGGTGTAGACACCCCCATTTTGCTCCGCTCTAATCAACAAAGAAATTAGCATTTTGCTATCGATTTTTCGGTATTTTCCTTTCCGCGTCCGTCTCTGGTATTTTTAAATCTTTTCGGTCATTTCCGTCCTAATGTGCATTTTTCCGCTAAGTGTTGAGGAGAGTTATTCACAGGAATCTAAATAAGAGAGAAATTTGGGATAATTTGCTTCGGGCAGAGTCAATCGAATGGGCCCGCGCAGTGTTTTGGGGAAGAAATGAATTTTGGCTTACTTGGATCAAATACTTGAGGTTGCTCGTGAGGGGGAAACTCTCTTTGATATATCCTAATGAATCTATGGTTCCAATCATATGGGATTAATTTCTGTTTGCATCCCGTTGTGGCCTCGCAAATGAATGATTCGAATTGCTTGTAGAAATGATTTAGGGGTGCGGTACCAAATCACATCCCATTTATATTGTAGTCCAACAAATGGACAGATTAGATCATCCTATGGAATTGACTTGGGAGTGTAGCATATTCACATCGTGGCCCATTATTCAGACGGATCAAATCAGCCCATGGAAATGTTCTAACGGGTGCAACATATTTACGCCGTAGCCCATCAATTGAACGGTTTGGATCCATCTAGGGGATCGCCATTGTTGGGGCAATGTGGACCATCAACGAGAGGTTCGGATCATCTTACGGAATTGGATAAAGGGAGCACCGCTAAACTTACATTTTTTTTAGACGGTCAGATCACCCTATTGAAACTAATTAGAGGGACAATTATATGGACTGTTTGAAGAGGACATGTGTGAGATGGATGGTAATATGGTCATTTAGAAAGTTATGGGCGTTCATTGTTGGGAAGGTTCTGTTGACGTAAATCCATGATCATATAAAAAAAATTTGATTGGACATGGGGCCCACTAGTGGAGGCAAATACCAATTAAACATTGGTATATTGCATGTGTGCAGAGAGCATCATGAAATCACGTGAAGAGCTGCTATTTCGATTCTTATATCCAATCTTGGGACAGCACATAGTAAAGTATAATTAGAAATTTTAATAAAAGAATTAAGCTAGTGTGGATTAGCTTTAGACTATTTCTAATTCCATCAACTCCATATGGCGTGTTGCCATTCTAACATCGTTCGAATGGTGGGAAACTGGGAGTTCTCAAAGTTGTCAAGAGATTTGCTTTTAATTGGTAACTTTGCAAATTTATTAAACATTGCTATCCTCGCTTTCTCTCTAAGCAAAATGGCAACAATTTCAATTTATAGGTAACTTTGAAAACAAAAAAGAGGGAATACCAATTTGGGTTATCTCGGGATTTTTGGTTGACAAGCAAGAAAAGATTGAGAAGGGAGGGAAGAAGAGATTAGAGGGAGGTGTGGAAAAGAGCAAGCAAGGGAGAGTCGTCCAGAGGGGCTTCTGAATTGGAAAAAGAAAAAGGTCTCGGACCGATTCTCACGGTTGGTGGGGATCTCGTCTCTCTATCTCTCATCTCTCCACAGCCGATACCCTTGCCCCATCTCCATTTCTAAACAGCTCTCACCCTCACACGACAGACCTCTCTACCACCCTCTCCCTCACTCTCCTTCATCTACCCCCCAACAGGAGCTTCTTTAAAAAAACAATATATAAGAAAAAAAAGAAAAAAAAAACAGAGTATCGGTTTTTCACCGATACTCTGTTTTTCTCTGTTTTTCTCTCTCTCTCTCTCTCTCTCTCTCTCTCTCTCTCTCTCTCTCTCTCCCTCTCATACTCTCTCTTCCTCTCTCACGCTCATCCCTCCACTCCCTGTTTCATCCTCTCTCACGCTCATCCCTCCACTCCCTGTTTCCTCTCGTTCTCTCACTCTCTCCCTACCACTCTCGGTCTCACTCTCTTTACCCCTCTCACTCTCTCACTCTCTCTACATCCCTCTCTGCCATTCTCTTAATCCTTCTCTCTCTCTTCCTCACTCTCCCTTAGCTTCTCTCTCTATTTTTCCCTCGCTCTCAATCTCACTCTCTCTGTTCTTCGCTCTCAATCTCACTCTCTTATCTCTCATTCTCTGTTCTTCCCTCTCTCTCTCTCTCTCTCTCTCTCTCTCTCTCTCTCCCTCTCTCTCATTTTCTATCTCTCTCTTTCTCTCCACATCGAGAAAAAAAAAAACAAAGGAAAAAGAGAAGAAGGAAACGGAGCGGATCGAGAGGCGGCGTGATTTTTTGAATTTTTCGGCTCTCGGATTCGGCGGGGATCTCGACTACTGGTAGGTACACGATTCTCAGATTTTTCTCAGATGATTTGGCATTTTTTATGAATTTTGCATGGTTTTTAGCATTTAATTAAATTTAATTCAATATTAAATGTGCGAACTAAAACTCATGATCTGCATGAGTGTTTCAAATCCGTTTTGTCCCAAAATTTAATACGATGTTCTACTTAAATAGAGTAAAATAACTATCGGATCGGATCGGACATTGGACCAAAGGTTTTTTAGAATTTGAGTGAAGAGTAGAATTTTATTTAAAATATTGGCTGAGAAATTACGAAATTCGAAAAAATAGCCATCTCAAGATGATCTATTTTTTGGAATTTAAAATTTTTCTTGTGTTCATCACATCAGAACAAGGTTGGAGGACGTTTTCCGGAATCGTAATTTTCCCGAAAATTGTGTTTTAAAAATAGAAAACTCTTCAAAAATATCTTTTTGACGAAGAAAAATAAAATATATACTAAAAAAATTCCAAAATTAATGACATTTCGTGCGAAAATAATTTAATGCTGATACATTCTACCATTAATTTTTGAGAATTTTTGGATTTGGTTTGGTATATTATTTTATGCTTTCTTTGAAAATTATCAGATTTTGGGAGAATTGTTATAGACATCAGATCACAGATAAAATTCCCAACATTTTTACAGTAGTCGTATATTCCATATTTTTAGTTGCTGTAAAAGTTTCAAGTGATTTAGATCTTGTTTCATATGGGATGTAGTGTTAATTCATAATCTGGTTTGAAAATTGAAAAATCCGAAACTGATAGTAAATAGTTTCTAAAATTCATGAAAATCTCACAGCATGCTATATTTACTCATATCTTATTTTTGTAGAAATTTCATTGAATTTAGATTTCTATTTCTAGTAGTTTTTGTATTATTTTTGCAATCTGGTCAATTAATTGTTAAATCAAAATTAAATATGAGCTTAATATAAAAATCTATAAAAATCTTTCAGTAAGCTACATTTCATCATATCTTTCTGTGGGACCCGATCCCACGAGAGGGGTGGGGCGCGAGCCGCCACGCTCTCTCTTGATCTCTCGTACCCACGCGATTAGCGTGTGCATTTTAATATTGATTTTAATTCATCTTTTATGTGAATTTGCGATCACTAAGGCAATCCGAATTCCACACAAAAGAGAATGACAGAGTCGCCACCTAGATGTGAGATCTAGGACTCGTAATTAACCAGAAATCTAGACTCGCTACCTGGTTACAAGAATGGAAGGTATGGGGATTTATCCACCACATGCACCATTCCTGCCCGATAATCGGTCTTCGATTCCAAAAGCTAACTCTTTTAAATTTATTTTAAATGGCTCATTCAACTCTCTGTTAATGTGCTAACTACGGGACATGCATTCTATGATCTAATTTCAATGTGAATCCTAAATGTGTATCTTGATTTCTTAATTGGTTTGAATTCAACCTAAGTGAAAGTTCTCCTAAAATTCTAATTTTATGGAAAATCCTAAGTGATTTGATTAAGCATTTACAAGAAAATTAATATACAAAACACCACAATTTGTTGTGGTGCCGACTCGCGGTTGGTATGCCATCAGACATCCAAGCTGCCTACGTACCCAAGCCTCACTGGGATCAGAGTCGACGTAGTTCGGTGCACCTAAGCTAAGCTACTTATGCCTAACTCAACTAAGACACCGACCTAGACGGGATTGACTGTTTCAACAGTTTTAGGAGAAGTTATTTAATTCAAGTTGAAGATTTTATTATCCTAGGATTTCATCTAAGATGCTATATGATTCTTACCTAAATGCAAGTTGTTCCTTAGACTAATGCAGGTTAGCCTACATCCTAGTTTACTAGGCTTGTCCTAGGGAAAGATTGGGTGACTAGTGTAACTAGACCTATGGCACGGTTGCTATACATAGCAAACGTCCGTGATGAAGCTGGACTCCTAACTCTAGGACTCCCTAAAACTTAGGACAAGACACGACACCAGTGTTCCTAAATTGGCTCTAAGGGTTCTTATGACAGAAACCGTGATCCAACGGTTCCGACAGACACGAGATGAATCGATTTCAGTTCTTGAAGTTAATTAATTTCAGATTTCAAGGATTTTCGGTTTCTGGACATTCAAGGATTACCAATGGCTCTAGGGTTCACCAATTTCGGCCCAGAATAACATCCAAGGAAGGGGATCGTGCGCTCTTTCCTTGTGCAATTTAATACTTAGGTTATAACATCTTATTGCCTGGCTTATTTCAGGATTTCCGTAGACAGTAACCTCGGAGCCAACAACATGCTATAGCTTAAATATTCAAATTGTCAAAGATCGGTTGCAATTTGGATACGATTATGGATGCACTGGCCATTTTTCCAGGAAAATCTAAAGATCCTAAGATTTCTGTTTCAATGGATTAAGGAGTTAATATGTGACAGAGATTTAAGGCTCTTTAGAGATTTTCAGATGATTTTCAATTAATTTCGAATTTTCAATGAATTTTATCAATTTTAAACGTATGAGTGATTTTAGAAGTGAAACTGTAGGAAACGAATTCGAAATGAGTTGAAACTTCTACAGCAGCAAGATATGATGAAATGTAGCTTACTGGAAGATTTTTACAGATTTTTTCATTAAGCTCATATTTAATTTTGATTTAACAATTAATTGATCAGATTATAAAAATAACACAGAAACTACTAGAAATAGGAATCTAAATTCAGTGAAATTTCTACAGAAATAAGATATGAGTAAATATAGCATGATGTGAGATTTTCATGAATTTTGAAAACTATTTACTATCCATTTCGGATTTTTCAATTTTCAGACAAGATTATAAATTAACACTACATCCCATATGAAACAAGATCTAAATCACTCGAAAATTTTACAAAAACTAGGAATATGGAATATAAGACTACTGTAAAAATTTTAGGAATTTTATCTGTGATCTGATGTCTGTTAAAATTCTCCCAAAATCTGATAATTTTCAAAGAAAGCATAAAATGTTATACCAAACTGATTCTAAAAATTTTCAAAAATTCATGGTAGAATGTATCAGTATTATATTATTTTCGCATGAAATTTCATTAATTTTGAAATTCGTTTAGTATATATTTTATTTTTCTTCGTCGAAAAGATATTTTTGAAGAGTTTTCTATTTTTAAAACACGATTTTCGAGAAAATTATGATTCCGGAAAACGTCCTCCAACCTTGTTCTGATGTGACGAACACAAGAAAAATTTAAAATTCCAAAAAATAGATCATCCTGAGATGGCTATTTTTTCGAATTTCGTAATTACTCAGCCATTATTTTAAATAAAATACCACTCTTCACTCAAATTCTAAAAAACCGTTGATCCAATGTCCGATCCGATCCGATAGTTATTTTACTCTATTTAAGTAGAACATCGTATTAAATTTTGGGACGAAACGGATTTGAAACACTCATGCAGATCATGATTTTGAGCATACATATTTAATATTACATTAAATTCATTTAAATGCTTAAAAATCATGCAAAAATCCGAAAATATACCAAATCATCCGAGAAAAATCTGAGAATAGTGTACTAACCTGTGATCGAGTTCTTCGCCGAATCCAAGAGCCGAAAAATTCGAAAATCGCTCCGCCGCTAGATCCGCTTCGTTTCCTTCTTCTCTTTTTCTTTATTTTTTCCTTTTATTTTTCTCACGTGAGAGAGTTGGGGAGACGAGAGAGAGTAAGAGAGGCCGAGAGATGAAGAGAGAGAGATGGAGGGAAAGGGAGAAAGAGAGAAACTGAGAGAGAGAGAGAGAGAGAGAGTATAAGAGAGAGATAGGGAGAGAACTAATGAGAGACAGAGAGTTTGAGAGAAATAAAGTGTGTGAAAATAGAGGGTGGCAGAGAGGGAGTGGGAGGGTGACAGAGAGAGTGAGAGAGTGATGGATTGGACGAGAGGGTGAATGCGAGAGAGCAAAACAGATAGCATGAGACAGAGTGAGAGAAAGCAATGGGGTGTGAGACAAAGAATGAAAGAGAGCAAAACAAAGAGTGGAGTGAGAAAATACGATGCTCTGTATTTTTCCTTTTAGTTGGCTGTTGGAGTTTGGAGATAGATAAAGGATAGAGAGGATTTTGAGAGAGGGTTAGAATGAAGGTTAGAGAATGTGAGAATAAGAGCTTTAGATGGTGAGAGAGTTAAGGGGATATATGAGAGAGATGGGGAAGCGAGGGGATCAAGAAACACAGAAGGAGGAATCTCTAGAAAAACAGAGGATCGAGAAAAAGAGAGAATGCGTGAGAGCCACACAGAGGTATCGGTGAAAACCGATACTCTGTTTTTCTGGTTTTTTTATTTTTTTATTTTTTTATTTTACGCAGGTTAGGAGAGAGAGATAGAGAGGGAGAGTATGAGGATGAGAAATAGAGAGAAACCGATAGAGGGTGATTAGAGGACAGAGGGTGATGGGGAGATGGGGAGAAAACCGTGTGATGGGTTTGGCTTTCGTGGGCTGCAGAGGGTTGCTCGGAGATCGCCGAGGCAGAGAGAAGTTGCCCTTAAGGAGGAGAAAACAGAGCCCCCGTAGCTTCACTCCTCTTCACCGTTTTTCCCTTTTTCTTCTTTTTAGAACCACCTTCCCAAGCTGCTGTTCAACGTGAGAGCAAGCTCTCTTTTTTCCTTTTTTTTTTTTTGGCAGAGAAAGAAAAAACCTCCTTTAATCGGGAATCAGAGACCTCCTTCAAGCCATCAGAATCCTTCTAAAAATAAACCGACCTCCCCTCTTTTCTGTGAAAGTTTCCTTCTCCAACCCTTTCTTTCCTTCCCACATCTTTTGTGTTACTAAAACCTATCTTCTATCAAAAGAAAATCCGATCCTTCTTTCTAGAAAGGGAGAGGATATTTCCCCAAAATATCCAAGGATTGAAAGTAAATTTACACCGTGCTATTCTTAAAACAAATTTCCTTTTTAAAATAATAACAATATGGAATCCTCAAACATTGCCGAATTTATTTATTAGGATTATGAAATTACCAAATCTTGCGATCATCCATATCATGCATGTAATTAAGGGTACGGTGGGCCCTACTATAAATCCGTAGGACGTGATGCATCAAAAGGTGGGCCCTACACATGACCGAATTCCCCATTGTGATTAAAATTTGCTCTTGCATAAAATAATATGCCCCACTCCATAGGATGATCCGAAATACCTAATTAATGGGTCACAACATGAATGGTCATACCCCACAAATAAGCCATTGGATGATCCAAACCATCCATTTCAATGGGCTACCGAATAAATGATTCGCTCCTCTAATTCATTGTCGCAAGCTGATTTTGGCCGTCCAATTGATAGGCTGCAATGCGGATCGGTTACTCCACCTCTTAAATCACTCCATATTATATAATTGGTGGCCCACAAATCTTTTCCGTTAGATTTCAATACGGACCCCGAAGAATAAGATTGAATTACCTTGGGTGGGCCCCACGCATATTTAGTGGGCCACTCCATTTTAAATCCCTCAACCAAATGCTAGGCCTATTCCTTGGCCGAATTTTTCATGAGATCCATTCATCGAAATTTTAGGCGGGTCCGCTTGCTTCAACTTAGTGAACTCCACTCCATGCTGGGCACACTTATTCCTATAAAATTTGATCGTTTGACATCCATGATAAACTTCACAGATAACTTGAATATTTCTTATATGGGCCCACTTTCTTGATCCAAATTTAATCCAAATGCTCAATGTGGGCCCACCAAACGGGTCCCAATTCTCTCTGGTTTGGATTTTTCCGAATAACTCTTCTCGACACTTGACGGAAAAATGCGAAACATGACAGAAACAATTGAAAAGATCGAGAAACTATAGGAGACGGGCACAGGGATGGAAAACACCGAAGAACCGATAGAAAAACACTAACTTCTTTGTTGATTAAGGCGGAGCAAAATGGGGGTGTCTACACTTTCAGTAAGCTACATTTCACATATTAACTCCTTAATCCATTAAAACAGAAATTTTAGGATCTTTAGATTTCCTTGGAAAAATGGCCAGTGCATCCATAATCGTATCCTAATTGCACTCGATCTTTGACAATTTCAATATTTAAGCTATAGCATGTTGTTGGCTCCGAGGTTACTGTCCACAGAAATCCAGAGATATGCCAGGCAATAAGATGCTATAACCTAAGTATTAAATTGCGCAAGGAAAGAGCGCACGATTCCCTTCCTTGGATGCTATTCTGGGCCGAAATTGGTGAACCCTAGAACCATTGGTAATTCTTAAATGTCCAGAAACCGAAAATCCTTGAAATCTGAAATTAACTAACTTCAAGAGCTTAAATCGATTTATCTCGTGTCGATCGGAACCATTAGATTATGGTTTCCGATATAAGAACCATTAGAGCTCAATCTAGGAACACTGGTGTCGTGTCTTGTCCTAAGTTTTAGGGAGTCTTAGGTTTTAGGAAGTCCTAGAGTTAGGAGTCCAGCCTCATCACGTATGTTTGCTATGGATAGCAACCGTGCCATAGGTCTAGTTACACTAGTCACCCAATCTTTCCCTAGGACAAGCCAAGTAAACTAGGATGTAGGCTAACCTGCATTAGTCTAAGGAACAATTTGCATTTAGATAAGAATCATATAGCATCTTAGATGAAATCCTAGGATAATAAAATCCTCAACTTGAATTAAATAACTCCTCTTAAAACTGTTGAAACAGTCAAATCAGTCTAGATCGGTGTCTTAGTTGAGTTAGGCATAAGTAGCTTAGCTTAGGTGCACCGAACTACGTCGACTCTGATCCCAGTGAGGCTTGGGTACGTAGGCAGCTTGGATGTCTGATGGCATACCAACCGCGAGTCGGCTCCACAACAAATGTGGGGTTTTGTATATTTATTTTATTATGAATTCTTAATTAAAATATGTAGGATTTCCTTGAAATTAGAATATTAGGAGAACTTTCACTTAGATTGAATCCAGACAAATTAAGAAATCAAGATACACATTTAGGATTCACAATGAAATTAGATTTTAGGATGGGTTAAATGAGTTGCTTACATAACTCTTCTATTAAAACTAGATGGTTGATAGGTATTCTAGTCAGTAACTGTTTTGCTTGAATGCTTAAACTATCATCTTTTGTTTATTCGATGTTTCCTTTTTGCTTATGTCAAAGGGGGAGAAGATATTAGTTGATTGCTTACACCTACTGTCATATATTGCATAGAAGTCTCTCAAATTACATACTTAACTGTTGCTAATTGTGGGACCCGATCCCGCGAGAGGGGAATGGCGCGAGCCGCCACGCTCTCTCTTGGTCTCTCGTACCCACGCGAATGGCGTGTGCTTTTTATTATTGATTTTAATTACCCAACCAAGTAGGCAGCAACCAAGCCATAGGGTGCAAACAAATGTGCAACCCAGTACCCATAAGGGCAGAGGTAAGCTACCGAGCCTAGCGAGGTGTGATTTAATTCATCTTTTCCGTAAACTTAGGATCACTAAGGCAATCCGAATTCCACGCAAAAGAGAGTGATAGAGTCGCCACCTAGATGAGGGATCTAAGACCCATAATTGACCAGAAATCTAGACTCGTTACCTGGTTACGAGAATAGATGGTATGGGGAGTTACCACCACATGCACCATTCCTGCCCGATAATCGGTCTTCAATTTCAAAAGTTAACTCTTTTGAATTTCTTTTAAATGGCTCATTTAACTCTATATTAATGTGCGAACTATGTGACATGCATCCTAAGATCTAATTTCAAAGTAATTCCTAAATGTGTATCTTAATTTTCTTAATTTGTTTGAATTCAATCTAAGTGAAAGTTCTCCTAAAATTCTAATTTCATGGAAAGTCCTAAGTGATTTAATTACTTTTAATTTAAGGATTAATATACAAAACCCCACTTATGTGTAGAGCCGACTCGTGTTGGTATGCCATTAAGTATCCAAGCTGCCTACGTACCTAAGCCTCACTGGGATCAGACTCGATCGTAGTTCGGTGCACCTGAACTAAGCTACTTATGCCTAACTCATCTAGGACACCAATCTAGACTGGATTGACTGTTTCAACAGTTTTAAGCGAAATTATTTAATTCAAGTTGAAGATTTTATTATCATAGGACTTCATCTAAGATGCTATATGGTCCTATCTAAGTGCAAGACGTCCCTTAGACTAATGCAGGTTAACCTACATCCTAGGAAACTAGGTTTGTCCTAGGGAAAAAGTGAGGTGACTAGTGTAACTAGATCTATGGCACAATTACTATCCATAACAAACGCCCGTGATGAGGCTGGACTCCTAACTCTAGGACTCCCTAAAACTTAGGACGCAACGTGACGTAAGTGTTCCTAAGGGGTCCTAAAGGTTCCTACGATAGGAGACCGTAATCCAACGGCTCCTAAGACACGAATCGAGTTAATTCGATTTGTTGAAGTTAATGATTTTCAATTTTTGAGGATTTTTTATTCCTAAACATCTAAGGAATACCAAAGGCTCTATTGTTCGCAAGTTTCGGCCTCAGATCGCAACTATGGAAGGGAATCGTGCTCTCAACAATTGTATAATTTAGCACGTAAATTATAGTATCTTATTGCCTGGCATATTTCTCAAGATTTCCGTGGACAGTGGTGTGGGACCCGGTCCCGCGAGAGGGTGGGGCGTGAGCCGCCACGCTCTCTCTTGGTCTCTCGTACCCACGCGAATGGCGTGTGCTTTTTATTATTGATTTTAATTACCCAACGAAGCAGGCAGCAACCAAGCCATAGGGTGCAAACAAAAGTGCAACCCAGTACCCATAAGGGCAGGGGTAAGCCGCCGAGGCTAGCGAGGTGTGATTTAATTCATCTTTTCCGTGAACTTGGGATCACTAAGGCAATCCGAATTCCACGCAAAAGAGAGTGACAGAGTCGCCACATAGATGAGGGATCTAGGACCCATTATTGACCAGAAATCTAGACTCGTTACCTGGTTACGAGAATGGAAGGTATGGGGAGTTACCACCACATGCACCATTCATGCCCTATAATCGGTCTTCAATTCCAAAAGTTAACTCTTTTGAATTTCTTTTAAATGGCTCATTTAACTCTATATTAATGTGCGAACTATGTGACATGCATCCTAAGATCTAATTTCAATATAATTTCTAAATGTGTATTTTGATTTTTTTAATTTGTTTGAATTCAATCTAAGTGAAAGTTCTCCTAAAATGCTAATTTGAGGGAAATCCTACATATTTTAATTAAGAATTTATAAGAAAACTAATATACAAAACCCCACCACTTATGTGAGGGGCCGACTCGTGATTGGTATGCCATCAAGCATCCAAGCTGCCTACGTACCGAAGCCTCACTCGGATCAGAGTCGACGTAGTTCGGTGCACCTGAACTAAGCTACTTATGCCTAACTCATCTAGGACACCGATCTAGACTGGATTGACTGTTTTAACAGTTTAAGAGAAATTATTTAATTCAAGTTGAAGATTTTATTATCTTGGGACTTCATCTAAGATGCTATATGGTCATATCTAAGTGCAAGACATCCCTTAGACTAATGCAGGTTAACCTACATCCTAGGTAACTAGGCCAGTCCTATGAGAGAAGTGGGGTAACTAGTGTAACTAGATCTATGGCACGGTTGCTATCCATAGCAAATGCCCGTGATGAGGCTGGACTCCTAACTCTAGGACTCTCTAAAACCTAAGACACGACATGACGTAAGTGTTCCTAAATAGGGCTCTAATGATTCTTACGATGGAAACCGCAATCCAACGGTTCCGAAAGACATGAGGTAAATTGATTCAATTTGTTGAAGTTAATGATTTTCAGATTTCAAGGATTTTTGATTTCTAAACATCTAAGGAATACCAAAGGCTCTATGGTTCGCAAGTTTTGGCCTCGAATTGCATCCATGGAAGGGAATCGTGCGCTCTTCCCTTGCGCAATTTAGTACTTAAGTTATAGCATCTTATTGCCTCGCATATTTCTCAGGATTTCCGTGGACAGAAGACCTCGAAGCCAATAACATGCTATAATTTAAATACTCAAATTGTCAAGGATCAATTGCAATTGGGATACGATTGTGGATGCATCCTTGGCATCTTAACTATCATGGTAGGGCCATTTTACAAAGGAAATTTAAGACTCCTAAGATTTCTGTTTCAGCGGCTTAAGGAATGAATACGTGATAGAAATTTAAAGTTCTTTGGAAGTTTTCATAATGATTTTGGTTAATTTCATTTTTTAATAGATTTTATCAATTTCAGATCACATGAATGATTTTACAAATGAACTCATTGCAAACAAACTTGAAATAAATTGAAATTTCTACAGTAGCAAGATATGAATGAATATAGCTTACTGAAAAACTTTCATAGATTTTTATATTAATTTGCTATTAATTTCTGATTTAATAACAATGAGACCAGATTGTTAAGATTACAAATAAACCCTTAGAAATAGAAATCTAAATCCATTGAAATTTATAAAATAATAAGTTATAAATGAATGTAGTCTTCTGTGAAAATGTCATGAATTTTAGATACGATTTACTATCAATTTCAGATTTTCAAAGATTCATATCAGATTATGAACTTACACAGCATCCCCTATGAAACAAATTCCAAATCAATTGAAACTTTTACAGTAATATATTATTCGTAATATGAGAATACTGTAAGAGTTTTGAAAATTTTAATCATGATTTGATATTAATAAAAAACCTCACAAAATCTGGTTGTTTCAAAAGAAAATATCAAACGATATACCAAATAGAATCCTAAAATCATTAAAAATTCATGCCAGAATATATCAACATTATATTATTTTACTAAAAAATTTCATTAATTTTAGAACTTATTTGGTATATTTTCTATTTTTCTTCTTCAAAAAGATTTTTTTTAAGAGTTTTCTATTTTTTAACCATGATTTTTGAGAAAATTATGACTTTGAAAGATGTCCTTTAACATTGTTCTGATATGATGAACACAAGAAAATTATAATATTCCAAGAAATAGATCATCCTAAGATAGCTGTTTTTTTTCAATTTCTTAATATCCCCGTCATTAATTCAAATTAAGTTTCAATCTTCATTCAAATTCTGGAAATCCTTAGATCCAACGTCTGATCCAATTCGATAGTTCTTTTAATCCCATTAAATAGATCATTGCATTAAATTTTGAGACGAATCAGACTTCGAAACACTCATGTAAAACTGATTTTGAGCCAACCCATATATTATTGAATTAAATAAGCGTAAATACTAAAACCATGCAAAAATACGTAAAAAAATACGGAATAATTCTAGAAAAATCTGAGAAGAATGAACCTACCTTTGGTCGCGCTCCTCATCTCTAGGGTGCGTAAATCCGAGATACACACTTCGTCGCACCCTTTTATACGCTATAGAAAACCCAATCCGCCAAAGTAAATGAATCGCTCTTTCCGATGCCTATTGTCTTTCCTCGAGCCTTTGAATCTCCTTGAATTTATGATTCTTCGATGAATACTCCGCCGAGAGGTGAGAGAGATTTAAGAGAGAACCGAGTGAGGGTGAGAGAGCTAGAGAGGGCTGTAGAAAGGGATGAGAAAGAGGGATAGAAAGGGCTGTAGAGAGGGATGAGAGAGATGAGAGTGAGAGAGAGGGAGAGGCTGCTGTTGAGGGTGAGATGGGAGATGAGAGTGGGCTATGGAGAATGTGGAGAGATGAAGTGAGAGAGAGGGAGAGACGGCTCGCTGTTGAGAGAGGAAGAGACGGATGGCTGTTGAGAGAGGGAGAGACGGCTCGCTGTTGAGAGAGGGAGAGACGGCTCGCTGTTTTAGAGACGGAGAGATCGATGTTGAGTATATGGGTCTTCTCGCTATCGTGAAAAGTGAGAAGCTTTTGTTCTTGTTCTTGTTCTTCTTCTTTTTTAACCCCCCTGACGTGCTATTAGGAGCTCTCCCAACATGTACGCCCACCTCAGAATATGAAATCTAAGATATTGCCCAAAAAAACAAAATCCCAATTTCTAACTTTTCTCCCAAGTCATACCCTTTCACAAGTTTTTTTTTTTAACTTTCTTTTCAGAGATAATAATCGCTCCAATTCCAATAATAGAATAAAAATCCTTCTTCCTTAAAAGTTGCTAACGCAAGAATGGGAATACCCAAGATGCAACACGTTTGTAGAAAGCATCCCTTCTCTGACAGAAACTCATATTTTCTAAATTTGATGGACTTTCTATTTTCCAAAATAGAATCACAAAATTGCCTAGTGAATCTTGTTTCCAATAGAGAGAGAAGAGATCTTGCAAAAAGTGGGAATCGAACCTTTACGGTTCTTTAGCAAAATAAAGGTAGAAGAATTTTATTTTTGCAAAGGTAGCAAGAGAGTAGATCACATAAATCTGAATGTGCCTAATAGAGATTCCCATAGTGACCGAATGACCCTTTTTTTTATCACTACCATTCCCAAAATAAACTCTTTGTTAATAACAGTAGGATTCAAGTCAGTACAAATATGAAAACCCACAAGGTTTCTCCCACGATTTATAACAAAAATTAAAACTCAAGTGGGCCCCTCAAGATTGATTTTGGTTTCTAATGAGTCAAACACCATTCTTCCAAGTTGACCGAACCCATTTTGGAATAAAAAATGCCATAACAGCCCCTCACTTCATAGGATGATCTAAACCGTCCAAATGATGGGTCATCTCATAATGTGAATTGATTACGCCCTTCTAAATTACTTCCATAGGATGATTTAACCGTGCATTTTAGTGGGCTGATCCGAGCCGTTCATTTCACGAGCCACAATGCAAATTGGCTATAACCACAACCAAAAAGCGATCCGAATTGTCCATTTGGTGGGCCACAAGATAAATAGGTAGTGCTCCCAAATTAGTTCAATAGGATGGCCCTAGCTGTCCATTTAGTGGGGCCATAGCACAATTAGATTATACTCCCAAATCATTGCAATTGGATGATCTTAAATATTCATTTGCTAGGCCTTACTATAAACAGGTTGCACCCCTTGAATCCTTTCCATGGGCTGATCCACCCCATCCAAAAGATTGGTCACAACATAAATTAATTGCGCACCACAAATTATTTCTGTAGAATGATCCGAACCATTAATTTGGTGAGCTGAAATGTAACCCGATCATACCTATAAATCATCTTCATGGGACGATCCAAGCAGTTCATTTGTTAAGCTACTCTGCAACAATTTGTGCCCAAATCATTTTTGCCTTGGTCGATCCAAACCACCCAATTGATAGGCTACAACAGATATTGGCCGAAACATATATGGACCCCCAATGCAAGGCGTTTTTTTATTTGTCGGATCCAAATAAGTTCAAAAGTCATGCTTTTCATTAAAAACAATGCAGGGCACATTTGCTAGATCCCATTCCAATCGACATGTTCAATGCGAGCTCACCCAATGGGTCCAAATTCTCTCTTGTTTAAGTTCTTGTGAATAACCCTCCTCAACACTTAGCGAAAAAATGCATATAAGGACGGAAATGACCGAAAAGATTGTAAGAGATGGACACGAAAATTAAAAAACACTAGAAAACCGATAGAAAGACACTAACCACTTCATTGATTAAAGTGGAGCAAAATGGGGGTGTCTACAAGTGGACCTCGGAGCCAATATCATACTATAATTTACGCACTCCAATTATGCAGGATTAATCGCAATTAGTATACGATTACAGTTGCGATCTCGGCAGTTAAATTGTCACAGAATAACCAATTTACAAAAGCAATCTATGAACCCTAAGATTTCTGTTTCAAAAAAGTTAGGAATTGCATTTATGATGAAAACTTAAGATTTTTTGGAGATTTTTACTGACTTTTGTATTGATTTGCTATTAAATTGTGATTTAACATCATGAAGACCAGATTGCTAGGAATACACAGTAACTCTAAGCAATCAAACTCCAAATCAGTTGAAACTTTTCCAGTAACAAGATATGGATGATTGTGGCGTACTGGAAAAATTTCATGAATTATCATTAAGATTTGATATCAATTCCCGATTTTTCAAAATCCAAATCAGATTATAGATTAACACAGAAACCTATATCATATTACTTTTAAATTACTCCAAAATTTTACAGAATAAAGATATAAATGATTAAAGCTTACTGAAAAATTTGTATGAATTATCATTAAGATTAGATATCAATGTCCAATTTTTCAAAATTCAAATTAGATTATAGATTAACACAGTAACCTATAGCATATCAATTTCAAATCAACTTAAACTCTTAAATTATAAAGATAATTATGAAATTAGACTACTGTATGACTTTCATGGATTTTTAAGACGATTTAATGCCCATTTAAATTCACACAAAAATCAGATGAAACCAAAGAATTACTTAAAAAGCAAACCTAATGGTATCCTAAAATCAAATGAAAAATTCCAGTAGATATATAATAGATTATAGAATTTATTATCAAAATTTCAAAACTTAAAACTTAAATCTCCTCCATAAAATTGGTTTTTAAATATAAGAGATCAATTTAATATATTAATTTAATAAGAAAAAGAATTATGGCACGTAAAACGGGGTAGTGATTAGAAAACAGTAAAAACCATATTTGTTTTAAAATATTTTTCAATGGAAACTTCCATTTATTGTGAGGCTTTAATTCTGGAAAGTTTCATCAATTTTTAAAATGATTTGGTATTTATTAAAAATTGTCAAAATTTAAAATAATTAATAATCCGATTAGATAAACTCCAAAAAATATGAAAATTTTTGGGTGATCTAAAAACCTTGTAAAACTGGTGTAAACAAACTTTCACTAAATTTGAACATGATTTAATATACTTTTGGCTCCATTCATCAAGAAATAACCCTTTTCGGGGTTATTCTTTGAAAAATAGAATAAAAAATAAAACGGCTGAACCGCGGTTGGAAATTAAGTTTCCAGTAGTTTTGTATTTTATATAAAACCCAGAAAATATCAGTTTTTAAAAAGAACCACGTTTTCATACACTTACTTCGATAATCTAATTTAAATCCATATTGAATAAAAACAAAAGAAAATCATTTTTAAATGGAGGAAAATTAATTTTTGGATCAAATTTTGAATTTTGAAAACTCATAATCTATATTATAGCATACTGGAATTTCAGAGAAAAATTTGTTGATTTGATCTATCAAAATTAAAACCCTAGCATGCTTTTTCTACTTCAGAAAGATGAGGAATCCTTACCGTTGATCGCGATCCTTGTCTCTAGGGTTGGTGATCCAAGATAAACGCTTTGTCCAACCCTTTTATACGCTAAAAAAAGGTAGAAAGAACACTCCAATAATTCTTGATTGTGTGAAGCCTTGGAGAAGAAGAAGGAATTCAAGAATTCCTTTTATGAAGAACACTTGAGAGAGAGATTACACTTAAAGAGAAAAAAAAAATTTCTTGGGAGGAGAGAGAAAAAGGACGAATTTGAATTTTTTCCAATCTTTTCTAGCATTGTTTGCTTTGATTTTTATACAAAAAAAGCTAGGGTTAAGAGAGAAATAGTAATTTTCAATGTTAGAGCTTCCTTTTTGGCTTGTTTCCAATTTTTCCCTCTTGCTTTCTTTCTTTCTTATTTTCAAATTGCATTTGATTCCAATCTTAATTTCTTGTCAATCAAGACATGCTATTCTCATTCCACATTGCTTCTTTGGAAAAAAACTTTTTTAAGCAATCATTACTCTTTTCCTTCTTTCCTTCTTTTCATTTTTTATTCTTTTTATTTTTCTTTTAACAAATATGATGTCACCATTGTGACATCATCAAGGTTGGGTGCTCAACTCATGTGGGTCAACCATGTGGGCCGCCCACCATGGTGGTTGACCCATATGGGTGAACCCACATGAGCTCCATATTTGCGGGCTTTAGCCCAATGGGCAATTTCACACGGGTTTCGGGTTTTTCCGTAAAAAATCAATAAAATCTTTCTAAATTCAATATTCTATATATGGACCTAACCCATTTGACATTTATGGTGCATCCCTCACACATAATCGGACCATCTTTTTTGAAAAATAACTTTTCGGACCAAAATGCCCCTATTTGACCGTTAGACATCCAAACGCGACCAAAATACCCTCAGATTGCTTCACCCCTAAAGGGAAAAATTAAAAATGGAAAGTCTTTGTGGTCAAACTTCAAAAATAGAAACTTTTAAAATTAGGTCATTTCGTTGAGCAATATTTAACAGAATCATTTGGTATTCCCTGAAAATACCCAAAATGCCCTCAACACTTCAAATTTCCAAATTAAGCGAAACTCCTGAGAAATTCTAAATTTAGCAGGTTTTCCAAAATTCAGCAAATCATTCATAATCTCTCAGACATATTTCGGGGATCAAAAGAATTACACAGGAAAAGACCAAATAACCCCGAAGTGCTAGAATTTGGCGAGATTAGGGAAAACCTTGAGAAATTCTAAAAATAGCAGATTTTCAAAAATTTATGAACGGACTCAAGATTTCTTAGACACAACTTAGGGACTAAATATGATATGTTTGGAACTGTCTAAAATACCCCCGAAGTGCAAGACGAAGAGAAAATCTTGAGATATCTAAATTTAGCAGGTTTCCCAAATCTTAAGAAATTACTCCTTATCCATCAACCGTACCTTCGAGATGGTTTTGGATATATGAGAAATGATTGAAATATCCATAAGATGATGAAAATGTGGAAGCCTCATGAGTTTCTAAAAATAGCAGCTTTTTCAAAATTTCTAAAATCACTCAAGATTTCTCAAATATAACTCGGGGGTCAAACGAGACATATCGGGAATGACCAAAATACCCCTACAGTGCAAAATAGGCAAAAATGAGGAAAACCCTGAAAATTCTATAAATAACAGGTTTTTTCATTTGCTTGGAAACTTAAACTTTCAGCTTCCAGAGCCCAAAGGAACCCCCTAGAGACCTTCAGGATCGCGAATCAACTTCAAAGCTCCCATAATGAGGTGAAATCTACGCTAAAATGCATAGATGCCTAATCTAATGCTGAATACGGACTCAAGACTCGATGATACTACCGAATCTTTCGCTTTTTAAAGCGTAGCAAAATGGGGGTGTCTACAGATGCCCCTCTTTGGTAGAGATGACGTAGTCATCGAATACCAAAGCAAAAGTGGCAGAGCCATTTTGCGCAGCTTTAATTAACAAATGACTCTAGACAAATTGGAACCTAGACGCAAACATATACTACCTAATGCAAGACCCTAAACAAAATCCTAGAATTGGAATATAATAAAAAATCCCGATGCGCCGCCGTTCACAAACGGGCAATGAGAGAATGAGATATCATTTTCGAATGGATTCTGAAGAGAAGGAACAAAGATCGTTCTCAAACGGTTTTTAGAAGAAAATGAGACACCGTTCACAAGCGGGCTCAAGGAGGATAAGAGGCATTCCCAAATGGACTCGGACAATGAGGCACTGATGAACACATTTATGTGTGAATGGTATTATAGGAAACATGCATATTTTCTCATTTAAAGCGGTGCTACTAAGGTATTTTCCTTGTTTTTGGTGTTTTCAGGTTATGTATGGATTTTCAAGAAAATTGAGCTAAAGAGATGAAATTCCGAAGAAAATATTAAATACGAGAACACCACCTTTGTGGCCCATCATTGGGTTTAGATCATCTATGGTTTACTAATTGGTTGGCTCGGAATAACCTTAGAAAATGATTCGAGGGGTACATCAAATTCCATCAAGGCTCATAATTTTGAACGGTTCAGATCATATTATTGAAATAGTTTTAGGAGTGCAACCAATTAAATGATGAGCTATAAAGTGGACGGTCGGATCAAGTTATGGAGATGAATTAGAAGGGCAACCCATTTATGTTAATAGCCCATCATTTGAACGGTTGGGATTACCCTACGGAGGAGTACAATTAATTTAATTGTGGCCCATTGAAATGGATGGTTTGGAGTATCCCATGATGCCACCTTTCATTCTCTTTCTTATTTCAACAGTGGGACCCATCCAATTTGTCTTGAATTACTCTTAAAAGAGGAAGTCTAAAGGATTCGTTTATTTTATGTGGGACCCACTAGTTTGTTTAGGGTTGATGCAATCTTGCAAAGTGTTTTCCAAGGGTTGTGATTACCAATTGGGAAGGGCTGATTTGAATTGCAAATTGAAAATGAGCTGCTATTATCAATTGGGCTCAAGTAGGTTGAAAAAGGTGGGCTTACCAATGGTTCCTGTTGAAGAGAGGAGTAGTAATTTGTTTTCTTATTTTTGGAAATTGCAGGTAGTCGGCAATATATATGGCTGAATTGATTTGGTTGGCAAGTTGCAAATTTTGCAATTTCCTGTTGATTATATCACGTGGGAACGGGGCATCCATTGGCTGATAGGAATTGCTGACATCCAATATTGTACTGCTAATGTAAGCAACAACAACTTACAAAGAAAAAGAAACTTTCTTTATTGATGAGATCAATCGAATTATATAAGACCATATATAGGGAGGATGCCCATATTAGTAGTCATGTGTATTACATAAAGGGAAATTGCAGACATGAGGTGGTTGCTAAATATTGGAACATGAAAAATGCTCTTATTTTAAAAACAACTATACGATGGGAAAACGTCCAAATGAAGAGGTCCACGTTGCTAATCCTATCATTCTATAATAGGGTGTATTCCAAGCTATAGAGGGGGGAAGATGGCAACTTTTGCAAGGGAAGATTCTAAAAATGTCTCTCTTTTCTATTAAAAAGAAAATGAACTCTCTTCCAATTTTCGTTCTCTCTTACTCTCCCCTTTAGAATTTTCGTTGTACTCTCCTCTCTCTCCCACACTCTTGCTTTCTCTCTATGCTTGTGCTTGTTCTCTCTTTCTCTCTATTCTCTCTAGTCTCTAGCTCTCTCTTACATACTCTCTCTCTCTCTCTCTCTTGTCTTCCTGCATTACTCTTCTTCTCCCTCAATCAAAGTTCGATCCGGCCGTCCAAATTTCGATCCAAGGTGAAAGCAAGGAAGAGAAGGAAGGCGATCAAAGATCCAACCACTGCTCGAAGGAGAAAAAGACTAAGTCTTCTTTATTTTTTTTTATTTTCCTTTTCAAGTTGATGTAATCTTGTTATAAGAGCAATTAAAGAAGAGTTTTTTATTTTCTTTTTCTTTTCCTTTAGATGGATATGTTTGTGTTCTACATTAATTTCTGGGATTATTTTCCTTTTTCCATGAGCAACTAAACTCCCTTGCTTGGGGTTTAGATGAATCCATGGGAAAGGGGAAGGATATTGATTAAAAAAATATTTTTTTGCAAATATAACGTACGTTGTACGTACGTATCTATATATGTTATATATTTGCTCGGTCCCAATCAATCATGCCATCGGCTTTCCCCTTTCGTATGATTGATTGTTGATGGGTAAATTATATATCATATATATAAGATACAACTTGATTATATAATCGATAAACCCTCATGGAGAATGACATCTTTGCATCTTATCCTCCATAGACCATGTTTATTGGTTATCTAACAAGCCAAAGCAATATTTTCAATTTAATCAACAATCTAACCCACAACCCATGGTGGATTCTAACCCTAAGTACTTTTTTATATTGAATTAAGGATTTTACACTATTCTAAATTACTTTTGCAATTTTCCCAATTTACTTAAGCCCTTAGAATTTAGTTTTCTAATTAGATTAGATAAGTAGTTAATAAAGATCATTAGAATTTTGGTACACTTTGCCTAAATTAGGATTTTAAATAAAAAAGATCATAGTTGAATTCGATTATTAGATTGAATAGAATGCACGCTTATATATAGTGTTGGCTCCGAGGTCAAGTCCACGAAAATCCTGAGATTTTGCCAGGCAACATTATATCATAGCTAGTATTCTAATCGGTACAAGAATAGGATTGACAACCAGATTTCTCTTCCCTGAGTTTGACCCGTATTTACACGATCCGTGCACTTGCGGTTATTTAATTTTTCAATTAGGCACCGTTCACAAACGGCCTCAAAGAGGATAGGAGACCATTCACAAATGGACTAAGAAAATGAGACACCGTTCACAAACGGGCTCAAGGAGAATAAGAGACAATTCACAAATAGACTCGGAAAATGAGACACCGTTGACAAACGGGCTCAAGGAGGATATGCGACAACTCACAAATGGACTCGGAAAATGAGACACCATTGACAAACGGGCTCAAGGAGGATATGAGACAATTCACAAATGGACTCGGAAAATGAGACACCGTTGACAAACGGGCTCAAGGAGGATTTGAGGCTGTGGGACCCGATCCCGCGAGAGGGGTGGGGTGCGGGCCGTCACGCTCTCTCTTGGTCTCTCGTACCCACGCGATTGGCGTGTGCTCTTTTATTATTGATTTTAATTCATCTTTTATGTGAATTTGGAATTACTAAGGCAATCCGAATTCCACACAAAAGAGACTGACAGAGTCGCCACCTAGATGTGGGATCTAGGACCCATAACTAACCAGAAATCTAGACTCGCTACCTGGTTACGAGAATGGAAGGTATGGGGAGTTATCCACCACATGCACCATTCCTGCCCGATAATCGGTCTTCGATTCCAAAAGTTAACTCTTTTAAATTTATTTTAAATGGCTCATTCAACTCTCTGTTAATGTGCGAACTAGGTGACATGCATCCTAATATCTAATTTCAATATGAATCCTAAATGTGGATCTTGATTTCTTAATTTGTTTGGATTCAATCTAAGTGAAAGTTCTTCTAAAATTCTAATTTCATGAAAAATCCTAAGTGATTTAATTAAGAAAATTAATATACAAAACCCCACATTTGTTGTGGAGCCGACTCGTGGTTGGTATGCCATCAGACATCCAAGCTGCCTACGTACCCAAGCCTCACTGGGATCAGAGTCGACGTAGTTCGGTGCACCTAAGCTAAGCTACTTATGCCTAACTCAACTAAGACACCGACCTAGACGGGATTGACTGTTTCAACAGTTTTAAAAAAAAGTTATTTAATTCAAGTTGAGGATTTTATTATCCTAGGATTTCATCTAAGATGCTATATGATTCTTATCTAAATGCAAGCGGTTCCTTAGACTAATGCAGGTTAGCCTACATCCTAGTTTACTAGGCTTGTCCTAGGGAAAAGTGAGGTGACTAGTGTAACTAGACCTATGGCACGGTTGCTATCCATAGCAAACGTGCGTGATGAGGCTGGACTCCTAACTCTAGGACTCCCTAAAACCTAAGACTCGCTAAAACTTAGGACAAGAAACGACACCAGTGTTCCTAAATTGGGCTCTAATGGTTCTTAGATCGGAAACCATAATCCAATGGTTCCGAGGGACACGAGATGAATCGATTTCAGTTCTTGAAGTTAATGAATTTCAGATTTTAAGGATTTTCAATTTCTGGACATTTAAGGAATACCAATGGTTCTAGGGTTCACCCATTTCGGCCTAGAATAACATCCAAGGAAGGGAATCGTGCGCTCATTCCTTGTGCAATTTAATACTTAGGTTATAGCATCTTATTGCCTGGCATATCTCAGGATTTCCGTGGACAGTAACCTCGGAGCCAACAACATGCTATAGCTTAAATATTCAAATTGTCAAAGATCGAGTGCAATAGGGATACGATTATGGTTGCACTGGCTATTTTTCCAGGGAGATCTAAAGATCCTAAGATTTCTGTTTTAATGGATTAAGGAGTGAACGTGTGACAGAATTTTAAGGTTCTTTAGAAGCTTTATGATGATTTTTAGTTAATTTTCGTTTTTTTCAATGGATTTTATCAATTTTAAACCATATAAGTGATTTTACAAGTGAAATTGTTGCAAAAGAATTCGAAATGATTTAAAATTTCTGCGGCAATAAGACATGATGGGATGTAGCTTATTGAAAGAGTTTTACAGATTTTTACATTAAGCTCATATTTAATTTTGATTTAAGAATTAATTGACCAGATTGCAAAAATAACACATAAACTACTAGAAATAGAAATCTAAATTCAATGAAATTTCTCCAGTAGTAAGATATAAGTAAAAATAGCATGCGGTGAGATTTTAATGAATTTTAGAAACTATTTACTATCAGTTTCAGAGTTTTCAATTTTCAGACAACATTATGAATTAACACTACATCCCATATGAAACAAGATCTAAATCACTTCAAAATTTTGCAGAAACTAGAAATATGGAATATATGACTACTGTAAAAATTGTGGGAATTTTATCTCTGATCTGATGTCTGTAAAAATTCACCCAAAATCTGATAATTTTTAAAGAAAGCAAAAAGTAATATACCAAACCAATTCTAAAAATTCTCAAAAATTTGTGGTAGAATGTACCAGTATCATATTCTTTTCCCACAAAATTTCATTAATTTTAGAATCCGTTTAGTATATAATTTATTTTTCTTCGTCAAAAAGATATTTTTGAAGAGTTTTCTATTTTTAAAACACGATTTTCGAGAAAATTAGGACTCCGGAAAATGTCCATTAATCTTGTTCTGATATGATGAACACAATAAAAATTTAAAATTTCAAAAAATAGATCATCCTGAGATGGCTATTTTTTCGAATTTCGTAATTTCTCAGCCATTATTTTAAATAAAATTCTACTCTTCACTCAAATTCTAAAAAACCGTTTATCCAATGTCCGATCCGATCCGACAGTTATTTTATTCTATTTAAGTAGATCATTGTATTAAATTTCAAGACGAAACGGAATTAAAACACCCATGCAGATCATGATTTTGAGCACACACATTTAATATTGAATTAAATTCAATTAAATGCTAAAAACCCATGCAAAATACATAAAATATACCAAATAATCCTGAAAAAATCCAAAAATTAAGCACCTACCTGTGATCAAGATCCTTGTCGAATCCGACAGCCGAAGAATCAGAAAAAATCCCGCCGACACGTACTCCACCACGCTTTCTTTCTTTCTTTTTCTTGTTTTCCTTCCCCACTGTGTAGAGAGAGAGAGAGTGATAGAGAGAGGATGAGAGTACGAGAGAGAGCTTGACAGAGAGTGCAAGAGTGACTGAGAGAGAGCGAGACAGATGTAGAGTGCGAGAGAGCGAGACTGAGGGTGTAAGAATGACCGAGAGGTTGACAGAGATAGAAACTTTGAAGGTGAGTGTTAAAAAAAACAGAAAGGGAGAACGAGTGGGTAACAGAGAGATGTGAGCGAGGGAGAGATAACCAGAGTGATGGTGAGAGTGAGGAATGACAGAGGGTGGGAGAAAAGCGTAAAAACAAAGGGAGAGGGAAAGCCGTGAGACAGAGGGATATAACAGAGTGAGAGAGGGAGAGTTCAGAACAGAGTGAAGGAAAAAAAAACAAAAACGTGGAAAACAGAGGGAGATAGTGAGGAGGAGGAAACCGAAGGTGATAGGGAGAGGGAAGAATGAGAGAGAGAGAGAGAGAGAGTGAGAGAAACAGAGTATCGGTGAAAACTGATACTCTGTTTTTTTCTTTGCTGTTTTTTTTTTGTTTTGTTTTTTACCACTAATCTCCTTGCTGTTGGGGATGGGCGTAGAGTAGAGGGAGTGGGATGGAGGAGAGGCCGAATGGGAGAGTGAGGGAGAGGGGAAGCAGAGATATAGAGAGGGGACGTCGAGATAACAAGGTCAGACACGATGCTCTGTTTTTCAGAGGGAGACACGATACTCTGCCCTTTTTTTTCTTTTTTTCTTTTTTGAAATGGCGAGCTTACTGTTCCGACCGAGGAGATGAGAAGAGAGCAAGAGATGAGAGAGCTCTCCTCTCTTTTTCAAGGTGCTGGAGAGATTATGAGAGACCACCTTGCAGAGAACTGCTGTTCTCTCCCCAAGGAGTCTCTTCTATACGGTTTTTCTCTTCTTTTTGCTTGTAACCGGGAAACCAGAGAGAGAGAGCTGGGAGAGATTTATAGTTAGAGATTTACGGCACTCTCTTTTTTGAGCGAAAGAAAGTCCGATGGAGAAGGATCAGAGAGGGGAAGATAGACCGAGAGGATTCAAGAGTCTCGTGAGAGAGCCGTCCTCCTTTTTTTTTCTTTTTTTGAATCGGAAGAGAGAATTGCCCCTTCTAGGAGAGGAGAACTGCTGTTTTTGGAGAGCCTCTGTTTTAAGGAAAGCTGCCTCATATAAAAGGTTTCCGAATCAGGTCATAGCGAAAGAATTGCCTCCCCAGAAAAACCGCTAGCTGCTTCCCCAAGAATAGAGGGAGCCAAATTCGCTTGCCAAACTCCAGTCAAGGAGTTGCCTGTTTCGTGCGCAATTCCCCAGTAAAACAATCCCAAAGTTGCCGGTAGAAGGCAAATCTGTACTAATCTTTTTAGAATTCCTAATGTGTCCCCTTTCAATTCTAGCACTACCTCCTTCTAAAGATAGAATTTTATTTGGGAAACCAAATCCTGAACAGTTAGCTCTTCATTAGGAATATTCTCAAATAAGGGGCCACACATGGTAGCCGAATAATAATAAAAAAAAACCACTTGTGCCATCACAAGATTGACTGATCATGATGCATTTTGTGTCTTTTGGAAACACGAGTTGATCAAACCGTCCAATTGATGGGCTACCATTCAAATAGGTTGTACCTCAAAATAATTCACACTAGAATGATCTCAACCATCAATTTGATGATCCACAGGGTAAGTGAGCGATGGCATCTAAATTCCCTCCATTAGAGGATCAAAACCGTCAATTTGATGGGCGACAATTGATGATCTTGACCTGTTCAAATAGTGGGCTGCGATATGATTTAATTCGTGTCCCGCAAATTTAATTCTGTTAAATGATACAACCTGACCTTTTAGATGCTCCTTGTAAAGTGGTGAGTACCTCTTAATGATAATCCTAACTATTCGTTTGACGGATGACGGATCACGACATAAGTTGGGCGTGCCCCGCTGAACCATTTCCAAATGATAAGTTATGCCTAAAAATCAGTTCCAAGGATTATCCGAATTCTTCAACTTGATGGTCGCAACCAAAAATTGGTTATTAAAATGACTTCTCTGAGATCTTGACCGTTCCCTTGATGGACACCTTTATGCATTGAAGTAGACTCGAAACTCATTTTTTATTAAAATAATATGCGGGTCCTCTGTTGATCCAAATTTAAACAAATGTTCGATGCGGGACCACCGAATGGATCCAAATTCCCTCCTTTGGGATTCTTCCGAACAACCCTTCTCAATCACTTAGCGGGAACATGCAAAACACGACGAAAACGACCAAAATATTTAGAAATGTAACAGACGGACGCGGACAGGAAAGACATTGAAAAAGACCGATAACAAAACATTAATTTCTTTGTTGATTAGAGCGGAGCAAAATGGGGGTGTCTACAGAGGCCATTCACAAATGGACTCAAAAAATGAGACACCGTTCATAAACGGGCTCAAATAGGATAAGAGACCATTCATAAATGGACTCGGAAAATGAGACACCGTTCATAAACGGGCTCAAAGAGAATATGAGGCCATTCATAAATGGACTTGGAAAATGAGACACCGTTCACAAACGGGCTCAAAGAGGACATGAGACCATTCACAAATGGATTTCGAAAATGAGACACCGTTCACAAGCGGGCTCAAAGAGGCTAAGAGACCATTCACAAAAGGACTTAAAAAATGAGACACCGTTCACAAAAGGGCTCAAAGAGGATAAGAGATCATTCACAAATGGACTCGAAAAATGAGACACCGTTCGCAAACGGGCTCAAAGAGGATAAGAGACCATTCACAAATGGACTCCGGAAATGAGATACCATTCACAAACGGGCTCAAAGAGGATATGAGACCATTCACAAATGGACTTAAAAAATGAGACACCGTTCACAAACGGGCTCAAGGAGGACATGAGACCATTCAGAAATGGACGCAGAAAATGAGATACCGTTCACAAACGGGCTCAAAGAGGATATGAGGCCATTCATAAATGGACTCAAAAAATGAGACACCGTTCCCAAACGGGCTCGAAGATAAGAGACCATTCCCAAATGGATTCGAAAAATGTGATACCGTTCACAAACAGGCTCGAAGAATTTTAAGAGACCATTCCCAACTGGACTCGGAAAATGAGACACCGTTCCTAAACGGGCTCGGAGAAGATAACAGACCATTCCCAAATGGACTCGGAAGATGAGACACCGTTCACAAACGGGCTCAAAAAGGATAAGAGACCACTCACAAACGGGCTCAAATCAGATGAAACCAAAGAATTACTTAAAACGCAAACCTAATGGTATCCTAAAATCAAATAAAAAATTCCAGTAGATATATAATAGATTATAGAATTTATTATCAAAATTTCAAAACTTAAAACTTAAATCTCCTCCATAAAATTGGTTTTTAAATATAAGAGATCAATTTGTTTCCTAGGCGTTAGAACCCGTTTATTAAAATAAATTGTAAAACCTTATCAAATCTTTGTAAAATTAATTAAAAATATTTTTCTAACATTCCAGTAACCAAAGTTACTGGTTTGTAAAGAAAAATTTTAAAAATATATTAATTTAATAAGAAAAAAAATTATGGCACGTAAAACGGGGAAGTGCTTAGAAAACAGTAAAAACTATATTTGTTTTAAAATATTTTTCAATGGAAACTTCCATTTATTATTAGGCTTTAATTCTGGAAAGTTTCGTCAATTTTGAAAATGATTTGGTATTTATTAAAAATAGCCAAAATTTAGAATAATTATTAATTCGATTAAATAAACTCCAAAAAATATAAAATTTTTTGGGTGATCTAAAAACCTTGTAAAACTATTGGAAACAAACTTTCACTAAATTTGGACATGATTTGATATACGTTTGGCTCCATTCATCAAGAAATAACCATTTTCGGGGTTATTCTTTGAAAAATAGAATGAAAAATAAAACGGCTGAACCGCGGTTGGAAATTAAGTTTCCAGTAGTTTTGTATTTTATATAAAACCCAGAAAATATCAGTTTTTAAAAAGAACCATGTTTTCAAACACTTGCTTTGATAATCTAATTTAAATCCATATCGAATAAAAACAAAAGAAAACCATTTTAAAATGGAGGAAAATTAATTTTTGGATCAAAATTTGGATTTTGAAAACTCATAATCTATATTATAACATACTGGAATTTCAAAGAAAAATTCGTTGATTTGATCCATCAAAATTAAAACCCTAGCATGCTTTTTCTACTTCACAAAGATGAGGAATCCTTACCGTTGATCGCAATCCTTGTCTTTAGGGTTGGTGATCCAAGATATACGCTTTGTCCAACCCTTTTATACGCTAAAAAAAGGTAGAAAGAACACTTCAATAATTCTTGATTGTGTAATGCCTTGGAAAAGAAGAAGGAATTCAAGAATTCCTTTTGTGAAGAACACTTGAGAGAGAGATCACACATAAAGAGAAAAAAAAAAAAATTTCTTGGGAGGAGAGAAAAAGGACGAATTTGGATTTTTTCCAATCTTTTCTATCATTGTTTGCTTTGATTTTTATACAAAAAAAGCTAGGGTTAAGAGAGAAATAGTAATTTTCAATGTGAGAGCTCCCTTTTTGGCTTGTTTCCAATTTTCCCCTCTTGCTTTCTTTCTTTCTTATTTCCAAATTGGATTTGATTCCTATCTTAATTTCTTGTCAATCAAGACATGCTATTCTCATTCCACATTGCTTCTTTGGAAGAAAACTTTTTTAAGCAATCATTCATCTTTTCCTTCTTTCCTTCTTTTCATTTTTATTCTTTTTATTTTTCTTTTAACAAATATGATGTCACCATTGTGACATCATCAAGGTTGGGTGTTCGACTCATGTGGGTCAACCATGTGGGCCGCCCACCATGGTGGTTGACCCATATGGGTGAACCCACATGAGCTCCATATTTGCGAGCTTTAGCCCAATGGGCCATTTCACACGGGTTTCGGGTTTTTCCGTAAAAAATCAATAAAATCTTTCTAAATTCAACATTCTATATATGGACCTAACCCATTTGACATTTATGGTGCATCCCTCACACATAATCGGACCATCTTTTTTGGAAAATAACTTTTGGGACCAAAATGCCCCTATTTGACCGTTAGACATCTAAACACGACCAAAATACCCTCAGATTGATTCACCCCTAAAGGGAAAAATTAAAAATGGAAAGTCTTTGTGGTCAAACTTCAAAAATAGAAACTTTTAAAATTAGGTCCTTTCGGTGAGCAATATTGAACAGGA
The DNA here is from genome assembly GCF_043159265.1 of Tasmannia lanceolata. Lineage (NCBI taxonomy): Eukaryota > Viridiplantae > Streptophyta > Magnoliopsida > Canellales > Winteraceae > Tasmannia > Tasmannia lanceolata. The sequence goes on along the minus strand of NW_027518688.1, from coordinate 5,524,121 downwards.
TCATTTGGTATCCCCTGAAAATACCCAAAATGCCCTCAACACTTAGAATTTCCAAATTAAGCGAAACTCCTGAGAAATTCTAAATTCAGGTAATCTTTCATAATCTCTCAGACATATTTCGGGGATCAAAAGAATTACACAGGAAAAGACCAAATTACCCCGAAGTGCTAGAATTTGGCGAAACTAGGGAAAATCTTGAGAAATTCTAAAAATAGCAGATTTTTGAAAATTTATGAACGGACTGAAGATTTCTTAGACACAACTTAGGGACTAAATATGATATGTTTGGAAATGTCTAAAATACCCCTGAAGTGCAAGACTAAGAGAAAATCTTGAGAGATCTAAATTTAGCAGGTTTTCCAAATCTTACGAAATTACTCCTAATCCATCAGCCGTACCTTCGAGATGGTTTTGGACATATGAGAAATGATTGAAATATCCATAAGATGATGAAAATGTGGAAGTCTCATGAGTTTCTAAAAATAGCAGCTTTTTCAAAATTTCTAAAATCACTCAAGATTTCTCAAATATAACTCGGGGGTCAAACGAGACATATCGGGAATGACCAAAATACCCCTGCAGTGCAAAATAGGCAAAAATAAGGGAAACCCTGAAAATTCTAAAAATAACAGGTTTTTTCATTTGCTTGGAAACTTAAACTTTCATCTTCCAGAGGCCAAAGGAATCCCCTAGAGACCTTCAGGATCGCGAATCAACTTCAAAACTCCCATAATGAGGTGAAATCTACCGTAAAATGCATAGATGCCTAATCTAATGCTGAATACGGACTCAAGACTCGATGATACTACCGAATATTTCGCTTTTTAAAGCGTAGCAAAATGGGGGTGTCTACACTAATATTCAGGGGGAGCTTCTGTTGAGGGGCAGCAAATACTTCATGTTATTAGTCTAACTCCTACCTCACAATCAATCTGGGTTTTTGCCATCAATCAAAAGGGGGAGATTGTAAGCCGAACGCCTATCGACCACTCTGGTTTTGATTGAACCCAAACCTATATTGATTGAACATTGCAAGTTGCTTATATATGAGTTGAACAGATTCTAGTCAAGAAAGCAAGCGAGACATCGAAGCAAGATATTGTGGTTATTACAAGTGATCTTCGAAACTAAAGTGGCCAAAAATTGAAGATCCAAGATAAACTGATTGAAGCAAAAAAGAAGATTGAAGAATCAAGCAACACAAAAGAGAAGCTACTCTTGAAATATTAGATTGTATGCTCTCTCTTTGTTGATTGTGTTTTTGGCACCTAGGGAGCCCTAAAACTAACATTCGACATGTATAGGAATCACACTCCCTTTAGTTGATTCAAGTCCGTAGTAAATTTCCTCAGAAAATAGAAGTTAAAACATCCAGAGGAATTACGGATGTCCGGGATTATGGCGGACGTCTGTCTGAACTTTGATTATTCAAATCTGGATAACTGAGGGATTTACGGACGTCCGGGATATTGGCAGACGTCCGTCTGCACTTAAATTTTTCAAAGCAAATAACTGACGAAATGGCGGTCGTCTGGGAATATGGCAGATGTCTGTCTATACCCTGATGGGGTAGATAAAAATAACCGAGAAAATGACGGTCGTCCGGGATGCTGCGGACGTCCGTGAACTGACTTTGTCGCGCGTCTTCATTTCAAACGGCTATAATTGGCGGACGTCTGGCACTTCTTCCACGACACGTTTAAATGCCAAAAATTAAGGTTTCCTTTGTGACTCTCTATTTAAACACTTTTTGGAATACCCTAAAACAAGAACTCTTATAATAAAAACCCTAGCTACCATCTTCCAAAGAAAAATAACTCTCACCTACTCTAATCTTCTACTTGAATATGAGATTCCTTTTTCATTGATTTCTCTAGTATGCCATTACATTTAATCCTCCAAGAGAGATATTTTTAGGGTTGTTGTTATTGAGTGACAAGCAAGAGTGTTTATTCAGCTTCTACATTAGTATATGCCAATTCAAGAGGCTTGAGAGCTTTTATTCTTTCATCTACCATTGTAAGAGAAGGGTTATTACCCTTGGTGAGTTTAAAGACTCGGTGAGTTTAAAGACTCGTATTTATAACGAGTCTTGAAACCAGGCATTGTGTGGTCTTCCGATAGTGGACAACCTTGAGTGCGACCTCAAGAAGAGTGGAGTAGGTCTCTTTTGTGGACCGAAACATTATAAATCTCCGTGTAATTGTGGTGTGCCTTCTACTCTCTTTCTCATTACCTTATTGCAATCACATTGGTAACATTCTAACATTTCTACATTATAAATACTTGCTTAGATAATAGCTTTATAAATCAAGAAGAAAAGAGTTTTAAAACGAGGGTTTTATAAACTACAATTTTTTGAAACCTAATTCACACCCCCCTCCCCCTTAGGTTGCCTAGCTCATTTTCAGATCTAGACCCACATGTTGAGCCGAGGTTGCCACCTCCTCTGTCTGCATGGGGGGCAACCCTTGGGGCTGGGTGGTCCGGGTGAGGTAACCACGACTTTGGGTAGTCTGCTTCATGGTGGGTGGTCGGCATCCCTTGGCGTGGTGAGCCCCCTCGTGAGGAGGCATGGCGCTATTGGTTGAAGGAGAGGTGGCCCGAACCTACTCCCGCTATCGTCGACGGTGGCGGTCTCCTGGTGACTCCCCACTATTTGCTTCGTCGACTTCTGTTCCTCCACGGGGATGGGGGGATTTCGGGAATCGGCGACGCAGGCCGGGAAGGCAAGCGTAGAAGGATTTCCTGGCGAAGTTCATTGAACATTTCCGTGGTAGGAACCTTTTGGGGTGTGCTTGAGGCAGGCAGCTGTTGATCCGAAGCGTGGGAATTTTGTTCCCGAGAAATGGAAGCATCCGCTGTCGCATGTTGAACCTGACTCCTAGTCAGCACTCCAACTTCCTGCTGTTGGTTAGGGTTTCTCATCATCGCAAGATATTCGAGCTCAAACGAGTCCCACCGATGGCGCCAATATGATGGGGCCGGAATCTGGGTCTGTGATCGTCCGGTGGGTAGAGATCCTCCGTCTAGTATCAACAATCACAAACAAAGGGGTCAGGGATGGGTCCGGGGTGGGTCCCGGACGACCACTTCGACACCCAAGTCAGATTCCAGCTCAATCATATAAATGAACAACAAGATTAATGGAGGGGGTGACTAGGTTACCAGAATTAAATATAGGCTATTTCTATTATTGGGGTGGTCGAGTTGGCTATGGGATCTGGGGAGAGGAGGGAGTGGGCGTCCAGCACCCTTTTTCCGTACCTCTTTTTAGATATGGTGACTTTAATGGACAATTAAAGCCTGCCTTTAATGGTGCCCTCTTGTCTGGTTAGAATTTTCTTTTCTCCCAGGCAAGAAGAGATTGGATCCCTTTTTGGGAGGCTTGATCACGTATTTATCCTTTTTCTTTGCATGCAATTCTCCTCTGTCGTGTGCCACGTGGCTCTTTTCAATCATTAAGGAAAAAAGGCTTTCCTTCCTTCGATTGGGTGGTACTCTGGTGGTGGTAGGGAATCGGCGGTATACATGGCTCGCTGAACTTGCGTATAATCCTCCCCATAATTGTGATGATGAGTGATTATGACCGAGATGATGGTGATAAGAAGATGACACGTGGCAGGATCTTGTGGACGTACCGTGTTTATCACCCTTTATAATGGCAGGCAATCATGGGTAAGATCTTGCTGATATGGGGGCGACATGTGGCAAGATCCTTACGGTCGCGCCGTATTTAGTATCCATCAGTTGAGATATTTAGAGGCGGGTTGGGTTAGGGTTGAGCATCCTCAACCAGAGGCTTCGGTTGGGTTGGGTTAGGGTTGGCATCAACCCGATCCAACCCGACCCGAGTTGCACCCCTAATTTTAGGTGGGGCCACGTGTGGAAGTATGTGAAATATTTGGATTTTGTAGGGAATCCACTTTGATTTTAGGTGGAGCCATGCCTTTCGATGGAGTCAAGTTGGCTTGGCTCAACTCGTCAAGTTTCATGAGGTTTTAAACAAATGCACACAAGGGGACATAGGGGTGTTAGTGGACTCAGATGGTCCGATGAATTGAGACTAAGGTACTACAACAAAGCTTCACTAGTAAGAAAGGCAGGATAGGCGGTGACGCCCAAAAAGAGAAGACCACCGTAGCAGTCTGGTTCCCCTAGAATGCCTGGTGACATCTTTCCTCCTTAAGCCCCACAACTAGAGAAGGAGAAAAGCAAAAGACTAGTCCACAAAGAATAGCCCTAGGGCAACAATGTGTAGAGAATCTAGACAAAAAGTACGGCATTCACAAATTCGAAGAAATCCTACGTGACTTAAAGGATCAAGATCAGGCAAGTCCGTATGATCGTGAGTATAGTTCCCTGCTGAACCTTAGAGTGCTATGATGGGGTATTTCAGTCAATCACTACTAAAGCGGCTTACGCGTCGCCACGGATAGGGCATCAAGGTTGAAATCCATCGAAGAGAGTTGGTTTCTCGGTATCATTTACTGGCCTCTCGGATACCTACCTCGGTGGGGCTCCTTGAGTCCTTGGTATTCTTATCCCTCCTCCTCCTTCGTCCTATCTGAACCATAAACGAAGCAGGTTCTGAACTGATGGTGCCCTAGCTACTTGCTTGTTAGATTAAGGCTTTGAAGCTAAAGATGAGATTGCCGATTTACTTGCCACATCAACTACTTAGCATTCCTTGCTCAAAAACAGGACCTTGCAATTAGAGAAGGAAGCGAACAATTAATGCCAGGTTTAAGCTTCTAGTCCCACTTTCATGCCTATCTCGCTATTAATAAGGAAATTCCCTAGTGTTCACTGAAGCTCCGAACTCATTTACACTTTTGGTATTGACTAAAAAAGAATGTCATCCGGCTCCTCCTCTATTGAACTCTCGGCTGATTCAGTGTAGTCCGGATGCTTGGTAGTACATGCTGATTGCAGAGATTCCCCGTTATCTAATGAGATTCCCCGTTATCTAATGATAAAGCGAGATTCTATCCAGATCTAAATAATCAGCCAAAAAGCCCATTCTTCTAACTAGGAGACATGATTAGGGAACAACACCCAAATCCAAACCATGTCCATTGGATCTATACCCTAAGGTCCGAAATTATTTCCGATTGTGACCCAGATGTAGCGGCAAAATCCAATGCTGCATCCTATATTTGGATGGCTGCATCCTATATCTGGAGGGAGTGCAACAAAATACAAAAAAAATACACTATATGTCCATGTCAGAAGTATGTACAACTTATGTGAGGACCTAGGACACTCAATGGACCGTCCGATTCCAGATGAATAGTAAGGTAGACACGAAAATAGGATCACAAAAGCAGTCTGAAAAAGAGAGACCAATAAGAGATGCGGACATATCATGACCAATATATAGGTATACCCAATCCGAATTAGATCCCTTTCCACCCCTATTGGGATGTGTAAATATCTCTCCATACATTGGCTCCAACTCAAGCAGGGGCGGAGCCAGAAATTTACACTTGGGGTAGGCGGAGGGGGGGGGGGGGGGGGTATGTGTATTCCCTTTTAGCGGCGTTCGTGAACGCCGGTAGAACCCTTTTTGGATTGTACTTATAAAAGGGATTTTACAAGTATTTGGGGGGGGGGGGGGGGGGGGGGGACACCCCCATGCAATATGTGGCTCCGCCCTTGAACTCAAGTATACGCTTGTATCGAGGTGATCCCAAACAGCCCTCATAATTCAGCCACATTTACCAAGACAGTGTGGGTTTCATTTCATAAAGAAGCAAAGTTGATTTGTCCTAAAAACTTGGATAGCAAAGTTGGGATTAAGACATTCCTGACCCCTTATTATGTATATTCTTGCAATATGATAGAACCTCTTTGGATACTCCCAAAATTTATCAGTATTTGCAGACAAGATTATTTTAAGTCGATCCATTTGTAGATAGCATTGAGGCCTCTTTGGATGTAATAATCTATATAAAACTATTGTAAACAATTATTATTATATAAACCAATAAAAATGATTTTCATATAAACCAATAAATATGATCATATAAACCAATGAAAATAATTTTTACTAGAGACTCAATGATATCTCATTAGACTTTGATGCAACCAAAAATGGAAGCTTGAAGGGACTCATATTCCATTTCATAGCGTTGTTCTGTTGCCATTTAGTGTTCACATGGCAGTCCTTGTCATATGTAAATTTCCGTGCTAGGAGTTTGCAATGTTTGACTATCTTCTACAGGAGAAAAGAGATGGTAAAGAAATGGGAATATATATTCCTCCTACTACTGTATTACTTACATCCAACGACCTACCTGCCATGGAGGGTTACATATGATTTACTCTACATGAAAAAGTAAAACAAAGTGTCATGTTTTAAGGATATTAAAGAAGTGGGGTTCTACTCTTCTGTGTCTTTTGTGTTTTCCACACACAGGGCATGTGGGCTCACTTAGCAGTAATCACAGTAGATGGGCTTGTGAAGTTGGTTGGTTCATAATCAAACCCTAAGGATCAAGCAACTTCGCCTTCCTTTTCGGGAATTCTCTCCCTTTGACTATGCTGTTATGAGTTAAGACAAATATAAGGTTATGACTTATGACTTTATTGTGCATATATTTTCAATGATATAATTTTTGAGGAATGATAGACAAAAGGGCGCCATTGCAAAAAAGCCAGCTACGAAAGCGCCCCCATAGGCCAATCCCAATAACGCATTTATTGTTGGGTATATGATATACCCATGTATGTTCTAATATAAGCCCAACAAGATAATGGACCGGTGCAGTGGGCCTACATGGGCTAGAGTCCATTAACCAGTCACAAACCCTAGTGTATCTCTATATATAGGGGTTGGAGGTGTTAGGCCCAAAATTGGTAACAGATACGGTAGTAACCAAAGAGCTGATCTGGCAGGTCTAAATTGACTTAAGATGTCCTGCACAGGAGCACACAATGTCAGAAGACCAACCCGGAGTCGTTACTCTGGATGGGCCCTACGACATTCAAGTTATATGAGCAAAAGAGTAAAGCCAGAGCTTGGAATTATATCTTAGGAATCCCCCTACCTTAGCATGAGTGAAGGCTATTTATGGTGAGAGTTCTGGGGTGGTTGGATTACCTACCCCGGGAGAGGTGTCGGCCCATGTGTGGGCTTGATTTTACCTGCTCTTGGCACATTACCAGGCTGCCCTTGGGGCTGATGTCAACTCCTTGGTGGGCCATCTGGGGGCCACGTGTCGACAGCTGATTCGATGTGGCTTTTCATAGCCCATCATTTGCCCCCCGGTTCTCCAAGTCATTGTAGTGACTTGGGGAAGCATGGGAGGTTGCGTTCCTTAGCGGTTGGGTGAGCCGAGGTTTGGGATGAAGCGTGTCAGCCAGCTTGTGGCGTCTTGCCTAGTTCGGGGCACCAAAAATACGAAGTGGAATAGTCTGGCTGGCCAAGCCCTCTGTCCGGCTTGGGGCGAATAGAAATAGGGAGTGAAATACTCTGGTCGGCCAAGCCCTCTGTACGGCCTGGGATGACCAAAAATATAAAGTGAACTCTGGCCGGCGAAGCCCTCTGCACGGCCTGGGACGACCGGAAATAGCCGACCAAGCCCTCTGCACGGCCTGGGAAACCGGAAATTGCCGGCCAAGCCCTCTGCACGGCCTAGGCGACCAGAAATATGAAGTGAAATTCTCTGGCCAGCCAAGCCCTCTGCCCGGCCTGGGACGACCAAAAATATGTAGTGAAACTCTCTAGCCGGCCAAGCCCTCTGCACGGCCTGGGAAGATTAGAAATATGAAGTGAAACTCTCTGGCCGGCCAAGCCCTCTGTGCGGCCTGGGACGACCAGAAATATGAAGTGAGACTCTCTGGCCGGCCAAGCCCTCTGCACGGCCTGGGACGAACAAGAATATGAAGTGAAACTCTATGGCCGGCCAATCCGTTTGCACGGCTTGAGACGACCAGAAATATGAAGCGAAATTCTCTGGCCGGCCAAGCCCTCTGCCCGGCCTGGGACGACCAGAAATATGTAGTGAAACTCTCTGGCCTGGGACGACTAGAAATATGAAGTGAAACTCTCTGGTCGGCCAAGCCCTCTGCGCGGCCTGGGACGACCTGAAATACAAAGTGAGACTCTCTGGTCGGCCAAGCCCTCTGCGCGGCCTGGGACGACCTGAAATACAAAGTGAGACTCTCTGGCCGGCCAAGCCCTCTGCACGGCCTGGGACGACCAGAAATATGAAGTGAAACTCTCTGGCCAGCCAAGCCCTCTGCGCAGCCTGGAACGACCAGAAATATGTAGTGAAACTCTCTGGACGACCAAGCCCTCTGCACGCCCTGGGACAACCAGAAAAATGAAGTGAAACTCTTTGCCCGGCCAAGCCCTCAGCATGCCCTGGGACTACCAGATTTTGTCGTGTTCTGCAACGCGCCATACGTGGCCTGCTTAGGACGACCAGATTTTTGTCGTTTTCTGTAACGCGCCATATCTTGGCTGGCCTGGGACGACCAGATTTTTGTCGTTTTCTGAACGCGCCATATCCTGGCCGGCCTAGGACAACCAGATTTTTTGTCGTTTTCTGCAACGCGCAATATCCTGGCCTGCTTGGGATGACCATTTTTTTGTCGTTTTTCGAACGCGACATATCCTGGCCGGCCTGGGACGACAAGATTTTTTGTCATTTTCTGCAATGCACCATATCCTGGCCGGCTTGGAACAGCCAGATTTTTTTCATTTTCCGAACGCGCCATATCCTGGCCGACTTGAGACGACCAGATTTTTGTTGTTTTCTACACGCGCCATATCCTGGCCGGCTTGAGACAACCATATTTTTGTCATTTTCTACAAAGCGCCATATCCTGGCCGGCTTGAGACGACCAGATTTTTGTCGTTTTCTGCAACGCGCCAAATCCTGGCCTGCTTGGGACGACCAGATTAGAGACGAATAATTTATCATACTCATGTTGTATGTGTATACATACAAAGTACATATATACACTATACATGTGTGTATTATTCGTATCCCTGTACATATACATACGTGTCGCCTCGCGTTGTGCACCCTGCCTCGTTAATGAGGGACACGTGGCGGCCTTTGGTTCGCGAATGCGAATCACCTCAAGCCTCCAAGGCTATAAGAAGCGGTGACTTACCCATTCACTTTCACTTTTTACTTTTACTTTCCCTCTGCCTCGCTTCTGCTCCACCTGCTCGGGTCTGTGATTAGCTTTGTGGTCGTGGTCATTGCTGCATTAGGTGCCTTCGGACCGGTAATCTTCTTTTTAGTGAGTCTTTTCCATTTGTCTTTGGCTTTCTCCGTCTCCTTACTTTTTTTTTGGTATTCTTGATGTCCAGTAGTGGCTCTAGTTTTGAGTCAGGCTCTAGGTCGTCCTCGGGGGAGTCCGCCTCTGCTAGCAGTTCAGGGTCAAGTTCATCGGAGATGACCAAATCTAATCCGACTAGGGTTCCTGGCCCTTACATGGCAGGCCATAGGGTGGATGTAATTGTCCTTAACAAACTCATAGATAGTGGGGATGAGGTGATTTTAGATTTAAACACCACCCCAGTCCGAGCAGATAACCCCTACAGGGCAGAGGCAAGTGAGGGGAGTTATATGGCGGAGGCGTCCACCTCTTTTATTCCGAGGCAGGCTACAGAGGTTGTAGCTGAGGCTTGGATGGATGCCAATCCCTAGTACAATATTCAGGCTCTTTACGAGGGGAACATCCTTTATGAGTCCAAACTAGGGGAGATTAGTGATAGGTATTGCATTCCTGAGAGGTTCAGGTTGAGAGTAGCAATAGAGGGAGATAGGGCTAGTAACGACAATACCGATGTCTGTTTTTATGACGCGGCCTTGAAGGCTGGACTTAGATTCCCCTTACATCCTTGTTTTGCTGAGGTTCTCCGATATTATGGCCTGGCCTCGAATCAGGTTGCGCCGAACTTATGGAGACCGCTGGTCCGCTTTATGTACCTGGTCCGAGGTCACCTCCAAAGGAATTTGACCATACCGATGTTCTGTATGTGCGCGGATCTGAAGAGGCATGAGGACAGAGGTTGAATCTATATCAGCCAGCGTCCTGAGGTGAGGATGATCACTGGCATCCCAACCTCCATACATAACAGGAAAAACAGGTTCCTCTATGTCGTGGACAGTGAGCCTACCGGGCCCTAGCCGGTTCCCTTAAAATGGTCCACCCTTGACATGCTTGTGTTAAGTCGAAAGCCACTCCTGGAGGACGTGGATAAGCTTACGTTTGCCCAAATCTGTGAGGAGCTGCAAGGAGGGGGCATGATTCAATGCTCGGAGTTCTCTAGCGAAGACATGTTGGTCGGGCTCGGCATTAGTACTGCGACCCGGGCACGTAGGTGGCTTTAGGCTAGCCTTATTCCAGAGCTTTCTGTTTCTTTCGTTGTTACTGACGCCGGCTTTGTTCCTGCTGAATTTCAGAGATACAGAAGTAGTCCGCACTGGAGAAGGTGAGACAGAATGCTTTTGGCAGGGGCCAGAAAAGGAAGGCTCCCGAAACTTCTAGTCCTGCACCAGTCCAAGACGCACGCCCAGAGGGAGTAAGCCAACCGTGAAGATCGTCGGCGCCTTTGGCTGGGGAGTTGGATCCGGGCAGAGCGCGGTCCTCAGAGTTCCATCTACTCCTGCGCGGCCCGCGGACAACGTTTTCCACCCCAACTGGGCCATTCAGAAAAGCGACACCAGTCTGGGGGACAGCCGGGTATCCAGAGAGATAATCACCAAGGGCTTGCTAAAGGAGGTTCAATCATTCACCTTACCTTCTTGTTTTGATGCTAGCAAACACAAATTGATTAGCATTGACAGACTAATGTGTTGCTTTGAGATGTTGTGTTGTATACAGAACTTTCATGTCATAATCGCCATTACACAACTCTTCACAACACATGACTTCTGGATCAAGGATCAAAGGAACCAAGAGCTTGCACCTACAGTGAAGACATCCTCATTTGAAGATGTTCAAGTAAAAAAGCTAATCATGAAGAAGATCCCACAAGTTCCCTAAGCAAGTGTCAAGAAGAAGCTTGGTGTTGAACAAGTCATTGGTGACACCTCATGCACCTCACAACATGCAGTGAAGATTGGAGGATGTCACAAGAGCCAATACAAAGTCAAGATGTTCACCTACGCCGAAGAAGTCCAAAAAAGTGCAAAGGAGCCAAGACATTCCAAGAAGACTCAAGGTTTTTTACAATGTATTTGGAGTCCTCTTGATTTTATATAAAATACTCTTTCAAATGGTGAAATTCCAAGGGTAGGCCCGAGTACTATTCTAATGGCAACTTATGAGGAGGTAATATTAGGTTCCTAACAAGTTTTAATCTTTTGAAAACTCTAACCCAATTTTGAAGATTTAAGAGATCAAAAAGGCAATTAAGCACACAAGTTAAATCCTAAGTGCAATGCAAATATAAAGCAACACATAAGAGAGAGTGCACCCGAGATTTAAAGTGGTTCAGTCCTCAAAACGCGAGGCCTACTCCACTCCACCAACCAAACCTGTTGATGGCTTCACTATGTTGATCTTCTTAACTTCGACGAGGATCGGTGCCAATTACAATTCCAATTGCCTTTAACCTTGGTGGCAATCCTCACCACGGAGAGTGGGCTCCGCTTCTCCGAACACTCACCCGAATACAATCGTCTTGATAAAGAAAAAAAGAACAAAAAATCCCTCACAAGGGTTTACAAGGTTTGTAGAAGATGAACAAATTTGAGCCTAATGATCAAAATCCTAATTCTAGAGGATGAGAGGCATAAACAAGCTTAATACACTCTTAGGATATTCCAATAGGTTTTAGAGTGTTAGGATTGATAGTTGGGAAGTTTAGAATACCCATATATATAGAAAACCCAAAATATGACCGTTTGGGGGCATAGTGGTAATTCTGACAAAAACCCCAACGGCTATAATTTTGTTCCCGACATAGTGGTCTCGGAGTTCCGAGAATTTCTCTCGGAGTTCCGGGAAATGAAACAGAAGATAAGAAAATGTTACTGGACCAAATCTCGGAGCTCCGAGGAATTTTTCTGTGTTCCGAGCTCGGAGCTCCGAGAAGCCTATTTTCAGTAGATTTTCAATTCTTGTTTCTTATTTGTTTTAGGATTCCAAATCTTCACCAAGTGGGATTGTTATGAGGGTTCCAAATTGTTCGAACACCAGAAGGACAACCACTTAAGCTTTTAGGGTGTGTGGATACTTATTTATGCCTCTTAAAATCTAGACTAGGATTGGATCTTTACATTCTAAAATGACTTTGGCTTCTTGGATCTCCGATGTCTTTGGCCTTCCTAATGCGGTCCAATGAGAGCTTCTTGGCCTTAATCCAAGCAATCTTGTCTTAATACAATCATGACCTACGACTTAGACATTCAAACATATTAGTGATATAAAATCACTTGTGTATTGGAATCATCAAAAGAAGATGGGGATGCCAAGGTGGGAACCATTGGGCTTACAAAAGGTTTTCAAAATAGTTTTTATACTTAAAATTTTACATCTTTGAAAACCATCAACACATCCAAAAATGTGTTTGAAAACCTTGGACTAAAGCACAAAGACCATAGGCCAAAAGCCCCTGGATTTTAAAGTTAAAATGGAATTTTACTCAGGGACGGTCGACCGGGCTAGGCCGGGCGACCGCGGGATGGAACCTCGAAATCCAGGCCATCTCGAATTCTATAGGGCCGGTCGACCGGGGCATGCCGGGCGACCGCAGATACATTTCTGTTTCAAACAGAAACAATCCAGTATGGTGTGGGCGGTCGACCTCCATGGGTCCGTTCGACCGCGATAGTGTTTTGAGTGAAAATTTAATTCAAACAGTAAGCCCTCGCTGCGCGGTCGACAGTGAGCTGTCGACCGCGCCGGTATGAATTTTGAATTTCAAAAGAAGAGCCCGATAAGGGCGGGTGACCGCCGTGCCTCGGTCGACCGCCACGATTGGGAAATAGATCCGTTGGGGCTTTCGCAGGTTGACTTTTTCAACCCTGTAAATTACAGTTTTTCCCCCAAACGGTCATATTTCCTTGTGGGCTATATATACACTATATAAAACCTTTCTACACAACCTTTTGCAAGATCAAATCCCATCTTCTTGAACCTAAACTTTCATATGAAAGGTTAAACCTCTTTGAACTTCTAATTTTACATTCTATCAAGAGGATCTCCATAGGCTTTACATTTGCATATATACCTTGGAGAGTTTGTGAGCTTTAAATGTTGTAATCAGCCTATCAAGAGGCATTGAGAGTTTCATTCTTTTTATTTCTTCATTCTATGTTTGAGGGTCTTCGAATTGGCCCGGAAGGAAAGGTAAACCAATTGTACGAGGAAGGTGTCTTCGGAAAGGCTTCGTGCAGAAAAGGGTGTGATCCCTTTGAAGGAGTTGGTGTAAGGTTTTGAGATTCGCCCACTGAAGAATCTTATTGGTTAGTGAAGAATCCCAAGGAGGAAAACTTGGAAGAGTGGAGTAGATCAAGTTTTGACCGAACCACTATAAATCGTGTTCCTTATGGATGCTTTCTTCTTCTCCTTCTCATTTGCACATTGTGGTGATTGGTAATCTCTAACCCAACTTATGTTTATGTTTTAATTGAACAAGGGTTGGTGAATGCATATTTAAAGTATCATCCAAACCCTAGCTCTTAATATCCTTATTGATTGATCAAGGGTTAAACTTGTTAAGGCTTAATGTGTAAATTGATTTTAGTAACTCAATTAATTAAGCTCCAAATTTTTAAGTAGCCAATTCACCGCCCCTCTTGGGTTGTCACCTTGTATTTCACTTGGTATCAAAGCTAAGGCTCTTAACGAGATTTTTAAATTCAAAATCTACAAGAGATAAAGATCCGTGACAATCCAATGGATTTTGAGCTAGGCCAATCCGCTATAATTCCTCAATTTTTTTATCGAACAAATTTTAGAGGTTGGAAAATTAGAATACTTGCCTATCTCAAATCCATAGACTTTGACATCTTAGATGTCATTGAAAGGGGATTTTCTATTCCAAGAAAATGCACTAAAAATGATGCAAAATTATTTTCATTAAATTCAAAAGCTATTATTATAATATGTTGTGGACTATGTCCCAATGCTTTTGGGAAGATATTATCATGTTCCAATGCAAAAGATATTTGGACGAATCTTGAAAATTTTTATGAGAAAAATGATACTCTCTTTTTAAATGATAAAAATATTGTTGTTGAACAAAAAGAGAATCAACAAAATCTTTTGCAAAGGAGAATTCTTTCAAACATTCAATTTCCGATTTAGAAAAATAAATTTAAAATTTAAAATCAGAAGTTAATGATTGTTTGAAAAGAAATGCAAAATTAAGTCATTTGAGGAAAATCTTGATAAACAAGAATGATAACTTAATTAAATAGTGCAATATCCTTGGAAAAGAAAAGGGGAGCCTTGAAACCACAAACAAGAATTTAAATGAAGAATATAAACTTGTTTGTGAGAATGAAAAAAAATTAAAAGCTAATTTATCTCAACAAACAGATTGCTTTTAAAATTAATTGAATGAGATCAAATTAGTTAATAATGAACTCTCTATGAAGAACCAACGAATACAAAAAGAAAAGGACAAACATGTTTGTCATCATATGTATTCTTGTGGTTCTAGTTCCTCTTCATCTACCCACACTTATTCATGTTCATATTGTGGTAGATTAGGGCATCACAAATCTAGTTGTAGGCTTAGATTTGTGAAATCAAGCAAGTTTCTGTGGATAAGAAAAGATACACTCCCACACACAAACTTGATTGGAACCAAATGAATTTGGGTTCTAAAATCCCCCACTCAACTTATTATTTAAAATTATTAATATATAGGGTTATGCTTCAATTGCTATATCATATGAATTCTATCTAGATACTATTTCAATAGTGCATTCATTGTATCTAGATCATTCGTACTTTAATGACATATCATTTTATAATCAAGCATCGATACATATCATTACTTATGTATTTAATAGAATGTATCCTCGCTTATTGAGCTTCATGATTATATCATATTTATCTCATAGTTTATGTAGAAAATAAGACATTACCTCTGTAGACTATATATGTTGTGCTTTATTGAAAATCGTTTAGTGAAATCCATTAAGTGCAAAGACACACACATATGTACTTAGCATCCACATCTAGATGAACTAACATGTCAAATATTGCTAGATATTGATCAAATATATTATTTTGATATCTAGCAAAATGCACCTAGATCATCCACAAAGAACTTCATTGAAAACATATGTCCATTCATCCATTTAAGCTTAAATGATAGGAAAATAGAAATGAATTTTTAAGAGGCCTCACATTCTCTTGGGATCGAGTTTACACTTTCATTAGAATCCTATAAATGCAAGAAAAATAGGAGAAAATCGATTTGTCCACAAAATCCCTTGAAAAATATCAAGAAATTGAAAACAGGGGTGTGGCGGTCGACCGAGCCTCAGAGGGCGACCGCGGAAGGCAATCTGGACAAAAATAAAAAGGAAAACAGATTTGTCTCGATGGACGACCGCGGTAACCCGGACGACTGCGGATGGTTGCAAGTGAAAAATAAAAATGGACAGTAGCATCACGGCGAGCGACCGCGATAGCCAGGTCGACTGTGACGATCGAAAACTGCTTCTAAAAGGGCTTTCGCCGTTTCATTTTTTCACTCCCGCCATTTTTTCACAAGGATGGGTAACATTTCTAGAATTTAACTCCTTAATCTTCTCCGAGCTTGTAAAGTTCTTTTATGCAAATCTCTCAATATCACATGGAGGTGCAGTAATGAATAGCTACTGCAAATCACAACTTGTGTTGAATGTGGCAGAAATTTGTAATATTATGGATGTCCCTAATAGTGGGAAGAGAATCTTTTTTTGGGAAAAAGATGACATTGAGAATCATCTCTTCCCATGGAAGGATGTTTACGAAACTCTAGGAACCTTCCCCCCTACAGGTGAAAATTTTAATGTCATATCTAATCAAATGAATCATCAGGCCAGAATAATCCATAAAGTTGTGATTCGCAATCTTACTCCAAGAGCCGAAAATCTTGATAGTCAAGCCATTTGAAGCCTTTTTAACTTACTATATTATTAAGAAGTTTTGACTGAACCTCGGTACCATTATCTTAGGATTCATGGATAAGGCAGTCAAGAAAAGAAAGGAGGTTTACCCTATGGAATGCCCATCACTAAGCTACTAAAGTATAATGGAGTAGATTTGATGAAGGCACATCACACTTTCAGATCCTATAATCGATTCATCTACCCTAATTCAAATAGGAATAAGAAATATCCCACGAGGAGATAAGATTAGAGTTGGTTCTAGTGAAGTACCAAGGGGTCAGACTGAAGATGAGCAAGGTCAAACTACTCAGCCTCAGAGATCATATGAGCATCTTGTCAGACGAATTGACCAGATGAGCACAGAGATAGGGCAACTTGCTAGGGCTGAGACTCAGAGGGCTACTGAGTATTCTCAACTTATGGATACCATAGCAACAGACAGGAAAGAAAAAGCTCGAGAGCATGACGAGCTATCAAAGGCTATATCAGGATCCCGTCCACTTCGATATTACTCCTCGACTCCTCCTAGTGATCAACCTCCTTCAAAGACATGATGGACTCTCCAGTGCATTTTGTGTTAGCAGATGAACTATAGTTAGTACACCAGAAATGATATACTATAGTGCTGCTAGGATATCCTTCTCCAGTTCCTTCTTTTCGCCCAGTTTAGTCTTTTGGACATTATGTTTCATTTTCTTCATAGATGATGGTTATGCCCGATGTGGGCTTTTATTTTGGTTTGTACATGCTTGGCATGGGCTCTTATGACTATGTGGATGTTGCCCTAGATGGGCTTGTGGATAGTATGTTGGGATGCCCAGTATGGGCTTGATATTATGGATGTATAAGATATCTGCCCAGAAAGGGGCTTTTTATGGATTTTTTGGTTTTTCATGTCTCAGAGATTGTATGACAGTATCTATTCATGTATCTCTGATTATGTTTTTATCTTGGTTTATGATGTGAAGGGGGTATGCCTCTTCCATCATTCATTTATGTATATGAGATCTATTCCAGTCTCAACTTTATATATATACATTAGTTCTTTTGGTTGCCATGGATATGTTCTCCTGTGATTGTTTATTATTTTGGTATCCATGTGATTATTAGACTGTAGTTGTTTCAATTTTATAATCCTATGTCTAATACTCATCCATTCTAATTCAAAGTGTACTTCTCATTTGAATGGAGCAAAAATTAAAATGGGTAAGGTGATTAAATATCATGGGCTTATGTGCTAGAGTCAATTACATTTAGATTAATCGCACATAATCAGGGGGACCTTTTCTCTTACAATGTATAATCATCTAGGGTCAAACAACTTAAACTCAAAAGTTATGATAGAGTTCTAAGTATGTTCATGCTCAGGAAGAGACTTCTCTACCCTATGTCAAGAAATCCCCAACAAAATGCAACTTGTAAACTTAAATGCTTAAGTCATAGATCTGAGCATATCTTTGCTCAGATATATACTTATCTGCCTTCAAAAGTCATAAATAAAGCCCAAGTGTTTAAATCATTCACCTTGCATCATTGTACCTTGTCATGCCCTCCAACACAGGTTTCACCTAGGGCCTATGAAAAATTCATAGGGAGAGATCTCAATGGTTATATATTCATGATAATATAGATCAATGTGATGTGCTCACATGGTTTATTGCCCCTATTATTGTGCTTAACTTTCAAATAATTTGATAAAAAATAAAAAAAAATCATTTGTGCCCCTATTATCATGCATTTCACTTTTATTTTTCTTTGATAAGCATCCTTTTAGAGCTTAAATGTATTATCATGTACAAGGCACATAGCTTAGCAAAGCTATTATTCATCTTGACACCCCACTTGCACTTTCACTTGCTGATTCCTACATTTTTATTGTTGCCAAAAGGGGGAAAATTTTGGGAATTGATTAGGTAGTCCAATTGTATATGCACCATATATTTTACAGTTATTAATTATACTTGTGCATATAGTGAGGGGGAGCTATACTCTATTGTGTATATCATATCATGCTTATTCATCTATTGGTTGATATCTCTTTCCTCCCTAATCAATTTGTTTGCCATGATAAAAAAGGGGGAGAATGTAAGCCTAAGGGTGCACATGGGTTCAATCATTCACCTTACCTTCTTGTTTTGATGCTAGAAAACACAAATTGATTAGTATTGACAGACTAATGTGTTGTTTTGAGATGTTGTGTTGTATACAGAACTTTCATGTCATAATCGCCATTACACAACTCTTCACAACACATGACTTGTGGATCAAGGATCAAAGGAACCAAGAGCTTGTACCTACAGTGAACACATCCTCATTTGAAGATGTTCAAGTAAAGAAGCTTATCATGAAGAAGATCCCACAAGTTCCCTAGCAAGTGTCAAGAAGAAGCTTGGTGTTGAACAAGTCATTGGTGACACCTCATGCACCTCACAACATGTAGTGAAGATTGGAGGATGTCACAAGAGCCAATACAAAGTCAAGATGTTCACCTAAGCCGAAGAAGTCCAAGAAAGTGCAAATGAGCCAAGACATTCTAAGAAGACTCAAGGTTCTTATTTTTAGAATGTATTTGGAGTCCTCTTGATTTTATATAAAATGCAATTTCAAAAGGTTTTCAAAATAGTTTTTATACTTAAAAGTTTACATCTTTGAAAACCATCAACACACCCAAAAATGTGTTTGAAAACCTTGGACTAAAGCTCAAAGACCA
This sequence comes from Tasmannia lanceolata, assembly GCF_043159265.1. Taxonomy (NCBI): domain Eukaryota; kingdom Viridiplantae; phylum Streptophyta; class Magnoliopsida; order Canellales; family Winteraceae; genus Tasmannia; species Tasmannia lanceolata. The sequence goes on along the minus strand of NW_027518688.1, from coordinate 5,505,326 downwards.
TAGCCCAAAAGCCCCTGGATTTTAAATTTAAAATGGAATTTTACGCAGCCCGATCGCGGGAAGAAACCTAGAAATCCAGGCCATCTCGAATGCTATTGGACTGTAGATACCCCTATTTTGCTATACTTTAAAAAGCAACATATTTGGTAGTTTGTCAAGTTTCAAGTCCGTATTCCACCTACGATTAAGCATCTGTGCATTTTATGGTAGATTTTTCCTCGTTGAAGGAATTCCTCGTTGATTCGCGATCCTAAAGATTTCTAGGGTGTTCCATTGGTATCTAGAAGATGAAAATTCAAGTTTTCAAGCAAGTGAAAAGACCTGCTATTTTTGGGATTTTTAGGGTTTCCTTCATTTTCGCCCATTTTTTAACTATAGGGGTATTTTGGTCATTCCTGATGTGTCCCGTTTGACCCCCGAGTTGTGTCTGAGAAATCTTGAGTGATTCCATGAATTTTGAAAAAGCTGCTATTTTAAGAGTTTCTCAGGGATTTCGCTTGACTTGGAAATTTTATGTGTCAAGGGCATTTTGGGTATTTTCAGAGGGTACCAAATGATCTTGTTTGATATTCCTCACCAAAAGGACCCAACTTTAAAAGTTTCTATTTTTGAAGTTTGATCACAAAAACTTTCCATTTTTAACTTTTCCCTTTAGGGGTGAACCAATTTATTGTTATTTTGATCACATTTGGATGTGTAATTGTCAAATAGGGGCATTTTGGTCCGAAAAATTATTTTCCCAAAAAAGATGGTTCGATCATGTGTTAGGGATGCACCATAAATGTCAAATGGGTTGGGTCCATATATAAAATGTTGAATTTAGAAATATTTTATTGAATTTTTACGAAAAAAACCCGAAACCCGTGTGAAATGGCCCATTGGGCTAAAGCCCACAACGATGGAGCTCATATGGTTTCACCCATATGGGTCGACCACCATGGTGGACGCCCCACATGGCTGACCCACATGAGTTGAGCACCCAACCTTGATGATGTCACAATGGTGACATCATATTTGTTAAAAGAAAAATAAAAAGAATAAAAAAAGAAAAGAAGGAAAGAAGGAAAAGATGAATGATTGCTTAAAAAGATTTTCTTCCAAAGAAGCAATGTGGAAAGAGAATAGCAAATCTTGATTGACAAGAAATTAAGATTGGAATCAAATCCAATTTGGAAACAAGAAAGAAAGAAAGCAAGAGGGGAAAATTGGAAACAAGCCAAAAATTGGACCTTTCACATTGGAAACTACTATTTATCTCTTAACCCTAGCTTTTTTGTATAAAAATCAAAGCAAACAATCATAGGAAGGATAAAAAAAAATCCAAATTCATCATTTTCCCTCTCCCAAAAAAACTTACGTCACGTTGTGTCTTAGGTTTTAGGGAATCCTAGAGTTAGGAGTACAGCCTCATCATGGCAGTTTGCTATGGATAGCAACCGTGCCATAGATCTAGTTACACTAGTCACCCAATTTTTTCCTAGAACAAACCTAGTTACCTAGGATGTAGGTTAACCTGCATTAGTCTAAGGAATAACTTACACTTAGCTAGGACCATATAGCATCTTAGATGGAGTCCTAGGATAATAAAATCTACTCAACTTGAACTAAATAATCTTTCTTAAACTGTTGAAACAGTCCTTCCAGTCTAGATTGGTATCTTAGATGTCTTAGGCATGTAGCTTAGTTCAGGCACCGAACTACGACTGACTCTGATTCCAGTGAGGCTGGGATACGTAGGCAACTTGGATACTTGAGTGGCATACCAAACCCGACTCGGCTCCACACACAAATGGTGGAGTTTTGTATATTAGTTTTTTTTTTCTATAAATTCTTAATTAAAATATGTAGGATTTCCCTCAAATTAGCATTTTAGGAGAATATTCACTTAGATTGAATTCGAACAAATTAAGAAAACCAAGATACACATTAGGGAATACATTGAAATTAGATCTTAGGATGCATGTCACGTAGTTTGCACATTAATATAGAGTTAAATGAGCCATTTAAAAGAAATTCAAAAGAGTTAACTTTTGGAATTGAAGACCCATTACCGGGCAGGAATGGTACGAGTCTAGATTTCTGGTCAATTATGGGTCCTAGATCCCTCATCTAGGTGGCGACTCTATCACTCTCTTTTGCGTGGAATTCGGATTGCCTTAGTGATTCCAAGTTCACGGAAAAGATGAATGAAATCACACCTTGCTAGGCTCGGCGGCTTACCCCTGCCCTTATGGGTACTGGGTTGCACGTTTGTTTGCACCCTATGGCTTGGTTGCTGCCTGTTTGGTTGGGTAATTAAAATCAATAATAAAAAGCACACGCCAATCGCGTGGGTACGAGAGACCAAGAGAGAGGGAGGCGGCTCACGCGGGCCGCGACCCCTCTCGCTGGATCAGGTCCCACAGTTTGGCGACTTTGCTGGGGACCACCTAACTTCATTAAAATTTCAAAAGATAACTCATTTGAATCTATTTTAATTGGGTCATGAAAATTCTATCTTATATGTTTGATTAGTTTGTTTGTCTTGTTTTATTTTCTCATCACATCATAGTCAAACTTAATCTAACAAAACCTAAAGGCATCATAGATTGCGCAAACATATTGCACACACTTATATCACTTGCATCTAAACCCCTGCATCTCACATGCACACACATCCTTTTAGGAACCCGGAGTGTTATCTAGCATGGTTGATTGGGATTTCATCACCTGGTGCCTCTGTGCTAGAGAAGCATTCCACCCTTAGCCTAGTACCTTTATAGTGTGTAAACGGATCTCTTGTTCACGTACTGATACGCCGGACACTGGTACAGTATATTGAGCACGGATTCGCACTAAGAGAACTCTTGGCCTTACCCCTAGAATACCCCACACATGCATATAGTATACTCACACACGTGCAGCACGTGTGTGAGCTTAGATTAGGATATCTTATCCAATGGTGTCTAGATTAGGCCGTAGTCCATGCTCCAATAGCTACGATCGATTCTTAGGAACACTAACAAAGTCTTGAGTCGAGATCCTCTCTCCACTTCGCTAGATTAGGAATAGGGTTTGATGCCTTCAGGTAACACTGTTAAAATGTACGAAGATTAAAAAACTTTCCCTTTGGGATTAGGATATAAATCCCATCTTTCCTAAGATCTCTTAGGATTAGTCATTCCTAATCTACCCGTTGAAAGCAATCCTTTGCAATCTCATCTTTTGATCATGTATCTATCATTCGCCTCTTGTGGGATTCGATTATTATGTCTTCATTCCCTTTCTCAATTGGCAGGAATTGTGTCTCAATCATTTGATTGTGCAATCTTGATGATCTGATCGTACTTGTACCCTTAGTCTTTTCTTACTCTAAGGGCAACCTTTTTCAAGAATATTTTGCTAAGTCCTTCAGAGTTCACTCTCATGATCCTTGAACTAGGGGCATTTTCTTATACGATTTTGTCATCATTGTCTTGTTTTGGTCCTTTAGGATTCATCTTATTGTCCCAATTACTTTCTTACTCCATAATCTTTTTCAGTCATTGAGAAGAAACACTCCGTGAATGTCAAGCTCATATACCTCGTGTTCATTGTTTCCATGACACGAAGTTGGCACCATAGCTAAGTCTACCACTCCTTGGGTTCGGACTTCTTCACGGTTGGAGAGGAAATCTGTCTCTCCACCACCCTCTGTGAGAACTCCGGCGTCCCCTTCTTTCTCCTCACCTATGGTAGAAAACCAAGAGAATCCTCCTCTCGCTACTGTTGCTGAAACTCTTGCCTTAGTTCTCCAGCAATTACAAGAGATCAAAGATGAAAATCAGGCCATCAAAGCCCAACTTGCTGAGAAACTCGGGCCATCGCCTTCCAGTTCTAAAGGTAAAGAGCCCATGCAACATACAGGTACTTCTGCAGCACCAGCCCAGCCAACGTTCATCCCTATCCCAGATAAAACTGAAGAAGAGTTTGAGAAAAAGCAGTACAACGAAGATCACAACAAACTTCCTCAACCCGGCAAACTTCCAGATGCCAGACTTCGACAAATACGACAGCATTGGTTATCCCGTCACTCACTTGCAGATGTTTACCATCATGTGTCAGCCTCAAGGCCTATCTCTCGAGCAAATGGCCCAACTATTCCCTGTTTCCCTCACTAAAGTTGCTAGAAGATGGTTCATGGTCTTAGACAAAACCCGTTATAAGACATGGAAAGACATAGAGGAATAATTTATCAAACAGTTCAAGTATGATGATGGCACCGAGATCTCAGAAAAGATCTGGAGATGACCAAACAAGATACGAAGGAGTCTTTCCTAACTTTTGTGAAAAGATGGAGAAGGTTAGCGGCGCAAATGATGGAGCGCCCTTCTGAAAAAGAACAGGTCCAGATGATTATGAAGAATATATCCTCTCAGCTCCAATATCACATGTCTCTCCAATATTATCCGGATTTCAAACACTTCATCATAGCAGGCACACAGATTGAGGAAGCTATGGCTCAAGGAGTATTTAACCGAAGTAACCCGAATACTAGAGAATTCAGGAAGCCTCCATCAACTGAAATTAATAACCTTTCCCTCTCCAAGCCTCAGCCTCCAAAACCTCAGAACCCCATGGTGATGGACTATACCCAACCTGCTGCCGCACCTCGACCACAGGCTCAGACAGAATTTACCCCTCTCCCTCTTCCACCATTTGAGATACTCAAGGAGTGTCTAGCCTCAGGTTGCATAACCCTACCCGACATTAGGGCTCCTCCCAATCCTTTGCCAGCAAATTGGCGAGCAGATCAACACTGCGAATACCATAGAAATTTTGATCATCTCATTGATTATTGCATTGCCCTAAAATTCAGAATCCAGAGGTTGCTCGACAATAGAGGCCTTGTGTTCGAGCCAAGACCCAATGCTACCAATAACCCATTACCTGGTCATGCAAACCCTGCTACTGCTGTCAATGCTATAGCCATAGGAGACCCAAATTTTGATCCTCTCACTCTTATCAGTGCATTAGAATCTACCTCTGAACGTTTGGGTCAGATCCTTTTGAAGAAGAAGAAGATACAGACAGTGAAGATGTTCTAGTAGCTGCTATCCTAATGTGAACCAGCCTTCGCCGAGCCTCCAAAGGTAGACAGTTGTAGCAGTTAAAGTTTTAGTAATTTACTATTTTATGTTGAGTCAGTCATCATGGTCAGTACAATTGCTGAGTCCGATCTTACAGTTCAAGGTCAATGCCTAGTCCAGGCAAGTTATCTTTTGCTTTCTTTTTATTTAGAGTTGTGAATCCTGAGCATGTTCAAGATAGGTCGTCAGATGTAATAGCTTTTTCTTTAAATAAAATTTCAGTCCCAATAGTTCATTTGTGTCTGTTTCTTAAGTATACTTCTGATCTTAAAGTAAGACTCCCTCCTCAAATGAGGACAAAATTGACGAAACTCCACTTGAGTCATAGCAATTACTTGAACAAGAGGAGGAACGCCAATCCCAACCTTTCAAAGATGAAATTGAAGTGATAAATATTGGCACTGAAACTTTCATTCAGTGAATGCCGATTGAAAATACATTACCCTCTAAAGAGTGTGAGAATTGATAAACCTATTTCGAGAACAAAGAGATGGTTCAATAAGCGCTACCATTAATGCCAAGAGAAAGACCTAGATAGAAGGTTCAAGAAAGAATGAATGAAGTGAATGTCACATGCTATACAAGGGGCATGGATTGGAAAAAACTTCCATATCTCTAGTCAATGGCCCTGGTCGTTGGTTTCACTGGTGATAATGTAAAGCCATCGAATTCAATATGAAAAGTGCAAGAGCAATCATCTCAGAGCGATCATCAAAATATCAAGGGACACCGATTCAAGGATGAAAGGATGTTCAAAAACCAGTATGCACTCTCAAAGTAAAAGTACTTAACAATGTCCAGAAGGAAGAAGAATCATTATCTCTTACCGGGAAATGCCGTCAAACTCGGTGAAAAAAATAAATAAATACCAGAGGAACTCTAGTAACCTAGATCGATTCCCAATCTAAACATCGGGAGGCCTCTTTTGGCCGAATAAATCCCAAAATCATAACCTACTGTCAAAAGAATACTGGTTTGCAAACCCTTTGAGCCTGAATGAAATTTCCTTGAAAACTCATTAAACTAGGGGCATCTGCCTCGAACTACGCGAGACCTGATCCCTACACTGGGGTACTGTGGACCCCGATCCGAGAGAGGCTGGGGGACATGCCCCCTAGACGAGTCTCAGGATCATCCACGTGAAGGAGAGCTCCGCCAAGGAATTCTCGAAAGAAGTGCGCCTCACAGCATGAGCGGCGATGTAAAGTGAGATACCTCTCGATTCGGGGACTAGCCCGGATTCGAGACGCACCTTAAACAAAGAAAGAGTCGCCATCCAAGGAAGTAGGCCCTGGATCCCATGCTGTGCTCTGTCCCAACAGATAACCAGAGATACAAAAGGCTCGTGCCTGATGACGAATGGGGAAGGGGTTAGGCGCCCCCAATTCACCCAAGTGCAAGCACCTGGTCTCTTATGCCATTTATTATTAACTTTGAAGAATTTTGGGCGAAAATCATGCGAAATGAGAACGAATATCCCCGAGATAACGTCTAGCTAATCATGCATGTCTCGGAGATGAATAAGAAGCGCACACAAAAGAAATGAAAGACATGTCACCTAAGAATAGCTAGGTTATGAGTGTCATGCCTAATTGGTGTCTAAGTTCTGATGGGCAAACACATGCATGCTAAAGCTAAAGGTATAGGGTCTGTACATGAAAGTAAGAAAACACAGCAAAACATACAATATGACAAACCCTAGACTCTAATGCGATACTTGACTCGGACCAAGATGGCCATCCATCCTGGCTGCACTACGTATCCCGGCCTCGGGAAGAATCAGAGTGAACGTAGTTCGACGACCCTTGCTAAACTACAATGCCTAACCCTCTAGGACTGCTATCCTAGACTCGATCAACTAGACCTGACTAGTTTTTAAAGCTTCTTGCGCCATTACTTAAGTTCAAGTGAATGGTAATTTTTAGGACTCCCTATATGCCCTAACTAATGCAAGTGGACCCTACACCCTATGTGTGACTAGTGTCACGGGCCAAATATTTGAGCAACGGAATAACCCGTGCGGCGCCCCAACATGCACGAATGCTAGGGCCAGCCTTCAATCGTGCAAGCCTTTAAAGGCCCTACACGCCAACACCCCTTGATGCTTCAAATGTGCACACAAACTCTAAGCTGTTCAACAGGCTACTTGGCTCAGATCTTGACATGCACTTCTAGATACCCACACTCATGATCAGCCTGCATCACGAGTACATCGAACATAAGGCCTTGGGGCCTAATGCAAAGTCCATCGAGTACGAGGCATGACGATGCCATGCACCAATCCGCCAATCTCTAGGGCTTGGTCATCCAAGGAGCAAGATGCCCCATGGACTGATCCGCAAGGTGTACACCTCGCGAGGGCAACCGAAGTTGCCCCGGCACGAACCCATGGAAGACCTAGAGAATGGCCTACCCACGAGACGTATCGCGGTGCAGAGGGGCAAACAGTATAGGTAGCCCCCTGCACCGGTTCGCCGCGCAATGTATGTGGGAACCCAACCCAACATGCACTGTCTTTGGCCCCCATCCTCAACCAAAGAAACTGGAGCATCCCTATGGATAGCTCGCAGTCCGCACCCAATGCTCCCTTAGGGCACGCCTACGAGTTGAAGTATGATTTCCTACTGTGTGCAACAGATGCACAAGTAAGTCCTCTTGCAACCCATGAGCAAGCCAACAAGGCTCCTGCCCACACCTGCTGGGCCTAACGGGGGAGGAGTCAGCAAGTCATGGGGTCAACTCCTCTTATAGAGTTTGGCCAACCAACCAGCTTAGCGACGAGTGGTGACCAAAGGTGCTATAAACAATGCATTTCCAAGACGCAACGAGACGAGACGAGATGGATTTTAATACCGGTTGTGTCCTGAACTGTTTCCCCGTGACACTCCCCCACCTGATAACGTCGACGCCCTCGTCGACACTGAACGCTCTGTGAAGCTCAGTTCCACAATAACAATGACTTCTCAATCTTGAAAACAGCTGCCACTGGTACTTCGACAATCAGCGTATTCTGACTTCTACTGCATACCACACTGCCTCAAGTTCTGTCAATCAATCACTGTACTATAGCTCTGCTGGAGTTATCTTCAACAACGATGGTTTTCCCGGACTCCATCAAACTAGGCGAAGGTTTTCTGACGGTGCCTACAAACGCTGTGGATGACGTGCCATCACTTTCGGCAATGAAGGTTATGGCTCACCTACAACCGGATGACGTGCCACCACTTTCGGCACGGAAGGTTTTGGCTCACCTACAACCGGGTAGCGTGCCATCACTTTCAGCACGGAAGGTTTTGGCTCACCTACAACAAGATAGCGTGCCATCACTTTCAGCACAGAAGGTTTTGGCTCACCTACAACCGGATAACACGCCATCACTTTCGGCATGGAAGGTTTTGGCTCACCTACAACCGGATAACGTGCCAACACTTTCGGCACAGAAGGTTTTGGCTCACCTACAACCGGATAACACGCCATCACTTTCGGCATGGAAGGTTTTGGCTCACCTACAACCGGATAACGTGCCATCACTTTCGGCACGGAAGGTTTTGGCTCACCTACAACCAGATAACGTGCCAACACTTTCGGCACGAAAGGTTTTGGCTCACCTACAACCGGATAACACGCCATCACTTTCGGCATGGAGGTTTTGGCTCACCTACAACCGGATAACGTGCCATCACTTTCGGCACGGAAGGTTTTGGCTCACCTACAACCGGTGATGATGGTTCTGAGCACTCCACCAAACTCCATAAGGGCAGAGCGACCAAACTTGAATCCTTCCTTCAAGCAACTCTCAAGTTCCTCCTTAGCTACACTCGAGCTTCCTCTAGAGTGGTCTTCCGAAATGGCCAACTTGCACCGCTTCGTCTCTCCCTGAATGTGCCACCACTTCTGGCACACCACCTGCCTCACTTTCGGCCAAGTGCAGCACTTGCCACCCGCAAAGTGCAAGCCAACCACGGAGTCCACAAGCACTCCCAAGCAAAGAGACCACCACATCGGTCTCGCCTCCTCCTGAGGCCAAGAATCCCCTGTTGGGATCAATCAATGCGACGCTTAGTCTTGCCTGCTTCTGTTCAACACTATAGAACTTGATTTGAACAATCAACCCATATGCCACAAATGGTCTCCTTGGGCACTTGCGGCTAGTACTCACACTGCTAACCACCCAAATATTTCATCATTCAGATTGAGCTGTCCTTTAAATTTCGACAAACAAAGAGATTCTAAAGCAGCAAGAAACACACAAACATACCATGTCGTCCCATACCAACACAGTCTGCCCATATGCCATCTGAGCTCACCACACTGTCCCATATCAGTACAGCAAACCCATTATCAAATCTAAGCGGCCTTGGCGTTCGTTCCAAGGTCTTTCTGAGAAGAGCATCACGCATGCTCGATTGTAATTGTGAACTGCCATAAAAGTACTTCAGTCATTGACCAGCTCTTCATCCTGAGCATGTCTGCTAATTCGTCAAACTGGTTATGCCATCATACTGAGCAAGCAAATTCACTTCGATGAGCGCTTTGGTGCCGACACGTTCAACACCTCATCTGATAGGGGAAGGCTTATGCCAGCAGCCAACCCTTTTTTCATAGCAAGCCCTTAAGGCCATATGCTAACACATCAATGTTAGTCAACACTGCAACGGAGCATTCACAACTCCCCAACTGCCACTTCCGATCTCACACATCGGTGGGTCACTGAAAGATGCCAACCTGTTCGCTGACGGTTGTAGCTCTAACACTGTATCAAGCTTCGAGCAAATCCATTGAGCAATGCTTGAACAAACACTGATGGTACTAATCTTTGCAGGCCATCGCGCCTCTGTTGCGCGACTCAAGTAGAATAAGGGAGAGTCTCCCGAACGGAACATACCCACGCAATTTCAGCTCTTCTTCGGCAGACTAATGGACTTTCAAAGTGTTAGATTCAAAGACATCCGCAACTTAGCACTTTCAACTTGGTGTGCTAACATTCAAGCTCTTTCCAACTCCGCCACAACAGAAAGCATTTCCCGTTCCTTTGTGCAAAGCAACATGCACCAGAGATGCACTAATCATAGCCGCAGACATTGCAACTATGCCAGCACAGACACCAACTGTATCAGCTCCTTGAAAAACTCTTGATTCACAACCTGCTCTGATCTGGCACTAGATACCATCTGGCACCAATTCTCAAAGCACACTTTGAATACATAGCTTGGACATTCTGCTCTGATACCAACTGTCACGGGCCAAATATTTGAGCAACGGAATAACCCGTGCGGCGCCCCAACCTGCGCGAATGCTAGGGCCAGCCTTCAATCGTGCAAGCCTTTAAAGGCCCTACACGCCAACACCCCTTGATGCTTCAAATGTGCACACAAACTCTAAGCTGTTCAACAGGCTACTTGGCTCAGATCTTGACATGCACTTCTAGATACCCACACTCATGATCAGCCTGCATCACGAGTACATCGAACATAAGGCCTTGGGGCCTAATGCAAAGTCCATCGAGTACGAGGCATGACGATGCCACGCACCAATCCGCCAAGCTCTACGGCTTGGTCATCCAAGGAGCAAGATGCCCCATGGACTGATCCGCAAGGTGTACACCTCGCGAGGGCAACCGAAGTCGCCCCGGCACGAACCCATGGAAGACCTAGAGAATAGCCTACCCACGAGACGTACCGCGGTGCAGAGGGGCAAACAGTATAGGTAGCCCCCTGCACCGGTCCGCCGCGCAATGCATGTGGGAACCCAACCCAACATGCACTGTCTTTGGCCCCCATCCTCAACCAAAGAAACTGGAGCATCCCTATGGATAGCTCGCAGTCCGCACCCAATGCTCCCTTAGGGCACGCCTACGAGTTGAAGTATGATTTCCTACTGTGTGCAACAGATGCACAAGTAAGTCCTCTTGCAACCCATGAGCAAGCGACCAAGGCTCCTGCCCACACCTGCTGGGCCTAACGGGGGAGGAGTCAGCAAGTCACGGGATCAACTCCTCCTATAGAGTTTGGCCAACCAACCAGCTTAGCGGCGAGTGGCGACCAAAGGTGCTATAAACAACGCATTTCCAAGACGCAACGAGACGAGACGAGATGGATTTTAATACCTGTTGTGTCCTGAACTGTTTCCCCGTGACACTAGGCTGTGCGTCCTAAGGAAAACCATGGACTATCTAAGTGCGTTCTAGTCTAGCCATCGGATCGACTAAGTGTCTAGCCGACCACGACTCGAGGCCTCCTAACTCTAGAGACACTCACACGACCAGACACGGTAAAGCAACACAATCAGGACAGACTCCTAACTCTATGGGAAGATCTTTTGAAAATGATTTGCAAAGTTATTTTGAAGAATTTTTGTATTTTTGGAAGGTTTGAAAGGTTTTGAAGCTATGAAAGTTTTTGAAGTTGTGAAAGTTGTGAAAGTTGTGACTGAACTCAGGATGCCAGTTGCAAGCCTGAGCTACCTACGTACCCCTCAGCTAGGAATCAATCCATTCGTAGTTCGGACCAGAATTTTCTAACTACGACTAATGACTCTTGATTTTTGAGATTTTTGGTTTTTCAGATGTTGTAAGCCCAATGGTTTTTACCTTGGCATTCCCATCTTGTTTTGATGATTCCAATACACAAGTGATCATTTATCACTAATGTGTTTGTTTGTCTAAGTTGTAGATCTTGATAAAGTAAGATCAAGGATGCTTGGATTGAAGGCCAAGAAGCCCACATTGGACCACTAATTGGAAGGCCAAAGTCATCAAGCAAGAAGTCATGAAGACTTGAAGACATGAAGAAATTAATATTGAAGACCATTTTTTAATGTAATTGATCCAAACCTAGATTAGGTTTTTAGAGGCATAATTAAGGTAATCTCACACACCCTAAATAAACAAGTGATTGTATTTGTGGAGTTCCAACACCTTGGAACCCTCATAGCAATCCCATCTTGGTTGAGAACTGGAAGCCCAAAAACAGAATTGAAAATCTGCTCTGCATAGGCTTCTCGGAACTCCGAGAGTTTTTCTCGGAACTCCGAGAATTCTCGGAACTCTGAGAATTATTCTCGGAACTCCGAGAAATGGTCCAGTAGACTTTTTCCAATTTCTGTGTGGCTTCTCGGAACTCCGAGATTTTTTCTCGGAACTCCGAGAATTATTCTCGGAACTCCAAGAACACTCCAACGGTCTGAAAAAGAGCCGTTTGGAATTTTGCTGGAATTACCGTAATGCCACTGAACGGTCATATTTTGTTTTTCCTATAAATATGGGTGTTCTAAACATACAAACCATCAATCCTAACACTCTTAAACTTCATTTGAATACCCAAGAGTGAATCAAGCTTCAATTGTGCCTCTCATCACCAACTCTAGGATTTGGATCATAGGCTCTCAATTGTACATCTTTTGTAACCCTTGTGAAGGGATTTTTTAGTTCTTTCTTTCATCTTTCAAGATTTGTATTCGGGCGAGTATTCGGAGAAGCGGAGCCCTTTTTCTCCGTGGTGAGGATTGCCACCAAGGTTAAAGCAATTGTAATTGGCACCGATCTTCGCCAAGGTTAAGAAGATCAAATAGTGAAGCCATCAACGGGTTTGGTTGGTGGAGTGGAGTAGGCATCGGGTTTGAGGACCGAACCACTTTAAATCTCGGGTGCACTCTTTCTATCTCTTTGCTCTTTCATTTGCATTGCACCATTAGATTTAACTTGTATGCTTAAAATATTGTTTTTGATCTCTTAATCGGTTTAAGTTTTTCAAATTGGTAAATTCTAGTTTTCTTAAACAACCGTATTCTCCCTCCTCATAGTTGCCATTTCTATTATAACTTGGGACCCCCTATATCGGATTTTCACTTGGTATCAGAGCCATTGGCTCTTAAAAGATTTTAAAATTTTTGTAAAAGTTATTTCAAAATCTAACTAGGGAAAGATTTTATTTGGCAACTTCTAATTGTGAAATGGCACACCAAATTGGAACCGGACTTCCGGAAGGCCATTCCACAACTAGACCTCCTTTCTTCAATGGGTCAAACTATGGACATTGGAAAACAAGGATGCGCATCTATCTTCTTTCGATAGATGTGGAACTTTGGTACATTGTTGAAAATGGATACAATGTACCTTCCAATCCTTTTGAAGAATGGAATGTGGTAGAGAAAAGGCAAGCTAATTTGAACTACAAAGCAATAAATTCCTTGTTTTGTGCCTTAGCTACCGAGGAGTTTAATAGAGTTGCTCTTTTTGATTCCGCCAAGACTATTTGGGATACCCTTGCAACTACCCATGAGGGAACATCACAAGTCAAGGATTCCAAAATAAACTTGTTAAAGAGCAAGTATGAAATGTTTAGAATGAGTCCAAACGAGAGTATTTCGGAAATGTATACTCGTTTTTCTATTATTTCTAACGAACTAGCTAATCTTGGTAAATCTTATCCTAACGATGAGCTTGTGAGTAAGTTACTTAGGTCTCTTCCTCCCCATTGGGATCCAAAGGTGACCGCGATTCAAGAGTCAAAAAATCTCAAGACGCTAACCATAGAGGAGCTTGTAGGATCTCTCATCACCCATGAGATGCTCCTTACTAGCCGACAAGAGGAAAAGAAGCCAAAGGAGAAGGAGAGGGAATTTAGATCCCTAGCACTCAAGGCTTCCAAAGAAGACTCATCAAGTGAAGCGGATAGTGACGAAGAAGAAGCTTTACGAAGATTCAAGAGCTTGTGGAGAAAGAAGCATAAGAAAGATAAGAAGAAGAAAGATGAAAGTGATGTTGAAAGAGCCTTAAGATGCTTCAATTGCAAGAAGATTGGACACAAAAGACCGGATTGTCCACTTCTAAAATCAACTTCCTCTAAGTACAAGGGTAAGAAGGATTGGAAGAAGCATAAGGCTCTTGCCGCCGGTTGGGATGCGTTAAGCACATCGGGCAAAAGCTCAAGTGAAGGGGAAGAAAATAAAAAAGATGATCTTTGCTTCATGACAATCACCCATGAAGTTGAGGTAAACTCTAACCTCTCATATTCTTCATCTAGTAGTAAAAGTGATAGCATACCTTATGATGAATTATGTGAAACCTTGCATACCCAAATTTCCAAAAACAAAGTTCTTAAAAAATCCATTTTAAAGTTAGAAAAAGAACTTGAATTTTTGAAAAGTGATTTATCTTCTTCCATATCTCAAGAACAAGTTACACTTGAAAATCATAAACTTGAGATTAATACCCTTAAGGGTAGTTTGGATGAGAAAACTTGCCAACTTCTAAAATTTCAAAATATGGCAAGCTCCTCCAATTCTTATGAAGATGAAAGAAATGAGCTTTTAGTTCAAACATCCCATCTTCATAATGAAAATGAAAGACTTAGATCATGTTTACATGGATTTCTAAATGGAAATAAAATTATTGACATAATCCTAAGTAAAACTAGTCTTAGACCTCAACATGCTTATCATGATAGGACTAGTGTATCTAACCCTCTTGTTAGATGCCATTTTTGTGGAATGAATGGTCATTACCAATTCCAATGTGCATCCAAGAGTAGGGCTAGATGTGGGACCAAGAAATCTTGGGTTCCCAAAACCCCCATATGATGATATTCATATTGTGTAGATTATGGGTTTTTTGAACTTAAAATTGAATATATTTCATTTGTATGTTTTGTTTGATAACCCTTCTTGTATTGTAAAATTATTTTAACTAGGGGGAGTTAAAATTGAATTTTTCTTTGAAAAAGGGGGAGCTTTAAAATTGTAAATTTTAAACCCTTGTTTTTCTTACCCCTTCTTTTTGTTGATGACAAAGGGGGAGAAGAATCTAGAGTAAAGTCTCTAGTGTAAGAAAAATGTGAAAAGAATATATGCTTTGATTTGTAAATCTCTTGTGCTTGTCATCATCAAAAAGGGGGAGATTGTAAGCCCAATGGTTTTTACCTTGACATTCCCATCTTGTTTTGATGATTCCAATACACAAGTGATCATTTATCACTAATGTGTTTGTTTGTCTAAGTTGTAGATCTTGATAAAGTAAGATCAAGGATGCTTGGATTGAAGGCCAAGAAGCCCACATTGGACCACTAATTGGAAGGCCAAAGTCATCAAGCAAGAAGTCATGAAGACTTGAAGACATGAAGAAATTAATATTGAAGACCATTTTTTAATGTAATTGATCCAAACCTAGATTAGGTTTTTAGAGGCATAATTAAGGTAATCTCACACACCCTAAATAAACAAGTGATTGTATTTGTGGAGTTCCAACACCTTGGAACCCTCATAGCAATCCCATCTTGGTTGAGAACTGGAAGCCCAAAAATAGAATTGAAAATCTGCTCTGCATAGGCTTCTCGGAACTCCGAGAGTTTTTCTCGGAACTCCGAGAGTTTTTCTCGGAACTCCGAGAGTTTTTCTCGGAACTCCGAGAGAATTATTCTCGGAACTCCGAGAAATATTCTCGGAACTCCGAGAAATGGTCCAGTAGACTTTTTCCAATTTCTGTGTGGCTTCTCGGAACTCCGAGATTTTTTCTCGGAACTCCGAGAATTCTCGGAACTCCGAGAATTATTCTCGGAACTCCGAGAACACTCCAACGGTCTGAAAAAGAGCCGTTTGGAATTTTGCTGGAATTACCGTAATGCCACTGAACGGTCATATTTTGTTTTTCCTATAAATATGGGTGTTCTAAACATACAAACCATCAATCCTAACACTCTTAAACTTCATTTGAATACCCAAGAGTGAATCAAGCTTCAATTGTGCCTCTCATCACCAACTCTAGGATTTGGATCATAGGCTCTCAATTGTACATCTTTTGTAACCCTTGTGAAGGGATTTTTTAGTTCTTTCTTTCATCTTTCAAGATTTGTATTCGGGCGAGTATTCGGAGAAGCGGAGCCCTTTTTCTCCGTGGTGAGGATTGCCACCAAGGTTAAAGCAATTGTAATTGGCACCGATCTTCGCCAAGGTTAAGAAGATCAAATAGTGAAGCCATCAACGGGTTTGGTTGGTGGAGTGGAGTAGGCCTCGGGTTTGAGGACCGAACCACTTTAAATCTCGAGTGCACTCTTTCTATCTCTTTGCTCTTTCATTTGCATTGCACCATTAGATTTAACTTGTATGCTTAAAATATTGTTTTTGATCTCTTAATCGGTTTAAGTTTTTCAAATTGGTAAATTCTAGTTTTCTTAAACAACCGTATTCTCCCTCCTCATAGTTGCCATTTCTATTATAACTTGGGACCCCCTATATCGGATTTTCAGATGTTTTTTCAGTTTTGACTCAAGAGGATAGAATCCTACCATCATAAGGGTAGGATAGACTCCAGATATTCCGCAAAGGTTGGACAGCACCCTATGCTTTGCGGGGGAATTTGACAGAATCACGACTCTGCATGGGTTGGACAGCATCCTATACCTTGCAAGAGTGGATAAACAATCACATGACTTGATGAGAGGGTGGACAGAATCCTAACACCTATGATGATAGGACAGACTCCTGAAAGACTGAAGGACTGACTCTTATGCTGAAGACTGACTCTGAAAGATGGAAGGACAAACTCCTAAACTCTCTATGACAGACTCTAAAGAGGAAGAAATTCCTTAACCTGCAGAAACTCTAAGGCAGGAAGGGAAGGGGTTGGCTCAAGAAGCATTCCGTCATAGCCTACTCATCCAACGAAGCATTCCGAAAATCAAAGGAATCCTTAGACTCGAGGAGAGTCTTGAAACGCATTAGAGACAATCTCGGAAATAGAAATAAATCTTGAAAGACACAGAATCCTGAAAATCCTAGAAGAATCATGAACACATGAGGGTCATAGAAACCCTACGGAGATCCCGGGCACACAGAGATCCCGAGCACTGTCGAAACATCCGGAGAAGAGACGAAGAGTTGTCACACATTCCAATAATGGGTTTAATGGCATATGAAGAGATAAGCTAAGTGAATACAATAGCCAACATGGTGGTGCATTTATCAGGAGACCAACACTAACATTCCCCTATTCGAACTATTATATTCAACCCACCTTACCTCCCTCAACAAAACAACCTAAGTAGCAAATATCAAGACAAATGACAATGCCTATATATGAATACCTGTAAGCACTTATTCCGACAATTGCACCACATATGCGACCACACTTCATGGATCCGAATGGAAGCTTGGACATTGGATACATAGAATCTGGTAATGGAACGCGAGAAGATCTTAGTCACAGATATCATAAGCTCGATGAGAGAATTCGAGCTAAAATTATGCGAAAGACGGGGAACAAGTGTGTCATTATCAGAACAATATGAGACTAGTAGACTTGGCATATTAACCCAACGATGTTGCCGATCTCAAATCAGGGATCATCACCAAAAATTAAGGGCAAAGATCAAGAGTAAGATCTGACCCTGTCGATTTTGTAATCAGTCAGCTAGTGATCCAATAAAACACCATCAACATGGCAACAAGCATTGGCAAGAGAGGGAAACCATCAAATTATTAGGCACAGGGATTAAGATCAAAGGATAGCAATTACCTGAGTTGATATCCAAAGACCAAGATGAGACGGACCCAGCAATTAAAGATCAAGGGATAGCGATCGCCGGATTCCGCGGAGATTGCCGGATTTTGTGTCGGAGATGAGGGCGGCAATGGCAGCGGATGGATTGTTGATCGCGGAACTCTTAGAAATGAAAAGACCAAAACCCTCTTCCAATTCTTTTTCTTTTCTTCTAACTCTCTCTAAACACCCTTTCGATAGAAAAGGGCCGATGGAAGGAGGTGGTGGTCAACTATGGTAGCTGGCCATGGAATATAGATATAGGGTTTCTCCAAATAGAATAAGGTTTCAAAGATGAAAGACGGTAGCTAGGGCTTTAATGGAGATGAGTCTTTATATGAATGGGTAAGGGAGAGAATGGGTTCTGCAGAGATGAGAATCGGTGGTGGAGATGCATGACCGGACCCCAATTCTCCCTTCTTTTCGTCAATTTCTTCTTCTTCTTCTTCTTCTTAATCTTACCCAAAGCCTTGAATCTAGAGCAATGGGGATGGTAATTGGGAGTGAAAATGAGTTAGAGGAAATGAAATGGGTTTAGGGGATAAATGATGGCTGAGATGGGTTTGAGGGTAGAAAATGGTGGATCGTGGTGGAGATGAAGATGGAGTAGGGTCTGAGCTTGGGAGTGGGTTTTGAGGGGAGTAAGAGTAGAGAGGATGAAGTGGGAGACGGACAGAGGAGGTGGTGGTGGGTGGATTTTTTTTTTTTTGGCGAAAATAACAGAGGTGGTGGATGGGGATCGGAGATGGAGGTGGCTGGTGGTGGAGAGAGGTTTTCCAAAATGGGTTTGGGTAGAATGGGTGCCGGATTCCGGTGAAGACAACCGGAGAAGATGGTGGCTTGGGTGTGGTTTTTCAAGGTATTGAGAAGAGGGGAAGAAGAAGAAGGTGGGGGTGGGAAGAGGCTAGCCGGAGGAGTGGTCGGCGGCAAGAGAAATGGCCGGAGATGGTAGGTGGCTGGTCTCCTCTCTCTCCCTCTGTTTTTTCTCTTTTTTTTCTTTTGCAAAGATGAGGCTTCTCCCCTCTTCGAGAAACCTTAGCTCGACACATATAGGGGAAGTGAAAATCCCACCCCCATTCTCCATGGACAGCCACCACCTAGTGCATTTTTTGACAATTTTTAACCAAAAGGGGGGTGGTCCGGGTAGAAAATAGGGTAACAAATTCTTTTCTGTTCAAATGATCCTAACCCCTTGATTTGATCCAAGGGCCATTAAGGTTTGCTTACACCTTAAGTATTATCAGAATTCCAAAATTGCCCTTCTAAATATGACAAATCACCATTTTACCAACAAAAATATCTTGCCTTTTTTGGAAAAAGGAGGGTGATATCCACACAACCATGCTTTGATAATTCACCCTACCACAACCCAACTTTGATTATTGCACACACTTCGCCCGTCTTATTCTACATTTCTCGCCCGATTGCCATGATATTTTGCAGGGGTATCCCCCAGAATACTAATAACCTCCTGGGCGATTTGTACCCAGGAATACGCACAATTAGATGCTCAAAACTCAAGCCTTCTTCTCATTTTGGGCGCAGCCCTTCAGGAATTTTGAGATTAATTTCGGGACATCTTGGGACTCGGAATTTGGGAATTTTATTCGATTTTGGGCACGTTTAGGGTCCGGTCAAAATTGGGTGTCTACAGATGCCCCTCTTTGGCAGAATGTGCTTGTCGCACGAATGCCAAAGCCGAACAGACAGCACATTTTGACTGACCCAAGGCTTTAAACAAAAGGGATGCAAGGGGGCGACGAGATGGATTGACGAGACAGATTCTCATCAAGAAGGAATGATAAGGTGAATTGATGAGACAGATTCTCGTAAAGGAAACTGAGATGCTGAAACATTGAGACAGGCTCTCAAGGGATAGTGAGACAGACACTCACAAATTGCAGAATGGAATGATTAGACAGCCTCTAATTAAGCCACTGAGGGATTTGGAGATTATAAAGCGGAATGATTACACAATCATCATGATCAAACCAAAATTAGGATCTCAGAAGACAGCATCTTGACAGATCAACAAAACGGAATGATTAGACAGTGATCATGATCAAACCTAAATTAGGATCTGAGAAGACAACATCTTGACAGATCAACAAAGCGGAATGATTAGACAATTATCATGATTAAACCTAAATTATGATCTGAGAAGACCGCATCTTGACAGATCAGCAAAACAGAATGATTAGACAGTGATCATGATCAAACCTAAATTAGGATCTGAGAAGACAGCATCTTGACAGATCAACAAAACGGAATGATTAGACAGTTATCATGATCAAACCTAAATTAGGATCTGAAAAGACAGCATCTTGACAGATCAACAAAGCGGAATGATTAGACAGTTATCATGATCAAACCTAAATTAGGATCTGAGAAGACAACATCTTGACAGATCGACAAAGCAGAATGATTAGTGAAATCCAAGTAGTGACTTGGTTTGGCAACCTAGAGGGGGGGTGAATAGGATGTTTATAAAACTTTTACCTTTTGAAAACTTTTACTAAAATTTCACCCAAGACTTATCCCTTGTTTAATTAAGTTTGAAATAGTTGAACTTAAACAATATTACAAATTAATATAAGTTCAAAAACCCTTGTTGATTAGCAAACTTAATTAGGTGATTTATAGCCTAGTTAGCAAGGTACCAATATTCAATCAAAACCAAAATGCTAACTACTCACTCAATTCCAAATATGTAAGAATGCAAGCACAAATAAATAAGAAAGTGAGAGGGAGAGAAAGATAGAGAAATACCAACACAAGTGACACAAAGATTTATAGTGGTTCGGCAAACGGCCTACTCCACTCTACTCAAGGTTGCACTTGAGGATTTCCACTATTGAGACCTCCACGACGCCCGGCTCCGAGGCTTTTACACTCCAAGGGAATTAGATAAGGATGCCCTTCCACCCTTACAATGACTCTCCTTCTCCGCCGAGTTCTAAGCGCTTTCTCCCAAGGGAATTAAACACGGATGCCCTTGCCACCGATCGAATAAAGAAGAAGATAAAAGCTTTGCCTCTATGTAGGCTACAATGCAAGTTGAAGCTCCAAGGATGCTCTCAAGAATAAACAAGTTTAAGCCTAAACCAATCTCAAAAGATTTTCTCAAATCAAGGCACAAAGAGTTTGGTTGGTGAGAGAATTTAACCAAAAATAGTTCACAAATGATTTTCTATGGTTTGTTGAAGTTGGACAATGTTCCTCCCTTGTTTTAGACCCATTAGATGGGTATATATGGTGTCCCAACTCCATATGACCGTTTGGGGGGCAAAACAGTCAAAACTGGGTCAAAAATTCAACTAGCCGTTGGACAACAACGGCTATATTTTTTTGAATTCATAGTGTTCTCGGAGTTCCGAGACATTTCTCGGAGTTCCGAGCAAATTCTCGGAGTTCCGAGCAAAATTCTCGGAGTTCCGAGAATCCAAACAGAGCCTTTATTTTTAGAACCTGGACCATTTCTCGGAGCTCCGAGAATGGTCTCGGAGTTCCGAGCTCGGAGCTCCGAGAATAATTCTCGGAGTTCCGAGCCTGGATTTCCAACAAACAGTGTTTCATTTGAAAAATTCATATCTCCCTCATTTCTCGTCAGATTTCGATGTTCTTATACTCTACGGATATGAGAAAAATGAGAGCTATCTGGTAAAAATATTTTCAAAAATATTTGAAAATGTTTTAAATAAGTTTTGATAGGATTTAGTTGCTGGTCCAGGTTGTTGCTTCGGAACTCTGTTTTGTTCTTTCTTGTGTTGAATGCCATATGGGTCCCAACATGTTGGTACACCACCATGGCCATTCACTTATCCATTTAAGTCCTTAAAGGGTGTGTTAGTCTCTTTGAAAAACATATTTTAGGGGTTTTAAGATGTGCCTTGATCAAGAGAAAACACAAGAGAGAAAGGTGATACATACTACCCTTTTGAACACTCTCTTGAATGAACTCTTGAGCCAATCTTCATTTGATCTTCAATGTGGTTCTTGGATTGCTTGTGGGATCTTCACTTGAGCTCCTTGCTTTAACATCTTCCAAGGATGATGCCACCAATGTGTTCAAGCTCCTTTGCATGTTGATCCTCAAGCATGTGTTGTGTTGCATTGTGTAATGGCGATATGACATGTCAAGCATGTCAAGTTCCTATCTAAGACACAACACTCAAGGCAACTGATCAGTCCATAAACGACTAATCAATTTGTATTTGTTAATCATCAAAACAAGGTGATTGACTGAACCCATGGGGAACCCTTGGGCTTACAATCTCCCCCTTTTTGATGATGACAAACCAAATTGATTAGATAGGTGGGAGGAACCTCTTATGAGGATTAGATGGACAATTTAATCATGACTACTCCCCCTCAACATATGCATGAGATATATTCAACAAGGTATAATACAAGAATGCATATGATAATGGATCTAATCAATTATACAAATTCTCCCCCTTTTGGCATAAGCAAAAAGGAAGAATTAAGCACTTAAGCACAATACATAAAGCATCAAGATATACAATGAGAATATGATGCTCCCCCTAGTTTCTTGTCATGATTTACCAATTAAATTAATGTATATATGGCATGATAAGAGATAATCAACATAGGAAAGGAATGACACAAAACAAATCAAGCCTATGTTGGAAAAACAAAGAGACATTCCAAATTTAGCACAACTTTTTAGGGTATATCTTAGTATATATATAATTCCAATATAAATCTACCCTATGACCCATAATATAGTAATAGATTAGAAAGTTAAAGCTTATATTTTACTTATCATGAAAGAAATTAAGCAAGTTTTAGACTTAGCATGATAAGCCCCCTTTTGTTTTTAAAATTCCTATTAGAATCTTATCATGAGGTGATGTGTAAGTATAGATTCATCATGATAAGCAAGAATATATATATTTCAAGTTAAAAATATATTCTTAAATTGTCATGCATAGAAATGGACATTTGATCCTAATATGGCTAACTATTAGGATATATGGCATGACAATGAAACTTATCATGAAAATACAAATTTTCAAGTGAAAGTACACATGATAAGCAATCAAATTCATAGAGATTAAGATTACAAAGTATAATTTTCTCCTATGAATGGGAAACAAGAAAGATATTCAAGATTGAGCACAAAATTCAAAAAGATGAACATTTAAGCCTTTTTTTTTGTTTTTTTTTTGTTTGTTTTTTTTTGTTAAAGTATGAACATATAAGCACATATAGGTGGGGAATGAAAAAATGAACTATATAAGCAAGTCATTATAGTCATTTTAAACATGAATATAGAAAAGGTAATCTCTCCCCTTTGTATTTGTCATTTGCCTTATATAAAAACAAGGTATGACATTACACAATAGGCCAAAGATATGACAATTGAATGCTTGGCCATCAAAACTTATTCTTGGAATAGATGATACCAATCTAGATCATCCAAGATAAGTCTAAAAGCCTAAAAGATATGACTTTAAGTCCTAGGCTATGGGCTTTTTGTCTTAAAACAGTCACATGCTAGATGATACCAATTTAGGAGCATAAGACAAGCCCGAACTAACCACATATGGAGCAATCATGGCTCCTAATGGGTGTACTTATCATAATCCAAATGATATATACATTGAGTATCATATGATAAGCCACTAAGGACAAATCTTGACCTTTAAGCTCCCCCTTTGAAAATGAATCATGCAATGCATGAATCCAAAGGGATGTCCTTGCATAGACTCCAAAGGTTTTTGGATATATTTTCTAAAAGATACCAAGTTAAACTCAACCCTTGGGCTACAATGACACTTACTCTCCAAGTGTCGGTTTATCATGATAAAATGATAGACATAGTTTAGCTCATCATGATAAACATGCATAGCACAAAAGATTTTCAATCTTTGGCTCATGCTCCCCCTAAATGTGATATCATATTTTCAAATTCACGCTTTACTTCCTTAAGTATGTAACATACATAACTAGCTAGGGAGATCACATATAAATGTATACCTATTCATGTTTGAGATGTTGGCACAAGACCAATTTGTTAGATATTTTAATTAAGGTGAATGTACCATCTCCCTCTTAGAATCTAAGAAGGCTAAGGGCACCAATTGAGTGACTTTTAAGATTAATGGTTTAACATCTCATATGTGTAGATATTATCAAACAAGGGGTGATAACTATAGAATATATATATATACCAATTTGAGTTCAATTCTATAGGACTAAGACATAGTGAGAATGGTCAATAAAATACCATGTCTTAGAGAGACATCCATGATTCATGAAGGTGAGAGTATACCTTATGAGAAAGATATGATCATCAAGGTTTCCATGGATAATCTACCATGTTTGGACACAAAGGGCATAACACATAATGTGCATGGTCCAAACATTACATCTACATCCACAACCACATGTAAAATGACAAGGCATTAGGCACAAGGTGCATAAGCCCTATTGAAAACCAAAAATGTGTGGGAGGCACATGTTCCCATCACAATCTAATGTATACAACCACCTTAATGAATTTTAATTTTACTCAAGTGAGTATCCCAAATATGATTCTAGATATCTATGATATTGTCATTTCAAGTCATACATTGAATCTAGATTCATGTTTCAACTTCCCTACATATTATATCATTTTGTGATTCTAGGGAAAGATCTAAGGAAAATAGAGTTTAAAGAATAATATTTTGGCATATTCACAACTTTCACTTAAAAACTATTTAATTACCAAAAAAAATTTCCATTTAAGTTCAAGTCTTTAAACCTATGGGTTTCTTCTCTTTTTGGTTTTGCTAGAGAGATGTGATAGATCGTATAACCTAGCTTCTAGCAACTACCAAAATAATGTTCAAATATGATGATATACTTGTGAGTACAATTTGAACACAAGGGCACAAAGGTGTGGTTGAATATCCTGTAAGCACAATTTATGGTTTTCACATTAATGCTCTATTGTGGTTGTCATGTGGATGAAAGACATATTCTAAGTGCGATAAGATTTAAGTCATAGTGTGTGCACTTAGCAAAAATACATATAGATACATACAAGTCAAACAATAGAAGTATATTGTATATATAGGTTGTTTCGTCACAAATGATTTGATCATGAAGCACATATCAACTAGATATTAAACATAAAATATCTAGGGGACCTCTTCCAATAGCTATAACATTTTAGTGCAAGATATCAAAGCCTTATCAAGTTTCAAGCATAAAGACTTTGGATTTTCAAGGATGATCATTTGAAGCACAAAATATGGATACATGGCATTCAAGCAAGACAAGTATATTGTATCCAAACAAATTTTCATATGATATAAAATTAAAGCACATCCCCTAATCTAAGATAAACACAATACATATCATGTTGGGGTTTTTGGAACCCAAACTATCTTGGTTCCAAGCAAGTTTGCTCTAGGTGATAAGTCCTTTTTAACCCAAACAAACTTACTGTTTTTTACAAATCTAAACATACATTTAGATTTGTAATGTCCAAATCTACCACAAAAATCACAAGACATATATGAGTAGGTAGATGGACGGGATGAACATGATGATCTACAAGAATGGTCATGGTGGCAATTATGTTTTACACTTTCTTGTAGTTTGTAATTTTCCAACTCAAGTTTCTCATTCTTGATTTTCAAATCATTGATTTCAATTTTGAAGTTATTTGTTTCAAGAGATGAGGAATTCTTGATTTTATCTTCTTCTTCTTTAAGGAGTTCATTTTCTTCTCTTAGTGATTTAATGGTTTCACTTAGTTCGATAAAATTATTTTCAAACATTTCATTCTCTTCACTAAGATGTGCATGGTCTATTTCTAGTGACCTAAACTCCTTGTGAATACTAGCTAAATTATTTTTCAAGTTTGAATTCTTAGCTAGTTGATCCTCAAGTTTCTTATGTAATTCTTGGACATTTTCAACAAGTTCTTCAAGTGTGAATTCGGCATTATCCAAGGGGTCTTCATTAGATAATCTCATTAAGCACATGTTTTGATTTTGAAGATTTTCAATAGAGTCCAAAACACTTTTAGCATTTTTACAAGAGGATACTTTCTCATAAATGTGTGGTGGTAATGCACAACATGTTGCAATTAGGGCTTTTGTATTTAGTAAAGATAATTTTTTATTATATTCATTTAATCCTTTAGATTTAGCATTTAACATAAATCCATTTTCAATTATCTTTACAATATCTTTATCTAGACCTTTTAAGTATGTCTTCATATGGATCAACCATGATCCATAATCCGAACCATCCAAAATAGGTAGTCTAGATCCCATCTTTTGAGTTGCCAAAAAGTTTGATCTTTTAACTCTTAACCGGTTAGGGTCTTAATCAAGAGCCCAAGCTCTGATACCAATGGAATCTTCTATTTTGTTGCCCGTATCTATGAAATGTTTGAGATTTGAGAAAATCTGGGCAACCATAGAACGCTCGAAGAAAATTGTTAGGTTCTGTTGCATCATCTCGATCTGCTCTTCCTCAGACAGTCGTTTGAGCCGCTAAGCTGTTTTCTGATGCCAACGTTTTATGAAGTTTGAAAAAGACTCCATAGGTTCTTGCCTAGTGGACTGGAGATCCCGGTGAGAGATTTTAGTTCTGTCCTCCTGAGAGAATTGCTTGATAAATTCACTCATTATGCGGTCCCAACTCATAGTTGATAACTCAGGCAAATTCAAAATCCATTTCTGCGCCACACCTTCCAGAGACATCTAAAAGACCAATGCTAACTGTTCTGGAGACAGTTTCTGTGATAGGAGTGTGCCTTCTAACACTGTGAGATGCATACAAGGACAGCAGGTTCCATCGTACTTGTTGATGTATGGCCACTTGAAACTGGTGGGAAGTTGTACATCGGGGAACATAGATACCTCCACCATGGTGAGTCCTGATGACCCCTAAACCTTAATGGCCTTGAGGTCATGGTTAACTTTGGCCAACTTATCTTCTCACTGTTTGACTATCTACGTAGGGGGTTGATTCTCATCGGCATATTGCTCTTCTAGGGATTGGTCCGGAGGCTGAGTTGTAAACTGGTTAGTAGGCTGGACTGGTACGATTTCCTGAAAAGGAGGATTAGGTTGTTCAGGTACAGTAGGTGCCACAGTAACCTGAGGAGGTGATCTTAACGTGGCGTTCTCTTTCGAGAGTTGACGGAAACTCTAGGTGAGTTCAGCTACTGCCCGTTGCAGGTCTTGGATAACCTGAGACTGGCCCATAGGTTCTGCCATGATGCCAAGACGAGTTGATGGACTGGAAGGTTCCAAAGTTTCTATTGAAGGAGCAGGAATTGAAGGATTAGCTAGATCCAAGGTTCTTTCTAAACGAGCTTGGGTACGGGTCCAGGCTTTTGACTTCTTCGGTGCAATGGTTTCAAGTGTAAGAACTTTCTACCAGTAGACAGGAATATTTATACACTAGTTTCAGAGCTTTTTCACACAAGGTGGAAAAACCATACAAAGTTGTTTTTTTTTATAATTTTTACAAGTTTTCTCAAATTTTTACAGGATTTTCACAGAACCTGGACATGGGAGGAACTGAGAAATGGGAGGATACCCCCGAAATGACTGTATTTGATCAGGGTTCAGATAACCCTGATCTCGAGATGATAATTGGATAGAGGTCTGACACTTTGGCTGACAAAGGTTTGGCTGGGTATATCTTTTCACGAGAGGATATATTCATTTGGACGGAGCCCAGACGCCTTGACCATGAAAACGTAGTCGGGATAGGTTTGTCTTCGAAACTGAAGAGAACATGACCTGAGCATGACTCTTAAGTTAAGAACAAGACACTGGTAAAAAAAGAGGCTATCTTTCCAGAGGAAGACGAAGATAATTTGGGTAGAGTCCTGTCGCTGTCTTGACCATAATGGGTGGTAAGGCTGAGTCTAACCATTTGGAAAGACTGACTTGAATTTGAGGAGAGCTCGGGTACTGTGATCATAACAACGGTCATGAAAATATTATCTTCATACAAGAAGATGGGTTTATTTGGGCAGAGCTCCGCCGCTCTTGACCATAACAGAGGTCGGGATGAGTCTAACCTTTCGGAAAGACTGATTTGAAATGAGCAGAGCTCGGGTACTATGACCATAACAGTGGTTATGACAAGATTATCTTCGTACAAGAAGACAGGTTTATTTGGGCAGAGCTCCGCCGCTCTTGACCATAATAGAGGTCGGGATGAGTCTAACCTTTCGGAATGACTGACTTGAATTGAGCAGAGCTCGGGTACTGTAACCATAATAGTGGTTATGACAAGAGTATCTTCATACAAGAAGACAGGTTTATTTGGGTAGAGCTCCGCCGCTCTTGACCATAACAGAGGTCGGGGAAGGTCTATCTCTGTGTGAGAAGACAACTACAAAAAATGATTTTGATCAGGGTGGTCAGGACAAATCTAAGGACAGATAGACATTATTTGGACAGAGCTTCGCCGTCTTGACGATATTGATAGTGAGAATAGATCGAGACATGAAAGCAGTAAAGCCTGATGGGGCTGAGACTAAGACGGTCTGGATAAGAAGATGATTGAGGGATTGTAATAACCTTTTGAAAGATGGGACCAGAATGAGGGTCTTTTGGTTAAGCGTATTAACCGTCAGACGAACATCCTTCCAGGGTACAATGGTTGCTCGAACCAAAGAATGTGATGATATGGTTTTGGAAAAATGACTCTGGACAAAACTAAAGGTTAGACAATAACCAATAGCTTTGGGTAAAATAAGCTGCGAACGTTTGAGCATCGGGCTAGGGTAATGACATCCCTAGCAAGAAATGGCAACCCGGGGACACCTTTCTAGACTCGCTCGACATGCCCGAGGTGGGCCAAAGGTTTTGTGTATTCTTATTTTGGAAGAGGCTCACATCTCTCAAAAGTAACTGGTAGGCTTTGCTTAACTCTAAGCTTAGCATGCCCTATGCGGGCATGGTAACATCTATGTGCATATGCTGGGTTTATGCAGTGGATGAAGGCTTGAGGGTTCCTCTCGCCGAAGTGATTGAACAACCCTTGCCAAATTTCTCCCAGCGAGGCGGGAAGTTCAATACAACATTGTTTTAACGCCACCACAAGGGTGACGTGCAAAGAGGTGGTGCTTTCACATCAAATGGAGACGAGACCAGCTGCACTTCGGGTGATGGAACCCCAAGTGGTACCGAATCTGTTCCAAGTGCTAGTCACCCCCGAGGGTAAATAGGTATGCAAGCGGGTGATGAAATCTCAAATGGTGTGTGCGTGTTTGCATAAATAAAATGGGTAAGCCTAGGTACCTCCCGGGGGATTTTTGCTACAATTTTGAGCATTGGCTCTTACAATCCCTGCAGAAGAAGTGTTTGACAAGTATATGGTACTAAAAAGTAAGTCTAACACTTGTTTTATTTCACTCGTTAAGAGCATTCGCAACTTACGAAATGTTCGCAACTTGCTAATACCCCTAAAGGCTACATTGGGTTAAGGATAACCCTAATAAAGGAGAAAAAATCAAATTATTTGATTGAATTCTTCGAAAATGCCAAGTTAGTTAAACAGATTTATATCCTTTTTTATTTTAATAACAAGTCTGCTAAAAGGAAATCAAGTTAACTCCCTAGCAGAGTCGCCAGCTTGTGGTATCTGGTTTTTTCCCGTGCTGCGTAGGTTGGCACGGGATCACCACATCGGGTTCTCAAGGGAGTGTTTATTTGATCTGCGTTACTTGCGGACTCGGGACTGTGGTCCTAACTTCGTAAGTTAGAGAAATTCAGAGTCACCACCTAGGTTAGGGCCTAGGACCCATGCCTGTTCTTCCAATAAAATGAGTAGTGATACTCGATATTTGTTGGAAGAGCAGTAACCAAAGGGGTTCTTTTGCTCTGGGCCTAGAACCTTATATTTTGCTCTGTTCGCTTAAGGCATGGTCCTTACAAATATCTAGGTAAGGGTTATGGTTACAATCGGGGAAGGTGTTAGGCACCCCTCTTGCCCGGACGAATCCGGTCTCTTAACTTAGATTGGCTTTTTTCAAAGAATTTGAACCAGGATAACTTATCTTTTTATCCTTTATTTGGGTTATGCTTAGTTCCATAATGTAAATAAAATAAATTTACAAAAAAATTGAAAATAAGCGGTTGTAGCTCGATCCTATTTGAGACCATATGTTACAAACCTAATGAGGGATTTGCAACTGATCCCAAGTAGGCCACCAAATTTAACGAAAAAGACAGTACAGAAAATAAAAGGAAGGCAGAGGGGTTTATGTCATAAGCTCTGGGGCCAATAAGGGAAAGATTTTATGTCACCACCTCGTACCTTACTTTCTAAAGCAAGTTGCAGAAAGCAAAGAAAATTGCATAAAGTAAAAGAAAGGTAGAGGGGTTTATATCATAAGATCTAGGGCCAATAAGGCAAAAATCTTATAACGTCACCACCACGTCCCTTACTTTGAAAAGGAAATTGCAGAAAGCAAAGGAAGTTGCAAAAAGTAAAAGAAAGGTGGAGGGGTTTATATCATTAGATCAGGGGCCAATAAGGCGGAGATCTTATACCGTCACCACCACGTTCCTTACTTTGAAAAGGAAATTACATTGTGATTTAAAGAAATGTAATTTTACCAGCAGAGAGTTGGGCAGTGTAACTGCGCTTGTTTGGAAGGAGGCCTCGGTATTGTCAAGATTTCAACAGAACAACGGCGTTGTTTAAAGAAATAGGGCCTTGGGTTCTCTAAAATTTGGCAGCACAACGGTGCTTGTGGATGAAAGGAACCTCGAAGTTGTCGAGATTTCGGCAGAACAACGGCGCTACTATTAAAAATTAGCTCGTAGTTCTGCAAAATTCGACAGAACCACGGCATAAAGTAAGGTTGTCACTCTGAACCTTCGAAATTTTGGCAGCGTGCCGACACCCAGTGTGAGCTACCTAGTGTTTCTCTACTTTCTCTCTTCTAGAAAACAAAGAAACCAGGATGTTTTTTTTAATTCGGTAGGGGTTTGGTGCTAGAAATACACCGAAGGGGCAATGTCGGCCAAATTTCGCCTTGGGAGAAATTGGTGGCTTTTGTCTCTTCTGTTGTTTGTTTTTAAAACGCCCATAACTTCTTCATTTGAACTTCGATTTACATGCGGTCAGGTGCGTTGAATTCCTCGTTTTAGGGACTTTCCAATGAACCTAATATTGCTTGCTTCTGGGAAACAAAGTGTCCTCAGGATTTCTGTAAAAAGGCGGGTGCTATGTAAAACAGGCTTTGCGATTGTTTTTTCCAGATAACAAGGTTTTCAGAAATCGTTTCCTTTTACAAATACCCTAAGGAAAGATTGAGAGAAACAGAACTGGTGCTATGGGACTCGTCATAAGGTTCTTTCTCGCGACACCTATCATTAGTACCGCCTTGACAAAATTGGGTGTCTACAGGCTGGGAGAGAGGAGAGAATGATACTTGGATTCCAAGTGTCATCTCTCTCCCATGTAAGCTTATTTGAGAAAGAAAAATCAAGTTTTATTCATTTTAATTACTTAAAATTGAAGATAAATATTTGGAAGAATTAGAGAAAATTCGTGCAAAAACTCAATAAAAATATATGTGATCTGGGATGGAATTTGGAAGTGTTTGAGAGAAAGATTGATTGCAAGAGAGTAGAGGAAGAAAAGAAATTTTAGTAATATTGTAAGTTCATCTTCTCTTTCCTTGTTAATTTGAGTCCTGTGTGATTTCCTTTCATTATTATCAATTCTTTTCAACTAGAAAGTTGTAGATCTCATTGAGTGGTGTGTTTTGATATACGATTTACCTGATTTGGTTTTGATGTGAAAAAGTTATAGCAGTTTTACTAAACTGTAGTTTTTAAAGACTTTAAATGGCATTTTTCATGTTTTTCGGCCATCTCCGGCCAGAGAAGTGAACATGAAAGTTGTTGGAAATATTTCCACTAACAACTTTGATGTTTTGATCTAATCCCATTTCGACATGGTTTGAGGGTTATGTGAGTTGAAAATTTTCAGTTTTGAGAAAAATAACATGTAATGTGTGTTTTTTAAATTTTTGGTTTTCTAGCCATCTCCAATGGAAATTGGCCGGAGATGTCAACTAAAACAGATGTTCCTTAGGTGTTAATGAACAACATTTGTGTTTACAATTTTCTGAAAATCAATCTCTTTGTATTTGTTTGGAGGAGTGAAAAATCCCTATTTTATGCAATTTTGCTTTAGGGCGGTATATTGGCGATACCGGTATACCGCGAACCCTCTGCATTTTCTATGGTGTAGTTTTGGGTCCGGTATATACCACGACCCCCCTGGTTTGGCTAGCACTGTTGTGGGGCCAGTACACCAGCAAAGCCGGTATACCACCATCCAATGTATATGTGTTTTACACTTTATAGTGCGTTTGAGTTTTGAATCGTAGTTCTACCACCTCGTATGACTTGAGCTTGATGTTTAAGACTAGAGAAAGGTATTGATTTGGAAAACCCTAATGCTATAGGATTTCAAGAAGAGAAAGAGAAAGAGGAGAGAAAGGGCAAGGATAAAGTGATCCCCTGGTAAGTGATATGGTACCTGTTATATACTTATATATATATATATATATATATGTCCTGGTTTCAATGCTTTTGGTTTGTCTGGCTATTCTTCTGATTTGATAAGTTTAGAATATCTAGTTATTCGTATGATTATGAGTCAATCTGTCCTGCCAGTGGGTTATCTCGACATTATAGCATGGTCCTGCCAGTGGGATATCTGGACATTTTATAGAGTTCTCAATTTTCATATGCACAATCCAAAGTTTCTAGAGAAATCTCAAAAATAATTGAAACTAGCCATAATTGAAAGCTCCAATTTGAAAACAAGCTAGTTTGCTTTTTCAAAATAGAAACGAAACAATGTGGGGAATGTTTTTAGAGACTCTTTGACTTATAGAAATTCCTAAATTGAGGTTTTTTCTTCCAAGTAAAAAGATGTTGTTGCTTTATTGGATAAAAACAATCCCAAAAATATCTCACATTGCTTACTTTTTCTACATTCCCAGTATGATGCTGTAGGTCAAATCTTGGCCCCATTTTGAGACAATTAAATGGACGAGTTAGAAAAAATCATAAACTACAAAGTAGTAGATCTTTCAAAATCCTTCGAAATGAGTACTTAGACATTAATTTTGGTTAAAAGATGGGTAAGTTATGACTGTTTTAGTAAAACCAGTCTATAAGTTAAACTTACAATTGTTTATTTAAGTTTTTAATTAAATAAACATATTTCCTCCCATCCAATCGGATAAAAGCTCCATCCATTTTTTTCTGTAATTTCCAAAATACCCTTATGGTTTATACTTAACCATTCTGGTATTCCTAATGTATCCCATAGTGCATATATACTATATACATTGTATATATCCTTTCAATGCATCCAATTCCACGAGACTAGTTCGTGTAAGCAACCAAATAAATGCGGGACCTCTATCCAATAGATTATAATAGGTCTATTGAGTAGTAACTGGGTTCGTAGCAGGGATTTAACGGTCGATCCTGCAGAACTCACAAGCGAGCCCCACTGCCATTATTACTCCGAAGCCAATGCTACAATCGCATTGAGTCAGTGGCCTCCATCGAGACGTATCCCTAAAGATAACGGTCAAATCATCATACCCCTAATCACATCAAATGTGCAAGTCCTCTCTCCAAGTCCACATCTATTGAGTTGTGTCCTACGGGGGGTGGACATCAACTATCCCCTAAGCTCACTCACAGTATAGCTTTCAGTCAAGCAGTGTTGGCCCGCAAATACATTTGCTAAAAACATTTCAAAACTTATTTTGAGAAATCTTTTTGATATACGCTTTATCAAATCCACCTAGCCAGGTATTTTTCTAGGCCTACTGCTCTGACCAAAATCATAGATGTTATCCTATTAAATAGGTGGAGAATTCCATGTCGGATTTCACTATTGACCTCGAAAGTTTGTCCAATAGTCTAGTACTATCCTCTACTAGCTCCAAGAGAATCACGGTTAGATAAACCAAGAATGAGAAACTCGCCCATAGACCAATATGACCCCTCAAGTCGAAGGACATGTAAAGGGTACTGTCTGGTAGAATAGCTCAACTGTCTCCTATCCACAAGTTATTCTATTGTGATCCCGTTCAGTACGCAATCTCATTATCGTACCCATTCTATCTTGTTTAGGGTCCACTACCCAAGTGATTCAGATAAGTCACTCCACATCTCGTGCATGTTGGCAAGATAGATGCTAGTTGTACATAGGAGGAGGTGTCCAACCTCAACCCCAACGAGGAACTATTAAGGTCTGCAAAGAACCAGAATCCCATATCTCCTTGCTCCCTAAGATCTGTGAATCCATGAGCATGGGTTTCCTACTTTGCTACATAAGGACAAATATGTGTCAATAACAAGTAGCATATCACACATATTTAACTTTTAGTTACCCATTAATTGCCATGAAAAGAAACTTTTATTGATTAACATGCGAAATATACTGAATTTTATGGCACCAACTCTAACAGGAAGATCCTTCGTCTTGGTTACTTCTGGACTACTCACAAAGCAGACTGCTTCACATTTGTCAAGAACTGTTACTTAAGTCAGATTCATGCTAATCTGATACACGTGCCGCCTTCATAACTTCACTCACTCTCATTTCCGTGGCCTTTCTCCGTTTGGGGTATTGACATTATCAGCAAAATTTCTCCAAAGTCCTCCAGACACGAGTATATACTTGTCGCAATCGATTACTTCACCAAATGGATTGAAGCTTAGTCATACGCTTCGGTATCATCAACATCAGTTGCCAAGTTTATTAGGGCCAACATTATCTGCAGATACGGTGTCCCACACGAGTTGATATCAAACAATGGTTCTCACTTCAAGAAAGAGGTAGCCTCGTTGTGTGAAGAATTCAAAATCAAACACCATAAGTCGTCTCTGTACTGGCCTTAGACTAATGGCACTGTCGAAGCAGCTAACAAGAAGATCAAGACTATTCTTTGAAAGATGACTCGATCCTACAGGGATTGGTCAAACAAGCCTCCGTTCGCACTATGGGCGTACAGAACGTCTGTCCGTACATCCACAGGAGCCACTCCATACTCTCTTACGTATGGTATGGAAGCTGTCCTGCCAGTCGAATTAAAATTCCCATCACTCAGAATCCCGATGGAAAACAATCTACCAGAATCCTTCAGGGAGTATAATTTATACTCTGGACATTTTCTCGAAATTCAGAGAATTTTCTCGGAACTCCGAGAAATGGTCCGGGAAGTATTATGCTATACTCTGGTCATTTTCTCGAAACTCCGAGAGCTTTTCTCAGAACTCCGAGAATGGTTCTCGGAATTCCGAGAATGTCGCGACAGCAAAAAAATATAACCATTGTGTTTCAAACGACTAGTTGATTTTTGGGGTGTTTTTGTTACCTCCACCCCCAAACGGTTATATATTGATGAGGGCTTATAAATACAGATTCAAGAGGTTCTTTTAACACTTTTAAATGATTGAAAAACTATCTTAAGCATTTACAAATACTTGCAACCCATTTGGCTTAAGTTTTTATTTTCTCCACCAAACGTGCCTTGCTCTTGCAATCTTTTGAGTTTGGGTTTAGGATTCAATTTGTATTATCTTGGAGAGTATTCAAGGGGACTTCATTGTGCATCAAGCCTTAAATGAAGGCATAGCATTCTTCTTCTTCATTGTAAAGGTGGGTAGGGCATTCTATTCTTAATACCCTAGGGAGAAGCGCTTAGAACTCGGCGAAGAAGGAGAGTCGGTGTAAAGGTGGCAAGGGCATCCTCATTTAATACCCTTGGGATTGTAATAGCCTCGGAGCCCGGCATCGTGGAGGTCTCA
Organism: Tasmannia lanceolata; assembly: GCF_043159265.1. Lineage (NCBI taxonomy): Eukaryota > Viridiplantae > Streptophyta > Magnoliopsida > Canellales > Winteraceae > Tasmannia > Tasmannia lanceolata. Next base: position 5,469,837 of record NW_027518688.1, on the reverse strand, counting down.
AATAGTGGAAATCCTTCAGGACGATCTCAAGAAGAGTGGAGTAGGGCTTTGCCCAAACCACTATACATCGGTGTGTTCTTCTCTTATTCTTGCAATCTCATTTTTATTTTTGGTTTGGCATTTCCTTTTATTTTGACATTATTTGAACTAACCAAATACTAAGCAAGAGAAGAGAAATTGAATTAGGTTAAAATTTGATTTCAAAAAGGGATAAATTTTTTATAAAACCAATTCACCCCCTCTTGGCTCCCTAGACCTATATTTCAATTGGTATCAAAACCTGGTCTCTATTTTTTCAAAACCCTAACCGGTCTAGAGAAAAGATCCTAAAATGGCAAACTACCCTCAACACCATGATGGTTACTCAAACACTAGGCCACCTTATTTTGATGAAACAATTTTTGAATATTGAAAAACCAAAATGAAAATCTTTTTAACCCAAAACTACCAAATTTAGAGAGCCGTTCAAAATGGATATACCTTGGCCACTAAAAATCTAAATGAATGGACCGAAGCCAAACAACAAGCCTCAAACTATAATGCCAAAGCCATGAATTCTTTAATTTGTGCTTTGTCACTCGGAGAATTCAATAGAGTCTCAAACTTGAATTCGGCTAAAGAAATTTGGGACACCTTAGAAGTTACCCATGAAGGAACTAACCAAGTTAAGGAATCTAAAATGAATCATCTATTTAGGCAATTTAAACTTTTTCAAATGACACCCGATGAGACCATTGTCGATATGTATACTAGATTCACTAACTTAGTCAATGGGCTAAGGGGACTTCGAAAACAATTTTCAAACAGAGATTTAGTAACCAAAATCCTTAGATCCCTACCTTTATCATAGGAATCCAAAACCTCCGCAATCACCGAATCCAACACATTGAATCTAGATGAACTAATAGGGTCCTTGATAACTCATGAAATTATTTTCAAAACAAAAGTACCCGAAATTGAAAATAAAATGGAAAAAGGAAAATGTGTTGCTTTTACTTGTAATATAGGTGATGATGAAGAAGGGAAAAGAGATATGGAAGATGAGGTAACCTTCCTAACAAGAAGAATCAAGTTCTTGCAAAGGAATATGGGAAACATGAAGAATAGAAAAGCCAATCCTCCATTCAAGAAGAAAGAAGAGCTCGGTGACGGATCATCTCAACCCCGATGCTACGGATGCAAGAAACTTGGACACATCTGTCCGGATTGTCCATTCAACAATGAACCTACTTCAAACAATAGATTCAAGAGGAGAGAAGGCAAGAAAGGAATGACTGCCACATGGGATGAAGACAATGGAAGAGAATGTAAGTCGGATGATGGTGAAGATTGCATGATCTCAAGGAATGTGTGCTTCATGGCTTCAACAAATGATAATCAAGAAGTAAGTACGTTAAATGATGTTATTACTTTAAAAGAAGTTCTTGATTCTTTACAAAGTGCACATGATCAACTAGAAATTGAACTTGATAAGAATGCATCTCTTGAAAACTCTCTTTCTAGTTTGACAAAAGAATTTGGCTGGTTAAAAAAGACCATGATTTTCTAGAAGAAGAAAATGATAAATTTAAACTTGAAATTCATGATTTGAATGCTACCATCAAGAATTTGAATAAAAGTAGACAAGAACTATCAATTGAAAACAACAAACTAAAGCATGAAAATAGTGAACTATCTCACAAATATGATGATTTGAAGAAACTATTTGAAAGGTTTGAGAATGATTCACTAAAATTGGATAAACTTGTTAACATTCAAAGAGTGTCGCATGATAAAAGTGGACTTGGATATAAATGGGATACTACAATGTCAAATTATAAGAACAAATTTGTGAAAGGTTCCTCTAGTGGTACTAAAACTTGTTTTTATTGTGGACTAGAAGGACATAAGGTTGCTTGCATATATGCTAAACAAGACAAAACCAAATTAAATGCAAAGGTGAAAACAAATAGACTTAGCAAGATTAGGAAGATTTGGGTACCTAAGGGATCTCTCTTGCCTATTCATATGTAGGTATGTCTTAGAAGCCACAACAAGAAGAACACATGGTACCTTGGTAGTGGATACTCTAGGCACATGACCGGAGACCTCACTCAATTTGCATCCCTCTCACTCAAGGATGGTGAAGAAGTTACCTTTGGAGATGACAAGAAGGGAAATGTTAAAGGAGAAGGCACCATAGGTAACTCTACCTCACCCATTCATGATGTACTTTATGTTGATGGCTTATCTCATAATATTATTAGCATTAATCAACTATATGATAATGGGTTTGAAGTAGTCTTCAACCCTGACAAATGCATTGTTAAAAATAAGATAGATGGAAATGTGCAATTCATAGGTTCTAGAGACAATAACATTTACACCATTGGGCTAGATGATCTTAGATTACAAAATGTACATGTCTTAATGCCATTAGTGAAGATTCTTAGCTATGGCATAGGAGATTAGGTCATGCCGGAATGGATCTCATTTCAACCCTCTCATCAAAAGACATAGTTAGAGGTTTGCCTAAGCTTAAGTACACCAACGATCATATTTGTAGAACTTATCAATTAGGCAAACAATTAAAGAGTTCATTTGCCCATAAAAATATGATCTCTACCACTTAGCCCTTGCAACTACTTCATAAGGATCTCTTTGGACCAATAAAAACAAGTAGTTTAGGTGGAAAGAGGTATGTACTTGTTATTGTGGATGACTATTCTTTACATGGGTCATATTTCTAGCTCATAAAGATGAAACCTATGAAAATTTCTCTCAGTTGTGTAATCAAGTCCAAAGTGAAAAGGGTATAGCCATATCTTATATTAGAAGTGACCATAGAACGGAACTTGAAAACATACACTTTGACACTTACTGTAATGATCATGGTAAAAAATACTACTTCTCGGCACCTAGGACACCTCAACAAAATGGGGTTGTAGAAAGAAATAACCGAACCCTTCAAGAAATGGCTAGATCAATGTTACATAAGAATGATCTCCCTAGATACTTTTGGGCGGAAGCGGTTAGCACCGCTTGTTATATCATAAATATGGTGTATATGAGACCAATTTCTAAGAAAACACCTTATGAGCTTTGGAAAAACTTGAAACCCAATATAAGCTACTTTGTGGTGTTTGGTTGTAGATGCTACATCTTGAATATGAAAAACAACTTGTATAAATTTGATAAGAAGTCGGATGATGGCATATTCTTAGGATATTCTACACATAGCAAAGCATATAGAGTGTTTAATAGAAGAACCCTAATTGTAGAAGAATCCATGCATGTTACATTTGATGAAAGAGAGCCAACACCTCAAGAAATGCCGCATGATGAGGATGAACACATTGAACACCTCTTACCTAAGACAAATGTTCCTCCCCAAAAGTCTACAAGTGATACATTACTTAGTCAGGAAGTTGAAAGTAGAGAGGACAACTCATTACCTAAGGATAGGAGAATATTGGTAGATCTTCTGGATCCCAAATCTTAGGTGATGCCACATCGCCGGTGAAAACTAGATCATACTATAGAAGTACGAGTAATAATTTGGCATTCCTATCCGAATTGGAACCTAAATCCATCAAGGAAGCCGAAAAGGATGAATATTGGTTGATGGCTATGCAAAAGGAATTGAATCAATTCGAAAGGAACAAGGTGTAGACTAGCCTAGGCCTAGTGATCATCCAGTTATTGGCACAAGATAGGTGTATAGAAATAAAATGGATGAAAATGGAATAATCACTAGAAATAAAGCTAGGCTTGTAGCCTAAGGGTACAATCAGGAGGAAGGGATAGACTATGATGAGACATTTGCTCATGTTTCCCGTATGGAAGCTATTAGGATACTTTTGGTATGGAAGCTATTAGGATACTTTTGGCATATGCATCTCATAAAGGATTTAAATTATATCAAATGGATGTCAAAAGTGCCTTCCTAAATGGCTATATCCAAGAGGAAGTGTATGTTGAGCAACCTCCAGGTTTTGAAGACTACATACATCCAAATCATATCTTCAAGCTTGATAAAGCTTTATATGGATTGAAGCAAGCTCCTAGAGCTTAGTATGAGAGACTTGGTACCCTCCTAGTAGAGAAAGGTTTTGAGATGGGCAAAGTGGATAAAACATTGTTTAACAAAAGAGAAAATCAAGATATCCTCGTTGTCCAGATTTATGTAGATGACACCATCTGTGGCTCGACTAATCAAAGAATATGTGATGAATTTGCAACCCTAATGAAAAATAAATTTGAAATAAGCATGATGGGTGAGTTAACTTACTTCTTAGGACTCCAAATCACAACACCAAAATGGGATATTTATAATCAAGAAAAATATACAAAGGAGTTAATGAAGAAGTATGGGATGGATAGCAGTAATTATGGCATGCAATGGGCGGTTCCATCATAGATCAAAATTCCAGATTCGATGGATATGTCATGAAATTAACTAAAATGGAAGTTTTACTAATTAAGACCTTTTCATTTGCGCGTAAATATCATGGCTTCATTCAACCCATTAGCTAAGATCCTAGATGAAAATAAGTTAACTGGTGAAAATTACCTCGATTGAAAAAGAATCCTAATACTAGTGCTCATAGCCGCTAAAGTTTATTGGGTTCTTACCACTGAGGAACTTGAGCTACCTGGTTTCGATGCGCCTCAAGCAGATCACGATAGAAAGTCTAAGTGGCTTGAGAACAATCAGATGGCAAAGTGTTACATCATTGGCTCTATGTCCAATGTGCTGTAGCAGCAACATATTGGAATGGAAGCAGCCTCTGATATTATGATGAATATTAAATAAATGTTTGGAGAGCAATATCGTACAGCTAGGCTGTTGGCAATTAGAGGCCTAATGTCCACCAAGATGGTAGAGGGAACCCCAGTTAGGGACCACATGTTAAAGATGATGGGCTATCTCAACGAGCTCGACGTCTTAGGGGTCATCATGGAACCAGAGACGTAGAACAACATTGTCTTGTCTTCCCTATGTGGGACTTTTATAGAGTTTTTTATGACCTACCACATGAACAAAATGACAATGTCCCTGACAAAGCTGATGAATCAACTCCAAACAGCTGAGGATCTACAAAAGTGTAATAAGAAAGTGCCTTCCTTGCAGAGGGTAATGTACCCTCAGCACCTAAGCCTAAAGGTAAAGGAAAAAAGAAGAGCAAAAGGCCAAGGCTCTAAGAAGAACAAGCCAGTGGTAAAGAAAAAGAAGAACTTTAAAAAGAAGTCAACCAAGGGCCATGACAGTTGCTTCCATTGTGAAAAGATTGGACACTAGAAGCGGAACTGCAGGAGCTATTTGGCTACCAAGCAGGGCAACAAGCCTACCTCAGGTATGTTGCAAGTTTTTGTTGCTGAAACCAATGAGATTGGTCATGTATTTTTATGGTGTGTTGACACAGGTGCGACCTCACACGTTTGCAATGTTTTGCAGGGGTTTAGAAAAATTAAAAGGTTGACTAAGGGAGAGCTCACCCTACAGGTTGGAACTGAAGCAACAGTTGCGGTCCAAGCTGTAGGAGATTATGTTTTGACATTTTCAGGCGGTTATCTAATATTAAAGGATTGTCTCTCTGTACCTTCAATAAGAAGGAATTCAATTTCAGTTTCAAAGTTATTTGATGATGGATATTTTAGTAGTTTTAATAAAAGTTTTGTTTTCATTAAAAAGAGAAATTTCATGATTGTGGAAGGTACAATGAGTCATGGCCTGTATTTAATTAACACCTTAGAAAACGTAAGTAATGTTGAGAATATTCCAAGTACTGGTGTTCCAAACCTCAAAAGGATAAGGGACACAGTAATTCCAACACACCTTTTGCATCTTCTATTAGATCACATTGGCCTAGAGCAGATCACAAGGCTAGTAAAAGATGTCCATTAGATTCAATCCAATTGGAACCTTTTCCATCTTGTGAGCCAAGTCTCCAAGGCAACATGACTAAAATTCCCTTCAATGGCAAGAGTGGAAGACGCAAAAGTGTATTGGAATTGATACATACAGATGTATGTGGCCCTCTTTCTCATCCTGCTAGAGGAGGGTTTGTCTACTTCGTGACTTTCACAGATGACCATTCAAGGTATGGTTACCTATACCTCTCTGACATGGGTAAGAGTACCTTTACTCCGACAGGGTTGAGAGTACCTCTCCGATGAGTTTAAGGACTACTTAAAAGAAAATAAAATGGTTTCTCAATGGACTCCACCTGCAACACCAGAGTTAAACGGTGTGTCAGAAATAAGAAATCGAACACTATTGGACATGGTTTGAGCCATGATGAGCTTTGCACGAGAACCTCTGTTTCTATGGGGATTCGCCCTAGAAACAGCGCTCTATATCCTTAATCGAGTCCCAACTAAATCAGTACCAAAGACTCCATATGAGATATGGACGGGCTGGAAACCCACACTGAATCATATGAGAATATGGGGTTGTCCTACCCACGTCAAAAAGATAGGTGTTGAAAAGTTGGAGGCACGAACCCCAAGCAAAATCGCTAGACTTTTGCGGAAGAATAAACCGTGTAAAACAAAAAATTTGCTCTAAGGATTCCTAGGAACTAATTGATTCTTATTGTGATTTAATAAACATAAATATAAATACCTTTATGTAGAAAATAACTCATTCGCTTGATCTACTCCTCGAAAGTTCCTGGGACGGTTACTTGCAGCGGATTGATTTCCAGCGTTGGTTTGAGTAACAATACGGTTTGCATTCATTGCCGCGACATCAGGAATGGGAGGCATAACATGGAGTTGACGTTGTTGTTCTTCTTGAAGTAGGAGGTGCTAAATACGGTTGACATCAGGAAGAGGATTCATTGTCAGGATATGAGAGCGAACTCCAGCAAAACTATCCGATAAACCCATCAAGAACTGATAGACACGTTCTTGTTGATTGATTGTGTTCAGTGCTCTTTGAGCACCACAACTACACTCAGGGACATATGTGTAGGATGACAACTCTTCCCACAAACTTTCAGGTTGGTATACTAGATAGCAAGGGACTGATTTCCCTGTTGAATGTTAGCAATGGCTCATTTGAGATGAAAGATATGAGGAGCATTCCTATGGGGAAAATGTTCTTCAAGTTCATCCCACACAGATTGTGCCGTATCGGCATAAATGACGTTATTGGATAAAGTTCTGGTGAGAATATTAAGAATCCAAGATAAAACCATGAAATTACATCTCTCCCAAACTTGAACATCATAAGCGGTAGATGTGGGCTTGGGTAAAGTTCCATCAACAAAGCCCATTTTGTTCTCAGCGTACAAAGCCACCTTCATGGCTCGACTCCAAGTGGGATAATTATCACCATCAAGGGGAGTGGATACTAAAATTGTAGCTGGATTATCTGAGTGATGCAGATAATACTGAGAAGAAGGATCAATGGTGATGGAAGATCCACCGGAGTTGACGTTACGGGTGGTGACTGTTGCATCTGAAGAAACTGGTTCAATGGCCATCTAGATTGAAGAGGAAGATCAAATGCACTATATAGCAATCAAGGAAGACTACAGGACAGAAACACCAAGGAGAACTACTGGACTATTGGATAGAAATGACCAAGGAGGACTACTAGATAGAAATGACCAGAAGAAACTACTGAATAGAAATGACCATAGAGAGACGAAAAATTGCTCAAGAAACCCTAAAACGCTCTGATACCATAATAAATTTGTTTTAGCAGAGCTGAATGGTATGTGTTCCTTTATTCCAATGACTGTATATGTAGGGGTTACATGGATCTCAAGAGATCTTATCTCAACAGACTCAACGTTACATTATCCGAGGAGATTTTATCTCCACAGATTTAACTAAAAAGATAAACATGGTACATAAGGATAACTTTGTGGTTATCTTTTAAGTGATTTCGGAGCATATCTCGATTTGTACGTGTCATCCTTGCGCAGGGGCCATGCTAATCTTCTTTATATCGTTCCAATTTTATCGGATGTCTCCGAAGAGAGGGTGTTTGAGGGTTTGGCCAAATCACCGTATTATTTGTACATGCGGATTATAGCATTGGTCATATCATGGGTTAGATGTCTTCCATCCTTTCTTTTTGTATCGGCCTTTGATCTTTGGGAACATTGGAGGGAAGTGTGCTCTAGTGGTGAGAGGAAAATTAACATAGTCCAAAGATGGGAGCCTCCGATGCTAGGAATGTTGAAAATCAACTTTGATGGTGCTTGTTTTGGAAACCTGAGTCCAGCGGGCGTAGGGGGTCTTTGTCGTGATGAGCTTAGTGAGATACTTTGGGCTTTTTCTGGTCCTATTGGTGTGTGTGATTCTTCTGAGGCGGAAGTCAAAGCGGCCTATTTTGAGATCAAGAAGTTGAGTAGGGAAGTCTTGGACCATATTATTGTTGAAGGGGATTCATTGAATGTCATTCGGTGGTTGAAGGGTGGTGTAGCTCCTCCTTGGAGATTTTTGGCGTTATTTGATGAAATTGAGGATTTTGTTGCGGGTTCGGCTATTGTCTTTAATCACGTTTGGAGGTCGGCAAACAAAAAGGCGAATGTGTTGGCCAAGCAGGGAGTTGGGAGGGAGAGTATTCTCTGGTTCGATCATCTTCCCCCGTAATATAATTTTGTTATTTTTGTTGTATCTTTTCTTCTTATTTCTTGTTTTTGTTCTTTGGGTTGCCCCTTCTCGGGTGCTCCCTTGTCATTTAATTCAAATCAATACAAATCGCTATTTCAAAAAAAAAATCTTTTAAGTGATTTCTCAATGCTGGACTTTTGCAAAGAGAGTCACGTGGAATTGAAAACAGTAATAGTTTTGGAACACCCGACCCGAGTTGCACCCCTTATTCTTATTATATGGATGCTAGGGCCCCAGTTTAGCATTCCTCTCTCTCTCTCTCTCTCTCTCTCTCTCTCTTACACACTCTCACACACACATATGGAATTTGTTAGTGACTTTGGTAGAAAGGCATTTCGTGGCTGGCCGTGAGCTTCACAATCGGTATTTGCTAAATTACCCTCTAGACCCCATTCAACCTCATTCACCCCCATTTCACCGAATTTACCCCCTTCAAGACCTCATTCACCCCGATTTCAAAGAATAACCGGTTGTGAGCTTCGCAACCTGCATTTACCGTATTACCCTCACCCCCATTTCAAAGAAAAACTGGTTGTGAGCTTCACAACCGGTATTTACCGAATTACCCTCACAACTCTCTCTCTCTCATTCTCTCTCTCTCTCTCTCTCTCTCTCTCTCTCTCTCTCTCTCTCACACACACACACACACACACACGGTGTGCCCAACAATAAACAGTTTAGATCGTTGAGAAGGTGGTCCCCATCAAAAGTATATTTTTTTATTAAAAAAATCACTTAGGCCTACCTGGTTCAAAGATACAAACCATTCATTTGTTTGGCCCCAACGTAAAGAGGCCCCTTCCATAAAATCATCACCATAGGATGATCCAAACCCTCCAATCAACCTTCACGAATAGGAGAATTAAGACCATCTTATGGAGATGATTTATCAAGAAAGGACTATTTACAAAGGGGCCCAAATTAACAGTATGGATTTCGGAATAATGTGGGCCTGTAGACACCCCATTTTGACCTGACCCTAATTCTCAAAATCGAATAAAAATCCTGAAATCGAATAAAGTTCCTAAACCCTTGGATCTCAAAAACAATTCCCTGATGTCCTAAAGGCACTTCAACTTTAAAAATTGAAGAGCCGAACCCAAAATGCAAAAGACCCCGACAAATCTTCATTTGCAGATTATTGTCGAAACCTTTGTGAGCCCAAATGATTCCTCGAAATTTACAAAATTTACCAAATATCCCGGAGCTTTGGTACTGCCCCCCTCCATAAATTTCCGAGTTCTGAGGCTTAATTGTGCGACCTGTGAATGCTTGTTGTTTCTGAGTGCGTCTCTCCAAATTTTCAAAGAAAATGGACAAAGAAGTTAAGAAAAGACAAGCTGAGATTGTGCGAATATCGAGACATAGTGGTGCTAGTTAGGCAAGACAAGAGGGCTTAAAATATGGTAGTGTGGGACCCGATCCCGCGAGAGGGGTGGGGCGCGAGCCGCCACACTCTCTCTTGGTCTCTCGTACCCACGCGATTGGCGTGTGCATTTTTATTATTGATTTTAATTCATCTTTTATGTGAACTTGGGATCACTAAGGCAATCCGAATTCCACACAAAAGAGAGTGACAGAGTCGCCACCTAGATGTGGGATCTAGGACCCATAATTAACAGAAATCTAGACTCGTTACCTGGTTACAAGAATGGAAGGTATGGGGAGTTATCCACCACATGCACCATTCCTGCCCGATAATCGGTCTTCAATTCCAAAAGTTAACTCTTTTAAATTTATTTTAAATGGCTCATTCAACTCTTTGTTAATGTGCGAACTATGTGACATGCATCTTATGATCTAATTTCAATGTAGATCCTAAATGTGTATCTTGATTTCTTAATTTGTTTGAATTCAATCTAAGTGAAAGTTCTCCTAAAATTCTAATTTCATGGAAAAATCCTAAGTGATTTAATTAAGCATTTACAAGAAAATTAATATACAAAACCCCACAATTTGTTGTGGAGCCGACTCGCGGTTGGTATGCCATCAGACATCCAAGCTGCCTACGTACTCAAGCCTCACTGGGATCAGAGTCGACGTAGTTCGGTGCACCTAAGGTAAGCTACATATGCCTAGCTCAACTAAGACACCGACCTAGACGGATTTGACTGTTTCAACAGTTTTAAGAGGAGTTATTTAATTCAAGTTGAGGATTTTATTATCCTAAGATTTCATCTAAGATTCTATATGATTCTTATCTAAATGCAAGTTATCCTTAGACTAATGCAGGTTACCCTACATCCTAGTTTATTACTAGGCTTGTCCTAGGGAAAGATTGGGTGACTAGTATAACTAGACCTATGGCACGGTTGCTATACATAGCAAACGTACGTGATGAGGCTGGACTCCTAACTCTAGGACTCCCTAAAACCTAAGACTCCCTAAAACTTAGGACAAGACACGACACCAGTATTCCTAAATTGGGCTCTAATGGTTCTTACGACGGAGACCATAATCCAATGGTTCCGAGAGACACGAGATGAATCAATTTCAGTTCTTGAAGTTAATGAATTTCAGATTTTAAGAATTTTTATTTCTGGACATTTAAGGGATACCAATGGTTCTAGGGCTCAGCAATTTCGGCCTCGAATGGCATCCATGGAAGGGAATCGTGCGCTCTTTCCTTGCGCAATTTAATACTTAGGTTATAGCACCTTATTGCCTGGCATATCTCAGGATTTCCGTGGACAGTAACCTCGGAGCCAACAACGTGCTATAGCTTAAATATTCAAATTGTCAAAGATCGGTTGCAATTGGGATACGATTATGGATGCACTGGCCATTTTTCCAGGGAAATCTAAAGATCCTAAGATTTCTGTTTTAATGGATTAAGGAGTTAATATGTGACAGAGATTTAAGGTTCTTTAGAGATTTTCAGATGATTTTCAATTAATTTCGGATTTTCAATGAATTTTATCAATTTTAAACATATGAGTGATTTTACAAGTGAAACTGTTGCAAACGAATTCGAAATGAGTTGAAACATCTACAGCAGCAAGATATGATGAAATGTAACTTACGGGCAGATTTTTACAGATTTTTACATTAAGCTCATATTTAATTTTGATTTAACAACAATAAGACCAGATTACAAAAATAAGACATAAACTACTAGAAATAGGAATCTAAATTCAATGAAATTTCTACAGTAGTAAGATATAAGTAAACATAGCATGCTGTGAGATTTTCATGAATTTTGGAAATCATTTACTATCAGTTTCGGATTTTTCAATTTTCAGACAAGATTATGAATTAACAATACATCCCATATGAAACAAGATTTAAATCACTTGAAAATTTTACAGCAACTATAAATATGGAATATAAGACTACTTTAAAAATTTTGGGAATTTTATCTGTGATCTGATGTCTGTAAAAAGTCTTCCAAAATCTAATAATTTTCACAAAAATCATAAAATAATATACCAAAACAATTCTAAAAATTCTCAAAAATTCATGGTAAGATGTGCCAGTATCATATAATTTATTTTTCGAATTGTATTAATTTTCGAATTCTTTTAGTATATAATTTATTTTTCTTCGTCAAAAAGTTATTTTTGAAGAGTTTTCTATTTTTAAAACACAATTTTCGAGAAAATTACGACTCCGAAAAATGTCCTCTAACCTTGTTCTAATGTGATGAACACGAGAAAAATTTAAAATTCCAAAAAATAGATCATCCTGAGATGGCTATTTTTTCGAATTTCGTAATTACTCAGCCATTATTTTAAATAAAATACCACTCTTCACTCAAATTTTCAAAAACCTTTGATCCAATGTCCGATCCGATCTGATAGTTATTTTACTCTATTTAAGTAGAACATCGTATTAAATTTCGGGACGAAACGGATTTGAAACACTCATGCAGATCATGATTTTTAGAACACACATATAATATTCATTTAAATTCAATTAAATGTTAAAAAATCATGCAAAATGCATAAAAATACCAAATAATCCCGGAAAGATCTGAGAATATTATACCAACCTATAATAGAGTTCCTCGCCGCATTCAAAAGCCAGAAAACCCGAAAAATCCTGCCGCCGCTGCGATCCGTTCCGCCTTTATTCTTCTCTTTTTCTTTGTTTTTTTTTTCGAAGTTGTGTAGAATGAGAGAGAGATATAGAGGGAGGTTGTCCGAGATAAACACAGAGAGTAAGAGTGATAAGGAGACACAGAGAGACACGAAGAGATAGAGAGGAAGTGAGGGAGTGAAATGAAAAGATTGAGGATGGAGGAGAGGAAACAGAGGTTGAGTGGGATGGTGAGGAGGAAAAACAGAGGGCGTGAAGGAGGAGTGAGAAAACCGAATGGTAGAGTGAGGGAGAGATGATGGAGAGAGAGAGAGAGTAAGAGAGATAGAGATAGTGAAAGAAAAAAAAAAAACAGAGTATTAGATACTCTGGTTTTTTTTTTCTTCTTAACGTTGTTTTTTTTTTTTTGCTTTTTTTTCTTTTAAAAACCGAGAAAAAACAGAGAAGGGGTTGAGGGAGAGAGAGAGAGAGAGAGAGAGAGAGAGAAACACAGATGAATAGAGGGATAGAGAGGGAAACACAGAAAACAGAGGGAGTGAGTAAAAACGTAAAAAAAAAAACAAAGAGAGAGAGAGAGTAAAAACGGCACTCTGTTTTTTTCTATATATATATATATATATATATATAATTTTTTTTTTTTTTTTTTTTTTTTTTTTTGGCTTTGGAGGGTTATGTAGGTTGAGAGAGATGAGAGTTACAGGGATAGAATCTGCTAGGGAGATGATAGAGTGAGAGTTTCGAGAGAGATATTGAGTGAGTTGCAGAAGGTTGCTCGGAGAAGCAAAAAAAATAGAGGGAGGGAGAGATGGCCGAATCGAACAGAGGGAGAGAGTAGGGAAGAGCCAAAACTGTGTAAGGAGGATCCGACAGAGGGTGTTGAGAGGAGGAGGGAAAGCAAAGGATGATGAGAAACCGAGAGAAAACAGAGGGTCCCCCGATCTTTTTAGAATTCTCGGCCTTTTATCGTCTTTTTTTGAAAGAAAACCCCATTCTAACTTATTCTTCCCCTCAGCCAGATCTGCGTGTGCTTTTTCTCTCCTCCCCAGAGGTTTTTTCATCAGAGTTTATCAAGAGGGATCACTTGACATTCTTGGCCCATCAAAAGAGAGAAAGCTGCCTCTTTTACTCTCATTAAAAATAGTAACAATCTTATTTTCGACACTCAGCACATGGCATATTGCTATTTGACAGAATTTGTGAGAATAAGAGAGCATATATTAAGAATATCAAGAGAAGTTTGTAATATTGGTTAAGGAAAGGAATTGTTGGCAGTTTCTCAAAGGGAGAGTGATGCTGATCTTCTTAGATGGCCGGTCGTGCTTTATAGAAAGCATGAGGGTCACTTTCTAAATTGCAGCCTATGAGAATTAAATAAGACACACTCAAAATATTGACCCAACCCCATAAAATATGAAATTAATCTTTCAATGTAGTGGACCCATGTCATGCATATGGTAAGCATCATCACATGGCCGCAACACATGAATCCACCCCATGTAGATCGTTTTCACTATGGGTTACGTCAAAATAATAGAAAACCCAAATGGCTAACATATGCTAAAGAATGATCAATCAGAGGGCCCTCACGTATAAATAAGTGATCCGACATAACCCAACTTTATTAAAAATTAGCCGAAATTCCCATGAAATGAAAATTAAATTAATATAGCGGCCCCACAGTGATAATGACCCTACCAATGTTAAAACTTTTTATCATGGCGGCCCCATTCCAATTTGTCTGAATGTTTTACAGATCTGGTGATAGGTCCACACCATGTTGGGCACATGATGGACCCCATCCCATGGCTTAAAACACATGGGCACCTCCTCATAGAAATTAATGTTTCAGTGTTAATTCCAAATAAAGCCGAAATGCATTTTCCATGGAAAAATGTATGGTTTCTTTGTTTGACCTAAGTTTAAGCAAGATGATAATGTGGGCCCCACTTGCTTGATCCTATTCCATCGACATGTTCAAGGCGGGCCCACCCAATGGGTCCGAATTCTCTCTTGTTTGGATACTTCTGAATAACCATTCTCAACACTTTAACGAAAAGAAAAATGCGGAACATTGCGGAAATGATCGGAAAGATTGAGAAAGCATAAGGGACGGACACGGGAATCGGAAACACTGAAAAACAAATAACGAAACACTAACCTCTTTGTTGATTAAAGCGAAGCAAAATGGGGGTGTCTACAGGTAGTGCTGATACCATTTCAAAAGATAAAAGGGAGTAGGGGCAAAAATGCCATTTCCCCTTTAAAAGAAGATCGAATTAGGGTTTTCAAGGGAGGGATTTATTTTTAAAGAAAAAGAGCAGCAGAGAGAGGGAGAGGAAAAAAGGGATTTGCAGCCACCTCATCTTCTCCTCCTTCTACCACCGCCTCCAACCACCCACCCCAAACCGTCTTCCTCTTCCACTCTTCTCCAACCGCCACCTCCAAAACTGCACCACCCAATCACCACCACCCCTCAAAACCCATCTCCACCGCACCAGCCACCATCCTCAACCCCAAACCCGAAACCCAAAACCCATACCCTCCACCATCCTCCACCTCCACCTCCACCCCAACACCACCCTTCGAAAACCCTCTTCCATCCTCCACCTTCACCTTCCTCAACCCCCAAAACCGAAACCCCATTTTCTGCACCTCCAAAAAACCGAAACCCACCACCACCATCCTCCACCTCCATCTCCACCCCAACACCACCCTTCGAAAATCCTCTTCCATCCTCCACCTTCACCTTCCTCAACCCCCAAACCCGAAACCCATTTTCTGCACCTCCAAAAACCGAAACCCACCACCACCAACCACCACCAAACTGAAACCCATCTCCACACTTCGAAAACCCTCTTCCACCCTCATCTCCTCCAACCCCAACCTCCAAAACCGAAACCCATTTCTACCCCAAACCCACCTCGAAAACCCATAGCCACCACCACCGGCCTCCCTCAAACCCTCAAACCCTCTTTTTCTTTCTTTAAAAAAGAAAAAAGAAAAAGAAAACAGAGCAATAGAGAGAGAGAGAGAGCTAAGAGAGAGAGAGAGAGAGGGATTTTGCAGGATTCTCCTCTCCAGTAATCTCGCCGGTGCCGGCTCCCCTCCTCCGCCAAGGCCGCCCACCTTCGATCATTTTCCCTCTTCCCTCCTACCTTTGCTACCTACTCAAACCCATTCCACCTCCATTTCCATTTAATAGACCTCTCAAACCCAGAAAACCCTCTTTGATTTTTATCTGCACCATCAATTTCTAGCAAATTCCTTCCCTTGCCATTGATTCTTGTCAACCCAGCATTTTCTCCATTCTCTTATCTGGACAGAGAGTTCATTTGCAGCAGCAACAAAAAAAAAAGTAGAGGGAGAAAGAGGGAGAGAGGGAAGGTCTGTGTAAATTTTAGGGAGAGGTAGAGAAGTTGCAGCAAAGGGGTTTGATCTTCATCTTCACCCATTTGGAGAAAATTTTGCAAGAAGGTAAAACCCATCTCATTTTCCCTAATAATTCCTTTTTGGTTTCTTGTTACCAGGCTGATTTTAGGTCCTTTGATGTGTGATTTTCAATAGCCTTAATTTTCTCATTGATGTATCCATTTTTCCTAATCCCTTTGTAATTTGCTAAAATTTGATCACCTTGTGTTTCTCATCGGAAGAGGCATATGTTTTCTGAGTTTTGTCCGATTGGTTTGCTTCCCTCGATTTTAAATCCCATTGGTCTCCTCTTCTTAATTCGATTTCAAGAGCCCATGGGAATTGTGTTCAATGAATATCAAGATGTAAGGGTGTTGATACCATATTCTCATATCAATGGATTTTTCATTTTAGCCATCCTTTAGGTTCTTCCTGAGTTTGGTAATGCACAAATAAGATGCGCCATGTTGGCTGAATTTCTGGAACAGGTCTCCACTCTCATCCAAATCAAATCGATTTGTCCATGGTGAAACAAACGGGTTTGAGTGATTCTTCATTGAACACAGTCGGGTTATGAAGTTATCTACATCTGTTGAAGGAGAAATCAAGTGAAAAATGGCACCCGAGTTTATAAGTTTCATCATTTTGATTATGCTAGATTGTTAGTGAGAGCACTCGTCAGGATTAGTTGAAAATCCGTGAGTCAGCTGACGAGTCAAAATACCCAAATTTCTTCATTCGGTTTGGCTTAGCATACCCCACTTCGCTAATTTTCTTTTGCACCAGCTTTCATCATGTCCAGTTCATTTGGAGGCAACCCCTTAGAACATTCCCGAGTCACTATCATTCGCAATGTTGTCCTTTGTTCGCATATTGCTATCATGTCTCAAAAGTGGAAATGCAGCCATGGAATATCTGAGTAGTCTTGATTTATCTCTCATGACCTGGAGGCCTCATCTGATTTCTATCCAGTGTTTAGGGATTCTCATCTGATCTTGGAGCTCATTTGATCTGCAGATTAGGTCGTCAGGTGAAGGCGATGATGGAATTTTTCTTGAGCCAATCCCTTGCCCTTCCTATCATTGTCCCTATCTTAGGATCTTCACAGGGTTTTAGGAGTTCTTTCCTTTTTGGGATTATTTTTTGCCCGTTCCTTGGGATACTCTTTGCATTTCGGGATCCCATCGATTTTGGGAACATCTTGTCGGGTTTCAGGCGATGACGGACGGCAACCTCTTGAGCCAAAACCCTCTTTCAATCAAAAGGGATAAAAAATACATAAAAATCAAATAACAAAAATCCAAAAAAACATCAAAAAGCACTCAAAAGCATTTTTCGAAAAGCTGGATCGAACAACGTTGGCTTGATCCCTTTCCACAGGGTACGTAAGCAGCTTGGGATTTTCGTCCCAAGTTCAGTCAAACTTTTCAATAAAATCATTTAAACCCTTCAAAAAAATCATTTCAGCATCTAAAAATATCTTTCAAGCTTTTCCCAAAAATACAAAAACCAAAATGGGCAAGGATGGTGATTGTCAGGTCACTCGGAGCCTTCTTTTCATTTCATTTCCGATTTTGATCGCGGCTTGCCGGTTTTATCGGTTCTCCGACGTTTTATCAGGTTTTGGGATGGGCGACGACGTAGCATGACCCCTTTACAGGGATTGTCCTCGCTGAGCCCAACGATAGGCTATGACGATCGCGAGACTTGTCCGATCTTTAGCGGATCAGGATCACTGAGCTCGATTCCTTTAGAATCGCTCCCTGAGTCTATCATATGTCCCATTTTCTTTTCCCTGGCATTTTGGGTTTGCGCATACCGTCTATTTTTTTATTCTTTTCTTTCTTTGCATCTTTTAGCTTATCGTGTGTTTGTCTTTGATTCCTTGTGTGTTTACTTTCAGCTTGCTTATTCCTTGTGCGTTTAGTTTCACATGCTTATTTACATGCTTAGCTGTAGATATTTACTGCTTTTCTGCTTATCATATATGCTATTACCTGCTTAGCTATAGCTGTGCATGCGGATGTTATTACTTTCCTAGATGTGATGGGTTAGGAGTAGATGCAGTGAGTTAGGATTTGGATGTTTATTTTCTTTTGCCCATCCCCGGGTCGTGCATGCTTAGATAGACGTTTCTTCGGAGGTACTCGTTCCCATTTCACATGATTTTAGCCCAAAACTCTTCAAAATTAATTAGAAATGGCATAAAAGACCAGGTGCTTGCACTTGGGCGAATTGGGGGCGCTTAATACCTTCCCCATTCGTCATCAGGCACAGACTTTTGTATCTCTGGTTATCCGTTGCAACAGAGTATTTCATGGGATCCAAGGCCTACTTCCTTGGATGGCGACTCTTCTTTGTTATAGGTACATCTTGGTTCTAGGCTGGTCCTTGAATCGAGAGGTATCTCACTTATATCGCCACCCATGCTGTAAGTGGCACCATTTCGAGAGTTCCTTGGTAGAGCTCTCCTTCACATTGTGGAGATCCTAGAGGACCAACGGGGGATCTCGTGTCCCTCGCCCACCGTCCTCGGGATCGGGGTCCACAGACTGGCGACTCTGCTGGGGAATTCTTGGAGCATTGCCTAACTCTGTAAAAATGCCATTTTTACTAATTTTGAAGAAATTTGGACTAAAATCATTTTAAATGGGAACATTTTCTGTTAGAATGCCAGGGGCACCAAATAGATACAAAGTAAAACAAGGGCTCACACACTCACTTTCATCCCTTGCATATATTATCTGTTTTGTGATTACTTTTCTGCTGTGGATATACTATCAGGTTACTCTCGGAGAGATACTATAAGTAGGAGCCGTGAGGGCTATACCCGCCTTCTAGTGCCACCGCACCAGTAGTATCTCAACACCTGGACACCTTGTGTGTAAAACGGACATAGTTCGTATGCTGGGCGATAGTCACAGCATACAAGTAACTATGCACCCGGCCAGGTGGACCTCGCGATTACTCTCTCTATATATTGCATGGTCCTTTTGTTTGCATTTATGGACGAACATATGTGTTGCTTACACTTGTGGAGCCTAGAGTTAGGGACCTTATCCCATTTTTTAGACTAGGGTAGCTCACTTTATGTGGCTACAGACGCGGTCCTAGTACACTCACATGTCTGTCTTGAGTCAAGTGTCTTGACTCTGCAAGATTATATTTAGGGCTGGTGCCCCTGGTTAGGATGTATATATATGTATATATATTTATTACTAGATTAGGGCTTGCTTCATAGTTAGGTTTTCTTTCCTAATCTAATCCATTTTTCCCATCCACCCGTCTTTTGGATTATGATCAGATCATTGGTTTCACATCATTATCTTTATAGCCATGATCTATCTTCCCTGAGCTTGATCCTTTGATCGATCTTGATCAGATCGCTCTGCATGCCAATTATGAGTCTACTTTGCCATTATCACTACCAGAGTGTGTGTTCTTGCTGAGAGCCCTGTTTCATCTTGACCGTGTCGGCGTATTCTTTATGCTTGGTTGCCGAGACCCTCCCTGTACAGCCGTTATGCTGTCTGATTTTATCCAACGGAAGGATGTGTTGGTGCTACCTTTTGTCTCAACTTGCGCATTACATTGCCATGCGATTTCTTCTCATTGAACCTAGTGTTTGTGATGTCCATGATGGGAATCTTGCCCGGTTGGTTAATCATAGCTCTCAAAAGATTCACCTTTTCAAAACCCATTTGGCCTCACCCAGCTTCAAGGCTTAACCACAATTCTGCTTCACCCATTTCACCTCTCACATTGCTCAGATGGCTGAGTATACTGAAAGTCTCGTCTTAGCAGAAATGAGAGAGATGATGTTGAAATCCAGAACCTGATAGACGGGGATCCCCTCACTCTTCTCGAACTCAAATGCTTCCGAGAACTCTGCACCTAACCATGTTGCACCTCTTTCACCCACCATGGGAACCACTCTACCCTTTCAACCTTTCATAGATCTCACCACCTTTACCTGTACCACCTCTGGGCTGGAAAATGAATGGGAAGGAAAAGGAAAGATGTCATAGCTTGAACCCCTTGAAAACATCATACCAGAGAAAGCCTTGCCATTGTCAGGTGCTAAAGATCAATTTGAACTAGGTCAACAGAAACCAAAGAGGTCGTTCCTTCTAAGATTCTAACTCCAGGGTTGCTCTCTCCAATCATTATCATCATTAATGAAGACGATGTCATGAACTTTCAGCGCTAGTCCATTGCCTCCAAAAAGTGTCATTTCTTTGAAATTCATCCTTGTCGTGTGTGTAACCACTCTCTTGTCCAAGTTGGTAGGTCAAATAATCATGTTAGTGTCAAGTCCAAGTATTTTGTGTTTGTTCTCCTTTCTTATGGTGAGTCAGCATTCAACCCATTGTTATGTCTGATGTAAAGCCCAATGTTGCGTGTCGAGTATCATCAATGTACATAAACTTCTCAATGAAATGAACATGTGTTTTCAATGTCAGTTTTCCTCCGTGTTTCCTCTTGGATCTAATGTTGAACAAACTAAGACACCCTTCTCGGAAGAGGATGCAGACGAAATTCTCCTCGAGATCTGAAAGATGGTCAAACGAGAGCAAGAGCAAGAGCAAAGCCAGTTGAAGACGAAATCAAAACTGTCGATGGTGGTATCGAAATCTGAAACTCGAGAAATACGGATTGGCAAAACTTTATCTCCCGAAGAGCGTGAAGAATCGATAAACCTATTTAGAGGGTTCAAAGTAGTTCTGCTTGGTCCTACGAGGATAAACCGATATCGTGCCCTTGCACTGTTCAATGTAAGTCTCCCTCAACTTTTGACATCAGGTCAAAAAAGCCAAAATTTCAAAGGAGAAACATCAAATACTAAGTGAAGATAGTAAAAAGATTGAGAAAAAAACTTTCGAACAACAAAGTCACAATCAAAGAACATGAGTCCCATAAGAATACTTGGGTCGTTGCATTCCGATGGAATTTCTAGTTAGAGCATTCAAGGAGTAGGGGCATCCCCCGATATCCAAGCAAAAGAAAAAGAAGAGAAAAAGAATGAACAAAAAAAAAAGATAGAATCCAGAACAAAAAAGGAGAAGGGAGCATACCCCTACGTCAACTCCTTAGAAATATCTAAATCCCAAGAAGTGGAGTCAGTCCCAAATCATCTTTAGCATTCAAAGAAGACCCCGAGTCTTAGACTACCGAGCATCAATTCAAGATCCCAGAGACAAGTGAGAATTCTTTCAGACAAGCTTGCGCAGTACAGATGAAGTCTTGACAGGAAATGCCGCCAGATTCCTCAAAAAGAAAAAAAAAAGGAAGGAAAGATTCAAAGCTATTGAATCATTTGAGAAAATCTCATGCCAGAACACCAGAAAGCGAAACGAAAAATTTCAAGTTTGAAAAATCCTTTTGCAAACACCTTCCAAACCCCAAGCGAACTACGCAGACCTGATCCTCCATTTTTGGGGTATGTAGCAAGCTGGTTAGACTAAATTCGGTCGAAATCGTTTGAACCAAAGAAATATCCAACCCTTTTGAACCCACGCCTTCCTAGAAAGTCCTTCTGGTGAACAAGGAAAGGTTCGAGGCAAAAGCAGAAAGAAAAGAGAAAAACGATGGAGTCTGAAGACCCGCTAGGCTGAAAACCCGAAAGGGCGGCCTAGGCAAAAGTTAGGGTCATTCACCCGCTAAGTTGACAACCAAAAAGTCAGCTTAGGCAAAAGTCAGGGTACTCAAGCCCGCTGGACCGAAAACCCGAAAGGGCGATCCAGGCAAAAGATAGGGCAAGCGGTCCACCATATTGAAAACCTGGAAAGGCAATCTGGTCAATGGCAGTGACTACTCACAAGGAGCGAATCAATGAGGTGAAGAAAGAACCTTCAACCGGAGCAAAATCTCAGAGTCCAAGGAGTGCCAGCAAGCTTATTTTGACGCTCCTCTAAACTAGGGCATTGAAAATGAACAATCTGAAAGGGATAATAATCATGAAGGAAATACCGAATGAGGAGAGTAGTGTCCCTTGACACGGTATTCGAAATACCCTTAGAGTGGCTAGGCCATACCCTAAAACATATAACACATAAGATCCAAGAGTGAGTAAAAAAAAAATTTGAAAAAATGAGTCGAGTCTCTAGAGTAATAGTTTTCTTTGGTTGAGTCCTTTGAAATTTGTTTCTCTCAAGTTATTTGTTGTCATTTCCCTTTGAAGTCAAAGTCATTGGTGTTGGAAGAATGGCAGCATGCCCTAAAAAAAAATAAAAAAAATTCAGAGTAAATCCTGGTTTAGGTATCAGAAGGGGCAAGAGACATCATATTCAAACCTACGAAAGACCTTAAGCCTCCAGAAGTGAGCAATGCAAAGATGAGATTCTTAGACTCAGCCATCATGGTGATTGTCCTACTCTCTCCTTACCAAAAAAAAAAAAAAAAACTCTGCAACTTCAAGCCTTCACAGAAAGAAGCATCTTTTCTTCAACCGCCATTGTTTTACCTCCCTAAGACTCTTGTCATGGAAGCACAATACACTAGGGGCATCTTTTATGACTTGCGTCATAAAAGATGTCCAGGACACAAAGGCAATCAGTGCCAATGTCTCCAGCAAATTGAGATAAGAGAGGTTACGAGCACATCTCGAGCCAAACCTCTAAACTCCCAAGCAAAGCTAGTCCCCAATGGAGTCTAACATCTATTTCCTAGAGAGTCCGCTGGCAATTGCTCAAAGTGTTCAATTCCCAAAAAAAATCTAATTCTTTCAAAAATTGGTCAGTACCCAAAATCCCAGCAAATCACGCACTCCCATTTTCTCGGCAAGAGACAAAGTAATCTCCAAAGAAATCAATCCAAATCAATCAATTCGAATCAATCAATCAATCAAAAGCGTGAGAGTATCAATCTTTTCATAAGAATTTTACTCCTCGATCAAATTTCCATCGCTTGTTACTGCGTGAGGGTTTCGCATAACAACGCTTTCCCTTTTGATTAGTGCGTGAGGGTTCCGCCTAATTAAATTCCACCTTTTGTTACTGTATGAGGGTTCCACATAACAAATTTCCATCCCTTGTTACTGCGTGAGGGTTCCGCATAACAAAGCTTTCCATTTTGATTAGTGCGTGAGGGTTCCGCCTAATTAAAATTCCACCTTTTGTTACTGTGTGAGGGTTCCACATAACAAATTTCCATCACTTGTTACTGCGTGAGGGTTCCGCATAACAAAGCTTTCCCTTTTTGATTAGTGCGTGAGGGTTCCGCCTAATTAAATTCCACCTTTTGTTACTGTGTGAGGGTTCTACATAACAAATTTCCATCGCTTGTTATTGCGTGAGGGTTCCGCATAATAAAGCTTTCCCTTTTGACTAGTGCGTGAGGGTTCCGCCTAATTAAATTCCACCTTTTATTACTATGAGAGGATCCAAGCCCGTTCTCATATGGCATCGAAGCCCGTTCTCACACGGCATCTAAGCCCGTTCTCATACGGCATCTAAGCCCGTTCTCACACGGCATCTAAGCCCGTTTCAGATGCCGTCTCATACGGCATCTAAGCCCGTTCTCACACGGCATCTAAGCCCGTTTCAGATGCCGTCTCATACGGCATCTAAGCCCGTCTCGTACGGCATCTAAGCCCGTCTCGTACGGCATCTAAGCCCGTCTCGTACGACGTCTAAGCCCGTCTCGTACGGCGTCTAAGCCCGTCTCGTACGGCGTCTAAACCCGTCTCGTACGGCATCTAAGCCCGTTCTCATACGGCATCTAAGCCCGTCTCATACGGCATCCAAGCCCGTTTCTACACGGCATCTAAGCCCGTCTCATACGGCATCCAAGCCCGTCTCATACGGCATCCAAGCCCGTTCTCGTACGGCATCCGCCATCCTGAGGCATTCTTTCCAAAGTCTCCTGAGACTTTCCTTCCAAAGTCCCATGCGGCATTCTTTCCAAAGTCCCCTGAGGCATCCAATCCGGGTAAGACCCTTGAGGCATCTGACCCATCAAGAATTCAATCTTCACAAAATCATTTTCTTTATGTTTTCCTTCTTTAACCAAATTTTCGGGGCAGGTCAAAATGCGTCGTCCTTTTGGCTTTGGCATTCGTGCGAACCCCTCTGCCAAAGAGGGGCATCTGTAGACACCCCATTTTGACCTGACCCTAATTCCCAAAATCGAATAAAAATCCTGAAATCGAGTAAAGTTCCTAAACCCTTGGATCTCAAAAACAATTCCCTGATGTCCTAAAGCCGCACTTCAACTTTAAAAATTGAAGAGCCGAACCCAAAATGCAAAAGACCCCGACAAATCTTCATTTGCAGATTATTGTCGAAACCTTTTGTGAGCCCAAATGATTCCCCGAAATTTACAAAATTTACCAAATATCCCGGAGCTTTGGTACTGCCCCCCTCCCTAAATTTTCGAGTTCCGAGGCTTAATTGTGCGATCTGTGAATGCTTGTTGTTTCTGAGTGCGTCTCTGGAAATTTTCAAAGAAAATGGACAAAGAAGTTGAGAAAAGACAAGCTGAGATTGTGCGAATATCGAGACATAGTGGTGCTAGTTAGGCAAGACAAGAGGGCTTAAAATATGGTAGTGCCGATACCATTTCAAAAGATAAAAGGGAGTAGGGGCAAAAATGCCATTTCCCCTTTAAAAGAAGATCGAATTAGGGTTTTCAAGGGAGGGATTTTTTTTTTAAAGAAAAAGAGCAGCAGAGAGAGGGAGAGGAAAAAAGGGATTTGCAGCCACCTCATCTTCTCCTCCTTCTACAACCGCCTCCAACCACCCACCCCAAACTGTCTTCCTCTTCCACTCTTCTCCAACCGCCACCTCCAAAACTGCACCACCCAATCACCACCACCCCTCAAAACCCATCTCCACCGCACCAGCCACCATCCTCAACCCCAAACCCGAAACCCAAAACCCATACCCACCACCATCCTCCACCTCCATCTCCACCTCAACACCACCCTTCGAAAACCCTCTTCCATCCTCCACCTTCACCTTCCTCAACCCCCAAAACCGAAACCCCATTTTCTGCACCTCCAAAAAACCGAAACCCACCACCACCATCCTCCACCTCCATCTCCACCCCAACACCACCCTTCGAAAATCCTCTTCCATCCTCCACCTTCACATTCCTCAACCCCCAAACCCGAAACCCATTTTCTGCACCTCCAAAAACCGAAACCCACCACCACCAACCACCACCAAACTGAAACCCATCTCCACACTTCGAAAACCCTCTTCCACCCTCATCTTCTCCAACCCCCACCTCCAAAACCGAAACCCATTTCTACCCCAAACCCACCTCGAAAACCCATAGCCACCACCACCGGCCTCCCTCAAACCCTCAAACCCTCTTTTTCTTTCTTTAAAAAAGAAAAAAGAAAAAGAAAACAGAGCAATAGAGAGAGAGAGAGAGAGAGAGGGTTTTGCAGGATTCTCCTCTCCGGCAATCTCGCTGGTGCCGGCTCCCCACCTCCGCCAAGGCCGTCCACCTTCGATCATTTTCCCTCTTCCCTCCTACCTTTGCTAACTACTCAAACCCATTCCACCTCCATTTCCATTTAATATACCTCTCAAACCCAGAAAACCCTCTTTGATTTTTATCTCCACCATCAATTTCTAGCAAAGGGGTTTGATCTTCATCTTCTCCATTCTCTTATCTGGACAGAGAGCTCATTTGCAGTAGCAACAAAAAAAAAAACAGAGGGAGAAAGAGGGAGAGAGGGAAGGTCTGTGTAAATTTTAGGGAGAGGTAGAGAAGTTGCAGCAAAGGGGTTTGATCTTCATCTTCAGCCATTTGGAGAAAATTTTGCAACAAGGTAAAACCCATCTCATTTTCCCTAATAATTCCTTTTTGGTTTCTTGTTACCTGGCTGATTTTGGGTCCTTTGATGTGTGATTTTCAATAGCCTTAATTTTCTCATTGATGTATCCATTTTTCCTAATCCCTTTGTAATTTGCTAAAACTTGATCACCTTGTGTTTCTCATCGGAAGAGGCATATGTTTTCTGAGTTTTGTCCGATTGGTTTGCTTCCCTCGATTTTAAATCCCATTGGTCTCCTCTTCTTAATTCGATTTCAAGAGCCCATGGGAATTGTGTTCAATGAATATCAAGATGTAAGGGTGTTGATACCATATTCTCATATCAATGGGTTTTTCATTTTAGCCAACCTTTAGGTTCTTCCTGAGTTTGGTAATGCACATATATGATGCGCCATGTTGGCTGAATTTCTGGAACAGGTCTCCACTCTCATCCAAATCAAATCGGTTTGTCCATGGTGAAACAAACGGGTTTGAGTGATTCTTCATTGAACGCAGTCGGGTTATGAAGTTATCTACATCTGTTGAAGGAGAAATCAAGTGAAAAATGGCACCCGAGTTTATAAGTTTCATCATTTTGATTTTGCTAGATTGTCAGTGAGAGCACTCGTCAGGATTAGTTGAAAATCCGTGACTCAGTTGACGAGTCAAAATACCCAAATTTCTTCATTCGGTTTGGCTTAGCATACCCCACTTCGCTAATTTTCTTTTGCACCAGCTTTCATCATGTCCAGTTCATTTGGAGGCAACCCCTTAGAACATTCCCGAGTCACTATCATTCGCAGTATTGTCCTTTGTTCGCATATTGCTATCATGTCTCAAAAGTGGAAATGCAGCCATGGAATATCTGAGTAGTCTTGATTTATCTCTCATGACCTAGAGGCCTCATCTGATTTCTATCCAGTGTTTAGGGATTCTCATCTGATCTTGGAGCTCATTTGATCAGCAGATTAGGTCGTCAGGTGAAGGCGATGATGGAATTTTTCTTGAGCCAATCCCTTGCCCTTCCTATCATTGTCCCTATCTTAGGATCTTCACAGGGTTTTAGGAGTTCTTTCCTTTTCGGGATTATTCTTTGCACGTTCCTTAGCATACTCTTTGCATTTCGGGATCCCATCGATTTTGGGAACATCTTGTCGGGTTTCAGGCGATGACGGACGGCAACCTCTTGAGCCAAAACCCCTCTTCAATCAAAAGGGATAAAAAATACATAAAAATCAAATAACAAAAATCCAAAAAAACATCAAAAAGCACTCAAAAGCGTTTTTCGAAAAGCTGGTTCGAACTACGTTGGCTTGATCCCTTTCCACAGGGTACGTAGGCAGCTTGGGATTTTCGTCCCAAGTTCAGTCAAACTTTTCAATAAAATCATTTAAACCCTTCAAAAAAATCATTTCAGCATCTAAAAATATCTTTCAAGCTTTTTCCAAAAATACAAAAACCAAAATGGGCAAGGATGGTGATTGTTAGGTCACTCGGAGCCTTCTTTTCATTTCATTTCCGATTTTGATCGCGGTTTGCCGGTTTTATCGGTTTTCCGACGTTTTATCGGGTTTTGGGATGGGCGACGAAGTAGCGTGGCCCCTTTACAGGGATTGTCCTCGCTGAGCCCAACGATAGGCTATGACGATCGCGAGACTTGTCCGATCTTTAGCGGATCAGGATCACTGAGCTCGATTCCTTTAGAATCGCTCCCTGAGTCTATCATATGTCCCATTTTCTTTTCCCTGGCATTTTGGGTTTGCGCATACCGTCTATTTTCTGATTCCTTTCTTTCCTCGCATCTTTTAGCTTATCGTGTGTTTGTCTTTGATTCCTTGTGTGTTTACTTTCAGCTTGCTTATTTTTTGTACGTTTAGTTTCACATGCTTATTTACATGCTTAGATGTAGATATTTACTGCTTTTCTGCTTATCATATATGCTATTACCTGCTTAGCTGTAGCTGTGCATGCGGATGTTATTACTTTCCTAGATGTGATGGGTTAGGAGTAGATGCAGTGAGTTAGGATTTGGATGTTTATTTTCTTTTGCCCATCCCCGGGTCGTGCATGCTTAGATAGACGTTTCTTCGGGGGTACTCGTTCCCATTTCACATGATTTTAGCCCAAAACTCTTCAAAATTAATTAGAAATGGCATAAGAGACCAGGTGCTTGCACTTGGGCGAATTGGGGGCGCTTAATACCTTCCCCATTCGTCATCAGGCACGGACTTTTGTATCTCTGGTTATCCGTTGCAACAGAGTATTTCATGGGATCCAAGGCCTACTTCCTTCGATGGCGACTCTTCTTTGTTATAGGTACATCTTGGTTCCAGGCTGGTCCTTGAATCGAGAAGTATCTCATTTATATCGTCACCCATGCTGTTAGTAGCACCATTTCGAGAGTTCCTTGGTAGAGCTCTCCTTCACATTGTGGAGATCCTAGAGGACCGACGGGGGATCTCATGTCCCTCGCCCACCGTCCTCGCGATCGGGGTTCACAGGGCCGCAATGAACTTTTTAATGAATATGCGTGCTTGTATTTTTGTAAAAATAGATTGGACCCACCTTGTTCAAAGATCTAAACCGTTCAATTGACCCGAATGTAAATACGTCATACGACAAAAAGCAACTCCATTCGACGATCCTTACTCTACGATCTATAGAGGTTTCTATTGGTATAGTTATCTACACATTCATCTATAGAATGGATGAAATACGGGTGTGACAACCCAGGGGTGAATTGGTAAATTAAAAATTTTGGGCTTAATTAAATGGATTATTAAAATTAATTTACTAATTAAGCACTTATTAATCTAACCCTTGTTCAAATATTCAAGATAATGAAATTTAAGGTTAAGATATTACTTTAAGCCTATTTGCCCTAACCCTTGTTTTAATAAAACATAAATACAAAAAGGGTAGACTTTACCAATCACCACAAAGTGCAAAGGAAATGAGGAAAGAAAGCATCCACAAGGCACAAGATTTATAGTGGTTCGGCCTATCACAAGACCTACTACACTCTTCCAAGTTTACCTCCTTGGGGCGCTCCATTAAACCAATGAGATTCTTAAATAGGGCGAATCTCCAAGCCGTACGCTCGACTCCTCCAACTCCAAAGGGAACAAACTCTTTCTGCACGACGTCATGACGAGGGGACACACCATCTTACAATGTCTTCTCCTTTCTTAACGGGCCGAAGAGTAGACACTCACAACATCTTCACCTTTGTTACCGGGCCGAAGAGAAGACCCTCACATAAAAATGAAGAAAATAAAAGAAAAACTCTCTTGCCTCTTAGATAGGCGGATTACAAACTTTGATAGCTCACCAACACTCCGAGGAAAGATAAAATGTAAAGCCTATGGAGTTCCTCTTGATAAAATGTGCAAATATAAGATCAAAGAGGTTTAGCTTTTGATAGAAGGTTTTAGCTCAAGGAAAATGGGTTTTGATCTTTCTTAAATATTTAAAAGCTTATTTAGATAGGTTTTAATCATGTATATATAGTGTCTTTGAAAATATGACCGTTTGGGGGTAAAACCGTAAAAAATTGGGTTGAAAAAGTCAACCTGCGAAAGCCCCAACGGCTAGTTTGCCCTACCGTCACGGACGACCGAGCCACCGCGGTCGTCCACCCCTATCGGATACCCTTTTTATTTTCAAATTTCTTACCGTTGCGGTCGACCGACTCCAAGGCGGTTGCCCGGCGAGGACAACCTGTTGGCTAAAAAATTTGGCTCAAAAACCTATCTCGGTCGACCGACCCACGACGGTCGCCCGGCCAAACCCATGACAGAATGTTTCTGTTTAACCAAAACCCATTCCACGGTCGCCCAGCTTGGCCCGGTCGACTGGCCCGCTATTTTTCCGCAAGTGCTGGAATTCCAACAAGCTTGGCGCGATCGCCCGAGATACCCCCGGTCGACCGGCCCTGGTTAAAATTTCATTTTTACTTAAAAGCTTAGGGGCTTTTGGGCCATGGTCTTTGCACTTAAGTCATAGGTTTTCAAACACATTTTTGGGTGTGTTGATGGTTTTCAAAGATGTAAAATGTTAATTATAAAAACCATTTGAAAACCTTCTGAAAGTACAGTTAAATATAAAATCAAGAGGACTCTAAATACATTCTAAAATTAAGAACCTTGAGTCTTCTTGGAATGTATCGGCTCCTTCGCACTTTCTTGGACTTTTTTGGCTTGAGTGAACATCTTGACCTTGATTCGGCTCTTGTGACTTCTCCTACAATCTTCAATCCATGTTGAAAGGTACATTAGGTGCCACCATAGCATGTTCAACTCCAAGCTCCTTCTTGACAATTGCTAGGAACTTGTGGGATCTTCATGTTGAGCTTCTTCACTTGAACATATTCAAATGAGGATGTCTTCACTGTAAGTGCAAGCTCTTGGTTCCTTTGATCCTTGATCCACAAGCCATGTGTTGAGATGAGTTGTGTAATGGCGATATGACATACCAAATTCCTGAATATAACACAACACCTCAAAGCAACACATTAGTCCATAAATGCTAATCAATTTGAGTTTGTTATCATCAAAATAAGAGGTAAGGTGAATGACTAGACCCATGGGAACCCTTGGGCTTACATTCTCTCCCTTTTTTATGATGGCAAACAAATTGACTAGGGAGATAGGAGATATTAAACAAATAGATGAATAAGTATTAAATACTATAAACAATGAAGCCATGCTTCCCCTCACTATACGCACAAGTGTAATGCATGAATGTAAAGCATATGTGCATACAAAATATGGACTACCTAATCAATTCTCAAAATTCTTCCCCTTTTGGCAACAATAAAAAGGTAGGGATATGTAAGTGAAACTGCAAGTGGGGTGACAAGATGAATGATAGCTTATAGAAGCTATATATATGGTATATGATAGGACATTCAAGCTCATAGAATGCTTATCGAAGAATAAAATAAGTGTGAAATGCATGATAAATCCCTTTTTTATCTAAAGATTTTCAACTTTAGCACAAATTTTGGGGTAATAAACCATGTGAGCACATCACAATGGTCTATATAAATTTGAATAAGAAACCATTTTGCTCTACTCCTTTTTATTTGTCACTGGCCCTAGGTGAAACCTATGTAATAGGGCATGATAATGAACTATGGTTGAGAAAGTGATTTATTTGGCTCTTGGGTTACATTCATATTAGGGTTGTCTTGACTAAATGCAGACAAGTTTCTTCCAGAGTATGAATATACTCTGAACTATAATATAACTTTCAAGTTTGCAAGTCGCTTATCCCTAGCATGCAAGAGCTCCCCCTGACTATGTGTAAGAATACTAAATAAAGTGGTGTAAGGCACATAGGATAATTGATTTGGGCTAACACCTTTAACCATTTATTATTGATCCATTCAAAAGAAATTTGCATTTTTAGAATGCGAATGGAGGAATATAAGACAAAAGATATGGAAGTGAAGAAAATATAGTCTGATACAAAAATGCACATGGATATAAGAATAGAAAATTTATGTCCAAGACTCATCCATGGCAAGAAGATGTCATGTATACATATGATAGAACAAGATGAAGTTCCATATACATGAACCAAAAATGGAAGAGATTTAACAATTAACGCTCAAGGTATAATAGCATGATTACTCTCCCGAAGAACCTATCATGTGTATGAGATGTCTAAATTGAAAGCACACATGATAAGAGCAATCAAACATAGACATGTAGAATGACAATATGAGGCACATCTATATTTGAGGATGGGCATAGATAAGGTGAATTACTGTAAAGCACTCCTATGACCCATGAAACTGCAAAGGATATACTTAAAAAAATAGGTATAATGAATGTTAAGTATATACCTTGCATGGAAGATTGATACCATATTTCAATTAATATTCCTTGAATGATAGAAGTGGTATTTGGAAATCTCTCGAAAGCAGCAAAATTGAACTTTGCATTCTTCTATCCGAAACTATTCTACTGATGAATGTTTAGAAGAGCTTAGATCAATGCTTGACCCTTTCTTCCATGTAAGGGTAGCATCTTTAAAAGTTCTTCCCAGATTGAGAGACGAGGTACTTGTTTTAACTCTTCTCCTTCACCAAAAGGTCATCCTTGGGAGGATGCTCAAGAAGTGCACATGCCAGCCTTTAGTCATGACCATCTTATTACATCTGGCATGATAGAAGGAGACAAGTACCATAAACAAGCTGCGAATGACTGATTATTTGAAATCAGTCAACTTGAGTCCTCGGAAGCTAAAATCTTGGAAGAGATGATGGGACATGACAAGCTCACAAAATCAATTCTCTCCCAAGAGATTGTCAGTGGCCTTTGATAACACCTATGAGGCGAGGCAAGGCATGACAATATACAATGGCTAATGATATGAATGTAGATGTATAGCCATCGGATCTTATCATGATGAAAAATGAATTTACTTTCAAGAGCACATGATAAAAGATTACTTCATAGACAATGAGATGATCATCTTAAGCACTGTCCAATGAAGAAGGGTTCTAGAGATTTTTCAAACTCTAGAACAAGAAACTTATCATTGGCAGAGATAGAAACATATAAGTCTATCCAAGATAAGTATAAGGCCTAAAAGGATATGGCACTAAGGCTTTAAGCCAAGGGAACTTGTCAGAAGATGAGAGACGATCTCAAATATAAAGAATAGGACAAGACCCAACTACAACACATATGGAGCACTATGGCTCCACATGAGTGTATTTATCATATGTAATGCACATCAAACATCATATGATAAGATGGATGAACAGACATTGAGGACGTATAACTCTCCCTTTGTAAAAGACTCATACAGTGTATGAATCCAAAGGGCTGACCAACCACAGAGACACCAAGGGATTTAAAGGTGAATGATTTTCAAACCACCCTTGGGCCACTAATGCATGATTGCTAGGAGTAATCAAGTAAAACCAAAAGAAATGACAGCCTAGCAGATCATGCACCCCTTAATTAAGTGCATATATATATATATATATATATATATATATATATATATATATAAGTTACACTTCAATGCACATATGACTTGTCATGGTGAAGATGTTGGCTAGAAGCCAAACAGATTAGATGTTTTAATTAAAGTGAGTGTACACTCTCCATCTTACAAGGTAAGAGGACTAAGAGTACCAATTGAGTAGCTTTTAATTTTAAGTTACCATCTTTACCATGTAGCTAATACCACACAAGGAGAATTAACTATAGATTATATACATATGTCTATTTAGCACAAATCTATAGGACCTAGACAAATGACAAGTAGACTATAAAGGATTAAGTCTAAGAGAGACATCCATGGCTCATGCAAGTGATAATATATCACTTAGGGGTAAACATGAGCAAGATATGGCATTTTAAGCCTCCATGGATAGTCTATGGAGATTGGACACAAGTAACATGACACATAGGGTTCATGGTCCAAACATCTACATCTACATCCACACACCACTAATGAAAGGGTAAGGCATTAAGCACAAAGTGCATAAGCCCATTAAAAAATAAAAATGTGAGGGAGATAAGTGTTCCCATCACAATGTATTGCATGACAACCATCATAATGTGTGAGTGCCCAACAATGATACTAGATTCCTATGGCATTTTCAATTTTACTCAATATGAGTTTCATACATTGAATCTAGACTCATTTTCAACTTCCATATATAATATATTCTTATATGAATTTAGGGGGAGATCCAAGGATACTTTTAGAGTATATCAAGAGTTGAACACCTTGGGCAAGTGCATTCCAAAATAAACTACTATGACTAGATAATTTTATCTTAGTCATGAGAGGATATTCATTTTAAACTTTTGGAACATATCTATTTTAACCCATTAAGATTTATTATGCATTTAATAATAATTATTAAGCACACAAGAATGGATTTGAACGACAACTAGGTGCAAAGTAATAGACATGACTCCTTACCCAGGGCACAAGAGATGTCTAGGAAAGGATTTGAGTAGATTTTCTTAGGCATAGCTTTAAACTTCTTAATCTAGCTAGAAATGATATTCAAACCAAGTTGAATATTCTAAGATCTAGCAAATGCCAAAATTGTCCTAGATAGAGTTCAAATATGGAGGAAATGGACTTAATAGATCAAGTTGAACTCAAGGGCAATGGAGTGGTTGATTTTCATAGAAGCACACACATAGTTTTCACATTAAATTTTCTATTGTGGATTTTCTTGTGGATGAATACTAAATGCAAGAAGATATGAGAAAAAGTGTGTGCACTTAGATTAAAAATTCTAGAATGATATTCAATAAAGTACAAAGATATAGTCTACAACATGTATAGCATTGTTTTGCTTATAGACTATAGCATAGATATGATGTGATCATTGAAGCACTATGGGCAAAGATACACTCTATTAAATCGTGTGTAAAGATATGTATCTAAGCATAAATATAGACTGATGTCATTTAATCACATGTAAACTA
This sequence comes from Tasmannia lanceolata, assembly GCF_043159265.1. NCBI lineage: Eukaryota > Viridiplantae > Streptophyta > Magnoliopsida > Canellales > Winteraceae > Tasmannia > Tasmannia lanceolata. Next base: position 5,435,542 of record NW_027518688.1, on the reverse strand, counting down.
GATGCAAAGAATGTAATATTGAAGTAAAGCATCTAGAGAGAAATCATATGATATATCAATTAAGCACAACCCCATATATTAATATATTCAAATGATGATTTGAGTGGGAGATTTTGGAACCCAAATTACTTTGGTTTTGATCAAGTTTGTTTACAGGAGTGTATCTTTTCTTACCCAAATAAACTTGTTTAACTTCACAAATCTAAGCCTACACCTAGATTTATGATGTCCTAATCTACCACAATAAGTACATGAGTAATGATTGGTAAATGAGGAACATGAAGAACCACAAGAATGCACATCATGACAAATATGTCTGTCTTTCTCTTCTTATAATCTTTGGTTCTTTATGGAGAGTTCTGCATTTACTAATTTTATCTCATTTACTTCTTTTCAAGGCAATTTATTTGTTGAGATAAATTAGCATTCAATTTTTCTTCATTTTCACAAACAAGTATATATTTTTTATGTAAATCCTTGTTTGTGTTTTCAAAGCTTTTATTTTTTATTTCAAGGTAATTGCATCTTTTAATTAAGTAATCATTTTTATTTATCAAAATCTTGCTCAGTTGACTTAATTTTTCATTTCTTTTCAAACTTTCATTTACTTCCGATTTCAAATTGTCAATTTGACTTTCTAAATCGGAGATTAAATGTTTGAAACAATTTTCATTTGCAAAAGATTTTTGTAAAGTCTCATTTTGTCCAAAAATTTTATCATTTGAAAAGAGACAAACATTTTTCTCAAAAATATTTTCTAATGAAGTCCAAATATCTTTTGCATTGATGCATGTTGAAATTTTCTCAAAAATGTTTGGATTTATACCACAACACAAAGTAATCAATGCCTTTGAATTCAAGAAAAATAATTTTAAATCATTTTTAGTACTTTTTCCTGAAATAGAAAATTCCCTTTCAATGACATCTAAGATGTCATAATCTATGGATTTGAGATAAGCAAGCATTTGCACTTTCTAGGCTCAATAATTCGTTCCAATAAGAAATGGAGGAATTATGGAGGATCGGCCTCTCTCAAAATCCATTTGGATTGTCACGGATCTTTCTCTTGTAGATTTTAAATTTAAAAATATCTTTAAGAGCCTAAGCTCTGATACCAAATGAAATACGAGTGTGACAACCCAAGAGGGGGGTGAATTGGTAAATTAAAAATTTTAGGCTTAATTAAATGGATTATTAAAATTAATTTACTAATTAAGCACTTATTAATCTAACCCTTGTTCAAATATTCAAGATAATAAAATTTAGGGTTAAGATAATACTTTAAGCCTATTTGCCCTAACCCTTGTTTTAATAAAACATAAATACAAGAAAGGGTAGAGTTTACCAATCACCACAAAGTGTAAAGAAAAGGAGGAGAGAAAGCATCCACAAGGCACAAGATTTATAGTGGTTTGGTCTATCACAAGACCTACTCCACTCTTCCAAGTTTACCTCCTTGTGGCGCTCCACTGTAACAATGAGATTCTTCATTAGGGCGAATCTCCAAGCCGTACATCCGACTCCTCCAACTCCAAAGGGAACAAACCCTTTCTGCATGAGGCCTTGACAAGGGGACACACTCTCTTACAATGCCTTCTCATTTCTTAACGGGCCGAAGAGTAGACCCCCACAACGTCTTCACCTTTGTTACCAGGCCGAAGAGAAGATCCTCACATACAAATGAAAAAAATAAAAGAAAAACTTTCTTGCCTCTTAGATAGGCGGATTACAAACTTTGATAGCTCACCAATACTCCATGGAAAGATAAAATGTAAAGCCTATGGAGTTCCCCTTGATAAAATGTGCAAATACAAGATCAAAGAGGTTTAGCTTTTAATATAAGGTTTTAGCTCAAGGAAAATGGGTTTTGATCTTTCTTAAATGTTCAAAAGCTTGTGTAGATAGGTTTTAATCATGTATATATAGTGTATTTGAAAATATGACCGTTTGGGGTAAAACTGTAAAAAACTGGGTTGAAAAAATCAACCTGCGAAAGCCCCAACGGCTAGTTTGCCCGACCGTCGCGGTCGACCGAGCTACCGCAGTCGTCCGCCTCTATCGGGCGCCCTTTTTTATTTTCAAATTTCTTACCGTCGCGGTCGACAGACCCCAACGCGGTCGCCCGGCGAGAACAACCTATTCGCTCAAAAATTTTGTTCAAAAACCTATCTCAGTCGACCGACCCATGGCGGTCGCCCGCCCAAACCCATGACATAATATTTCTGTTTAAACAAAACCCATCCCGCGGTCGTCCAGCTTGACCCGGTCGACCACCCTGCTATTTTTCCGCAAGTGCTGGAATTCCAGCAAGCTTGCCGCGGTCGCCCGGGGTACCCCCGGTCGACCGGCCCTGGTTAAAATTCTATTTTTACTTTAAAGCTTAGGGGCTTTTGGGCCATTGTCTTTGGGCTTTAGTCCTAGGTTTTCAAACACATTTTTGGGTGTGTTGATGATTTTTAAAGATGTAAAATGTTAAGTATAAAAATTATTTGAAAACCTTTTGAAAGTGCATTTAAACATAAAATCAAGAGGACTCTAAATACATTCTAAAAATAAGAACCTTGAGTCTTCTTGGAATGTATTGGCTCCTTCGCACTTTCTTGGACTTCTTTGGCTTGAGTGAACATCTTGACCTTGATTCGGCTCTTGTAACTTCTCCTCCAATCTTCAATCAATGTTGAAAGGTACATGAGGTGTCACCATAGCATGTTCAACTCCAAGCTCCTTTTTGACACTTGCTAGGAACTTGTGGGATCTTCATGTTGAGCTTTCTTGACTTGAAAATCTTCAATTGAGGATGTCTTCACTGTAGGTGTAAGCTCTTGGTTCCTTTGATCCTTGATCCACAAGCCATGTGTTGAGATGAGTTGTGTAATGGCGATATGACATACCAAATTCCGTATAGAACACAACACCTCAAAGCAACACATCAGTTCATAAATGCTAATCAATTTGAGTTTACTGGCATCAAAATGAGAGGTAAGGTGAATGATTCGACCCATGGGAACCCTTGGGCTTACAATAGAGTTGATGTTTTTGTTACGACTTATTTACGTTGGGGTCTTATAGCTGAATGGTTTAGATCTTTGAACAATGTGGGTCTACATGAACGCCTATTGATTAAAAGATTCATTGCGGCCCACATTCTTCCAATATCCATATATATCATTCATTTGATGGGCCCCATTGTAAATAGGCCCTTCCTGAAATATCATCTCCATATGATGATCCTAACTCTCCAATTCGTATAGTATGATCGGAGGGTTTGGATCATCTATGGAGCTGATTCAATGGGTGAGGCCTCTTTACGTTGGGATCCAACAGATGAATGGTTTGGATATTTCATATACTTTGAAGGGGTCCGCTTCTCCAACGATCTAAACCATTTATGGATGGGCCCACTAAGGGTTTGCCCTGAAAGAGAGAGGAGAGAAGAGAGAGTACTTTAGACCTGGCAGAATGGGACCCGTACCCGCGGGTACACCCGGCCCGCAGGGGTACTGGTACCAATTTCATTACCCGCAAAAAAAAACCCATACCCGTGACCCACGGGTGGGTCTGGGTTGGGCGCTAGTGCCCGCGGGTTACCCGCCATTCGGTTTTCGACTTTTTATTCTTAAGGCCTAAGCACTAAATGATCAAAAGGACCAAATTAATCTGCTTGTAGATGCTTCTTAAAGTTGGTTGCATTGCATGGTCTTGGGATCCATCAAACTATGAGCATGGTTAGGTGCTGTGTAATGGTATTTTACTTCTAATTAAGTCTTGTATGCTTCTTCAAGCTTGCTCTTGGGCTATAGTTTGATCAGATGAAGGCTTGAAGTAAAAAATCTAATGGTGGAAAACTTCAGAAGCTTCAGATCAAATACAAACAGTGGAGGCAAATGGCTAAGAGAACAATCATTGATTGGCTAATGAAAAGCATGGTTGTATCTCTAATCAACACAATATTCGGAGGGTGGCTATTAGGCCTTCTCCCTCTCTATCCTGAAGAAATCTGAAAGGTCCAGCCATTTCAAACTGGTTTTTATCTCATTATCAAGTAGCTAGAAACCACCCAAGTTTTACTATCAAGCTCTGTATTAGGTGCTGAATCTTGTATTTGGAGTTTATGAGTTCAAATCAATGTGCCTTTATTTAATTACCCTGAAACTGAACTTCCATGACCACTGGTTGCATATACACTAATTTTCATATATGAGCCAAACAAGCTCAAGAATCACATGCATTTGTAGAAGTACAAAATTACACTGAGCAACTATCCTACTTGTTTCAGTTGCCGGGTTACCCGCGGGTATACCCGTGCCCGCTCGGGTGGGATCTGGGTACATAAAATGGCTACCCGTAGAATCACGGGTAAAAACTACCCGTACCCGCCCGGGTTACCCGTTTGCCGGGTCTAGAGTACTTACAAGTGGGGTTAGGCCCCACCAAAAGTTCACATTGAAAAAGAAAAAATGAGGGAGCGCATGTGATGGTTGTACACTCTAGAGAGAGAGAGAGAGAGAGAGAGAGAGATGATGTCAGCGTGTTGTACTGGTTGTGGCTTCACAGCCGGTACAAAGGAGTGAATTCATCCTTTTAGGGAGTGAATTTATTAATTTAATACTGCCCTAAAAACATCTGTCCCAAAAGTACTTGTTTTTTGGGATTTGCTAGGGACTTTTTCGGAAAGGCATTTTGAGGCTGGCTGTTGCACCACAGAGCAGCCACACAAGCTCACTTTTCAGCGAAATCTGTCTTATTCATTTGATTTTTCTGAGGTGGCTGCTCTCTTATGCAACAGCCAGCGGCGAAATCCTTTATGCGAAAGCTCCTAGAAATCCCTACTACGCATGAATTACGTTCGCGCATAACGTGTGATTAAACTAAGTTTTTTCATTACTTGGTAGATAAGTTGAATTGACTTGATGCAACAAGGCCGTTGTTGTGACACGAACCACCGAGCTAAAGCCCAACTATATGTTATAGCTAAAGCAGTGCGTCTCGATTTTGCTAGCTAGTTTTAAGCTACGACTGGATCCATAAATTATATGTTATTGGTCTGATACAGTTAGGGCACACTGTTTTTGCAGTGTATAATATATATATTTCAATAAACTATGTTATATTTTTAAGGATAGTGAAGGATAATCTATATATTATTTTGGTAGATAAGTTGGGTTTAAGCAGATCGAAAGGTGTTCCATGTGACTATTTCCATGGAGTTGGTTAGAAGAGTCATAGTTTTCCCACTTGGTACGCCCTGAGGAGTGGATTATACTCCATAATTTTGGAGCTAAAATATCACAACTTAAGGCTTCTTCTACACCTCTCAAAGTAAATTAAGGGGGACGAGAAAATATGGCACCAAAATGATAATTTGCTACAAATTAACATGTAGATCCGCATTCCAAAGAGAGCAAGCTACCATGATCTAAGATGTTTTATCTTCTTTTGGGGAAGCCCGTATTCTGACCATACAAGTTTTACATATTATCTTAAGAGTCAAGAAATAAGACAATCTAAGTATTGATGAACAAAAATAACCACTCCATAATTTTGGAGTTTAAATAGCACAACTTAAAGCTTCTTCTACATATCTTATTGTAAATGAAGGAAGAAAACCATATATGATCCCAAAATAATAATTTGCGACAAACACGTAGCCCCAAATCAAAGAGAACAAGCTACCATTATCTAAGATGTTTTATCTTCTTCTGAGTGGGCCCATAATCTGATCACACAAGTTTTATAGGTGGGAAATTGTATATTCACCCCTTTTCTTACTTGGGACAGCCCCCCTAGTGTAAATGACTGGTCATATAAATAGACCACAGGGAGCTCTCCCAAGAAAATGAAGCGGTGAATCTACCACTTCCCTTTATAAATTATGTAATTAAAATAAGAGTGAACTAGTAAGACTATCTATTATTTAGTATTGATGAACACTATAACGATGACTCAGTGCATACGCACACGTTGCGTATGTGTTTGCTGATTGGGACTGTTTATTTGATGGGATAATCACAAGGCTAGTTCTAGTTTACATGCCAATTAGATATTTCATTTGCAAGATTGAGACGTGTAAAAATTAATTGCGTGAAGATTATTCATACTGTATTAAAGGTCTATAATTATTTGATGAGGATAGGAACAACCGTAAGTGGCCAAACTTGTGATGGCCCACGATATTCATCCAACAGGGCACCCTTGCTGTTGGGTTTTGGTAAGCCCGCCTTTTCGTTTAGTATTCCACTAAAAATAGATGCCAATAATTTCTGAATCCTACCCCAACTCTTCCCAAACTTTTACTCATTTTTCTCCAAACATTTGCCTTCTCTGATTACTGCACGAATCCAAACCTTGTAACTGTGCTATATATGTGGTGGGGTGTGTCCCACAAATACACAATGTAAGAGATAGGAGGCATATTCCAACAATTTGTGAAGAAAATCTCACCACTATATATATACTCACCTTACATGAAAACTCCATTGCAGTGTGAAAATGGACTGCCCAACTTTTTTCGGTTTCGAAAGAAGGTGAAGAGCCATATTTTTAAATTACTAATTAAGTTTTAAGTTACATCAATATAGAAATTAGGGGTTAGGAGCAGAGTAGAAGGCAAGATTCCATAATCCAATGAAAGATGTGTTAATTACAAGGAAGAAAAAGAGATCAAAACAAAACAAAGATATCTCTTTCACCTCCTATTCACTAACGTGAACAAACCTTTATAAATACAACTGCACGCTTTTTTGAGGACAAGAAAAAAAGAGAGCGAGAAAGCTCAAAGCCATGGAACCACCCCTTCTACAGTCTCTTATGCAACCTCTCCCTTTGCTTCTCTTATTTCTTTCTTTGCATTTTTTCATTCGTGCCTTAGCCAAAAGAAGAAAACTCCCCTTCCCTCCAGGCCCAACCCCATTACCAATAATTGGTAACATGCTTATAATGGATCAATTGACTCATAGGGGACTCGCCAAACTCGCTCAGATTTATGGTGGGTTAGTCTATCTCCGACTCGGCGTCCTCCATACCTTCGCAGTTTCTACGCCTGAGATGGCTAGAGAGGTTCTTCAAGTGCAAGACAACCACTTTTCAAATCGTCCCGCCACAATTGCAGTCCAATATCTGACCTACGATCGAGCCGATATGGCCTTTGCGCACTATGGCCCATTCTGGCGTCAGATGAGGAAGCTTTGTGTCATCAAGCTCTTTAGTCGGAAACGGGCTGAGTCATGGGCCTCAGTCCGTGACTCGGTCGATTTGACTCTCCGCTCAGTCGCCAATAAGGCTGGCTCGCCTGTCAACCTCGGAGAGCTTGTGTTTGGGCTCACAAGAAATATAATTTACCGGGCCGCGTTCGGATCTGACTCGGAAGATGGACAGGACGAGTTTGTGTCCATCTTGCAGGAGTTTTCTAAGCTATTCGGGGCCTTTAATATTGCTGATTTCATTCCTTGGTTCCGGTTTTTGGACCTACAAGGATTCAATCAGAGGCTGAAGAGGGCTCGGGAATCGCTTGATAGATTTATTGATAACATCATAGATGATCACATGGCGAAACACAAGGGGAAGAAAGAGGAAGATAGAGACATGGTGGATGATCTCCTTGTCTTCCTCGGTAATGGCAGTCGAGAGAACGCTGAGTCTGACGATCTTCATAACTCCCTCAATCTAACAAAAGATAACCTCAAAGCAATCATCATGGTAATAATATTGCTATTGTGTGTTTTGCGTGTTCTAGTCTTATTCTAACTCGGCAAGGCAACTCCAAACTCATACCAGTTGACTCGCTTGAAACTTTTTTATTTTTATGAATCTAGACTAAATCTCAGTGGATCGTGGCAATAAGCCACCCTACCAAACTTAGCTGAGCAGAAAAGCATAAAATTTAATTTACGAATCCATTTATTTTATGTGTATAATTTAATGAGAATTTATATGATGTGTGGCAGCATAAACCTGTTTCTTTTAAAAAACTTATACGGTATGGCCCACACCATAGGATGTTTCAAGCTCTCCATTTGGATCACCACGATATGTAAATAGGTGGTGCCCCTAAAATCATTCCCATAATATGATCCTAACTCTCCGATCTATAGAGGGACTGCACATTATGGAAACTTAGGATCATCCTATCGAAATGATTTTTGGGTCACTCCCTATTTAAATTGTGCCTATCCAAATGGATGGTTTGGATCATCCTATGGTGTGGACGTTGTTTAGGTCCGACATCATATAAAATCTCATAAGATAATATTCACCCCATGTGAAAATTGGTCGTTGCCTCATTGTTTTCCTTATCAATGATCTTCCAATGTTATTATTTTACAGGATGTGATGTTTGGTGGCACAGAAACAGTAGCATCCGCGATCGAATGGGCGATGGCTGAGCTGATGAAGAATCCAGAAGAATTGAAAAATGTTCAAGAAGAACTCGTGAAAGTGGTGGGATTAGATAGGAAACTGCAAGAGAGCGACCTTGAGAAGCTTTCATATCTAAAATGCACGATAAAAGAAACACTCCGACTCCACCCACCGATTCCACTCCTCCTTCACGAAACAGCTGATGAATGCCAACTCTCTGGCTACTCAGTCCCAGCCGGGTCACGAGTCATGGTAATGTGAAACAACAAAGTACTCCAAAAGCTTAAGCCGTTTGAAGGCTTTAATTTATCTTTTATACTTTAACACTCCCTCTCACGTATGGCCCCTCTTTTTAGGATAGCCCAGCTATTATAAGTAATATTTTTAATATCAAGGAGTTTTGAACCCAGGACTTTTGCTATGATACAATGTGAAACAACCAATTACTCAAAAAGCTTGGGCCGTTGGAGAAGGCCTTATTTAATCTTTAATACTTTACAGGTAAATGCGTGGGCAATAGGGAGGGATAAAACGGCTTGGGAGGATGCAGAGACGTTCAAGCCATCTAGGTTCAAAAAAGAAGGGGCCGCCGATTTTAAAGGGAATTATTTTGAGCTTATACCATTTGGTTCGGGGCGTCGTTCTTGTCCTGGAATGCAATTGGGTTTGTATGCTTTGGAAATGGCTGTAGGGCAACTTCTACATTGCTTTACATGGGAGCTGCCTGATGGTATGAAACCTTGGGAACTTGACATGGGGGATGTGTTTGGCCTCACAGCGCCAAAGGCCCAACGCCTCGTAGCAGTTCCGACTCTTCGTTTGCACTGCCCTCTTTTTTAATTCTCAAGGTTCTTGTTCTCCTATTTCCCACCCACCTTAATTAATCCATCCATCCATAAATAGGATATTTCTACCCATTTTCATAATTGTTCCAACCTTCTTAAAAACCAAAAGCAAGACGGTGGGAACGGGTATGAAAGAGAGGAACGGTTGTAAAAGGTCCTTGAAATATACTACACGAATGAAATATCACACCCACACATATTTTAATTATATGGGATTTGTTACAGTCCATCGCAAAAGGCATTTCACGGAACATCTATTGCATGAGAGGGCAGCCACCTCATGAATAATGACAAAATCTGTTGGAAAGTGAGCCTGTGTGGCAGCTCTCTCATGCAACAGACGTTCCGCGAAGGACTCTAGCAAATTCGATTATTTATATGTGTATATATATAAATATATATGTGTGTACACACACTAGTGTTTAAAGAGCTGTCAAAAGGTTATTATGGTTCCCAAAAACTCTCACAAGCCAATTAAAAACGAGAAGACAAGCTAGAACCGCGCCATGACAAAAATTGATGTGCTTATATATATATATATATATATATATATATATATATATATATATATATATATATATATATATATATATATATATATATGGAGGACGTGGTTTCTGAGCTCCAGTGGAGGCAGCACTAGAGCTTAGAATACACCATCTCTCATAGTTGGTTGAGTCATCCAACCCATCCATTTTACACTACCTCACATAAATTGGGTGTCCCTAACAAGCCAGCTCCATACCATAATCCTAACCATCCAATCTATAGGATCCTAATTTGTAGCCATCCATTCTAAACATCCACTAATCATAACCCTAACCATAACCCATAACCCTAACCATAACTATAACCTATAGAACTAATGAGTTGGATGAGTCAACCAACAGTGGGAGATACGGTTTCTGAACTCTAGCTCAGGCTAAGCTCGAGCTTAGAAACCTTTTCTTTCTTAACTCTAGCTCAGGCTGAGCTCAAGTTCAAAAACCTTTTCCCAATATATATATATATATATATATATATATGTGTGTGTGTGTGTGTGTGTGTGTGTGTGTGTGTGTGTATATGTGTATGTGTGTGTAGTGTCCTTACATACTTGCATGAGTTAAGTAAATATAGCAAGAACAATATAATTTGAGCATTTAAACATTTCATTTATTGGGACCCAACTTAAATGGGTCATGCTCCAAACTATCTTCATCGGATGTTGCTAACCATTCATTTAGAGGGATGTCACATTATAGAAACCTCTACAGATCGGAGGGTTAGGATTATCTGATGGAGATGAATTTCGAGGCAAAACTTATTTAAGTTGGGGCTCAACATATTGAATGGTTTGGATCGTCTAATATGGTAGGGTTCACTATATTATTTTAAAAGTACTTGCCGATGAATACAGACACCTAACAGAAGCTAATATGCATCTCGATATATGTTGGTATTTATGTAGTTTGGCATAACTAATTTTATAGTTGTCACCCTTTAACTTGTTGTCTTCCTAAAAAAGTAAGTAGTTGAACAAAATTCTGATGTTTTTTTAAGTACAAAAAAGGTGAAAGTATCATCTAACAAGCCCCGTGGAAGAGTTTTTTTTAAATTTATTTTGTAGTCTGTAAGCGGGACTGCCTTGGATCCAACCACAGCCTACTTTATAAGAAGCAGTCGTTGGATCAAACATCAACGGCAACACTTATGTCAGCACGCCTATCATGAGCAGCTATGCGTGTATACAATATAATTTCACCCAATAGAAAAGGAAAAGCAGCAGCAAACATAAATGCTGAAAAACCATTCTAGCTAGATAATAAAACTTCCTTTTTACTGAAATACACTAATTCAACTGTTATTTTGAGCTTAAAACCACTCAAACAAATAACTAATAAAGGTTTTTTTTCTTTATCTTTTGTCCATCTTTTAAATTCGATTTCATATGGATTTCCGGAATTTGCTAGGGACCATCACAAATGGCATTTCGCATAACGACTGTAGCATGAGAGCGCAGCCACATGGGCTCAGATTTTGTCTTATTCGTTTAATTCACCTGTGGTAGTTGCACTCTCTTGCAACAGTTGTTTCACGAAATGCCTTCTGCGATCACCCCCAACAAATCCCTGGATTTCCAATATACATGGATTATGAATAAATCTTCTTTTTCTTTATATGACCATTTTTTCTTTGCAGATACAGAAAAAAAAAAAATTTGTTCGTTATGATCGAAGTGTGAGTTCATATATATGAGTGGATTGCTTGCCGAATTCAGATGCTTCGTTTCACACAGCTTTCCTAAGACTGTTTCTATGTGTAAATGTTTTTTGTTTGGGTATGTGTAAATGTTTTGGTGTATATAAGAAGAATTTTATAGAGGAAATCTTTGTGACGATCTGCTTTGGTAGCGGTGAGTCCAAAAACAAAATAACGCGCGAGAGAATGTCAAAGTGGTCATTGAAGACTTGCGTCAGTGTGACGGATATGGTGACAAGGGTCAAGGGTGCATTCAATAACCGTGCGGATGTTTTTTGTTTTTTATGTATTTCTATTTTGCCACGCAACTTGGGCCTGTATCTTATCAAGGGAAAAGAGTGTAAGGTTAGCAGTCTTTGTTACTACAATAAAAAAGCATCCATGCCTTCAAGAAGTCATGTCAATTAATTTTCAAATTCGTGACTTCCATTACTAAGACCTTCAAGAAGTCATGTCAATTAATTTTCAAATTCGTGACTTCCATTACTAAGACAACTAGGATTTGAAGAAGTTTCATTGTCACCAGTCTCTTGAACTGCAATCCACTGGATTATTAATTCCCCAAGATAGCAATCGAGCTATTTTTACACATTATATATCTATATATCAGGCCCATATTAAACATGATACCAATAAGTCAGCTGACATATCCGGAATATTCTAAAATTTAAAATGGCATAAAAATGAGGTGTAAAATGATCAGCCCTAGATTATGCATTGTTTGGATGGAGTTACTGGCCCTCCCATTCGATGCATGAGGTGCGCAAAAAATAACCACAGAAAAAATTCTAGTAAAAAATTTATGTTTTTTGCAGAAAGACTATATGTTAGAAAAAAAAATGATGTGCAAATCTGTAATTTAGGATTCGAGAATACCTTGAATAGAATTAATCTCCTACCTTGTGCAGTCAGAAATCAACAGTAACTATTCTGGCAGAATTAATTGTAAACAAATAAACAAAAGTCGTTAGATCACTTATCGAGTTGAGGCACGAAGGATCTTCGCTGTCCTTAAGGCAAATCTCGCCCCCACTATGACGAATCAATGGTGCAGATGGGCGTCGTGGCGTATGCCTCCAGGATTCAACAACTCTCGCTCCAGGGGTGTGCACTCACGCAGCCCGGATGCCTTAGAACTTACTTATATGAGCCAAATCGCCTTGATCGGAAAGTTTAGGGGAGAAATAGAAGTTCCAGAAAACAGAGAGAAGAACACTAGAAAACAGAAAGTCGTTCCAAAAAAATGTCTTTATGTTTTCCACAAATCTGAATAAATAGAAAACTAAGAGACACGTTAGGTTGAAACGTCGCACTCATTTAGTGCGTGAGAAACGTTTCCCAACGGTCACCAAACCACGATTACGCGTTTTCTTAAACGGTAAAACTAATTAAATAATTAGTAAACCAAGAGAAAAGAAATAAGAGAAAATTTAAAGGCTTTGGGCCCACGCGCGCGGTTGGCCGAGCCGAGCAGGGCCCGGCAGCGCCTGTGTGTGGTAAAACCAAAAGCCCGCCGGACTCAAGTGGGCGATCCGTGCGCGTAGGATCCCCATAAGCTCTTACTCATTCACAAGGCTAAGAGAGTGAAAGTATATATATGGCCACTCTCACCCTCTCATACTTCCCATCTAGGACTAAAGTTTTTTCATGACTTTACTCTTTTTGGAGGGAAGCCCAAAAGCATAAAGCAAGAGAAACATATAATGACTAAAAACACCACATTGTAAGTTTGAATTACAAAAATACTTTTTCCACATAAAAAGTCAACACTATATACATGCACGATTTGTGGAGAGCTTGGAAGAAATCAGCAAAGCGATTAAGGAAATGCAAAAAGAATATCAAAAGTTGACACTTGAGAAAGCTATTGTTCGTGTAGAGAAAAGTTCGAGATTTGATCGCGACAAAGATAGTTTTGTTGAACGTTCTGCTGAGGATCTTAATGATTTTTTCCAGCCCTTCAATCATTCCATTATTTCAATGTGGTGTCATGAAATATCATATTTTTGTTTGAGTTTGATTGCATCGAATTTTGAAGGTGAGGTTAAATTGATCGTGACCATTAAGATTTGGGACCCCTACAGAGTGAAGTATTTTATTTAATTTTTCGACCTTGAGGACAAGGTCGTCTGTAAGGGGGAAGGAATGATACGTATATGTATGGTATATAGGAGGTAGTTGCGAGGTAGTTATTGTAGGGATTTGCATTTTAAGTTTGTGGGTATGTGTTTTAGAGTCATGGGTGTTAGTTTTTATTATGTGTCATGTTAGTGGTAAGTGGGTTGATGATGTGGCAATCTCATTATGGTTGTATTTAAGTTTATGTATTTCAATGTAATGAGGGAGAAGAAAATTTTACAGCAAAGGAGACTTTGTTTAGGAGAGTCATGGTTCCTCTCGATTTGAACCATTAGGAGGTCTGGTTGCCTCGAATCAACCATCCCCCCATCTCTTTCTATATTTTTTCTTTGTTTAATTTTGTTACAGCCGCTCAGGCACATAACAAGTGCATGCATGCAAATACATACAGTGATTTGCTAGCGTCCATCGCAAAAGGCATGTCGCGAAACATTTGTTGCATGTGATCAGAGCAGCCACCTCATGAATAATGACTAAATCTGTTGGAAAGTGAGCCTATGTGGCTGCTCTCACATGCAACAGACGTTCCGCAAAATGCCTTTTGCGATGGACCCTAGCAAATCCCATATATATATGTGTGTGATTTGCTATCAACTTTCGCAAAAAGGCATTTCGCGGTTGGTTGTTGCACGTGAGAGTAGTCACATAGGCTCACTTTTCAGCAGATTTTGTCTAATACATTTAATTCATATGAGGTGGCTACCTCTCACCTGCATTTCGCGGTTGGCTGTTGCACCTGAGAGCAGTCAAATAAACTCACTTTTCAGCAGATTTTTCTTATTCATTTAATTCATATGAGGTAGCTGCCTTTCGTGGTTGGCTGTTGCAAGCCTCTCACATGCAAATGCCTTTCTACGAAAGTCGCTAGCAAATCTCATATGTGTGTTAGACAGACAGGAATGCTAAACTCGGGCTCCTTTAAGATACAGAGAGAGATGCTAAAGTTGGGCGCCTTTATAAATATCAGATCAAGGGGCCCCATTGGTTGAATGTCACCGAAGTTCATTTAGTGTTCTTTGACTTCTACATTTTTCGGTGCGCAAATGTATGAATGTAAGTATAGCATTCCTCTGTGTGTTTAAATGCATTATTTAAAGGGAAAATGTGTTACGTGCCTAATCGGCCGTAACGGAAATAAACAAAAAGAAAATGGAGAAGAGGGGGAAGAGAGGTTGATTCGAGCCAACCGGACCTCCTAATGGCTCAAATTGAGAGGAACCATGACTCTCCTACAAAGTTTCCTTTGCTGTAGAATTCTTTTCTTCTTTTATTTCAATGGATTACTACTACATAAATACAAGCAAGAGAGAGTGCCACATTACAAGCACACCTACCCACTAACAAGACACATCACAAATAACTAACCCCACCACCCTAAACTGCATACCATTATCTACATAACTACTACATTAAAACTACGCACAACATAAGCACATAACATTCCTTCCCCCATGGAATCGACCTTGTCCTCAAGGTCCAAATATTGAAGAAAATATTGGAGTCCGCTGGGGTCCCAAATCTTAATGGTCACGATCAATTTAACCTCGGCTTCAAAATTCATTGCAATCAAACTCAAACAAAAATTTGATCTTTCAAGACACCGCATCGAAATAATGAAATGATCGAATGGCTGGAAAAAATCATTAAGATTCTTGGAAAAACATTCAGCAAAACTATCTTTGTCACCATCAAATCTTGAACTTTTCTCTATATGAACAATAGGTTGCTCAAGTTTTAACTTTTGATCTCCTTTTTGCATTTCCTTAATTTACTTTTTTGCGGATTTCTTCCAAGCCCTCCTTAAATTGTTTTTGTCCTTCATTCATTTTCAAAACCAATGCTTTAATTTCTTGCAGATCTTCACGTATCGATTTTCAGAACTCCAACGACATTGCCATGGCGCAGGATCGACAACTTTGATACCACTTGTTACGTGCCTAATTAGCTGTAACGAAAATAAACAAAAAGAAAATAGAAAAGAGGGGGAAGAGAGGTTGATTCGAGGCAACCAGACCTCCTAATGGCTCAAATTGAGAGGAACCATGACTCTCCTACAAAGTTTCCTTTGTTGTAGACAGGGGCGATGCCACATGAGAGGAAAGGGGGACAATTGCCCCCCTTAATGTTTTGGAAAAAAAAATATACCTTTATTTTTTAATACTTTTTTTATACTTACCCCCTTTTTAAAAAAATATCCCCCCCCCTTTCCAATCATCCCTAAGATAGAAAATAAGTTTAAAATTTTAATTTTACCATTTTTATCTCCCTTTTTTGTGCAAAATTTACTATAATTTTTGCCCCATTGTGCAAAATTTGTGCAAAATTTCAGATAGAAATTTTTTCTATCTTAATTTTAAGATAGATAAAAAATTACTATAATTTTTGCCCCCCTTGTGAAAAATTTCTGGCATCGCCCCTGGCCTATAGAATTCTTTTCTTCTTTTATTTCATTGGATTACTACTACATAAATACAAGCAAGAGAGAGTTGCACATCACAAGCACACTTACCCACTAACAAGACACATCACAAATAGCTAACCCCACCACCCTAAACTACATATCATTATCTACGTAACTACTACATTAAAACTACTCACAACATAAGCACATAACAAACTGACTAAAAAAAAATGGCTTTGTACTGACTATGACGTGGCAGGGGGTGTTTTCTAAATTACCAATTTGAATTGATGTTGACAGGTTTGGGTGGGTTTAGGACGAAAATGCCCTCAATTTGAAAACTCAAACATCTAAACGTTAGACTTAAGGTATATGGCGCGTTTCCCAACCTCTCTCTCTCTCTCTCTATCTCTTTCCAACAGGAACAGTTGGTGGGCCCAACAGGAAACGTGCCCTGCCCATACTTTTCAAAATGACCATCACACCATACGACAATCCAAACCGTCCATTTGATGGGCTACAACGTAAATAGGTTCCGTCCTAAGATATAATTTCCATAGGCTGATCCTAGCCCTCCGATCTAAATAGAAACTACATATTATGCAACCTCTATAGATTGGAGGGTTGCGATCATCCTATGGAAATGAATTTTGGGGCAAACCCTTTTTACATTGTGGCCCATCAAATGGATGGTTTGGATCATCGTATGGAGTTGGTCATACAATAACAATACGGCCCAATCGTAGGCCCGACCCATATTTTTCAAAATGAAGTGTATGGTCCACACCATAGGATGATCCACCGTCCATGGTTTGGATCATCCTATAGTGTGGTTCGTATAGTAACATTAAGGCCCAATTGTAGGCCCCACCCATATTTTTGAAAATGAAGTGTATGGTCCAGACCACAGAATGATCCGAACCATCCATTTGATGGGCCACAATGTAAATAGGTAGTGCCCCAAATTATAATTTGCGTAGGATGATCGCAACCCTCCAATCTATAGAGGTTTCCATAATAAGCAGTTTCTCTTTATATCAGAGGGTTAGGATCATCATATGGAAATGGTTTTTTGGGACTCAACCAATTTAAAATGTGGCCTATCAAATGGACGCCTTAGATCTCATGCAAGCACCCAAGAGGATTAAAGATCAAGAAGACTCAAGGTTCATATGCTTAGAATGCATTAATGTATTTGAAAACACATGTTTAAAGTCCAAAGACCACGGGATGCTACCTGGAATAACATGGCATCTCGAATTTTAATCGGGCCGGTCGACCGTGCCAATACCGGTCGATCGCAGAATGATTTCTCAATTTTGAGAAATCATCCAGGTTGGTCTCAGAGGTCGACCGCTACCCTCTCGGTCGACCACTTAATATTTTTGACCTTGAACTTTCAAATCTTGAATTAGCCCAGGGTGGACTACTGTGAGGGTTCGGTCGACCGCGATATTGTTTTCGAGCCAAATTATTTTTCGAACAGGTAGCCCTCGGCGGGCGACCGCGGTGACCCCGGTCGACCGCGGCAGTTTAGAATTTGAAAATAAAAAAGAAGCGCTCGATAAGGGCGAGCGACCATGGTGGCTCGGTCGACCGCGCCGGTATCACGAAAGAGTCGTTGGGGTCTGCAGAGGGTAGGTGCAACCACCCAGTTTTATTACAATTTTTTCCTTTATTCTTCTAAAATGAACTAGGGCTATTTAAACCTCATAAAAGACCCTCATTTATACCTTTTGAGAAAATATCAAACCCTAGAGCTTTCTTCTTTGAAAATCAAAATGATCATTCTTCAAACTTCTTGTGCATTCAATACTTGCATTCATTTCTTGTCAAGAGGAACTCCCCAAAGCATTTAGTTTCATTCATTGGAAGTCTTGTGAGCTTTGAGAGTTGTATTCGCCTTAAAGAGGCTTGAGAGTTTTTTATTTTCTTTCTTCCTTCTTCTATTTGTATTTGGAATCGCAAAGAGAAGTTTCTTGCTTCAAGGCCGCGGTGCAACGAAGAAGAACGTCCTTGGAGGCGGAGTTGTAATATAAGGTTGTGTCCCATTATGGAGGTGGAGTGTGCTTGTAACGCTTTGTGAGGCGGCGTGAGGAGCCTTACCGTAGTGGAGAAAATCCCAAGGAAAGACAAAGTACTTGGATAGTGGAGTAAGTCAAGTTGTGACCGAACCACTATAAAATCGCCGTGTAATCTCCTTGCCCTCTCTCATCTCTCTTATGGTTTGATTGGTAATCTCTTTCCATTTTATATTTGAATATATTTTTGAACAAGAGTTAGAACTAAGTAAGTTAATTTCATAAGCCCTAACTTTTGGAATAGAAAAATTTTTAAATACCCAATTCACCCCCTCTTGTGTGTTGCTCATTGGGATTTCACTTGGTATCAAAGCTAAAGGCTCTCATAGAGATTTTAGATCCTAGAATCTACAAGAGAAAGATCCATGGCAACCGATCCTCCTCCGTCATCATCTAATCCCCTTCCTCCTTCAGTAGCTCCCTCCGGGTATATTAAGGGTCATGCCTCAAATAGACCACCGTATTTTAATGGACTAAACTACGGATATTGAAAAATTAGAATGGCCTTTTATTTAAAATCCGTAGATTTTAAAATTTGGGAGCTAGTCCAAGATGGTACATTGAACCCACAATAGATAAGGGATTTTGAGGCCTTTGAGATGCATGAAGGAGAGTCTATCTCCAACATGTTCACAAGGTTTACTAATATTGTAAATGAGTTGAATGCCATAGGAAAGACATATATAAATTATGAATTGGTCCAAAGGCTCTTGAGATGCTTCCCGGATTCTTAGGATCCAATGATCACAGCGGTTGAACAATCAAAAGACTTGGATACCCCTCAACTTGACAATCTCATGGGAAATCTAATCACCCATGAAATGAAGATGAAGAAGAGGGAAAGCAAAAGAAAAGGAAAGAAGGAAGAATTAAAGAACAAGGATGTGGCTTTCAAAGCCAAAGTTCACAGTGATGAAGATGACAGTGATAAAGAGTTAAGTATGGAAAACTTAACCTCGGAGATGGCTCTTCTCTCCAAAAGAATCTCTAGGTTTGGGAGATTCAATCGAAAAATAGGAGCTCAAGAAGAAGCACCTCTCCAAAGAGAGATAAAGACAGAAGAAGAAAAGATAATGATGTGATGATCCAATTCGATGCTTTGAGTGTGGCAAAAAGGGACACATCCGTCCCAATTGCCCATTATTCAAGAAGGATTCTGATAAAAAGAAAGGAAAAGATGACAAGAAGAGTTTCAGCGCCAATTGTGATGGCTTAAGCGACACATCACAGAGCAAATCGAGTGGAGATAAAAAATCAAACTTTGTATGTTACCTGGCAAGCGGTCCATCTCAACTCAATGTAAGCCAAATTCTAGACTCTTTTCTTCCAAATAGTGATAGTGATAGTAGTAGTGGTAGTGAAAATGATAATGAAAATGACCAACCTACCATAAATGAACTAATTGACATATGTCAAGAAGTCAAGAAAGCATTGGTTCTTGAAGTTTCCAAAAATCAAAATTTTTAAATATCTCTTGAAATGATAACCAAGGATTTTGGAAACTTGAAGAATGAGCTTGATGAAAAATCTTCTATAAATGATATACTTTTTATGGAAAACACCTTGCTTAAAGGAAAATATGAAAATCTAAAGTGTAAGTTTGATCATTTAAAAGAAGAAAATGAAAAATTATATGTTGACATTGAAAAATTGTATGTTGAGAACAAAAGACTTACTAGTGAAAATGATAAACTTGTTCTTAGACATGCTTGTGGAAAGGACAAACTTGATGAGATTTTAGCAAGCAACGTCTCTATTGGGAAACAAGGTCTTGGTTACCAAGATTCCCAAAAGAAAGTTGCTCATAAAACCAAGTTTGTTAAGTCTAAAACCCCTTACAAGAATTTTAACACTTATTCTCCTACATGTTATTATTGTGGAAAACTTGGACATTATAATTATCAATGTAGATTGAGAAAATCATCTAACCTTGTTTGGGTAAGAAATGATAAGTCTTTTGACACTAACAATGGAGGACCCAACATAGCTTGGGTAGCTAAGGGCAAGACTTAAATCCTTTTTGTATGGGTGCTTGAGCTCAAGAGCCACAATGGATAGATGGTACTTGGACAATAGATGCTCAAGGCACATGACCGGAGACCCCACCAAATTCTCAAGCATTGCCATGGGAGACCAAGGACATGTCACTTTTGGAGACAATGGCAAAGGAAAAATCATTGGGGAATGTACTATTAAATTTAAAGGCCTTAATATAAAAAAATATTTTTCTTGTTGAAGGCCTACACCAAAACTTGCTAAGTATTAGCCAACTATGTGATGTTGATTGTGAAGTTTTATTTAAAAATAACAAATGCATAGTTAAGAAAGAAAAAGAAAGTAAAATCAATTTGTAGCGGCTAGAGATGAAAATCTATATTCATTGGTCCTAGAAGAGCTAGATGACCAAGACGTGAAATTTCTCTCCTCTGTGGAAGACAATTCATGGATTTAGCATAAAAGGCTAGAGCATGCGAATATGGATCTAATGTCGAGGCTTGCTTCAAAAGAGATTGTGAAAGGTTTACCAAAATTGGAATATGAAAATGATCTAGTTTGTAGAGGTTGTCAACTTGGTAAACAACATAAAGACTCTTTCAAACCCAAGCATATCATATCTACTTCTAGACCATTACAATTATTACATATGGATTTATTTGGTCCCATGAAAACATGTAGTCTTAATGTTAGAAGATATGTGTTTGTGATTATTGATGATTTCTCTAGATTTACTTGGGTTTGTTTTCTTGCATCAAAAGATGAAACGTTTGAAAAATTTTATACTTTATGCAATAGATTATAAGTTGAAAAAGATTACAAGATTTCAAAAATTAGGAGTGATTATGGAACTGAATTTGAAAACATTCACTTTAGTTCATATTGCAAAGAACATGGAATTGATCACAACTTTTCAACACCTAGAACCCCACAATAAAATGGTGTAGTGGAGAGGAAAAATAGGGTTCTTCAGGAAATGGCTAGGTCTATGCTTCCTGACAAGAACGTTCCTAGAATATTTTGGGCAAAAGCTGTTAACACGGCTTGCTATGTCATTAATAGAGTCATGATTAGGCCTCACACTCACAAAACACCTTATGAGCTTTGGAATGATAGAAATCCCAATATTAAATATTTTAAGGTGTTTGGATGTAACTGTTATATTTTGAATAGAAAAGATAACCTTCACAAATTTTATGCCAAATCCGATGAAGGTGTTTTCCTTGGATACTCTACTAGAAGTAAATCATATAGAGTATTCAATAGAAGAACACTATGTGTTGAAGAAGTCATGCATGTGAAATTTAATGAACTTAGTGAATAAATGAAAAGATCACATGATGATGAACATTATGAGATTACCCCCCAAAACACAAACCAAAACGAAATTAAAAATAAAGTGCCTGTTGATAATATTAGTGAAACCTTAGAGACAACTAGAGCTAGAAAGTCCCCCTAAAGAGGTTGATGATCAAGGGAAAGAAAAACGGATTCTATCTGGTCACCCAAGTTTCAAAATCGTCGGTGATACATCTCAAGGAGTCAAAACAAGGTCTCATTATAGAAATGTGTGTGAGTTTGCTGCTTTTTTGTCACATATAGAACCTAAGAGCATAGATGAGGAGGAGAAAGATGATTTTTGGATTATTGCCATGCAAGAGGAGCTAAATCAATTCGAAAGAAATAAAGTTTGGAAATTAGTTCCTAGACCTAGAAATCATCCTGTGATTGGCACTAGATGGGTCTATAGAAATAACTGGGATGAACAAGTGGAGATTCAAAGTAACATTGCTCGATTGGTAGCCCAAGGTTACAATCAAGAAGAAAGACTCGACTATGATGAAACCTTTGCACCCGTAGCCCGGTTAGAGGCCATTAGGATGCTTCTTGCATTTGCTTGACATAGAAGATTTAAGCTATATCAAATGGATGTCAAGAGTGCATTCCTAAATGGATGTATAATGGAAGAAGTTTATGTTGAACAACCTCCCAGATTTGAAGATTTCAAATTTCCTAACCATGCTTATAAGTTGGACAAAGCCTTATATGGACTAAAGCAAAGCAAGCTTCTAGAGCTTGGTATGATATGCTTAGTCCATTCTTATTAGATAAGGGCTTTGATATGGGTAAGGTAGTTAAAATCCTTTTCATCAAACGTCAATAAAATGACATACTCATTGTACAAGTATAGGTTGATGATACCATCTTTGGATCAACAAATGAGAGTATGTGTAAAGAGTTTGCTCAATGCATGCAAGATGAATTTGAAATGAGCAAGATGGGAGAACTCAAATATTTTATAGGTCTACAAATTCATCAATTGAAAAATGTCATATTCATTAATCAAGAAAAATATATAAGAAAATTGCTTAAAAAGTTTGTGATGGATAGCTCTACAATGAAGCCTACTCCTATGAGTACATCCACTAAACTAAGCAAAGATGATCTTGGCCCATCTATTGATCAAAAGAAGTATAGGGGTATGATAGGAAGTCTACTATATTTGACCGCTAGCCGACCGGACATTATGTTTAGTGTTTGTTTATGTGGTAGATTTCAGTCAGACCTTAAGGAATCCCATTTGCGAGGTGTCAAGAGAATATTCAAATATCTCAAGGGGACTCCTAGTCAAGGTTTATGGTATGAAAATTCCAATGATTTTAACCTAATAGGGTATTCGGATGCTGACTTTGCCGGATGTAGAGTGGATTAAAAAAGTACAAGCAGCACTTGTCAGTTCCTAGGTAGATCCCTTATTTCTTGATTTAGTAAGAAGCAAAATTCAGTCTCCTTATCCACTACAGAGCCGAATATATTTCTGCAGGAGCTTATTGTGCACAAGTCCTTTGGATGAAGAACAAAGCATATAGAGATAAGACATCATTTTCTTAGAGATCATTCACAGAAAGGTGACATATCAATTGAATACATTCACACTGATGCTCAACTTGCAGATATATTCACTAAACCTCTAAGTGAAGAAAGATTTTGTGATCTTAGAAGTGGTTTGAATATGTGATCACTTCAACAGGCAAAAGAATTTTGAACTAGCAAGCATATACATATATTCTATGTACTTAAATGGTTGTGTGCTATTGAATGCATGGTCATGATGCCAATTTAATTTTGAAATATACTCAATTGGTACTCTTAGTCCTCTTACACCGTAAGATAGAGAGTGTACCCTCACCTTCTAACTAAGACATCTAATCATTTGGCTTCATGTCTCATCAAGACCATGAACATGTCTATTTGCTTGATTAGTACTATATTTACTTAGGCATGTATTCTATAAAACAAGGGAGAAAATATTTTCTACAAAAGTTTCCTTTTAAAAAGCAAACAAAAAGAATATTTGGGGGATTTTCAATTATTTTATCTTTCCCCCTTTTTTTTATGTGACGAAAGGGAGAGAAGAATGGTAAATTGATTATGTATGCATGTATGCTCTCACTTGTTTCACTTTTGTATTCCATGCATATGATTTTATGAGTCACCATATTAGCTCTACTTATGCTTATCTTGTGCTCATTGTCATTTGTTCTAAATGGTGTCATAATATTTTAATTTTCATATCTATGATAAGCATATATTGAGGGGGAGGCAAAATTTGCATAAATATTTTATTAAGGGGGAGCCTCCAACCCCATAATCAATTTAGGTTTGTCATCATAAAAAATGGAGAGAATGTAAGCCGAAGGGCACATCCCTCTCTTGTTTTGATGATCAACAAATCCAAATTGATGGTAGTTTGCTAATGGCTTCTCAAGTGCTGTGATTTAGACAGGTTTCATTCATGTCAACACTTGAAGCTAGAAGAACAAGGGCTAGTCTTGGAGAAAGTCAAGTCTTGGTGGTCATCCTGCAAGCCGTACGGTATATTGAAGAATCAAGGGATCCACAAGTGCAAGAACATGTTCAAAGACTATCTCAAGATAAGAAGAAGCTCATGCAAGCACCCAAGAAGATTAAAGATCAAGAAGACTCAAGGTTCATATGTTTATAATGCATAGGAGTCTTCTTGGCATTAAATGTTTGTATGTTTTGATGTTTTCAAATCATCTTTAAAACCATTTTTCTAACTGCACTAATGTATTTGAAAACACATGTTTAAAGTCCAAAGACCAAGGCCTAAAAGTTCCTTCAATAATTATTTTAAAACAAGATTTTAAAGCAGGGCCGGTAGACAGGGCAATGCCAGGCAACCGCATGATACTACCTGGAATGTCAGGGCATCTCGAATTTTATCAGGCCGGTCGACCGTGCCAATACCAGTCGACCGCAGAATGATTTCTCAATTTTGAGAAATCATCCATGTTGGTCTCAGAGGTCGATCGCTACCCCCTCGGTCGACCGCTTAATATTTTTGAACTTAAACTTTCAAATCTTGAATTAGCCCAGGGCAGAAGACCGCGAGGGTTTGGTCGACCGCGATATTGTTTTCGAGCACAATTATTTTTTGAACAGGTAGCCCTCGGTGGGCGACCACGGCGATTTAGAATTTGAAAATAAAAAAGAGGCGCTCGATAAGGGTGGGCGACTGTGGTGGCTCGGTTGACCGCGCCGGTATCGCAAAAGAGCCATTGGGGTGTGTAGAGGGTAGGTGCAACCACCCAGTTTTATTACAGTTTTGCCCTTTATTCTTCTAAAATGAACTAGGGCTATTTAAACCCCATAAAAGACCCTCATTTATACCTTTTGAGAAAATATCAAACCCTAGAGCTTTCTTCTTTGAAAATGAAAAGGATCATTCTTCAAACCTCTTGTGCATTCAATACTTGCATTCATTTCTTATCAAGAGGACCTCCCCAAAGCATTTAGTTTCATTCATTGGGAGTCTTGTGAGCTTTGAGAGTTGTATTCGCCGTAAAGAGGCTTAAGAGTTTTTCATTTTCTTTCTTCCTTCTTCTATTTGTATTTGGAATCGCAAAGAGGAGTTTCTTGCTTCAAAGCCGCGGTACAACAAAGAAGAACATCCTTGGAGGCGGAGTTGTAATACAAGGGTGTGTCCCCTTGTGGAGGTGGAGTGTACTTGTAACGCTTTGTGAGGCGGTGTTGAGGAGCCTTACCGTAGTGGAGAAAATTCCAAGGAATGGAGTAGGTCAAGTTGTGACCGAACCACTATAAAATCGCCGTGTGGTCTCCTTGCCCTATCTCATCTCTCTTGTAATTTGATTGGTAATCTCTTTCCATTTTTTATTTGAATATAATGTTGAACAAGGATTAGAACTAACTAGGTTAATTTCATAAGCCCTAACTTTTGGAATAGAAATATTTTAAAACACCCAATTCACCCCGTCTTGTGTGTTAACCATTGGGATTTCACTTCTTGTAACTACGCCACCAATGAAAAACACAAAACAATGACTGAAAGTGAGCTGTTGAAGAAGAAAATAAGCAATCAAGCAAAATACGATCATGAAATGATGAATGATGAATCTCTATCTTGTCTGTTGTTCTTTTTTTGTGTGTGCCAGTGGGCACTGCCATGAATGAATAATGAATCTCTATCTTTTAGTCAAGAATCAAGTTCATAAAAACAAATAAAAAGAGGAAAAGAAGGGAAATCCCCAAAAGAAGTGCATTTTTTGACACTAGAAAAGATAAAACCATATAGAGACTCATAACATAATTAGCAATTAGCATTTAGCAATACACTAGTTACTACACAGAAGGGAAATCCCTAAAAGAAGTGTTCCAAAATGAAGTTTGATAGACAACAATTAGACATAGCCACATAAGTTTAAAATGCTACATTGCTACTTTCATACCAATACTGATGCAAACAAGAATAATGCCAACCATAAGAACAAATGGGAAAGTAGATTTTGAGGGTTGGCGATCCTCACGAGCATGGAACTCCTCATTACGGTCTTATTTGAGATCCTCACGAGTAACTCATGCTGTTAGTGCTTGGCGCTCAACATTGCGTTGTAAGAATACATTCAAATCCTCTTTCGCCTCCTCCCTACTTTTGTAGGACCTGTGGCATGATCCACTATACACATTGACTTGCAATTGGGATTCTGGCCACTCTAAAAAATGCCCACCTGCCTTCCCTTAAAAACGGCATAAAACTTCTTACCCATTGACTTACCTGATAAAAACGTTGAAAAGGAAAGGTAATAGATATGTAACTTAAACTTGACATACCAAAAGAATTATACTACAACTAAAAATAATTACATTTACGACGATCATTCTAAATAAGAATAAAGTAATACACACAGAAATCATCCAATCCATACACATCATCATCATCCAACATCCACAACATGAAAACGGTCCAAACCAACAACAGGTTCAATTCACCTGAACATCATCATCCAACATCCATAAACACGGTCCAATTTCTACACATCATCATCCAACATCCAGAGGACTAGAACACAATCTATCAAAACCAACATGAAAACCAATATAAACCAAATCCAGCAATAATACAAATATCAAGTAGTCAATGTCTCAAAGTCTCAAACCAATATGAAAACCAAAACCACCAACATAGGCATAGCCACCAATCCACCACCAAACGGTCCAAACCAACAACGAAATCCACGACCAAATTGCCAATGCTCCACTCCTCAAAGATCAATATTTGAAGAAACATCTCTAAAATTTTTGAACTCTGGAAAAAAAAGGAATACAAATAAAAGCAAATATCAAATTTCAAGTCACTTGACATAGATAAAAGTACATACTCAAAAATTCTAAACAATGAAGAAAACAATTTACCATTTTCAACAGATTCAAGATCCTCAATGGCTTCTTCAATGTTAAGCGGATTTGATGATGATGGAAGCCAGTCTTGAGCACATATAAGAGCTTGTAGAGAGCACATGCCCAGAGTCTTTCAAGCTATGAAAGCTCGCTTAGGTAGCCCAAATAAGAGCAAATCTGTCACCACGCGGTAGCTCTCTCCAGGGTAAGTCTGTTTCTACGCAGTAACCCTCCGAAATAAAGTAAAGCTGTCACCACACGGTAGTTTTTCAGGGTAAGTTCGTTTGTACACTGTAACCCTCCAAACCAAGGTAAGTCCGTTTGTACGCGGTAACCCTCCGTATCAAATCAAATCTGAGTAAGTTCGTCTATACGCGATAACTCATCAAAATCAATAACCCCTGTAAGTGTTTGTATCCATACAAACACTAGTCTTTTGGCCAACCCGTAAGACAAATCAACTTTGAGATGTCAAAGAAACATCTTTTCAAAATCGAAACTGTTAAAATACAGTATCACATTACATCAAATCATTCAACCAAACCAAAGAGCAAATAACAATCATGTGTTCGTTCTACTCAAATCAAACCTTGTGTATGATCCGTCGTACCAATCATCGGATCCCACTTCAGCATCTCTGTTATCAGTGTCAAGCATTGGATGTCAGAACGACATCCCTCAAAGTCCCTCCCCAAGTTAGGCTCTAAACCTAACTTCTGGTGACCTTCCCGGTTGTTGGAAACGATGGACCCAAGACTCGTTCCAAGAGTTGTATTTTAAAACCCAAAAACCATCAGCGAGAGGTTTCTACTCAAGGACCAACAACAAGATTCCTCGGTGAAGGCTTTACACCTAAGGACCCGATATGAATCTTGCAAGCCTATCATTTGTCCCCAGTGACAAAATTTTATTATCTTCTTACTTTGGCATTCAGGTGCCTTGCACCCTCTACCAAAGAGGGGCATCTGTGGACACCCAATTTTGTCAAGATAAAACTAATGAAAGGTTGTCGCGAGGAACAGTCTCATGACAAGTCCCAGAGCACCTGTAGTCTTTCTCTCAATCTCTCTCTAGGTTATGAATTAGGATAATTTTACAAAAATGAACTTTACCCCGGAGGTGAAACAAAGTCCCGTCTTTACATGGTATTCCCGCCTTTCACGGCACGGCCAAAAAGTCTGTTTCCACACAGTCTTTCAACCGAGAAGTTAGCTTTGGGTTAAAAGCATTCGTTTTTACCAAAAAACACTTTGTATTCTAAAAACCACAGATATTAGTTTCATTGGAATCTCCTTGGAACGAGGAATTCAACGGATCTGACCGTGTGCGATTCGGAGTCCAAACAAAGGAGTTACGGTCCGCTGAAACTTCCTGAAAACCCATCACAAGAGTCGAAGAATCACGTTTTTCGAAGCCAAAAAGGACGAAAAATAACATTTTCAAAATCTTGCTGACCTGACACTGACATGTCATTGTCAGGTCCCAATTCACAGGTTGCGAATTGGGACAAACCCCAACTTGCAGAGTGCGAAATTTTCACACTCTGCTAATTTGGGATCCGCCCCCCTATAAATAGGGGAGTAAGAGTAAAATCAGATTTAAAAGATTTAAAAATCTCTCTGGTTAGTTTTTATCCTCTGGTTTTCCCCCGTTTTTTGGTTTTTCAGTTCAAAAACCCCTTCTGAATATCAGAAAATCCTAGTTTCTTTGCTTTAGAAGAGAGAAAGTAGAGAAATTCATAGGTTACTCAAACTCATAGCGACATCCTTCAAATAGAGCCGTTATTCTGTCGAATTTCACAGAACTACGAGTTATTTTTCTATAATAGTGTCATTGTTCTGCCGAAATCTCGGCAATACCGAAGTCCCCTTGTCCAAATAGCGTCGTTCTGCTGCTGAATTTCAAAGAACGTAAGGTCCTATTATACAAATAGCGTCGTTTTTCTGCCGAAATCCCTTCGTCCAAACAGCGCCGTTGTGCTGCTGAATTTCGGAGAACGCGAGGCCTTATTATCTAAATAGCGTCGTTGTTTTGCTGAAATCTCGGCAAACCTGAAGTTCCTTCGTCCAAACAGCGCCGTTGTTCTGCCAAAATCTTGGCGAACCCGAAGTCCTTTCGTCTAATCAACGTCGTTACGCCGCCGGTTTCTCAACAAGCTCTCACACTCCTTTGGTAAATTTATATTTATTTTCCAGCTTTCTGCACTTCTTTTACAAAATCGGTGCAGGGTAGTTACAGGGTTTAGGGCTCCTTTTGCCCTAAATCCTGTAATGTAAATCCCTCTCATCTCTGTGAATAGGGCTAGGTTCCCTCTCCTAATCCCACCACTCTGTCTCTGGTCCTACCATAGACAAACGAGACAGAGATGAGAGCCCTGACGCTCCACAGTGTTTGACAAAAAGAGGGAATCATAAATCTAGATTTTCTTTTACTTTTAGTATTGTCCTTTTCCGTTTGATATAAGTTAACCTGATTGTGGTCAGCTCCGAGATCTTTCGGGACTGATACCACAACATACGATCTCAATCAGGATAACTATCACTTATTTTCTTTCATTTATAAATCCATTTTATTTACATTCTGGAATTAAGTGTAATCCAAATAAAGGATAAAATGATAAGTTATCCTGATTAATTTTTTCAGAAATGACAAATCAAGTCAAGAGACCGGATTCATCCGGGCAAGAGGGGTGCCTAACACCTTCCCCAATTGTAACAATAACCCTTACTCAGATATCTGTAGGACCATGCCTTAAAAAACATAGCAAAATTAAAGGTTCTAGGCCCAGAGCAAAAGAACCCCTTTGGTTACTGTTCCTCCAATGAAACTCGAATACTTATCCCCTTTTAATCGGAAGAACAGGCATGGGTCCTAGGCCCTAACCTAGGTGGCGACTCTGAGTTTCTCTTTCTTGCGGAGTCTGGATCACGGTCCCGAGTCCGCAAGAAACGCAGATCAACTTACACTCCCGGAAAGCCCGATGTGGTGATCCCTCGGCGTCCCCCGCGCGCGCGGGAAAAAACCTGCCCCCATAGAATCATGTTTTGAACTACTCTTTACTAAAGGGGAAGAGAAAAGTTGATTTTACTAATTAATCCCCATACATTCTTTAAAAAAAATCTCTCCATGCCCCACTTTTTCTTGATGACAAAGGGGGAGAGAAAGTTAGAGTGATCTGTTTTAAAGTCCACGTATTTAATGGATTTTCATTTGCTTTAAAACATACATTTACGGGAACGTATATTGGGGAAGAGAAATCACATACTTAGGGGGAGAGACATTTGTAGTTAAGTCTTAAAAACATTATACTTTACATTGATTATTCTTTGCATTAAAACATTCATTTATGTAGAGCTTATTGGATGACCTTGTGTCTTGTCATCATAAAAAAGGGGGAGATTGCTAGCCTAATGGTTCAACCCTTGGATAGCTTCCATCTTGTTTTGATGATTCCAAACACAAATTGATTCATTTGTATACTAATGACTTTTGTGTGTAAGATGGGTGCATGTATTGAAGATCCTAGCATCAATACAAAGTCATCAACAAATAAGGAATTCCATACCTGGACCAATGCACCTCAACATCTAATCAATTCATACTTGGTCCTAGGAGTGCTCAAAGTGATCAATCAAGGAAGACCTAAGAAGTTGTGAAAGCTCAAGGCAAAAATTCAAATTAAAAGATCATTAAAGGCTAAAGTCAAAGAGCATAATCAAGAAACCAAGCCGAAGCAAATGCAAGTAATTGAAGACCAAAGAAGCAAAGGCTAAAGTTCCAAGGAGTGCCTAAGTTTGAAGAGACCTAAAGCTAGGAAAAATTCAAGAAGATTCAAATTTGAAGACAAAGTGTGAGAGAGGAAAGGTTTAGAGTGTATATCCTAACTCTCTAGTCTTTCTCCAGCACTATGGCACTCAAAAGACACCAAATGATTTAAAAAATAAACCCAAAACAAATTGGACCCAAAGCCCAAAGTGCCAAAGTGAGCTCAAACATGAACAAGCATCAAATTGGCACTTCATTGATTATTGAACAGAAATACTATCATAAATGGTCCATAACGTTTTTAAATATTTTTAACAGATTCCTCTCGTACTTTTAATGTTCGTAGAGCACAAGAAGGTTGAAATCCGACAAGAAATGGGAGAGATATGATTTTCGGAAGATTACTGTGAAAAATAATTTTTCCTGTGTGGACCTCCATGGTACTCCACGGAGCTCCGTTCATGGAACTCCGTGGTATATCACGGACCTCCGTGAAGGGTTTTGTCCAAAAATAATAAAAAAGGTCCAACTGGTACAGCGGAACTACACGGGTAGCCTCCGTACTAGCCATTGGGAACCCAATACCGGCTAGTTTTGGGTCTTGGTTATATATATATATATATATATATATATATATATTGAGGAAAGTGAAGCTACACCGCCGGCTTAAAATACAATGGGCCCACATTGTTTTGGTGATCCAAACCATTCATTTGATTGGCCCTCACATAGATAGGGTGTCCACCAAAAATCAGCTCCATAGGATAATCCCAACCCTACGATTTGTGGAGGCAAAAATGAACGTGTAAAAACCTTCACAAATTTGTCCATTTTTGCCTCCACAGTTTGAAGGGTTGGGATGATCCTATTGAGCTGATTTTTGGTGGACACCCTATCTATGTGAGGGCCAATCAAATGAATGGTTTGGATCACCAAAACAATGTGGGCCCATTGTATTTTAAGCCGGCGGTGTAGCTAAGTTAGCTACACCGGCGGTGTAGCTTCACTTTCCTCATATATATATATATATATATATATATATATATATATATATATATATATATATACAAGTTGGGTATGGTTTTAAAACAACTCTTGATGACAAAATATCTTTCCTAAGCCTTTTATTTAACTTGTAAACACATTTTTGGCTAAAAAATCTCACCCAAACCTCTTGTGCTACAATTTGGAGAAATTCTTTGAGAGTTTGGTTTACGCTTTATCTTGTAATCTTTGAGAGATTCTCTTTTGTTCTTCTTTGTGCCATCAAGCCTTCAAGAGGCTAAACTATTGTACTCTTGTAAGCCCAAGGGTTCTCATGGGTTCAATCAATCACCATGTTTTGATGATTTACAAACACAAATTGATTAGTGTTTTATGGACTAATAAGTTGCCTTGAGTGTTGTGCTATAGACAGGGTTTCACAGGTTGATATATTCTAGCACATCACCATACATGACCTATGCTTGAGAATGAACAAACATAAGTCAAAGGAGCTAGAACAAACATGATTCATCATGCCTTGGAGGTACAACCAAGGAGGAGCTCTATCTCAACCATCTCAAGCATTTGAAGAATCAAAGAAAGATCAATGAAGGCCAAAGTTGATGATCAACGTGCACAAAGGACAAAGAAGCTTGAACACATTGGTGACGTCATATCACAAGAGAAGACCTTGAAGAATGAAAGATATCAAGCAATGAAGCTCAAGATAAAGATCCCAAAGGCAAGCCATACATTGAATAGAAGATCAAGTAATGGCTAGCACAAGAGTCATTCAAGGGAGTATTCAAAAATGGTAGAAAGTATTCCTCTCTCTTGGATTTATTCTTGGTCAAGGCACACTCAAAATTAACTTAAAATAAATCCAAAATGTTTTCGAAACAGGCCCAAAACCAAGTAGACGCAAAGCCCAAGTGCTAACCAAAGTTTACAAACTTTTGAAACTTTTGAAATTTGATAAAATATTAAAAAGAAAATAATTAACTTGGGTTTTCAAAAGTCACCTAACAAGTGTTTGTCAAAAGGTCTAAGAGGGAATATTCATTTAAACTTTTCAAAACTAATCTTGCAAATCTACCATTGTTTAAGCTATTAAAAGCAACACTAGAAATCTTAGTAGCAAAATTTTTTAAAAGGTAAAATTTTATAAGACAACTAATTCACCCCCCTCTTGGTTGCCCAACTGGGATTTCAGCGAGGACATAGAGGATCCCGGAACTGTTTTCGGTGGGCAAAGAATCAGATGAAAAGGGGTGATCCTGCCCCTGGAATGGTTTCGACCGGTTCGTTCCATGACCCGCGCATCACTGTGACACATGGCACTGTCACTGTGACTCCCATGTTAATTCAAAAGTATTTAAAGGAAATAGTCTGTTAGAAACCATTGGATCAAAACTAAACTTTAGGGAAATAATACCCAATCGGAGGTGAAGAAAATGGTGTAGGCCGATCGCAAGAAAACTTCTCCAGTTGCCGGCGACAATGAGTTTTCCGGTGGCCTCCGAATCAACCCAAATAACTCAAAATTTTAATTTCCTTTAATTCCAAAGCCTACAACCTAAGCTCTGATACCAAATGTAATTCTAAACATTAACTTTAATGATCCCTATGATCATTGGCATTAAAAATCAAAGAAAAATCTGAATTTAATGAGAAGGGTTAGAGGTACCTTTCACCATGGCTACCACTTTGAAGCTCGAAATCTGACGAAGCTTTTGTACTTTTCCGAGCATGGTGATGACTCGAAAATGCCCCTTGCTCTTCTCTTCCTCATCCCTATCACTAGGCTTATGGGAAACCTTTCTTTTGATGTGTTTTCCCAAGGAAGAGATGGAACACTCAATGGCGAGAGGAAGAGAGACCTAGGTCTCCTTTTATAGGCAATGATGCTCCCTTAGAACTTCCAAAGATAGGAAATTTGTTCGGATTCTTAGGCACAAGTTTAGTAAATGTTATTAAAGCTAACTTGCCTTCCAAAAACATTTCCAAATCAAGGAGATTAACTTATTTAAGGAAAGGTTGCTTAGAATGAAAGGCCACGCATGTTTAGCAACTCTAAACTTGGAAATCCATGATCTAGAATGTCTAAATCATGAAAATTCAACAACTTTAGAAACTCTAAAGTTGGAAAACGTCCAACATCTATAAGTAAAATATAGAAATATAGTGAAGATTCTAGTGATCTTGTGAATTATCATTAGATATTGTTGATCACTCTATACCCATGAAGGAAAAATCTTTTGTTTTTGTCTTTTAATGAGAAAGATCTATCATAGGTGCTTGATAAGAGTGTTGAAAAGGACATGTTGTTCTCTCCAAGTTGTTGATTCTTTGCATTGGGGGGGGGGGGGGGGGGGGGGGGGTCTCTATATAACCGTCATCATGGGCACACAATCCATATGCGTGCACTAAAATGTGTTTGATGCATAGGTCTATTAATTTAGTGGGTCACCTTGAGTGTTGCCTATTGTGCATGTGGCACATATAAAGGGTGATTAACTTAGGGCAATGATAAATTCGTACACCCTGTTAGATAATTCGCACCCCTTTAACGTGAATTGACGTTAAAAAGCGTTTATTACCCTCCATAAAAGGGGTGCGAATTAATCATCACCCTTAAATTGATTACAAAGCCTACCACCTAAGCTCTGATACCAAATTTTATTCTAAACATTAACTTTAGTGATCCCTATGATCTTTGGCATTGAAAATAAAAGAAAAAATCGAATTTAATGAGATGGCTTAGAGGCACTTTTCACCATGGCGGCCGCTTTGAAGCTTGAAATCCGACAAAACCTTTGTACTTTTCCGAGCATGGTGATGACTCGAAAACGCTCGTTGCTCTTCTATTCCTCATCCTCATCACTAGGCTTATCGGAAACCTCTTGTTTGATGCGTTTTCTCAAGAAAGAGATGGAACACTTAATGACGAGAGGAAGAGGGACCGCTAGTTTCCTTTTATAGGCAATGAAGCTCCCATAGAACTTCCAAAGATAGGAAATTTGTTTGTGGATTCTTAGGCACAAGTTTAGCAAGTGTTATTAAAGCTAACTTGCCTTCCGAAAGATTTCCAAGTCAAGGAGATTAACTTATTTAATAAAAGGTTGCTTAGAATGAAAGGCCACACATGTTTAGCAGCTCTAAACTTGGAAATCCATGATTTAGAAAGTTTAAATCATGGAAATTCAACAACTTTAGAAACTCTAAAGTTGGAAAACGTCCAACATCTATTAGCAAAATAAAAAAATATAGTGAAGATTCTGGAGATCTTGTGAATTATCATGAGATATTGCTGATCACTCTATACCCATGAGGGAAAAATCTTTTGTTTTTGTCTTTTAATGAGAAAGATCTATCATCGGTGCTTGCTAAGAGTGATGAACAGGACATGTTGTTCTCTCCAAGTTGTTGATTCTTTGCATGTCTCTTGCGGGGTGGGGGGGTGGGGGGTGGGGCTCTATATAACTGTCATCATCGCCATATGGGTCCACCAAAATGTGTTTGATGCATAGGTCTATTAATTTAGTGGGGTCACCTTAAGTGTTGCCTATTGTGCTTGTGGCACATATAAAGGGTGATTAAATTAGGGCAATGATAAATTCACACCCCCTGTTGGATAATTCGCACCTCTTTAACGTAATTTGACGTTAAAAGGCATTACATACCCTCCATTAAAGGGGTGCGAATTATCCTACAGGGGTTGCGAATTTATCATCACCATTAAATTAATGTCTCTCATATTAGTCACCCTAAATAGGTTGCGACAGAAAACTCTCATTGAATAGATGATTTTGACCCTCTAATATATTTGGTACTATGTACAACTTACAACCACTGAAAATCAAATACATCAGTTTACCCTGCATATTGGAACAATGAAAATTAATTCAAGGCTAAACCAAATCGAGTGTAAATAGATTCCTCTAAAATGATTTCCCCGGAAATGCATACCCTCTCCTATTTACCCTCACTAAAAAACACCCTAAGGGCCCGTTTGGATATTTCATATTTTGTATTTGGATTTGGAATTGACTTTTGAATACAAAATGAATAGATGTGCCAGCTCATGTTGAGGGAGACACAGAGGGAAGGGGGTACTTCCTACTGGAGGGGAGAGGTTGAGGAGCAAAGAGGGTGAAGGAAACAGGCAGGTTTGTGGATTTCCAATTACTTATTTTTACAGCATCTTTCGAAATCTGATTTTTTTCCGCTGTCAGTCGCTAAATTGGAAATCCAAGAATTTGATCCAGATCAAATTCACAATGCAAAAAGGGCTGCAAATGTGAGAAGTCCAAATCAAAATCTTCTCGGCATCCAAACGAGCCCTAAGGGAATGTATATATTATTACAAACTAAGTTGTCTATGGACATAAATAAAAGACTAGAAAACAATAGAAAGTGCATCTATGGCCATGCATATCAAAATGACACCTACAGTTGGCCTGCCTAGAAACACTATACCTTTGTAGGTACTGTTACTATAAATGGGGTTTGCTCCGTGTAGAAGGCAAACACGTGGCTATGTGAGACTCAAGGTTGAAGTTCTGAAACCCACAAAAAGAAATCCATAGGCATAAATCTCTTTTAAAAGTGTGTGAATAGGAAAGCCACTAAAAATTTGTTCAATTTTCCCCTCATCACAAGTGGGATTCAACTGCGGCCTACTATCCGGGCCACTATCCAAAGCCACTACAAATTAGTTCAATTTTCCCCTCACCACAAGTGGGATTCAATTGTGACCCACTATCCATTACCTCTTAAATGGTGTGATTGTGACGAGAAACTCTTTATCTTTCTTTCTTCTACTTAAAAATTTTGCAGAATGTCGGTAGATAAATTTTGAATCTACCGATCATCTAATAAAATTAAAAAATTAACTCATCAAAAAAAAAAATTATAAAAATTATAAATTTTGCATCCAATTAGACTTCAGTCCAATTTACACTAACTCCAACATTGAAAACTGCTTGAACTTAATTTATAGTAGCATGTTGGTATTTCTTTTTCATGGATACCGTGGTGGTATTTCTTTTTAATTGAATCTAACCATTTCAAAAAAAAATACAAAAAAAATAAATAAATAAATAAAAATTTACAGTAGCATGTTTGACAAGCAATGTGTGAAAACAGACTAAGAGAAAACCAAAGGATCATTTCACACTCTTTAATAGCGATCCTCTTATTGCTTCTGCAATAAACCTAAATAAATGCTTACTTTAATATGCTGCCTTATCTTGTGACTGACTTGTGAAACTCCAATGAAAACACTGAGCTTAGGTGATATGAGAGTGATAACAAGGGGCCATCAAATGTTCTCTCTATGGCTGAAAGGTCAAAAGTAAGACCCACTTGTTATTATCATCAAACTATTATTTTATTTCCCAAATATATATAAAAGACAAGGGACCTGATGTAAGTTCTGTGTGGATAAGGTGAGCCCATTTTCATTGCCGTAGTAGGTGTAACAGCAAAGGAGAAATGGTGTCGGCTTGTATACACAAGTTTTTAGGGTTTCTGAAACCCGAAAAATTATATGGTGCCCTAGCATCAATACCCGTGAAGGCGGAACGATAAAAGTAACGCCCTTGATATTTGATCCAACATCAGCCTCTTATAAAATGGGCTGCCGTTGGATCAAATATCAAGGGCGGTCCCACCTTTGGGACTTGACGGTCAGGCCCATTAGTGACATTTCATTTTAAACTAATAGTTTCAGACACAATGAATTCCCCTTTTTTTATCATGGGGGCTGCCTTTTACATTAGGTCTGGTTTGTTTAGTCTCTAAAATGAGCATAAAAAGAATGAAGATGATTGCCCTGGCAAAACTTTTCATTGTAAAATTTTACGCCCCATTTGTTATTATTTCTTTGCCTCAATATAATCGGGCCTAATTAAACAACATGCCCTTCATTAGGAAATGACCAAAATAATCATATCTCAGTGGAAAATGAGAAAAGGCCATTTTATTTATTTTTCATGATATAAGGGTAATATTTTTCATGATTAGGAAATGGCCAAAATAATTTGGTCTTTTTCATTAGATATGGTATATGTGTTATTTACCATGAGCAAGTACTTTTGTCATTTTCATAAGATATAAGTATTTTTGTTATTTCCATCAGATATGGGCATTTTTATCATTTTAAATATGAAATAGGAGTATTTTGGTAATTTTCTAGTAGAGATAATTTTTGTCATTATTCATGAGATATTGTATTTTTTATCATTTTATGAGATAGGGTATCTTGGCTGTTTTTATGGGAAATATTTTTGTCTTTTTATGAGATATGCAAAGTATTTGGAGAAAAAAAATGGAGGCAACTAGAGCAATGATATTACTGCCAGCTATCGATAATCGCAAAAAGTAGGTTGAATAACAAAAACCCAATAAAATTAATTATATTTTGCTTCTTGTTCATGTCCTAGATCTGCCTTTTACAATCTTCATAAGTGTAAAGACGATTACCCGTGGTGACAAAGCCCATTGGTCATTAAAAGTAAAAATCATTTTTTGAATTTTTGGTAGTTTTTCGGCAATGACAATCGTAGACACCCCATTTTGACAAGGCCCTAAACCCGCGTATTCAAATGAAATCCCGAGGTTGGACAATGTCCGGAAGTGCGAAATAAACTCGAAAATTTTGAGAAATATTGTTGTTGCCTAGCCCATTGAATATGTTTCACAACCCAGGAAAACCCAAAATCGCATTTGTACCCTAGAATCGCCGACCTTGGTCCTCGTACCTGTGTTCCTGAAATTTGCAAAAAAATTGTGAAATGCCTGTGAGTTTTGATATTATCACTCCTCTATTCGTACCCCTGAGCTCCGAATGACATGTTAGATAGCTTATCTTCTTTAGGTGTTTAAGGGGTCATCAGTGATCAATGTCATTTTATAAAATACCCTGCAAAAATCATAAGGGAAGAAGAAGAGACAAGTTGAGTTGTGCAAATATCAAAATTTGGTGTGTTGATATCATTTTCCTTCTTCAGGGCGAAAAGGGGGTTTGCCATCTTTACAAGGGTAATTTTGTAAGTCTGGTATTACTTTGGTTGCAAACAACCCTTAAGAGCCATTAGATCAAATTAGAAGGCTAGGATTGTGTAGGGTGAAAGGAATCCTCCCTTTTATTTCTCCCTTTTCTTTCCCGAGCCACCCCCTGCTAGTATAAAAAGAGTACTGATAAATGCATAGGAGGTGGCTGTCCCTGGGAGATGAGGGGATGCTGAATATATCATCTCATCTCTACAAAACCCATCGAAGGAGCCCACCAAAGGGGTCTCTCATTTTCGAAGAAAAATAGCAGAGAGGGGAAGAGAATAGCTATAGAGAGAGAAGTAGGGAGGAGGAGAAGAGAAGCTTGAGCCGCCGGCCAATCGCCCTTACCCCGATCATCACCATCGAACCCCATCTCCCCCATCAAACCCACATCATTTCCCATAAGCTTGTTTCTAAAAACCCAGCCACCACAACCTCTCCAACTCCGACCAACCTCCAATCCATCCATCATTTTTCATCCATCGAAACCCTCTTTATTTCATTCACCATTTTCTCCGGCCAAGCTACAGGAATCCGCCCAAACCCCCATCTCTAAAGGCCGGATCTACCATCGCCATCACCTCTACAAACCCCATAGATCTCAATAACCACCACCACCATTTTCCTCTTTTCCATTTCTTCATTCAACAAAGATAAGAGAGAGAGAGAGAGAGAGGGATTTGCTGCGCCATTGCCAGCATCTCCACCATCCGGCCAAACCCCTTTCTAACACCACCACCACTCCATTTCCTCCGACCTCTTCACCTCCACCCTCACCACCATCTTCCTCAAACCCTCTCCACCATTTCAGCTACCTAAAACCCTTGGATCCTCTTCAAACTCTTCACAAAGTTTCAAAACCTCCTTTCAGCCACCATCAAAACCCACATTTCCTCCATCATTTTCTAGATTTAGAACCCCTCTACTCCCATCAAATCTAACCCTCTATTTCATCTCCACCCTCATCACCTTCGCCACATCGCCAAGCCGCGGATTCCAACACTGCTATATGCAGCAATCCCAGATCTGGACCGAAATCCAATTTTTTCGATAGTCCTCGCGGGAATCCGATTGTCGTCCCCAAGCAAATCCGGAGCTTTTTTTTCTTCTTGCGATTGTTTTTTTTTTTGTCAGAGCTAAATACACAATAGAGTAGAGAGAGAGAGACCGAGCTCCCTCTTCGGTAATCTCGCCAGAGTTTCGCCATCTTCGGCATCATCTTTTACCCCTTCCTATTTCAAGATCCAAATCAGGCTCGTTTCTGCAATTTCACTCTATACAGGCAATATTCTATCCTTCTCTGATATTAATGTTAATATGCCCTTGAAAACTGCATGAAATTAGTTGTTGCACATTAATTGACCTCTTAGAACAAGATCTGTTTGAATTGCTTTATCCAAATGTCCATTTGGGTTCAGCTAGTTTTACCTTATGCGTAGTGGATTTATCAGAATAAGGTGTTAGTAGGTGTGGATGCTAGTTGTATCATTCACTTTTGTCTTTGCTATTTAAGCTGTTTTTTCTGGTCTCTGTTGAGAAAATTCGTTATCTGTTAAAGGAGATAAGATGGGTCAAATATAATTGTTCGAACATGATGGTGCTGTTACTGACATTATGACATAAACAAAACCATGTTTGTCATGCCTTTACCTAGCTTATCCCTTCTAATGCCATTAGATTCTCTTGTGTAAATTCATTTTGGGACCTGTAGCAATCATTGGTTAACGAAGGTAGTGTGATTGGAAGAGGTGAATTGATGTCTGGTTGGAGCCTTGATAAATGGGAGGGCAAATCTTAACATGCTTTGAAGGATTGATATCAGTGTGAGAAAGTACATAGGCTTACATAGCCTCTTTTGTTCCTTTTTTTTTAAATGCAAAACGAATTGTTGTGTACTTGGATATTTGATCTGAAACCAGTCATTTTTGCAATTCTCTTTGTTCTTCTTGGTCTTAAATCAAATAATGTATAAGAATGAAGCTTGTGTTAGCCTTCAATTGTCTTGTTGGTAGCAGTGATTTTGCATGATATTTTTTTGTCCGCCCCTTTCGTGATTGGTATCGAAGGCATTGTTGTTTTATTAGGCATGATCAGAAGACTTTTTAATGCATTGAAACCTCTCATTTTCTCTTCCTACAACAGCATTCTTATTAGCAATACTGCCATTACCTTGCTATGATGAGTGAGCATAATCCTTTGATCTTTAATTAAAATGCCAAAAGCCTTTTGGTTTGATTCGCGGATTATCCCTATCCTTTGATGTTTGTGTTTAGAATTACACCGTCCTTGGTTTTGAGAAATATACTAGAATTTAATAGTTGCATCTAATCAGTTTGCCCATTTGATGAAATTCATAGATTCAAAGCATCACAATAATATGTCTAAATATGAGGGTAGATGTTTCTATTAATTCCTGAGTAAGGTAACATCAATTCTTATGGCTGATTTCATGATGAGGCTACTCGGAGCCCCTCGTCTCTTCTTCTCTCTGTCTTCTCCAGATTTTGGGCCGATCTTTGGGTTTTGTCTTTGATTTCTAGAGCTTCCTCATATTTTTAGGTTTTACATTAATGATTGGGACCGTCACTAGTGCTTGATCTTTCCAGCAGTTTTCGTGAACTTCTTTGTTGGGTTTGGGCTATGACGGAATATATCTTGAGCGAACCCCTTCCCTTCCTGCCTTAGAGTTTTTCGCAGGTTACGGGATTTCGTCCTCTCTTGGGGTCTGTCATAGTGTTTAGGAGTCTGTCCTACCCTTATAGAGTTTAGGAGTCTGTCCTACCCCCTTTTAAAGTTTAGGAGTCTGTCCTACCCATTAAAAAGTCTAAAAGTCTGTCTTACCCTCCATAGAGTATAGGAGTCTGTCCAACCTTCATAGAGTTTAGGATTCCGTCCTTCCATCTTTCAGGGTCAGTCTTTGCATGTTCCTAGGCTTCGTAGTTTAGAAAAATTCCGAACTACGGATGCCTTGATCCCTGGTTGAGGGGTGCGTAGGCAGCTCAAGTATG
Organism: Tasmannia lanceolata; assembly: GCF_043159265.1. Classification (NCBI taxonomy): domain Eukaryota; kingdom Viridiplantae; phylum Streptophyta; class Magnoliopsida; order Canellales; family Winteraceae; genus Tasmannia; species Tasmannia lanceolata. Next base: position 5,393,949 of record NW_027518688.1, on the reverse strand, counting down.
CAGCAGGCATTCTGCGTCCAGTCACCATTTTATAAGTATTTCTCACTATTTTGTAAGTAAATAAACCAAAATTCTTCAAAATAAGCTTGCAAACCTGTAGACACCCCCATTTTGCTAGGCTTTAAAAAGCAAAAGATTCGGTAGTATCATCAATTTTTATATCCGTATTCAGCATTAGATTAGGCATCCATGCATTTTAGGGTAGATTTCATTTCATTATGAGAGTTTTGAAGTTGATTCGCAATCTTGAAGGTCTCTAGGGGGTTCCTTTGGCCTCTGAAAGATGAAAGTTCAAGTTTCCAAGCAAATGAAAAAACCTGCTATTTTTAGAATTTTCAAGGTTTCCCTCATTTTTGCCTATTTTGCACTGCAGGGGTATTTTAGTCATTCCCGATGTGTCTCATTGTCTGAGTCCATTTGAAAATGGTATTTTCTCTTTGAACATCATATAAATGTGATGTCTCATTCCTTGGAATTCGTATAAATACGATATTCCATTGTCCCTGAGTTATCCTTGAGCATCATATGAATATGGTGTCTCGTTTTCTGGAAATCCGTATAAATACGTCATTTCATTCTCCCTGAGTCCATTTGAAAATGGTCTTTTCTCTTTGAACATCATATAAATGTGATGTCTCATTCCTTGGAATTCGTATAAATGCGATATTCCATTGTCCCTGAGTTATCTTTGAGCATCATATGAATATGGTGTCTCGTTTTCTGGAAATCCGTATAAATACGTCATTTCATTCTCCCTGAGTCCATTTGAAAATGATCTTTTCTCTTTGAACATCATATAAATGTGATGTCTCATTCCTTGGAATTCGTATAAATACAATATTCCATTGTCCCTGAGTTATCTTTGAGCATCATATGAATATGGTGTCTCGTTTTCTGGAAATCCGTATAAATACGTCATTTCATTCTCCATGAGTCCATTTGAAAGTGGTCTTTTCTCTTTAAACATCATACGAATATGATGTCTCTTTTCCTTGGAATTCGTATAAATACGATATTCCATTATCTCTAAGTTATCTTTGAGTATCATATGAATATGGTGTCTCATTTTCCTTGGCATTCGTATAAATACGATGTTCCATTATCTCTGAGTTATCTTTGGACATCATATAAATGTGATGTCTCATTTCCGTGGAATTCGTATAAATGCGTTGATTCATTCTCTCCCGGTCCATTCGAAAATGGTCTCTTACTCTCTTGAGCACCGTACAAATACAATATCTCATTCTTTCTTAGTCTATTAAAAAATAGTCTCTTATTCTTCTTTGGGATCCATAAAAATATGGTTGTTCATTCTTTGGGGAACCATACAAAGTCGGTGTCTCATTCTGATATCTCATTCCTTGTGGGCCTGTACAAATACGAGGCCTCATTCTTGTTGAATCCATTCGAAATGATATCTAGTGTCTTTTGAATCCATATAAATATGTTTGAGCTCATTCAAAAATGATACTTCGTTTTCATTAAAAATCTTTCGAAAGTCATCCATTATTCTCTCTAAGACCATTTGGGAATGGCGTCTCATTTCCTCGGAAACCGTTCAAAAACGGTATTCCTTTTTTCCTCCGAAAATCCGTTTGAAAATGGTATCCCATTCCTTCATTGCCCGTTCGAAAACGGCGCCGCATCATAATCATCTTTTGTTCTGGATTGCAAGATTTTTGCACCCAGAATAAATCCGATTCTCTGTTATTCTAAACTGCCATCTCATGGTGTTTAGAGTAAATGATTTTGATATATGTTCAAATTCTAGGATTTCATCTAGGGTCTTGCATTATGTTAGGTTGCATTGTGTCTAGAGAGTCCTTTGTCGATCAAAGCTACGCAAAATGGCACTGTCACTTTTGCTTTGGTGTTCGATGACTATGTCATCTCTACCAAAGAGGGGCATCTGTAGACACCCCCATTTTGCTAGGCTTTAAAAAGCAAAAGATTCGGTAGTATCATCAATTTTTATATCCGTATTCAGCATTAGATTAGGCATCCGTGCATTTTAGGATAGATTTCATTTCATTATGAGAGTTTTGAAGTTGATTCGCAATCCTGAAGGTCTCTAGGGGGTTCCTTTGGCCTCTGAAAGATGAAAATTCAAGTTTCCAAGCAAATAAAAAAACCTGCAATTTTTAGAATTTTCAGGGTTTCCCTCATTTTTGCCTATTTTGCACTGCAGGGGTATTTTGGTCATTCCCGATGTGTCTCGTTTGACCCCCAAGTTATATTTGAGAAATCTTGAGTGATTTTACAAATTTTGAAAAAGCTGCTATTTTTAGAAACTCATGGGGCTTCCACATCTTCACAATCTTATGGATATTTCAATTATTTCTCATATGTCCAAAACCATCTCGAGGGTACGGCTCATGTATTATGAGTAATTTCGTAAGCTTTGGGAAACCTGCTAAATTTAGATCTCTCAAGATTTTCTCTTAGTCTTGCACTTCGGGGGTATTTTAGACATTTCCAAACATATCATATTTGGTCCCTAAGTTGTGTCTAACAAATCTTGAGTCCGTTCATAAATTTTTGAAAATCTGCTATTTTTAGAATTTCTCTGGGTTTTTCCTAGTTTCGCCAAAATTCTAGCACCTTGGGGTAATTTGGTCTTTTCCTGTGTAATTCTTTTGATCCCCGAAATATGTCTGAGAGATTATGAATGATTTCCTGAATTTTGAAAAACCTGCTAAATTTAGAATTTCTCAGGAATTTCGCTTAATTTGGAAATTTCAAGTGTTGAGGGCATTTTGGGTATTTTCAGGGGATACCAAATGATTCTGTTTAATATTGCTCACCGAAAGGACCCAATTTTAAAAGTTTCCATTTTTGAAGTTTGACCAGAAAGACTTTCCATTTTTAATTTTTCCCTTTAGGGGTGAACCAATCTGAGGGTATTTTGGTCACATTTGGATGTCTAACAGTCAAGTAGGGGCATTTTGGTCCGAAAAGTTATTCCCAAAAAAGATGGTCCGATCATGTGTGAGGGATGCACCATAAATGTCAAATGGGTTGGGTCCATATATAGAATGTTGAATTTAGAAAGATTTAATTAATTTTTTACGAAAAAACCCGAAACCCGTGTGAAATGGCCCATTAGGCTAAAGCCCGCAAAGATGGAGCTCATGTGGGTTCACCCATATGGGTCAACCACCATGGTGGGCGGCCCACATTGTTGACCCACATGAGTTGAGCACCCACCTTGATGATGTCACAATGGTGACATCATATTTGTTAAAAGAAAAATAAAAAGAATAAAAAATGAAAAGAAGGAAAGAATGAAAAGATGAATGATTGCTTAAAAAGGTTTTCTTCCAAAGAAGCAATGTGGAATGAGAATACATGTCTTGATTGACAAGAAATTAAGATTGGAATCAAATCCAATCTGGAAACAAGAAAGAAAGAAAGCAAGAGGGGAAAATTGGAAACAAGCCAAAAAGTGAGCTCTCACATTGGAAATTGTTATTTCTCTCTTAACCCTAACTTTTTTTATATAAAAATCAAAGCAAATAATCCAGAAAAGGGGGAAAAATCCAAATTCGTCCATTTTCTCTCTCCTCCTAAGAAATTTTTTTTTCTTTTCTCCCTTGAAGTGTGATCTCTCTCTAAGTGTTCTTCAAAAAAGGAATTCTTGAATTCCTTCTTCTTCTCCAAGGCATCATACAATCAAGAATTATTGGAGGGTTCTTTGGGTCTTCTTCATCATAAAAAAGGGTGCGACAAAGCGTATACCTGGGATCTACGCACCCTAAAGACAATGAGCGCGATCAACGTGGTGGAAATAAAAAAAAAGCAAAGAAAGAAAGGGAAGAAAGGACGCAGGATTGAGCGTCGGCGAGATTTTTCGGAATTTTCGGCTTTTGGATTCGGCGAGGATCTCCATCACAGGTAGGTGCACTATTCTCAGATTTTTCCAGGATTATTTGGTATTCTTTATATATTTTTGCATGGTTTTTAGCATTTAATTCGATATTATATGTGTGTGCTCAAAATCATGATCTACATGAGTGTTTCAATTCCGATTCGTCTCGAAATTTAATACACTGATCTATTTAAATAGACTAAAATAACCATTAGATCGGATCGGACATTAAATCAAAGGATTTTGAAAATTTGAGTGAAGAGTGGAATTTCATTTAAAATAATGGCTGAGAAATTACAAAAGTTGAAAAAATAGCTATCTCAGGATGATTTGTTTTGTGGAATTTCAAATTTTTCTTGTGTTCATCACATCAGAACAAGGTTAAAGGCCATTTTCCGGAGTTGTAATTTTCTCGAAAATCGTGTTTTAAAAATAGAAAACTCTTCAAAAATATATTTTTGACGAAGAAAAATAAAATATATACTAAACAGATTCCAAAATTAATGAAATTTCCTGAAAAAAACAATATGATACTGATACACTCTACCATGAAGTTTTGAGAATTTTTGGATTTTGTTTGATATATTATTTAATGTTTTCTTTGAAAATTATCAGATTTTGTGAGACTTTTACAGACATCAGATCACAATTAAAATTCCCAAAATTTTTACAGTAGTCTTATATTTTATATTTCTTGCTGCTGTAAAATTTTCAAGTGATTTGGATATTTTTGCCTAAGGGTTGCAGTGTAAATCCATAATCTGGTCTTAAAATTGAAAAATCCGAAATTGGTAGTAAGTAGTTTGTAAAATTCATGAAAATATCACAGCATGCTATGTTTACCCATATCTTATTTCTGTAGAAATTTCAATAAATTTAGATTTCTATTTCTAGTAGTTTCTGTGTTATTTTAACAATTTGGTCATATTATTGTTAAATCAAAATTAAATAGGAACTTAATGTAAAAATCTGCAAAGCTTTTCCACTAAGCTACATACATTCCCATCTTGCTGCTGTAGAAATTTCAATCCATTTCGAATTCGTTTGCAATAAATTCACTTGTAAAATCACTCATGCGGTTTAAAATTGATAAAATCCACTCAAAATTAAAATTAATTAAAAATCATTATCAAAATTTCTAAAGAACCTTAAATTTTTGTTACATATTAATTCTTTAATCCATTGAAACAGAAATCATAGGATCTTAAGATTTCCCTGGTAAAATGGCCAGTGCATCCATAATCGTATCCCAATTGCAACCGATCTTTGACAATTTGAATATTTAAGCTATAGCATGTTATTGGCTCCGAGGTTACTGTCCACGAAAATCCTGAGATATGCCAGGCAAAAAGGTGCTATAACCTAAGTATTAAATTACACAAGGAAAGAGCGCACGATTCCCTTCCTTGGATGCCATTCGAGGCCGAAATTGGAGAACCCTAGAACCTTTGGTATTCCTTAAATGTCCAGAAACCGAAAATCCTTGAAATCTGAAATTAATTAACTTCAAGAACTTGAATCAATTTATCTCATGTCTTTCGGAACCATTGGATTATGGTTTCCGATATAAGAACCATTAGAGCCCAACTTAGGAACACTTATGTCAGGTCGTGTCCTAGGTCTTAGGGAGTCTTAGGTTTTAGGGAGTCCTAGAGTTAGGAGTCCAGCCTCATCACGGACGTTTGCTATGGATAGCAACCGTGCCATAGGTCTAGTTACACTAGTCACCCAAATTTTCCCTAGGACAAGCCTAGTTACCTAGGATGTAGGTTAACCTGCATTAGTCTAAGGGACAACTTGCACTTAGATAGGATCATATAGCATCTTAGATGAAATCCTAGGATAATAAAATCTTCAACTTGAATTAAATAACTTCTCTTAAAACTGTTGAAACAGTCAATCCAGTCTAGATCGGTGTCTTAGTTGAGTTAGGCATAAGTAGCTTAGCTTAGGTGCACCGAACTACGTCGACTCTGATCCCAGTGAGGCTTGGGTACGTAGGCAGCTTGGATGTCTGATGGCATACCAATCACGAGTCGGCTCCACAACAAATTGTGGGGTTTTTTATATTAATTTTCTTGTAAATTCTTAATTAAATCATTTAGGACCTTCCATGAAATTAGAATTTTAGGAGAACTTTCACTTAGATTGAATTCAAACAAATTAAGAAATCAAGATACACATTTAGGATCTTCATTGAAATTAGATCATAGGATGCATGTCACGTAGTTAGCACACTAACATAGAGTTAAATGAGCCATTTAAAAGAAATTCAAAAGAGTTAACTTTTGGAATTGAAGACCGATTATCGGGCAGGAATGGTGCATGTGGTGGATAACTCCCCATACCTTCCATTCTTGTAACCAGGTAACGAGTCTAGATTTCTGGTTAATTATGGGTCATAGATCCCACATCTAGGTGGCGACTCTGTCACTCTCTTTTGTGTGGAATTCGGATTGCTTTAGTGATCCCAAGTTCATATAAAAGATGAATTAAAATCAATAATAAAAGAGCACACGGCAATCGCGTGGATACGAGAGACCAAGAGAGAGCATGGCGGCTCGCGCCCCACCCCTCTCGCTGGATCGGGGTCCCACAAAACCCTTTTCAAAAGGTGTCCTTAGAGTTAGGAGTCTGTCCTGATTTTGTGTTAATATGCTGTGTCTTGTCGCGTGAGTGTCCCTAGAGTTGGGAGGCCTCGAGTCGTGGTCGGTTAGATACTTAGTTGAGCCGATGGCTAGACTAGGATGCACTTAGTTAGCCCATGGTTTTTCTTAGGACACATAGCCTAGTCACGCATAGGGTGTAGGGTCCACGTGCATTAGTTTAAGGCTAAAAGCTTGTAATAGTTAGGGCACATAGGGAGTCTTAAAAATCACAAGTCACTTGAATTTAAGCAATCACACACTAAGCTTTAAAAACTAGTCGAGTCTAGTTGATAGAGTTTAGGATAGCGGTCCTAGAGGGTTAGGCATCGTAGTTTAGCATAGGTCGCCGAACTATGTTGACTCTGATTCTTCCTGAGGCCGGGATACGTAGAGCAGCCAGGATGGATGGCCATCTTGGTCCGAGTCAAGTATCACCTTAGAGTTTAGGGTTTGTCGTGTCGAGTCATGGGTTGTGCTGTATGTTTTGTTGTGTTTTCTTACTTTCATGTACATACCCTATACCTTTAGTTTTAGCATGCATGTGTTTGCCCATCAGAACTTAGATACCAATTAGGCATGACACTCATAACCTAGCTATTCTTAGGTGGCATATCTTTCATTTTTTTTTGTTCTTATTATTCATCTCCGAGACATGCATGATTAGATAGACGTTATCTCGTGGATATTTGTTCCCATTTCGCATGATTTTTGCCCAAAGCTCTTCAAGGTTAATAATAAATGGCATAAGAGGCCAGGTGCTTGCACTTGGGCGAATTGGGGGCGCCTAACCCCTTCCCCATTCGTCATCAGGCACGAACCTTTTGTATCTCTGGTTATCCGTTGCGACAGAGCATAGTATGGGATCCAGGGCCTACTTCCTTGGATCCGGGTATATCACGAACCTCTTTCTTTGTTTAAGGTATGTCTCAAATCCGGGTTAGTCCCCGAATCGGGAGGTATCTCACTTTTCATCGCCACTCATGCTGTGAGCGCACTCTTTCGAGAGTTCCTTGGTGGAGCTCTTCACATTGTGGATGATCTAGAGACTTTCTGGGGGCTCGTCCCCCGCCTCTCTCTCGGATCGGGGTCCACAACAATAAATTCAGTCACGACTGGTGATCCGTGGCTAGAAACGGCGATCGGAAAGCATGGTTGTGATTGCGGGACCTGAAGAACCTTTCCAAACAACGACGAGAAGATCACTCTGATACCATGTGAAACTATCAATTACTCCAAATGCTTTAGCGTTGGTGTTATTTGCTTGTTAATACTTCAATATAAAGGAATTGTTGGGTTTATAACCTAGCAATTGCTTTGATATCATGTGAAAGAACCAATTACTCCAAAAGCTTAAGCTGTTAGGGTTGGTGCTATTTAATTATAATACTTCAAAAATTGCCACTTGTAACTAGGTTCGGTTCCAATAAATAAATAAAAACCTACTAGAAACCCCCTAAATCAAAACGTACCTACAAGAATCATCCGAAATTTTCTTAATTTTCAAGATTATGTTTATGTGCCTAAAATAGCTTTTGGATTTTTCTTTTACCCATTTTACCCAACATAATAATGTATATTCCCTAAAATCTTTCCATCCATCAATATAGGCATCGGTAGAACAGTGAAAATCTCTCTCTCTCTCTCTCTCTCTCTCTCTCTCTCTTAAACAAGGATGCATACACAATTGATGTATTTTAGTTGTGGCTCATTAAATGAATGGTTGAGATAATCTTAGCAAGTGGACTCTGTTGGGTATATAGTATACCACAACTGTATGTTCTAATATAAGCCCAATTGGATAGTGGACCGGTGTAGTGGGCCTACATGGGCTAGAGCCCATTAACCTGTTATAAACCTAGCATATCACTATATATGCTTGCTGGAGGCAGCAGTCTAGGTATTCCAAACTTGATACCTAGGGTGTAATGCTTTAAGCAATCCTTGCTTAAACCTCTCAACCCTAACAGACCCTACCATATTAACCTGATGGATTTATTTTGAAAAAATCAGCATAAGTTACAAAGTCATTATCAACCTGACATTAAATAAAAAAAAGAAATTTCAAATAGATTATTCATCTAAATAGGTGCTATACAAGTTGCCTTGTTATTCATAGTTGCCTTGTTATGCCTTGTTAAATGCATACATAAGAGAGAGAGAGAGAGAGAGAGAGAGAGAGAGAGAGAGAGAGAGAGAGTAGGGGTATGCATTATTCGGTAATAACCGAATAGCCGAACCGAACCAAATTATTTTGATCGGTTCGGTTCGGTTTCTTCCCATTTTGGTTCGGTTTCGGTTTTGGAAAATAATATAATTCGGTTTTCGGTTTCGGTTACGGTTAGTAAGGGAATTAATACGGTTTAACCGAACTAACCGAATTATCATTTAAGTCATTAACTTTGTTAGTTTTTAAAGGGAAATGATGACCCCCTTTTTTTACCCGGGATAGCCCGCACACTCAATACTCATTCATTGACTCACATATGGGGTTGTGCCGAGGAAAAAAAGAGTGAAATTTTAACTTTGTTAGTTTTTAAAGGGAAATGATGACCCCTTTTTTACCAGGACCTGCTGTTGGATCAAAATATGGAGGGCCTCCAATAGCGGCTCACTTTTTGAGGATGGGGTTCAAGTTTTCCCACGGCCCTTCGTCGTATAAAAACTCTTCAAATTGTATATATTTGAGGAGCTGCTGTTTGAAGGCTTGTGTATATAAATTGTGTATATTTTAGGTACACTAGTGAGACCATATAGACATTGTGTGCAACTGTGCCTAATTCGGTTATAACCGAAGTAACCGATTAACCGAAAGTTTATTTCGGTTCGGTTACTTTTGGTCCGGGGAAAAATCGGTTTCGGTTTCAGTTAGTGATTTTAACTAACTGAAATTATTTCGGTTAGTAAAATAAGGGCAATTCGGTTTGGTTATAACCGAATAAGCAGCCCTGAGAGAGAGAGAGAGAGAGAGAGAGAGAGAGAGAGAGAGAGAGAGAGAGGAGAGAGAGATTTTGCTTCTTCTTTTTTGATTAGTAAGTGGGGTTAGGCAGACCCCAAGACCAGAAAATAGAGATGAAAAGATATTAAAATCTATAATAGAGGGTTCCTTCATCATCCTCTTTGACATAGTCATTTAGAGGATGAGGGAGGGACACCCCTTGAATACAAGAACCTTTTATAGGGCAGTCAGCTTTTGAAAGAAAATCTGCAGGTCGATTTGCTTTCTTCCAGATGTGGGTCACCCTCTAAGAATCGAATTTAGAGAGAGTGTTTTTTAGATGAGCTAATGATGGTCTTCTCTTCTACGGGCATGGGAATGAGCCTTTGATTACATTCACTGCCAAAAGAGAGTCTGACTCAATCCAATGATGATCAATATTAAGGGAGGAGGCCAGGGAGGCTCCATGACAAATCGCTTCAAGCTCCAATTCCTGGATGGTCATTTGAATCTTGTCCTGAGAATACATGGCTAGAACTGAACTATCAGAGGTACGCAAAAGACCCCAATGGAAGCTGATGAGCTCGCCAAAGATGCATCACAATTCAGCTTGACACATCCAGGTTCTGGGTGGACCCATTTACAGCTTTTGGAGGGTTTCTGGGACCTGAACAGGGGCAAATCAAAGGCCTTTCAAAATGCCAGATCTCTGCTACTATTTTGGTTATCTAATAATCTAAGGAAGATACATCTGCTTCTGATAGTGTGGATGATATTACTCAGGATCACTTTCTTGTGTAAATTATCTGCTCCATGTATCCTGTTGTTTCTTTCCAGCCAAATGAGATAGACTGAGGAAGTAAATGCTATACGGATAGCGGTGGGCAGTTGATTAGAACCAAGAAAAGTAGTCTCATCCATTCCTCTTCCCGCAGTAGCTTCCTTTTTGGTTTCCTTCTAATATTGAATCGCCATATCACAGATCTCTGGATCCAGGCCGAATACGAACACTGGAAAAATAAATGATCTATACTTTCAGATTCACCTGAGCACAATGGACATCTGGTATCCTATTTTGCCCAAGGAAGGTTAGCCTGTCCCTAGTGCTTAGTTTTTGGTGAAGGGCTAACCAAGCCGTGAACCTCATTTTGGGGATGTGTCCTTTAAACCAGATTTTGCTTTTGTTGATCAAGAGATAGATTTTAGGGATTTCTGCATTATCTATAACTAATAACTGAGCCTAACATAATGAAGGGTAAAACGTGTAAAAGAAAAAATTAAAATCTATTTAAGGCACAAGAATATACTATTGGTTAACTAAGAAAAGTTTGATTGGATTCTAGTAGATACATTTTAGTCTAGGGGTTTGCTGGGTTGAGACGAAAACCGTAAGGCCTTGTCAAATCTGGCCGCTCGGCTCAGCTCAGCTCGGCTCAACCAAGATCCATATGGAAGGATCTCTTTCGCGAGAGAGATATTATATGATGTAAGCCCTTATAGTCCCTTATTTTTTTTAAAGTATTATACGGACCACATGATAGGATGATCCAAACCGTCAATAAGATGGAACGCAATGTAAATAGGTTATTCCCCAGACAACATTTCCATTGGATAATCCCAACCCTCCGATCTATAAAGAATTGCATATTATAGAAACCTCTATAGATCGGAGGGCTAGGATCATCCTATGGAAATGATTTTTAGCGAACAACCTATTTGCATTGTGTTCTGTCTTCTGGACGGTTTGGATCATTCAATGATCTGTTCCGTACCTAGGTAGGGTTTTCCATGATTTTAAGCCATTTTTGAACTAGTTTGAGTTTCATTTCACGATTGGAAGCCTTCGTGAAACAGCATATAGTGATTTCATGTATTTTTTGCATTTTTCTTGGAACTGATTTGAAGTACTTAGTGGTTGACATCCAACAGTTTTGAATCTATAAACATTGAAGGCTTTCAGGGTAAGTCTGAAAAGACCTTGAGTGGTACCATGTGTCATCAAGGAAGACACATGATTCTATGGTTCCATTATTTGCTCTAAAACCATTCATTACTTACATATGAAGGTTCTAGAAAACCAATTAGTAATTGCTTAAGGATTTTGACAAAACCATTTGTCCTAATCCCGGCTTGCACAAGATTGTAATTCTCTTATTCTATTAATACACTGACAGGGGTCCGGCCAAACCCCACCTTACCCACCAAAAAACATTCGTCTTAATCTGTCTTGTATCGCTCATTGCACGTGCGTATGTTGCTTGATTTTTTTTCAATATTAAATACATTAGACAGAAAGAGAAGTGGTAAGTGAGCGACTAGATTGGCATGTGTGTCTAGGAAGAAGCGACACTTAGGACAAAAGACCAGAAAATACTAATTTCACCACTAATGGTTCGCAAAACTTTAATAAAAGTTAAAAGAAGGTTTTTTGGACAATGCAGCAAGAAGAGACTTGCAGACATGGTGACCCAATATGGTCAATCTTATGAGAAAAAGTATGCATCGAGTTTCTTTTTTGCAAGAAAAGAGAACACAAAAAAGAATGTCAAAAGTGTTAGGAGTGCAAGGGAAAGAAAGGTAGAAATTGAATCTTTGTTTTCCACATTTTAATAGATGCTCCCAAAATCAGATGGTGTATAGATACTTGTTCAACTATTCAATTTTCAACTCCACGCAGAGATTTCTTACATGTTAGAGACTCAAGAGAGGGAAGTAGACCATTAATGCTCAAGAAAAGGGGAACGTATTTATGTGGAGACAGGAACGGCCTCAAACTCATCAAATCGAATTCAGCTTCAAACAAAATGACTAAAGTAATTTATTTCATTAGTAAATTGTCAAATCAATGGCTAGTAATATTAGTTGGATCATTTTTGTTAGTGCAAACAGACCACCTTTCAACGGCTGGACTCTCATATTGGCTGCATCAAGAGACCCCGGTTAGCATTGGTTACATCCAGCCACAGGTGACGCCTTTATTAGTGATGTCATGTGTTTTAAAAGTTAACACTCAAATAAGGGTAATTTTATCACTTTTATCAATCAATTTTTAGTAATTGATATTTGCACTACCATGTTTTGATAGTTGGACGAACTTAACTTATCTTTTCCTTTTTAATTGGCTGCTGAGCGCTTTTTGGAAACTGCAATTGCTTTTGAAAGCTGATTAAATAATATAAGACAAGGTGAGTTCATCTCATTATCAAAAGATTGTAGTGGCAATTTTTTATTGCCAAAATTGAACCACATTTTTATAAGTCTTTCCCTTCATTGTTTGAGAGAAACAAAACCCAAATTCAACCAATTGTTGCATCTAATTATTCACGCACAAAATTTATTATTAGTTTGCTCCGGGCAATAAATTACCATACCTTTTGAGTTTGTTAAAGATCAATAGTGAATAAACCAACTGGCATGAATGAACCATACTACAAAAATCACATATAATACAAAACTGTTCTGATAAGGACCTTCAAATGGATGACTAGAAATAAAACTTGTCAATGATTCACATTAAATGGATAGAAGTCTTCTAAAAATAATATGCTTTTAAAGAGAAATCTTCAGTAGGTAGTAGGTCCCACCTTTGAATGATTCAAACTGTTAATTTGAGAGACCTTGCCTTGTATCTCCCATGGTCTGAAAACCACGCCAATCATGTAAGCATGACATCAAATTGTATGTATTTTTTGTTATTGAATATGAACAAGATAATTTGTTCGGATGCGTTGGGGATGGATAAGTCTAAAATTCAAGTCCATCTAATTCACACACCATCATCATCACTCCACTGTTTCAGTCAGTGGGGAGAACAAAAAAGATATTTGTTGGGACATGATATATTCGCCCTCTTTTCTTCCCCAGGCCACCCCTTTCTAGTATATTAAATTATTAATGGTTACTCTTTTCACACTACAACTCTACAAGGGGTGGCTTTGGAAAAAGGGGGCGAATATATCATGCCCCTAAGACGTCATATTTTATTTTTAATAAGAGGCCCTTGTTAACAAGACAGATTGAGGTGGCAGGTTCGATGCCGGCTTACCTACCCCAGACAAAGATTGCTTACTTCTTTGAAATTTTAGTTTACCGAATAAACTTAAATTAATACTAACCTAAACAAAAAAAATGAAGCTAAATCCACTTTAACTATAATGAAGGCGAACCCTACCAAAGAGTTCTTCATGGTTTATAACCTCCCTAAAAAAAACGGTTGACCACTGTATTGTCATATGTATGGAGAGCCCAAAAGAGAAAAAATTCCATATTGAATTAGTCAGGCATCATTTTAATCCAAAAATTGTAGGTAACATGGAATAAGATCCTTCAGGATACATGTTTGTTTGTGCTGGTTTTGACCCGTGTGAGCAGATATTTCTTATGGGTGCGATTTGAGATCGGGTCGGGTTGAGCTTTTGCGAAAAATGAATTGGAATCAACCGGAACCCGACCCAATTTTAAAAGCTCAACTAAAATTCTGAAAAAACCGAGTTGCACTCATAATTTTTAAACATCGAACATGGAATAATTTAGTCTCGTCACAGCCGCAAAAAACTGCAATGCAAACCCACACAAGTTATCTACATGCCATTCTTATCATTCAAAAAAAAAAACATGCCATTCATAGACTGACTCAATAAAACAAGCTGAAAACAAGCTGGCCAGGTTCGACAAAGAAACTAATACAGCAATGTGGTGGCTGTGTCGAATGTACATTGACCTTTCAAAATTCTATGATGAGAGACAATATTTCCAGAAGAAATAGGAATTTGTTCAATTCTAATACAAGAACGAAAAAAAATTACCAAGAGCAAATTGAAAGAAATCTTAAACCAATGTCAACATCGACTTGAACTTAACCATGCCCACTTCAAGCTGAAAATTTGAACTGATTTGCTTAACCATGACTGCTTGCGCCGAGTTCCATTCACAAGAAAGAAGTACCAGTGTCGGGTTCGATGAAGAATACTTATTTTCTTTCACTATTAATGCCAGAAAGGACTGAGTGAAACAGGATAATAGGTATAGGTATCCAGTTAAGCATACCTTATTGGGGTTTGGGACGAGAGCTTGAGAAAACGGGATAATAGGTATCCAGTTCAAGTTGCTCCAGGATTTGTCGTGTGGTCCAAAGATATGACGAGTGACCTTCGATGAGTTCTGTTACATCAACCTGGAAAGGAAAAGGAAAGAAAATCCGTTTGATATGAAGAACATCAACAAACTGAATATCTCTAAGCATTTACTTACATTCTCAATCCCAGGAACATCAACAGGTTGAATTCCAGCTAATCCTTGGGTAAGTAGGCTGCAAAAGAGAAACTGTTAAACATCAATAGAACATGCAGGCGCAATATTTCTTCCCTTTGATCACATACCTTGCACGAAAAGCAACAGCAAGTGTCCAATCACTTGTAGAATAGGCGTTCACGAATCTCCCAGCCACCATCTGCAAAAAGAACCAAGTATAACAGATCTTCTGAGACACATTGAAAATCGTGACCCGATTTTATAAATTATTGACAAAGTTAATAGATCTAATATCGAACGATGTGTTGGTGATCAAGGAGTCATTTCCTGGGCTTTGATGTAGGACTTCTATGGAAGGTCGGAGTCAAAATATGGATGGGAAAGGATTGGATGATTAGAGATGAGCTAGATGGAATCTCTCGATTCGGGGACAAGCCCAGATTCGAGACGTACCTTAAACAAAGAAGAGTCGTCATCCAAGGAAGTTGGCCCTGGATCCCATACTATGCTCCGTTGCAATGGATAACCAGAGATACAAAAGGTTCGTGCCTGGTTACGAATTTGGAAGGTCCGAAGAGCAACTCATCTGCCCAAGTGCAAGCACCTGGTCTCTTACGTCATTTATTTATTAATTTTGAAGAGTTTTAGGCGAAAATCAAGTGAAATGAGAACATATATATCTCCGATAAGACGTCTATCTAGCATGCATGTCTCGAAGATGAATAATAAGCACACACAAAATAAATGAAATAAATGTCACCTAAGAATAACTAGGTTATGAGTGTCATACCTAATTGGTGTCTAAGTTCTGATAGACAAACACATGCATGCTACAGCTAAAGGTATAAGGTCTGTACAGGATGAGAAATCTAAAACTAGCAGTTAATCGTGAAATGAATTAAGAATACAGTAAACGAAATAAAGAATAAACAATAAAATAAAACCTAGGGCGAACACATAGCGCCTATCTACATTAAGACGAACACATAGCGCCTACTATAATATAAAAACCTAACACATCCCATCTAGAAAGCAGTAAATGACAAATATGATAAACAGTAATGAAATAAAAACTTAGGTTGAACACAGCGCCTATCTACATTAGGGCGAATACATAGCGCCTAATATAATATAAAATCCTAACACATCCCATCTAGAAAGCAGTAAATGATAGATATGATAAGCAGTAATGAAATAAAAACATGAGGGCGAACACATAGCGCTTAATATAATATAAAAACCTGACACATCCCATATAGAAAGCAGTAAATGGTAGATATGATAAGCAATAAAACAATAAAGCCCTACAGCTAACTGATAATCAAAGCAGTTAAGTGCTACAGCTAAGCATGTAAGTAAAACGAATAAGCAAATAAATGCTACAGCTAAGCATTTAAGTAAAACAAGTAATAAACACACACTATCGTGATCCTATGCAAAAATCATCATCAATGTACACACACAAACCCTAAAGTACTAACAACAAACCCTAAGACTCTAAAGAAGCCTACGTATCCCGGCCTCTTACAGGAATCAAGGCGACGTAGTTCTTCGCACATATTCTAAACTATGATGCCTACGACATCTAGACCTCTATCCTAGACTCTACCTAAAAGACTGGACTAGTTATTAAAGCTTCTTGTGCGATTATTTATATTTCAGTGGATTGTGGATTTTAGTACACGCTATATGCCCTAACTAGATGCAAGTTAACCTAGTCTAATGCAGGTAAGCCCTACATCCTATGTATAACTAGGCTGTGTCCCTAAGGAAAACAATGGGTTCACTAACGCATCATAGTCCAATCATCAGTTGGCGAAAAGTATCGCCAACTGACCGGACAGAGGGGTAACCTACTCCTAGCTAGGACAGACTCCTAACTCTAGAACAAACACAATCAGGACAGACTCCTAACTCTAAGACACCCAAAACATCTAGGACAAACTCCTAACTCTAGGGGAAGATCTTTTCGAAAACAGTTTTCAAGATTTGTTTGAAAGCTTTTTGTGTTTTTCAACTAGGACAAACTCCTAACTCTAGGGGAAAATCTTTTCGAAAACAGTTTGCAAGATTTGTTTGAAAGCTTTTTGTGTTTTTCAAAAGGTTTGAAATGATTTGAACATGTTTATTTTGAAAAGTTTGACTGAACTTAGGATAAGAATCACAAACTGCCTACATATCCTGTGGAAAGGGATCAAGCCAACGTAGTTCGGAAACATAGCTTCCTAGCTACTCCTAATGACTCAAGACTTTTGAGATGATCTGAAGTTTTCCAAGTGTTTTTGTTGTTTTGAAATGTTTCAATGTTTTTGAATTTTTAAAGGATTCTCCCTTCTAGCCAAAGGGGAAACAAAGAGACAATTAGAAGGAGAAGAACACTCCTGCGATCCATAGCCTGGAGAAGTGTCAGATGAAAAGACAGAACCCTTTTAACCTAAGGGTTGTCCTAAACAAGCAAATCGGTGTCTCAAATAGATGATAGAATGGAAGGAATCCCAAGAAGGTGTGAAAACCTAAGAAGACTGAGTTAGACCCTAAGAGAAGAGAGAAGAACTAAATCAGAAATGAAGTCTTGAACTGCTCATCTCTGAAAGAAAGTACAGATGAGACAAAGCCTGTGCCTCAAATGAAAAGGGCCATTAGGATCAATAAGACATAGCCTGTCTCATAAAAGAGAAGAATCGACAAGAGAATGAAACTGAGCGAGTCCTAAAAGAGAGGACAACTATGACCAATGAGACAAAGCCTGTCTCCTATAGGAAGAACAACTAACTCTAGTGAGACAAAGCATGTTTCCTATGAGGGTTCCAAGTAACCTTATCATTGCCCATGCAATGATGGAAGGATTACGCAACTAATGGACCGAGTTGGTCTTCAACTAATAAGGAGTACAACTCGTGAGACTTTGATAGTCTCCTAAAAGGTTGACTCCCCCTAATGAGATAAAGTTTGTCTCCTATGAGGATATGACCCTTCTACTGAGACATAGCTCGTCTTCTACATGGGCTTTAGATAACTCTTTCATTTTATCACTCTTGCGATGAATAGGCTAATGAATAACAAGGGAAAACATCTAAAAGACTAAATTAGTCTCTATATAAGGGACGAGAGGAGGGAATAGAGGTTGCTATATGGACTAAGCAAGTTCCCTAAAAGATGGGTTCGGACTAACGTCTTCATCGCCCTTGCGATGAATAAGGACAACAGTTAATGCCAAAAAAGTAATATCTAAGAAATTAAACAAATCTTATTAAACATAAGAGGATACATGTATAACACCCAACCTAACTAAGCTATGTCTATAGGCTGCTTACTCTCGGATGTAAGCCCCAAAGAAAACATATTCACAACTACAAACTTATGCTCCCCCAACCTAAATTTATGTCCAAATATGAGCCAGCATAGCATAAGATGAACAAATCCAGGGATTAGAACATTACTTCAAACTGATATGGCTAGAAATATATCAATGTAAATGGAGCGAAAATGGAAGTCCCAAGTTCATTTCCTTAAGAAATTGAGGATGAGTATTCCCAAAGAGAACGAACACATTGCTAAAGTACTCGCTATACGAAGAAAATTGGGACTCAATCTGACAATTTGAGAACAGAATAAACATTTGGATGATATATCTACCATTTCAAAGATGGGAATCATATTGTTAAAAAAAAAAATCAACACAAAATGAACTCATTTTGTTAAATGATCATAACAAGGTAGTCACACATTACCCAACAGTACAAGCTCTCATGGCCAAACCAAAAGATTTATCTTATCTAATATTCTAATCATAACAGACTTTCATTACACAATTGTAGAAATAAAATCACAAAGAGAAGTGCACAGAGAACAAATACCCATCTATTTTGAACTCCTATATACCATGAGGGAACAATTCCAAAGCCATATATTCAAGTCATATAAAGGAGGAATCTCAGTTACTTCGTAAGTATTCAAAATGACTTGAACTTGTATATACCATGGAAAAAAAAAAAAAGAGATCCCCATAACAAACATCCATACACCTAAGAGAGAAGTCTCAATATTTTCAAACACTCCAAAGGATTTGAACTCATTCATGACATGGAATATGTGATATCTCAGCCATGCAAATATAGATAAATGAATTAGACCTCAAAAGTGCATTACAAACGATTACCCTACACATAAGGATGAGGGTAATTCAAAGAGATTATATGTTCAAATGTACAGGACGAGGAATCACAAACACTTCATAAATTTTCTACAAGCCTATATGACAATGACAGGTTAAAAAAAAAAATGAAAGCAACATTTGATCACATCAACTAGAATCATATATATAAGAATTTAATCACAAAGTTTTTAATTTCGAAATATTTTCAACACAATTCTGATGAGCATTCCTACATATTTTGCATAGAATCTCTGAAATTCAACTAACAACAAAGTCCTAAAAAACAATTCCGAGCAGATCACTCGTTTAGTTCAGAAAAACGAGCATCAAGATATTAAAAATCACAGATAGTAAAAAGACTAATCTTCTTGCTCATTATTTACTTTACTGGAAAATGGATCTTTAAAAAAAAAATCAACGTACCTGTTTGAAGAGAATGAACAATTCAAGCTTGTAGGACTAAAGATTTTAACCTTGAATCTGAACTTGTTCTTTCCTGATTCGCCGGACGGAAAACCAGAACTTATCCGGATTTTTGCCGGAGTTTGATCGGAATCTTGGGGAAGATGACCAATCGGTTATGGTTTAGGCTCTAGATCTACTTTCTCTCTCTGGTTTTCCCACTCTTTCTTTCTCTAAAGATTAGTAGAAAACCCCTAATTAATTTCTCCTTGCCTCTTTCTATGATTTTCTCTTTACAAATCTCAGGGTTAGAAGTCAGACTGGGAGCCAGATCAAGTGATTAGAGTAGTCAGATTTAAAAAAAAAATGTTTTAGATCTTGGTCATGCTACTCAGATAAAAGCTCAGGTTTGGATCTAGAGCAAGGGTTTCACACAATACATTTTTCCCCCTTTTGAAGCTTTGCTAGGTTTGCCATGGCTGAGAGTGGGACAAGCTTAAAAAAGAAGAAAATCAGCAGAAGAGACGTTCGAAGGTTGCTAATGGCCGACCGGATTTCCGATGAAAAAATGTAGCCGGAGAAGATGAAGGGCGAGGAAAAACCCTAGATTTCTCTGTCTCTCTCTCTCTAATTTCTTAAAAAAAAAATCAGATCCCCAAAACTAATGGTTTAAATTGGTATTTATAGCTTTTATGGGTGTTGATATCGGCACTACCGAATTTGATAAGCGTACGGTTTGCGCAAAAGTTAATAGGCACGCGGTTTTGCGTGTCCTATATGGCCCCTGTTCGGCCCTCTCCAGGATAATCCACCCCCTTCTGCTTACACTGCGTACTTTACTCGCTTTGTCTTATTTGGTAATTTTGCTCGGATCAGGCTGAAATTTTGCAGGGACCTTGGTGAGACCCTAACCTAGCTTAGGGTGCAATTTGGGGTCCTATCTCATTAATTTGATGGGGTTTTGCACAAATATGGAGGTTTAGGGCACGGTCAAAATGGGGTGTCTACGCCAGGGTTGTCTCTTTCCTCTTTTGTTTGTCTTTATGGATCCCGTTATTGAGAATCCATCCTCCGGTGTGACCCATGAGGTCCGTGCGACACCCTCTTCAGTACGTACTTCAACCTCGAGTTCTAGTCCCCACCTGGATCAAATATGTAGACCATCCACTGAAGTAGTATGAGTCGTAATCCGTCGAACTCAAGAATGCCATACAACGCTCGTGATGTCTGTGAAAGTGGTATGGAATGCGAGCGTAGTGATAGAGAAGACATTATCCATGAAGAACGATAAAGAAATGAACCACTCCTGACAAGTAATGTGGCGGAGAAAATGGTGAGGCTGAGCGCAAGCTGCGCTACCTTCTCGATATCACTCGCTCTATGCTTTTTCAAATGCGAGTTCCTAAGTCTTATTGGAGTGATGCCGTATTCACTGCCTGTTTCTTAGCTAACCGTCTTCCATCCTCCGTTCAGGATGGCTCTATCCCTTTTTTCTTTCTTCATCTTACGGATGAGCCCTTTCCTCTGAATCTGCGAGTGTTCGGATGTGTTTGTTTTGTCCATAATCTATCTCCAAATGCTGATAAGTTGGATCCTAAGGCGGATAAATGTGTTTTTCTAGGATACTCTAGTACCCAGAAAGGCTATCGTTGTTATAGCCCACCGTTGAGATGCATGTTTGTTGCAGCCGATGTCACTTTCTTTGAGTCGGAGCCGTTCTTTCCACCCTTTCCAGGGGATGCTTCTGTCATTTCAGCACCGCCACTTCCTCTTCCTATCCCTGTTCTTCACAATCCTTGGTGCAAACCGAGAGGGTTCGCGAATGACTACTAGGATTTTAGGAGCTCAATGGGACCAAATCTTCATATCCATACAACCATCCATAACCCATAAACAAATAAAGAAACATTTAATGGTAAATTTCAGCATAAATAAAGCATGAAATGAACTATAAGCAATGGACCATCAATGATAAATACTTCTACTTAAAGCAATTATTGAACATATCAAATAAATGACTCAAAGATAGGATTTTAAGGCTCAAATAACTGACTTTATTCGCTGATTCATTGCTGTTTATAACATAAAAGAAAGATCTACGGCGCAAAAATTTATTAGAAAATGACAAAAGGCTCAAAATATGCTAGTGTAACTTATGGGTAAGGTTCCTATGAGTTTCCAAAGGCAAAAGGGGTCCTAAAAGGGCTGAAATCAAGGAAAAATCTCACCATAAAACCCAGCAGTCCTTTCACTTCGAATCTTGCTAGCAAAGAGACCAAGAGAATGGGGGAGAAGCCCGTGGTCGCATTCCGAAATTCCGGACAGCAGTGTGCCTCCAAGTAAGGGATGGAATGAGTACGAGAAAAGAGAATAAGAGAAGGAAATCAAGAAGAGGAAGGTAACGAGATAAGAATCAAGAAAGTGTGTGAAATACAGGGGGAAATAGAGAGACCAAGAGGGAAGAGAAAGAGAGTGCGAGATAGAGAGAGAAGAGAGATTGCAAATGAGAAAGAGAGAGAAAAGAGGTAGGGAGAATCGAGAAAGAGGGAGAAACGAGAGAGGGGCATGGAGTTACGTAGAGAGAGAAATAGGTTAGAGAGAGAGAGAGAGCTGAGATATGAGAAGATGGAGAATAGAGAGATAGGGTAGAAAGAGGTAGGGATAGAGAGAGACTACCTCGTTTGGAGGGGAGGAAGAATGTCCATGGCATGAGAGGGGAGGTTGCGGCTCCTTTGTTGGGTTTTCACAAACAATTCCAAATCTAGGGGTTTTTCTCTCCCCTTTCTCCCTTATATTAGTTGTGAGGTGTGGTGGGCCCTCTTGTGTTACCAATAGCCTTTTAGTCACTTAAGTGACTTAATTAAATGTGAAAGGACCGCTTCGCCCCCAAGATGCAAAGAGTAAACAAATAAGTGAGGGCAACAACGGAAATAAGCCAATAACAGGTGAATGATGAGTAGTGTGTGTGCATGAGTGGGCCCTAAATTATGTGGACAACCCTCACATCTAGGCTAAAATAAACTATAATAATGTCCAACATAAATAAAAATCAAATGAAGAAAAAGATGATCCAACGGTCGGATCACATCAGATTCTCCCCGGGTGGGAAGAACTCGACTCCGTCGAGTAGACATCAGTAAGGCGCTGGAATAAGTCCTCTCGGAGTCTCCGTAACTCGGCCTCGTCGATCCAGGTGCAATCTGTAAGTGGGCGGCCTCTCCAACGAACAAGGTACCTTCGATGTGACCCATGGCGAGTATTTGTCGTCCGTACATCCATAATATCCTCAATCTGATCCTCTGAAGAAGTGGTCGCTCGAAATGGCAAGGTACTGACATCATCCGGTGCATGCTTTGGCGGGTCTCCATGAAATTGATACAGGTCGGCGGCGTTGAAGACTGGAGAAGTCGCAACATCCTCAGGGAAGTCCAATAGGTAAGCATTAGGACCCAACCTCTTGAGGATCCGATAAGGTCCATACTTCTTCCGCTTCAACTTGCCGTAGGTTCCAACTGGAAATCGCCCTCAACGAAGGTAAGCCATCACCCAATCTCCCACACTGAAAGACTGATCTCTACGATGCTGATCTGCTGCTGCTTAGTACTTCTCAGTGCTCTCACGCAACCGCTCCAACACCTCTTGTTGTACCTCTTTTATGTGCTGAACGAGATCCTCGGCTTCAGCACTGTTACGCCCAAGGTACGGTATGAGGGTACGGTCAAGTAGGTGGGGAATGGGATAACCATAAATAGTCTCAAAGGGGGATCTACCTATGGATCTACTAGTGGAACTGGTATACGCAAATTCTTCTTGAGGTAGAATCAAATCCCATTGATGGGGTCTCTCGCCAGCTAAACATCTTAATAAATTCCCTAGACTGCGATTAAGCACTTATGTTTGCCCATATGTCTGGGGATGGTAAACACTACTGAACTGAAGTTTGGTTCCCATTTTGCTCCATAAAGTTCTCCAGAGAATAGACACATCTGAAAACCTAGCGACACAAATCGACATGAAACAAGACACATCTAAGAACCTCTCAACAATAATAAAGATGAACTCGCATCTCCTTAATGATAGGCAAATTCATGACAATGCTTGGACTTTGAGTTTTTATGGACTGAGTTACACTGGACTAGGTCATACAAATTGTCCTCACATTATCCTCATCACCTACGGGTATTACTATATTAGTTTGAGGTTTGAATGTCCTAGGCGGAAGACAATCTGATGACCTATGATCTTGTTCACCACTTGTATAGTATTTGAATGTAGTATCGTGTGGTTCATGTTTCAGAAGTCCACGCCTCATGGTCGTACTCTTAAGATGAAGAGTGGGGTTCAAGCGACTAGGCATTGAGCTTCTATTGGTTGAGGTAGAAGGGACACTGTCAATTTCCTTTCACCTCGCTTTGCCTTGCACATGTGGAGTGGCTAGGAGAGTATCCTTAGGAGTCATGGCATCCTTGGAAGCCTTAATACCAAGATGTAGGTTAATGCGATTCAGGGTAACTCTCATCCTGGCAAACATGTCCGAATGTTGATCCAACGTAGACTGAGTGTGCCGTTCCTAGGCTCCTCGAGGTTGGACTCGGCTTTGCCCATGATGTGAAGCATTAGCCCTACAAGCCATGGGAAAACACGACAGAAGTGCAAGAAATAGGTGAAACTCAAGTGACACGAAATAAAACTCTAGACACTGGATGGCTACGAAACTGACCTACACTGACACTATGACCTAAATATGCCCTACAAGACAAGACTGACTAATCTAGAATCTAACAGGAATTTAACCTAACACTTGGTGTGCACTAGACAAGCTAACTAGGACTCGAAATTAAAGAAGATTTCTTTCAGGACTTTCAACGAACACTTGGTGTGCTAACATTGACAAACTTGAGCCCTGTGCTCTGATACCACTTTGGTGCAAACCCGGAGGCTCGCGAATGACTACTAGGATTTTAGGAGCTCAATGGGACCAAATCTTCATATCCATACAACCATCCATAACCCATAAACAAATAGAGAAACATTTAATGGTAAATTTCAGCATAAATAAAGCATGAAATGAACTATAAGCAATGGACCATCAATGATAAATACTTCTACTTCAAGCAATTATTGAACATATCAAATAAATGACTCAAAGATAGGATTTTAAGGCTCAAATAACTGACTTTATTCGTTGATTCATTGCTGTCTACAGCATAAAAGAAAGATCTACGGCCCAAAAATTTATTAGAAAATGACAAAAGGCTCAAAATATGCTAGTGTAACAGGTAAAGTTCCTATGGGTTTCCAAAGGTGAAAGGGGTCCTAAAAGGGCTGAAATCAAGGAAAAAAGCAGTTCTTTCACTTCGAATCTTGCTAGCAAAGAGACCAAGAGAATGGGGGAGAAGCCCGTGGTCGCATTCCGAAATTCCGGACAGCAGTGTGCCTCCAAGTAAGGGATGGAATGAGTATGAGAGAAGAGAATAAGAGAAGGAAATCAAGAAGAGGAAGGTAACGAGATAAGAATCAAGAAAGTGTGTGAAATACAGGGGGAAATAGAGAGACCAAGAGGGAAGAGAAAGAGAGAGTGCGAGAAAGAGAGAGAAGAGAGATTGCAAGTGAGAAAGAGAGAGAAAAGACGTAGGGAGAGACTGAGAAAGAGGGAGAAACAAGAGAGGGACATGGAGATACGAAGAGAGAGAAATAGGTTAGAGAGAGAGAGAACTGAGAGATGAGAGGGTGGAGTATAGAGAGATAGGGTAGAAAGATGTAGGGATAGAGAGAGACTACCTCGTTTGGAGGGAAGGAAGAACGCTCATGACGTCTGTGAGAGGGGAGGCTGCGGCTCCTTTGTTGGGTTTTCACAAACGATTCCAAATCTAGTTTTTTTTTCTCTCCCCTTTCTCCCTTATATTAGTTGTGAGGTGTGGTGGGCCCTCTTGTGTCACCAATAGCCTGTTAGTCACTTAAGTGACTTAATTAAATGTGAAAGGACCACTTCGCCCCCAAGCTGCAAAGAGTGTAAACAAATAAGTGAGGGCAATAACAGAAATAACAGGTGAATGATGAGTGGTGCATGTGTATGAGTGGGCCCTAAATTATGTGGACAACCCCCACATATAGGCTAAAATAAACCAAAGTCCAATATAATAATGTCCAACATAAATAAAAATCGAATAAAGAAAAAGATGATCCAACGGTCGGATCACGTCAATCATGTTGATCATCACCCACCGCCTGTTACTAAGGTCTACCGACGACGAGCAAAAGAGATAGCATCTAATGTCAGGCCTGAGCAGGTTTCCTCCCAGGCAGAGATCCCGGCTGCTGCCACTCAGGTACCCGTTGTTTCTAGTCCTGTTACTTCAATTGATTCACCTATTGCATCTCGTACGAGATCTCATTAGACTTCTCATCTTATTTCTTCAGTTGTTTCTTATGAGCATCTCACCCCTTGTTTTCGAAGTTTTGTCTCTTCCTTGTCTTGTTTCTCTTTGCCCAGGAATGTCCAAGATGCACAGGCTCACCCTGGCTGGCGTGCTAGGAATGTATAATATCTACATTCCAACTTAAGGGGGAGTGTTAGATATATGTAATAAGCCTGAGGGCAATATAGTCATTGTACTTGTCTTTATAATATAAATATCATAGTAAGGGGAAGCAAGGCTCCAACTCTTTCATTCTCATTATCTAACTCTAACAGAAGACTAGACTTGACTGTCTAAACTTATGCCAACTAATTGGGAAATTGACTTTTAACTTGATAACCAAGAGATTCTAACTTCAACATTTGGAAAAATAAAAAAGACGTGAACGCTTGAAAAAATTAAAAAACAAACACATAAAACCAAACCTTGCCGCAAAGTGCCTCCGCCCCCCAACCCCAACCTAGCGACATCAATTCCTAGCCTAGAAGTGGACCCATGCTTCATGTGGTCCCCATATGAATGCTCTTTGCTTTGTCTTCTCCCTCTTGTCGTGGATGGTCCCCCATCAGGGACACAAACATAAGTTTCTGAGACTCTAACATGAGTATTTTTAAATTAAAGTCTCCTTTATATAGCAAAAGAAGAGAAACCATATGATGTGATGTAAAGAATGACAACAAAGTCTATGATTCTCTCAAACAATTGGAAGCTCACAAAAAGATTATCAAAACTATATGTTGCATAAGGTTTAGATTCGTCATGGCATTTACTCAACTAGTATATTTATCCAACAATCTGAATAAATGAGAATAATGTGACTTCATGCAGGCCTGCAAGCACACATGCACACACATACTACTAAAAAACGGATGATTCTAACAAAATGCTCATATGTATATGCACTGACAATCTAACCAATGCGATGCAAAGCAATTAAGAGTGGCAAAAGAGATAATTCAACAAATCTTTTGCTTCCATGTGAATATCATCAAGAAAATAATACATATCTCAGATAATGAATACCTTTCTAGCAGTCTCCCAAAGTTCGTCTTTGACTGAAATTGGTGCTCCAAGGAGAACCACCCTTTCTACAATCCCTGCTGCCAAAATGAGTAGAATCCATCAGGAAGGCTGATCAATTCGGCCTAAATACAACTATGTTACAACATGATTAGAATAAACTACCATTATCTCCTGTTTCAGCTAGATGCTGCAGACATTTGAATATCACCCGTGCTCCCAATGAAAAGCCAACGAGGGTCACAGGCCTAAAAGATTCATAGAAAACCTAGAAAATGATTCCATCAATTCATGTGATTCAAATGGTTCATAAGGAAACAAAATGAGTTCATTAATTGGCATGCCTGTTTCCCTGCAATCCCTTCAATAATACTTCAGCCAGGAGCTGCCCTGCTTTGTCAGATCTGAATAATGCCAAATTAAATTAGTTGCAAAATCTAGCATAATGACCCATCTAACAAAACACTCCTGCTGAGATTTTAATTTTGTGAAAAACCCCTCTATAGAGTCCCGATTTCAATGGCAAAGCAAAATGAAAGAACCAAACACAAGCAACGCACAAAGACACAAAGATATACATGGTTCGGGAAAGCCTACATCCACGTCAGAGGCAACAAGAAAAATTCACTATAAGAACTGGAGATTACAAGAGAAAAACAGTATCTCACACCAAACCCGCCAAGAAACCCTAGCACACCCTTTTTCACCCTTTTTGAGCTCTCAACCCTCATCTCAAAGACAAGACAAGAAAATAAGCACTAAAACCCCTTTATATAAAGCGGGCCATCACTTATTCTTATCGGGGCAAAATCACTTAAAAACAGGCCGGGCATCCGGGTCGCACGCAATATTTCGGACTCCAACCAGGTTTAATTCAATACACCCAACTCAACATTTAATATAGCAATCACTGGTGAACCATAAAGTTCTATTTCTTTTTCCAGCCAAGTGTGAAAAATACCTGTCGACGGCAATTGCCCATTTGCTGTCTATGAAATCAGTTGCCGCAAGTAATGTAGCAGGCCAGGCCAATGCTGCTAAGAGTGAGCTTAGTACAGTCATCATGGCACCTTGCTTCATCAACTCCATTGTAATTTCTGCAACCGGAATGAGTACTCTCAACGTCACAAGAAATTGTAGCAGAGTCCTAATGAATAAATAGTAGCAATTATGAAGTCCAAGCCAATTACTTGAAGTCAGCCAGTCCCGGATTGCGTTGCTCACTGCCATCAAATTCTTGGACTCCCATTGCAGGGCATACCTAAGGACTTGCTAAAAATTATCGGAAGTACAAAATGACAGGAAAAAGAATATATATATATATATATATATATATATATATATATTGAAAACGAGCAAAAAGCATATGTTGCAACTATAAAGCTCCTGTTTCTTGATTTAAGACACATGGTTGCATGCAAATTGTGGAAAAACAAATGTTCAATACTTAGGGGCTGTTTGGATACGCAGATTTAAGAATCTTGGATTTCCTCAAAATCCTGGATGGAAGACCAGAGAAGAAGGAGACCATCTGTTTCGCTTCTCTTTAGAATCTTAGATTTTTAGTAAGAAATCCAAGTTTTAGAAATCTCTCCCGCATCCCGAGACTTCTAAAACCTGGAAACATGGGATGATCTCGTACTCTCTTGCTGATGGAAAGAAGGGCGAGAATTCAGAAAACGACGACTGTCGGCTGGTCTCCTTCTATCGTCTCCCATCTATGATTTTGAGAAATCCAAAATTCTAAAATCCGCATATCCAAACGGCCCCTAAGGTGATAATCATTTGATGAAAGTATAGAATGAAGACAAATCTCTCCATTTAAAAATCAGATTAAGCAGAAACAACAGCATGGAAAAGTATAAAATATTTCCAATGGAATTTATCACCTATCACAGCTTATTTGGTACTTAGATCCTATTGCGCAATGGAGTGATAATGCCCAATTTTGAGCGATAAGCCCAATTTAGACAAGGAGGTGGGGATAATGCCTGTCACAACTAATTTGGTACTTAGATCTTATTGCCCAATGGAGTGATAATGCCCAATTTTGAGTGATAAGCCCAATTTAGACAAGGAGATGGGGATAATGCCTGTCCATGCTTATTTAGATGATGAGGAGGTGGGCATTATCACTCCATTGCTTCCCTAAAAGAATTCCAATATAGTGATAAGCCAAATAGTTTCATCAAAACTTATTTAGATGACGAAGAAGTGGGGATAATGCATGTCCTTTGGATTATAGTTCTTAAATTCGTACAAATTATGATTTAAATTATGCCAATTGAACCTAATCGTACAATTGTATGTAAAAGAGATAAAATTAAACGTATGACTGTTTTCTGAGAACGTAAGAATTTTGCTCAAAACCTATGATTTGGCTTACACTTCGAATTTATTGCCAACTCACGTGTCCTGCCGTGTCCGACACGACACGCGTGTCGACACTCCTTTGGACACTTTTACTTGTATTGCTGGAAGTGTTAGACTTAATGTGGATGTGTGGATATGTTTTTGTATCGTGACAAGTGTGGCATTCTGTTTTTTTATTGAATATTGGGTTTACCTCATTTGGACAACTCGTATCCATGTCGAAACTGGACACACAAGTGCATATCCACAAATTATGATTACATATACTTTCCATTTTAACCGTGTCCCCGTTTCTAAAGTTTGAGGGTTTGCCGTGTCCGACACTCCATGTCTGTGTCGACACGCGACACTCGTGTCCATGTCCACGAATCATAGCTCGAAACATATGCTTCGATCCAAGTTTAGGAGAAACGGTGTGGTTAAGATGCTATGATTTAGCCGACACTTTGAATTTATTGCCGACACACGTGTCGTGCCATGTCCGACACGACACACATGTCCACACGTGTCGACATTCCTTTGGACACTTTTAAATGCAATGCTAGGAGTGTTAGAGTTAATGTGGGTGTGTTGGGACGTATTTGTGCAATAATCAATAAGTTTGTGTCACCACTTCTAGATTTTTAGATGTTGCCATGTCAGACAACTCATATCCAAGTCGAAACTAATCAATATCGACAAATTATGATCATATATACTTTCTATTTTAGCCGTGTCCCCATTTCTAAATTTTGGGGGTTTGCCGTGTCCGACATTCCGTGTCAGTGTCGACATGCGATACACGTGTCCGTGTCCACAAATCATAGTTAAAATATTATTTTATTCCATAATTGAATTTATATTTAAGGGTATGGGTTAGTTCTCTTTGCTCGAAACATACGCTTCAAACCATGATTAGGTGAAACAATGAGCTTAAAATGTTTTATTTCTTAATTGAATTATATTTAAGGATAGGGGTTAGTTCTCTCTGACTAAATATAGGGTCATGTTTTAATTTTACAAGCTATGGAAACAGGTTGCTGGGGTTTCTCAAACTCCTAATCTGGAGGAAAAAGAAACAAGGATATCTTTCGGAATAGGTTTTTAAATATGCTATTTCCATCGTAGTTTGATATTGGAGGAAAAATCATCACTGATATCAGAAATTTTAGGACAGGCTGAGCAATGCTCTAAATATGTAATGAAATTCTATAAACAAGACTTCGCTTTACATTTTATCTTCCTTGGAGTGACTGTGAGCGAAAGAGTTGTAATCCGCCTATCAAGAGGCAAGAAAGTTCTATTATTTTTTTCATTGTATTTGAGGGTCTACTCTTCGGCCCGTTAAGAAAGGTGAAGACATTGTGAGGGTCTACTCTTCAACCCGTTAAGAAAGGAGAAGACGTTGTAAGAGGGAGTGTCTCCTCGCAAAACTTCGTGCAGAAAGGGTTTGTCCCCTTTGGAGATTGGAGGAGTTGGGTGTAAGGCTTGGAGATTCGCCCTATTGAAGAATCTCATTGTTTTAGTGGAGCGCCCAAGGAGATAAACTTGGAAGAGTGGAGTAGGTCTTGTGATAGACCGAACCACTATAAATCGTGTGCCTCGTGGATGCTTTCTCTCCTCCTTTCCTTTGCACATTGTGGTGATTGGTAAACTCTAACATTTTCTTATATTTATGTTTTGTTGAACAAGGGTTAGGGCAAATAGGCTTAAAGTAATATCTAAACCCTAGCTTTCATTATATTGATCTTTTAAACAAGGGTTAGATTAATTAGTGCTTAATTAATAAATTAACTTTAATAATCCACCAATTAAGCCTAAAATTTTTAATTAACCAATTCACCCCCCCTCTCGGATTGTCACACCTACACTTCATTTGGTATCAAAGCTTAGGCTCTTAAAGAGATTTTTAAATTCAAAAATCTACAAGAGAGATCCGTGACAATCCAAATGGATTTTGAGCTAGGCAAATCCGCTGTTATTCCTCCATTTTTCGATGGAACAAATTTTAGAGCTTGGAAAATTAAAATGCTAGCCTATCTCAAATTCATAGACTTTGACATGTTAGATGTCATTGAAAGGGGATTTTCTATTTCAAGGAAATGTTCTAAAAATGATTTAAAACAATTTTCCTTGAATTCGAAGGCAATGATCTTATTATGTTGCGGTTTAACTCCAAACATTTTTGAGAAAATTTCTAAATGTATAATGCAAAAGATATTTGGACAACTCTAGAAGATATTTTTGAGAAAAATAGTTCTCTTTTCAAACGATAAAATTTTTGAACAAAAAGATATTTCACAAAAATCTTTTGCAAATGAAACTTCTTTCAAACATTCAATCTCCGATTTGAAAAATCAAATTGACAATTTGAAATCGGAAGTAAATAAAAGTTTGAAAAGTAATAAAAAATTAAGTCAATTGAGCAAAATTTTGATAAATAAAAATGATGAATTAATTAAAAGATGTAGTGCCTTTGAAATAGAAAATAAAAGCCTTGAAAACACAAACATGGAATTAAATGAAAAATATAAACATGTCTGTGAAATGAAGAAAAATTAAAAGCTAATTTATCTCAACAAATAAATTGCTTAGAAAATCTATTGAATAAGATTAAATTAGTCAATAAAGAACTCTCTATAAATAACCAAAGAATACAAGAAGAAAATGACAAACATGTTTGTCATCATATGTATTCTCATGGTTCTATTTGCCCCTCATCTACCCATGCTCATTCATGTTCATATTGTGGTAGATTAGGGCATCACAAATCTAGGTGTAAGCTTAGATTTGTGAAATCAAACAAGTTTGTTTGGATTAGAAAAGATACTCCTGCAAACAAACTTGGTCGGAACCAAAGTAATTTGGGTTCCAAAGTCCCCCACTCAAATCATTATTTGAATTTATTGATATATGGGATTGTGCTTTATTGTTATATGATATGAAAATTCTTCTTGATACTTCACTTTAGACATCCAGCACGCTTCCGACGGATTGCGACTTGTGCTTCTTCAGTTGATCATCTACATCTTTGATCCAGGCGAACTAGAACTCGAGGACGAGTTCTTTTCAAGCGAGGGAGAATGATGCAGATTGTAGGCCCAATAAGAGGCATATTTGCCCAATAGGACTTCTAGATATTTATTTGCATGTTATTTTAGTTTCCAGGATTTTATTTTCCATGTTATTTAGAATTAGGAAGCTTTGTCTTCTAGGGATTCTTAAAAGCCTATTTATAGGCCAATTTACAGCTCTATTGAAAAAAACTTTGGATGAATAAAGATTGATTAAAGATTGATTGGCTTCTCCCCTTTACAGGTTTTCTACTTCTCCCTCTTACTGTTGTTGTTCGCCAGAGGGACCAGATGCATGTAGTTCATTATCTTAAGAGTTTGGGTCCTGAATACACCCATCTTCCTTAGCAGATTATTGGATCTGGATCCATTCCTTCACTCACAGAGGTCTATTCCCATGTTCAACAGTGCTCTCCTGGTGACTCTTCGGCAGTTGTTTCTGTTGATGGCTCGGCTCTAGCAACCTATGACAGCAGTAGTCGTTTGAGCCGTGATGGTGCCTCCTTTGGCCGCAGACATGGCCGTGGTGGTGGTCATCTTGGTGGCGGACCTGGTCGCTCCTTTTGTACTCATTGCTAGTGAGAGGGCCACCATATTGATATTTGTTTTCAGCATGTAGCCGAGTTTCGACCGCCTCGCTTGGCACACATTACTGCTTCTAGTCTACCTGATAATCAAGAAAACGATCCTTAACTTCATATATATACAATATACAAAATAATACGGATATTGATACAATTCATCGTATTCCTCTTTGTAGTACTTCAGTGGATTTAGCTATGTTT
This sequence comes from Tasmannia lanceolata, assembly GCF_043159265.1. Taxonomy (NCBI): domain Eukaryota; kingdom Viridiplantae; phylum Streptophyta; class Magnoliopsida; order Canellales; family Winteraceae; genus Tasmannia; species Tasmannia lanceolata. The sequence goes on along the minus strand of NW_027518688.1, from coordinate 5,361,040 downwards.
ATCGTTTAATTCAGTATTAATTTAGGTTTATTCTGTAACATAAAATTTCAATAAAATAAAAGGAGTCTTTATCTGTTCCATCTGATTCGGCTACTGCACCTCAAACTGATACCCTTACCATTTCACGAGCCGATAATGATGGGTTTCAACATCTTCGTTTGAGCAGCCGTCCAGCCATTACGGGTTTTGCCCAGCCAGATAGTTCTCCGGCATAAAATAAAAGGAGTCTTTATCTGTTCCATCTGATTCTAGGGCTTCCAACCATCTCATTGGTAATTCCTCTTCTCTCATTACTTTTTGCCATTTTCCCTCTGATTTCCACTCGGTCACTTTAGCTGATGGGACGTCCAACCCTATCTCGGGTATTGGTAGTAGTACTCTCTCACCCCATTCTGGACTTACTTTATCTTATGTTTTGTGTGTTCCTAAATCTCCTTTTAATCTAATTTCTATTAGTCTGATTACAAAACATTTAAACTTGAAATCCCAATAGACAACACGAGGGGGGTGAATTGGGTAATTAAAAATTTTAACTTAATCAAATGTAATATTAAAACTAATTTTACCAATTTAACATTTATAGATCTAACCCTTGTTTAATTAAGCATAAACATAAATGAAAGGTTTAGATATTACCAATCACCACATGAAGGAGGAAAAAGATAGGAGACGACGTTGTTCGCAACAAATTTCACATGCATGAAAAAGAGAATCACACACAAAATAAATTGGGATCAAATTTTCCTCTTACGAAAAGAGGTTATATTAATTTTGGTTGGGATCGTACACTTCCGGCTCTATTGGCCGTTAATTACATTTCTTGAAGAAGAAAACACCTCTGATTATCCATCAAGAGGTTCCTTATCTAAATACAACTTTTGTTAATTATCCGCTAGAAAGATCTAATTTTTTATTAACAGATCTTTTCTGGTGGAGTTTCTTTGTCCTGGTAACTTTCTTCAATTCCCTAAACTTTCTCCATCTTTCCTTTCGGGAGCCGTCATCTTTATCATCCTTCTCCTAGAGGAGAAAAGTCTTCTCCCTTTAGAGAGTCTCTAGAAAGATATCCTAAAGGGATTTTCTTCTTTCTTTCTCCCGAAGGAGAAAGGTCTTCTTTCTTCTGGGGGTACCGCCGTCTTTATCTTTTTTGAGAGGGAAACCGCCGTCTTTATCATCTTTCTCTCGGAAGAAAAAGGTCTTCTCCCTTTAGGGAGTCTCTAAGAATAGATCCTAAAGGGACCTTTAGAGAGTCTCTGGAAAGAGATTCTAAAGGGATTTTCTTCTTTCTCCCGAAGGAGAAAGGTCTTCTTTCTTCTAAGGGAACCGCCGTCTTTATCATCTTTCTCTCGGAAGATAAAGGTCTTCTCCCTTTAGGGAGTCTCTAAGAAGAGATCCTAAAGGGACCTTTAGAGAGTCTCTGGAAAGAGATTCTAAAGGAATTTTCTTCTTTCTCCCGAAGGAGAAAAGTCTTCTTTCTTCTTAGGGAACGGCCGTCTTTATCTCCTGGGGAAACCACCGTCTTTATCATCTTTCTCCCGAAAGAGAAAGGCCTTCTCCCTTTAGGGAGTGTCTAAGAAGAGATCCTAAAGGGACCTCTAGAGAGTCTTTGGAAAGAGATTCTAAAGGGATTTTCTTCTCTCCCGAAGGAGAAAGGTTTTCTTTCTTTTGGGGGGGCCGTCGTCTTTATCTTTTGGGGAAAACCGCTGTCTTTATCATCTTTCTCCTAGAAGAAAAAGGTCTTCTCCCTTTAGGGAGTCTCTGGAAAGAGATCCTAAAGGGACTTTTAGAGAGAGATTCTCTATAGGGATTTTCTTCTTTCTCCCAAAGGAAAAAGGTCTTCTTCTTGGTCTCCTTTCTGGAACCTTTTGGGAGAAGCCTACAAAGAGAAAAAAAAAGGAAAATCCTGTTAGCGAGTGATCTCTTCTCACCTTTCTTTCTTCTCCTTCTTTTCTTCGCGTCGCTTTTCTTTCGCAAAGATCCGAACTCTTTTGCGTAGCTTTTTCACGCCAGGATTGGATCAGATCAGGATCCCTTTTCAAAAGGACCTTTCTTCTATTTATAAAGATTCCTTATACTAATTGGTTACTGCTAACTCATCCCTTATCCTCAATTTCACGATCTCCACTTTCTCTTTTTGGAGTCGTTGTGAATGCCACCTCACCCATATCTTTTAGTTTCATGATTTCAACTTCTCTATTTTATGGGAAGCTACGTAACCTCTTTTTTAGCGAGGGTGATTCTCGCGAAAGTTTCAACTTTAGTGGATTTAGGAATTTTCTCCTTTTCAAAGTAGTGTTTTTTTTTTATATTCCTTTATTTTAGGGATAGCATAACGTAACGCGTAACCACTCTTTTCCTTTTTATTTCCTTTTTATTTTCCTTATTTTAATAAGGAATTTTACTATTATGTCCTTTTTGTAATATTTTGGGTCCAACAGACGCAATCATGTACATTAGTTCGGTCAGAACCGGACCTACTCCACTACCCAAGTACATGATCTTTCCTTGGGATTTTCTTTCACTATTTGAGATTCCGCACTCCGAATCTCCGGGCTTTACAACTTGACTCCTTCAAGGGACAAACCTCCTTAGTACAAACCACCTCTAAGGAACAATCCTTTTTCGCAAAACCGCCTCCAAGGTAGTGATCCCTCTTTGCAAACCGCCTCAAAGGGAAAAGCTCCTCTTCGCAAGTACAATGAATAATAAAAGAAATTTGAGCTCTCTCCTCTAAATAGGCAAATAAGACAATCAAAGCTCAGTGCAAGCTCTCTCAAATATATACAAGGAAATTCTAAGTCCAACACTTTGGATGTAATCAAGATCAAGGCACAAGTGTTTGGTGAGAGGTTTGAAGACCCAAAAATGAAAACCAAATAGATTAGTGGGTGTTAGGCTATTTAAAAAATGATTGGCTATTTAAAAAATGATTTCATCGAGTTAAAATGGAAGCTAGGATCTCCTTTTTATAGCCATGAAAGAATATAGCCGTCGGAGGGCGAAAGGGTAAAAACTGTGTCATTTTGAAAACAGCACGCGAAGCCCCACTTATCTATTTTCGCGTGGTCGCGGTCGACCGAGGGTGTGGCGGTCGCCCGCGGGCCATGCACTGGTCAGATTTTAAAACCGAATTTCAAACTATCTCGGTCGATCGAGGTGTCGCCCGTGTGGGGGACAGTCGCCCGCCAAATGGTTTCTGACCAGTTTCACTTTCACCACTTTAAAATGGCCGGTCGACAGGGGTGATGGGGTCGGTCGACCGCCGATTGCAAAAATTGTGTTTTTTTTTTGATGACGTAGGATGTCCCCACCCCCTTCGGGAGTAGGACTAGTCCCTACGGATACACGCAACGACCCACTCACCACGTGTATCAGGTAAGTCGGGGGCGGGATTCGAACACTTGTCAACAGGGAGCAAACCCGTGACTTTATGCCGAAGATGCAAAAATTGTGTTTTCTAGTTGATTTTCAGTGTTTCTTTTGCAATCCTTTTGGGTTCTCTCTTGGACATTAGAAACATAATTTTAGGGGGTCCAAGAGAGTATGCCTTGATAAAGAAAACATCAAGAGTGTTAGAGATACAACCTATGATCGGATTTTGCATCTCTTGAGTCTTATCTTGAACATGATCTTCAATGAGCTCCGTTCAGTGCTTGACTTGGTTGAGATCTTCAAATCTTTACTCCATCTTGTAGGTTCATCCATCAAATGTCCTTTTGAGCTTGCTCCCATCAAGATTGACATGTAATATCCACATGGATCTCCAAGTCATGCATTGTGTTGTGTTATGTAATATGCTAGTCTTTTCCTGTCTCAACACAACACTTAAGGCAACTTATTAGTCCTTTAAATCTAATCAATTTGCGTTTATTAACATCAAAACATGGGTGAAAGTATGAGGAGCCCTTGGGCTTACAAAACTGCCCCGTCTCATTCTTTCCATCTTATTGTGTCCTTCAAGATCTCTCGACTAGGAGGACGATTGGCTCGGATAGTGAGCACGATGGACTCTACCAACTGGACAGTAGCTCGCCTCATCATATTTTGCACAGTTCTACTGATCTTAATTGTGGCATTGTTGCTTAGGCCACCCTTCTCTGTAGAAACTTCGCCAATCATCCGCTGTGTCTTCTACTATTCAGTCTCTTGATTACGAGTTTTGCGGAATAGAATAGAGCCGGCCCACGGAGCGGTGAAATTACTTTCTTTCGAGTGATTTGATTCATCAATAGGGGACCATCCCATACCTAAGGAAGTTGCTTCTTGGAATGCCGTCTCAAGAAGCATCGTTGTGTGTCTTTACCCTCTAGAGTTGTTAGTCGTGTTATGAGTCATTTTGATTTAGTACATTTAGATGTGTGGGGTCCTTCACGGATTATGTCATATTCTGGTTACAGATATTTTATTATGTTTGTGGATGATTATTCTCATGTTACTTGGTTATATTTGCTAAGGATCGCTCTCAGGGTTGTTCGTGTTTTTCGTACATTTTATACTGAAATCGCTAACCAATACATGTGTACTATCAAATGTTTGCGCACTGACAACGCTTGGGAATACTTCTCTACTGACTTCAAGGACTTCTATTCCAATCGTGGTATTGTGCACAGTCTTCCTGCCCACATATGTCACAGCAAAATGGTGTGGCTGAGCGCAAGATGTGATACCTTCTTGACATCACTCGTTCTATGTTGTTTCAGATGCGCATTCTTAAATCTTATTGGAGTGATGCCGTACTCACTGCCCGATTCTTGGCTAACCGTCTTCCATCATCCGTTCTGGATGGCTCTACGGGTGAGCCATTTTCTCTGAGTCTACAAGTGTTCGGATGTGTCTGTATTGTTCATAATCTCACTCCATATATTGATAAATTGGATCCAAAGGCAGAAAAGTGTGTATTTTTTGGATAATCTCGTACCCAAAAAAGCTAGCGTTGCTATAGTCCACGGTTGCGATGGATGTTTGTATCAATTGATGTCAACTTCAAATCGGAGCCATTCTTTCTTTCATCTCCAGGGGATACTTCTGTCATTTCAGAGCCGCCGATTCCTCTTCCCATACCTGTCCTTCCAGATCCTGTTGATCACCCCAGTCCTCCGTCCTCCACCGACAGAAGCACCGTGTCCTTCACAACCTATTATTAAGGTCTACATTTGTCGAGCGAAACAGACGGCAATTGATATCGTGCCCAAGCAGATTTCCTCCCGTACAGATATCCCAGTTGCTACCTCTCAGGTACCTATTGTTTCTAATCCTACTACTTCAGTTGATTCCCCTATTGCAACTCGTACGAGATCTCTTCAGATTGTTCATCCTATTTCCTATGTTGTTTCTTATCAGCATCTCACCTTCTGTTTTCACAGTTTTGTCTCTTCCTTGTCTTCTATCTCTTTACCCAGGAATGTCCAGTAGGCACTTGTCTTCAGACTAATTATACCTGGGATTTGCAGCATTTGCTTGCTCTTCCTTCTGGAGGTCAAGCCGTTGGTTGTCACTGGGTATTTACAATAAAACACTTGCCAAATGGGACCACTGAGCAACTGAAGGAGCGCATTGTTGCTAAGGGCTACACACAGACATATGGACTGGAGTACACAGAGACCTCCCCAGTGGCCAAAGTTCTGTCTGTCAGAGTTTTTAGCTCCCTCCCTGCCAATCGAGGCTGGCCCCTATATCAGCTAGATGTCAAGAATGCTTTCCCTCATAGGCACTTGACTGAGGAGGTTTATATGGAGCAACCCCCTGGGTATGTTGCTCAGGGGGGAGATGCCCTCCTCAGCCTGCAGACTTCATAAGTCCTTGTATGGACTAAAACAATCCCAAAAAAAATGGTTTGGGCGCTTCAGTGATGCGATTATGAGATTTGGTATGTGACAGTGTGATGTGGATCACTCGGTGTTCGGTTGTATTTCTGGAGGACATGTTCTACTCATTGTTTATGTAGACGATATCATCATTACAGGGAGTGATTCTACTGGCATACAGAGGTTGAAAGTGTTCCTTCAGAAAGAATTTGCTACAAAGGATCTTGGACGCCTTCGATATTTCCTGGGGATTGAGGTTGCATACTCTGGTACTAGTTTATCTCTCTCACAGAAGAAATTTGTCCTAGATTTATTGGAGGAGATTGGTTCCACAGGGATGAGACCAGCTACTGTACCTATGGACCCTAACACTAAACTCATGGCCGAAGAAGGGGACTTGATGGATGATCCTGGTAGATATCGCCGACTAGTAGGGAAGCTTATCTACCTCACTGTTACTCGCCCAGACATTTCGTATGTAGTTAGGGTGGTTAGTTAGTTTATGAGTGCACAACGCACATCTCACTGGGCAGCAGTAGTTCAGATCCTTTGTTATCTAAAGGGGGCACCAGAGAAAGGTCTCCTGTTCAAGAAACATGGACATACTCGAGAGGAAGGATTTTGTAATGCAGATTGGGCAGGATCTCCAGTAGATAGGAGATCCACCACAGGCTGATGTACATTTGTTGGGGGCAACCATATATCATGACGAACTAAAAAGCAGGATCTGGTTTCTAAGTCTAGAGCAGAAGCAGAGTATCGAGCTATGTCACACACGAGTGGAGAGCTTCTTTGGCTACGACCTCTCCTAAATGAGATTGGATTTCCATCGTCATCGCCATCACAACTTTATTATGATAGTAAAGCTGCCATTTACATTACTACCAATCCAGTGTTTCATGAGAGGACTAAGCATAACGATGTGGATTGTCATTTCATTCGCCAGAGGATACAAAGGGGCGAAGTTCAAGTTGCCTTCACTCGATCTGGAGATCAGCTAGCAGATGTGTTTACCAAGCCCTTAAGCAAAGCTAAACTCAATGACATTTGTAACAAGCTAGGAATGTATAATATTTTACATTCCAGCTAGAGGGGAGTGTTAGATGTACGTAGTAAGCCTGAGGGCACTATAGTCATTGTACCTGCTTCATTATATAAATATGATGGTGAGGGGAAGATGTCTCTCCAACTCATTCATTTTCTCCATTCCTTTTTCTCAACAGAAATAAATGAGAGGAGTTTTCTGGGTGAAACATCAAATTTCTTGAACAAAGAGTAATGAAATGGAATGCATGATATTTTCTGATAATTTGGTTGACAAATTCAAGGTGCTCTTAGAGGATTGGAAATAAGAAAAAGGAAAGGAAATATGATGCCATGCATGACTTTTGAGAGGCCAGGTTTAGAACTAATATAGAGAGCTCAAAGAGTATGCACATGCGGCTAAAGAAAAATGGGAGAATATCTATGGATGATTTCATTGTTATGGAAAGCATAAAGGAAATCTAAAACAAGCAACACTTAACCAATCCTGAAAGTAAGGATATTCTAAACAATATTGCAAGACTTTTCTTATGGTAATGCACTTGCATTTAACCTTGTAAAGTCCTTTTTGTTCAATGATTAAATCAATGAGTAACTAGGGTAAAGACTAAAGATCCCAAGTTACCTTACATGAGGAATATAATACCTAGAGAAGTTGAAAATAATGCACTTCTGATTGAAGAGTTCGACTGGAAAAAATCGGGATGCACAATCAAGTATGATGGTTGGATTGGCAATTCAGTATATCTATAACAAATTTTATAATTGACCTTTCCTTCGATCATAAACCAGAATTATAAAGAACTATAGGAAAAGAAATTAGATCTAGGTTGATTACAAATGTAGATCAAAATCCAAAGAAATTTTGCCCAAATCTAAAGCTAAGCTCTCAAAAGTGGAATTTCTTTCCAAGAAAAAATCCAAAAAATATGTTCTTGTAGCAACTACTCGACAAAACCTGAAGATGTTTCTCCAAAAAACAGAACCCTAAACTTCTACTTTATTTCAATAAATAAATACCCCAAACAAAGCTAGTCATATAACCTTCCCTTACTTCCCTAAAAGAGTTCTAGGCTTCTAGCTCTAGCAGAACTAGAACTATTTTAAGCAACAAAACATACTAAACCCACATGTTACTATTAACATTGTTCCTATGATGAACTAAACAAACTAAATCCGACGGGCGGCTACCTGACCCTAGGGGCGCTCGGCTGGTTCCCCTAGGGTTAGGCCATTTTCCCTCTTTTCCTTTCTACTCTTGAGAAAAAGTGAAGAAGAAGTGAACAAGAAAACGGAGAATCCTTTTCCCTAAAGCTCTAATACCATGTTAACGATGGAGAAAGAGAAAAGTGAGAGAGATATGAGAAAGAGAGATGGAGAAAAGTGAGAGTTGAAATCTAACAACTCACAGAATATTGATATATATATATATATATAAGAGATTCGCAACACCACCCGTGGAGATTTGGTAGTTTCTTTGACGAGATGCTTGATAGAATTGGATCTTCTCCTATAGTGTTCCATCATGTTCGTCGATCCGCTAATTCAGTGGCGGATAAGCTAGCTAGAGAAGGAATCTCTAAAGAAGCATTGGCCTTGTTTGATGCCCTTCCGCTTTGATTTTTGTATTTATGATTGAGCCATGTGCTCTTTATATTCTTCTAAATTCTTTGTACTACGACCATCTAGAGTAATATATATATATATATATATATATATATATATATATATATATATATATACACTTAATGTCAATCGATGGATAAGGGATTCTGTAATACCGGGTAAAAATAACAGTTATTACGCATAAAAACTATTCACATGTTACTATTTCCCTCATTTCTTTCCCTGATCGTTGTTATCTTCAAGGTCAGCCATCTTCAAATTCCCACTTCTTTCTGATCATTGTCATCTTCAAGGTCAAGCATCTTCAATTTCCCACTTCACAGGTTTGATAAGGCAGGTGATAGCTAGACTCGACTTGTATCTTTTCTCAATGAAAGTGATGGGAATATGATTATATGTTGTTTTGATATTTCTTATCTGTTTTACTGTTTGATTCTGGTAAAATCAAGTTTGATTCAAAAAGATGAAATGTTCTTGAAAAATGAAACGAAATATTGGATTTCATATGCGCGAAAAGTTTGAACGAAAATGAGAAAATAAAGAAATGGAAGAAGTAAATGTGCGACAGTCTATCTCTCGTGTGACGTGTTTGTACCTCAGAGCCGTCGACTTACCCAAAAGCGGAAGCGGGCAAAGGCCAAAGCAGACAATACGTTGAGGAGGCTGATCGTTACAGGAAACTTAGGAAATAGAAACTGTTGGAAACTATTGGCTTTTAATTGGTTTGTTTTTTTCACTATCTGGTTTGATTGTTTCTACCAAATATACTGTTAGAATTAGTTTTGACTCATTATGTTCTAGACAAAATACTGCATATTTTTATAGAACTGTCTCTTATTAATGATTTCAGCCACTTGTCGAAGCTTCTATATACCTGCTCTCCTAACCCACTTTTTCCCACCAGGATTTGAAAATTTGGATGCGAGAGTATTTGTCAATGAGGAACCTTAGTTATGAGGTGTAAAAGCCACTTGAGGAAATACGGAAATGAAGAACCTAGTCAAGCTCCTCAGATGTAAAAAGATTTTAAATATGTCATACTTGGGATTTTTGTAAATTCAGGATGTACTGTAACCTTCCGCTGCGTAATTACAGGAATAAATATGTTTTGCTGCCCGTAGTGATCCGTGCAGTAAAAATTCGGGTCGTTACAGATTCGCAACACCACCCGTGGAGATTTGGTAGATTCTTTGACGAGATGCTCGATAAAATTGGATGTTCTCCTGTAGTGTTCCATCATGTTCGTCAATCCGCTAATTCAAAGGCGGATAAGCTAGCTAGAGAAGGAATCTCTAAAGAAGCATTGGCCTTGTTTGATGCCCTTCCACCTTGATTTTTGTATTTATGATTGAGCCATGTGCTCTTTATATTCTTCTAAATTCTTTGTACTTCGACCATCTCAGTTTTTCTTTTTAATATAATTTTTGGCTACCATTCAAAATTTGGCTACCATTCAAAATATATATATATATATATATATATATATATATATATATATATATATATATATATAACTAGGGTTACATAATGAGAAAGATTAAAATACCCTTCTAACAAAAACAACTGGAGATAATAGACAAAATAGTAAGAGGGAAAAATAACAGATATATAGATATTCCGTAATTATCATCAAACAAAAACAGCTATATATATATATATATATATATATATATATATATATATATATATAACTAGGGTTACATAATGAGAAAGATTAAACTACCCTTCTAAAAAAACAATTGGAGATAAAAGACAAAATAGTAAGAGGGAAAAATAACAGATATATACATATTCCATAATTACCATCAAACAAAAACAGCTATTTTTTAAAAGAAATAAATAAATACCTCAAAAATAAAAATAAAAATAAAATTACAGTTTTAAGAGAAAAAAATGAATAGAGCAGTCTTCAAGAAAATGGTCCTCTTGGGGATCTATGCTTATACAGAGCATAGATATGTACTATAAATACCAAATAAGAATACAAAAAAAATGATTAAAATGTTGGACACATTACATGTATACATAGAACACAACATAGATATAAGCATTTTTTCTATGATTTGTGGACACGGACACGAGTGTTGCGCGTCGACATGGACATGGAGAGTCAGACACGGCAAACCCCAAAAATGTAGAAATGGGGAAACAGCTAAAATACAAAGTATATATAATCATTATATGTAGATACGGATTCGTGTGTTGAGTTTCGACACGGATACAAGTTGTCTGACATGGCAACATCTAAAAATCTAAAAATGGTGACCTGTACATACATATAAAATTATTGATTACTATCATAATTTATAACAAGATATGTATGATATTCATTTAAAAACTAATAAATTTTAGAATCAATCAATTACTCATTTTCAAAAAGCAAAGAATCAATTAAGTATAATCTAAAACAAATATGAGATAATCAAATAACAACGCATTTATCAATTTAATCTAGATCTCTTCTGTCCCCAGTATACAGTGAGAAAAGGGAGACCAATATGATACCATGAATATAGTATTGAAATAAGAGTGTGTTTAGGGTTTTAGGTTTATGGGAGGGGATATAGCAGCAAATATTAGTTAAAGAAGAGCTCAAAGAAGAGTTTATAATAAAAGAAGACATAATATTAAAAAAGGTAAACAGAATATTCAATAATAAAACTGAATTTCACACTTGACACGGTACAAAAACATGCCTGCACGCCCACATTATGTCTAACACTTCTAGCAATATCTTAAAGTGTCCAAAGGACTGTCGACGCGTGTGGACAAGCGTGTCGTGTCGGACAAGGCAGGACACGTGTGTTGCAATAATTTCAAAGTGCCAGTTGGATCATAGATTTTTTTTATAGCTATTAACATCCTAGTTGAATGAGCTTGAAAAATAAAAGAAATGGTATGATCATCAACAATCAAAACACGTAAAATAACTATGGTTAAAATGAGCCTTGCTGTTTCGGTTTCAGATATGTGTGGCAACGAATTTTACTAGGTGTTCAATCTTGTTAAACAATATTGATGGCTGTCTTGCGTATGTGAAGGTTTCTAAGTGTGTATTTGTGCCTGTTCTAGTATTTCCTGAAGATGTATTTTAAATTTCCATCGTTCCCATAAACATCTATGGTATTTACAAGATTTCCATGGGCTTCCATAAGCTTCCACAAACTGCTTCCACTTCGGTGGAGACCGAAGTCCGGACTGAAACTGATGTTTGAATCCTTGTTGGAAAGCTTGCTCAGCTAGATTAGGCCATCTCATTTTGTACATTCCTATGCCCATTATTTGATTTGCCTTACAAGCTATTTTAGCCACAGAAATTTTTAAAAAAATCTACATCACTCTCTCCACTAGATTTAAAAACCAATAACTATCATGTGTTAAAAGTAGAATGACAATCGTACTTAGCTCAGCCGATGTGCAACTGATGAAAAAGCAGGGATACAGAAACCGGAGGAAATAGTTAGCTTTCACATAATGTTTCTATCCAGACACAAAACTGACATAATGAAGACGAAATGAGATAAGACCGTAGTAAAAAAAACAGCATATTATTAAAATACAAATGCTTAATGCAAAAAAGTTAATTACTAATGTATGCTAAATACATGAAACAAATAAAGATGAAAATTATACAACAGGAGACAGCTGGAGAAAATCATCATAAACATTTGAAGTTTCCAATATAAACAAGATGGTAACATAATGTGGTATACCTCTCCAAGTTAGACTCTTGTCCTTCCCAAGGTCTCACAAAATCTTCCTCCTCAAAAACCAACCCAGAGACTGAGATGCCAACTGCTAGACGCTGGTATAATAGAATATTCATTGATTGCAATAGGTGAGAGTATTAAAAGGTTATGTGCTGGTTGGGAGTTGCTCGCTACTTTCGTGGAAAGACATTTCGCGCCCGGCTTTTGCATGTGATGACAGCCGCAAATGGTGACTTTTTGGCAGATTTTGTCTTAGTCATTTAATTCATCTGGCATGGCTGTCATCACATGCAAAAGCCAGGCAGGAAATGGCTTTCCACGAAAGTGGCTAGAAAATCCGGTGCTGGTTTACAAAGGTCACGATCCATGGCTTTGGTGACTTACTGGGTGTACATAACCATCTGACTTACGTAATATTAAAAACACATTATTCTTTAGCAAAGCAAATAAAACAATAAATGGAGGAAACTCACGCCTTGGTTATGATTTTCTCCAATGGCAATGAACTCAAATTCATCAATGCCTCCGATTCTACGAGCCATTTTAGTCCCTGAAAGTCCAGCTCCGGCAGCTGAATTTCAAAAGTAAAGTCTTAGTAATAAGATCAACAAAATTGATCTCAATATATGGGAAACAATGCAGTTAAATTGAGTTACACACCACTACGACCAAAGGATTAGCACGGTTAAATTTGATAGACAAGACAAACCTGTAGAAAAAATGAAAGAGGCATATAATCCAAGCTTTAAGTGGTGATATAATTTATGTATGTATATGTTTGCATTTTATTTTATTTTTGGAACAGAAACATAGTATTATCACATCACCCTAATACAGTTGATTACAAGTTAAAAAATCAAGATAGATGCTGGCATCAACTTGAAAAAACAGTCATTTCCCTCTAAAGGAGATCTTATTTTCCTAATTGATTCCATTTCAAAAATCAATTAGGAAAATAAGATCTTCTTTAGAGGGAAATGACCGTGTTTTCAAGTTTCTATGAATGAAAAAGTTGTTTGGCTTGTAGATCTATCATGGAAAAACTATTTCAGGCTATTTCCACCATACACAATTAAAGAACCAAGCTCCCCAAGGATACCATATGAAAAGTTTAACGTCAAGGAAATATTGACGGACCTGTAAAAAGTAAAAACTGACGAGAAAAAAAGCATCACAAAGTGGATTCTGAATTGCTGTGGAACTAGAAATTTCTGCATACTAATCTCCTTGTGAAACTGGTAACGATATTACATGACCTAGTATTAGCAATTGAATTCTACTCACTATTAGCAGTTGCTACAGGATCATGTAATCATGACAATGCAGCTATCATCCATTGAGTAGAAATACCGCATAAGGATGACCCTATAGAAAACTAGTTGCAAGGGAAACTATATTGTATGCTCCTGAGATTAACAAGTCATTTGTTTTGTCTTTTGAAGTTGAGCTATAAAGTTTTCTATTTAAAGACTTCTGTTTTAAAGATTTTAAATGTTTAATTTTGTCTCAATTTTGGGGTTTTCATTTTCATCTTTAACTTTAGGTCCTCTTTGGATACCTTTGAAAACTATTTGCATATAATTTTAATGATATTCTATATAGCTTTCCCGCGCAACATATGGTAGGCTAGACGTTGTAACACTTCCCTTCTTTTACAGAAGCTTCCTACTCGTAATTACGATTGTCAATCAATTCTAGAATGTCATGATACCATGGCTCTCCGCTGAAAGCTCTGCCTAGGATTTAAGTATTGCAAACATATGTAGGATGGCTCTACACCCTATGGCAATGGGCTTAAACTCCCCTTCCCACATGATCACTATCAAGGAAGCCAAGGTTGAGAGTGCATCTGCGAATTTGTTCTGATCTCAGGGTAAGTATTTAAAGATAACCATCCTAAATTGGTTCATCAGACACTCAAATGATCGGGCACAGCAAACATCTGGCTCCAGTGAGAGTACACCAGTCTAGCACTTGAAGGTAGAGGCAAGGATTGAAATGCCATTGTAAGATGGCAAAGTAAATGAGGAAAAGTTGGACGATTAACTCTACAAGCTATCTCGATTTACTAGTACACATACAACTAGAAGGTGGACTTCGCCTAACTGAAACTGACTAGCCACACCCTCACATGGTGGAATTCCTATGCCGGGAAAAGGGCATTGGCAGACGTGACATGGAGGGAGGTGCATGTGATGATTCATAAGCACTTCTACCCTTTTGGATACGAGAAGGAACGATAGCTACGCTGGCAGTACCTACGACAACAATTCGAACTGACGGTATAGGAGTGTACTACAGAATTCCACAAACAAGCTATAGTGCTTGGGATCTCATTAGAGGAATGGGGGTACCTTTATGAAGTTCCTAGGCAGACAACATGAGTACATCAGAGAAGAGTTGAATCTCCTCCCCATCGACAACATCAAGGAGGTCAGCATCAAAGCCATGGTGATCGACAATCAAGATCATAGGGGCAAGAAGAACGATGGCCGGATGAAAGCAATCTATGTATGAACCAAAGCTGACCAAATACACCAACACAAATTGTAAGGCGTATTGTGATCAATGGAAACAGACTGGACATACGATTGAAGAGTGTTGGAAACTACAGTCCAAGCTACAACCGAAGAGATGCCGAAACACGGACATGGAGGTAATATCCAAAGCAACTCTACATGCTGTTGGAAACTACAGTCCAAGTCACAACCGAAGAGATGCCAAAACACGGACATGGAGGTAATATCCAAAGCAACCCTACATGCTGTCGAAGCTGAAGAATTACCAGAGTTACTTGCAGCAGACGAGAAATTGGCACCCATGGCCAGATCTACCAAAGCACCATCAATTCAAGACGAATGTAAGGAGCTTTTCTATGTGCAGATCCAAGTGAAGCAATGCCTGGTGGGTCCCATCATCGATTCAGGGAATCAAAAGAGTCTGATCTCTTATATAAAAAAAAAAAAAAAAAAAGAGTCTCATCTCTGAAGCAATGATGGACAACATGGGGCTGACAACTACTCACCCATGGCCATATCCTCTGGGCTGATCTAGAAGGATGTGGATATGAAGATTATTACTCAACAATGCATCTTCAAGTTCTCCGTCACTGAGCAATAGGTGGATGAGGGGACATGCGAGGTGGCTTTTTATTTTTTTTATTTTTTTGAATATGGTAGCCAAACTTTATTAGAAAAAGTAAGACCGAGATGGTCAGTACATGATATGATGAAGAAGAAGAAAGAAAGAAATACAAAGAACATGAATATAAAGAAACAACAACATGAATTTAAAGAAACAACAGGGGAATGCTCAAGGAGGGAGACAATCAAACAAAGCCAATACCTCCTTAAACACGGCATCTCTCGCAAGCTTATTGACTAATGCAAAAGAGTTGTTCGCAACAAATTTCACATGCATGAAAATGAGAATCACACACATAAAATGCATTGGGATCAAATTTCCCTCTTGCGACAAGAGGTTTTAATAATTTTGGTAGGGATCGTACACTTCCGGCTTTATTGGCCGTTGATTACATTTCTTGAAGAAAGAAAATACCTCTGATTATCCATCAAGAGGTTCCCTATCTAAATACAACTTTTAGTTAATTATCCTACAGAAAGATCTGATTTTTGTCAACAAATCCTTTCGAATGGAATTTCGGTGTCCTGAGGACTTTCTTCATCTTTTCAAACTTTCTTCATCTTCCCTTTGGGGAGCTGTCATCTTTATCATCATTCTCCTGGAGGAGAAAGGTCTTCTCACTTTAGGGAGTCTCTGGAAAGAGATCCTAAATGGACCTTTAGAGAGTCTCTGGAAAGATATTTTAAACGGATTTTCTTCTTTCTCTCGAAGGAGAAAAGTCTTCTTTCGTTTTGGGAAACCGCCGTCTTTATCTTTTGTGGGGAAACCGCCGTCTTTATCATCTTTCTCCTGGAAGAGAAAGGTCTTCTCCCTTTATCTTTATCATTTTTCTCTCACAAAAGAAAGGTCTTCTCTCTTTAGAAAGTCTCTAGGAAGAGATCCTAAAGGGACCTTTAGAAAGTCTCTGGGAGAGATTCTAAAGGGATTTCTTCATCATTCTCATGAAAGAGAAAGGTCTTCTTCCCCAAAGAAAATCTGCAAAAGAAAGAAAGAAAAAAAAAAGAAATTGTTAGCCAAATCTTTTCTCACCTTTCTCTCTTCTCTTTCTTCTGTTTCTCCTTTCGCATAGGATTTTCTCCCCAAAAGACTGCAAAAGAAAGAGGAAAAAAGAAATTGTTAGCCAAATCTTTTCACCTTTCTCTCTTCTCTTTCTTCTGTTTCTCCTTTCGTGTAGCTTTTTCTCCCCAAAAGATCCTATCCTTTGCTGAAGGATCTTCCCTCTATTTATAGAATTCTCTTGAAGTAGTTAGGCAATTGCCATATCACCCCTTATCTCTGAACTTCACGATCTCCACTTCCTCTTTTGTGGGGAGTTAACGTAACTCTCTCCTTTTTAAAAAGTGGATTACTCATCTCTTCCTTTTGCGAAAGTTATTTTGCTCCCTAAAACTTAGGGATTTCTTTTCCTTTAGTCGTGGGCTCCTTTTTATTTTAACTTCTATGTTTATCCTTTTTACTTTAAGGCATAACATGATGTATAACCACTCCTTTTCTCTCTCTTCTCATTTTAATAAGGGATTTTACTATTATGCCCTCTTTGTAAAATTTCGACTCCAACAAGAGTGTAATCATTGCTGCTCCCCATTAATAAATAATTCATTTATTTTGTCGAGTGCAAGAAGTATTGCAGGGTCAACGGCGAAGGGGCGGGCATAAAAGTCAAAACCTCTACTGAATTGGAACATAACAACCAAAAATTAATTCGAGAATTCACAAAAATTGGTCTGCTAACAAGAACAAAATTTTCCTCGAAATGAAATTTATCATTTACATTATCCTGTATCAACCCAATGAAAACGTGCAAAATATTTCTCTCCACTACTGAGTTAGCTAATCAGCGGACATGCCAAAAAGATGGGGATAACAAACTCTTCCAATCAAACCTCTCATCAAAAAATTTATCAATCTCCAAGGCGGCTTTTGCAACCCATTTAGCCAGCGAATAACGTTCAAAGAGCCCCCTTCCAACAACACCTTGTTCAGATTATCTCTCACTATCAACTTCAATCCTTGGTGCATTGCGTGCACCTCAGCTTCCGATGAATCCTCCACCCCAAGGGACCCCACAAAAGTCCATATAACCTCTCCTCGCTCATTTCGCAATACGGCCCCAATCCCCGGCCAGCCCCGGATTCCCCAAGCTTGAGCAATCAAAATTGAGTTTTAAAAGACCTGGCACAGGGGGAATCCAATCTTGAACCACCTTATGTTTTATTTCCACGCTGCTACACACCTCACTCCACGCTTCCCATAGATCATAGGCTGAAACAAACCCATAAGCGGGAAGGGATTTTACCTAAGATATCGTAAGGGCAATTACCTTTATAAACAAAAAGGCGGAACTTTTAGAACTCCCCTTAAATACTGTAGCATTTCATAAGATCTTACCCTTCTTCTTCCATGTAGCTGCCGCCCAACCCTGAATTAGGTCAATGAGCTTTTCAAGAAAAACCCAATTGATGCCAAATCTACTAAGCAATTTTCCGAAAATATCTCTTTCAACGTTACAATGCATTAGGAGAAGATTTACGCTTTCTCTTGCTTCTATACATAATGGACAGTGATAAATAATAAGAGTCTTCTTTTGCACAAGAAGTCTACCGCTTGAATTCTTTCGCGAAGAGCCACCCACCCAAAGTGCACACCCGAGGAGGATCCTGGAATATCCACACTATAGCTGCTCTAAAGGATACTGGACGAGGCACTAGATGATGATAAAAAGATTTTACAGAAAAGTCTCCAGGATGTATTCCATATGCATATCCTTTTGTCTTCCCCATTCTGTTTAATGTAGCCATTCTCAAGCATTTCCAACATCCTGGCGATAGATTGGAGTTCATGATCAAAGAAATTACTTCTAAATAGAGGCTTCCAAACTACTACATTCCTCCTCGCCATATTATCCTTCACAATCCATCCTTTACCTTGAAATAGAAAACAAAACCGAAAACATTTCTTTAAGAGACCGATTTGAACCAAGGTTGCCAGAGCGGGAATCGAAAGCGGGAATCAAAACGGGAATCGAAAGCGGGAATCAAAACGGGAATCGAAAGCGGGAATCGAAGGCTACCAGGAAAAAATCCTACTCAAGGTTGCCAGAGCGGGAATTGAAAGCGGGAATCGAAGCGGGAATCAAAGGCTCCCAGGGAAGAATCCTGCTTCCATGATTTGAACACCATTTATCTAGCCAAAATAGAAAAAAAAATCCCCCAAGTAAACTCTAAATTTGATGCCAGCTTCAAACAAGTGACTGAATTTCAAAATATCTCTACATATTGTCAGCCCATGATATCTAAAGTTATCCACTGATCCCCAAGTTGCCTGGTAACGATCCATATTTACCTTCAATTACTCTAACCCAAAGGTTCAATTCCTCCAAACCAAATCTCCACAGCCATTTCTGAACTTATTCCAAGGACTCTGCCTTGACCAACGAAATACCTCGCTTGTCATCTGAACCCCCCCCCACACACACACACATTCACACACACACAAAAGAAATGTCTCTGAATTTATTCTATTCTATTAACCACACTGATGTGGCATTTAAAAACTAACAATTGATAGATCGCAATATTCGCTAGCACTGCTTTAATGAGGGTAATCCTTCCTCCCCTAGACACCATATTTCTTTTCCATGTGTCAAGTCTTCTTTCCACCCTTTCCACTAAGTGATCCCAACTCATCTTCTTGGCTTTGCCAACCCCAAGAGGTAAGCTAAGATAAGAAATGGGGAGAGAGTCTACCTTGCACCCCATAACACACGCCAACCCATGCAACACTTCTTCCTCCAAGTGTATCCTAAATGCTCTGGATTTATGAAAATTCGCCCGTAGTATCGTAAAATGGCTTTCATGTTCATCACTTTCATCACATTAGAAGAGCTAAACAAAAGGGTATGGTCAGCAAACTGAAGTTGGGTCAGCAAACTGAAGTTGGGAAACTTGTGTTCCATTCTCCCTGATCTTAATTCCTTCAATTAGGCCACATGATTTTCCTTTCTCAATAAGACTACTCAAGGTTTCAGCTACAATAACAAAGAGGAGGGTGAGAGAGGGTTTCCTTGTTTTAAGCCCATCGGCGATTTGAAAAAACCTCCGTAGCCTGTATCATTGGATGTTTGCCAAGTAATCCTCGGTAGGCCGTATCAGTGGGGTAGAGAAGTGATTATGTGTTGAAGGGAGAAAAATTAAAAGCTCGTGAAAGATGGAAAAGAGTATATCATCAAAGCGAACCGAATCATTGGAGATGTGAAATACCTTATCTCGGCAACCCAGGATAAGAGGATGGTCAATGCCTGAAGAAAATTTCCGTTGCTGATGCTAAAAGCCGAAACTCATGTGACATTGTTGACAGGAAGGAACATCATCGCCGACCGAGATGTAACTCCAAGGAGATTAGTGGAGCAGTGTAACCGTTGGCCAAGACACAGTGAGAACAAACTCGGTGAAAGCACAAGCAAAGCCATGACCAACGTAGGGTCAAAGGCAGTTCTCAGACGCAAGAAATAGCTTGGATGCATTCAAACAAAAGAAGGCTGATAGAAGGTCCTAAGCAGAAGGTGAAGCGATGGGAAATGGGGGACCCAACCGAGCCAAGCAAGGTAGGCATGTAGATATGTGGGGCCAACAGGCCTCCCCATCTCAATTGCTAATTTTGCAGTAGAAAAATTCCCCAAAGGGGGGAGGAGCCATGATCCATGAGGTTTATGGCCAAATACGACCGTTGGTATAATAGTCCCCAAAAGGATAAGGGAAGGCTACATAGTTTCCTAGCTGTCTAAAATTGGTTAGCAAGGTGTTTTCCCACCTTGGGAAACACTTCAAGAGAAAACGTCTAGTTCGTTTATTGGATTTTCTAGAAAACAGAAAAACAAGTAGACGTCTTTTATAGATTTATATTAGACCTTTTTTTCTCTCTTAGAAGTTGATGTATAAATGGGCATTAGTTCGCATGGACAAAGGTGTCTTTTTTATTGGTTTTATGTGTTCTACTTTTGCTACAAGTAAATGAAAAACGGGAAAGGAGGCAGCTCTCCCATTTCCAAACGATTACAGACATGAGTTTTTTTCTGCAAGAGCCAAGACTTGGTGCCTGAAGCTATAAAAAAACACGAGAGTTGCTTATCATTGTGGACCCGAGAGTTGTTTAGCACTTTGACTACAAATCAATAGCTGCTGCAAGCAGACCAAGAGCTTCTGCTTGCAAACCGAGAGCAATTTGGGTTGCGGTATGATGGAGGGAGCCATTGTTAAGAAGAGAAAAAAAAACGAACAGATCACGGTAGACTGTGTTCAGTTTACAAGGTCATCTAGCCTCATGACGTCAAGTGGTCAGCCATAGAAGCTGATTCTTGAGTAGTCTCTTGTTTGGAAAAATCTTAATCACCCAATACAAGATCAGTTCGTAATCTTTTTGTCTCTTTGTATTTTCTAGTTTTTCCTTTAATAAGGACTTTTCACAAAATGAAAGAACAAAATTTTAAAAACAAATACAAACACATACATGAGTACAATAACAGAAAGGTCAAAATGCCATACCCCAAGAGTGTGTACAAAGTATAACATAATGCATAAAAACAACTATTTCAAACAGTGATGGGTCGTTTTCCCTACAGAAGGTGAAGTACACTACCTACAAGAATCCACCCTCAAGTTCTGTTAGAGTTCTAGAGCAGGTTCGCCACCTGAAGTGGGCTGATTCAGCCCCAAGATGAGCCAATGTGCATTAGGTATCACAGAAGCCATAGTACTATAACCTTTTAAAACCTTTAATCAATGGAGACTAGCTATTCTTCCTTCAGTTGCAAAAAATATTTTTTTCATACGAACTTTACCTACTAGGAGAAGTACAGTCATATTTATTTAAGGAAAAAGGCTATTCGATAATTTAAATCAGGAAAATGTCATCCATTTTTCTTGAAAACTACAATTCATCTCACATGAAAATATTGAATCAACAAATGTCTTCGTAATTAAACAGTAAACCATCATATAACATTTCTATGGCACCCCCAACCCAATTCCCATCTCATGACGACTCCTCGTTTAATAAGAAATACATCAAATTGATGGAAGCAAATATCCGGGCAGTGAGGCTACAGATTCCAACGTAGCTAAGCAATCTGATCTAAAAGAATTCCATTCAAAAACATCGTGATTGATTTTTCATGATTAGACAAGCATGGTTTGGGTTTCAAAAGCCTGTAGAGAGTTCTTTGCTAAAAAAAACAGTTCAAATAAGAGAATAGATCAATGTAAAGCATTCTTAACCTCCAAATGACGCAGCAACAGCAACTGAACCAGCAACTGATCCTGCAGCAGTTGCTACTGCCGCAAACCCACTTGCTCCAATGACAGGGACAAGGGTGCCTAATGTTGGTGCTAAAGCACTAAATCCTGCGGCAATTGCTGGGGCAGCTAAACCTGTCAAAGAAAAAAATGCAAACTATAAGGTTAACCCAATCATATTACCATTCAAAAAAAAATCATATTATTAGGAATGATGATATGGAAACCGAGCAGGGGACGGAGAGTGGAACCGAACAAATAGCCTATTTACACTTTAGCAATCTTGTTCCTTGATTTTTGGCTTTTTATCCCTTGAAATGACAAAACTACCCTTCTCATGCCATGTGGCATGTAGGGATTTGTTAGGTTCCATTCCCGGCTCCACTCTCGGTCTCCATAGCAGCACTCAATTATTAGGCATTTGTTTAAGAGATGTAAAACCTGATTTCTAGATCTTGATAGAAAATTCAAACATATAATACCTCCAGTAATGGCTAGCAATGTTCCTCCGGTCAATGCGGCTGCACCAATGATGCCACCACGTTTCCAATTCGACCATGTGCTTTTTGTGGATTCAGTTTCTTCTGCACCAGCTTCTTCTTTTGCCACAGCCATTGCAGAGCAAGCAACCATTACCTCCATAGCTTCCTAAAAAAAAGGGTTACTACTTACTATATTGTCACATTCTTTTATGTTGGTGAGAACATTTAAGTATGAGTGATACAGGTGAATTTCAATGGTGATATTAAGCCATTTAGAAAGTTAAATTTCCAGACTTGAGGTAGATGAAATTAATGACTCATTATTACAGGAAAATAGCATGTGCAATGCACAATTCATGTGAAAAATGTATGATTTTAAGAGTAAATTCTAAGGAGGTAAAAATAGAAGTAGAGCTTAAAAGCTTTAAAGAATAAATTCTTAGGAGGTAAAAATAGATCTAGAGCTTAAAAGTTTTAGGTGTTAAACAACTATTCAGACATTTGATTGCTATAGAGAAATTTACGTGCATACGATATTTAATAGTGATAAAGAAATTTACATTGATAAGGTCTGTAATAGTTAAAGGAGACTTTGCATTTATAAGGATCTAAATAATCTCGGGGGTCACCCATGTTTTCCCATTATATATAGTATAGATTATTTTTTCTTATGTAGAGGTAAAACCAACCTCTTCTCGTAGGTAATGGATTAATACTGATCCAACAATAAAATCGTAAACAGATGGACAGCCAAACAAAACTAATAGAGAGCTGCTAGAATATTCTTCGATGGTGGGCAGTAAAAGTTTTATATTTACAAGTAAAAATTGGAGGTCAGGCATAAATATTAATGAGGTTTTAAAGAGAAAGAATCGTCTTGCAAATATGTGCTTCTTATGTTGGAAAGAGGAGTAACTTGATAATCCTTTTTTTTTTCTTTGAATAAAGAGTAACTCTTTAGTCTTTTTATTCGTTAGAAGGTTGCAGTGAAGGTTTAGTCAACTCTTTGAAGATATTTTGGTGATGTTATTGTTATTTGATTGCTCTACAATTATTATTTTTTAATTTATAAATATATAATAAAATATTAAAATATATTATTATATTCGGCGTACCCGAACGTACCCGCACCCAGTTTTTTTGGCAAATCACGTACCCACGTACCCGTGTCGTGTCGTACCCGCACCCCGTACCCGTACCCGTGCTTCATAGCATTAAGTTTTAAAGAGAAAGAATTGTCTTGCAAATATGTGCTTCTTATGTTGGAAAGAGGAGTAACTTGATAATCCTTTTTGTTTCTTTGAATAAAGAGTAACTCTTTAATCCTTTTATTCATTACAAGGTTGCAGTGAAGGTTTAGTAATCTCTTTGAAGATATTTTTTATTGTACCCTGGATGTTCCCGGCATCCGTCATAGATCTTCGTGTCAGTTGGGGCAGAGACACTTTCATTGGCAAGGGTGGAGCAAAGACCATTTCATTGGCAAAGGTAAAATTCTTTGGAGAACCACGCTGTTTATGGTGTTTAAGACTAAGTGGATTGACAGGAATACAGTAATTCTCATTTGATATTTGAAGTCCCCATAGAACTTGGTTGTAGACAATGAGTTATACATGACCAGTTGGGCTTTTATTTAAAGGAATTTCGGGGGTTGTCACCTGTAGATCTATTATGCATATGAAAGGAAATTGTGTGCAGACATCCAAATGCCAACAAGAATATCGCCACATGGTCTTCGCAACCACCTAATATTCTCAAATCGTATTCTGACGAGAGCATTAAAGGCAATCTGAGCCCCGCCACTGCCGGTGCCTTTATGGATGTTGTTTTCGAAATCATCAAAGTTTTCTCCTACACCCATTGGAATATTGAATTCAAGCAGAAGTTTTCACCCTCCTTTTGGTCTTTGTGTAGTTATAGAAAATTCTCCAAAGTCTTTTGTTTGGTGATAAGCTCATCTGAGGCAAGCATTTGGGCATCAAAGATCACTTGACCCTTGCAGATGGGCAAATTTCAATGTGGAGATACTTGACTTGAGTCGGGAACTCTCCCAGGTTTGCGCAAATCCCTTGACGAACTATTATTTGTTTGGTAGGTCAGCCGGCACTGAACTTACAACCTCAATGCTGATGCACAAAGCCTCAAAGCACTAATGATGTAGTGAACTCTCAAGAAATTTAAGGTACTAGTAGGAAATGTTTATATAGGAGAGGTGTTTCCCTAGTGATGTGTTCGTTTTTTTTTCATTGCATTCTCTTTTTATTGGCCATAACAACCCCTCCATATTCCTTATGTATCCTTCTTTTTAGTAAAAGTAATAACGTTTGAGGACTTACACTTTAGGAGTTTTGAAGAGAGAAAATGTAACTCCATTATACTTTAAATACGGATCGATAGTAATTTTCATCCACTAAAACTATATTCGACATTTTCTCACATTAAACCTATTTCTTAAATATCCTATTTAAGTTAGAATATATGAAGAGAGGAAAAATAAATGAACATTGCAAATGGAAGACAAGAAGAGAGAAGGAGGAGAGAAAACAAAGAGAAGAGAGGGAAAAGAGAAAAGTCATGAGGTTGAGGGAAATGTTCAATCAAGCCTCACAACTTTTCTCATGTTTTATTAATATAGCAAATGAGAAATTCCATACTAGGACTCTCAAAAGTGAAAAAGGAAAATGACTAATCTAAACATATATCATAAGTAATAAAGATAAAGAAATGAAAATAAAATTCAACACTCCCCCTGAAGATAGAGCATAAAAGTCACTCACGCCTAGCTTGGATCAAATCTTCTAGAACTGGTCATCATCAAGTGCTTTAGTAAATATGTCTATCAAGTCGTAGTTATAAATGTCGTTCTCTTACGCCTGGAACATTCTGTTTCGAAATGGAAAACGGAATAGAATGCAGAACAAACCATTAGGATTTGTGTTTAGTTCTGTCCAAGCCTATTCAATTCAAGGTTTTTAATCTCAATTTCGGGTTTGGTTACGGTTGGAAACTTTAGTGGAAGCACTATAAAATTACGGAAACGTGTGGAAACATAAGCAAATGATACAATTTTAAGATGAAACTTCAGGTAATGATAGAATAAGCACAAATATATACTTCGAAACCACTACATAAGCTAGACAAGCATCCATAATGGTTTAATAACATCGAACACTTAGTGACATTCATAGTTGCGCATGTCAGGTAATTCAATTCATACCACATTTCACATATAATTCATATAAATATTTATACACAATACATAAATCACATTTCGCAAGAAATTCATCATAAAATAATTATGTAACACGTACTGATATAATATCCTACTAATGCACTTACTATTTTGGTTTCGGTATCATTTCGAAGAGGATGGAAACAAAAACATTTCGGGCGTTTCATGTCAGTTTCGGTGGAAATTTAAAACCATGATTCCAGTCAATTCTAGTAAGTCTGGTTTATTACGGTTCGTTCCAGGAATTTTGCCAAAAAATCATAAATGTAGTATTTTTGGGGATTTCCTTTTTATCCTACTTGGTGATAGTTTTATAGACATTTGAGAGGCATTTGATATCTTTTAACCATCCCAAATGAATGGGAGGTTAAAAACACATCACAACCTCTCATTTTCACACTTTTGCAAAGCCCATTTCTTTGAAATTTTGAACTATTTAAAAAAGATTCCACCGGTTGTAGCATCTTTTCCAAAAGAAACCCCAGAATGGACAAGGTATTGGAAGGTTCCATTCCAGTGAGCAAAACAAAACGCCCACCGAAAAAGAATCAATAACTATGCTACCAACTGGTATTTTGACTTTACATATGAAATAAATATTTATTTGCTTAAGAATTTTTCCCGATTAAAATGATAACCTACATCGATATGTTTAGTCATCTCATGAAATATTAAATTCCTTACTATATAAGTAGCTGCTCGGTTGTTACAAAACATCTTCATTAGCTCTTCAGCATTGAATCTCATCTCAAACATCGGAGTTATCAAAACAGACAAGTAATATGAGCCATTGCTCCTATACTCTACCTCTGCACTCGACCTGGCAGCCACACTCTGCTTTTAGTTTTCCATGAGAAGTTCCCCTCAACAAATGTAAAATATTTTAGTGGATCAACTATCTGAGGTATATAATGTCCAATCATCATTAGAATAACTCTCAACACCCAAACAACTAGTTGCACTTGAAAATAAAGCCATTAGCAGAAGCACCATTGAAATAATGTAAGATGCACTGAACTACTTGTTAGTGAGAAATTATGGGAGAATACATAAAATGACTTGCCACACTACTGCAAAGGCAATGTTAGTACGAGTAAATAAGCTTCCCAATCAAATATCTATACGTGCTAGGCTCCTCAAAGAACTCTACTTTATCCTTTGGTAGCTTAACATTCAGATCGATAGGCATATCAACAATGCTTAGTACCTATTGAAGGGTATAATTGTAATAAGAGGGTCAAAAGTGTATATTTCTAATTATGAGCATTCTTATGTTAATAAAAGTTCGTCTTAGAGGGGGAGTCGCTCTCCTCTACATTGGTTGTTATCATTTCTACATGGTATCAAAGCTGGTTTCCCTCATATTTTCATTTTTTTTTCTTTATTTTCTCCCTTGCACCAAAAGAGTGAGGTCATCATGTACACTTACGTCAATAGCCGGAAGGAAATGCCTTGAATCCAAACAATGCTACAAGTAACCAAACATCTATACCTGCTAGGCTCCTCAAAGATCTTTACTTGATCCTTCGGTAGCTTAACATTCAGATCCATAGGCATATCAACATGCTTAGTACCTGTGGAAGGGTATAATTGTAATTATGAGGGTCATAAGGGTATACTTGTAATTATCAGCATTCTTATGTTAATAAAAATTTGTCATAGACGGGGAGTCGTTCTCGTCTACATTTGGTTTTATCATTTCTTTTTCTTTTCTTTTTTGAATAGTGATTTTTATCATTTCTATGCGGTATCAAAACTGGTTTCGCTCATATTTTCCATTTTTCTTTTATTTTCTTTCTCACACAAAAGAGTGATATCATCATATAGACTTATGTCAATAGCCGGAAGGCAATGCCTTGAAGCCAAGCAATGCTACAAGTCGACAAAACAGGTTTTTTCAAGACTTCTGTTATTTTTTTAGATCATTTAAATATTTGTTTCTGACATTTTCTCAAAAACTTTTTACAAAAATTGATGTAATTTTCTTGATCAAGAACTTTTCAAGCGAAAATGGTGAAGTTTTGAGGGGACTAAAAAACCTGAGAGAATAAAAGTGATTTCACTGGATTTGGAGATGTGTGGAGGGAGCTGTATTTTTTTAATGGTCGGAGATGTGATTTTTTCTCCATCCATTTAATGGCCCCATTGTGTGTTTCATTCGTAGATCACAGTAAGGCGACCAGTGGTGGTTGGATCATGTATAGGGTGTGACCAGATACTGTTTAATTCTCAACTAGGGTTGGCTGAATTGTCTGACAGCCAAGATGCCAACTCCAGTGAGTTCAGTAGGCCAATCGAGGTCCCAAGAATTGGATATGGTGCAAAAGGGATGGGTGATACCCCCAATACCATGATTACAACAGTTAAACTAGATGGAACGAACTACTAGGAGTGGTCTTAGATGGAAAAAATGTAAATCGCCAGGATCGCAAGGAGAGGAAGGTTAGGCTACTTGACTGGGCAAATACTGAAACTGTGTACTGATGCCATGTGGGAACAGGAGAACTTGATCATGTCATGCTTGTTAGTTCCAGGCAGTTATCTACCACACTGATATTTTCTTTCTACTGCCAAACTGATATGGGATCGTGTGACCAAGTTTTATTCCCAGAGAAAGAATCCTACCAGAGTTAATCAACTCAGGCAAGCTATTGGGATTCTTTGCGAAGGGGAGAAAAATGTTGCCAAGTATTTTGCATTTCTTTAGAGGAAGTGGGAAGAATTGGATCACTAGCAGACCATATACAATGGAAGGATGTGCCTGGAGGAGAAGAGTTTAGAAAATTGACTGAGCATAATCAGATACATGAATTCACGGTAGGTTTAAATCCCTAGGATTCAGATTCTTAGCTGAGATATTCTTGGTCTGGGTTAAGTTTAGTCCTTAATACAGAGTAAAGAAAGTAGAAGGATTGTGATGCAGCAACCCCCTAGTGATAGGACAGCCTTTGCACAAGGAAGAAGTGGTAGGGGCAGCACCAAAAAAAGGGGGGAGGAAAAGGATAGTCTGAGGTGATCTCACTGTGGGAAGACTGGCATACAAAAGAGACTCGCGGTAGCGCGGTTGGGAAGCCTACGTGGGTAACTAAAAGGGGTTAGTCTCAGAAACCTAATCAACACATGGCAGCCACCACTCCACTTGTCCAGACGAGTACCTTTAACACGCACATCTCCTGAGATGTTAGCTTCAGTTAGGACAGAGAGTATGTGTCTGAGCCCCCTTCTATCTCAGATGGAAAGCACACCAGCCTCTACCTTATCTGCTCATGTTTAGAAAAATATTCATGCCTCCGCACACTTGTCTCTGCCTCATCTGAACATGTTCAGTCTGGTATTCATGCCTCCGCACACCATACCAACTCTCCCTCCTAGGTCATTGACTCTAGAGCTTCTAATCATATGACTGGATCTCTTCCTTTCTTTTC
This sequence comes from Tasmannia lanceolata, assembly GCF_043159265.1. Lineage (NCBI taxonomy): Eukaryota > Viridiplantae > Streptophyta > Magnoliopsida > Canellales > Winteraceae > Tasmannia > Tasmannia lanceolata. The sequence continues at coordinate 5,332,283 of NW_027518688.1, read as the reverse complement.
TTCGTATCAACTACTTTTAGGACGAGACATAGTCCAAGTTACTGATGGCCCCCATCCACTACACGTAGGTGTGGGAGCCAGTTCCCGGAAATTGGGTGTCTACAGTAGGCAAGGTTTTAATTTCGGTTTCAGTGTCGGTTTCGGCCACTGCCGATATTGAAATATTTCGGTTTCGGTGGAAATTTCGGTTGAAATAATGTAAAATTCAGTTAAAAAATTGTGTTTTAAAAATTTCGGTAGAAATTTCAGCAATTTTGGTGGAAATCTTTGAAATTTTGATGGAAATCTCGTTAATAAGCGTGAAAACAAAATTTCGGCAAACTCCTGTAAATTTCCAGTTCTATGTAAATTCCATGTCGGCTTCAACCGAAATCAACAGATTTCAGCCGAAACGAGACATCTCAGCCAAAATTTGAAACCAGGCATGTAGGATAGGAGACATATGTTACGGTCCTGAGTGGAGGCCCGCCTAGGTATGGGACTGGGTGGGACCTAGCCTGGTATGGGACAAGTTTAAAGGGCCTTGCCTAACGCATTCCTTGGAATTGAAGTAGTGAGGTCAAAGGCTCATTTATTTTGCAGAGAAAGTACCCTCTTTATCTTCTAAATGACAGTGAAACTTGGAACAAAGGCTACAAAGACTCTAATAGATCCTAATTATAAACTAAGTGAAACTGATGGAGAGGTGCTACAAGATAATGGGCAGCTTCAGAGATTGGTGGGTCGCCTTCTACACTTTTCATTGACTGGTCCTGACGTCACATATGCTACCAGTATGATCAATCGGTATATGAATGCTCCGAGGACATCACAAGTATACCCTTGACAAATACAGAAAAATACCACAAACATAATGTGTCCATATGCACCTTTAACACCAACAATAACAGATATATTTTCATGTCCTCAACCTGTTGTATTAAGGTCAGCATAAATAAACATTATATTAATTAAATTAACATCGAAGAAATAGGCACAGATCCTGGATAAAATAAATAAAAGTAACCTTGAATGAAAGGAACGTTGATGTTCAAAATGAAAATGGAAAACTAATAGAATTTATAATTGTATAAAATAAAATCCTTTGAATGAAATTGAATAAGCGAGAAAAGTATTGGGAAGTTGGATATTAAGGAGTTACAGATGGTAACACAGACTAAGTCAATCTAATGTCACTATCCTATGATAAAGAAAAAGAACACTAAACATGTTTAACTGTCATAACATGTGTAGCAATCAATCAACACTAAAGAGCAACTACAACGGTATATTAGAAATTTTAGCTTGCATAAAACGACCAGTTTGAATAGACAAACCATTTTTATCCACTTGATATCAAGCCATGTCGCCAACAACCGTAGAGAGACACGATGGCGAGCATCATAGCCTTTTCTCAGCCGAGAAGATTTAGAAGATTTTTTGTCATCTTTAGGTGCATCAGCTAAACAGGCAGAAAGAAGCTCAAACAAAACTGCCACTTTCCGCTGGTAGGTGAACTGCATCCCATCTAGCACAGATTTCTCATCACATTCCAGGTTGGACTGTGTTGTAGAATTTGTCACTTGAAATGTTTCAGACTGAACAACTCCTACTTCAGAAACTGATTGCATCTCACTGGTGGAAGTTTTCTGATGGCTCTCAGGTTCATTATCATGGTGCTTCTCCTCGGATTCCTTAGGTGAAACAGTAGTAAATTCCAAACTCATTGCCATAGCATCGACACCTTTTGCCAAAGCAAGTTCCTGATCCATTCTTTCCGAAGAAGATTCGTCAGTTTCTTCTGACAGTATCCTCAAAAACTGTAAAACAGATAAAAAAATTGAGACAGGAATCAATATTCTTTATTGAAAGTAAAAGGATGAAAATGGGCAGTAACTTTAAGATATCAACTTGGGAAAGCCATTGTAGATTTGTAGTTTTTAAAAATCATAAAGTTACACATATGTGGGGAGCATGTGTTTTCGGTTTCGGCACCTACCGAAACCCCTTTTTTTTTTCAAATTTTGGTGAAAAAGACCTAATTTCGGGCAAAATTGAAACCAAAATCCGAAATTTATTGATTTCGGATTTCGGACGAAATTTTTAAAAAATGGTGGGGAGGCAATGCTAAGCTCCATGATTTTCAGAACAGGATGGTTCTACCCATCATAGATGATGTCGAGCCTTTGTGCAAATAAAGATAATAATAATAATGATTCCTAGGATCATAGATGCAACAACCTGAGGTGAAATGTTTCCTTCTTGCTGGAAATACCTTGCTCTCAACTATGGTCTAATGAAAACTAATTAAAAAAGTTTTTGCAAAAGGAGATACAAACACTTGAGCATTCAATAAAAATCTCTGCGACCATCACTCTTCCCATTAACAGTAATCTGATTAAAGATGGGGGGCATATAGAAATTTCAGATAAGAATTATGAGAAACTATTTTGCATCATTGGAATGCAAAACAAACATCTTTCAAATAAAGACTGACTTGTATTGCGTCCATAACTACAGTGCACACTGCCTCCAAATTTGAGACCTAAATATTTCTGCCTAACATTATAGGCAAAACTGATTAAATTGAGAGTTTATCTTAATATCAAAAATAATAGGAACATAAGTAACAGTACGACATAAAAAAAAACTCCCAATATTAAACAGAAAGAGAGTTATTGATTTGATTAAAAGTTACTCCTGATAATTGAGTAAAAACAAATACGATCCCTAATGTGTAACCTGCCCACTTTCTGATGAGTTTTTTCAGTATAACCTGTAGAGGCCACGAGTAAGGTGTAGGTAAGTGTTGCATGCGGATTTTATGGCTAGCAGTTGTTAGCCGAAAGTTTAGACAGAGAAAATAAATGAGTTAGGGTTATCTCCCCCTAACTCATATCTTTATACTAAAACATAAAGGAATGTACAAAGTCCTAAATGCCCTTAGGCAAGTTACATATTCCAACACTCCCCCTCAAGCTGGAATGTAGATATCATACATTCCTAGCTTGTTACATATATCACTCAATTTTGACTTATTTAAGGACTTTGTAAACATATCAGCTAATTGGTCCCCTGACCGAGTAAACACAGCGCAAATCTCTCTTTTCTGGATTCTTTGACGGATAAAATGACAATCCACTTCAATATGCTTGGTGCGCTCATGGAAGACTGGATTGTTGGCAATGTATATTGCAGCTTTGTTGTCGCAATAAAGTTGCGAAGGAGAAGCTGAAATGAAGCCAATTTCAGAAAGAAGTGAATGTAGCCAAATAAGTTCCGTGCTAGTCTGTGCCATTGCCCTGTATTCAGCCTCTGCACTGGACTTAGCTATAACATCCTGCTTCTTACTCTTCCATGAAACAAGATTGCCACCTACAAATGTACAATACCCAGTGGTGGACCGTCTATCTGCTGGGGATCCAGCCCAATCTGCATCAGAGAAGCCTTCAACTTTCATATGGCCATGTCTTTTGAACATCAATCCCTTCCCTGGAGCCCCTTCAAATACTTGAGAATCTGTGTCACCACAGCCCAGTGAGAAGTACGTGGAGAGCTCATATACTGACTGACAACTCCAACAGCATATGAAATATCTGGCCGAGTAAGCGTGAGATATATATAAGTTTACCGACAAGCCTGCGATACCTGCCAGGATCCTCCAACAACTCTCCTTCTTCTGGAACGAGTTTCACATTAGGATCCATGGGTGCAGAAGCTGGTTTAACTCCAAGATTGCCTGTTTCTTTTAGCAAGTCCAAGACATACTTTCTCTGTGATAGAAACAAGCCTCTAGAAGAACGAGCAACCTCTATCCCCAAGAAATACCTGAGCTGACCCAAATCCTTAGCAGAGAATTCCTTTTGCAAGAAGGTTTTCAAACGTTGTATACTTTGTGAATTGCTCCCTGTGATGATTATGTCATCCACATAAACTATCAACAAAATACACCCAGCTGAAGAGTGATAACTGAAGACTGAGTGATCCACTGCGCATTGTTTCATGCCAAAGCGCATGACTGCATCACTGAATCTCCCAAACCACGCACGCGGAGATTGTTTGAGGCCATAGAGTGACTTGCGTAGGCGACACACGTAGGAGGAAGTCTCCCCCTGAGCAACAAACCCTGGTGGTTGCTCCATATACACCTCCTCAGTCAGGTCGCCATGGAAGAAGGCATTCTTCACATCCAGCTGATGAAGGGGCCAGCTATGATTAACAGTAAGAGACAGGAGCATACGGACAGAGGGAATTTTCGCAACGGGACTGAAGGTCTCAGTGTAGTCAACACCAAAAGTCTGAGTGTATCCTTTCGCGACTAACCGTGCTTTTAAGCGCTCGACGGTACCATCAGAGAGGTATTTGATGGAAAAAATCCACCGACAACCAACAGGACGGGCACCAGCGCGTAGGAAACCAGATCCCATGTATCATTACTATGAAGAGCGCTCATTTCTAGGTTCATAGCATCACGCCAACCAGGATGGTCAAGAGCCTCAGCCACTGACTGTGGTAAAGACATATGAGACAAGGAGGAAACAAAGCTCTGGAAGGTACTGGTGAGCTTATCATAAGAAACAAAATTCGAAATAGGATGTGCGGTGGAACGGGATCTCGTACGAGATGCATTAGGAGAATCAGAAACAACAGAGGAAGGCGGAAGAGAAGATACCTGAGAGCGGGAGAGAGGGATCATCGGCTCAGAAGATGATTATGCGAGAGGAGGTAGAAGAGACCTATCTGTAACTTGGCGCCGCTGATACTGCTGTGTAATTTTAGGTGGAGCTGGCTTCTCCAACGTGGCAGAAGAAGTAGAAGTTGCAGAAGCTGGCCTCACAGAAATAGGAGATGACGGAAGAGAAGCAAGTAGATCTGGTAAGGGAAGCGAAACCTCGGGCTCGAGAGAAGGGGTGAAAGATGCTGCGCCATGTTGGAAGAATGCCTCAGACTCAAAGAACGTAACATCGGCTGAGACAAACCAGCGACGCAGACGAGGGCTATAGCAACGATAGCCTTTCTGCGTACGGGAATACCCCAGAAAGACACAAAGCTCAGACCGGGGATCAAGTTTGTCACCGCCAGGTCCAAGGTGATGAACAAAACAAACACATCCAAATACACGAGGTGTCAGAGGAAACTGTTCCTTACTAGGAGATAAAATCTCGAAAGAAGAGGCACCTTCTAAGACAGAGGAAGGAAGGCGATTTGCTAAGAAAGACGCCGTGAGAAGGGCATCACTCCAGTATGCCTTAGGAACACTCATCTGAAAAAGAAGAGTGCGACCTACTTTAAGCAAATAACGAAGTTTCCTCTCAGCAACACCATTCTGTTGACAAGTGTACGCACATGAAGACTGATGTAAAATCCCATGTTGGGAGAGATAGGATTGAAAGCCATTAGTATCAGAAAAATATTCTCTAGCATTGTCAGTACGAAGACATTTAATATTGCAATTATATTGATTCTTAATTTCAGAATGAAATGTGCGAAAAGCAAAGAACACGTCGGATCGACTCTTCAGTAAATATAACCAGGTCATGCGTGAGAAGTCATCAATAAACATAATAAAATACCGAAAGCCAGTACTAGACGCGACCCTAGAGGGTCCCCATACATCAGAATGGACTAATTCAAATGGACTAGACACTCGACTAATAATCCGGGACGGAAACGACACACGACGGTGCTTCCCGAGTTCATAGGACTCGCACTGAAAACTAGAAAAAGGTCCGGGAACCAGAGAAGTCTGCTGCAGCCGCTGAAGTGAAAGATGCCCCAGGCGACAATGCCACTAAAATGTATCCACAGAGGTATGTAAGACAGTAGGCGGCGACCGGCAGTCAAGACGATAGAGTCCATCTACCTCACGACCCGTTCCAATCATCTTCCCAGTCGAGAGATCCTGAAACAAACAGTAAGATGGGAAAAATGAGAAAGAACAATGAAGAGATTTAGTAATTTGGCTAACTGAAAGTAAACTAAATGGTGATTTTGGTACACATAAAACAGAAGATAAGGTAAGAGCAGGATGAGGGGAGATATGACCAACACCAGTAATAGGTGTAGTGGACCCATCAGCAAAGGTGATAGACTGAGAGGGAGACGAGAAAGAGCGAAAAGAATGAAGCTGAGAAGAGTTACCAGTCAGGTGATTGGATGCGCCAGAGTCAATGATCCCTGACCCTGAGCTAGATAGAAGGGTAGTGGGTGAACTACCTGGCTGGGCGAAACCTGCAAAGGGAGGACGAGAACTGAGCCGCAGACGCTGGAACTCCTCATAATCGGCACGGGATAATGTATAGGTGGAATCAGCTGGTGCAGGAACAGAAGCAGAGGGAGCACAATCCGAAGCCGAAGCAGTAGTAGCACCCATGTGAGCCGAGCATGCTTGACGAAGCTCAGGATGCAGGGTATAGCAATGGTCAATATAATGTCCCTCGCGCTGATAATGAGTGCAAAAAGAACGGCCACGGCCACCACCAGAACGACCACCACCACGGCCACAGCCACGACTAGAGGAGGCTCCACCACGAGGCGGGCGACTACTGCCATCATAGGTCGCGAGAGAAGAATCATCAATAGGAACAGATATCACTGGATCACCAGGAGAGCACTGTTGGACGCGGGAGTAAACCCCAGTAAGGGAAGGAATAGCGCCAAAACCGATAATCTGCTGACGAAGATGCATGTACTCTGGACCCAAACTCTCAAGGTACTGCACAACACGGATCTGATCCCTCTGACGGGCAGCCTCTGTGAGATCCGTGGTAAGCGGCATGTAAACATCAAGCTGCTGATAGAGGCCAACGAATTGGCTGTAATGGGTGGCAAGAGGAAGATCACCATGGCGAAAACGCACCCACTCAGAATAGGTAGAGCAGATCCGACTAATGTTTGCCACGCCAGAGTAAAGAAGAGTAACCTAATCCCAGATCCGTTTCGCAGTAGGCAGAAGCATCAAGGACCCAGAGACGTGAGGGGCCATACTCTGCCACAGAAGGGTACAAACAAGAGCATCCTCCTGTTCCCATCGATCAAAGGTGGGATCCGTCGTAGGAGGAGGATCAGGACGAATGACGTAGGCTTTCCCACAGGCAATAAGATACTTCTCGACGGCTGCTTTCTAAGTAACGTAGTTTGTCCCATCCAACTTAATAGTAGTGATATGTGGGAATGATCCATCCACAGAGAGAGATGATGACGAAGAAGACGCCAAAGAGGGTGTCGGACGAACAACAGGAGCCAGAAATAAACAGACAATCCAAACCAAGACGAATAACAGGAGATAACAGAATAGGTGGACAAACTAGGATACGCCAAGAAAGCTAGACGCGGCTCCAAGAATGACGGGCATCGACGAAGCTTCACAAGAAGGAAGGCATGAGGCACAGAAGGGAGTCGCAAAGACAAACTAGAATCAAAGTAGGGTAAGAGATGAAGATCTAACACATAATAACAAGGAGAAAAGAGTGGTAGGGTTTACCAAGGGATGAAAGGAAGAGGAGGAAAAATAATGTGGGTTGAAAAACTTGGGGTGTGAGGCTTACCAACAAACCTAGGAATTGAGGGCTGGAAAAAAAAAAATTCCAATGCAAGGCGAAACACAGCCCTGGAAACTTATTTCCAGGAAAGTGATTTTTTGGGGGGGGGTGCAAATCCTCGGTCCTGGAAAAGGTTTTCCGAGTTGGTGAGAAAATATTTTCTTGGAAAATTTTGGGTTGGTGCAAATCCTTGGACCTGGGAAGAAAATATTTCGTTCTTGGAAAATAATTTCCGTCCTGGGTAGAAAATGTGTGGGGGGTTGCTGCGCGGGGGTACAGGACCAGGAGCTATGCGCAGGGGAGGAGAAACGTAGCGAGAGGGGTGGGGGGTGGCGGAGAAGATGGAGGCTGATAGAGAACCCTAGGGATTAGAAAACCCTAAGACTTTGATACCATGTTAGCCGAAAGTTTAGACAGAGAAAATAAATGAGTTAGGGTTATCTCCCCCTGACTCATATCTTTATACTAAAACATAAAGGAATGTACAAAGTCCTAAATGCCCTTAGGCAAGTTACATATTCCAACAGAAGTCAATCAATACGTAAGTGGTCAAAAGAAAATGTTGATTAGATTCACAAGGTTTACTGACCCAATAATTGTCATGCTTTTATGTCGGAGTTAGGACGTGATACCTAGGGCCAAGAAGCAGCAGCAAGGTTAAAATCGAGCAACGTCAAGAAGCAATAGCAAGGTAGAAATCACAATGTCAAAGTCTGAAACGGAGCAGCCTACTTAAATGTGAGATAGTGAAACCCTTCAGGAATCTAAGTAGTGGGGTATGTCTATAACTATAAGACAACAGTTTTGATGTAGATCAGCTTGGGCGTGGACGTAAGAGTGTGATTTGGAGTGGACGTGGGGGCAAGTGAGGCATGTGGTGTAATTGGTGTACCATGGATGAGCATGTATTGTGACTACTTGTATGTAAAGTTTAAGTGTGTGTGTGTGTGCGCGCGCGCGCTTAAGTGGAATGCCACATCACCATAACGATGAGTTGTTATCCACTTAAGGGGGCTGGAGTTCTTTCTATAAATAGGGGGCTAGGGGTAGTGTTAGTTTAGTTTAAGAGAGTTGAGATTGAGTTGTAATTTACGGAGCCTTGGAGTTTCTTGGAGGAGATCCAAGAAGGGAAGAGGAATCCTCCAATGGAGTTTGAACACTGCTCGTGTCGAGCGATGTGCAGATGCCTCACCATTGTGACGGTTTGCTTGCCGAGGAGCGGGACCCAGAGCCTCGAGTGCAAGGTTTTGTATTTCCACCTTCCATTCTTCAGATATCAGCAATGATCTTCTGAGATACATTGTGTTTCTTCATTTCCTATCCTTAGATTTTGTGAATTTCTGTATGAATCATGAAGTTGATGTTTGTATATCTCGTTTTCAGTTCTAGTTTGAAGAGAGAAATAAAATTATGATTTTGTTTTTGGAAACCAGTCCTAAAAATCATTGCATTCCAGTGCTTGTTCTTTGAAAATCTTACAGAAATTATTGCTATTTTCAGATCTGAATTTTAAAATTACATTGTTTACAAGCTTTGAGCAATAAAAGATCAAGCTTCACAGGATACTCCTCAACATGCAATGAATAATTCAGTTATAATAAAGAACCATCAGACTCTATCTGAAGCAATCTCACAAGCTAGTATAAGGAAAATTCCTGGCTCAGTTAATTCATAGAGCTGATAAAATGTTTAAGAACTAAGAAGAGACATACAGCCCCAATGTGATGTTTGGCTGGAACCAGCAATGCAGTTTCCTCAAGTCCGCGCCAGGCTTTAGAGTCAATCTCCAGGAACCTGCAAATTTCAAGAAAAAGAATTACCCTCAATTCACTGGTAATGACTACATAAAGTAAGCTCATTTCCAAGCGTAAACCATGCCGATTCCATGCCAAATGACTCAAAAATTAAACAGAATCACATATGCCCTTAATTAAACAAATGAATACAAGCATCAAATCGAATCATTCAAATCCCATATCTCTAAAATATCCAAGTACCAATACTAGTTCACCATTGCATTCAATCTTTCATATGGGAGACTAAAAAGGACACCGGTATCATAAGCCCTAAATGCAACAAATTATTTCGACCATCACATCAATTCATTCAATCCCTTTTTTTGATAGGTAAGCTAGGGTTAGGCATAAGTGTATTAATATTAAAAAAAAAATATTACAATCAAGGGCACAAAGCACCACCCCTATCCTAGAGACCATAACTAAAGAAAGGGGAACCAAAGGATCTCAGGTGATCCAAATTCTTCGAACTAACCCTAGAGACAATAACTAGGGGAAAGGGGGAAAACAATGGGTTCCCAATGCTCTAATATATGTCATGGATCTAGCTCAATTATTAAAGTACCAAAATTTCCTCACCAATGCATTCAATTTTCCAATTGGGAGACTAAAAAGGACACCTAGAGCATATGTCCTAAATTCAACAAATGAGTTCGAACATCACATCAAATCATTAAAGTCCCATATCTCTAAAATATTCAAAGTACCAATACTAGTTCACCATATGCCCTAAATTCAACAAATGACCATCAAATGAAATCATTCAATTCCCGTATATCTAAAGTACTAAACTTTCAAATCAGTTCACCAATGCATTCAATTTTTCAATTGGGAGACTAAAAAGGATACCTAAAGACAGGTCGAAGTAGGCCACAACGAGGGTGAGTCCAGAGGTGGGCATCATCAGAAGTAAAATCTTCTACGCTCGCGCTGCTCACCCCACTGCCTCTGCCACTGCCACTGCCGCTACCACTGCCATCATCATTATCATTTCCGTCTTCGGTTTCAGGTTCTTCAAGGGGGAAATTGGAGCCCAAAGGGTGAGTTTGGTGGATTTGGGCCTGACGAAGGCCAAGAGCGAGGAGAGCCCCCGCAGCGTATTTTTGTGTAGGTGTTAGTACGGAGATTTTTGCCATGCTTGTAGGCTTAACAGCCAAAGCTGCAAATTGGGAAATGAAGAAATTCAATACAGATCGATTTTCTCTCTCTACCGCTCTATTCAGCGGAGAACAAAATGGGTGTAAGTCATTCAATTTTTCACGCGTCTACATCCTTGACTCGTTATAACCGCCAAATAGAGAAATTCCACATCTACGATCTATGCTTCTCAACGAGACACAATGTTTTTTTAGGGGAATGATATCCCCCCCCCCCCCTTCTCCCGGATAAAATCCCCCCCTTTAACGTTATTCGTTTAGTTTTAACGCCAACGAAAAACGTTAAACGGGGTGAATTTATCCTTAAGCAGTGAACCATTCTCACAGAAACCGTTAAAAGGGTGATTTTATCCGTTAAGGGGGAATATCATTTCGCTTTTTTAATTTTTATTTTGGTTCTTTTTTTTTTTTGGTTTGTGTGTTTGGTTTGGACATTTGTGGCGCTACATTTGTACTGGGAAATGCATACGGCATAGAGGCTTTTAGAAACTTTTAATAGGGATTTGAGGATTTGATATGCAATGTCACGGAAAGCCATTTCACAGCTGCCTTTGGCACTTGAGAACAGCCACAATGGTTGACTTTTAGATGGATCCTGTCTTATTCATTTAATTCATTTGAGTTGGTTGTTCTCACCTACTAAAAGCCACTTGCGAAATGGCTTTCTACGATATTGCCAACAATTTCCTTCTTTTTTTTTTATACTGGCAAGCTGGGGTTAGGCATGACCCCTCCAGATATATTAAAAATGGAGATAAGAGATACAGGGGGCCCCACAAGGGCAACACAAACACATAAGAAGTAACAACAGAGGAAAATAAAGAGCTAGCATGAAGAGAAAGTTACAGACGATGGTACTGAGATCCTTTACCATCTTCATCAATAATGTTGATAAGCTCATAAGTGGATCCCGAACCAGGCAAATTCCAACCTTTTAAAGGGCAGTTTCTCTTTGAGAGGTAATCAGCCGCTGAGTTTGCCTCCCTCCATATATGGGAAATCTTGTGATGAAGAAAAGCACACAATGCTGCTTTAATTCTTCTGATTCTTTAACCTGTCTCTATGGGATCACCGAGGAATCGTTTAAGATATCAACTGCAAACTTGGAATCAGATTCCACTCAAATATTTCTCGCTTTAAGGGCAGAAGCCAGATGAATACCTTTTTCAATTGCATAAAGTTCAAGCTCGAAAATTTCTTCTTTGTCCACATTTTGAGAGAAAAGAGAAATGCATTTACCTGAGTTATCTCGAATCAACCCACCGATTCCGCCTCCATCATCATCCAAAGAAGCATCCACATTAATTTTCAGTTCATCAAGAGAGGGAGGGATCCAGGAACATCATTTTTTACTCAGGTTTGGCGAATTCAATCTATACCCAAATAAGGAGGCTATTCTTTGGTTTTCTATAGTATCTGTATCAATAATATTCAGAGAGTTTATTTTAAGTTTGGCTTCAAGGAGAATTTCTTTCAGGATGAGAGATTTGTGCTTTCTTATACCGTCAAAGATTCGAGAATTTCTTTCTCTCCAAATTTTGGAAATGGCATTGGAAAAACAGAATTTAAGCACAATTGAGGACTGACTGTTCCCACCAAATTTGCTTCTTTGTAGAGATTTGCTAGGCAATTTCACTGAAAGCCATTTTGCAGATGGCTTTTGCACGCGAGAACAGCCACAATGGTTGCCTTTTTTACAGATTTTATCCTATTCATTTAAATCATCTTAGTTGGTTTTTCTCACATGCAAAAGTTAGCTTATGGCTTTGTGCGAAATTGCCTGGAAATTCCTTTTTTTATTTGCTAGGCAATTTCCCGGAAAGCCATTTTGCAGCTGGCTTTTGCACGTGAGAACAGCCACAATGGTTCACTTTTTGACAGATTTTGTCTTATTCATTTAATTTATCTTAGTTGGTTGTTCTCACTTGCAAAAGTTACATCGAAATGACTTTTTGCACAATTGCCTATCAAATCCATTTTTTATAAGTTTCTAAAAATACCAGTGGTAAAATAAATTCGAGCGGTAAAAATTTATTCGGTGGTAACACCACTAAAATCTGGACGGACTTCAGAAGTGGACCTACGTTGAGCTGCCTCTGGAAGGTCAACTTGCACGCACAAAAACCCACCTGAGAAGGCTGAAAATTCAATTATAATCATTAAAATTTACGAAAAATTCAACATCAATCATAATAATTTATGAAAAATTCGATTTCAGCAACAATAAATCATGAACAATTCAATTTCAGCACTTAATTAGTTTATTTTATCTAATTTCAGCAATTTAAAATTCAAGAAAAATTAGTTTTTAGCATAGAAAATTCATCTTTAATGTAATTTCAACATTGAAAATTCATTTTTAATTCAAATTTACATTGGAAAAACCATTTTTATATTCTTTCAACATGGAAAATGAATCCCTAATTCGATTTCATTATGAAAAATTGAAATGCGAGTGTGACCACCCGAGAGGGGGGTGAATTGGCTAATTAAAAAATCTTGGCTTAATTAGGTGAATTATTAAAATTAATTTACTAATTAAGCAACTATTAGTCTAACCCTTGTTCAAATATGCATAATAATGAAAGCTAGGGTTTGGATATTACTTTATCATGCATTCACTAATCCCTTGTTCAATTAAATCATAAATACAAGTTAGGGTTAGAGTTTACCAATAACCACAAAAGTAGGAGAAGAAGAGGCATCCACATGGAACACAAGATTATAGTGGTTCGGTCTATCACAAGACCTACTCCACTCTTCCAAGTTTATCTCCTTGGGAACTTCCACTAAAAGATGAGATTCTTCAATAGTGAATCTCCAAGTCGTACACCACCTTCTCCAATCTCCAAAGGAAAATAAACCCTTTCTGCACAAAGCCTTATGAGGGGACACTCCCCCTTACACCGGATTCACCTTTGTTACAGGGCTGAATCCAAGACCCTCAATACAATGAAGAACTAAAAATAAAAACTCTCTTTTTGGCTCTTGATAGGCGGATTATAACCAATGTAGCTCACAAACTCTCCAAGGATAGAAAATGTAAAAGCCTAATGGAGATCCTCTTGATAGAATGTAAAAATACAAGTTCAAAGAGGTTAGACTTTTGGTACAAAAGTTTTTGCTCAAAATGATGAGATTTGATCTTTTAAAAGGTTCAAAGTTAGTTAGAAAGGTTTGGATAGTGTATATATAGCCCATAAAGAAATATGACCGTTTCGGAGTAAAACTGTAAAAAACCGGGTTGAAGAAGTCAATCCCCAACGGCTTATTTTCTAGGTCGCGGCGGTCGACCGAGGTACGGTGGTCGCCCGCCCTTATCAGGCTCTCTTTTTTATTTTCAAAAATCAAACTATCGCTGTCGACCGGACCATGGCGGTCGCCCGATCGACCGACCGATGGCGGTCGCCCTCCCTTAACCATGTCGGAATGATTCTGTTTCAACAGAACCATTTCCGCGGTCGCCTAGATTACCTCGGTCGACCGGCCCGCCTTTGGAATACAAGTGCTGGATTTCCAGCACTGCTTCCGCGGTCGCCCGAGACACCCAGGTCGACCGGCCTTGTTTGAAATTCCTTTTTAACATTGAAAATCCAAGGGCTTTGGGCTTTAGTCCTAGGTTTTCACACACATTTTTGAGTATGTGTATGGTTTCCAAAGATGTAAAAGTTTAAGTATGAAAACCATTTGAAAACCTATTAAAAGTGCAATTTACATAAAATCAAGAGGACTCTAAATACAATCTAAAAGAGTAAACATTGAGTCTTCATGGAATGTATTTGCTCCTTAGCACTTTCTTGGACTCCCTTGCTTGTGAGTGAACTTCTTAAACTTGTTTTGGCTCTTGTGACTCCCTCCAATCTTCAAAGCATGTTAAAAGATACATGAGGTGTCATCATGGCATGTTCATCTCCAAGCTTCTTACTTGACACTTGAGTAGGCCACTTGTGGGATCTTTATCTCGAGCTTCTTGACTTGAATATCCTCTACATGATGATGTCTTCACTGTGAGTGCAAGCTCTTTGATCGTTGTGTATGTGAATCCACAAGCCATGTGTTGGATGAGTTGTGTAATGGCAATATAACATATCAAATTCATGTATAGAACACAACATCTCAAGGCAACACACTAGTCCATTAAAGCTAATCAATTTGGGTTTGCTAGCATCAAAATAAGAAGGTAAGGTGAATGATTGAACCCATAGGAACCCTTGGGCTTACATGCTCCTCCTTTTTTATGATGACAAACAAATTGATTATGGAGGTAGGAGATAGATAGAAATAACATAAACAATAGAGCAATGCTCCCCCTCACTATATGCACAATTGTAATGTATGACTATAAAGCATAAGGTGCATATAAAACATGGACTGCCTAATCAATTCAAAAAACTCTCTCCCTTTTAGCAACAGCAAAAAGAAAGGATTTTATAATGAAAGTGCAAAGTGAATGTCAAGGTTAATAATAGCTTATCTAAGCTATGTACCTAGTATAGGATATTACATTGAAGCTTATATGATGCCTATCAAGGAGATTTTAGAAGAAAAACAAAGGGAAGTTTATGAAAAGCCATATTTTATTTGATTTGATCTTAAAGATATACATGTGAAGCACAATAAATGGGGCAATGGACATTGTGATCATATCACTATGGTCCATATAAATACAAATATGAAACCATTTGGCTCTCCCCCTAAGTATTTGTCATTGGCCTTTGGTAAAACCTATAAGGTAAGGCATGACAGTACAGAATGGCTGCAGATATGACAGTAAGAGCATAGCCAATGGATCTTATCATGGTGAGTGAGTGTAAATGACTTATAAAGCACATGATAAGAGGTGAATTCATATACAATAAGATAATCAACTCAAATACTATTCTATGAATGAGAGTTCTAATAGATTTATAGGATAAGGCACACGGAATAGAAACTTATCAATGGCAAATGAGATAACTATCATGAGGCCATACAGGATAAGTTTGAAGCCTAAGATGGATATAATACTGCAACTTAAGCTAAGGTACTTGTCATAAATGAGAGATAATCTCAAAATGAAAGCATAAGACAAGCCCTAAACACACACAAATGAAGCAATGGGGCTCCAAATGAGTATACTTATCATATGTAATGTAATAACCATATCAACCTACATATGTTAAGATGGAAGAAGGACAGATATAACATATATAGCTATCCCTTTGTAAGTGACTCGTACAAAGTATGAATCCAAAGGGCTGTCCAAAAACAGAGTCACCAAGGGTTTGAGAGGTGAATAATTGAACAACAACCCTTGGGCTACAACTACATGTTTGCTAAGGATACTCAATTGATATCAAATGAGATGGTGAGGTATCCTAGCAACACATGCTCCCCCTAACTATGTGCATATATGGTATATATATATATATATATATAACACTTCAAAGCATATATGACTTATCATGGTTAAGATGCTGGCAAGAAGCCAAATAGATTAGATGTATTAATTAAAGTGAAGGTACAATCTCCCTCTTAACGAGTAAGAAGGCTAAAAGCACCAATTGAGTTGCTTTTAACTTCAAGTTTACCATATTTACCATGCAGCTGATACCATACAAGGGGATATCACATATGTATAGAGTGCAATACAAATAGACAATTATACACATACCAAGGATAGCTAATGATGACAAGAATTTAAGAATCTATCATAGGATAAGCAACCATATCCTATTGTGAAGACAACTAGTTCTTTTAAGTTTTCTTGCAAAGACAAATTAATTTTTAACTTTTAGGGAATGTTCATTTTCATTTTCATTTTTCTATTTCCTATTAGCCTTTTAGATGTGTTTTGATTGATTGAACTTTAAGTGAATGATTAAGCATGATTGCTAAAACACATTTTATCTCAATTTGTCTCTTTTAAAGCTAATTTTATACATATATCAATTTTAAGCATATTTGTGGCTTTTTAGTCAAAGTCTCATAATTTTACTAATGTTCACAATTTGCAATCAACTCATGAGGTATAAGTTTGAGTGAGTGATGAAAATGTTTTCAAATAGCGCAAACTTATAGTGATCTATCTAGGGAGTCTTCACTCTGAAGTACATAGATCACATGCTTAGGCATAATGTGTATATGCATGTATACACATCCATCTATGTATACACATCCCTCTCACTAAGTGAATTTTAATAATCATAATATTTAAAGATTCCACTTAAGTTTTAAGTTCACAAATCTAGAGAGTTTCAAGTTTTAATTACTTTGTGAACTCATTAATGTCATATGGATGATATAGATAACCAAATATCACACTCCATAATGACAATGTGTTCTAATGTGTGGCTTAGAGATTTTAACTAGATTTTTAGTTTTCTAGTGCGCATAGATTTGATGTGAAGGCATTAAGATAATCAAAGTTTCTTAGCACTTCATATCCTTTAATTAAATTTCACTTGTTTGTTTGTTTGAGGTTCCACTTAGAGTTCTTTTGAACAAGTGATTTTCTCATTTGATTTGCATGCTAAGGATGAATGACAAGTCAAGGTTATGGACTTGCTACATATGACTTAGTTTAATTAGGATGAATCATGATTCCTTCATTGAACTAAGTTGCATTTGCAATTTCTCTTATCACAAATGAAACTTCAAGATCTAGAGAATATTCTTAAGGGCTAAGGAATTTCAAGAATGATCACTAAGGAGTAAGACATTGGGCAAATACAATCATTTTTACTTATGAACTCCTTAAGATTTTAACCAAGTGAATGTAGATTCATTAAGTTTTATGATTTGACCTAATCTTTTTTGTTTAAAGAGGTTTAAGGGTTAATTTACAATGATTTTGCTTAGACCTACTTTTGATGTATTTTTCTTAATTTTTCAACATTTCTTTTAATTAGAATTTTTATTGTTTTTCTTTTATGTTTGCTAAAATTACATGATTAACAATTTTTTAAAATAGTGAATTCTAGCACTATCAAGATAATACATAGGAATCTAGCTTGAACCAAGCTAAGCTATTCCTATGGGTTAATGAGGGTACTAAGTGAATGAGGAGGTTTCAAATGAGGTACCAACACTTAGACCAATAAGCATAATCATACCAAAACAAGAGTGTGTAATCTATTATGCATAATAACATGAGCTTTTAGATATTAATATAGTATATCATGTTATCAATAGTATGAACACCTAAATATAGATACATATGAATCAAGCAAAGGTGACATGTGTGTATCTATAGTGTACTTTTAAAAAAGAAGTGATCTTTAGGTACAATATGATTAGATACAATAACATAGATTCATGTAATGTGTTGTATCTAATAAACATTGGCTAGGTATATGATATTTAAACATTAAACACATGATATCTAGCAAGTAATTTTTAAATGATGTAAACATTTAAGCACAACAATAGTCTAGAGATGCATTTTCTTGTTATCTTTACAGACTATTAGTAGTATATGATGTGATCATTAAGTACTATGAACATAAATACATTCTATTCAAAGTATATAGTTATGAGTATCTATATTCAAGAATAAAAAGATATATCAATGAAGCTCATGTAATCTAGATATAAAGATTTATGCAATAAAATGAAGTATCTAGAAGAAATTTATATGATATTACAATTAAGCACAACCCATTATATTAACATATTCAATGAATAGTTTGAATGGGGAACTATGGAACCCAAATTACTTTGGTTCCAACCAAGTTTGTTTACGGGAGTGTCATTTCTTACCCAAACAAACTTGCTTGATTTTACAAATCTAAGTTTGCACCTAGATTTGTGTTGCCCTAATCTACCACAATAATTACAAGAGTAACACTTGGTAAATGAGGAGCAAATAGAATCTTTGAAAATAAACAAACCTGTTTATCTTTTTCTTGTTGTAGTCTTTGATTCTGTAAAGAGAGTTCTTCATTTATTAATTCAATCTCATTTAGTTGATTCTTAAGATGATCTATTAGATTAGAAGAATTAATTTTTTATTGTTCTTCATTTTCACAAACACGTTTATATTTTTTATTTAATTTCATGTTTGTGTTTTCAAGGCTTTTATTTTCTTTATCAAAGGCATTGTATCTTTGGATTAAGTCATCATTTTTATTTATCAAAATTTTGCTCAATTAACTTAATTTTTCATTTCTTTTCAAACTTTTATTTACTTCCAATTTCAAATTATCTATTTGAATTTCTAAATCGGAGATTGAATATTGGAAAAGGTTTTCATTTGCAAAATATTTTTGTGATGTCTATTTTGGTTCAAGAATTTTATCATTTGAAAAGAGACAAATATTTTTCTCAAAAATATTTTCTAATGCTTGCATTTTTATATGTAGAAATTTTCTAAAAAATATTTAGAGTTAAACCACAACACAATAAAATCATTGCCTTTGAGTTCAAGAAAAATAGATTTAAATCTTTTTTAGTACATTTCCTTGATAAAGAAAACCCATTTTCATTGACATCTAACATGTCATAATCTTTGAACTTGAGATAGGCTAGCATTTGCACTTTTCAAGCTCCATAATTCGTTCCATAAAAAAATGGAGGAATTAGAGCGGCACGGCCTTTCTCAAAATCCATTTGGATTGTCACGAATATTTTCTCTTGTAGATTTTGAAATTAAAAATCTCTTTAAGAGCTTGAGCTCTGATACCAAATGAAATGCAAGTATGACAAACCAAGAGGGGGGTGAATTGGCTAATTAAAAAGTCTTGGCTTAATTAGGTGGATTATTAAAATTAATTTACTAATTAAGTAACTATTAGTCTAACCCTTGTTCAAATAAGCATAATAATGAAATCTAGGGTTTGGACATTACTTTATCATGCATTCATTAATCCCTTGTTCTATTAAATCATAAATACAAGTTAGGGTTAGAGTTTACCAATCACCACAAGAGTAAGAGAAGGAGAAGAAGAGGCATCTATAAGGAACATAAGATTTATAGTGGTTCCGTCTATCATAAGACCTACTCCACTCTTCCAAGTTTATCTCCTTGGGAACTTCTACTAAAAGATGAGATTCTTCAATAGCGAATCTCCAAGCCGTACACCACATTCTCCAATCTCCAAAGGGAACAAACCCTTTCTGCACGAAGCCTTGTGAGGGGACACTCCCTCTTACACCGGATTCACATTTGTTACCGGGCCGAATCCAAGACCCTTAATACAATGAAGGACTAAAAATAAAAACTCTCTTTGCCTCTTGATAGGCGGAACAACCAATGTAGCTCACAAACTCTCCAAGGATAGAAAATGTAAAAGCCTAATGAAGATCCTCTTGATAGAATGTAAAAATACAAGTTCAAAGAGGTTAAACTTTTGATACGAAAGTTTTAGCTCAAAATGATGGGATTTGATCTTTCAAAAGGTTCAAAATCTTAGTTAGAAAGGTTTGGATAATGTATATATAGCCTATAAGGAAATATGACTGTTTCAGGGTAAAACTGTAAAAAATTGGGTTGAAAAAGTCAATCCCCGCAAGCCCCAACGGCTAGTTTTCCAGGCCGCGGTGGTCAACTGAGGTACGGCGGTTGCCCGCCCTTATCAAGCTCCCTTTTTTATTTTCAAAAATCAAACCGTCGCGGTCGCCCAGGGAGGGCAATCTCTTTGAATTAAATTTTTGCTCAAAACACTATCCGCGGTCGACCGGCCCATGGCGGTCGCCCTCCCTAAACCATGTTGGAATGATTCTGTTTCAACAGAACCATTTCCGCAGTCGTCCGGATTACCTCGGTCAACCGGCCCGCCTTTGGAATATAAGTGCTGGATTTCTAGAACTGCTTCTGCGGTCGCCCGGGACACCCCGGTCGACCGGCCCTCTTTGAAATTCATTTTTAACATTGAAAATTCAGGAGTTTTGGGCCATGGTCTTTGGGCTTTAGTCCTAGATTTTCATACACATTTTTGAGTGTGTGTATGGTTTCCAAAGATGTAAAAGTTTAAGTATGAAAACCATTTGAAAACCTATTGAAAGTACAATTTACATAAAATCAAGAGGACTCTAAATATAATCTAAAAGAGTAAACCTTGAGTCTTCTTGGAATGTTTTTACTCCTTAGCACTTTCTTGGACTCCCTTGCTTGTGAGTGAACTTCGTGAACTTGTTTTGGCTCTTGTGTCTCCCTCCAATCTTCAAAGCATGTTGAAAGGTACATGAGGTGTCATCATGACATGTTCATCTCCAAGCTTCTTACTTGACACTTAAGTAGGCCACTTGTGGGATCTTTATCTCGAGCTTCTTGGCTTGAACATCCTCCAAATGATGATGTCTTCACTGTGAGTGCAAGCTCTTTGATCGTTGTGTATGAGGATCTGCAAGCCATGTGTTGGACGAGTTGTGTAATGGCGATATAACATATCAAATTCCTGTATAGAACACAACATCTCAAGGCAACACATTAGTCCATTAATACTAATCAATTTGAGTTTGCTAGCATCAAAACAAGAAGGTAAGGTGAATGATTGAAACCATGAGAACCCTTGGGCTTACAAAAATTAATTTTCATCATTAAAAACTTATGAAATTCTAATTTCTTGCCTTAAAATTCCTAAAAATTCAATGTTGAGTTCATTAACTCATGAAAATTGATCTTCCATGATGAAAATTCAGGAAAATTGAATTTCCATCATTAAACACTCATAAGTAATTATTTTCCAATATTAAAATATATTTAAATTGAATTTTCATCATTAAAAATTTATTAGAATTGAATTTCCAACATTGAGAATTGCTAAAAGGAGAATTTTCAGCATTATTAATTGTTTTAATTGATTTCCAGAAATATTAAATTATGTTTAATTCATTTTTCAACAATTAAAATTATTTTTAATTAATTTACAGTAACTAAAAATTCAAAAAAATCATTTTCCTCATGATAAAATAATCTTTAAATTATTTTAACATGGAAAATTAATGTTTAATTAGGATTTATTATGGAAAATTTTCTTTAATTAGAATTTGGCATGAAAATTTGATTTTTAATTGGAATTTATCATGAAAAATTGATTTTTCATTGAAATTAACAAGGAAAATTAATCTTTCAATTATTTTATTAAGAAAACTGCTCTATTTATTGCTTTTCCTTAAGAAATTTAAATCTTTATTGGTTTTTATTACAACTTTTATTGAAACCCTCTTTCAAAATTAATCTTTTATAGTTATAATTAAGAAAATCCAATATTTTAATGTCTTTTACTAAGAAAATTCATTTCTTAATTAATTATTATAAAGGAAATTCAATTTTTAAATGATTTTCATAATAAAAATTCAATTTTTATTGGATTTTATAACTAAAAACCAATTTTAAATGATTTTGCCTAAAAAGTCCGAAATTTCCTAGAGCTATATGAATTCAAATTCCATCCTAACAGGTTTCCTAGTTAGGGTTTGTTAGATAATGTAATTTTGATCATGGCATTGTTAAATGTGGAAATCAAATATAATGACCCAAAACATGTAAGAACAAAGATTAAAACTCTAGAACCATATAAAAGACATACCTTATTGGAGTAGAAATTCGACCAGGCTTTGAGAATAAGAGGGACAAAATTCGGCCACCCAAAGAATTCCAATAGCCCACAGCCACCAAGAAGATCCGAATTAGTCACGCCCACCAAGAATTAAAGAAATGAAGTTAGGTCACTATTGTAGATGCTTCGGGGGGTGCCCCTTGCTAGAGACAAGATTTTTGATGTCATAATACCAGGGCTACCTGTCTGGGCATTTAGCAAATATCTCGATCACATGTACGTATCCCGGAATTGACTGTTGTTAGACTGTTAAAAGTCTGACTTTCACACCAGTAGAGATATCAACCTTGGAAGCTAGTGTTGCGAGAGCGACAATAAATCTATTCTTAGTCGATACGTGAATTTAATGGTTCAAAATTCACTTACCAACTTTCCGAGATAAGAATGATACGGGGTTAATCTCTCTTACTTAGTCTCCCAATCTACTTTTTTGTCAAATGATCAAGAGTGAGTCTCCGTATACTTTGATGTTCATTACTCTTAATGACAGAGCAGCTTCAAGACTAGCTATGCATTCTTCATACTCGGCCACATTGTTGGTGCATTCAAATTGTAACTTAATGGAGATTGGTATATGCTCTTCCCGATGTGAGATTAGCACTACACCTACTCCTCTGCCCCTGGCATTAGATGCATCATCGAAGTACATGATCCAAGTGGTACCTTTAAGCTTGTCTTCAATCGCAATGATCACTTCGTTTGGGAACTCTTAAGTCAGATGGGTATCTTTAGTGGATGCTTTGGTCAAATGCTCTGCCACGATTCTTCCTTTGACGGATTTCCCAGTGATATAGATGATGTCGAATGCAGACAAGAGTAAGGGCCAACGGGTTGTCCTGTCGATGGGAGCTAGTTTCTCAAACAAATATTTCAGCTGATCCATTCACGATAAGAGAATTTTTTTGATAGCTTATAGTGCGTAAGCCTTTGGTTGACCCACACTAATGCTAAACAGGCCTTCTCCAGATGAGTGTAGTTCTTCTCATATTCCAGCATCTTCCGGCTTAGACAGTAGCATTTCTTTCTATGTTTCAAGGTCTTCCTGAGCCAACATACATCCAAGAGTTGTATCGAAGGCTGAGAGATAAACCAAGAAGGGCCGTCCGACTACTGCTGGTGGTAACAATGGAGGAGACAACATGCATTTTTTGATCTTTTATAAGGCTTCTTGACACTCGGTCTTCTTTAACAGTTTGAAGATCGGTTTGTAAGTATTCGTAAGTTGTGCTATGAAATGGCTCATATACTGGACCCTTCCCAAGGACCCTCTTATCTCTTTCTCAGCTCTAGAAGAGGCAGCATCTCTTGAATGGCCTTGATTTTGATGGGGTCCACCTCAATGCCTCTGGCTGACAAAAAAAAAACCAACAGCTTCTCGAAAGTCTCCCCGAATACACATTTGCTAGGATTCATATGGAGTTGGTACTTCAAAGAAGAATTTCCTCAAAGCTTTGACATGTCCTTATCTAGTCTTGGTCTTGACAATCATGTCGTCAACGTACACCTCTACCTCCTTGTGGATCAAGTAGTGTAAGAGAGTAGTCATAGCCCTTACATAAGTTGGTCCAGCAATCTTGAGATTGAATGGCATCACTTTGTAACAATAAGTGCTACATTGCGTGGTGAATGCGGTTTTGATTTTGTCTTCGGGAGCCATCTTGATCTGATTGTAACCTGAGAACCCATCCATGAAGGAGAGCAATGTATGGCACGTTGTATTATCGACAAAAATGTTAATCTGAGGCAGAGAAAAGTCATCCTTCCGACTGGATTTGTGGAGATCTCTGAAGTTAATGCACATTCACACCTTTCCATCTTTCTTAGGAACCGGACGATGTTTGCCAACCATTCAGGGTATCTTACTACTTCAAGGAAACCTGTGTCTAGCTGCTTTGTTACTTCTTCTTTGATCTTGAGAACCCATTCTGACTTCATCCTTCTAAGTTTCTGCTTTTTTGGCTTTACTTCCGGAAAGAAAGAGATATAGTATTGTACAATTCCCTCACTTATCATTGGCATATCTTCGTATGACCTGGCGAAGACCTCTTGGTCGTTCAGAAGTTCTCCTTCATAAAACCAGCCGATAGAAAAGAAAATTTGGTACCTGGGTACCGTTTCTCTAATCTTATAGTTGTAGGACCATTCTGGAAAACCATAGTAGGGAAAGTCTTCCCCTTGACGAAATGGTCGTTGAGAGTTTCTCAGATAGGTGGAATCGGCATTACACCTACTTCCTGACAGATTATTCTTCTCTGTTTAATATTGAGCTTCATCTGAGTGAATTCATATTTTGTAGGTTTGTATCCTAACCTGAAAGTGCCAATGACTCTTGGCTATTCTTCCCGCTAGGCGATCCCTTGTTGTTTTATCCTAACCCCATTCCAGGAATAAAACCATTGATTTTGAGCATCTTGGATACAACCGGGTTGATGTCGTACGACAGAGGAACCATCTTTTCCTTTGCTTCTTTCAAGTTGATCATTGTAACATCCAAGTTCAAATACACATCTCCTTCTACGGATTTCCCCTTCGGATCTGGAGCGATGGAAGCAACTTCTAAACCAACATCACCTCTGACAGTGAAAACCTTATTTTTTCATGAACTTGAGCTTTTGGTAAAGGGAGAGGATTTGATGTCTAGTACTTGGAATTCGACCTCGAAGTCTTCGCCTCCGAGACAGATAGTTGTAGCAAGAGTTCTGACCACATCGCGGCATGAATTGTCATGTGCCATGATGCCTTGATTGGACGGAGTAAAGTCACCTGGGTTGAACCCAATTGTTGTTGCTGTGTTCAAGGGGCAAACATTCAGTGATAATCCATTATCTAATAGAGTGGCTGGTAACTTCCTTTCATTGCACTATACTGTGATGAGGAGAGGTCTAGAATGGTTTCTTCCCTCAGATGTCAGATCTTGCTCAAAAAATGACAAGGCGGTAGATGCTCTGACTGTTGATGCCAAATTTATAAACTGCTCGGGGGTTGTGGCAAATGAGACCTGTGTGGTCTGTAAGCCTTTCAGAAGTACCTCTCAGTCCTTGAGAGATACCATTAACAATCCCTACAAAGAGAACTTGAATTCGCCGTCTCATTGTGCGAATTCGCCGTCCCATTTGAGTGATGTACTGTATCATCATCCAACCCTAGATGGAACACTAGAATCCGCCGTCTCCCAACTTTATATAGTACATCACTCAAATGATACATAAATAACTCTCAAGTAATCTCTCAAATAGGTGGGGAGGCGGGAGGAGCTAGTGCAACTCCAACGTTGCATGACTCTAATACCTGTCTCCGACTACAACTAAGCAAGATACAGTGCTAAAACAGTAGTAACCAATCACATGCTGAAAAGTAAACACACACAAACTAACTAAAAGTTGAAAAACAATAAGTCACAATATGTAATAAAGGAAAGATATCGAGAAATCACTTATATGTGAGAAAACAAATGAAAGAGGAAAAAGAAGAAAAGAGAAGGAACGATAGGCTCGGGAAGGCATCGCCATCACCTATTACCTGGGCTCGACAAGAGTAATCCTGAAAACATGAAACAGTCCCGCAAGGTCCTCGCCTATGGGTTGAATGAGAACGATCCCTACATCGGGTGCCGAACTCACCACGATGTCGCCCAAAACCAGCGAAAAACCACGATCAAAATTGAAGATGGATGGAAAATTGGGCTCCGGATGACATGGTGATCACCATCCTTGCCCTTTTTTATTTTTATTTATTTTAGTTTATTTTATGTTTTTAACCCTTTTGCTTTGAAAAGGGGTTTTGACTCAAGAGGTTTCCGTCTGTCATCACCTTAACCTGGCAAAATGTTCCCAAAATCGATGGAATCCCTAGACTCGAAAGAGAGAATCCTGGAAAGTGTGTAAAGAGCAATCCTGAAGAACTGAAATAGTTCTCAATAGATAGAGTAGATCCTGAAAACCTTAGAGAAACTATGAATCAATGAAGGTCATAGAAACCCTTCAATAGTATCGAACACTGACGCAAATCTGAAGGATCAATGAGGGGTAAATGGTAAGGGGTTTGTTGTTGACTTGTTCTATGTGAGACAAACTCGACTCAACCAAGATGGATCAATCATTTCGATCAACTTATTTCATAAGAAACGAAGTCAATCCAACAAAGTAACATATGAAGTATCTCGATCGGTATGTTCCATAAGGAAAGAATTAAGCAATATGAAAACAAAAGAATATAAGCCTGGAGCAAGTAATAATCAAAACATAACTGAACTGAATGGAAAATGTCATCAACTTTGTATGCTCTGATAGTTGCACTAAAACATCTAATCTGACATCATTCAAAGAGCTATCAAGAGTCCATTACAGTTCTCAAAAGGCTTTTGCCAACTCATCAAAAGGGGAAGACAAGCTGGGTTGCACCTATGTTAAAATATGGTCGGATTGACATCATTTCCTGTGCACCAAATGATAAGAAAGGATGGCCTAGAACCATGCGCATAATAAGACATGGTTGTGCTAATACAATCTCCTAAACCAATAGAAGATGGAGTCATGCAACCATTACAACAAAGTTGGGCTTATATCAAATTTCCAAGGAAACACATTAGATTCCCTATTACTCACCTCGATTGAAGTTCGAAATCCTTTTCACAGTACGCCTTGGTCACCTGCAATCAATAGTACGAATATTCCCCATGAGTTCCATCATTAATCTCAATCCTATTAGGCATATATACATCCTCCCACTAACACAAGACACCCTTTGATGCCCAATCGGAAAAGAAACGGTAAATAGTCCTAGGGTTCTTTTCAGTATTTTAGAATTATCATCATTATATAATTTTCAAATATTTTTAAAACTAATTTTAAGAGAAATTACACATTTTTTGGCATGTCTGTAGACTACAAGAGCATAAAAAACGGACGAGAAATGAAGAAGTTATGAATTTCCGAAGTTGAGTTGTTGGGAGGAAAAACTGACGTGCGGATGTCCGGGGTTTTTTGCCATACGTCTGGGATTTTTGCAGGGCATCTGCTTGAGATCAGACCCACCGCTTTTATGGAAGACCGCTGTTTCTCCGGACGTCGTCCCCTACGCGGACCCAGTTTCCCTGAAACACAATTTTTTCACAGTTGTAGTACTAAAACGACCATAACTCATTCGTTGTTCGGCGGAATTGGGCATGGCCAGGCTCGTTGGAAAGCTTAGAGTGAGGAACTTTAGAAGAGGTTGAATACCTTGCCAGAATCCTCCTCGACAACGATCGGAGGAGGAACTTAGATCTAGGGTTTATGTCAAAAATCACATAAATCCAATTCTAATAGTCTAAACTAGGGGTGTAAACGAGCTGAGCCGAGCCGAGCTTGGCCAAGCTCGGCTCGGCTCGTTAAGCTCAAAAGCTCGGCTCGGGCTCGAACCAGGCTCGGCTAGGTCAGGCTCGGCCAGGCTCGCGAGCGGCTCGCGAGCCTTACCGAGCTCGGGTTATATTAAGTTCACACCCCTCATCTTCCCTGGACAGCCCTATCTAGTGTAATTTGACTACTTTTTTTACACTATGGGGGGTGGTCCAAGTAACAAATGGGGTTCCAAAAAATGAAGTGACATATTTTGCCTCCCCCTTTCCCTCCCTGGATAACCCTTTTAGTGTATATATATATATATATATATATATATATATATATGTATATATATATATATATATATATATTTAAATATATTAAATTCTTAACGAGCCTTAACGAGCCGAGCCGAGCCTGGCCTAAATCGGGCTCGGCTAGTTAAGCTTAGGCTCGGCTCGTTAAGGATTCGAGCCGAGCTCGAGCGAGCTTCCGAGCCCGAGCCAAAATTGACACCCTTAGTCTAAACAGATTGATCTTGGGTTCGTTGGACATCCGCGAAAAAGGTAAACCACAAGAAATCCAAGATCAAGAATGGAGTTCATCTTGAGCAAAGTCTAACATCAAATCACATATTCCAACTACAGTAATCCTTGTTTTATGTTTCTTTAATACACATCAATCATCCATGAAACAAAATCTTACCTCGATTCACGTTTTCCGAACCTCGATTTTGCTTTTCTCTTCTTTCTCCTCGAAAACCTCCTCCTAGGGATGCAGAAACGTGTTTAGGGTTTAGTTTAGTCTCCCAAAACCCTTAAAGTAGAAATTATAGGCTTTAAAAAAAAAAAAACCCTATTCCACTTCTAATAATATAGAACAAAAATGCCATCATTTATTCGAAGGGGGATGAATATATACAGGGGTCTTTTTGGGATATTTCATTCTACCCCCTTACAAAAATTTCGCCCTCGAAATTTGATCTATAACGTACCTGCGTCATCGAACAAAAAAGGATATTTGGTCCTCATTTTCTCATCTCGCTCCCAGGTGGCCTCACGTTCCGACTGATTTGCCATTGGAGTTTGACGTAAGGAATGGTACGCCGTCTGAGAACCGATTTTGCTGTCTACTATCCTTACGGTCGTTCTTCAAAAGATAGATCTTCTTGTAATTGAATGGTTTGTAGCTCAACAATGTGATTGGGATCTGTCACACATTTTTGTAACATGGATATGTGGAACACAGTGTGAAGATTTGCTAATGAAGGCGGCAGAGTAAGTCTATAAGCAAAAGTCCCCACTTTATCAAGAATGTCGTAAGGTCCAATGTACCTCTGGCTTAACTTCCCTGGAATTCCAAACTGCATCACTCCTTTGGTAGGTGACACTTATAGGAAAAATTTATCTCCAACCTGAAACTCCAATTCCCTTCTTCTAACATCGGCATACCTCTTTTGCTGACCTCTTTTGCCGACTGAGAGGCACTCTCGGATGATTCAAATTTTATCCACTGCTTGCTGCACCAGTTCCGAAAAATTCTACCAAGGGTAAGTGACGATCCCAAGAACCCTTCATATCAAGAGCCCACGCTCAAAGCATATCTTCTAGAATTTGTATTGTTCTTTCGGAGTGTCTAATACAATGGATACCGGTGTTCCATGCAACTTAACAATTTCCTTAACATAAAACTTGGCCAACTCGTCTATGGTCGTACCAGTCTTAATGGGTAAGAAATGAGCTTGACTTAGGTAATCGGTCAACAATTACCCACACTGTATCATAGCCACTAGGCGTTTTTGGAAGTCCGAAAACAAAATCTATAGTAATTCTATCCCACTTCCATTTTTGGAATGAGTAAAGGCTTCAATGACCCAGTGGGTCTCTGATGTTGCCCTTTGACTTGCTGACAAGTTAAACACTGAGACATGTTCTTGGCTATTTCCCTTTTCATATTGTTCCACCAAAAGTTTCCTCTTAAATCCCAGTACATTTTTGTGCTTCCCGGATAAACTGAATAGTTCGAACTATGTGCTTCCTTCAAAATTTCCAGTTTCAATTCAGAATTGTTTGGTTCATAGATGCAATTACCATATCCGAGGGAACCATCTGAATGAATTCAAAACTCTGACTCTGGCCAAGTTTCCAATCTATCTCTGATTTTCTGTAACTGTGGGTCCTCAATTTGGGCAATTTAGATTCTTTCCAATAGAGTTGGTTGTACTTGTAGACCTGAAATTTGGGCATGCTTGTTCGAATGAAAAATCCCAATATCCAACCGTCTTAAATCCTCTAGAATGTGTGTCTGCGAAGTGATCAAGGCGACTATATTTCTAGGAGATTTTCTGCTTAAGCCATCAGCCACGAAATTATCTTTTCCAGAGTGATAGCTAATGGTTAAATCATAATCCTTAAGAAGTTTCAACCATCTGCATTGTCTCATATTCAATTCCTTTTGAGTAAATAAATACTTTAGACTCTATGGTGAGTGAAAATTTTGCACGTCTCACCATAGGGATAGTGCCTCCAAATTTTTAGCCAAAAACTACAGCTCCCAGCTCTAGATCATGGGTGGGATAGTTCTCTTCATATGGTTTAAGTTGGCACAATGCATAAGCAACCACTTTCCCATCCTGCATCAGTACACACCAATCCATTCTTAGAAGCATCACTATACACAATAAATCCCTTATTTCTAACTGGCAGGGTAAGGATGGGTGAAGACAGTAATCGTTGTTTTAGTTCTTGAAAACTTTTCTCACAATCATTTGTCCATGAAAAGCGTACTTCCTTTCGAGTCAATTGGGTAAAAGGGCAGCTAGACATGAGAAATCCTCAACAAATCTTCTGTAGTACCCTGCTAACCCCAGAAAGCTTCTAACTTCAGCTACACTATTAGGCCTGTCCCACTGCCCAACTGCCTCGATTTTCTTTGGATCTATAGAATTACCATCTTTCGATACTAAATGGCCTAGAAAAGATATACTGTCTCGCCAAAATTCACATTTCTTCAATTTACCAAACAACTTCTCATGTCTCAAGATTTGCAAAACTGCTCTAAGATTGTGCTCGTGTTCCTCCTGACTCTTAGAATATACTAAGATGTCATCTATGAATTGTTAGAGTTGGTGCCCTAAAACCGAGTATATTTTGCATAAAAGTTTCTTTTCATGACAATTAATGGGTACTAAAAGTTAAATATGTGTGACATGTTACTTATCATTGACACATATTTGGCCTTAGGTAGCAAAGTAGGAAACCCATGCTCATGGATTCATAGATCCTAGGGAGCAAGGAGATCTGGGATTCCGGTTCTTTGCAGATCTTAATAATTCCTAGTTGGGGTTGAGGTTGGACACCTCCTCCTGTATACAACTAGCATCTATTTAACCAACATGCACGAGATGTGGAGTGACTTATCTCAATCACTCGAGTAGTGGACCCTAACAAGATAGAATGGGTACGACAATGAGATTGTGTACTGAATAGGATCATATTAGAATAGCTTGTGGACAGAAGATAATTGAGCTATTATACCACACAGGACCCTTTACATGTCCTTTGACCTGAGGGGAGACATTGGTCTGTTGGCGAGTCTCTCATTTTTTGTCTATGTAAGCCCAAGGGTCTACTCTCCTATCTTGTTTTGATGATTCTAAACATAATTGATTGTGTTTTTGAATACTAATCAATTTGCTTTGAAGTGTTGTGTTTAAGATAGGATTGATCATTGAAGAAACCAACACACAACATGGTCATGCTTGAAGATGTACCCAACAAGAGTCAAAGGAGCTAAGTGGAGCTCACATCATCTCTCAAGCAAGCATACAAAGATGGAAGATCAACTTGAAGACCAAAGCTAAAGAGAAATTGAAGGTTGCATAGGTATCATTGTACATATCCTCTCTTTAGATTTTCAAGTCAAGGCAAAGTATTTTCAAAATGTTTTTCAAAGAACACTTAAAGAACTTTAAAGGTTTAGTGAATGATTATGTGGTGGACCAACATGTTGGGATCCTCATAAACATTCCATAATTATCATAGGAGTTGAGTTCCAAACGCCAAAAAATCAAATAAGCAAAAAATACAAAAACTGCTGATTTTTTAGGCTTCTCGGAACTCCGAGATTTTTCTCGGAGCTCCGAGCTCGGAACTCCGAGAGTTCTCTCGGAACTCCGAGAAATGGTCCAGTAGCTTCTGGCCATTTTCTCGGAACTCCGAGAAATGGTCCAGTAGAATATTTTGTTCTTCTGGCCGTTCTCTCGGAACTCCGAGAATATTTCTCAGAACTCCGAGAATTTCTCGGAGCTCCGAGAATGGTTCTCGGAGCTCCGAGAACCTCGCGACAGGTGAGAATATAGCCGTTGGGATTTGAATAAATTTGTGATTTTTGTTATTGCCACCCCCAAACGGTCATATTATTTGGAGAGGCTATATATACAACATCTAGAGGATTCATTTCCTCTCTCTTGATGATTTGAAAACCTCCTTGAGCATTAAAGAAAACTTGCAATCCATTTTTGCTTAAGATTTTGTTTTTCTTCCCACACTTGCCTTGCACTTGCAAATTTCTTGAGTTGGGATATTTAGAGCTTTCACTTGCAACTACCATCATTGAAGAGCAATCAAGGGTCTACAAAGAGCATCAAGCTTTCAAGAAGAAGCCAAGCTATTCAATCTTCATTTCTTGCAAAGGTTGCTAGGGCATCCTACTTTAATACCCTAGGGAGCACCGCTTAGAACTCGGCGGAGAATGAGAGTCTTTTGTAAAGGTGTAAAGGCATCCTTATTTAATATCCCTTGGAAGTGTAACCGCCTCGGAGCCGGGCATCGTGGAGGTCTCCAATAGTGGAAATCCTTAAGGACGATCTTAAGAAGAGTGGAGTAGGGTTTTGCCCGAACCACTATATATCGGTGTGTCATCTCTCATTTTTGTACTTTCAATTCTTGTTTTTGGTTTGGTATATCTTTTGTTTTCAATCTTACTTGCACTAACCAAAAACCTAATTTAAAGAAGAAAAATTCTAACTAGGTTCACAAGTAATTTTCAAAAGGGATAATTTTGTGTTAATATTCAATTCACCCCCCTCTTGTTTATTTCAATTGGTATCAGAGCCTCGTCTCTAATTTTAAAAAAAAACCCTAACCGGTCTAGAGTAAAGATTCTAAAATGGCAAACCATCCTCAACACCATGAAGGTTACTCAAACACTAGGCCACCCTATTTTGATGGAACAAACTATGGTTTTTGGAAAACTAAAATGAAAATCTTTTTAACCCAAGATTATCAAATGTGGAGAGCAATTAATAATGAATACACATTACCCACAAGAAATCTAAATGATTGGACCGAAGCCGAACAACAAGCTTCAAATTATAATGCCAAAGCTATGAATTCCCTTATTTGTGCTCTATCTCCCGGAGAATTCAATAGAGTATCAAATTTGAATTCGGCTAAGGAAATTTGTGATACCTTAGAGGTCACCCATGAAGGAACCAATCAAGTCAAAGAATTTAAAATGAATCATCTTTTTCGGCAATATGAACTCTTTCAAATGACACCCGATGAAACAATTGCCGACATGTACACTAGATTCACCAATCTTGTAAATGGACTAAGGGGTCTTGGAAAATAATTTTCTAATAGAGATTTAGTGACCAAAATCCTTAGGTCCCTACCTTTGTCATGGGAATCCAAAACCTCCGCAATCACGGAAGCCAAGGACATGAGTACATTAAACCTAGATGAACTAATAGGGTCCTTGATCACCCATGAGATGATTTTCAAAACAAAAGCACCCGAAATTGAAACTAAAATTGAAAAAGGAAAAGGAATTGCTTTTGCTTGTAATGTAGGTGAAAATGAAGATGCAAAGGAAGACATGGAAGATGAAGTTGCCCTCCTAACAAGAAGGATCAAATTCTTGCAAAGGAATATGGGAGGCATGAGAAATAGAAGGACCAATCCTCCATTCAAGAAGAAAGAAGAACTTGGTGATGGATCTTCTCAACCCCGATGCTACGGTTGCAAGAAGCTTGGACACATTCGCCCGGATTGTCTACTCAATAATGAGCCTTCTTCAACCAACCGCTTCAAGAGAAGAGAAGGCAAGAAAGGAATGACCGCCACTTGGGATGAGAAAATTGAAAGCGAAGGCGAACAAAATGATGACGAAGATTGCTTGATAGCAAGGAACGTGTGCTTCATGGCCTCAACAAACGACAATAACGAGGTAAACACTTTAAATGATGTCATTGTCTTAAAAGAAGTTCTAAATTCCTTACAAAATGCAAATGATGAACTTGAAATTCAATTTGATAAAATTGCATCACTTGAAAATTCTCTTGCTAACATGACAAAAGAATTTGGTTGGTTAAAGAAAGATCATGAATTTTTAGATGATAAAAATGAAAAATACAAAGTAGAAATTCATGAGTTAAATGCTTCTATCAAAACCTTAAATGAAAACCGACAAGAACTTTCTAATGAAAACAACAAGCTACATCATGAAAATGGTAAACTATCTTTTGAATATGATGAACTAAAGAAACTTTTTGAAAAATTTGAAAATAGTTCATTGAAATTGGATAAGCTTGTTAGTATACAAAGAATGTCAAGTGACAAAAGTGGACTTGGACATAAATGGAATACTACAATATCTAACTATAAAAACAAACTTGAAAATGCTTCTTCTAGTAGTACCAAGATTTGTTTTTATTGTGGTCTAGAAGGTCATTACAAGGTTTCTTGCCTGCATGCT
This sequence comes from Tasmannia lanceolata, assembly GCF_043159265.1. Lineage (NCBI taxonomy): Eukaryota > Viridiplantae > Streptophyta > Magnoliopsida > Canellales > Winteraceae > Tasmannia > Tasmannia lanceolata. Next base: position 5,298,193 of record NW_027518688.1, on the reverse strand, counting down.
AAACAAGATAAAATCAAATTGAACTCTAAAGTGAAAATAAATGAACATAGCAAGATTAGGAAGATTTGGGTACCTAAGGGATCTCACTTGCCTATTCATATGTAGGTATGTCTTAAAAGCCATAACAAGAAGAACACATGGTACCTTGATAGTGGATGCTCTAGACACATGACAGGAGACCTTACTCAATTCGCATCCCTATCACTCAAGGATGGTGGAGACGTTATCTTTGGAGATGATAAGAAATGAAAAGTCAAAGGTGAAGGCACCATAGGTAACTCTACCTCTCCCATACATGATGTACTATTTGTTGATGGCTTGTCCCATAATCTTATTAGCATTAGTCAATTATGTGATAATGGGTTTGAAGTAGTCTTCAGTCCCGATAAATGCATTGTTAAAAATAAGATAGATGGAAAAGTAAAATTCATAGGTTCTAGAGACAATAACATTTACACAATTGGACTAGATGATCTTAGACTCCAAAATGTGACTTGTCTTAATGCCATTAGTGAGGATTCTTGGCTATGGCATAGGAGGTTGGGTCATGCCGGAATGGAACTCATTTCGACCCTCTCCTCAAAAGAAATTGTTAGAGGATTGCCTAAGTTCAAATACACCAAAGATCACATTTGTAGAACTTGTCAATTAGGAAAACAATTGAAGAGCTCATTTGCACCTAAAAATATGATTTCAACTTCCTACCCCTTGGAGCTACTTCATATGGATCTTTTTGGACCAATGAAGACAAGTAGCCTAGGTGGAAAGAGGTACGTGTTTGTAGTTGTGGATGACTACTCACGATTTACATGGGTCATATTTCTAGCACACAAAGATGAAACTTATGAAAACTTCCTTACATTGTGCAATCAAATACAAAATGAAAAAGGTGTTGCTATCTCTTACATTAGAAGTGATCATGGAACGGAATTTGAAAATGTACATTTTGACACTTACTGTAATGAACATGGCATAAAACATAATTTTTCCGCACCTAGAACACCTCAACAAAATGGAGTTGTAGAAAGAAAGAATCGTACTCTCCAAGAAATGGCTAGAACTATGTTGCATGAAAATGATCTCCCTAGATATTTTTGGGCGGAAGCGGTTAGCACCGCTTGCTATATCATAAACAGGGTATATTTAAGGCCAATTCCTAAGAAAACACCTTATGAGCTTTGGAAATACTTGAAACCAAATATAAGCTATTTTAGAGTGTTTGGATGTAAATGCTTCATTTTAAACATTAAAGATAACTTACACAAATTTGATAAGAAGTCGGATGATGGAATATTCTTAGGGTACTCTTCACATAGCAAGGCATATAGAGTATTTAATAGAAGAACCCTAGTTGTCGAAGAATCCATGCATGTGACATTTGATGAGAGAGAGCCAACACCTCAAGAAATGCCACATGATGAGGATGAACCCAATGAAAATCTCTTACCTAAGTTAAGTGCTCCTCCTCATGCATCTACAAGTCATACATTACCTAGTGAGGAAGCAGAAAATGTAGATGATAACTCATTGCCTAGGGATATGAGAACATTGGTAGATCATCCTGAATCCCAAATCTTAGGTGATGCCACATCGCCGGTAAGAACTAGATCATACTATCGTAGTGTGAGTAACAATTTGGCGTTCCTATCCGAATTAGAACCTAAAACCATCAAGGAAGCCGAAAATGATGAATATTGGTTGATGGCTATGCAAGAAGAGTTGAGTCAATTTGAAAGGAACAAGGTGTGGAGGCTAGTGCCTAGACCTAGTGATCATCCAGTCATTGGCACGAGATGGGTGTATAGAAACAAGTTGGATGAAAATGGAATTATCACTAGAAACAAAGCTAGGCTTGTAGCCCAAGGGTACAATCAGGAGGAGGGAATAGACTATGATGAGACATTTGCTCCTGTTGCCCGTATGGAGGCTATTAGGATACTCTTGGCATATGCATCTCATAAAGGATTTAAATTATATCAAATGGATGTCAAAAGTGCCTTCCTAAATGGCAATATCCAAGAGGAAGTGTATGTTGAGCAACCTCCAGGTTTTGAAGACTTCAAACATCCAAATCATGTCTTCAGGCTTGATAAAGCTTTGTATGGGTTAAAGCAAGCTCCTAGAGCTTGGTATGAGAGGCTTTGCACTTTCTTGGTTGAAAAAGGATTTGAGATGAGAAAGGTGGATAAAACATTATTTATCAAAAGAGAAAATCAAGATATTCTCCTTGTCCAGATATATGTGGATGATACCATATGTGGCTCAACTAATCAAAAATTATGTGATGAATTTGCAACTTTAATGAAAAATAAATTTGAAATGAGCATGATTGGTGAGTTAACCTATTTCTTAGGACTCCAAATTAAACAATACAAAAATGGAATATTTTTAAATCAAGAAAAATATACAAAGGAGTTATTAAAGAAGTATGGCATGGATAGCAGTAAGACATCAAGAATTCCCATGAGTACTACTGCTAAGCTAGAAAAGGATGAATTTGGCAAATCTGTGGATCAGAAGATGTATAGGGGTATGATAGGTAGCTTACTCTATTTGACAGCCAGCAGACTAGACATTATGTTTACTGTCTGTCTCTGTGCTCGATTTCAATCAGATCCAAAGGACTCTCACCTATCGGCAGTCAAGAAGATCTTCAAGTACTTAAGAGGAACCCAAAGTCTAGGACTATGGTATGAAAGATCATCTTCATTTACTCTCATCGGATATTCAGATGCAGACTTCGCCGGATGTAGAGTAGATAGGAAAAGCACTAGTAGGACTTGCCAATTCTTGGGCAAATCACTTGTTTCATGGTTTAGCAAGAAGCAAAATTCAGTAGCTCTGTCCACAACAGAAGCAGAATATGTGGCAGCTGGAGCTTGTTGTGTTCAAGTCCTATGGATGAAAAGCACATTGAAGGACTATTGCATTAAAATGGAAAATATTCTCATCCAATGTGACAACACTAGTGCTATAAGCTTAACAAAGAACCCCATACAACACTCAAGAACAAAACACATTGAGATTAGGCACCACTTCATTAGAGATCACTCACAAAAAGGGGATATTTGCTTAAAGTATATCAACACTGAAGATCAATTAGCGGATATCTTTACAAAACCCCTTAGTGATGATAGAATTTGTTATATCCGAAGTGCCTTAAACATTTGGAGTGCGGATCAAGTCAAAGAAATTGCCAAATAAATACTTTGTGCCTTTTACCAGCTTATCTATATAGTATTTATATATATCATCTTTGTTTGGTAGTATCTGCATGAATGAGATGTCAAATATTAATCTTAAAAATCACTCAATTGGTACTCTTAGCCTTCTTAGTTTTCTAAGTTGGAGAGGTACTTTCACTTTAATTAAAATACCTAACATTTTGACATATGTCAACATCTCGATCATGAACAAGTATATGTGCATTACTTGGTTATATATATTTTTATATATTTTTATACCATAAGCATTGATTTAGGGGGAGTACCTAACTCAATCTTTATCTACTCCTAAATTGCTTTATTTTTTACACCATTTTCTGTCGATGACAAAAGGGGGAGAAGTGTGAAATTGATTATCTATTCAATTGACTTTATGCACCATATGCTTTTAATTGTTATCATTTATCTATGTGCATATATTGAGGGGGAGTTCCAGTATTCACTTGCCTACTATGTCACTCCACACACACCTCATAATCAATTTTGTTTGTCATCATAAAAAAGGGGGAGATTGTAAGCCCAAGGGTCTACTCTCCTATCTTGTTTTGATGATTCTAAACATAATTGATTGTGTTTTTGAATACTAATCAATTTGCTTTGAAGTGTTGTGTTTAAGATAGGATTGATCCTTGAAGAAACCAACACACAACATGGTCATGCTTGAAGATGTACCCAACAAGAGTCAAAGGAGCTAAGTGGAGCTCACATCATCTCTCAAGCAAGCATACAAAGATGGAAGATCAACTTGAAGACCAAAGCTAAAGAGAAATTGAAGGTTGCATAGGTATCATTGTACATCTCCTCTCTTTAGATTTTCAAGTCAAGGCAAAGTATTTTCAAAATGTTTTTCAAAGAACACTTAAAGAACTTTAAAGGGTTAGTGAATGATTATGTGGTGTACCAACATGTTGGGACCCTCATAAACATTCCATAATTATCATAGGAGTTGAGTTCCAAAAGCCAAAAAATCAAATAAGCAAAAAATACAAAAACTGCTGATTTTTTAGGCTTCTCGGAACTCCGAGAAATGGTCCAGTAGAATATTTTGTTCTTCTGGCCGTTCTCTCGGAACTCCGAGAATGGTTCTCGGAGCTCCGAGAATGGTTCTCGGAGCTCCGAGAACCTCGCGACATGTGAGAATATAGCCGTTGGGATTTGAATAAATTTGTGATTTTTGTTATTGTCACCCCCAAACGGTCATATTCTTTGGAGAGGCTATATATACAACATCTAGAGGATTCATTTCCTCTCTCTTGATGATTTGAAAACCTCCTTGAGCATTAAAGAAAACTTGCAATCCATTTTTGCTTAAGATTTTGTTTTTCTTCCCACACTTGCCTTGCACTTGCAAATTTCTTGAGTTGGGATATTTAGAGCTTTCACTTGCAACTACCATCATTGAAGAGCAATCAAGGGTCTACAAAGAGCATCAAGCTTTCAAGAAGAAGCCAAGCTATTCAATCTTCATTTCTTGCAAAGGTTGCTAGGGCATCCTACTTTAATACCCTAGGGAGCACCGCTTAGAACTCGGCGGAGAAGGAGAGTCTTTTGTAAAGGTGTAAGGGCATCCTTATTTAATATTCCTTGGAAGTGTAACCGCCTCGGAGCCGGGCATCGTGGAGGTCTCCAATAGTGGAAATCCTTAAGGACGATCTTAAGAAGAGTGGAGTAGGGCTTTGCCCGAACCACTATATATCGGTGTGTCATCTCTCATTTTTGTACTTTCAATTCTTGTTTTTGGTTTGGTATATCTTTTGTTTTCAATCTTACTTGCACTAACCAAAAACCTAATTTAAAGAAGAAAAATTCTAACTAGGTTCACAAGTAATTTTCAAAAGGGATAATTTTGTGTTAAAATTCAATCCACCCCCCCTCTTGTTTATTTCAGTCTATCTAACCGTGATTCTATCGGAGTCACCAGACGGTAGTACCAGAATGTTGGACAAATCTTTGAAGGTCAATAATGATACCCGACATGGAATTCTCCACCTAGTTTATAGGTTAACATCTACAGTTTTGATCAGAGCAGTAGGCCTAGAAAATACATGGCCAGGTGGATTTGATAAAATTTTTATCAAAAGAATTTCACAAAATGAGTTTTGAAATAGTTTTAGCAAATGCATTTGCTAGCCAACACTGCTTGACTAAAAGGTATACCATGAGTGAGTCCAGGGGGTAATTAATGCCCACCCCGGTAGGACACAACTCGGTAGATATGGACTTGGAGAAAGGACTTGCACATTTGATGTGATTAGGGGTATGATGATTTGACGGTTATCTTCAGGGTTACGTCTCAATGAAGGCCACTGGCTCAATGATATGGTAGCATTGGCTACAGAGCAATAATCGCAGTGGGGCCCATTTATGGGTTCTGCAGGATCTACCGTTAAATCCCTGCTACGATCCCACTCACTGCTCGATTGACATATTATAATCTATTAGATAGAGGTTCCACATTTATTTGGTTGCATATACGCACTAGTTTTGCAGCATTGGATGCATTGAAAGGATATACATAATGTATATAGTCTATTTGCACTATGTGATACATTGGGAATACCAAAATGGTTAAGTATTAACCATAAAGATTTTTTTGGGAATTATAGAAAAATATTGATGGAGCTTAAATCCCATTGGATGGGAGGAAATATGTTTATTTAATTAAAAAATTAAATAAACAATTGTAAGATTAGCTTATGGACTCGTTTTACTAAAACACTCATAACTTACTCATCTCTTGGCCAAAATTAATGTATAAGTACTTGTTTCGAAGAACTATGAAAGATCTACAACTTTGTAGTTTATAATTTTTTTAATTTCCTCCATTTATGTCTCTAAAAATGAGGTCAAAAGTTGACCTACAGTAATATAGCAGGAATCTAGAAAAAGGAAAGAGTGTAGGAGATATTTTAGGGATTGTTTTTATCAAATAAAGCAACCCATATTTTTTACTTGGAAAAACTCAATCTAGGGATTTCTAAAAGTCCAAGAATTTCTAAAAATATTTCATACATTATTTGGTTTCTATTTTTGAAAAATCAAACTAGCTTATTTCCAAATTGGAGCTTCCAATTGTGGCTAGTTTCCATTATTTTTAAGAATTCTCTAGAAACTTTGGATTGTGCACATGGAAATTGAGAACTCTATAAATACAAGATAAAGAAATAGTATTTTCTACAGCTCTTTCATAATTCAATGTGCTTGAAATTGGTAGAGACACTTCAAAGTCTTTCTCTTTTTCTCTTCTTCAATTCTATCAACTAGTTTTATCTTTTCTAAGTCAAAGACAAACATCCAACCAAGCTCCGTTGATCTAAATACATATTCTCATACTATAATTTAATTTAGATCAGATTATAAAGTAAACAAAGAGTTATTTACAAGATCATTTGTGCAACAATAGGAATCCATCGGTTCAATTTGCGGTTTCGTGTCGATTAGATCGTTGGCGAATTTTCGAGGAGTAGATAAGGCAGACATTTTTCTTCTCTTCAGCAAAATAAGGTATTTATATTTATGTTTATTAAATCAACATAAAATCAATTTGTCCCTAGGAATCCTGAGTTAGAGCAAAAATTTTGTTCTACACGGTTTAATTTTTCAACCTTTCTAACAAATGGTATCAGAGCAAACTAGGGAATAGAGTAGGAGGCTAACGAACTAAAAATAGATCATGCGGTAATCCGCTGTGAGCCCACATTTATCCCGGCTATCCAAGGTTCCTAGTCTTTGTGTGTTTTAGTAAACATAGGACTGTTTGTAGGAAAACAGCAAAGCTGACCACATGGTTGATTTCTGGACTGATCTCTTTACTTGGTTGGAAATTAGACTTGAATACAAATCCAACGCATCAAGAATCATCAAAATCCGACGAGCGGTTTAGGAGATGATTTTCCAAAGTTTGGTACAAGTTGCTGGAATTCAGGAAATTAATTTTGAAAATTAATTTGGGTTTTTATTTCTCCATCCCAAAATGATTTGTAAAGCATATAACCCAGGCATAGAATTTTCAAATAGTGTCTTGGAGTGTATGTAGCGTGATCAGATCCTTGAGAAAGCATTCGAGTAACTATATCCCACTCAAAGTTACTCAAAAGATCATGCTATCCGGATTGTGTTCCCGGTATGGAACAATTTTATTTTTCATAAATCAAACGACCTTATTTTCCCACAAAATTTTGTATACTGATTTGTTAGACCATACAAAAGTGTTTTATGATATTTTTAATTAAAATCAGGATGGTTGTGTGTTAATCAAAATTAAATTAACCCGTTTTTGTGCGAATTAATCGCTATCGGTGAAAGATGGGCAAAAAGGAGATTGGACCTCAATTTATGCATGATCTTTCTATGGATGTTATGGTCTACTGTTTTGTATTATAGTTTGTAATATTAAAGTCCGCAATGTAATTTAAAATTTTCAGTTTTAAAGTACTCCCTTTGGGCAATTGGACGGACGACTGGTTTCCCATGGAGATTGATGATGATGTATAGATTACCTAGGCCAGTGTAGGACACTAGGGTAGTTTATATTTGTTTGTCGAAGACCAATTGAAGATGAGATCATTCTCTTAGTGCTCAGTTAATGGATCGTGAAAATTGCGGCATGGTGATGCTCCAAATTGACTAGCAGATGGAGGCGGATTCGATCCAACCAAAGAGGGACGAACTTGCTGATGTTGCTGATGTTGTTCTGCTTCAAATAATGAGGCAAATTAGATTACACTCCTTTGGAAATTCTCTTTGAGGCCATCGAAGTTTCCCTTGTGCCGTTGCACAAAGTTTCCCATAATTCATCCTCAATTTGGCAATATGGTGTTGTATGGATTCCCTTATTCAAAAAAGGTTAGTGGGAGAATCTTTATGATCCAAGATGCCAAATTGGATTTCATGGATAGCGTGATTTTTATTTCCATTGTTTGTTGATTTGCTTTTCATGTGATGGATGGCATGGTTTGGTTTGCAATGTATGTTTTTTCTTTTATGCAATGGATGCCTAATCAAACATACACAATGATGATTGTAACTCCCACATGAAATAACCATCTTAATAATATTAAGTTGATAAATAGAGTTAAGTCGAAAGGACAAGACCTCGTGGCCTTCGATAGCCATCTAACCATTGGCTAGTTTAGAAAATAGGACGGTCACATGCCAAAGCAGAAGCCGATCCTGTTTCTTGACTAGAGTAACCATTAGATTCCTACAAATATAATGAGAATATGTAGGATACATTGGTCACATGCTAAAGCAGAAGCCATTGTAGATTTGCATGGTTGTCCCAGGCGGTGGGTATAACTTAACCAAGCAAAGGGTATTGACGCCCAAAGGATATAAATACTGCAATGTTTGGAGGCCGAACATAAATCAGATCTCATAGAATTAGATGAATCCACTTATTCAAAGTTGTTGAATAAGTTTCTAATGCCCATTGGAGAAATTATACAATTTCTCTTGATTCACATGGTTGAGGGGCCCGTGAATGAGATGTGCAATGGGCGGTTCCATTGTACATCAAAATCCTAGATCCGATGGGCATGTCATGAAATTAACTAAAATGGTATTTTTTTTTAATAATTATGCCTTTTTCCTTTGCGCTTAGATACTATGGCTTCATTTAACCCAATAGCTAAGATCGTAGACGAAAATAGGAAAAGTGCCTTCGTAGCAGAGGGTAATGGACCCTCAACACAAAAGCCGAAAGGTAAAGGGAAGGGAAGAGCAAAAGGCCAAGGCCCTAAGAAGAACATGCCAGTGGTAAAGAACAATAAGAACTTTAAAAAGAAGAAGTGGACCAAGGGCAACAACGGTTGCTTCCATTGTGGAAAGAATGGACTTTGGAAGCGGAACTGCAGGAGCTATCCAGCTACCAAGCAGGGCAACAAGCCTACCTCAGGGATGTTGCAAGTGTTTGTTGTTGAAACCAATATGATTGGTCATGTATTTTCCTGGGGTGTTGACACAGGTGCGACCTTACATGTCTGCAATATTTTGCAGGGGTTTAGGAAAATTAAAAGGTTGACTGAGGGCGAGCTCACCCTACATGTTAGAACTGAAGCAACAGTTGCGGTCCAAGCTGTAGCAGATTATGTTTTGATGTTTTCAGGGGGTTATCTAGTATTAAAGGATTGTCTCTATGTACCTTCAATAAGAAGAAATTTAATTTCAGTTTCAAAATTATTTGAAGATGGATATTCTACTAGTTTTAATAAAAGTTCTATTTTATTAAAAAGGAAAATTCCTTAATTGTGGAAGGTACAATGAGTCATGGCCTGTACTTAATTAACTCCTTAGAGAATGTATGCAATGTTGAGAATATTCCGAGTGTTGATGTTTCAAACCTCAAAAAGGCAAGGGACACAGTAATTCCAACACACCTTTAGCATCTTCGATTAGGTCATATTGGCCTAGAGTGGATCACAATGTTAGTGAAAGATGGTCCATTGGATTCAATCCAAGTGGAACCCTTTCCAACTTGTGAGCCATGTCTTCAAAGCAAAATGACTAAAATTCCCTTCAAGGGCAAGAGTGGAAGAAGCGAAAGTGTACTAGAATTGATACATACAAATGTATGTGATCATCTTTCTCATCCTGTAAGAGGAGGGTTTGTCTATTTCGTGACTTTCATGGATGACCATTCAAGGAATGGTTACCTTTACCTAATGCGATGTAAGTCTGAGACCTTTGAGAAGTTCAAAGAGTTCAAGAGTGAAGTAGAAAACCAGTTAAACAAGAAGAATAAGACACTTCGCTCCGATAAGGGAGGAGAGTACCTCTTGGATGAGTTTAAGGACTACTTAAAAGAAAACGGAATAGTTTCTCAATAGACTCCACTTGCAACACCAGAGTTAAATGGTATGTTAGAGAGGAGAAATCGAACATTATTAGACATGATTCGGTCTATGATGAGCTTTGCACAAGCACCTTTGTTTCTATGGGGATTTGTCTTAGAAACAGAGCTCTACATCCTTAATCGAGCTCAGTACCAAGGACTTTATATGAGATATGGACAGGCAGAAAACCCACATGGAATCATATGAGGATATGGGGTTGTCCTGTCCATGTTAAAAAGATAGGTGTTGAAAAGTTGGAGGCACGAACCAATATGTTTTTCTTTATTGGATATCCTAAGGAAACAAAGGGTTATATGTTTTATAACCCTGGTAAGTGAAACTGTTTTGTAAGTCGGGATGTCGCATTCTTAGAAGAAGAGTTCATTCAAAATGCGAACGGAAAGGATAAAATTGCCTTAGAAGATCAACCCGAAAATCGAATAGAGAGATATGAGGAAGTTGAACAAGTACCCTCTAAACCTATTCCAACACTCCGACGTAGTAGGTCAGACAACTCGGTATACTTGTCTACTTGGGTGAAGCAAACACAGAAGATATAGATCCCCTTAACTACAAAGAGGCAATGTTAGACATTGATGTGAGAAAATGGATGGACGCTATGATTCTTTATGTAGTTGGAACCTTCGTTTTGATCAATCAGTCAAAAACTTTGGCTTCTGTCAGAACGTAGACGAGGCTTGTGTTTACAAGAAGGTCAGTGGGAGCGTGGTTACGTTATTGGTTATTTATGTGGATGACATCCTACTTATTGAGAATGATGTAGGAATGTTATCAAATACAAAGTTATGGCTTTCAAGCACATTTGTTATGAAAGATCTGGGAGAAACATCATATATTCTAGGGCTTAAACTTTTAGAGACCGGAAGAAAATGAAGCTTGGGCTTTCATAAGAAACTTACATAGATAAGATATTGACAAGGTACAACATGGCGGATTCCAAGAAAGGAGTAGTTCCTTTCAGGCATGGAGTCAAGCTATCCAAGAAGATGTCTCCAAAGACACCTGAGGATAAGCGGGTTATGAACAACATTCCCGACGCTTCGGCTATGGGAAGTCTTATGTATGCTATGTTATGTACAAGACTAGATATTTGTCACTCTGTAAGTGTGGTTAGAAAATATCAGTCGGACATAGGTCTAAAGCATTGGACAACAGTTAAACATATTTTCAAGTATCATAGGAGAGCTAACCATTATTGTTTAGTTTACGGTGCAGACGAGTTAGTCATTTCTGATTTTACCAACGCAGACTTTCAGTCTGACGTTGATGACATGAAATCATCATCGGGTTTTGTATTCACCTTAGTGAATGGGGTAGTGTCATTGAAAAGTTGCAAGCAAGACACTACAGCAGATTCCACGACTAAGGCTGAGTACATCGCTGCGAGTGAAGCAACCAATTAGGCAGTATGGCTGCAAAAGTTTTTGGATGACCTTGGAGTCGTACCCTCTGTCGAGAGACCCATTACGCTATATTGTGATAACAACAGAGCGATTGGTCAAGCAAAGGAACCGATGTCTCAGCAGAAGTCCAAGCATGTACTTCGAAAGTATAATGTGATACGGGAGATCATTGACAGAGGGGATGTAGCTATTGCAAAGGTTGCCTCAGCAGATAACGAGGCAGACCCTTTTACCAACCCTCATAATTAAAAGGTGTTTGACATGCATGTTGAGGGGATGGGTCTAAGATATATGCATAACTGGCTTTGAGGGCAAGTGGGAGACTGTTAGAGTTGGTGCCCTAAAATCCAGTATATTTCATATAAAAGTTTCTTTTCATGACAATTAATGGGTACTAAAAGTTAAATTTGTGTGATATGTTACTTATTATTGATAAGTATTTGTCCTTAGGTAGCAAAGTAGGACATGGATTCACAGATCTTATGGAGCAAGGAGATATGGGATTCCGGTTCTTTGCAGACCTTAATGGTTCTTTCCAGACATTAATAGTTCCTAGTTGGGGTTGAGGTTGGACACCTCCTCCTGTATACAACTAGCATCTATCTTGCCAACCTGCACGGGATGTGGAGTGACTTATCTCAATCACTCAGGTAGTGGACCCTAAGCAAGAAAGATAGGTGCGACAATGAGATTGTATACTGAACAAGATCACATTAGAATAGCTTGTGGACAGGAGATAATTGAGCTATTGTACCACACAAGACCCTTTACGTGTCCTTTGACCTGATGGGTCATGTTGGTCTGTTGGCGAGTCTCTCATTTTTTGTCTATCTAACCGTGATTCTATTGGAGTCACCAGAGGGTAGTACTGGAGTGTTGGACAAACCTTCGAGGTCAATAGTGATACCCGACATGGAATTATCCACCTATTTTATAGGTTAACATCTACGATTTTGGTCAGAGCAGTAGGCATAGAAAAATACCTGGCCAGGTAGATTTGATAAAATATTTATCAAAAGGATTTCACAAAATAAGTTTTGCACTATGGGATACATTGGGAATACCAAAATGGTTAAGTATTAACCATAAAGGTTACTTTGAGAATTATAGAAAAATATGGATGGAGCTATCCCATTGGATGGGAGGAAATATGTTTATTTAATTAAAAAATTAAACAATTGTAAGATTAGCTTATAGACTGGTTTTACTAAAACCGTCATAAATTACTCATATCTTCGCCAAAATTATTGAATAAGTACTAATTTTGAAGAACGCTGAAAGATCTACAACTTTATAGTTTATGATTTTTTCTAATTCGTCCATTTACCTATCGAAAAATGAGGTCGAAATTTGACATACAACATTATAGCGAGAATATAGAAAAAGGAAAGAGTGTAGGAGATATTTTAGGGATTGTTTTTATCCAATAAAGCAACCCACATTTTTTACTTGGAAAAACTCAATTTTGGGATTTCTAAAGGTCCAATAATGTCTAAAAACATTCCCCACATTGTTTGGTTTTTATTTTTGAAAAATCAAACTAGCTAGTTTCCAAATTGGAGCTTCCAATTGTGGCTAATTTTCATTATTTTTAGAATTCTCTAGAAACTTCGGATTGTGCACATGGAAATTGAGAACTCTATAAATACAAGACAAAGGAATGGAGTTTTCTACAGCTATTCTGAAATCCCAAAGGGCAACAACCAAGAGGGGGTGAATTGGAGTTTTTAAAATTTTCTTCTTAAATAGCTAGGGCAAATGAGATTTACCTAATTAGTTCTAACCCTTGTTCAAATTATAATCAAAATAGAAAATGGAAAGACATTACCAATCACACCAAAGTGGAAGAAAGAGGGAGCAAGGAGACTACACAATGATTTATAGTCTTCGATCACAACTTGACCTATTCCACTACCCAAGTACTTGGTCTTTCCTTGGGGTTTTCTCCACTACGGTGAGACTCCTCAACGCCGCCTCACAAAGCGTTACACACAAACACCTCCTCCACAAGGGGACACACCCTTGTATACAATCCGCCTCCGAGGACATTTTTCTTTGTTGCATCACCGCCTTGAGGAAAGAAACTCCTCTTTACAACTCCAAATACAAGAAAGAAAGAAAATAAAAACTCTCAAGCCTCTTAAAGGCGAATACAACTCTCAAGCTCACACAATCTTCAAATGATTGAAACTAAATGCTCTTGGAGACTCTCTTGACAAGAAATGAATGCAAGTGTAAATGTACAAGAGGGAAAAGAAGATTCCTTTTGATTTTCAAAGAAGAAAGCTCTAGGGTTTGAATAATCAATGTTGAAAAGGTGTAAAAGAAGGTCTTTGATGATATTTAAATAACCCAAGTTCATTTAGGACTGTTCAGGGGCAAAACCGTAATAAACTGGGTAGGTACACCTACCCTGCGCAGGCCTAACGACTCTTTTGCCAGACCGGCGCGGTCGACCGAGCTACGACGGTCGTGCCCCCTTATCGGGCGCCCTTTTTAATTTTCAAAATTTAAACCACCGCGGTTAACCGGGGTCACTGCGGTCACCCGTCGAGGGCTACCTATTTGATAAAAGTTTGGGCTCAAAATATTCTGCGGTCGACCGGCTCTTCGCGGTCGTCCTCCAAGACCTTCCTGGACATTTTTTGGATTTCTAGAAAACCAATCCACAGTCGTACGGCGTGACCCGGTCGACCGGCCCGCATAATTTCGGAGGTTGCTGGATTTCCAGCAAGCCTTCCGCGGTCGCCTCGACTAGCCCGGTTGACTGGCCCTGTGTTAAAAACTTGGTTTTAAAAGTTTGATCTAAGGGACTTTGGGTCATGGTCTTTGGGCTTTGTACATGTGTTTTCAAATACCTTTTATGAGTTGTAAAGATAAGTTTCAAAGAGTTTTGAAAACACTAAATGCCAAGAGGTCTCCAATGCATTCTAAACTATATGAACCTTGAGTCTTCTTGATCTTCAATCTTCTTATAAGCTTGCATAAACCTCTTCTTGTCTTGAGATAGTCTTTAACCTTGTCCTTGCGCTTGTGGTTCCCTTGAATCTTTGATAGACCATATGGCTTGAAGGATGATCACCGAGACTTGACTTTCTCCAAGACTAGTCCGGTTCTTCTAGCTTCAAGTGTTGACAAGAATGAAATCTGTCTAAATCACAACACTCGAGAAGCCATTAGCAAACTACCATGAATTTGGGTTTGTTGATCATCAAAACAAGAGAGGGATGTATTATTGGGCTTACATTCTCCCCCTTTTTGATGATGACAAACCTAAATTGATTATGGGGTTGGAGGCTCCCTCTTAATAAAACAATTATGCAAATTTTGCCTCTCCCTCAATATATGCTTATCTTAAATATAATGATTGAGAGATTTATGCATTCATTTGGACATATGACAATGAGCACAAGATAAGCACAGGTAGAGCTAACATGGTGACTAGAAAAATCATATGCATGTAATATAAAAGTGATTGCACAAGTGAGCATACATGCATACATAATCAATGTATCATTCTTCTCCCCATTTAGTCACATAAAACATGTGAAAATCCCCACTTTAAAAAAAAAACCTTTTCTCCCCCTATATAGCTGAATACATGCCTAAGTAAATATAGTACTAAGAAGCAAATAGACATGTTCATGATCTTTATGAGGCATGTAGCCAAATGATTAGATGTCTTAATTAGAATGTGAGTGTACACTCTACATCTTACTAGGTAAGAGGACTAAGAGTACCAATTGAGTAGCTTTTAAAGTTAAGTTGACATCATGACCATGCATTCAATAGTACACAAACACTCAAGTACATAGAATACATGTATATACATGCAATAGCTCAATCAAAATTCCTTCACCTGTTGAAGTGACCACATATTCAAACCACTCTTACGATCACAAAATCTCTCTTTACTTGGGGGTTTAGTGAATATGTCAGCAAGTTGAGCATCAATGTGAATATACTCAATTGATATGTCACCTTTTTGTGAATGGTCTCTAAGAAAATGATGTCTAATTTCAATATGTTTTGTTCTAGAGTGTTCAATAGGGTTCTTGGTTAGATTGATTGTACTTGTGTTATCACATTGAATTGGAACACACTCAAATTTAAGACCATAGTCTTCCAAGGTGTTCTTCATCCAAAGGATTTGTGTACAAGAAGCTCATGCAGCAATATATTTAGCTTCCGTCGTGGATAAGGTGACTGAATTTTACTTCTTACTAAACCAAGATACAAGGGATCTACCTAGAAACTGACAAGTGCCGCTTGTACTTTTTCTATCCACTCTACATCCGGTAAAGTCAGCATCCGAATACCCTACTAGGTTAAATTCATTGGAATTTTCGAACCATAAACCTAGACTAGGAGTCCCCTTGAGATATTTGAATATCCTTTTGACAGCTCGCAAATGGGATTCCTTAGGGTTTGACTGAAACCTAACTCACAAACAGACACTAAACATAATGTCTGGTCGGCTAGTAATCAAATATAGTAGACTCCCTATCATACCCCTAAACTTCTTTTGATCAATAGATGGGCCAAGATCATCTTTGCTTAGTTTGGTGGATGTACTCATAGGAGTAGGCTTTATTGGAGAGCTATCCATCCCAAACTTTTTAAGCAATTCTCTTGTATATTTTTCTTGATTAATGAATATGTCATTTTTCAATTGATGAATTTGTAGACCTATGAAATATTTGAGTTCTCCCATCATGCTCATTTCAAATTCATTTTGCATGCATTGAGGAAACTCAATACACATACTCTCATTTGTTGAACCAAAAATAGTATAATCAAAATAGATTTGCACAATGAGTATGTCATCTCCTTGCTTCTTGATGAAAAGGGTTTTATCAACCTTACCCATTTCGAAGCCCTTGTCTAATAAGAAGGAACTAAGCCTACCATACCAAGCTCAGGAGGTTGCTTTAATCCATATAGGGCTTTGTCCAACTTGTAGATATGGTTAGGAAATTTGAAATCTTCAAATCTGGGAGGTTGTTCAACATAAACTTTCTCCATTATGAATCTATATAGGAATGCACTCTTGACATCCATTTGATATAGCTTGAATCCTCTATGACAAGCAAATGCAAGAAGCATCCTAATGGCCTCTAACCGGGCAACGAGTGCAAATGTTTCATCATAATCGATTCCTTCTTCTTGATTGTAACCTTGCGCTACCAATCGAGCTTTATTCCTTTGAATCTCCCCTTTTTCATCTAGCTTATTTCTACAGACCCACCTAGTACCAATCACTGGGTGGTCTCTAGGTCTAGGAACTAATTTTCAAACTTTGTTTTTTTTTCGAATTGGTTTAGTTCCTCTTGCATGGTAATAATCCAAAATTCATCTTTTTCGGCCTCATCTATACTTTTAGACTCTATGTGTGACAAAAAGGCAGCAAACTCACATACATTTCTATAGTGTGACCTAATTTTAACTCCTTGTGAGGTATCACCGATGATTTGGGTACTTGGGTGACCGGATAAAATCTATTTCCTTTTCCCTTAATCATCAACCTCTTTAGGAGGACTCTCTAACTCTAGTGTCTCTAAGGTCTCACTAACATTATCAACTTGCACATCATTTTCAATTTTATTTTGGTTTGTGTTTCGGGGGTTCACTTCATAATAATCATCATAATGTGAGTTTTTGATTTCTTCACTACGTTCATCAAACTTCACATGAATTACTTCTTCAACACAAAGCGTTATTCTATTGAATACTCTATATGATTTACTTCTAGTAGAGTATACAAGGAAGATACCTTTATCGAATTTAGCATCAAATTTATGAAGGTTGTCTTTGATATTCAAGACATAACACTTACACCCAAACACCTTAAAATATCTAATATTTGGCTTTCCATCATTCCAAAGCTCATAAGGTGTTTTGTGTGTATGGGGTCTAATCATGACTCTATTAATTACATAGCAAGCCGTATTAACGGCTTCAGCCCAGAAAATTCTAGGCAAATTCTTGTCATGAAGCATAGACCTAGCCATTTCTTGAAGAATTCTATTTTTTCTTTCCACTACACCATTTTGTTGTGAGGTTCTAGGTGTTGAGAAGTTGTGATCAATTCCATGTTCTTTACAATATGTACTAAAGTGTACGTTTTCAAATTCGATTCCATGATCACTTCTAAATTTTGAAATCTTACATCATTTTTTCAATTTGTAATCTATTACACAATGTACAAAATTTTTCAAATGTTTCATCTTTGGATGCAAGAAAAGAAACCCAAGTAAATCTAGAAAAATCATCAACAATCACAAACACATATCTTATACCAATAAGACTACATGTTTTCGTAGGTCCAAACAAGTCCATATGCAACAATTGTAATGGTCTAGAAGTATATATGATATGCTTGGGTTTAAAAGAATCTTTATATTGTTTACCAAGTTGACAACCTTTGCATACAAGATTATTTTCATATTTCAACTTGGGTAAACCTTTGACAATCTCCTTCGAAGCAAGCCTCGACAGGAGGTCTATATTTGCATGGCCTAGCCTTTTGTGCAAAATCCATGAATTGTCTTTCAAAGTGGAAAGCCATTTCACGTCTTGGTCATCAAGCTCTTCTAAGACCAATGAATATAGACTTCTGTCTCTTGCCGCTACAACTTTGATTTTACTTTCATTTTCCTTCTTAACTATGCACTTGTTATTTTTGAATAAAACTTCACAATCAACAACGCATAGTTGGCTAATACTTAACAAATTTAAATGAAGACCTTCAACAAGAAAAACATTTATAATATTAAGGCCTTTGAATTTAATGTTACCTTCCCCGATGATTTCTCCTTTGCCATTGTCTCAAAATGTTACTTGTGCTTTGTCTCCCATGACAATGCTAGAGAACTTGGTGGGGTCTCCCGTCATGTGCCTTGAGCATCCGCTATCTAAATACCATTTGTCCGTTGTGGATCCTGAGCTCAAGCACCCTTACAAAAAGGTTCAATTCTTGGCCTTAGGTACCCAAGCGATGTAGGGTTCTCCGATGTTAGTATCAAAAGACTTATCCCTTTTTACCTAAACAAGGTTAGAAGATTTTCTTAATC
The DNA here is from genome assembly GCF_043159265.1 of Tasmannia lanceolata. Lineage (NCBI taxonomy): Eukaryota > Viridiplantae > Streptophyta > Magnoliopsida > Canellales > Winteraceae > Tasmannia > Tasmannia lanceolata. Next base: position 5,279,639 of record NW_027518688.1, on the reverse strand, counting down.
TACATGCATAGTTATAGTGTCCAAGTTTTCCACAGTAGTAACATGTAGGAGAATAAGATTTAAAACTCTTGTAAGGGGTTTTGGACTTAACAAACTTGGTTTTGTAAGCAATTTTCTTTTAAGGATCTTGGTAACCAAGACCTTGTTTCCTAATAGAAACCTTGCTTGCTAAAATTTCATCAAGCTTGTCCTTTCCACATGTATGTCTAAGAACAAGTTTATCATTTTCACTTTTAAGTCTTTTGTTCTCATCATATAGTTTTTCAATGTCAATATACAATTTTTCATTTTCTTCCTTTAAATGATCAAATTTACATCTTAGATTTTTATGCTTTCCCTTTAGTAAGGTGTTTTCCATAAAAAGTTTATCGTTTAAAGAAGATTTTTCATCTAGCTCATTCTTTAAGTTTCCAAAGTCCTTGGTTATTTTTTCAAGAGACTTCTTTAATATTTGATTTTTGGAAACTTCAAGAAGTAGTGCTTCCTTAACTGCTTGACATGTTTCAATTAGTTCATTCATGGTAGGGTTTTCATTTTCATTATCACTTTCACTAACACTACTACTATCACTATCACTATTTTTACGAATAAAAGAGTCAAGAATTTGACTTACATTGAGTTGAGATGGATCACTTGCCATGTAGCATACAAAGTTTGACTTTTCATCTCCGCTTGAGTTGCTCTCGGAAGAGTCACTCAATCCATCCCAATTGGCACTGAAGATTTTTTTCTTCTTGTCTTCTTTTCCTTTTCTTCTATCCGAGTCCTTCTTGAGTAATGGGCACTTAGGACGGATGTGTCCTTCTTTGCCGCATTCGTAACACCAGACCGGCTCATCATCTTTGTCTCTTCTTCTTCTATCTTTGTCTCTTTTTGGGGATTTGCTTCTTCTAGCACTTTGATTCTTTTGATTGAATCTCCCAAATCAACTTATCCTTTTGGTGAGGAGAGCCATTTTCGATGTTAGATTTTCAATGCTTGACTCTCGATTATTGTCCTCTTCTTCACTATCCATGTTGGCTTTGAAAGCCACATCATTTTTCTTTGTTTCTTCCTTCTTGATTTTTCTTTTGCTTTCCCTCTTCTTCATCTTCATTTCATGGGTGATGAGGTTTCCCATGAGGTCATCAAGTTGAAGGGTATCCAAATCCTTCGATTGTTCAACTGCCGTGATCATTGGATCCCAAGAGTCTAGGAAGCATCTAAGGAGTCTTTGAACCAACTCATAGTTTGTATACGTTTTTCTTAAGGCATTCAACTCATTAACATTGTTAGTAAACCTTGTGAACATGTCGGAGATAGATTCTCCTTCATGCATTTCAAATGCTTCAAAATCAGTAATTAACATATTTACTTTTGAGTTTTTGACTTGAGTTGTCCCTTCATGGGTTGTCTCAAGGGTGGTCCAAATTTTCCTTGCTGTCTTACAATTCGAGACCCTATTGAATTCCTCGGGTGATAGTGCACAAAATAGTAGTGTCACACCATTAGCATCCAATTGTGCATTTTTCTTATCCGCGGCACTCCAAGTCTTCCTTTCCGTGGTAGGTTCTACATACCCTTATTCAATTAGCTCCAACATTTCAAAGTCTATGGATTTTAGATAAAAACCCATTCTTATTTTCCAATATCCATAGTTTAAACCATTGAAATATTGAGGTCTATTTGAAGCTTGACCTTCGGCGTAGCCGGAAGGGGCTACTGGAAAGAGATTGGATGAGGAGGGACTATTTGATGCCATGGATTTTTCTCTTGTAGATTTTTGGATCAAAAATCTATATAAGAGCCTTTTGTTATGATACCAAGTGAAATACCAAAGGGCAACAACCAAGAGGGGGGGGGTGAATTGGTGTTTTTAAAATTTTCTTCTTAAATAGCTAGGGCAAATGAGATTTACTTAATTAGTTCTAACCCTTGTTCAAATTATAATCAAAATAGAAAATGGAAAAAGATTACCAGTCACACCAAAGTGGAAGAGAGAGGGAGCAAGGAGACTACACAATGATTTATAGTAGTTCGGTCACAACTTGACTTACTCCACTACCCAAGTACTTGTTCCTTCCTTGGGGTTTTCTCCACTACGGTGAGTCTCCTCAACGCCGCCTCACAAAGCGTTACACACAAACACCTCCTCCACAAGGGGACGCACCCTTGTGTACAATCCACCTCCGAGGACATTCTTCTTTGTTGCACCACCGCCTTGAAGAAAGAAACTCCTCTTTACAAATTCAAATACAAGGAAGAAAGAAAATAAAAAATCTCAAGCCTCTTAAAGGCGAATACAATTCTCAAGCTCACACAATCTCCAAATGATTGAAACTAAATGCTCTTGGAGACCCTCTTGACAAATAATGAATGCAAGTGTAAATACATAAGAGGAAGAAGAAGATTCCTTTTGATTTTCAAAGAACAAAGCTCTAGGGTTTGAATAATCAATGTTGAAAAGGTGTAAAAGAAGGTCTTTGATGATGTTTAAATAGCCCAAGTTCATTTAGGACCGTTCAGAGGTAAAACCGTAATAAACTGGGTGGGTATACCTACGCTGCGCAAGCCCTAACGACTCTTTTGCCAGGCCGGCGCAGTCGACCGAGCTACGACGGTCGCCCGCCCTTATCGGGTGCCCTTTTTTATTTTCAAAATTTAAACCCCCGCGGTTGACCGGGGTCACCGCGGTCGCCTGTCGAGGCTACCTGTTTGATAAAAATTTAGGCCTAAAATATTCCGCGGTCTACCGGCTCGTCGCAGTCGTCCTCCAAGACCTTCCTAGACATTTTTTGGATTTTCAGAAAACCAATCCGCGGTCGTCTGGCGTGACCCAGTCGACCGGCCTGCTTAATTTCGGAGGTTGCTGGATTTCCAGCAAGCCTTTCGCGGTCGCCCGGACTAGCCTGGTTGACCGACCCTGTGTTAAAAACTTGGTTTTAAAAGTTTGGTCTAAGGGACTTTGGGCCATGGTCTTTGGGCTTTGTACATGTGTTTTCAAATACCTTTAATGAGTTGTAAAGTTAAGTTTTAAAGAGTTTTGCAAACACTAAATCATGCAAACACTAAATGCCAAAGAGGACTCCAATGCATTCTAAACTATATGAACCTTGAGTCTTCTGGATCTTCAATCTTCTTTGGCGCCCTGCATGAATCTCTTCTTGTCTTGAGATAGTCTTTAACCTTGTCCTTGCGGTTGTGGTTCCCTTGAATCTTTGATAGACCATATGGCTTGAAGGATGACCACCAAGACTTGACTTTGTCCAAGACTAGCCCGGTTTTTCTAGCTTCAAGTGTTGACATGAATGAAACTTGTCTAAATCACAACACTCGAGAAGCCATTAGAAAACTACAATCAATTTGGTTTTGTTGATCATCAAAACAAGAGAGGGATGTATCCTTGGGCTTACATAATCCATAATTCCATTTGCTGGAAATTGGTAGAGACACTCCAAAGTCTTTCTGTTCTTCTTCTTCTTCAATTTTATCAACTAGTTTTGTCTTTTCTAAGTCAAAGACAAACATCCAACCAAGCTCCATTGATCTAAATACATATTCCCATATTATAATTTTATTTAGATAAGATTATAAAGTAAACAAAGAGTTGTTTACAAGTTCCTTTGTGCAATAAAAGGAATCCATCGGTTCAACTTGCGGTTTCGCGTCGATTAGATCATTGGTGAATTTTCGAGGAGTAGATCACGCAGGCATTTTTCTTCTCTTTAGCAAAATAAGGTATTTTTATTTTTATTTATTAAATCAACATGAAATCAATTAGTCCTTAGGAATCTTGGGTTAGAGCAAAAATTTGTTCTACACGGTTTAATTTTCCACTACATGTAGCAATTTTGCTCGGGGTTTTCCAACCTTCCTGCAAGTATAGCCCAAGCAACCCTCCTGCTGTAGTACCCCAAATAGGTCATCTCATATCACATCCATAACATCCGCATCAGAAAATAACCACAAAACGGATAATAATATGCAGGGATGCAAGTGAGTCTGTGCCCTTGTTTTATTACGCGCCCATTTGGTGCCCGTGGATTTCAAACGAAAATGTTCCAATTTTAAAAAATTCCACCCTAATTTCTTCAAATTAATAATAATGGCATTTTTTACAGAGTTAGGCAAAATAAAGAAATCCCAAGCAGAGTAGCCAGCCTGTGGGACCCGATCTCGAGTAGGGATGGCGGGATGAGACCCCGCGGCGTCTCGATCTCCACTTGAGTTGGAGAGCTTCGCAGCAGCTCTCTCAAAATAGTGCCCTCACAACATGAGTCTATGGAGTATGCGATACCACTTGATTCGGAGTAAACTCGGAACCAAGTTGTACCTGAATATAACATCCCCACACAGATCCAAGGATCTGATGGAAAACTGAAACATAAGAGTTGCCATCCAGGATTAAGGCCTGGAACCCATAATGTACTATGTGGAATGGATAACCAGAAATGGAAAGGGTTCGTGTCTGGTTACGATTGGGGAAGGTGTTAGGCACCCCACTCGCCCGTGAAAACTCTGTCTCTTATTCTATTTTTAATATTTTTGAAGAATTTAGGGCAAAAACATGTAATGGGAACCAGCATCCCCGAGAAGAACGACCTAACTAAGCATGCATGACTGGGGGATGGGCAATCACATCCATAAAAGAAAGGAAAAAACATCCATGGCCTAAGGAGGGTTGATATCAGTATCACCTGACATTGGAATGAACACTTGAATCCGCCGACTCCCCCTCTCAATATACATGCAATATACATACAACATATGAATCCACAAATCCTCACATCACTCATGGGGAGGCGGAGAAGACAAGTGCCGATCAAATACCAGATAACCCTGATACCTGTCTCCATTAATCCTAGCTCATAACATCTAATCCTAACTCATCGCATCTAGGAAAGCGGTAAACATCCACATGCATACTACAGCTAAGCAGATAAGCAAATATATGAACAGATAAAAAGATGATAAACAAATTATCAAGAAATAAAGTAGGTAGATAATCAAGATAAGATAAGGAGGTAAAGGGTACAGCTAAGCATGTGAATAAGCATATGAGCAAAGCAAGGAAAGACAAATCAGCTACAGCTAAGCATGTGATCAAAGCAATACAGACAGGTAATACTACAACCTAGCATGTAATCAAAGCAATAAAGACAGATAAAGCAACTGCTAAGCATATGACAAAAGTAATAAGAAAATGAATAATGCTATAACTAAGCTTGTGACCAAAATAATAAGGGCATATAGATAATGCTACAACTAAGCATGTGATCAAGCCAATAATAATGCTAATCATGTCAACAAACCAATCAAAGAATCAAAGAATCGATAAAAAGGGTTTGCGAAAGAAAATAGGCTTATAGGCTCATGAGGGCAATCGTCCTTACCTACAGCCTGTGTCCAATGAAATCAACTCTCATAAGAGCGTTGACTTCAAAGTGCCGTCGACAACAACATTTTCTTCCTTGTTAATGATTGAAAATTTTTTTTTCTTAGGTTTTCGAAAACCGTCTTATTAAAGTTGAAAACAAGTCTTGAAAAAGGTTTTTTGTTTGAAAGGTTTGAAAGATTTAAAGATTTTTTAGAAATATTTTGAGAAAAAAGTTTGAAAAATTTTGTTTAAAATGTATGACTGGATTTGGGAGGACCCAAGCTGCCTACTTACCCTGTGTAAAGGGATCAAGCCAACGTAGTTTGGAAACAACTTTTCAAAATATGTTTTTAGTGTTTTTAGCTTTTTTAATTTTTAGCATTTTTGATGTTTTTGTATTTTTATGTGTTTTCACCCTTTCAGCTAAAGGAAACCTATAAGATCACACTCCGTGATCCACAACCTAGCGGAGTGTCAACACTAAAGGACAGAATCCCTGAAGCCAAAGAAAATCCTTAAACAAGTGAACTAGAGTCCCACTATGAATAAAATGATCCCAAGAAGATAGAATCTAACAAGACTGAGCTAATCGCTACAAAAGGAGAGACAATGAAAGACTCAAGCTAAATGACAAACGCCTAGACTATAAGACAAACTCCTAAACTAAAGGACTAACTCCTAAGCTCTAGGACAGACTCCTAAACTAAGACCCTAAGGGGGGAGTTGCTAATTAGACTAAAGCAAGTCTCCTAAAAGAAGAGGAGACAACTAGGATACTAGTGAGACTAGGCAAGTCTCCTAGACACAGAGATGGGCTCCAAGTAACCTTATCATTTCCCCGTAATGATAAATAGGAATATCACATCTAAATGACTAAGTTAGTCTTTAACTTGGTAAGGGAGTGCTCTAATGATGGGACTAGTCAAGTTCCCTAGGGGTAACTTGCTACTGAGACTAAAGTAGTCTCCCTAATGAAAACATTTCAAAGCATTTTACTTTTATTTTTTTCTACACATTAAGGGAGAATACATTGATATGGATTCTACTCCATTTTAATAGCGATATCGAAATTGCCTTGTCTTTTAGAGTTCACTTTGAAGACTGAGGGTTAAAGGCCAAGTCTATAAGCTGCTAAATACATAACATACCTGAAGGAAAAGAATGTTACTGAAATATAACACCCAATACCATAATGTCATCGAACTAATTGCCACTTTTTGCTTACTAACATTTGGAACCGATTCAAAGAACAAATATGATCCATAGATAGACTATTTTCATACTATCTGCCTAAACTAAGAATAAACAATTCATGGCCCTACATTACTGATGCCCTAGCTAACTTAAATAATTAAACTAATAGTCTCGAAACAATCGAACTAACAACTTAAATATGAACTGCCTCTTATTTAAAATAGTATGAGTATTGACTTTAAAGAAAATATCATAAGAAACCAAATCTAACAACAAAAATCTTTCATGAAATCAATGACACATGACATTATCAAATTCACAAGTCCACTGAAAAGAAAGGACAGAGTAGGGTCATGCAACCAAAGCAATAGTATATGTGAGTGACAATAAAACTTTAACCAATGATCAATACATTAGGTAACAAATGCCTTAAACTTGAATGGTAAGGATTTGAAATTTGATGACATGGTCCGGCCCTACTCTCTTTTGTACTTTATAAAACCCAAACTCAAAGCTAAAGACAAAACAATACAACTTTTTCAATATTCATAACAACAATAATGGAAAAGCCAGGACTGAACCTACATATCACGTAAAAGATAACAGACAAGTTGAAATCTTTCAAATGTTGAGGACATGGCTGAGTTGATTAAGGACAATTTTATCGCTACTATGTTCATATGCTTACACTAACCTATCCAATTGATGTTCAAATCTCCAACACATGGTTCCTACAGTTCTTATATTAGCACTACCATATGCTGATAATTTTCCTAATTCGCCTTGTTCATTAGCATTTAGAAGACTATCCGAAGGATGATTACAATTTCCAACACAAATGAACCAAGGAATTAAAAGGCGAGAATAGTTTGTACAATTATAGAACATGATTGGGCTAACATTTACTTTCTAAAGAAAAGACATTAAAAGAGAGGAAAGCTGTATAATTAAAAAAAATGGCAGATGCTGATAACTGTCTACAATAAACAAGCTCTTATGATTCTAATGAGAGTATATCATATCACAGTCCAAAGAAATATTATATTAATCAAGAAATTCATTCGAACTATTGCTCTTTTTAGATAACCATATACCATAAACTCATTCTTTCATATGCAAGAAAATGAATAAGATGTGCTTTTCCCAACTGATTCAGGAGTAAATTCCTTTATTAATTGTAATGATAGTCATATGAAAGTCTAATATAACAACTGGATCCTTATGTATCAATAATTTCAATATGAAAAGAAAAATGTGACGATTTGCAAATAAAATATTCAGCTCATAAAAATCCTGCAAATCATATCATTCATTTTGAATCAAAATGGCTTAACAAGAATAATTTTACACATGAATCCTTCTTATTAAACATGAAAAGGAGAACATTCAAAGAGTAATATCAACAATTCTAATTCTTTGAAGATTTTGCTTTTAACTTTTTTTCAGACTCAGATAATGCTCAAAAGTTAAGAAAACTATTCATCACATAAAACAATGATGTTTTCTTTTATCAATTAAAATGTTTCATTTTCATAAAACAATGAAGATCATAAAAATATTTCAAAGGATTCTTTCAACAGATCATAAGCAAATTCATAATACTTGTCTTTTCATACAATAGATCATACGTAATTCCACTCAAAACACACGATAAATCCTTGAAAAATGAATTCGAGAAAGATCAAAGGAGAAAGCATCTATCAAATACTAACTTCTCTCTTCTCTTTTTTAAACAAACTCTCACTTTTTATATAATTCTTGACAAAATTGATCACTGATATTCATATTACCTAACTTCACAACTCGTTTTAATTTCATCTGCATCTCTTATTCATCACTTCATAATGATTTCAAAGAAATATTTTTCAATGGAATGATAACAGATTAAGAGGACTACACAGACAAACTAAAACCTACAATCAGCCTTGAATCTAAGATATTTTAGCTGGAAAATCATTACAAACCCTAGATTTAAGAAGTAATTTAACCAAGACATCACAAATTTTATTTTTAATCAAATAATTGATTAAAAAGATATCATAAACCACAAATCTAATAAATTAAATGAGGAAGGAGAACAATTACCTAAGCAATGTAGACTAATGAAGAATAGATGCTTTAAAAAATGAATTGGAGTAAAACAAATCACCGATTGAATAGGAATGGTTGTAATATGAGCCTCAATCATTCAGATCTTGCTCTCCTTTCTCTTTGTTTCAAATCCGGATCAGATAAAATCCAATCCGACTCCAAACCTCTCAGATTTAAGAAATTTTACAGAGATTTTAGCAATTTCAGAGACAATGAAAAGCTTACTTTAAATTTGAGAAAGCAAATGAAATTCTCATCGACTTCTGATGATCAGTGTTAGGATTTTTGACAAATGATCATCGATCTCATGAAATCGGAGGTGGAAGATAAAGGTCTAAGGTTTACACTATCAGATCTAGCTTTTAAGGAGGTTATCTAGGGTTTCAAAGTGAAAAACAACAAATCAAGTAGAAGAAGAAAATGATGATAAAAGAAAGTTGATCAAAAATTGCAAATAGCTTAACCGGATGTTGACCGGAGCTCTGCCGGAGGAGAAAATTTTGAATCGTAAAGAAAAAAGGAACGAACTTAGGGTTTCTTGGCTCTCTCTCTCTCTCTCTCTCAAGAAAAAAAAACTCTAATTTCTGCCCTTATGATTCCTCCTCACTCTTATTTATAGGCTTTTGGGCATAATTTTTGCCCCCTTAAGTTTATGGGACAACCTCTTTACTAGTTAAAGTTATCTTTTTCTAATGACCTCTATACCGATTAACAGTGGCACACCCCAACCTGATAATTTACTCCCCTTTGACTTACTAGCACATTCAACATCTGATTATGGCACTTACTCGGCTCATCTTATTAGGCCAATTTTTGTCCAAATTTTATGAAATTTTGTAGGGACCTACTTGGGATCCTAACCTTCCCTAGGATGAATTTTAAGGCTATAATTCACTTATTCAAGGAATTTTTATTCACACATGATAGTTTAGGGTTCAATCAAAATGGGGTGTCTACACCCCGGTACACAAGTTCCTCAAGCACTTCCTAATTTGCTCCTTGTCCAATCTCAATCTCAGTCTTTCTATTATCAATCAAATTCACTTAGAACCTAAAGCATAAACGTTTATGAAAATAATATTTAAAATAACTTTTATGTTTATGACTTATCCTAGTTTTGAGTTTACAAATAGATACACTAAGTTTAAGATTACAGTTTTACTTAAAATCATATTTCAAATATCAGATCGGAAAAGCTACTTTTTCGATAAAATTTGGGCAGAGGTGTCAACATGAAAGTTTTTGGACATATTTTACCTAACAACTTTTATGGTTTGATCTAATCCCAGTTCGAATTTTTTTAAGAGTTATGATTATTACAAAATTTCAGTTTTGGAAGAAAAAGGCATGTTTTGTGCATTTTGAAGTTTTAACTTTTCAGGCCATTTCTGGTGGAATTTGGCTAAAGTTGTCAACTAAACAGATGTCTTTGGCTTATAATTTACAAGTTTTGGTAATTCATGCATTTGATTTGACTTTTAGAGGGTGCAAAAACCAAGTAATATGAATCTCTGCTTCACGGCGATATACTGGTGTTACTAGTATACCACGACCCCTATGGAGTTTACATGGTGTAGTTGTGGGGCCGGTACACTGGCAAGGCTGATATACCGTCACCCAGTGTAAGTATAATTTACACTTAAAGTGTGTTTTGGATTTTGAATCATGGTTTCACCACCTTATATGACTTGTACTTTATGTTTAAAACCTAAAAAAGGCATTGATTTGGAAACTCTAATATTGTAGAGTTTCAAGATGAAAGTGTGGGACCCAATCCCGCGAGAGGGTCGCGAGCGCGCGATGCGCTACACTCTCTCTTGGTCTCTCGTACACACGCGATTGGCGTGTGCTTTTTATTATTGATTTTAATTACCCAACCAAGCAGGTAGCAACCAAACCATAGGGTGCAAACAAACTTGCAACCCAGTACTCATAAGGGCAGGGGTAAGCCGCCGAGCCTAGTAAGGTGTGATTTAATTCGTCTTTTCCGTGAACTTGGGATCACTAAGGCAATCCGAATTCCACGCAAAAGAAAGTGACAGAGTCGCCATCTAGATGAGGGATCTAGGACCCATAATTGACCAGAAATCTAGACTCGTTACCTGGTTACTAGAATGGAAGGTATGGGGAGTTACCACCACATGCACCATTCCTGCCCGATAATCGGTCTTCAATTCCAAAAGTTAACTCTTTTGAATTTCTTTTAAATGGCTCATTTAACTCTATATTAATGTGCGAACTACGTGACATGCATCCTAAGATCTAATTTCAATGTAATTCCTAAATGTGTATCTTGATTTTCTTAATTTGTTTGAATTCAATCTAAGTGAAAGTTCTCCTAAAATTCTAATTTCATGGAAAGTCCTAAGTGATTTAATTACTTTTAATTTAAGGATTAATGTACAAAACTCCATCACTTATGTGTGGAGCCGACTCGTGATTGGTATGCCATCAAGCATCAAAGCTGCCTACGTACCCAAGCCTCACTGGGATCAGAGTCAACGTAGTTCGGTGCACCTAAACTAAGCTACTTATGCCTAACTCATCTAGGACACCGATCTAGACTGGATTGACTGTTTCAACAGTTTTAAGAGAAATTATTTAGTTCAAGTTGAAGATTTTATTATCCTAGGACTCCATCTAAGATGCTATATGGTCATATCTAAGTGCAAGACATCCCTTTGACTAATGCAGGTGAACCTACATCCTAGGTAACTAGGCTTGTCCTATGGGAAAAAGGGGTGACTAGTATAACTAGATCTATTGGCACGGTTGCTATCCATAGCAAACGACCGTGATGAGGCTAGACTCCTAACTCTAGGACTCCCTAAAACCTACGACACAACGAGACGTAAGTGTTCCTAAGGGGTCCTAAAGGTTCCTACGATAGGAGACTGTAATCCAACGGCTCCTAAGACGCGGATCGAGTTGATTCGATTTGTTAAACTTAATGATTTTCGATTTTTGAGGATTTTCGATTCCTAAACATCTAAGGAATACCAAAGGCTCTATGGTTCGCAAGTTTCGGCCTCGAATCACAACCATGGAAGGGAATCGTGCTCTCAACACTTGTATAATTTAGCACGTAAATTATAGTATCTTATTGCCTGGCATATTTCTCAGGATTTTCGTAGACGGTGGACCTCGGAGCCAATATCATACTATAATTTACGCACTCCAATTAGGGGTGAACATGGTTCCGGTTCGAACCGAGGAACCGAACCGAACCGGGACATTTGGTTCGGTTTGGTTTGGTTCCATTTCTATATGGTTCGGTTCCGGTTCAGAAATCCGGGAACCGGTGCAAATTCGGTTCGGTTCTGGGTTTGGGATTCCGGAACCGAGAACCGAACCGAGAACCGACCCTCACCTTAAGTCTCTCCCCTCCACCCTTACACTATTGGGTCCACAAATATTCCTTGAAATAATTTTTCATGGTTAATTTTTTTTTTGCCCAAGAAATGTTGGGCTAAAAACAAGGAAGAAAAAAACTATTGAAAATATGATTTATTTTCTCCCTGTTTTTTAGAAAATTATCACCCTCTCCTCGCTCGTGTCCTCAAGTGTCTCCTCCCACCCTCCTAACCCATCTCTCTCCACTATAAACTAATATTTTATGGATAAAAAAAAGTATGGTTTCCAAACATGACCTTATTCTATATCACCACAAGGTATAGAGTAAGTGAGATCAAGACCGTTAATCTTCTATATCACCACAAGGGGGACCACATTGTCTTTGTCCCATGTTGAACAGAATAACCAAGTGTAATTCATTATTCATATATAAACAGGGCCATTGGTGAAGGTTGGGTAAACCCAGAACCGAACTGAACCGATCCAAACCGATTATATATGGTTTTGGTTCGGTTCGGTTCCATACATATATGGTTCGGTTCTGGTTCCAATTTCAGGGAACCGATTATATATGGTTCGGTTCTGGGTTTAGCCCAAAACCGAACCAAACCATGTCCACCCCTAACTCCAATTATGCAGGATTAATCGCAATTAGTATACGATTACGGTTGCGATCTCGGCAATTAGACTATCGCGGTATAGCGAATTTACAATGGAGATCTATGAACTCTAAGGTTTCTGTTTCAAACAAGTTAGGGATTAAATTCATGATGTAAAGTTAAGATTTTTTTGAGGTTTTTACTGACTGTTGTGTTGATTTGCTATTAAATTATGATTTATTAACATTAAGACCAGATTGCTAGGATTAAATAGAAACCCTAAGCAATCAAACCCCAAATCAGCTGAAAATTTTCCAGTAAGAAGATATGAATGATTGTGGCTTACTGGAAATATTTCATGAATTATCATTAAGATTTGATATCAATTTCTAATTTTCTAAAATTTAAATCAGATTATAGATTAACACAGCAACTTATAGCATATTAATTTCAAATTAATCCAAATTTTCACAGAATAGAGATCTAGATTATTATAGGTTATTGGAAAACTTATATGAATTTTCATTAAGATTTGATATCAATTTCTAATTTCTCAAAATTCAAATAAGTTCATAGATTAACACAGTAACTTATAGCATATCAATTTCAAATTAATCCAAACTTTCACAGAATAAATATAATCATGATATTAGACTACGGTATGACGTTCACAGACTTTTATTACGATTTGATATCAATTGAAATTCACACAAAAATCGAATGAAACCAAAGAATTAATTAAAAAGCAAACCTAATAGTATCCTAAAATCAAATAAAAAATTCCAGTAGATATATAATAGATTATAAAATTTTCTATCAAAATTTTAAAACTTAAAAATTAAATCTCCTCCATAAAATCGATTTTTAATTAGAAAAGGGAAATTTGTTTCCTAGTAATTGAAACCCATTTACTAAAATAAATTACAAAACCATATTAAAACTTTGCAAAACCAATTGAAAATTTTTAGCTAACATTCTAGTAAGCAAAGTTACTGATTTGTAAAGAAATTTTTTAAAAAGTTACTAATTTAATACAAAAACGAATTACGGCATGTAAAACGAAGAAGCAATTAGAAAACAAATAAAAAAACTTTTTTTCGAAAAAACAATTCATGAGAAATTCAATTTATTATTGAACATTAATTCTGGAGAGTTTCATCAATTTGTAAAACAGTCTGATATTTATTAAAAATGGCCGAACTTTAAAATAATTTAAAACCGGATTAAAAAAATTCAAAAAAATCCGAAATTTTTTTGGTGTTCTGGAAATTAAAACATTGGTTTGGAAACAAGATTTCACAAATTGTGGACATAGTTTGATATACTTTTGGATTCGTTCATCAAGAAATAACCCCTTTCGGGGTTATTGTTTGAAAAATAGAATGAAAATTAAATGGCCAAACCGCGATTGGAAATTAAGTTTTCAATAGAATTTTATTTTATAGAAATCATAAAAAATATCAGATTTTAAATAAACCCACGTTTTCTAACACTTGCTTTGATAATCCGATTTAAATCCATATTTATTAAAAAACGAAAGAAAATCATTATTAAATGGAGGAAATTAATTTTTTGGTGCAATTTTGAATTTTGAAAACTTATAATCTATATTATAACATACTGAAATTTTAAGGAAAAATTCATTGATTTGATCTATCAAAAGTAAAACCCTAGCATGCTTTTCTACTTTTGATATTACAAAGATAAAGATCCTACCGTTGATCGCGCTCCTTGTCTCTAGGGTGCGTAGATCCGAGGTATACGCTTTGTCGCACCCTTTTATATGATGAAGAAGACCCAAAGAACACCCCAAAATCCTTGATGTGTGATTTGTTGAAGAAGAAAAGGGATTTTAAGAATCCTTTTTGTGAAGAACCCTTGAGAGATCTATGAACACACTTCAAGAGAAAATATGTTTTTTTTTTCTTGGGAGGAGAGAGACAAAAGACAAATTTGAATTTTTTTTCCAATCTTTTCTAGGATTGTTTTCTTTGATTTTTATACAAAAAAATTTAGGGTTAAGAGAGAAATAATAATTTCCAATGTGAGAGCTCCCTTTTTGGCTTGTTTCCAATTTTTCCCTCTTGCTTTCTTTCTTTCTTGTTTCCAAATTGGATTTGATTCCAATGTTAATTTCTTGTCAATCAAGACATGCTATTCTCATTCCACATTGCTTCTTTGGAAGAAAACCTTTTTAAGCAATCATTCCTATTTTCCTTCTTTTCAGTTTTTATTCTTTTTATTTTTCTTTTAACAAATATGATGTCACCATTGTGACGTCATCAAGGTTGGGTGCTCAACTCATGTGGTTCAACCATGTGGGCCGCCCACCATGGTGGTTGACCCATATGGGTGAACCCACATGAGCTATCTTTGCGGGCTTTAGCCCAATGGGCCATTTCACACGGGTTTCAGGTTTTTCCGTAAAAAATTAATAAAATCTTTCTAAATTCAACATTCTATATATGGACCAAACCCATTTGACATTTATGGTGCATCCCTCACACATGATCGGACCATCTTTTTTGAAAAATAACCTTTCAGACCAAAATGCCCCTATTTGACTGTTAGACATCCAAATGCGACCAAAATACCATCAGATTGATTCACTCTTAAAGGAAAAAATTAAAAATGGAAAGTCTTTGTGGTCAAACTTCAAAAATAGAAACTTTTAAAATTGGGTCCTTTCGGTGAGCAATATTAAACAGGATCATTTTGTATCCCCTGAAAATACCCAAAATGCCCTCAGCACTTAGAATTTCCAAATTAAGCGAAACTCCTGAGAAATTCTAAATTTAGCATGTTTTCCAAAATTCAGGAAATCATTCATAATCTCTCAGACATATTTCGGGGATCAAAAGAATTACACAGGAAAAGACCAAATTACCCCAAGGTGCTAGAATTTGGCGAGACTAGGGAAAACCCTGAGAAATTCTAAAAATAGCAGATTTTCAAAAATTTATGAACGGACTCAAGATTTCTTAGACATAACTTAGAGACCAAATATGATATGTTTGGAAATGTCTAAAATACCCCCGAAGTGCATGTCTAAGAGAAAATTTTGAGAGATCTAAATTTAGCTGGTTTCCCAAATCTTACGAAATTACTCCTAATCTATCAGCCGTACCCTCGAGATGGTTTTGGACATATGAGAAATGATTGAAATATCCATAAGATGATGAAAATGTGGAAGCCCCATGAGTTTCTAAAAATAGCAACTTTTTCAAAATTTGTAAAATCACTCAAGATTTTTCAAATATAACTCGGGGGTCAAACGAGACACATCGGGAATGACCAAAATACCCCTGCAGTGTAAAATAGGCAAAAATGAAGGAAACCCTGAAAATTCTAAAAATAGCAGGTTTTTTTATTTGCTTGGAAACTTGAACTTTCATCTTCCAGAGGCCAAAGAACCCCCTAGAGATCTTCAGGAATCGCAAATCAACTTCAAAACTCCCATAATGAAATGAAATCTACGCTAAAATGTATGGATGCTTAATCTAATGCTGAATACGGATTCAAAACTCGATGATACTACCGAATCTTTTGCTTTTTAAAGCGTGGCAAAATGGGGGTGTCTACAGAAAGAGACAGATAAAAAAGAAAAGGAAAAGAAAAAAGGCAAAATATTTTCTGGTAAGTAACTCAGTAACTTTCAGTCTGCATATTTTGTTATGCAAACCAAGTGAATAAAGACATGATGTATAAGAATATGCATTAATAATATATATATATATATATATATATATAGAGAGAGAGAGAGAGAGAGAGAGAGGTTGTTGTTCCTGGACAAGTCTGCAGGTAAGCTTACCTGCACACGAGTGAAGAAACAGGGTGGGGGCCCACATTTTTTGGGGGTCCAAAGCATTCACTTGGAAGACCCTTCCATGGATAAAGTGTGACACAAAAATCAGCCCCATTGGATCATCCTAACCCTGCCATTTGTGGAGGGGAAAAATGGGCAGAGACATGGACACAGTGTCTGTCCATTACCGCCACTTTTGATTGGGTTACAACAATCCAATGGGGCTGATTTTTGGGCCACACCCTATCCATGGAAGACCCTTCCAAATGAATGGTTTTGATCCACCAAAAAATGTGGGCCCCCACCCTATTTCTACAATCATGTGAAGGTAACTTACCTGCACACTTGTGCACTCAGTGCCTTTCCGTGTGCATATTTTGTTACACAAACCAAGTGAATAAAAGACATGATTGATAAGAAGAAGATGAGTTAATAAATCATATATATATATATATATATATATATTTATAAGAAGAAGAAGATGAGTTAATATATATGTGTGTGTGTGTGTAAGTAATTCAGTACCTTTCAGTGTGTATATTTTGTTATGCAAACCAAGTGAATAAAAGACATGATTGATAAGATAATGAGTTAATAGGTATATATATATATATATATATATATATATATATATATATATATATTTATATATATTTATATGCCTTGTTCTAGTGGTATCTTTCTATCTTATTATTACTAAATGCAGCTACAATTAGATTGTATGTATATCATTCATATATCTCACATGCTGAGTACTTGTATGAGAAGTTTGAACCCCGACTAATGGTGGAATAGGATATACATTGACCCTGACCAGTGGTGGAACTAGATACTTTGACCTTGACCAGTACTGAAACTGCATATAAATGACCCTTGAATAAAAGACATGCTTGCTAAGGATTGGAGGAGGAATAGTGTGTGTATACATACATATATATGTATATATGTATGTATTCTAAGTAAGTAATATATTAGCTATCTCTCTGTATTATAGATGTCATGCAAATCAAATGATAAAGATATTATTTTAGGATTGATTACATTTAGAATTTACATATACGCATATATGGGTGTAAATATATGTATAATTACATGTTATGTAATAGACACACGAAAAGTACATATATGTATATTTATGGGGATATACATATATGAATAGAGATGAAACTATGATAAGTATAAAGACTTTTTTAGCCTAGTTTTGAGCAATAATGACCACTAATAGTTATGCGCATGAGTGCCAAGTTGATAGCTTTGCGAGATATTAATGATCTCATGATTGATTGATAGCTTTGTGTAGCTCTGTGATTTTTTGATGATATGATATTAGTTCATTGTTCTGTGTAGCAATGCAATATCTTGATGATGTGATATTAGTTGAAAGCTTTGTGTAGGAATGTGATATATTAATGGTCTGATATTGATTTATATTTATGTATTGCTCTGTATATATATATGTATTGTTTTGTATTAATATGTGAGCTTAATATGCTGGTATGGGACAGCATAGTTAGCTTCTGTATTAATATCAGTTAGTATATGATGGTATATATATATATATATATATATATATATATATATATATATATCTTGCATATGCATCATACCATTCAACATTCACATGCATAACTTTGACTAGTGGGGTACATTAGTACGATGGGCATGATTGCTCCCTCAAGAGTAGCTATGGCTGAGTTCTGTGCATTGTCACAAACTTAGCCACACCGGCTAAGTCTTGTAAAAGATACTGAAAAGATAAGGATTCTAAAAGCCTATGGGTTGTGAGAAGATTCTGATTCTGATCCTGAGCCTGAGCATACATACATACATTTGCATATGCATCAGTTTGTGATTCTGATTTTGATTCTGACTATGACTGTGATTCTGATTCCGATTCTTGTTTTGATTCTGGTTCTGATAGTGCCACATTATTGGCCAAATTCTGATATGATATAATACCCTTTTATGTACAAGGGAATAAGCAAAATTATGATACACTACTAAATTATTGTATTGCTTACAAGCTTTATGATTATGTGCTCGATAATTCTAGTTATATAATTATGTGTGCCTATTGGCTTTGAATATAAATAACATCTCTATGTGTGCGTACGGGCTTTAAACATGAACTTATATATGAAAATAATATGAGTTAATATGTATATGACACTGTAACTAGTAACAGATTATGATACACTGTTAGATTACTATTTTGCTTACTAGCTATTTGCTAATGTGCTCGATGTTGCACATTTCAGATCCGGAGTAGTTTTCCGTTTGTGAGCCTTGCGGAGGTAGTGAGAGTGTGACCATACTAGAGTGAGTTTGGGCTTGTACATTGTATTTATTTTCTGTTTATGTAAAGAACCTGAGATGTTGTGTAAATAAAAGAGAGTTTATTTTATTTCCTGTCTCTGAGTTATTTACAGATATTTTGTTTCTACAGTACTTATCTGGATGATTAACTGTTCAGAGGCCTTGTACGCTTGTCGGGTTCGCCTAGCGGGCGGGCGGCGCCTGCCACATGCCCCGACGGTTTGGGTCGGGGCATGCCATCATTATCAAACTTCGGAAGAGGTAGGCCGAAATATTTAATTTTTGTGAATTTTGTAAAATACGAGAAAATCATGTAAATTTCTCCTTGAAATTTCGACTTTAGGGGAGTTTAAAAGTTTGAGTTTTCATATTTGAAAAGTTACCAAATTTGAGTTTTCAAGATTAAACCCTTTGAATTAAGAAGGGAAAGTCGCCAAATTTAAGGATTTTCTTAATTTTGAATTTTTTTAAAAAATCATCAAATCTAGCAAGTTTCCAAAGTTGGAAACAAGGTTTTCCAATTTAACAAGTTTCCAAAGTAGAATTTCTATGTTGGAAACAATGATTTTCAAGAATATAAAGTTTCCAGAGTAGAATTTCTAAATTATGAACATTTATTTTCAAAAATAGAAAGTATCAAAAATAGAATTTCCAAGTTGAAAACTTTGTTTTCAAAAATAAAAAGTATCCAAAATAGAATTTCTAAGTTGAAAACATTATTTTCAATAATAGAAAGTTCCCAAAGAAGATTTTTTCAGTTGGAAACAATGATCTTCAACAATAGAAAGTTTCCAAAGTTGACTTTCTAAGTTGGAAACTTTAATTTTCAATAATAGAAAGTCTCCAAAGTAGAATTTATAGATTTGAAACATTGATTTTCAAAAATAGAAAGTTTCCAAATTTCAAAATTTTCAAAATTAAAAAGTTGATTTCAGAATAGAAAGTTTTCAAAATTGAAATTTTGATTTCAAAATAGAAAGTTTTCAAAAGAAGATTTGAAAAATAAAAAGTTCTAAATTTAGTAAGTCTCAAATTGAAAAGTAATTTTAAAATTTGAAACTTTCTAAATTTTAAAAGAAGATTTCAAAAATAGAAAGTTCTAAATTTAGAAAGTCTCAATTTGAAAAGTGATTCAAAATTGGAAACTTTCTAAATTTACATATTTGATTAAAAGAATAGAAACTCTCTAAATTTACATATTTGATTCAAAAATGGAAACTTTCTAAATTTTTAATATTTGATTAACAAATTAGAAACTTTCTAAATTTACATCTTTGATTAAAAAAAAGCAAAATTTTCAAATTTACATTGTCGATCCAAAAGAGAACGTTCCAAATTTACATATTCTATTCGAAAAAGGGAAATTTAGAAATTTTCTAAATTTCCTTACTTGTTCTAAATTAGGTAACTTTCCAAAATTTTCAAACCAAGTTCCAAATTTGGAAACTTTTGAAAACAAATTTAAATTTGGAAAGTGGTTCAAAAATTGAACACTTTTGATAAACAAGTTTAAATTTAGCAAGTGGTTCCAAATTTAGAGACTTTTTGAAAACATCTTTGAATTTAATAATTTTTTAAAACAATTCAGAAAGTGATTTGAATTTGGAAACTTTCTAAAATTGGTTAAAAGGTCTAATTTTAAGGAAATTTGCATGTTTATTTATTAATAATCAAAATTCATAAAGATTGCATATCTCTTATCTATCATTTCCTTTCTTTTCTTTCCTTTCTATTTTTAATTTTGTAGGACTCTCTTAAGTACCTTAAACTCCTATGCAAACCATACCCATATTTAACTCCTCCTAGCTCCCCTACCTTTAGTGCAAACCAAATCCTTAGGTGCAACCCAACCCAATTGGCCAAATTCCTAAAGTCCAAACCTTTAAACCAATTCGTAGATCCAAACCTTTAGATCCGAACCCAATTAGCAAACCTTGTGTCGCTAACCCATTGGCCGAATCTCTTAGATTTAAAACCCGAATTTTTAATCTTTGTTTCCAAAATCCTCATTCCATAGTCTTGATTTTCCAAAATTCAAATCCCCAATCTTAAACCGTAATCCTCAATCCAAGCTTTCAAATTGCTAATTAGCTCTCTCTATTGTTTGCTTTATACTTAATTGCCTGTTAGTTGTTTGTATTTACATATTAGAAATCACATGTTTAGATTATTTGCTTTACTTTTTGTCTCTTGCTTGTTTTCGTAAATTTTGCAGGTTTGTTTGCTTTCTTTCATATGTTTGTTACCCTATTTGCGTGCGTAGTTGTTTTGTTAAAATTGGAATTTAAAAGAATTCGAAAATCTCAAGAATCCAAGGACATAAACTATTCAAATTAGAAAACTTCAATTCAAAATCCTAATCTCCAAAATTTATGGGACAAGGCTTCAACACTTAGAAGTTACACTATAGGTTCCTGAATTAGAGCTTTTAGATTCCAAAATTAATAAAAATATAGGTTCATATAGCTAGGCATTTAGGATATTGAAAATATTGAAAATATTTTCAATAAAAATATTGAAAATACAAGTTAGGGCCATTGCATTAATAATAGGTTCATATAGTATAGGTCACTTCACTTCAAATCAATTAATCAAATTCAACTTAAACAAAATCTCATCAATCTCATAAAATGCCAAATCACTCTTATAGGCGCTTAAGCATTCTAGCTAGGCATTTAGGATCACAACTCATGGCTCGCATGAGTCTAAACTATGAACGGCCAAATCCTTAGAAACCCTTAAGTTAATTCAAATAAATTTCATATTCATCCCTTCTAGTTTGAACTTAAACAATTAGAGCTTTTAAAAGGTAAAGACCAGCCTCGCCGGGCAAGAAGGGTGCCTAACACCTTCCCTTCTTGTAACCAGGTAACTTACCCAACTCGGAATCGTAGCACAAACATACTGAGTTAATCATGGGCCCTAGGCCCTTACCTAGGTGGCGACTCTGGTCAATTGCGTTTTTGTAAAGTTTGGATACTTATCCCAAATTCACAAGAAAAGCAAAACATATTCAAATTCAAATTCAAGATAGGAGCAAATGCTTCGAAATCAGACTGACCCTCGTGGTTATGGAAGGGATGACCTCCCGACAAGATCCACAGCGTGGTGTCACTGTTGGCATAGTCTGCAAAAGTGGAAATCAAACCATGTGTCAGATCCCAGTAATTAAGGACTCGTAGTCGTCTGATTCACAACAAATGATTCGCAAAATCCCAATGGATAAACCACCTTCTGCAAATCAGATGATTACAAAACCTTGGTCACTCGCAATCTTTGCAATCGTAACTACAAAATATGATTGCAGACATCGCGATCCATAAATAAATGCAAAGTGTTGAGAATCGCCTCGTCGAGCACTCTTTTTTATTATCATCTAGGAAAATAATCTCTCAAAAACTCCAAATAGAGCAAATAAAAAAATCAAATGCAAGATGTAAAGACTCACCGTGTGGATGTGAAAGCAGTCTGATAAGTGGAGCGGAGTACGATGAAAAAGCGACCCCGGTACCACGGAGCAGCACTCGCATCTGCATCTCCCGGCTATGGGCGATCACAGACCACCTCCAGACCTCCTCTAGCATGTCATTGTGGCATTATTTAGCACTCCAGGAGGTCAGCTAACAAAATTCATGAGCAAAAGCTAAGGCCATGTGCGGAAGCTGAAACCAAGTACGGGAGCTAAAGCCAAGTACGAAAGATAAAATCAAGTATAGAAGCAAAATCTGAGTCATAATGCTAAATCGAAGCGCGATTGCTAAAGAAAAGGACAGCAGCCATCATCAAGTAAAAATAAAATGAAAAACAAATCAAAAGAAAAGAAAAATAAAAGAGAGAGAGAGAGAGAGAGAGAGAGAGAGAGAGAGAGAGAGAGAGAGAGAGAGAGATGATGGGGAATGAACCCCATCCCCTCCCCTTTTCTAACTGAAATCCAAGGATTGACTCTGTTTGGCAACCTAGAAGGGGGGTGAATAGGATGTTTATAAAACCTTGCCTTTTAAAAACTTTTCCTAAAATTTCACACAAGACTTGTCCCTTGTTTAATTAAGTTTGAAATAATTGAACTTAAACAATATTACAAATTAATATAAGTTCAAAGCCCTTGTTAATTAGCAAACTTAATTAGGTGACTTATAGCCTAGTTAGCATGGTACAATTATTCAATCAAAAATAAAATGCTAACTACTCACTCAATTCTAACTGTGTAAAAATGCAAGCACAGATGATAGAGTGAGAGGGTGAGAGGAAAAAGGGAAACACCAACACAAGTGACACAAGGATTTATAGTGGTTCGGCAAACGGCCTACTCCACTCTTCTCAAGGTCGCACTTGAGGATTTTCATTATTCAGACCTCCACAACGCCCGGCTCCGAGGCTTTTACAGCCCAAGAGAATTAAACGAGGACGCCCTTGCCACCTTTGCAATGTTTCTTCTACACAACCAAGAAGAAGACAGAATCTAAAAAGATTGAGCTAGTAGCTAAAGAAGGAGAGACAATGAGAGGCTCTGAGTATCCTCATTATCACCCTAACCTAGGGATAGATATCTAGACTAATGAACAGAATTCTAGACTATAAGAATAGAATCTTGAGTTAAATGACAGATTCCTAGACTATACGACAAAATCCTAGGCTAAAGGACAGACTCCTAAATTAAAGGATAGGCTTCTATGCTATAGGACAAACTCCTAAATTATAGGACATACTCCTAAGCTAAATGACAGACTCCTAGACTAAAGAACACACTCCTAAACTATGAGACTGACTCATAGACTATATGATTGACTCCTAGACTATAGGACTGACTCCTAGGCTATAACTCTAAGAAGGGGAATGATGAACTAATAAGACTGAGCAAGTCTCCTAGGGAAGGGCTCCAAGTGACCTTATCATTGCCCCTGCAATGATAAATAATGAATAATCTAGGGGACTTAGCTAATCTCTAAGAAAGGAAACCATAGGGGTGAACTACTAATGAGACTGAGCAAGTCTCAATAGAAAGAAGGGGGAAGGAAAAGGTTTCTAATGAGACTAAGCAAAGTCTCCTAGGGGTGAAACAATAGGAGTGTACTACTAATGAGACTAAGTTAGTTCCTAAAAAGGTGGGCTCTAGGTATCCCTATCACAGCCCAAATCCTAAGATCTTTTACCTATATCACCCCCAAATCATGACATGTTGGAGAGACAAGATCTTAAGAAGGCTACTAAAATCAAAGCTGAAGATAAGGGAACAAAGGCCTATCTTAACACAATAATGTTGTTATTATTTCCAACAAACATACGTAAAGAAGCTTTAACCAGAAAATGAAATAAGAAAAATAAATATCAATAATGGATAACCTGTTATAGTCCTAGTCACATCTAACAGTATTTGAAAAAGTAGGAAAGAGACCTTTCTCATTAACCAATTAACACCAACACTCTCTCTTTTGGTTTCTAATTAGTTAAGTGGATCTAGACAACCTTTACTCATTTGCAACACTTATAAAGCCGAGTACAGAAGAAAACATAACAAGTCAATGTCAATAATCCTTATCTTGTCATCAGTTCATTAATTCACCTAATTCCTACCAATAAGATTTCCTAGGATTCTCCTAAATAATTTTACACTAGACTTTTTATACACAAAGTTAAAATCAAGTTCTATTTCAAGATCATTTTGCCCATTTCATCAGATGAGGTCATTAAAATGTTTTTTTTTTCAATCCTACACAAAGTTTAATAAAGGCACATTCTTTGAACTAATCAATTCAAATGATCAGCATCAAATGAAAAATAATATCAGACATCCACCCTACATTTATTTTATCAACGAAGCATTTTTCAAAGGGAAAGCCTAATTGAAATTGTTACCAAGAATCTAAGAATCTATGGATCTGAAAAGAATAACATTGAAACATTTTATACAAACAGTCAATAATGTCAATATCAATATCTGTCATCAGTGAAACCTGAAGAGCTACCAATGTAAAGCCATGAAATGAATCTTCGACATCATTAAATCCCAAACAATTTTAAAAGAGTTATTGACAGAATTATTCCTATTTCAATTAATACACAGATCTTTGGTTTGTACTTCAACTCACTACAATTCTTATAGATTATGAAAGGTGTAGACCCACTTTAAGATCCAAAATTCACATTATCCTCATTACAATCTCCAAAACCAAGGACTTTATTAAGAGTTGAGTTAATCAACTTATCACTCAAACATCACTCCTCTTTGAATTTCAAGTCCAGATATTCCATAAAAACAATATTTTAATCACATAAAAGGGAACACAACCCTAACTGGAAATTTTTGTATATTCACATGCACTCACACATGCAGACTATAAGAAAAGGAATATATATATATATATATATATATATATATATACACACACTATCTCATAACCATAACACAAATAACCGTAGAAGTTTTTTTAAAAAAATATGCAAGAAACCAAACAACCTCAATTCCCATATAGTAAACGTTGAAATTATTACTACACTTGGCGAGATCAACACTCAATTATCAACCAACAAGTATTTAACTTCAATTATCAATAGATTAATATTGAAAATAAAGCTCAGATCAAAAGAGAAGAAAATTCTGAACTTTTCAGTAACCCAAATTTCGTAAGAATTTTCTAGTTTTTGCTAGTCTAATATTTAAAATAAGCATTTTCTAGTTTTTGCAACAAGTAATCCTTATATTATGCACAAAATTTCATGAAAACTCTTTTAGAGCGGATTATGAATGAGTTCATTAAGCAATTCTCCTATGAAGATGGCACGGAAACCTCTCGTCGAGATCTTCAGACCACCAGACATGAACCCATGGAATCCTTCTCCAATTTTGTGAAACAATGACGTCATAAGATAGCTCAGATGCTCAAGCGACCTACTGAGGAAGAGCAGATCGAAATGATGCAGTAGAACTTGAATTTGTCTTTCCAGCGTCCCATGGCCATTCAGAGTTTCACCAGTCTTAGACACTTCATCGATACTGGAAACAAAAATCGAGGACTCTTTAGCTCGTGGTTGGCTCAGCAAAGCCTCCCCCGACTCCAGAACCAATCAACCTAAGAAGCCTCCTGTGTCTAAAGAAGTCAATGAGGCCAAGCCAGCTACAGAAATTTCTGAAACTCCATTTCTCTGGCATCAAGGCAATACTCCACCAGGACCTCCTTTTGTGAACAGAATCCCTAGGGAATTCACTCCCTTACCTGCTACCCTCACAACCATCATGAAATTGATTCTTCAAGCCAATAAAATATTTCTTCTTGCACCCCATCCACCTCCCAATCCTCTACTCAGAACATGGAACAATAGAGAATACTGTGAGTACCATCAAGGTAACGGACACCAAACTGATGGATGTCTCACTCTGAAACATGCTGTTTAAGACCTTTTAGACAAAAAACAGTTCATTCTCCTGTCTGGACCAAACATCAACACTAATCCTCTCCCAAATCATAATCCTTCGTCCACAACTACCAGTGCCATCTTCACCGAATCTCCACATATCGATTTCTCGTCCCTAATTTACACTATCGAACCCTATCCGTGGGGAACAGATAATAATAATTACATACGAGAAATCAGAGAAGATGACCCATGCCCTCTTGCCATTTGTGCAGACTTCGACGAAGAACCTTATGTCCTGAACCTAGTTGAGGCTGGAATAGACGAAACTCCTTTCGTCTTGGCATTAGAAGATCTTGAAAGTAGTTGTAAGCCCAAGGGCTCATCCTCTTACCTCGTTTCGATGATTAACAAACCCAAATTAATTAGTTCTTTATGGGCTAATCGTTTGCCTTGAGTGTTGTGCTGTGGATAGGAAAGTCACAGGTCAATCCAGGCTAGCACACACACAGATGGCTTATGCTTGAAGATGAACCAACCAATGGACATAGGAGCCAGAGCACCCTTGGACAAACCATGCCTTGGAGGATCTACCAAGGAAAAGCTCAACATCATCCACATCAAGCATTTGGACAATCAGGAAAAATCAATGAAGTCCAAAGTTGGAGGATCAACAAGCAATGCAAAGGACAAATGAGCTTGAACCAAATTGTGGCATCATCCTTGGAAGGTGTCAAGCAAAGAAGCTCAACCTTGAAGATCCCAAAGCAAGTCATGCACTCAAAGAGAAGATCAAGCAATTGCTACCTCAAAAGTTCATTCAAGATAGTGGTAAAAAAAGGATAGATTGTATCACCTATCTCTCTTGTGTTTTCTCTAGCCAAGGCACATCTTAAAACCCCTTAAAAAAATATTTTTCAAAGAGACTAACACACCCTTTAAGGACTTAAATAGATAAGTGAATGGCCATGGT
Organism: Tasmannia lanceolata; assembly: GCF_043159265.1. NCBI lineage: Eukaryota > Viridiplantae > Streptophyta > Magnoliopsida > Canellales > Winteraceae > Tasmannia > Tasmannia lanceolata. The sequence continues at coordinate 5,252,601 of NW_027518688.1, read as the reverse complement.
GGTGTACCAACATGTTTGGACCCATATGGCATTCAACACAACATTGAACAAAACAGAGTTCCGAAGAAACAAGCTGGACCAGCAACTAAATCCTATCAAAACTTGTTTGAAATATTTTTAAATATTTTTAAAAATATTTTTAATAGATAGCTCTCATTTTTCTCATATCCGTAGAGTACAAGAACGTCAAAATCCAACAAGAAATGAGGGAAATATGATTTTACAAGTTTGAAGCAGATTGCTAAAAACCAGTCTCGGAGTTCCGAGAATTTTATCGGAACTCCGAGACATTTCTCGGAGCTCCGAGAAAACAACCTGCAACACAAAAAATGTAGCAGTTGTGGCTACAACGGCTAGTTATTTTTTGACCGAAATACCCCTAAAACGATCATATTATGTTGGGACTCTATATATACCCATTGTATGGGTTCAAACCAAAATGATGAACATGTTCCAACCTAAAAGAACCTTGAAAATCAGTTGCAACCATTTTTGGGTAAAATCTCTCGCCAACCTCATTGTGCCTTGATTAGGAAAAATCTTTTGGTATTGGTTTAGGCATCACTTGTATTCATCTTTGAGAGTATATTAGGAGCTTCATTGTGCATTGTAACCTACATAAAGGCAAAGCTTTTATCTTCTTCTTCGTTCAATCGGTGGCAAGGGCATCCGATGTTAATTCCCCTAGGAGAAGGGCTTAGTTCTCGGCTGTGTAGGAGAGACATTGTAAAGGTGGCAAGAGCATCTTTATTTAATTCCCTTGGGAGTGTAATTGCCTCGGAGCCGGGCATCGTAGAGGTCTCAATAGTGGATATCCTCAAGTACGACCTTGAGTAGAGTGGAGTAGGCCGTTGGCCGAACCACTATAAATCTTTGTGTCGCTTGTGTTGGTATTTCTCTATCTCTCACTCCCTTTCACTCTTTTAATTGTAATTGCATTTTTTTATCTTGTGTTGAGTGAGTAGTTAGCATTTTGACTTTGATTGAATAATTGTACCTTGCTAATTAGGCCACTAAATCTCCTAATTAAGTTTACTAATCAACAAGGGTTTTGAACTTATATTAACTTTGCAATATTATTTTAAGTTCAACTATTTCAAACTTAATTAAACAAGGGATAAAACTAGGGTGATTTTAGGAAAAGTTTTTAAAATGTAAAAGTTTTATAAACATCTTATTCACCCCCCCTAGGTTGCCAAACTGGGTTACTCTTTGGATTTTAGTAGTAGCCATGGAACCTCAGAAGTAGGACATCTCACCAAGGGTGGTAGGAATTACAAACCCCCAGAGCTCAGGACAGACGACCAGGTCGACACTGTCAAACGAAAGGTCGTTAGCACAGAAGTTGATTAGGAGGATCTGAACATCATTAGACAGCTCAGCAAGACTCAGGCATATGTCTAATTATGGGGGCTGTTGATGGTTTCCCTTAAGCACTGAAAGGTCCTCCTCAAAAGTTTGCAGACTTCTCAAGTGTCAAAGGACACTACACCTGAGCAGCTCACTAATCTAGTTGCAGCAGTCAGAGCCTCTACAGCTCTCTCATTTTCAGATCAAGACCTGAGCCTTGAAGGAAAGAACCATTCCAAGCCTCTCCTTGTTACTGTGTTATGTAATCAGAAGAAGGTACCTTCCGTACTCGTTGACAATGGTTCGGCCTTGAACATCTATCCACTGAGCACGGCCACAGCAATTGGTTTCGGTCCCAGTGACTTCACCCCATCTGATCAAGGCATGATGGCTTATGATAACTCCCGACGAGATGTAGTTGGAACTCTGTCTACTGCCAACTTTATGGCTGGTGAAACATTTGATGTCGAATTTCAAGTACTTGACATCAAGTCATCCTTCAATTTGCTATTAGGACGACCCTGGCTTCACAAAGTGGGAGGTGTCTCCTCTTCTCTCCATCAGAAGCTCAAATTCATGAAGGCTCTGTTCACTTGTTTTCAAGGGAAAGGAAAAGAAAAGGTTTCCCGGGAATCTGACGTGGCATTAGGAAAAGAAATCCAGGGAAACTATATTGGAAAGGTTTCCCGCGTTTGTTCACTTGCGCATGAACTGTGCAGGAAAAGGTTTCCCGAGAAACTGCTTGCCCACTTTTTTCACTAGTTTTACTGGGAAAGCAAATCTGACCAAAATAAAGGGAAAAGGAATCTCACACTTGTGAGAAAAGACTCATTTCCACATCATTTTCCCAATTTGCATGTCATATGTGACATTTTCCACCGAGGCTCCTTCAAAATCTCGTGAAGACAAGTGAACATGCGAATTTTAGCTTTTTGAGGAAAAAAGGGGGTGTTTTCCTAGGATTTGGTCTCCCGGGAACGTGAGTGAACAGAGCCGAAGGGTAGCCGAGTAATAATAGTTCGAGGTGACGAAGACTTAGAAGTAGGTGCTATCTTAACGGATACATCCCCGAAATGGGATTAGGACGATATCAGCAAGGGGTTGTCCAATTTGATGATCTACAGTTTCCTTCCAAAGTCGGCACACCTGGTTTGGGCTATCACAACACATATCAGGAGGAACAAGATATGTACCGCAGCCTAGCTCGAAGAAGGTCAAACAGAAAAGCTGGTGAAGTCATGCCTATGGCAGATATCAGGTTAACTCTGAATGGTCAGTTTTGTCGAGAAGGAGAAAACTTCATTTGCTATGATTTTTCAGAATGGTATACACATCCCATCACAGGCGAGAGAGTCCATGGTTTTTAAATTTTCTTTGCTACGGGTTGGCCAGGTGAAGAAGATGATATTTGGTGGCGAAAGTAGTACAGGTGTGCAGAGACTTTGAAGTTTGATTGAGCAGATTACCTTGAACCGGTACTGATGCGATCAATGTTCAAAGAAGATCTTCTGACAGTCTGCATGATCAAGGAATCCGTTCCATTGTTCTCCCCTTAGAGTATGATTACCGATGCTGGCAATTTAGAGCTCTCCAACTGGACAGACACCTTCGTCCCACTCCTCACTACAACTATCCCTTCAGATACATGTTTCTCATCTTCTGAATCAGACTCTTCTTCTGATTCTGACTCATTTTCTGAAAATGTTGTCAATGTAAATGAGTCTAGATTAGGCGCATCAGTTAGTTCTTCCGATATATCTTTTGAATCAATCAAAGAACTTTCTCTGCATTCGCCTTTGTCTCTTGATAATATTGAAACTAATGCTAATAATAGGTTGTTGCGATGACGGATCCTATGATGAGTCGGGAAGCTTATCTGGTCTTTCTCTCTATATCTTTATAAGTTTCTCTCTAGGTTTTCCCAAAACACAAAGTTACCCAAACCACCCTAGACACCCAATACCCAAGACCACTTGCAACCAAGCTTGCACCCGGAACCATCTGATTTCACCAAAATCTTCCAAAAGAGCTCTGAATTGGTCAAAGAAAGATCCCAAGGATAAAGCTCGATACATCGGCACTCGCTTTTTACAGCAAATACAACATCTTGAAAATCCAAACACCAAAACTCAGCAAAAGCTCCACTAGAAGCCATTTCTAAGAACCGGAACCACCTTTCGGTCACTTTAAACCACTTTTTGGGAACCAGAGACCTCTTTGGCTACCAGGAACAACCTTCCTAAAGCCAAATATCACTTGTCAAGCGATGTACAAACCAGCACCAAAGACTCGGAACCGGGTACCAACTTCCAGGAACACGGAACCCATTTCCAAGACCCGAAAACCCCTTTTGGTCACCACAAATATTTCATTAGGAGTAAAAAAACCACTCGCCAGCAATCGAGACCCAGAAACCACTTTTTAGTCTCCAAAAACCATAAAATAACTACAAAAATTTACTTTTTCATTGTTCGGAACCATTTTCAAGCAACTGGAGGTCAGTTTGGGACTTCAAAACACCTTTTTTGAAGTGCACCTGCCCTCCGCACCTAGAAAACCACTTCTGAAAAATTCAAAATCACATTCTGGAGCCCTGAAAACATACCCAGACTAATCGGGAGGTGGGACCCACTCCTAAAATCACAGGAGACTCCCCCATGCGATTTTAACTGAAAAATCTATAAAAGGAACCCCAAGCCTCTCTCATTTATCATCTCTTTTCCACCTATTTTAAAATTTTGCTCTGGTTTGTACACCCATTTAGCATTAGTACCCCCCCTTTTTTGTTATTACACCCCTTTTAGTTTTAGCACCCCTACCTCTTTAGTATTCACATCCCCTTTCCCCTTTGGTTTTAGAAAGCCTTAGAGAGAGAAAGAGAGAAGCTTGGGGAGATTTTCAAAACTAGTATTTGTTGAAATCTCTTCTGCTTTATCATCGAGTATCAGAGTTCTGCCGAAATTCCCTCTGATATATCACCGGACGCGGATTTCTAAGGATTTAAAGCAGCACCAACCTTAAACTAGGTACTTGCACAACCTTGTTGCACTTTCTTTCACAAAAACAAGTGGTGGGTAGCTATAGAGTTTGGGGATCCTTTGGCCCTAAACTCTTAGCATAATTCCCCTCCCTTTCTCTCCTTTTTCTAAACAAATGCTACTTCTTTAAATCCGGATCTTTATACACAACAAACAATTTGATTAACAATAGACTGATCTTCTCGGTATTCGATATTGGGGAAGCATGGGCCTTGATACCCCCTGATATCAGGAATCTGCATTACAATCTATCTCAATCATTTTAGTGTCGTTGTCTACAAACACTTTAGATCAAGGGAGTCCCCTTTAATGTCTATAAAGTCTAAACAAAGGCTACTTCCTTAAATCGGGTTATTTGTACCCAACAAACAATCTGATTAAAGATAGATCGTTCTTCTCGGTGCTTTTACAGTGAAGTGTTGTACCGTCTATCTTAATCATTTTGGTGTTGTTGTCTACAAATACACTAGATTAAAGAAGTTTCATTTAATGTAAATAAAGTCTTTAACAAACGCTATTTTCTTAAATCCTATTATTTGTATGCAATAAAAAATCTGATTAACAATAGACTGATCTTCTCAGTATTCGATATCAGAGAAGCACGGGCCTTGATGCCCCTCTGATATCAGGAATCCGAAGTACAGTCTGTCTCGACCATTTTAGTGATGTTGTCTACAAACACACTAGATCAAGGGAGTCCCCTTTATTGTCCATAAAGTCTAAATGAAGGATATTTTCTTAAATTTGGTTATTTGTACGCAGCAAACAATCTGATTAAATATAGACCGTCCTTCTCGGTGCTTGTACTACGAAGTGTTGTGCCGTCTATCTTAATCATTTTGGTATTGTTATCTACAAACACACTAGTTTAAAAAAGTTCACTTTAATGTAAATAAAGTCTTTAATAAAAACTATTATCTTAAATCTGGTTATTTATACGTAATAAGCAATCTAATTAACGATAGACTGTTCTTCTCGCTATTCGATACAGGAAAACATGGACCTCGATGCACCCTCGATATAAGGAATCCAAAAGCAGTCTATCTCAGTCATTTTAGTGTTGTTATTTATAGATACACTAGATTAAAGCCCTTTCCCTCCTTCATGAAGATTTTCCTTTAATTATCACTCTTGGTCTTCAGTAATCGACTGGATCAAGATGGTCTCCACTTCTAGGTGCTCATTTGACTTGTTCAAGAGAGCTTATGCCTAAGAAGTAGATTTAGAGGCGATATCAATCTTTTTAGCATTACCGTTCATCGAAGATTGAAAACTCTTTGATTTTCTGTATAAAATAAATCTTAAAGAGCACTCTTTCATTTTACTCGCTTTCTTTGTTGCTTTATCCTTTCATATTCAATAATAAGCATAAGACCCACTTTCCTTACTGTTTTTAATCGTAAAGGGAGTTTAAAATCAGTTTTGCTAAACCTTTCCTAATATCCACCAATTCAAGTCAAGAGACTGTGTTTTTCTGGCATGAGGGGTGCCTAACACCTTCCCCTCATGTAACCATATCCCTTACCTAGGTTTCTGACAAGACCAAGTCGAAAACAGAGTTAATCAGGGGTTTAGGCCCCAAACTAGACGGCAAGGTCAATCATTGCCTTTTTTGTGAAATTCGGATTTTTATTCCAAATTCACTATAAATGCATATCACGGGTCCTGGGCCTTGGGCCCTAACCAAGGTGGCTACTCTGACAACCTCTCTTTTCCCTTGAAATTCAAATATTTATCCCATGTTCATTGGAAATGTAGACATAAAACACACCCCTAAAGAGAACAAGAGAGAACAAGACACCAACTCACCACTACACCACGAACACACCCCCGAGTTGTTGCTATTTTAATACAAAAGTGGCCCTTGTTAGTATTTTACAAAATTATTTTGTTTACAAAATGAAGCCATTTTGGTTTTGGAAAATGAGTTTGCTCACTTCCTTCTCAAAAGCGAATAGTTCTGTATTGGAAAGTGGAGAAAAGCTTCATGAGTTTATATAGCTTTTCACTTCTATAGCTTTGTGGATGAGAAACGGAGAAAGGGGGCCTATGTACATGAGCCACCAAGTGGACCTAGTAGGCTTTTGGCTATACCACACACGCGCGTCGCCCGGCTCGGCTGGCCATGCGTGTGAGTCAAGGTTTTTTCCCTTCCCCCTAAATTTTAATTTTTTGTCCGTCAAAGCATTACCTTTACCTTCGCCGTTCTTCAAAAAGAACGCCGACATTAGTAGGTAAGCTGGCGTACCTGGTTAAGCTAGCTTACTGCAACGTCGAATAACTGGGTAAATAACGTTGTAGTTGTTGGGCTGCGACCTTTCACATCTGTAACGTCTTTTGAACGGCTCTTGTCTTAAATGGAGTCTTTACCACATTAAAGGGTGTGTTGAACGGACACGTTTTGGTTTATAAAAGAGAAGGTTCTCTGTATTTTCTTCTACAACAATAAAACGAAAAACCATTACAGAAGTTTATTGTTTCTTCTTGTTTTTATAAACGGAGTTTTCTTTCTTCCTCTTTCTATTTTACATATTTTGTTGGACAATTAGAGTGTTCGGGTGGTTCGAATCTCTTTGATCGTGCAGTTCTTGGAGATCGACAGTGTATCGGGCTGTTGTATCTTGGGAGTAATTGTGCCTCATCTCGCCACATTGAAAAGGTTACACTAGCGCTGTTTATTTATTTTTTCTGTTCCTCAACAGAAGTCTGGTAAGCCATATTATACCCTGAATCCACAACACGAGTGTGGGGAGATGACGGGAGAAGGCGCGGCCGCAATGCCCCTCCGCCATCCGGGATCCACAGGAGCACCATTAGATCAATCCAATGTTTATCCAACGGCTCAGATCAAATCACAAAAAATTTAAGCACTTTAATTGCTCATTGTGACAATGCGCAGTGCAAAGTGCAAAGTGCACCACTATCATCCTACAAGTCAATACCCATGCCGTGCGCGCGTGTACTCACCGTCCATTGGCCCACCATTTACAAAACTAGGAAGAGAAGTGGAGGGATACTTGTCACGCCCCATAATCACTATGTAAATATTGTTCACTTCTAGGACTCCTACCCTCCCAGATTTTGTTTTCCATCCACACTATGGTGCCCGACCAACTTTTTTGTCACGCCTCAAACCGAGACCACGGGCTGGCACATGACAGCGCCCCATACCTGCAAGTAAACCCTACAAGCTTGCAAGTCTATGCATATTATTATGGTCCATTCTTATTGTTGCCATAGTTTTAAAATGTCATAGATAAATTAAATTATAAAGTCAAACTCTATCTTTCATCCCAAACAAACACTAGTCAACAAGTGTGGTTGTCCGCACATGCCAAAGCGAGCCGTGAAATGGCTTTCCCAGGTATTGCCTAGCAAATTCCGAAGTCAAATGGGAGGAGACAAATATTTTGATTTGTCTAGAATTACCTCGGAAAATAGTGAAGCAGTGTTTGGTTGCAGGGATATCCTCAGAAAGTAAGAGACTGAGTAGGGGTGTCATTACCAATATAGGGATAGAGGATTCTTTAGTTTTGGAAGGATTTGCTTTTAGAGGGGACATAGAATCCACAGCATCACATAAGTAATTACTACATGAGAGACATCTAAATCCAATTTTATTTTGGCAACCAAACAAGGAATGGCATGCCAAATCCATACCGAGCTTTTGTGCAACCAAACGAAGTATATACACCGCGAGGGAACAAAGGAACAAAACAAGTGACAAAGGATGTAAAAGGAAAACATTGTTTAGACACCAACAACACGGCATGTAAATTAAAGCAATTTCTGAGTCTACATTATCCGACTCTGACAATGAGAGCTACTATTTTCCTATTGACTGCATCAAATTGTCAAATTGTCTATGTTTGACAAGTATTCCTATGATAAAGTAGCGGCTCTAAGCACACGACGGCTAGAATGGGAAAAAATCGTTGTTCTGACTTCTGACGAAGGCAAAGAAGTTTTCGACAATTAAATACAGTTCTTCTTCCCTCCTGCTCACACTATAAAGACTAGAACTGGCTTCTTAAATCTGAGAAAAACCCATTTCCGAAAAGGGTAAAGAAATCATGGGTCGATCTTTCTTTCTCACTATTCTTTTGTTATCAGCTATTCTGGCTCTCTCCTTTTCTCCAGGTAGTTATTTTCCTCGTCAATTTTTTATCTCTCTCTATCTATACATTTTTATGAATTTCTTTCAATATCTTGTAGGATACGGGAGAAAAGAAATAGAGTTTGAGAGAGTAACTTGTACGGATCTTCCCAAGGTGACATTTGCAATTATTCTTTTCTCCTTCTACTTGGGGTTTTTATGATTTTTGGTACTCTTTTCAGGCCGTGGAGTTGAAATCCTGCTTTCCTTTTGTTGGTTTTTTTAGGAGGATTTGGTGAAAGAAAGAGTGATGATCGAATTTTCCATGGACTACGATGGTCCAGGACGGAGCATAAAACCTGGAATAGTTCCACCTCCGCCAGGAGCGATCTCATGAAAAAACATTAAATAGACAGCAGTGGAATGTGAAGGGCATTTTTGTCAATTTCAAATTCAAACCGTAATTAAATAGGATTTTTGCTGCTTGCTCTGTTTGTATTAAATTAGTGGCAAGAATGTCTCAAGTCTAAGAAATTAATCTTGTATTTTCGACTTTATTTGTTCATAGTATGGTATTTGAATGGCAATTTCACTGAAAGCCATTATGCGGCTCGCTTTTGCTCAATACAACAGCCACCACAGATGAATTAAAGGAATAGGACAAAATCCGTCAAAGAGCCAACCTGTATTGCTGTTCTCACGTGTAAAAGCTGCCCATGAAATGGCTTTTTTGCAAAGGCGCTGATATTCCCCCCCCCCCCCCCAGGCTATTTTCCCCTCTTACGGCTGGCTAACCTTTTCCCAGCTAGCTCTCTCTCTCTCTCTCTCTCTCTCCCCACACACACACAACAGGAACAGTTGGTGGGCCAAACAGAAACAGTTGGTGGAATGGTGGGCCCATCTTTGAACAACGTAGGCCCCGCCAATACCACAAACCATAGGATAATCCAAACCGTCCATTTGATGGGCCATAAACGTAAATAGGTTGTGTCCCAAAATATTATTTCCATAGGCTGATCCTAGCCCTCCGATCTAAATAGAAACTACATCTTATGCAACCTCTATAGATTGTAGGGTGATGATCATCCTACGGAAATGATTTTGGGGGCAAAACCTATTTACATTGTGGCCCATCACATGGACGGCTCAGATCATCCTATTGTCTGGGACAGTACACTTCATTTTCAATAATATGCGTGGGGCCTAAATTGGTACGAACCACACCATAGGATGATCCAAACCATGGATGGCTTGGATCATCCTATATTGTGGACGGTACGCTTCAATTTGAAAAATATCGGTGGGGCCTACGATTGGGCCTTAATGTTAGTGTACGACCAACTCCATAGGATTATCCAAACCATGGACGGGTTGGATCATCCTATGTTGTGGACGGACCTTAATGTTACTGTACGACCACAGGATGATCCAAACCATTCATTTGATGGGCCAACCCTTTTGGGGGCACAACCCATTTACGTTATGGCCCATCAAATGGGCGGCTCGGATCATCCTATGGTCTGGACGGTACACTTCATTTTCAAAAATATGGGTAGGGCCTAAATTGGGCCTTAATGTTACTGTACGAACTGATGGGACACAAATACGGCGTCGCCTCCAGATATCGCCATGTGTCGCCCATGCACAAATAAGGCCTAGACCATCATGAAGAAAGGCGTGGGGAAATGGCAAGACCATACGATCACGACACGTGTCGTTCTCTCGCCGTCCAGGCCTCATCATCACAAGTTATGGAAGGAAATACCCGGCAAAGCCACGCGCGCCGACGGAGCAGGGGAACGGCCCAATCTTGCAAAGGAAGGTTTTCTCTCCATAATGATGAAAAGGCCCGCGCGCTTCCCTTTAAAAGGAAGGGAAGGGAAGAAGAGAGGGGGCCACGTTTTAGAAAAGACTTTCCCCATTCTCAGCTCTGCAAAACAACCGGAAAAAGAGGCGAGGCAACAACAGAGGAGACTAGGAACTCAATCCTACTCTCCCTGCTAGTCCCCTCCGACCCACTCATTCACACACCCAGAAAAGAACCTGCATTTTGGTCCTGGTAACCCTGATCAAACCTCTTCCTCTTCTTGCTGTCCTTTATATTGATTGGTCGAAGGATCTAACTTGGGTGTCGAAGTGGTCGTCCGGGACTCACCTCGGACCCCCTGACCCCCTTTGTTTGTGATTGCAGACCCCGCGGAGGCCCTCTACTGACCGCAGGATAGCAGACCCGGATTCAGACGCCATCATATTGGCGCCATCCGTGGGACTCGTCGAGTACTGAACGCCTTATGGCGATGATAAACCACACCCAACAACAAGAAATAGGGGTGATGACCAGGAGCCAGGCTCAACGCGCACAAACCAACACCTCAAGCTCCCGACAGCCCAACTCACCGCTCTCGGGCCGACGCCAGCCCTCCTCCAGCGCACCGCAGATGGGCCCCACCATGGAGATGTTCAATGAACTCCGCCAAGAACTACTCCAACGATTGCCTCCGCCGGACCCACCGGCCCCGGGGAGGCCCCTGACAACACAGGACCAGACGGAAGCCTACGACGAAGGTGACGAAGAACAGCCGGGGGATCGTCATCCCCGGCAAAGACGAGCACCGGCCCGCTGGACGCCGTCCCCATCGGCAAATAGCCCTTTGCCCCCCACTGCTAGGGGACACCAGCGAGACAGCGGGAAGCAGGCTACGCTAAGCCGCGCTCCCCCTGTCCGGGCTGCTTGTTTCCAGGAACCGCCCCCGGTTTGGGCGGAAGAAGTAGCAACCTCAGCGCAACCAGCCAGCTTGGATCCGATAGCCGACCTGCAAAGGCAAATCCGAGAGGTAAAACTGGAAATGAAAAATCCCTACGCCCACGGCATCCTTGACGAATGGGAGAGGGAAACGGCATCCCCATTCACCTCGAAGGTCTTAAAAACCCCAGCAGAAGCAGGAATAGACCTCTCCCGTTTCGGTCTGTACGATGGAAGCACAAACCCCCTTGAGTTCCTCCAAACTTTCAAAAGGGTAATGACGCTCCGGGGCGCGTCGGACGGATTCATGTGCAGAGCCTTTGCCTCCCTGTTGAGAAAGACCGCTAACGACTGGTACATGAGATTGGAGCCCGACTCCATCGCATCCTTCCACGAATTCGGAAGGAAGTTCAGCACAAGGTTCGCCAACAACCGCCTCCGCCACGATCCAGCGGACGCCCTCTTAGCCCTCCGGCAGGGAAGAAACGAAACCCTAAGAGACTTCATGTTAAAATTCAATGCCGAATTGGCCCAACTTTCTAACATGGACGTCCAAATAGCGGTCACAACACTAAAGCATGCCACCACCGATCCGAATCTCAAGCTGCATCTCACCCTCAAGCCACCACGGGACCTGCAGGAACTTGAATCCAAGGCTGACAAGTTCGTGCGAGCATAAGAAGCCTGCGCTCGAGAGCAGAACCAACCCGGCCCCGATGAAAGAAAAAACAACGACGGCCGAAGGGCCATGAGGCCACGAGCCGAGGAAAGACAGGCAGGCCGGAACCCCGTCCCCATCTTTGAAAGACTGGGAAGCGCCCCACTAAAGTTTCCCCTCTCCCATGTTCTACTAGCTATCAGGGATCAGGGTCTCCTGACCCCCCCCCAAGAGAATGGCCACAGACCCAAAGAAGAGGTCCGCCAAAAAGTTCTGCGAATTCCACGGGGACCACGGCCACGAAACTGACCATTGTTTCCACCTCCGCCTCCAGCTGGAAAAGCTGGCCGAGGAAGGGAACCTAAATCAATATCTCAGGAGCCCTAACGAAAACTCCCGCGAGGTCCAACATCCGCCCGACGAGCCCAGAGGCAGGTGTCAGTCACACGGTAGGCGCCGGTCTAGCAGCCGTCGCCGATCTACAAGTCGACACCGATCCCCTAGCAGGCGTCGCTCCCGAAGCAGACGTCTATCCCGCAGCAGACACGACACACGCCGCCACCAGCGCCCCCGGAAAGAAGAGCCTCCCGCACAACCGCAGGCCCGTGAACAACCGCCTACCATCATAGGAAAAATCAATATCATCACAGGAGGGCCGGCAGCGGGAGGGCCGACAACAGCTGGTCGGCGGGCGTATGCAGAGCGGGTGTTCTCCATGGAAATGCCTTCCAAAAAGGCCCGAACAGATCCGCCCCGTGAAGATCAGATCATCACTTTCTCCAACGAAGACCTCGACGGACTACAAGTCCCGCACGACGACGCACTGGTCGTCAGGCTAGTCGTCGCCAACTTCGACATAGGAAAGATTCTGGTTGACACAGGAAGCTCCATCAATGTATTACACCTCGGAACCTTCAAAGAAATGAAACTTGGCAAAGAGAGGCTAGGACCCGTAGAGTATTCCATCTATGGATTCTCCGGGGCGTCGGTACGGGTCAATGGCAAAATCGACTTACCCGTGACCTTTGGGACGTACCCCTCCAAAAGACCATCCTGACCACCTTCATGGTTGTGGATATTCCTTTCACTTACAGCGCCATCATTGGGCACCCCGCTCTAAGAGATTTGGGAGCAGTAGTCTCCACCCCCCACCTCAAGATGAAATTCCCCACTCCAACCGGAGTAGGGGAGGTCTGGGGGCAGCAGATGATAGCACGCCAGTGCTACGCAGCGAGCCTAAGAGGAACCAACGCCCCAGCTGAAAAATTCACGATCTGTAGTGAAGACCCCTGGCAACGGGCCCGCACGATCAGAGGAGAGCCCGCTGAGGAGGTAGACTCCATCCCCATAGCCCAAGATCAGCCGGAGAGACAAGTCCGGATCAGTTCCCTGCTGAAAGGCACCTTGCGATACCAGATGATCGACTTCCTCATAACCAATAAAGACATGTTCGCATGGTCCGCTAAGGACATGCCCGGGATACCCAAGGAGTTGGCCATTCACAAGTTAAACGTGAACCCAGCCCTTAAACTCGTCCGGCAGAAAAAGAGGAACTTCGCGGTAGAACGTCAAACTCACATAAAGGCCGAAGTGGAGAAGCTACTACAAGCCGGGTTTATCAGAGAAATCAGGTACCCCGAGTGGCTGTCTAACGTCTTCATGGTCAAGAAAGCTAGTGGAGGCTGGCGGGCCTGTATAGACTTCACAGACCTAAACCGGGCCTGCCCAAAGGACCCCTACCCCCTCCCGCGCATAGACCAACTCATCGACGCCACATCCGGGCACGAACTCCTCACCTTCTTGGATGCTTTCTCAGGCTACAATCAGGTGAAAATGCACGAACCAGACATCCCAAAAACAGCGTTCATTATCGATCAGGGCGTCTACTGTTACACCGTCATGCCCTTCGGGTTAAAAAAACGCAGGCGCCACCTACCAGCGGCTCGTAAATAAGCTATTCCGGGCGCAAATCAGAAGGAACGTGGAGTTGTATGTCGACGACATGCTGGTAAAAAGTTTGGAAGCCTCCAAACACATCTCTGACCTTCACGAAACTTTCAACACCCTGCGACGAGCCCGGATGAAGTTGAACCCCGCAAAATGCGCCTTCGGGGTAACTTCCGAAAAGTTCTTAGGGTTCATGGTTAGCCAGAGAGGGATCGAGGGCAACCCCGAAAAAATCCAGGCCATCCTAGACATGGAGCCCCCAACAACAGCGGTAGAAGTACAGAGGCTCGCAGGGCGAATCACCGCCCTCGGCCGATTTATGCCCAAGTCGGTGGAAAAATGCCAGCCCTTCTTCAAGCAACTGAAAAATATACAAGAATTCGAATGGACCCCGGCCTGCCAAGAAGCATTCGACGCCTTGAAACAATACCTCCAGACACCGCCCGTACTCGCCAAACCTTAGCCGGGAGAAGAACTATTCCTGTACCTGACCATCAGCCCCACAGTGGTAAGTGTGGTATTAGCCAAACAAAGCAACAAGAAGGAATACCCGGTGTACTATGTGGGCAAAACTCTCCACGGTGCGAAGGTCCGATACCTAAACATAGAGAAATTTGCCCTCGCAGTCGTCAACGCCGCCCGAAAGGTCCGCCCCTATTTCCAAGCCCACCCCATAGTGCTTCTGACTGACCAGCCCCTGAGGAAAATTCTCCAAAAACCAGAGACCTCGGGCAGGATGGTAAGTTGGGCCGTCGAGCTGGGAGAGTTCGACAAACAGGTCCGACCGAGGCCGGCTATTAAATCCCAAGCCCTCGCTACTTTATAGTGGAATCTACGGCCTCGGCCGCGAAACCAGCAACAATGGAAAATGGCGAGGGCCCCACTGTGGGACCCGATCCCGCGAGAGGGGGTGGGGCGCGTGCCGCCACGCTCTCTCGTACCCACGCGATTGGCGTGTGCATTTTTATTATTGATTTTAATTCATCTTTTATGTGAACTTGGGATCACTAAGGCAATCCGAACTCCACACAAAAGAGACTGACAGAGTCGCCACCTAGATGTGAGATCTAGGACTCGTAATTAACCAAAAATCTAGACTCGCTACCTGGTTACGAGAATGAAAGGTATGGGAGTTATCCACCACATGCACCATTCCTGCCTGATAATCGGTCTTTGATTCCAAAAGCTAACTCTTTTAAACTTATTTTAAATGGCTCATTCAACTCTATGTTAATGTGCTAACTACGGGACATGCATCCTATGATCTAATTTCAATGTGAATCCTAAATGTGTATCTTGATTTCTTTATTTGTCTGGATTCAATCTAAGTGACAGTTCTCCTAAAATTCTAATTTCATAGAAAATCATAAGTGATTTGATTAAGCATTTACAAGAAAATTAATATACAAACACCACAATTTGTTGTAGTGCCGACTCGCAGTTGGTATGCCATCAGACATCCAAGCTGCCTACGTACCCAAGCCTCACTGGGATCAGAGTCGACGTAGTTCGGTGCACCTAAGCTAAGCTACTTATGCCTAACTTAACTAAGACACCGACCTAGACGGGATTGACTGTTTCAACAGTTTTAAGACAAGTTATTTAATTCAAGTAGGGGATTTTATTATCCTAGGATTTCATCTAAGATGCTATATGATTCTTATCTAAATGCAAGTTGTTCCTTAGACTAATGCAGGTTAGCCTACATCCTAGTTTACTAGGCTTGTCCTAAGGAAAGATTGGGTGACTAGTGTAACTAGACCTAGGGCACGGTTGCTATACATAGCAAACGTCCGTAATGAGGCTGTACTCCTAACTCTAGGACTCCCTAAAACCTAAGACTCCCTAAAACCTAGGACACGACACGACGCCAGTGTTCCTAAATTGGGCTCTAATGGTTCTTATGACGGAAATCGTGATCCAACAATTCCGGAAGACACGAGATGAATCGATTTCAGTTCTCGAAGTTAATGAATTTCAGATTTTAAGGATTTTCAGCTTCTCGACATTTAAGGATTACCAATGGCTCTAGGGTTCACCAATTTCGGCCCAGAATAGCATCCAAGGAAGGGAATCGTGCGCTCTTTCCTTGCGCAATTTAATACTTAGGTTATAGCACCTTATTGCCTGGCATATCTCAGGATTTCCGTGGACAGTAACCTCGGACCCAACAACGTGCTATAGCTTAAGTATTCAAATTGTCAAAGATCGAGTGCAATAGGGATACGATTATGGATGCGGTGGCCATTTTTCCAGGGAAATCTAATGATCCTAAAATTTCTGTTTCGATGGATTAAGGAATTAATATGTGACAGAATTTTAAGGTTCCTTAGGAGCTTTGTGAAGATTTTTAATTAATTTCGAATTTTTCATGAATTTTATCAGCTTTAAACGTATGAGTGATTTTACAAGTGAAACTGTAGCAAACGAATTCGAAATGAGTTGAAACTTCTACAGCAGCAAGATATGATGAAATGTAGCTTACTGGAAGAGTTTTGCAGATTTTTACATTAAGCTCATATTTAATTTTGAATTAACGATTAATTGATCAGATTGCAAAAATAACACAGAAACTACTAGAAATAGGAATCTAAATTCATTGAAATTTCTACAGTAACCAGATATAAGTAAAAAAGCATGCTGTGAGATTTTCATGAATTTTGAAAACCATTTACTATCAGTTTCGGATTTTTTAATGTTCAGACAAGATTATGAATTAACAATACATCCCATATGAAACAAGATCTAAATCACTTGAAAAGTTTACAGAAACTAGAAATATGGAATATAAGACTACTGTAAAAATTTTGGGAATTTTATCTGTGATCAGATGTCTGTAAAAATTCACCCAAAATCTGATAATGTTCAAAGAAAGCATAAAATAATACACCAAACCAATTCCAAAAATTCTCAAAAATTCATGGTAGAATGTATCAGCATTATATTTACGAAATTTCATTAATTTTGGAATTATTTTAATATATATTTTATTTTTCTTCGTTGAAAATATATTTTTGAAGAGTTTTCTATTTTTAAAACACGATTTTCGAGAAAATTATGATTCCGGAAAACGTCCTCCAACCTTGTTCTGATGTGACGAACACGAGAAAAATTTAAAATTCCAAAAAATAGATCATCCTGAGATGGCTATTTTTTCGAATTCCGTAATTACACAGCCATTATTTTAAATAAAATACCCCTCTTCACTCAAATTTTCAAAACCCGTTGATCCAATGTCCGATCCGATCCGATGATTATCTTACTCTATTTAGATAGATCGTTGTATTAAATTTGGGGACGAAACGGATTTGAAACACTCATGCAGATCATGATTTTTAGCTCACACATTTAATATTGAATTAAATTTAATTAAATGCTAAAAACCATGCAAAATTCATAAAAAATGCCAAATCGTCCGGGAAAAATCTGAGAATGGTGTATTAACCTGTAGTCGAGATCTCTGCCGAGTCCAAGAGCCGGAGAACCCGAAAAATATCGCCGACGCCTAATCCAATGCCCGCTTTCTTTGTTCTCTTTTTTTTCGTTTTATTTTTCACTGTGGAGCGAGAGATTGATAGGGAGAGAGTGGGAGTGGTGGAGAGTGTTTGAGAGAGAGAGATAGAGAGAGAATGAGGGTAGTAGAGAGTGTAGGCTTGATGGAGCGAAAGATACAGAGAGTTAGAAAAAGCAAACAGAGAGGGAGTAACAAAGAGATTGATAGAGAGTGAGCGAGAGAGATAGGATGGCCGAAGGATAGATAGAGATGGAGTGAGGGATAGAGAGAGAGTAACAGATGAGATGGGGGAGAGAGGGAGAGAGAGAGAGAGAGAGAGAGAGAGAGAGAGAGAGAGAGTGAAAAAACAGAGTATTACGATACTCTGTTTTTCACGCTCATTTGTTTTTTTTTCTTTTTTATATAATTGCTGCTGCTGATGAAGGGATGGGAAGTGGAAAAAAATGTAGGGGTGAGAGACCAAGAGAAAACAGAGTGAGAGGTTGATGGGAAACAATGGATGGTGAGAAGATAGTGAGAAACCGAGAGTGAGATTGTGAGGGAATGGATAGAGTTCGAGAGACACGGATTGGGGGAAATGGAAAGATGAGAGGAAAACAGATGGGGATCAAAGGGATCAGATACAGAGCGTGAGGGTCAAGGAATCAAGAAAAACAGAGTGTATGAGAATCGGTGAGGGAATACAGTGGAGAGTGATGGAGAGAGGGAGGCAAGAGTTAGAGAGATGAGCGGGACAACTTTGAGAGATGGGAGTGAGAGTCGGCCCACAGAGCTTGAAAGCTTTTTGAGAAGGAGATAAGCTGAGCCTGAGAACCGTGGGAGATCGTCGAGAAGAATCAAACAAAGGGGAGAGATTTCGGGAGTCCCAACCAATCCTCTTCCTCTGCTGTCTTTCCTCCTCCCTTTTTTTTTTCAGATCTTTTTCGTGGGAAAGTTGCCGAGTTTTTCCTTCATCCTCACAAGGAAAATATCGCTCCTTTCCCTAACCACCGAATTTGAAATTTAGTCCGAGAATAAAACTGCCGAGATCTTCATTTTCCTTCTTTGAGCTGTTGCCAATCGGCCATAGCATTCCCTTTCTAAAAATCCAAATTGCCCCAAAAATAGCGATCCCCTAGATGATCCAAACCGTACATCTTAATAGGCTTTGGGGTAAATGGGTTGCTCTTCTCAAATTATTCCCAAAACTGATCCGAGCCATCCAATTGATTGTATTGCATTATAAATAAGTTGTGCTCTTTAAATTATCTTCATCGGGTAATCTAAACCGACCGATTGGTGGGCCACTATAACATAAATGGGCGTGCCTGTGTACCACTCTATAAGATGATCCAAACAGTCAATTAGACGGACTACAATGTAGATTGGTCATACCTCTAGATATCAACACCTTGGGACGATCCAAACCATTCAAACGATAGTCCAAAATGTAAATTGGTTTTGCTTATTTGATCCACATAAATTCAAAATATTCAATGCGGGCCCCCAGATGGATCCAAATTTCAACAGAATGCTCAAAGCGGGCCCACTCACGAGTCCAAATTCCCTCGAGCTCGGATTCCTATGAATAACCATTCTCAACACTTGGTGAAAAGAAAAATACGGAACATTGCGGAAATGATCGGAAAGATTGAGAAAGCATAAGGGACGGACACGGGAACGGGAAACACTGAAAAACGGATAACGAAGCACTAACCTCTTTGTTGATTAAAGCGGAGCAAAATGGGGTGTCTACAGATGCCCCTCTTTGGTAGAGATGACGTAGTCATCGAATACCAAAGCAAAAGTAACGGAGCCATTTTGTGCGGCTTTAATCGACAAAGGACTCTCTAAACACAGTGCAACTTAATATAATGCAAGACCTTAGATGAAACCCTAGAACTTGAACATATATAAAAAATCTTTTATTCTAAACCACTGGAGGACTCGATTATCGGAGGATTAGAGGCTTAAGGACTTGAGAACTGGAGAACTGAATAATCAAACAATGGGTGGACCGGAGAATTGGAAGACTAGATGACTTGGAACTGGAGAATTGAAGATTGGATGAACTGAAGAATTGGAAAACTGGAGAAGTAGGAAATTTAGGAACTGGATATTTACAGAGCTAAAAATTTGGAGAGCTGGATGATTAAGAGACTCAATATTCAGATAACCGGAGAATCAAAGAACTGAGGAGTTAAGGAGCCAGTTCACTGGAAATTGTAGAACTTGATTACTGGAAAACTAGAGAGTCAAAACTTGATAATTGGTGAACTGGGGATTAGATTAGATTGACATTTTGATTGATTCACTTGGGATTGGAATTTGATCACTGGATGTTAGGACTGAAAACTGGAGACTGGAATCTTAATCTAAACATCGGGAACCGGAACTCTAGAACGAAGACATACCGGATACTAGAATTAGAGTACTGAAACACTGGATTTTCGGACACTGGAACTGGATGTTGGAATTGGAGTGCCGAAATACTGGGAACAGGAATACAAGTACTGGAAAATGGAACACTGGAATATTGGTGATAGAGATACTGGACACTAGAACTATGATACTGGAATATTGGATACTGGAAATGGAGACTAGAACTGGCATAGTGACACACTGGAATACTGGAATTGAAACTGGATACAGGATGCTGGAACTGGAATACTGGAATTGAAACTGAATACTAGACGTTGGAACTGGAATACTGGAATTGAAACTGAATAATGGACACTGGAACTGGAATACTAGAATACTGGATACTGGAACTGGAATATTGGAATACTGGATATTGGAACTGGAATATTGGAATACTGGAATACTGGATACTGGAATATTGGGATACTGGATACTGGAACTGGAGTACTGGATAATGGAACTGGAACTGGAATACTAGATACTGGAACTGAAAAATCAGGAATTGGTAATTGATGAACTGGTAAACTGGTTTTTTACACAAGTTTATTTGCATTTTGAATTGTTTACTGGGGATGAAGAAGAAAGTCTCACAGGGCTTGAAATTTCTTAGATCGAGATCTTCTTTACCGGGGATATGAATTGGGACCTCGGAATATTCGAACACTGGTACAGAGGATTCTTCTTTTGACAAGCATTCAAACAAATATTCAACTGACTGGAAGGAGATTCCGATTTTTAATGGTTCATCTTTATGAGAAACTGGCTCAACCACCATTGCATCTAAGGCTCTTCCAAGCTTAAGGTGCTTTTCTAGGGTATGATCTTCTTATGGGAACTGGTTTTTCGGATTTTTCTGCTTCTGGATTCTTCTGGAACTGACTTTGCTTAGACTGGATTTTTTTCTTAACTCCTGAAATCCTTGCCTGCGGATTAACTTAGCTTTGGAACAATTGCAGGGGGTTAGCTACACCAGGCATCTTTTACCGAGACAGTTGCAACATTTGACTAACTGGACAATGATCGACTCTACTAAAAAGGGGAAGATGGTAAAAGACACTATTGGATGAACGGGAAGTTTCTGAAAGAATGAGCTAAAACGAACAGGAATGGACTGACTGGACTGATACACAGTGATGCTCCTGACTTAGTTATCGTTTTGTTTGGTAAGTCTAGCCTTTCAAAGAGTAGTTTCTCAATTGATAAGCACTAAAATTTATTTTTTATTTTTAAACAATAATGCTCTTAGAATTTGATCACCACTCCTAGGATTGCTTGGTTTCAATGCCCCCAAGTTTCTTGGATGACATTTAAGCTTGTTCGAACTTTTTTCTCTTCTTCAATCTTGATACCGGCTGTAACTTTCTTATGATGATTCTCTTACCGTGACCAAGTCACCTCTTCAGGGTTTTTAACTTGGCGGACCGTGTTAGCCTTAACTTTTGCCTGAACCACCTTTCTAGGTTTTCGATCCAGCAGGCTATCCCCTTAGCTTTTGCCTAAGCCGCCCTTTCAGGTTTTCAACTTAGCAGGGGAATGATCTTAAATTTTGCCTAGACTGCCCTTTCAGGTTTTCAGTCTAGCAGATCTTCATAACTCCGCTCCGTTTTTGTTTTTTTTTTTTTTCACTTTTTGTGTTTCGGGACCTATATCGTTAATTCTGAACACCGGAAGGACTTTATAGGTAGGATAGGGTTTTTCAAAGAATGGCTTAAGGTTCAACAAAGATTTCGACCGAACCTGTGAACAGGTTGCCTACGTATCCCAGGGTAGGAATCAGGTCGTGCGTAGTTCAGGGCGAATGCCCCTAGTTTGAAGATAGATTGTTTGAAGGTTAATGGATTTTTCTATTTTCTTTTCTTTCTGGAATAATTGACTTCTCTTCTTTTGGAACTTGTCCCTCTTTTTCTTTTTTTGAAATGATTGAATTTCTTTTCTTTTCTTTTTTTTTTGAATCGACCGAACTCGGTTTAACCGAGCTGCCTACGTACCCCAATGTAGGGATCAGGTCTCGCGTAGTTCGGGGGGATGCCCCTAGTTTGATGGGTTTTCAAGAAAATTTCATTCAGGCTCGAAGGGTTTGCAAACCGGTATTCTTTTGACGTTGGGTTCTGATATTGGGGTTTATTCGGCCAAAGGAGGCCTTCCGATGTTCAGATTGGGAATCGATATAGGTTACTAGAGTCCCTCTGGTACTGATTATTTTTTTGCTTTTTTTTTCACGGAGTTTGACGGCATTTCCCGGTAAGAGATAATGATTCTTCTTCCTTCTGGATATTGATAAGTAATTTGACTTTGAGGGTGCATATTGGTTTTTGGACATCATTTCATCCTTGAGTCGGTGGCTCTTGATATTTTGATGATCGCTCTGAGATGATTGCTCTTGCACTTTTCATATTGAATATCAGGCTTTACATTGTCACTGGTGAAACCTGTGACCAGGGCCATTGACTGAAGATATGGAAGTTGTTTCAAATCCATGCCCCTTGTATAGCATGTGATATTCACTTCATTTTTTCTTGAACCTTCTATCTGGGTCTTTCTCTTGGCATTAATGGTAGCGCTTACTGGACCATCTCTTTATTCTCGAAATAGGTTTATCAATTCCTCACATTCTTCAAAGGGTAATGTATTTTCAATCGGCATTCACTGAATCAAAGTTTCAGTGCCAGTGTTTACCACTTCAATTTCATCTTTGAAAGGCTGGGATTGGCGCTCCTCCTCTTGTTCAAGTAATTGTTGTGACTCAAGTGGAGTTTCGTCAATTTTATCCTCATTTGAGGAGGGAGTATTATTCTCATTATTTATTAAAGTCAGAAGCGCAAACTGGAATGTATAGAGAAAGCAAGTTTCATTGAATTGAAAAAGACCACATCTGATAAGACTTATTCTGAACAGACTCAGAATTCACACTCTTGACTCAAAAATAAAAGTAAGAAACGACTCAACTGGACTAGAAATTTATTCAAACTTTTAGAAGAATGCACTTAATAACTGGACTTGACATCATGACTGGACTTAATTAAAATAACAAAAGGACTAAGACTGCTGCAATTGTCTGGCTTTAGAGGCTCGGCGAAAACTGAATCATCATCATAACAAGTGCCTTTTAACTTCTGGTTCTTCTCTATCACTGCAACTGAACCTGAGCTTCTCAAACCCCAAGTGCCTAAACATCATCCAGCGGCGGTACAACCTGGTTTTGTATAGGACTATCAGCAATATTTGGCGCTTGCTGAAATGGTAGCTTGCGCTCATCGATCAACTTCTGGATCACATGCCTCAGAGTTATGCACTGATCAGTACTATGCCCCGATCCTCGATGAAAATCGCAGTGCTCTTCCGCTCTGCATGTCCTGGGGAGCGGATTAGGAGGTTCCTTAATGCGAGGCAAGTAGATATCGCCGGATTCCAATCCTTGCTGCAATATGACAGATGGTGGAAACAGGAGATGGGTGAATTCCCTATTAGGCTTTTGCTGAGCTGCAATCCCTGATTGAGTATATTTGAATACCATAGAGTTCCGTGACGGGTTAGCCATTGATACATTATCAACCTCAGAGATCTTAGCTAGAGTCTGTGTCTTAACTTCTTTTGAATTGGGGTTTCCTCTATTGTAAACTCCTTGTGCCATTGCTTCCTCAATTTGCATACCAGCATTGATGAAGTGTTTAAAATATGGATAATACTGAAGAGACATGTGATATTGGAGCTGAGAGGATATATTCTTTATAATCATCTGGACTTGCTCCTCTTCTGAGGGACGCTGCATCATTTGAGCCGCTAACCTTCTCCATCTCTTGACGAAAGTTAAGAATGACTCTTTTAAGTCCTGCTTAGTTCTCTCAAGATCCTTCCTAGTGACTTCGGTCCCATCATCATATTTGAACTGCCTGATGAATTGCTCACCGATATCCTTCCATATCCTGTAACGAGTCTTGTCCAAGACCATGAACCATCTCCTAGCAACCTTGGTTAGGGAAACCGGGAACAATTGAGCCATTTGCTCAGGAGATAAGCCTTGAGGCTGACACATGATGGTGAACATTTGCAAATGTGTGATTGGACATCCCACACCATCATATTTGTCGAAATCGGGCATTTGAAAATTAGCAGGAAGGCGGATTTCGGGAAATAGAGTAAGGTCACTTGGATTAAAACCACCCTGGTCCTGGAACTGGATGTCCTGAACCTTCCTGGTAAGAGTTTCTAATTTTTCCATAACTGCCTTGTCTATCATGGACTGAGAAGGCCTACTGCGATCCTCGTTGTACTGCTCTTTTTCTTCGGCTTTATCAGGGATATTGATGAACACTGGTTGGGCAGGTGCTGCTGAAGTAGCTGCTTGGTGCATAGGCCCTTTATCCTTGGACAATGACGGTCTCAACTTTTTCAGAAAGCTGAGCCTTGATAACTCGGTTCTCTTCTTTGAGTTCTTGAAGCTGTTGGAGAATCAAGGTAAGAGTATCGGTAATGGCAGCGGGTGGAGGATTCTCTTGGTTTTCTGCCATGGGTGAGGAGAAAGAAAGGGACGCCGGAGTTCTCACAGAGGGTGGTGGAGAGACAGATTTCCTCTCTAACCGTGAAGAGATCCGAACCTAAAGAGTGGTAGACTTAGCTATGGTGCCAACTTCCTGTGATGGAAACAATGAACACGAGGTATATGAGCTTGACATTCATGGAGTGTTCATTCTCAATGACTAAAAAAAAGATTACACATTTAAGCAAGTAATTGGGATAATAGAATGAATCATAATGGACCAAGACATGACAATGATGACAGATTCGAATAGGGGGATGCCCCTAGTTCAAGGATTATGATAGTGAACTCTGAAGGACTTAGCAAAATATTCTTGAAAAAGGTTGCCCTTAGAGTAAGAAAAGACTAAGGGTACAAGCACGATCAGATCATCAAGATTGCACGATCAAATGATTGAAACACAATTCTTGCCAATTGGGGAAGGGAATGAAGATACGATCGAATCGTATGACAGAAGAACGAAAGACGCACGATCAAAAGATTAGATGAGATAGCATAAGATTACTTTCAACGGATAGATCATGAATGACTAATCCTATGAGATCTTTGGAAATGATGGGATTTATATCCTAACCCCAAAGGAAAAGTTTTTTAATCTTCGCACATTTTAACAGTGTTACCTGAAGGCATCAACCCTAATCCTAATCTATCGGAGTGGAGAGAGAATCTCGACTCATGACTTTGTTCGTGTATCTAAGGACCGATCGTAGCCATTGGAAGATGGACTACGGCCTAATCTAGACACAAATGGGTAAGATATCCTAAACTAGGCTCACACACGTGATGCACATGTGTTCGTATACTACATGCATGTGTGGGTTAATCTAGGGGTAAGGTCAAGAGTTCCCTTAGCGCGAATCCATGTTCGATATACTGTACCAGTGTCCGGCGTATCAGTATTTGAACAAGAGATTCGTTTACGCACCATAAGGTGCTAGGCTAAGGGTGGAATGCTTCTCTAGCACAGAGGCACCAGGTGATGAAATCCCAGTCAACCATGCTAGATAACACTCCGGGTTCCTAAAATAGGACGTGTGTGCATGTGAGATGCAGGGTTTAGATGCAAGTGATGTAAGTGTGTGCAATAAGTTCGCGCAATCTATGATGCCTTCAGGTTTTGTTAGATTAAGTTCAAGTAAAATCTGATGAGAAGATAAAACAAGACAAACTAATCTAACAAGTATAGAGTTTTTATGAGCCAGTTAAATTAAATTCAAATGAATTAGCCTTTTGAATTGTAATGAAGTTAGGTGGTCCCCAGCAGAGTCGCCAAACTGTGGGCCCCGATCCCGCGAGAGGGGGTGGGGCGCGTGCCGCCACGCTCTCTCTTGGTCTCTCGTACCCACGCGATTGGCGTGTGCATTTTTATTATTGATTTTAATTCATCTTTTATGTGAACTTGGGATCACTAAGGCAATCCGAATTCCACACAAAAGAGACTGACAGAGTCGCCACCTAGATGTGAGATCTAGGACTAGTAATTAACCAGAAATCTAGACTCGCTACCTGGTTACGAGAATGGAAGGTATGGGGAGTTATCCACCACATGCACCATTCCTGCCTGATAATCGATTTTCGATTCCAAAAGCTAACTCTTTTAAACTTATTTTAAATGGCTCATTCAACTCTATGTTAATGTGCTAACTACGGGACATGCATCCTATGATCTAATTTCAATGTGAATCCTAAATGTGTATCTTGATTTCTTTATTTGTCTGGATTCAATCTAAGTGACAGTTCTCCTAAAATTCTAATTTCATGGAAAATCCTAAGTGATTTGATTAAGCATTTACAAGAAAATTAATATACAAACACCACAATTTGTTGTAGTGCCGACTCGCGGTTGGTATGCCATCAGACATCCAAGCTGCCTACGTACCCAAGCCTCACTGGTATCAGAGTCGACGTAGCTCGATGCACCTAAGCTAAGCTACTTATGCCTAACTTAACTAAGACACCGACCTAGACGGGATTGACTGTTTCAACAGTTTTAAGACAAGTTATTTAATTCAAGTAGAGGATTTTATTATCCTAGGATTTCATCTAAGATGCTATATGATTCTTATCTAAATGCAAGTTGTTCCTTAGACTAATGCAGGTTAGCCTACATCCTAGTTTACTAGGCTTGTCCTAAGGAAAGATTGGGTGACTAGTGTAACTAGACCTAGGGCACGGTTGCTATACATAGCAAACGTCCGTAATGAGGCTGTACTCCTAACTCTAGGACTCCCTAAAACCTAAGACTCCCTAAAACCTAGGACACGACACGACGCCAGTGTTCCTAAATTGGGCTCTAATGGTTCTTATGACGGAAATCGTGATCCAACAATTCCGGAAGACACGAGATGAATCGATTTCAGTTCTCGAAGTTAATGAATTTCAGATTTTAAGGATTTTCAGCTTCTCGACATTTAAGGATTACCAATGGCTCTAGGGTTCACCAATTTCGGCCCAGAATAGCATCCAAGGAAGGGAATCGTGCGCTCTTTCCTTGCGCAATTTAATACTTAGGTTATAGCACCTTATTGCCTGGCATATCTCAGGATTTCCGTGGACAGTAACCTCGGACCCAACAACGTGCTATAGCTTAAGTATTCAAATTGTCAAAGATCGAGTGCAATAGGGATACGATTATGGATGCGGTGGCCATTTTTCCAGGGAAATCTAATGATCCTAAAATTTCTGTTTCGATGGATTAAGGAATTAATATGTGACAGAATTTTAAGGTTCCTTAGGAGCTTTGTGAAGATTTTTAATTAATTTCGAATTTTTCATGAATTTTATCAGCTTTAAACGTATGAGTGATTTTACAAGTGAAACTGTAGCAAACGAATTCGAAATGAGTTGAAACTTCTACAGCAGCAAGATATGATGAAATGTAGCTTACTGGAAGAGTTTTGCAGATTTTTACATTAAGCTCATATTTAATTTTGAATTAACGATTAATTGATCAGATTGCAAAAATAACACAGAAACTACTAGAAATAGGAATCTAAATTCATTGAAATTTCTACAGTAACCAGATATAAGTAAAAAAGCATGCTGTGAGATTTTCATGAATTTTGAAAACCATTTACTATCAGTTTCGGATTTTTTAATGTTCAGACAAGATTATGAATTAACAATACATCCCATATGAAACAAGATCTAAATCACTTGAAAAGTTTACAGAAACTAGAAATATGGAATATAAGACTACTGTAAAAATTTTGGGAATTTTATCTGTGATCAGATGTCTGTAAAAATTCACCCAAAATCTGATAATGTTCAAAGAAAGCATAAAATAATACACCAAACCAATTCCAAAAATTCTCAAAAATTCATGGTAGAATGTATCAGCATTATATTTACGAAATTTCATTAATTTTGGAATTATTTTAATATATATTTTATTTTTCTTCGTTGAAAATATATTTTTGAAGAGTTTTCTATTTTTAAAACACGATTTTCGAGAAAATTATGATTCCGGAAAACGTCCTCCAACCTTGTTCTGATGTGACGAACACGAGAAAAATTTAAAATTCCAAAAAATAGATCATCCTGAGATGGCTATTTTTTCGAATTCCGTAATTACACAGCCATTATTTTAAATAAAATACCCCTCTTCACTCAAATTTTCAAAACCCGTTGATCCAATGTCCGATCCGATCCGATGATTATCTTACTCTATTTAGATAGATCGTTGTATTAAATTTGGGGACGAAACGGATTTGAAACACTCATGCAGATCATGATTTTTAGCTCACACATTTAATATTGAATTAAATTTAATTAAATGCTAAAAACCATGCAAAATTCATAAAAAATGCCAAATCGTCCGGGAAAAATCTGAGAATGGTGTATTAACCTGTAGTCGAGATCTCTGCCGAGTCCAAGAGCCGGAGAACCCGAAAAATATCGCTGACGCCTAATCCAATGCCCGCTTTCTTTGTTCTCTTTTTTTTTTCGTTTTATTTTTCACTGTGGAGCGAGAGATTGATAGGGAGAGAGTGGGAGTGGTGGAGAGTGTTTGAGAGAGAGAGAGATAGAGAGAGAATGAGGGTAGTAGAGAGTGTAGGCTTGATGGAGCGAAAGATACAGAGAGTTAGAAAAAGCAAACAGAGAGGGAGTAACAAAGAGATTGATAGAGAGTGAGCGAGAGAGATAGGATGGCCGAAGGATAGATAGAGATGGAGTGAGGGATAGAGAGAGAGTAACAGATGAGATGGGGGAGAGAGGGAGAGAGAGAGAGAGAGAGAGAGAGAGAGAGAGAGAGAGAGAGAGAAAGAGAGTGAAAAAATAGAGTATTATGATACTGTTTTTCACGCTCATTTGTTTTTTTTCTTTTTTATATAATTGCTGCTGCTGATGAAGGGATGGGAAGTGGAAAAAAATGAAGGGGTGAGAGACCAAGAGAAAACAGAGTGAGAGGTTGATGGGAAACGAAGGATGGTGAGAAGATAGTGAGAAACCGAGAGTGAGATTGTGAGGGAATGGATAGAGTTCGAGGGACACGGAGTGGGGGAAATGGAAAGATGAGAGGAAAACAGATGGGGATCAAAGGGATCAGATACAGAGCGTGAGGGTCAAGGAATCAAGAAAAACAGAGTGTATGAGAATCGGTGAGGGAATACCGTGGAGAGTGATGGAGAGAGGGAGGCAAGAGTTAGAGAGATAAGCGGGACAACTTTGAGAGATGGGAGTGAGAGTCGGCCCACAGAGCTTGAAAGCTTTTTGAGAAGGAGATAAGCTGAGCCTGAGAACCGTGGGAGATCGTCGAGAAGAATCAAACAAAGGGAGAGATTTCGGGAGTCCCAACCAATCCTCTTCCTCTGCTGTCTTTCCTCCTCCCTTTTTTTTTTTTTTTCAAATCTTTTTCGTGGGAAAGTTGCCGAGTTTTTCCTTCATCCTCACAAGGAAAATATCGCTCCTTTCCTTAACCACCGAACTTGTCAAATTTAGTCCGAGAATAAAACTGCCGAGATCTTCATTTTCCTTCTTTGAGCTGTTGCCAATCGGCCATAGCATTCCCTTTCTAAAAATCCAAATTGCCCCAAAAATAGCGATCCCCTAGATGATCCAAACCGTACATCTTAATAGGCTTTGGGGTAAATGGGTTGCTCTTCTCAAATTATTCCCAAAACTGATCCGAGCCATCCAATTGATTGTATTGCATTATAAATAAGTTGTGCTCTTTAAATTATCTTCATCGGGTAATCTAAACCGACCGATTGGTGGGCCACTATAACATAAATGGGCGTGCCTGTGTACCACTCTATAAGATGATCCAAACAGTCAATTAGACGGACTACAATGTAGATTGGTCATACCTCTAGATATCAACACCTTGGGACGATCCAAACCATTCAAACGATAGTCCAAAATGTAAATTGGTTTTGCTTATTTGATCCACATAAATTCAAAATATTCAATGCGGGCCCCCAAGATGGATCCAAATTTCAACAGAATGCTCAAAGCGGGCCCACTCACGAGTCCAAATTCCCTCGAGCTCGGATTCCTATGAATAACCATTCTCAACACTTGGTGAAAAGAAAAATACGGAACATTGCGGAAATGATCGGAAAGATTGAGAAAGCATAAGGGACGGACACGGGAACGGGAAACACTGAAAAACGGATAACGAAGCACTAACCTCTTTGTTGATTAAAGCGGAGCAAAATGGGGTGTCTACACCCACCGAACAGACGGCTCGCGAAGACATGGCCCCAGACTCAGCGGAACAGAGCGACGAGATTCACTGGACCCTGCACGTTGACGGCTCAGCAGGCAAAACAGGGCACGGGGCGGGAGTGGTCCTCCATGGCCCAGAAGGATTCACGCTGGAATACGCCCTCCGGCTAGATTTCAAAGCCTCCAACAACGAGGCTGAATACGAAGCCTTGCTAACAGGGCTAAGTCTAGCCACGGAGCTCGGCGTGGGAAAGTTAAAAGTCTATAGCGACTCCCAGCTCGTCGTCAACCAAGTGAACGGAATATACGGAGCCAAGGTCCCCAGGATGAAGCGATACCTCCAGAAGGTACAAGAAAAGCTACAAAGAATGAGGGAAGTCGAGATCCTCCAGGTACCGCGAGACATGAACAACCGAGCAGATGCATTATCAAAAATGGCCTCGGAAGAAACCCATGACTTCGGCACCGTGCTCACAGAGATACTGCCCCACCCCAGCATCGACAAGGTACAAGTCTTGGAGATTCCACCAGGACCGAACTGGATGAACCCCATCATGCGATACCTGAAAGACGGGATACTACCCGAGGACAAGCTAGAAGCCCGGCGCCTAACCGCAAGAGCTGCCCACTGCGTGGTCCACGGACCCTGGTTGTACAAACGGTCGTACACCTGGCCGTACCTCTGATGCCTGGTACCCTCCGAATCGGAGTACGCACTACGGGAAGTACACGAAGGAATCTGCGGGGACCACGGAGGCAGCAGGATTCTAGCTTAGAAAATCGTGAGGCACGGCTACTTTTGGCCTACGATCCTCAGGGACGCCAAGGAGTTCGTCAAGAAATGCAGCCCGTGCCAGAGGTACGCAACCACCCCCCGTCAACCGGCCACCCCATACACTGCGATGGAAGGACCCCTGCCCTTCGCCATGTGGGGTATGGACCTGCTCGGGCCATTCTCAAAAGCCCCCGGGGGGCACATGATGCTGTACGTCGCCATCGACTACTTCACCAAATGGGTCGAAGTTAAAGCCATAGCAAAGCCCAATTCAAAAGCAACGGAGAAGTTTTTCTATCACGACGTGGTCTGCCGCTTCGGCATTCCAAGAACGCTCGTAACAGACAACGGACCCCAATTCGCAAGCGCTGAGTTCGGCAAATTCTGCGATAACCTAAGCATCGAACACCGTTTCGCCTCCGTAGCACACCCGTAGGCCAACGGGCAGGTGGAGGTAACTAACCGGACCTTGCTCCAGAGCCTCAAAAAACGACTAAGAGAAGCTGGAAAAAACTGGGTAGAAGCACTCCCTAGCGTCCTCTGGGCCTACCGAACAACGCCATGGACCGCAAAGGGGAAACCCCTTTTAGCTTAACCTTCGGGGTCGAAGCGGTCATTCCGCTAGAAATCGGCCTCTCCAGCTTCCGCACGGAGAACTATGACGAACAAGGAAATTCCGAGCTCCTCCGGAACACTCTCGATCTCGTGCTCGAGAAAAGAGAGCGAGCCCTCCTCCGAACCGCCTCCTACCAGCAAAAGGTGGCACGATACTACAACGCCCAAGTAAAAAAGCGCTCAGTAAAACCCGGAGACCTGGTACTACGACGGGCGGAGGTATCCGATCCCCGCAACACCGAGAAACTCGCGCCAAAATGGGAAGGACCCTACAGGGTCGTTCGAGCACTCCGCCCCGGGGCCTATCAGCTAGAACTCCTCGACGAGACCCCAGTCCCTCGAAGTTGGAGCATGGATAACCTCCGACAATTTTACCAGTAAAAAGGTAGGGTAAAGTCTGTGTCTTTCTTTTTAAGATATGACGTATGTTTTGTTTATTCTCCTTCTATCATTTCCAGAAACAAAGACATGTATTCCCCATGGCAAATCAATGAAATGGCATTTCTATCTGGGCCATATATGTATCTCTACTTTCCGGCCCACGATAAATAAAGGGCCGGAAAAAGACAGGGAGTAGGACAGAGGTAGCATTTGGGCTGATCCCCCCGAACATACCCTAACACGTTCCCCATGAAAAAAAGACCTCCCCTTAAAGGGCAGGCGGGACCCATTAACCCCGAACTGATCACTCAAGGGGAAGATAGTCCTTCCACAAACAAGACGCCCCACGAGGTGCACTAGAAGTACTCTCGCCAACCAAGATTACAACTTAATGGCCCAAAGAGAAGTACCGAAAGCTCAAAGAGCCCACGGCGCATGATATAAAATAGAAGAAAAAAAATACATAGTTCAAATGTTATTACAAACCCAGCGCGGAACCACAAAAAAAGGGGGGAAAAGATAAAATCCAAAGGGCATCCGGGCATCACCGAGCCCCCTCAGAGGTCTCCGTGACTGCAGGAACTTCCAAGGCAACCACCTGATCCCCGACCGGCTCCGGTGTTTCCACTGGTGCCGACAAAAGATCCCCTGGAACGATTTCCTCGGCCTCATGCATCAACTTTTCGAGAGGGAAGGATCGACCTTGCGAACACGCCGCCGGCATTCAGCAAAAGCGTCTATCTCAATATCCACGCTGAACGCGGCCGCGGCCTTGAGAAACTCCTCGGAGTCGCGCCATTCCTCCCACACCTTCGCCAGTTCCCTGGCATGCGCTCTTCGAGCCACCGCCAATTTGTCCTCCGCACGGCTTCTCCCTTCTATGGTTGTCCAGAGGTCTGTCCGAAGTCGAGCAACAATATCATCAAACGCCACTTTTTCCTCCCGAGCCTTGTCCAAGTCCTCACTCAGCTTCCGGACTCGCTCCTCAAAAGCACTTATCTCAGACTCGTCCTCGAGCAGGTACTGCACCATCTTCCTGGCATAACTTTGAGACTGCAAAAAGCAAACCATCAGAAAATTTCCAACTTGCGACCTCAAAAACAACAAAAAGGGAGATGTCGACTGAAAATACTGAGCCCCCAGGGCCCTACGATCGAAGCCCTCTAACTTAGCCTCGTCGCCAGGAAGGGCGGTTGTCACCCTAGCTCCACCCCAACCCGGGGATTCGCAAGAACGCTATCCTCGACGCCAATCTTCCAGTCAGGATTAAACAGCTCTCCCCGCGTGTGGAGGAACTCGAGGGGGTCTGTGCTTCCATCGTACAGACCGAAACGGGAGAGGTCTATTCCCGCTTCTGCTGGGGTTTTTAAGACCTCCGAGGTGAACGGGGATGTTGTTTCCCTCTCCCATTCGTCGAGGATGCCGTGGGCGTAGGGCTTTTTCATTTCCAGTTTTACCTCTCGGATTTGCCTTTGCAGGTCGGCTATCGGATCCATACTGGGGGGTTGCGCTGAGGTTGCTACCTCTTCCGCCCGAGCTGGGGGCGGTCCCTGGAAACGAGCAGCCCGGGCAGGGGGAGCGCGGCTTAGCGTAGCTTGCTTCCCGTCGTTTAGCTGGTGTCCCCTAGCTGTGGGGGGCAAAGGGCTATTTGCCGATGGGGACGACGTCCGGCGGGCCGGTGCTCATCTTCGCCAGGGATGACGCTCCCCCGGCTGTCCCTCGTCACCTTCGTCATAGGCTTCCGTCTGGTCCTGCGTTGTCAGGGGCCTCCCCGGGGCGGAAGGTTCTGGTGGAGGCAAGCGTTGGAGTAGTTCTCGGCGAAGTTCGTTGAACATTTCCATGGTGGGGACCATCTGCGGTGTGCTGGAGGAGGGCTGGTGTCGGCCTGAGAGCGGTGAGTTGGGCTCCCGGGAGCTTGAGGTGTGGGTTTGCGCGTTTTGAGCCTGGCTCCTGGTCATTACCCTTATTTCTTGCTGTTGGGTGTGGTTTCTCATCGCCATAAGGCGTTCAGTACTCGACGAGTCTCACGGATGGCGCCAATATGATGGCGTCTGAATCCGGGTCTGCGATCGCGCGGTCGGTAGAGGGTCTCCGCGGGGTTTGCAATCACAAACAAAGGGGGGGGTCAGGGGGTCCAGGGTGGGTCCCGGACGACCACTTCGACACCCAAGTCAGATCCTTCGACCAATCAATATAAAGGACAGCGAGAAGATGAGGGGGTTTGATCAGGGTTACCAGGACCAAAACGCGGGTTCTTTCCTGGGTGAGGGGATGAGTGGGTCGGAGGGGACTAGTAGGGAGAGTAGGATTAAGTTCCTAGTCTACTCTGTTGTTGCCTGGCCTCTTTTTTCGGTTGTTATGCGAGAGCTAAGAAAAATGATGTTTTTCCAAAAGACGTGATGGATCTCTTCTTCCCTTCCCTCTCTTTTAAAGGGAGGCGCGCGGACCTTTTCATCATTATGGAGAGAAAACCTTCCTTTGTAGGATTGGGCTGTTCGCCTGCTCCACCGGCGCGCGTGCCTTTGCCCAATATTTTCTTCCATAACTTGTGATGATGAGGCCTGGACGGCGAGAGAGCGACACGTGTCATGATCGTATGGTCTTGCCGTTTCCCAACGCCTTTCTTCATGATGGTTAGGCTTTATTTGTGCATGGATGACACGTGGCGATATCTGAGGGCGACGCCGTATTTGTGTCCCATCATATAACACCCCCTTACTCCTTTGGTCCATTGAATGGGCTAAGGGAGTAACGTTTTGTTCGAGCGACGTCCTGATGAGGGCATATCAGAAGCCGAACTCAATGGAACTAGAAAAGGGGAGAAAACATCCCAAACGTCAAACCGAAACCCACAAAAGATATGAACTCCTGACGGTGGCCGAAGCCCTCGAAAGAGAAGTAGCGTGGACCGAAGCATAGAAACATTGACTCCTAGTTCCAACTCGACCAGTATCATGGCCTAGCTCAAAACGAGTGGTAGTGTGGACCGAAGCACAAAAACATTGAGTCCTAGTTCACCCCAAGACTTGGCCCAGCTCAATGAGGCTCCTTGGGTGTGAAGGCACCAAAAATCGCAGGCCTCTAGCTGTAATTTGATATGGCCGAGCACAATACAATGCAAGGTACCGAAAATTTGTTAAGTTACAGCTCATATCTTTTCCCAGCTGAACTCAATGCAGGACGCCACGGCTTGTCGAAAAGGTTTGCAAAGTTTCCAACGCACAACCCGTTTTTTAGGCAAGCCGAACTCAAGAATGACCCACCGGTCCAAGACACTTCAAAAATTATAAGGCGTAGCATGTTGTTTGTGCTAGCCGAACTCGAGAATGGGGCTCACACTCAACTCAACTCAACTAAGACTTTGTCCCAAACTAGTTGGGGTCGAGAATGGGGCTCAGAGCGCGTCAAAAATTAAAGATCCCCAAAGTTCCCAAAGCTCTAGTTCAGCAGATACAAGGGCCGAACTTGATACGACGTTTTGGGATGGGGAAGTACCAAAAGATTTACATAGCCCAACTCGGCCGAAAGGCTGGCCAAGCTTAAGCTCATTACGGAGTGATGGACGTTTTTTTTTTTTTTTTGAAAATTGACTTTTAGTAAAGGAGCAAAAGTGGGCAGGGAACAAGATGTCCCCTAGTCCCCCTGATTACAATAGCCGATAGCTAACATTCAACAAGACAAAATTACAATTGAGGATCCCACAATTCCGGATCCGTATATAGCGACATCCCTCGTAGGTTAACCCCATCTTTGGTTAAACGATCAGCCATCACATTTGCAGTCCTCCTTTTGTGTTCCATAGTTGGTCTGATTTGAGTCACTAAATCTTTAATTTCCGAAATCAAGTCTCGGATCCGCCATGGCCCCTTCGAGGAGGTTGTAGCCCACATAGTTGCGTTAGTTGAACCGCCTTCGACAATTAGAGGTCCAAGAGTGTTCCGTGAGAACCATTTTAACTCGAAAAGAAGAGCCATTACTTCCGCTTCATTAGCATCACAAATGCCCCGGACCAGAATATCCTTTCCATGGAATCCCGAATCACTCCCCCAATTCCGGCCTTAACTGGATTATCCATAGCACTCCCGTCAAAATTGAGTTTGTACCATCCCGCCAGTGGTGGTCTCCAGTTAGGTTTGATTTTCTCCTTGATTCTCCTCTCCCATACAGCATCTTTCCAGTGTCGGAGGATTTCGCCAATTCCATATTGGATATTCAACCTTGCTTTGACCTAAGATATCATTTCTATCCTGATTTGGAGTAGCACCCAACCTCTTCTCCTCGTCTTGTCCTAAAAAATGCGACAATTTCTTTCCTTCCAAATGTTCCACATAACAACGTATGGTATCAGAGTCCATAGAGCTTGCCCAATTTCTCTGAATGGAAAACCAGTCCATCCCAATAGTACTTCGCTGATGCTGTGTCGAAACACCCATGCAACATCAACACCCATGCAACATCGAACAATTTCAACATTTTTGTCCATAGGTAATTCAAGAACGGGCAATGAAGTAGTAGGTGATCAATCATCTCCTCATGTTGTTTACACAAGACACATATACTAGCCATCTGTGCCTTCCGCCTCTTGAGCCTATCACATGTGTTGGGTCTCCCATACGTGACAGTCCAAGCGAAAGCCCTAACGAGTGGAGGAGCCATTGATTTACACACAAGATCTCTTTGTTTCGATTTCTTACTGCCCTTGTTCATTGATGAGAAAAAGTACTTAGCTGAGAAAACACCTTCAGGATCTGGCTTCCATATTCTGTTGTCCTCTTTTGATATTGAGAAATAACATGAGTTCAATTTCTGTAGCATTGACATGAATGCCTGTATTTCTTCCTCTAAATTTCTTCTCAATTGGATGAAGGCCCTCCCATTATCATTATTTCTTTTCAGATAGTCCGATACTTTAGCCTCCCCATCTATGGCCAATCGAAATAACGCTGGAAATTCGTTTTTCAGTGGTCCTCTTCCAAGCCATGTGTCCACCCAAAATCTGACTTGGCTCCCCCTTCTGACCTTATAATGGACCTGTGCTTCAAAATCATTACGACCCTTGCAGATAGATCTCCATGCCCCAGATCCGTTGCCTCTTCTTAGATTTCCTGCATTCCATCCACCCCATTCATCACCATATTTATCACCTATAATTTTGTGCTATAGAGATACCCTTTTCCAGTTGACTAAGTGCTTCATCTTTTTACCTTCTCCATCTCCTTCCCACAAGAAATCGCGCTGAAATTTTTCAATGCGCATAGCTACACTTGCAGGAATTTTGTACAGAGACATAAAATAAACCGGCCTATTGGCAAGTGCTGCCTTGATTAAGGTGATTCGACCTCCAAGCGAGACTATTTCCTTTTCCATGTGGCAAGTTTTCTTTCCAGACGCTTCACCACGGGATCCCAAAGAGAAGCAACCGGGATACTGTAACCAAGAGGAAGCCCCAAGTAGTTTATCGGAAACATCTCCTTTTTGCACCCTATAATAGCCGCATATCTATCAATCTCCACCTCATCCACATTGATACCCGCCATTGAACTTTTGGAGAAATTGATTTTCATTCCAGAAATCATTTCAAACCACCGGAAGATACGCTTTAAGTTAGCAACCGATTCATCACCATCCTCAATGAAGATAAGTCTGTCATCCGCGAACTGGTGGTGGCTTATCAATGGGGAGTTGCGAGTTGGTTTCATTCCCCTAATATGCCCTCTACATTCAGCTCTGGATATCATCAAACTTAATCTTTCCACCACCATGATGAAAAGATAAGGCGACAGAGGGTCTCCTTGTCTTAGTCCTCTAGAACTTCAGAAATAACCTTCAGCAGCTCCATTTAAGAGTACAGAGAATGATGCCGAAGTAACACATGCTCTCACCCACCTGTGCCACCGGAATCCAAAACCCATTTTTTTAAGAATAAAGTCCAAAAATTTCCAGTCCACGGGGCGATGCCAGAAATTTTACACAAGGGGGCAAAAATTATAGTAATTTTTTATCTATCTTAAAATTAAGATCGAAAAATTTTTTATCTAAAATTTTGCACAAGGGGGCAAAAATTATAGTAAATTTTGCACAAAGAAGAGAGATAAAAATGGTAACATTAAAATTTTAAACTTATTTTCTATCTTAGGGATGATTGGAAAGGGGGGCATATTTTTTAAAAAAGGGGTAAGTATAAAAAAATATTAAAAAATAAAGGTATATATATATTTTTTCCAAAAATTAAGGGGGGTAATTGTCCCCCTTTCCTTACAAGTGGCATCGCCCCTGTCCACGTGGCCATACACCTTCTCAATGTCAATCTTTACGATCAGACCTTTGTTTCCTTCCCTTTTTGCAGTATCGAGAATCTCATTGTAAATCAAGATGCCATCGAAAATTTGCCTCTTATTCACAAAAGCCCCCTGGAACTCAGAGATAATGTCAGCCATTACCCCTTTCAATCTCCTTCCCATGATTTTTGCAAGTATTTTATACACTCCATGGATTAGATTGATCGGCTGAAAAACCTTAATACCTTTTATACCTTCAATTTTGGGAATGAGAGTGATAAAGGTTGAATTTACCTCCCTGCTGATGACCCCTCTCTCATGAAATTCGTGTAAGAAAGCCATGAAGTCCTCCTTGATGATATCCCAATATTTTTGGTAGAATGCCATTGGGAATCCGTCGGGTCCTGGTGCCTTATCTTTCGCCATAAATGAGATTGCATTCTCCACTTCTTCCACAGAAAAATTCTTTTCCAATTCCATCTGTTGTGACCTGTTGATGGATTTGAATGCAATACCCTCTATTTTGGGGCACCACTCTTGATCTTGTGTGTACAGCCTTGAGTAAAACTCAATAATCATGTCTTTGATTCTGCCCAGGTCTTCAACCATCGGCTCACCATTTTTTATGCAGTTGATTGTGTTAGTGCACCTTCTAATGTTAGCCACACGATGGAAGTATTTGGAGTTATTGTTGCCTTCTTTTAGCCACAGTGCACGAGATTTTTGCCTCCACTCAATTTCATCCTTCCTAAGAATATCTTCATGTTCCTCCGGTAATGATGTTCGTTCCATCTTCTCCACAGTATCAAGCCCATCAGACTCCTCTTTCTGTGCCAAGCGATATAGAGATGTTACAATCTCCTCTTTCCTGCCTTTTAACGCTTCTTCCTCATTCCTCTGCCATTCCTTCACTTTCATTTTTAGATGCTTAATCTTTTTGAGAAGAATGAACCCTTTCCAGCCCTCTGGCCTTTCCTCACTTCACCATTCGCAAATGAGATCCTTTAGCTTCGGATTATCGCACAAGGCCAAATTAAATCTAAAGGGCCGCGGTCCCCCCGAAAAATTGGTTACCTCCAACAGTACGGGATTGTGAACCGATAAGGGTTTGGGCAAAACTTTTTGGCTGATCAGAGGAAAACTTTCATCCCATTCATTGGAGATAAGTACTCGATCCAAGCGACTCATGATTAGGTTGTCCTGTTCATTGGACCAAGTGTATTTTGCCCCTATCAGCGACAAGTCAATCAGCTGAGCATCCTGGATGAAATCTGAGAGATTTCCCATACTTCTTGTAATCCTCGTAAGTCTATTCTTTTCCGCCGGGAAGCGTATAGTGTTGAAGTCACCCCCGATGATTCAGGGTCCCCGCCATAAGTTCCTGATTTCTGATAATTCCACCCATAAACCATTCCTCTCTCTTGCTCTAACCGGCCCGTATACAACAATAAGTTTCCACTTCTCTGCCCATGATATAGATGATAATACGGAGTGATGGACTTGAAAAACTCGAAATTTTATTAGTCCCAGATCGCATTTCATTGCCGCCAAAAAGAAGTGAAATTTTTTCTAAGGCGTAGCTCATGAAATGAGCTAGCCGAACTAGATAGGAGGCAAAGATGCCCAAAAAAAAGTGAAATTTTTTCTAAGGCATAGCTCATGAAATGAGCTAGCCGAACTCAAATAGGAGGCAAAGATGCCCAAAAAAGTGAAATATTTTCTAAGGCGTAGCTCATGAAATTCGCTAGCAGAACTCAAATAGGAGGCAAAGATGCCAAACATGGTCCTGTTTCTCTCATTGGCTATTAGTGTCATTTGGGTGCATCTAGTGATGCAGGGTATCTTTTGTAGGGTCTGTAATAGCGAATGGCTGCCCAAACTTCAAACTAAAAGTTCCAAATAGATGAAGGGAAAAGCTGAAACTAAGACACGTTCAAAATTTCGGAACTAGTGAAAATGACTGTCAGTTGGAACACTCCTCCAAATTAGTGTTCAACTCCTCCAAATTACAGCACTTGCAACTACTAGTGACTGCCAAGAAAATGGAAGGGCTTCTCAAAAATTTAGTGTGAAACTCAAAGAAGGTGTGACAATGCGTCTATGAAAGCTTGGACATTATCACACTATAACAGTCCACACTATTCATGAATTCAGCTCAATCTCCAAAAGCTCAAGAAGAACAATGGAATACTAGTGAATAATCTCCAGAATCCATGTTAACCCATGTTAACCGAGAGTTGGACTATTAATATTCTGGACAGACCTTTTGGCTTCGACTAAAATAAAATTCTAATCACATCTTTTGAAACATTCTGATAGCACTTGAAATTTGGTACCCATGGAAAGTTCTCAGACATAACATACATTCATCAGTTTGTCAAAAGTTTAATGAGTCCACATGGAAATAAAGGATTTCCACTCAAACAGAAAGTTGGTAAAAGTTCAGAAGCTGAGTTACATTCATCAAGGCATAGCTCATGAAATGAGCTTGCCGAACTCAAATGGGAGGCGGAGATCGCCCCAAAAAGTGAAGTCTTTCTTAAGGTGTAGCTCATGCCACGAGCTAACCGACCTCACTAGCCGCCTAAGGATCCAAAAACCGGAACTCCCTCTGAAGCGCGAACAACAAAACAAGACACCTACACCGGCACCAACCACATATGATTTGCCCGTTAACGCTCTGTTTCTTCCCCAACTCGGAAACTGACCTGAGGGATCGGGGGCCAATGATGAGAGTAAAAATAACGGCCTAATCATGGGCTAACACATTGTTGGAGAGAATGGGGTACTATTGGTAGTAGAAAACAGAAATTGTGTTGCTTCAAGGCGTGATATCACTTTCCTTAAGACAAGATTCGCCCCCACCAGTAGTCTGCAAAGGGGATCCGTGAATTGCCTCCAAGATACAATGAAGCCTAGTAGGAAAATCCTACTAATATTTGACGACGCTATGCACAAGCGGAGTCAAATCCAAAATGCCCTTCAGAAATTTCAAGTCGTAGAGAATTTTCTAGATACTGTTTCTGCAGAAGAACAGTATATAAAAACAGTAAAAAGAAAAAGACAGTATGTAAAAGACTTGGGGAATTAAGAAAGAATGTAGAAGTATGAATTGGATCTGTGAGAAGGCACTACAAAGATGCCAATTCGATTCTGTATTGAAATGACAGAATTCTGCTCTTTTTATAGAGCCTCTGGTGTCTTTTCAGTGTGGAAAGCACCTCTACAAGGCAACTTTCCAGATTGGTTTGAATTCTGACCGTTAGATCGCACCCATTAGAGATTGAACAGTCTTGATCAATCCTGGAGTGACTATTGGTTTGAGTAAAACTTTCCTCCAACCCTATAACCATTAGATTAACCATCTACGATGCGGATCGCAACCCTTGGGCTCTTGACCGTTGGGGAAGGGACACAATCCAATGGATCACACCCGCTGACCGTTGGAGTACTGGGCCCACTGGGCCGACCGTTAGGCCCGCCTCGAAGCCCAACCCAACCGAACCATTCAGCCCACCCATCTGACCGATTTGTCTTGATCTAGATCTAACGGTCCAGATCTAATCTGAAAAAATTAAAGGCTCCAATCGCTCCTCGCGACGATGTGTACGTGCGAAGTGCAAAGTGCGCCTAAAAAGGTGCCAATAGAGCACCACTATGCGCCCTATAGCCCATTGCTCACGCCGCGCGCGTGTGCGATCGGTGCGTTGCACCGTCCCGCTGGTCCACCCATGGGTTCAACCCAATGTGCAACCAAACAAGTAGTAGGGAAAAATAATGCTTTATAAGCCCTTCTCTTTCCTTTTTTCTCATTCGATACGGGACTATCTTTTCAACTGCACTTCTACAACCTTTTGTAAAAAGCAAATCTTTCCAAGAAAATATTTTCTTTTTCCCAAACGCTTTTGAGAAAACATTTTCCAAAACATTAAACAATGGCAAAACACAAGATTTTGAAAATCCAAAATCACTAACAATCTCCCACCATTTTTAAAATCAAAGAAAATTTTCTCATCAGGCTTGGAAATCTTATGCATAAATAAAAGTATCTCTCGATTTGAACCTTCACTTAGTGAAAACATGTTAAAGTTAACCAGAATTGCATAGTAGACGTATCCTTGAACTAGCTATTCTATTTAGTTAACCAGACACATCTCACACACAAGATTTCACATCTTTGAACAATTTCTAAAAAACCGACACATCTACTGGCCTTGTGTCTATATCTTGGTTTCATGAGCGCTCTAGAGACTAGCCATGTCTCATAGGAAGTGGCACCACTCTCACACTCACATAGGTAGGCTTATCAAGAGTGCCTCTGTAACTAAAATACTCCAACACTATCTTATAAGCCTATTAAGAGTTTAACTACTCAGCCTTCTCCTTTTAAACATTACAGGTACCAAGCACTTTAACTTAGGATGGCAAATAATATATATTATAGTGCTTGCAATCACTCCATATGATGTACTTTGACTCATTGAACTCAAGACTTGATGTTTCTTCAAGTGTTGAGTTGAGGTTCCATCATTGGTGACTATTGGTTAATGGCTTTAACTCCATCCCTAATGATGTTTTACACATCAGATCTCTTACAAGAGCCTTAGTTAAAGGATCAGCCAAATTTTGACTCGACCTCACATAGTCAATAGTTACAACTCCATTAGTAAGTAACTCTCTCACAGTACTGTGCCTAAGTCCTATATGTTTGGACTTATCATTATAAACTTTACGGTAACCATTTTACTTGATTTGAGATTCGTATGCTATGAGTTGATTTGTTAATTTGTAATATGACTTAGAGTTTAGAAATTCAAAAATTGATAGCAAAACTTATCTTCTGTATTTCGAGCCGAGCTTTTTTCGAGCCGAGCTCGAGCGAGCCTCCAAGCCCGAGCCAAAATTGACACCCTTACCCCCACTTAAAGAAAAAATGGGATGCATTGGTCACTAAAAAAAGAAAAAAAGGAGGAGGATCCGGCAGGACTCTCTGGGGAAACGTTCCTGAAAGAAGAAGAAAAGCCATTACATATGTTTTAGAGGAGGGAATTTTAAAAAAAAGAAAAAAAGAAGAAGGGAGGGGCAATCATCCTCTTTACCCGTCTCTTGTATCTTTCTCGTCATTTTCGCTCGGACTCTCGCATAACCGCTTTCTCTCATATTTCGTCCGCACTTTATCATTCTTGGCAACCCATTCTCTTGTCCTCTCGGGATCTCACTCGGATCAGTCGAACTCTGGAATTTTCGTCCAACTTGTTGTCCTCCTGGAGAAATTTCGTCCACCCCTTTGGTGGAGCAATTCGGCCATTACTTTGGAGCCATTTTCGGAAGCACTCTTCATGACATATCTCTTCTTTCTTTCGATCTTCTCTTATGCAACGAATCTCCGGCGAACGAAGAGAAGTTGCTGATACTTAAAGGGTGAGTCAAAGCGTATATCTAATGATTACTCACCCTAAAGACAATGAGCGCGATCAACGGTAGGTTCCTTCATTTTTAGAATATCAAAGGTAGAAAAGCATGCTTAGGGCCATTTTTTTCTTTGTTTTCTTCATGATTTTCGTAAAAGCTACCATGCACGATCTAATATGATTTTGATGGGTCAGTTTACTTGATTATCGATTTTGGTAAAAAAAAGGGAATCGTTATATGAGAAAATTGGGTGTTTAACTGATTGGGATATTTAGTGGCTTTTTAATCCTGTTACAAAGTGAGTGTCTTAAAACTAAGGGTTTTTCACGAAGCTATATTTTCTGAGTCTTAATGAGGTTAAAATAACCCCAAAAATCAAAAAGTTCCGGTAGATTTCATTTGTTTTGATGGCTCAAAAATTCGTTTAAATAAAACTCGGAAATAGGATTTTGATGGTTCTAAAAATCGTTCATATCAAAAAACAATTCAAAACTGATTGAAATTTGGTCCTCAGAAGATTTTTAATGTTTGAATATCATACAAAAATTTTCAAAAGATTTGGCCTTTATTTATTATTTTTACTGGAACTGTTTTGATAAAATCACTGATTTTCATGTATATAAAGGACATATCATTAAACAAACTCTTTAAGAGCTAAAATTTGGTAGCAAGGTGAAATGACTAGTCAGAATCATATTGTGAATTTCTTGGAAATTGTGGGCATATTTTAATAGTTTTTATTGATTTTTAATTGCTCTGACTAGAACATAAATCTATCTGTTAAAAATAGAAAATTATCGAAATAGTGTCTGAAAGTTTTCTCATAATTTTATATTTGTCCTAGAATGTTCTAGTAAACGTTTGGTTGGATTTGGAATTAATTTTCTATATTTATTAGTATAATGTCATCAATCTGACCCGAAAGTAGAAAATCAATTAAAAATTGAATTTCAATATCTAAAATCATGAAAAATTCAAGAAGAATATATTTTGAAAGAACACATCCTATCCTAAAGTTTCTGGAACAGATAACGTAATTAACTATAGGCTTCTTTGTAAAATTATTAATCTGATCCAATTGTGATAAATTCATCTAAAAATCCGTATTAATTCAAAGCACCTTGAAATTTTTTAAAGAACTCTAACTTTTCATCATGTATTCAATCGTTAAGCCATCTGAAACAGAAATCTTAGGAGTCATGGATTTCCTTTCTAAAATTGCCATGCTAGGATAATTTAGATGCCGAGACTATCTAT
This sequence comes from Tasmannia lanceolata, assembly GCF_043159265.1. Taxonomy (NCBI): domain Eukaryota; kingdom Viridiplantae; phylum Streptophyta; class Magnoliopsida; order Canellales; family Winteraceae; genus Tasmannia; species Tasmannia lanceolata. Next base: position 5,207,930 of record NW_027518688.1, on the reverse strand, counting down.
AATCGTGCCCCATTTGCAATTGATCCTTGACAATTTGAGTATTTAAATTATAGTATATTATTGGCTTCGAGGTCCACTGTCTATAAAAATCCTGAGAAACATGCCAGGCAATAACATACTATAACTTAAGTATTAAATTGCGCAAGGGAAGAGCGCACGATTCCCTTCCATGGATGCAACTCAAGGCTGAAACTTGCTAATATTAGAGCCTTTGGTATTCCTTAGATTTTAGGAGTTGGAAACCTTTAAAAATCTGAAATCAATATTTACAACAAATTGAATCGATTTACCCCATGTCTTTCGGAACTGTTGGATTGCGGTCTCCATCGTAGGAACCTTTAGAGCCCCTTTAGGAATACTTATATCACGTTGTGTCCTATGTTTTAGGGAGTTCTAGAGTTAGGAGTCTAGCCTCATCACGGCCGTTTACTATGGATAGCAACCGTGCCATAAATCTAGTTACACTAGTCACCCAATTTTCTCCTAGGACAAGCCTAGTTACCTAGAATGTAGGTTAACCTGCATTAGTCTAAGGGACGACTTGCACTTAGATAGGACCATATAGCATCTTAGATGAACTCCTAGGATAATAAAATCCTCAACTTGAATTAAATAATTTCTCTTAAACTGTTAAAACAGTCAATCCAGTCTAGTTCGGTGTCCTAGATGAGTTAGGCACAAGTAGCTTAGTTCAAGTGCACCGACTACGTCGACTCTGATCCCAGTGAGGCTTGGGTATGTAGGCAGCTTGGATGTTTGATGGCATACCAATCACGAGTCAGCCCCACACACAAATGGTGGGGTTTTGTATATTAGTTTTTTTATAAATTCTTAATTAAAATATGTAGGATTTCCCTCAAATTAGCATTTTAGGAGAATATTCACTTAGATTTAATTCGAACAAATTAAGAAAATCAAGATACACATTAGGGAATACATTGAAATTAGATCTTAGGATGTATGTCACGTAGTTCGCACATTAATATAGAGTTAAATGAGCCATTTAAAAGAAATTCAAAAGAGTTAACTTTTGGAATTGAAGACCGATTATCGGGAAGGAATGAATCATGTGGTGGTAACTCCCCATACCTTCCACTCTCGTCACCAGGTAACGAGTCTAGATTTCTGGTCAATTATGGGTCCTAGATCCCTCATCTAGGTGGCGACTCTGTCACTCTCTTTTGCGTGAAATTCGGATTGCCTTAGTGATCCCAAGTTCATGAAAAAGATGAATTAAATCACACCTTGCTAGGCTCGGCGGTTTACCCCTGCCCTTATGGGTACTGGATTGCATGTTTGTTTGCACCCTATGGCTTGGTTGTTGCCTGCTTAGTTGGGTAATTAAAATCAATAATAAAAAGCACACTCCATTCGCGTGGGTACGAGAGACCAAGAGAGAGTGTGGCGGCTCGTGTCATTCCCCTCTCGCGGGATCGGGTCCCACAGCTATCGAGCCCTATCCGTGGGGTACTAATAATAAAAATTACATACAAGACGTTGAGGAAGAAGAAGCCCTTCCTCTTGCCATTTGAGCATATCTCGACGAAGAACCGTATATTCTAGACCTAGAAGGGGCTGGAATAGATGAAACTCCCTTCGTCCTTTCATTAGAAGATTGCAGAATCAGTGATCATGGGACTTCAGAGGTAGGACATCTTCCTAGGGGTGGTAGAAACTACAAACCTCCAAAACTCAGGTCAGACGAGCAGATCGACACTGTTAAACGGAAGATCGTTAGCATAGAGGTTGATCAGGAAGATCTGAACATCATCAGGCAGCTCAGCAAGACTCAGGCAGATATCTCACTTTGGGGATTACTGATTGTATCCCTTAAACACCGAGAAGTTCTCCTCAGAAGTTTGCAGACTTCGAAGGACACTACACCCTAGTAGCTTACGAATTTGGTTGCAACAGTCAGAGCCTCTGCAGCCCTCTCCTTTTTAGATCAAGATCTGACCCCCGAAGGAAAGAATCACTCCAAATCTCTCCTTATTACTATGTTGTGTAATTAGAAGAAGGTACATACCGTACTCGTGGACAATGGTTATGCCTTGAACATCTGTCCGCTGAGCACGGCCACAACCATCGGATTTGGTCTTAATGACTTTATCCCATCTAATCAAAGCATCATGGCCTACGACAATTCCCGATGAGATGTAGTCGGAACTCTTTCTACTGCCATCTTCTTGGCCAGTGAAATTTTTTATGTTAAGTTTCAAGTACTTGATATCAATTCATCCTTCAACCTTTTGTTAGGACGATCCTGGCTTCACAAAGTGGGAGCTGTACCCTCTTTTTTACATCAAAAGCTCAAATTTATGAAAGGTAACAGAGTTATCACCATCCGAGGCGACGAAGACTTAGAAGTAGGCTCCATTCTGTCAGATCCTAATGGGAAGTCAATAGGAGACAGTGTCTATCTTAATGGTTTCCATCTCGATGTTACTAATATCAGCTGGGAACAAGCCAAAAAGGAATTAGTTCCACTCCCACACGATATCAACCCTGTTGTATCCACCATGCTTAAGATCAACGGATACATCCCAAGAATGGGATCAGGATGATATCAGAAGGAGTAGTTCAATTCGACGATCTTCATTTTACTTCCAATGTCGGGATGACTGGGCTCAGCTATCGCAACACGCACCCGGAGGAACAAGATATGTACCGAAGTATAACTCGAAGAAGGTTGTACAGAGAAGCTGAAGAGGTCATGCCGATGCCAGAAATCAAGCTGACCCTCAATGGTCAATTTCCCAATGAAGGAGAAGACTTCCCCTACTTTGGTTTCCTAGAATGGTCCACACATCCTATCATTCGAGAGAGGGTTCCTGGGTTTTAGATCTTCTTTGCTATGGGTTGGCCAGGCAAAGAAGATGACATATGATGGAGAAAGCAGTACAGAAGTGCAGACTTTAAAATTTGATTGGGCAGATTACCTAGAACCGGTGCTGATGCGATCAATATTCTAAGAAGCTCCTTTGGCAGTTTGTATGATCAGGAAATCTGTTCCAATGTTCTCCCCTCAGAATATGATTACCAATGCTGGCAATTCAGAACTCTCCAACTTGACAGATACTTTTGGCCCACTCATTACTACAGCTATCGCTTCAGATATAAACTTCTCGTCTTCTGAGTCAAACTCCTTTTCCGATTCTGACTCATCTTCTGAAAAAGCGTCAAATGTAACCGAGCCTGAAGAAGGCGCGTCATTCAGTTCTTCCTCTGATGTATCTGACGAATCAATCAAAGAACTTTCTCTAAACTCGCCTTTGTCTCTCGATTCTTTTGGAACTAATGCTTTAAATAACATCGAACAACCCTGCTCAGATGAGGATTCAGACGAAACTTCCCTCGAGATTAAAAATTTAATCAAAAGAGGGGAGCAGCGTCGAGCATAACCATTTGAAGATGAGTTTCAACTATTAACATAGGCACTGATAAAGATTGGCAAAACCTTATCCCCTGAAGAGCGTGCGGAATTAATCAATTTGTTAAAAGAATTCAAAGAAGTCTTTGCCTGGTCATACAAAGACATACCAGGATTAAGTGAGGAAATTGTCCAACACCATATCCCTCTCTACCCAGAAGCTAAGCCGAAGAAGTAGAAGCTCGGAAAGATGAAGCATGAATGGGTCACAAGATCAAAGATGAAGTGGTCAACCAAATGAAAGCAGGTTTTCTAGAGGTTGTCACATATCTCGAGTGGTTGGCAAACATCGTCCCAGTCCCTACGAAGGACGGAAGAGTACAGTGTTGTGTCGATTTCAGAGATCTGAACAAAGCCTGTCCAAGGGATGACTTTCCTTTGCCTCACATCTACATTCTCGTCGATAACATGGCAGGTCATTCCTTACTCTCATTCATGGACGGTTTTTCTGGGTATAATAAGATAAAGATGGCTCCAGAAGACAAGACCAAGATAACATTTACTACGCAATGAGGAACCTACTGCTACAGGGTGTTGCCATTCGGTCTCAAGAATGCTGGTGCAACTTAGCAAAGGGCTGCAACTACCCTCTTACATGACTTGATCCACAAGGAAGTAGAGGTATACGTTGATGACATGATTGTCAAAGCCAAATCTCGAGCAGATCACATTCAAACACTGAGAAGATTCTTCGATAGGATCGGAAAATACAAGCTCCAGCTTAATCCAAACAAATGCGTTTTCGGAGTTGTTTCCAGAAAGTTGTTGGATTTCCTGTTCAGCCACAGAGGAATCGAGGTAGACCCGCCAAAGTCAAAGCAATTCTGGAGATGCCGTCTCCACAAATAGAAAAATAGATCAGAGGATTCTTGGAAAAAGTTCAGTACGTAAGCCGTTTGATAACTCAGCTTACCAGTACATGCGAGCCGATTTTCAAGCTTCTAAAGAAATACACTTCCAAGCAGTGGAACCCCGAATGTCAGCAAGCTTTTGAGAAAATTAAAGACTGTTTGTCATCACCGCCAATTTTATCACCTACAGTCGCCGGACGACCCTTTCTCTTATATCTTTCCACCACGGACACGTCCCTCTGATGTAACTTGGCACAAGAAGATCCAGAAACGAGAAAAGAAATGCCAGTTTATTATATTAGTAAGAAGATATTAGAATATGAACTAAATTACACTCAACCGGATAAAACCTATCTAGCACTAGTGTGGGCCACTCAAAGGCTCAAGCACTATTTGTTATCACAGCGAATCTACTGTTAGAGTATATGCCATGAAAAGCTAGTAGAATGACATTTATTAATTAATAAAGGTTATTTCATAACACGAATGGGTATTTACATTTATGAATGTGTGTGATCTGCTTATTTTATTGACACATGTTCGTCCTTAGGTAGCGTAGTAGAAATGCCATGCTCAAAGGATTCACATATTCAAGGGAGCAAGGAGATATGGCATCTCGGTTCTATGCAAGCCTTAATAGTTCCTAGTTGGGAAAGAGACTGGACATCTCTTTCTGTATACAACTAGCATCAGTCTTGCCTACATGCACATGTCGTGAGGTGACTTATCTCGGTCATCTGCATAGTGGACCCTAAGCAAGAAGAGTGTGTGCGACGATTGGATCACGCAACCGAACCAGATCAAATAAAGAACAACTTGTGGACAAGAAAGTATAAAGTTGTTCTTACAGACAAGACCTTCACATGTCCTTAGACCTGAGGGATCTTATTGGTCTGTCGGCCCGTTCTAGGGTCTTAGTCTATCTTATAGTGATTTTATTTAAGAGTCACATTCAGATAGAGCTATTTCCTAGAGCAAACCCTCGAGACCAATAGTGATACTCAACAAGGGATTCTTTGCCCTAAATTTTAGGGATTGACATCTACAATTTTGTCAAAGTGGTACGCCTATTAAAAAGCATGGCCAAGCGGATTTGATAAAATGTCTACCGAAAAGTTTTATGACACATTGAATTATTTTCAATGGATTTTACAAATGCATTTGGAGGCCGAACACCGCTTGACCAAAATGGTTTACCAAGAGTGGGCCAAGGGGGTAAATGTGTCCACCTCCCTTATGACTCAACTAGTAGATGTAGTTACGAAGAAAGGACTTGCACATACATGATGTGATTAGGGGTAAGATGATCTGACGGTCATCTTCAGGGTTACGTCTCGATGGAAGCCACTGACCTAATGCGAGTGTAGTTTAACTACAGAGTGAGATCAAGGTGGGGCCCACCATAGGGTTCTGCAGAATTGACCGTCGTATCCCTGCGACGATCTCACTCACAACTCGAATGACCCGGTAACATCCAAATGGATCAGGGTTCCACATTTTATGTAATTGCACGAACGGATATGATCTGTTAGATTAATGTGGATATTAATTATATATCTATCTATATATCTATATATATATATATATATGTCTTTGTTATGAAAGTAACAAGAGACAGTAAGAGAATTTTTTGAAGACAAATTGCAGTCGAAATAACTCCCATTAGATGTGAGTTATTAATCAATTAAATTATTAATTAATTTATTAACTAATTATTTAATTATTATACATTATTATGTGTTATTAATTTGATTAATAATTAGCATCATAATGTGTAATTCAAATGAGGATAGTTATTCCCAAACTGGTTTTGCAAAAGTAGCGGAATTGGAACAGAATTGGTAATTGGGATAGGACTACACATTTGGATAAGGTTTGTCGGGCCCACAACACACATAAATCAGTTGGAGAGCAAGGGAAAAGAGTCTCAATTGCTCAAGGACTTTGAGTTGCACTCAAACTCCTTGTTGGGTAAGAATTTGTAAATTGTAGGATCTACAAAGCAAGCAATTTGTTTCCAACACCAACTCTTATGGATAAGGCCAAAAGGGCAGAGGGAGGCATCCATACACGTTCTCCCATGTATCTTAAGCTTCCCCACACAGCCTTGGAGGTTTAGGAGAGTCACATTCACTCGAGAAGTCTCAATTTAAGTTGGTTTCTCAATTGGATTGGAATTGGGAGAGAGAGAGAGAGAGAGAGAGACAAGGATTTATCAAACCAAAACTCTACTTTATATAAAGGAGAGAGGGGAGAACAAAATTCAAGTGTGGAATACTCAAAAATCCATTCTCCCCTGCTTCCCCTTTTGGAAAAATAGTTTTACGTCTCTCTCTCTCTCTCTCTCTCTCTCTCTCTCTCTCTCTCTCTTTCTCTTCCAATTGAAAACGGTTCAAAGAGAAAGGCTTACAATCAATTTCTCTATTCTCTACAAAAAAAGTACTGATTAGATCAGACCTTAAATAGGTGAATAAGAGTTATTCACATCCACAATAGTCCAAGCAAAGAAAAAGAATGCATTGGTTCAACTTGCGAGGTCCGCGGCGTTTAGAACGATCACAACCGTTCAAGGAGTAGATCAAGCAACGTGATTCCTTGATTTCTTCTTCAAATATGTATTTATTTATGCTTGATTAACTTAATTAACTAATCTAGACTCTAGGATCTTGGGCAAAAGCAAGAAAAAAAAGAAAAATTAAAAATTCTATTCAATTTTTGTTCCGCTGCGCATAGCGATCTTGCCGGAAGGAATAACCTTCCTTCAAGTGGTATCAGAGGAACTAGAACTCAGATTAGGGGATTAAATTAACCATAGATAGATCATGCGGTATATCCGATGTGAGTCCGGACGTTCTATCCCAGCTATTCGAGGTTGTTAGTCTGTAGTGCTAATTAATCAACATATGGACTATTGTGTAACTATCTATAATTTTGATCTACTCATTGTAATGTTTTATCTGATCAACCTTCATGGTTAAAAAGTAGACTCAAATACGAGTCCAACGCATCAAGAATCATCCAAATCCGATGAGCGGATTGGGAGATATGATTTTTACAAGTTAGGACAAAAGTGCAGCCTCTTGCTGATTTTTATTTCGAGAATTGCATGTTTTATTTCGAAATGGCCCCAAAGTTGTGAGAAACATTTATAGCCCAAGATTACATTTTTCAAACATTTTGTGGGTGTATTCTAAGCATAATCAGTATCTAATATGGTAGTCCGAATAATTTTTCTCCTACTTAAAATATTCAGAAATTAAGCTATTTTGAAAGGGTTCTCGAAAACCATTATTTTGGGCTTTTATCGCTCAAATGATTTCCTTTTTGCGCAAAAACATTTATGGTGATTTAGGACATCATAAGTATTGATGATATCAAGTTTATTAGATATCAGTAGTTTTATGTCAGAATTAAAAATTATTTAATTTAATTTCAGCATGAGTTGATCTCTATTGGTGAAAATTGGGCAAAAAGGATTATTCGACCTCTATCCATGCAAGAGATGCATATGGATAATATTTGTGGATATTTGTTACTTATTTTTATGGTTTGATATTGCTGGAATGTAGCAATTAAAAGTCATCAATGTAATAATTAAAGGTTTTATTGGTTTATGTACTCCCTCTGGGCAGTTGTGCGGACAACTGGTTTTTCATGGAGAATTTCTTTTGATGTACATATTATTTAGGCTAGTGTAGGACACTAGGGTAATTTATTTTCTTATTACATCAGAAGTAATGAAGAAAAAAAATCTCTCTTGAGATGGTCAATCGAAGATTCAAAGAAGAACTTGGACATTGCGATGCTTCAAGAAGGCTATAGATGATGGCGAACCTCGATTATATCGATTCAATGGAGGGCGGACACATTCTTTATGATTCCTACTAATCCAAAATACTTCATATGACGAAGTATATCAGTATCAATACCTTTGAAAAATCGCTTCGAGGTCGGCGGATTTTTCTTATTGCGAATAGTGAATAGTTGTCTAAATTTCACCCTTAATTTTGGTAATATGGAATTATGGGGATTAACTAACTCTAAATTGATTAGATAATTCTAAAATAGTTAATGGAAGAATCCGCATAAATCCAAGATGGGAAAATTAAGCTTATGGATCTGGTTGGTTTACTTTCCGTGGTTTGGATGTGTGATGGATGATTGCATTTTTCTTTCCTTATGTTTGTATTTCCATTGCATGGTTTGTTTTAGATGCATGCATAGGAATAAGTTTTTTCCACTTAAAAGAAACCCTCTTTATAAAATATTAAGTTGTAAATGGGGATTTAAATCGAAAGGATTAATCTCCATGGCCTTCCATAGCCATCTATTAGTTGGCTAGTTTAGAGAACAAGACGGCCATATGCCAAAGCAGAAGCCGATCTTAATTTTCTATCTAGAGTAACTAATAGATTCCAATAAGAATAAGGGATATTTGCAAAATACATTAGTCATATGCCAAAGCAGAAGCTAGTATGTTTTGTAAAATGGTTCTGAGGCAGTGGGCGTTAACTTAACTAAGCAAAGAGTGTTGATGCCCAAAGGATAGATACACTGCGATGCTTGGAGGCCAAAATCAAATCGGATATCATATTAATAATATGATGAATTAGATGAATCCACTTGTACTTAACAAAGTTGTTGTTAATGAGCATCCGATGCCCATTGGAGAAATCATGTTATTTCTCTTGATTTATGTGTTTGAGGGGCACATAAATTAGACAAACAATGGGCAGTACCATTAAAAAAAAACCCAAATCTAATTGTTACATGTCATGATAAATCTAAAATGGTTTGTCTTGCTAATTTTATGCCTCCTTTCCTCTGCATTAGATTTGGCATCCTTCAATCCATTAGCTAGGATTCTTGAGGACAACAAACTTTCTTATCCAAATTACATGGACTGGAAGAGGAACTTAACCCTAGTTGCCTGGTCCCGATGAGGCACCTGAGTTGCCTGGTCCCAATGCTCCCCAGGATGTCAGGGATAGCGCCACAAAATGGCATGAAGATGACCAAATGGCTAAGTGCTATATCCTTGGGTTGATGTCGAACGTGTTGCAAAAACAACATGTCGGAATGGCTTCTTCCATGGATATTATGTACAATCTTAGGGAGATGTTTAGACAACAAAATCGCAGTGCCAGCCAAATAGAAATTAAAGGCCTGGTTTCCTCTAAAATGGTGGAAGGAACCCCAGTTAGAGATCACATGTTGAAGATGATGGGCTAGCTAAATGAGCTCGAAGTTTTAGGGGTCATGTTAGATGCTGAGTCGCAAGTCGAGATGGTGTTAGCATCCCTACCACCATCATTCAATGACTTTGTGATGAATTATCATATGAACAAACTGTCAATGATGTTGACAGAGTTGTTGAATCATCTTCAATCTACTGAGATCTTCAGAAAAAGAATAAAAAATCCTCTTTGTTAGTTGAAACTAATGTAGTCTCTGATGGCGTCTGAATCCGGGTCTGCGATCGCGCGGTCGGTAGAGGGCCTCCGCGGAGTCTGCAATCACAAACAAAGGGGGTCAGGGGGTCCGGGGTGGGTCCCGGACGACCACTTCGACACCCAAGTCAGATCCTTCGACCAGTCAATATAAAGAACAGCGAGAGGGGGAAGGGAGTTTTGATCAGGGTTACCAGGGGCAGCACGCGGGCTCTTTTCTGGGTGTGTGAGTGAGTGAGTCGGAGGGGACTAGCAGGGAGAGTAGGATTGGGTTCCTAGCCTCCTCTGTTGTTGCCTCGCCTCTTTTTCCGGTGTCCGGAGAGGAGAATGGGTAAAGTCCTCTTTTCAGCGAAAAGACCTCCTCTCTGTTCTTCCTTTTCCTCCCTTTTAAAGAGAGGTGTCCGGCTCTTTTTCATCATTATGGAGGAAAAACCTTCCTATGCAGGATTGGGCCGTCCCCCTGTCTTGCCGGCGCGCGTGGCAATTTCCTTCCATAATTTGTGATGATGAGGCCTGGGCGGCGAGAGTGCGACACGTGTCATGAATGTGTGGTCTTTGCCGTTTTCCAACGCCATTCTTCATGATGGTTGGGCTCTGCTCGTGCATGGATGACACGTGGCGATATCCGGGAGCGTAGCCGTATTTGTGCCCCATCATAACTCCCCCTTACTCCTTTGGTCCATTGAATGGGCCAAGGGAGTAACGTTTTGTTCGAGTGAAGTCATGATGAGGATATTTACGAGGGCTCCAGGGTGCCGTTTTATCTGGTGCCGTTTTATCCGGCGGCTGTCTCCGGGAAGCGACAGCGTCGTTAGGGAGGTTGCGCTGTCTCGAGGCACCAGGATTTCCTTTCCCGAGAGAGAAGGGAATTATCCGGATGCCTTTTTATTGTGGCTCTTCGTCGTTCTTCTTCTCTCCTTCTCAGTAGGGGTTCTTTTCGTATCTTCTTTAGCAACATGTCTAGTTCTTCTTCACGATTTAGGGGCAAGGCCCGTTTCCTCTGGGAGTCGTCGAGTGACCCCGACTTGTCCTCTGATCCGGGGGAGGATCTCGTGGGTCGTCGGAAGAAGGCTAGGAGGGGCCCAGGCCCTTCCTCGGGCTTCCCCCCCTTCGCCTTTCCTCCTTGCCTAGGGAGGACAGATTGTCTCGGTCTCGCGTTGCCAGGGAGTGGTCGTTTTTCTCTCGAGTGTATCATCAGGGAACGGAACTGCGCGGCCGTGTTTCGAAGATGGGCAAGGAGATCGAGGACTTGAAGCGGGAGAACGAGGTTTTACAGAAAAAGGTTCACCTTCTCAACGAGCAGCTGTTGGAATATGAGGTGGATCCCCTGCTGGAGACCTCTTGGGAGGAGGAGGGGAACCCTTCGAGAGAGGAGTCGTTCTCCGATTAAGCTTTGTGTTTCCTTGTTTCTCTGTGTGCCTATCCCTTTCTTTGTCGGGGATTTCTGAGGCCTGCGTGCCCTGTGCTGTGTTTTCTTGTTTTCCCTTTCTTTTTTGTAGGCCTGTGGGCCGGGAGGATGTGAATGGATGATCTTTATGAATTGATGCCGTGCCCTTTTATGCTTTTAATCTTGTTTGTTCATTTGTGCTTGCGTACCGTGGCCTTCGCATCCGGGCTCCGGGCCTCGTCCTTTTCTCCCTTTTTTTGTGTAGGTCTGCGCTCCGGGCCCCGAACCTGCATGGGGTCGGGATAGCGGTGCTTGTCGACTTCGTATGGTCTTGTCGTTTCCCCTCGCCTTTCTTTATGGAGTTTAAGCTTTATATAGGTGTGGGGGGCGACACGCGGCGTGTTCTGGGAATAGCGCCGCCTTTATATCTCTTCATGATACTACTTTTAGTTGATTGATTGGCCTCGGGGAGCGGGCTTGCTTGCCTGGCCAGAGAACATTGTGTCTAAGGCATTTATGGGAGCTTTGGGGTTCCAGAGGATGTGCTGTCTCGTCCGGCGGTTCCTTCCCAAGGAGTTACCATTTCAGCGGCGCCGCTTGATCATTCAATAGGAAACGAGCACGCGGATGGCTACCGCTTCGTTTTCCTACCCCAGGGTTCCCCCTAGGGTTTTATAAGGGGTGAGCTCTCCTGCCGAGTGTCTCTGTCCTCCGTTTTTTTTTTTTTTTGCTTTCTTCTGACCTTTCTTCGCCAGAGATGTCGTCGTCTTTCCAGGGTCTATCCATCAGTGGTGGGGGGGGAGTCACTACCGAGGGGAGTCCTCCCAGCAGTCCCGAGGGTAACCCCGACGGGTTGGGGCCCCTGCAGACGTTTCCTGAGAGGAACCCGCCTCCAAGGTTTTCCCCACGTTCTCCCCTTCTTCCGCTTCACGAGGGGGAGTCCCATGAAGCTTTTGTCCATCGCCACCGGTCTTTTTTCTCCCATGTCTCTCGTAGGGAGATGGCGGTTTGCAGTCGGATGATTGACATGGAGCGGGAGATTACGGCCTTGCGGGCGGAGAATGAGCTGTTGAGGAATCGGGTGCGCTGGTTAAATGACCAGGCCCGATTCGCTGAGAATCGCCACTGGGGGAGCTCTTCGGAGGGGGAGCAGAGTGATAGGGAGCTCTCTGATGCGGAGAACTCTTTTAGCGGCCAATCGCTCTGAGCAGGAGGTGGCGGGAGGAGTGGCGCGGCTCAGAGGAGTTCCTTAAGGCTGCGGCTGCGTTCAGCGTGGATGTTGAGATTGATGCTTTTGCTGAATGCCGGCAGCGTGTCCATGAGGTTGATCCTTCCTTTCCCCTGGACAAACTGATGCACGAGGCTGAGGCCGATCCTCCGTCGGTACCAGCAGAAGCACCGGAGCTGGTTGATGAGGAGGTGGCTGCTCTGGTGGATCCTGTAGTTACCGAGACCTCTGAGGGGGCTTAGTGATGCCAGGATGTCTTTTGGATCTTATATTTTACCTTTTCTTGTGGGTCTGTAATAACTTTTGAATTCTCCTTCTTCTTCTCTTCTTTCCTGCTTTCTTCTATTTTCTTTATATACACGGTGCGCTCCGGGTTATTCGAGCCTTTTGAATTTTAATCTGATCGTCGAGAATGTTCCTGGTGCACCCCGTGGGGTGTCTTTTTTTGCGGAAGGACTATCTTCCCCTCGAGTGATCAGTTCGGGGTTAATGGGTCCCGCCTGCCCTTTTAGGGGGAGGTCTTTTCTTCATGGGGAGTGTTTTAGGGTATTCTCGGAGGGATCGGCCCCGATGCTACCTCTGTCTCGCTCCCTGTCTTCTTTCGGGTCCCTCGTTTATCATGGGCCGGAAAGTGGAGATACGTATGCCTTAAGTAGAAACGCTATTCCATTGATTCGTTTAAGGAGAAAAGATACATCTTTGCCTTTAAAGACACAAAAAGAAACAAACAAACATTCGTCATGCTTTTAAAGAAAAACACGGAGCTTACCCTGTTCTTTTACTGGTAAAATTCTCGGAGGTTGTCCATGCTCCAACTTCGAGGGACTGGGGTCCCGTCGAGACGTTCTAGCTGGTAGGCCCCGGGGTGGAGTGCTCGAACGACCCTGTAGGGTCCTTCCCATTTAGGTGCGAGTTTTCTGGTGTTGCGGAGGTCGGATACCGCCGTACGCCGTAGTACGAGGTCTCCGGGTTTTACCGAGCGCTTTCTTACCCGGGCGTTGTAGTACCGTGCCACCATTTGCTGGTAGGAGGCGGTTCGGAGAAGGGCTTGCTCTCTTTTTTCGAGCACGAGATCGAGGGTGTTCCGGAGGAGCTCGGAATTTCCCTGTTCGTCATAATTCACGGTGCGGAAGCTGGGGAGGCCAATTTCCAACGGAATGACCGCTTCGGCCCCGAAGGTTAAACTGAAAGGGGATTCTCCAGTCGCGGTCCGCGGCGTCGTTCGATAGGCCCAGAGGACGCTAGGTAGCGCTTCTACCCAGTCTTTCCCAGCTTCTCCTAATCGCTTCTTGAGGCTCTGAAGCAAGAACCTGTTAGTTACCTACCTGCCCATTGGCCTGCGGGTGCGCTACGGAGGCGAAACGGTGTTCGATGCTTAGGTTATCGCAGAATTTGCCAAATTCGGCGCTTGCGAACTAGGGACCGTTGTCCGTTACAAGTGTCTTTGGAATGCCGAAGCGGCAAACCACGTCGTGGTAGAAGAACTTCTCTATTGCTTTCGAAGTGGGTTTTGCCACGGCTTTGACTTCGACCCATTTGGTGAAGTAGTCGATGGCGACGTACAACATGGTATGCCCCCCGGCTTTTGGGAAGGGTCCGAGTAGATCCATGCCCCACATGGCAAAAGGCAGGGGTCCTGCTATCGCGGTGTATGGTGTGGCTGGTTGGTGGGGGGTGGTTGCGTACCTTTGGCATGGGCTGCATTTTTTGATGAACTCCTTGGCGTCCCTGAGGATCGTAGGCCAGAAGTAGCCGTGCCTTACGATTTTCTGAGCCAGGGTCTTTCCGCCCCCATGGTCTCCGCAGATCCCTTCATGTACTTCTCGCAGGGCGTAGTCTGATTCGGAGGGCACCAGGCATCGGAGGTATGGCCATGTGTATGACCGTTTGTAGAGCCTGGGTCCGTGGACCACGTAGTGGGCGGCTCTTGCTGTTAGGCGCCGGGCTTCCAGCTTATCTGCGGGTAGTATACCGTCTTTCAGGTATCGTATGATGGGGTCCATCCAGCTTGGTCCAGGTGGGATTTCCAAGACTTGCACCTCGTCGATGCTGGGGTGGGGCAGTATTTCTGTGAGCACGGTACCGAAGTCATGGGTCTCTTCGGCGGCCATCCTTGATAATGCATCTGCTCGGTTGTTGATGTCCCGTGGTACTTGGAGGATCTCTACCTCTCCCATTCCCTGCAGTTTTTCTTTTACCTTCTGGAGGTATCTCTTCATTCTGGGGCCCTTGGCTTCGTATACACCGTTCACTTGGTTGACGACGAGCTGGGAGTCGCTATGGACTTTTAAGTTTCCTGCACCGAGCTCCGCGGCTAGACTTAGTCCTGCCAGCAAGGCTTCGTATTCAGCCTCGTTGTTGGAGGCTTTGAAATTTAACCTGAGGGCGTATTCCAGTGAGAATCCTTCTGGGCCGTGGAGGACCACCCCCGCCCCGTGCCCTTTTTGGCCTGCTGAGCCGTCAACGTGCAAGGTTCAATGAATCTCGTCGCTTTGTTCTGCCATGTTTTTGCTAGCCGTCTGTTTGGTGGGGTCGTCGCCGTTTTCCGTTGTCGTTGGTTCCTCGGCCAGGGCCGTGGATTCCACTATAAAGTCAGCGAGGGCCTGGGATTTAATGGCTGGTCTCGGGCGGACTTGTATGTCGAACTCTCCCAACTCGACAGCCCAACTGACCATCCTACCCGAGGTCTCCGGTTTCTGGAGAATTTTCCTCAGGGGTTGGTCGGTGAGAAGCACAATGGGGTGGGCCTGGAAGTAAGGGCGGAGCTTTCGAGCGGCGCTGACGACTGCGAGGGCGAATTTCTCTATGTTTAGGTACCGGATTTCTGCACCGTGGAGAGTCTTGCTCACGTAGTACACCGGGTGTTCCTTTTTGTCGCTTTGTTTGGCCAACACCGCACTCACTGCCGTGGGGCTGCCGGCCAGGTATAAAAATAGCTCTTCCCCCGGCTCGGGTTTGGCGAGTACGGCCAGTGTCTGAAGGTATTGCTTCAAAGAGTTGAAGGCCTCTTGGCAGGCCGGGGTTCATTCGAACTCCCGTATGTTTTTTAATTGTTTGAAGAAGGGTTGGCATTTTTCTGCCGATTTGGGCATGAATCGGCCGAGGGCCGTGATTCGGCCTGCGAGCCTCTGCACTTCTACCGTGTCTAGGATGGCTTGGATCTTTTCGGGGTTGGCCTCGATCCCTCTCTGGCTGACCATGAACCCCAAGAATTTTCCGGAAGCTACCCCGAAGGCGCATTTCGCGGGGTTGAGCTTCATTCGGGCTCGTCGTAGGGTGCTGAAAGTTTCCTGAAGGTCGGAGATGTGTTTGGAGGCTTCCAGACTTTTTACCAGCATAACGTCGACATACACCTCTACGTTTCTTCCGATTTGTGCTTGCAACAGCTTATTTACGAGCCGCTGGTAGGTGGCGCCCGCTTTTTTTAAACCGAAAGGCATAACAGTATAGCAGTAGACGCCCTGATCGGTGATGAACGCCGTTTTCGGGATGTCTGGCTCGTGCATTTTGACCTGATTGTAGCCTGAGAACGCATCCAAGAAGATGAGAAGCTCGTGTCCGGATGTGGCGTTGATGAGTTGGTCTATGCGTGGCAGGGGCTAGGGGTCCTTTGGGCAGGCCCTGTTTAGGTCTGTGAAGTCTATACAGGCCCGCCAACCTCCGCTAGCTTTCTTGACCATGACGACGTTTGATAGCCACTCGGGGTACCGGATTTCTCTGATGAACCCGGCTTGTAGTAGTTTTTCCACTTCGGCCTTTATGTGAGTTTGACGCTCTATCGCAAAGTTCCTTTTTTTCTGCCGGACGGGTTTAAGGGCTGGGTTCACATTTAACTTGTGAACGGCCAGTTCCTTGGGTATCCCGGGCATGTCCTTAGCGGACCATGAGAATATGTCTTTGTTCGTTCTGAGGAAGTCGATCATTTGGTCTCGCAGGGGGCCTTTTAGCAGGGAGCTGATTCGGACTTGTCTCTCCAGTTGATCTATGGCTAGGGGGATGGAGTCTAGCTCCTCGGCAGGCTCTCCTCTGATTGTGCGGGCCCGCTGTCGGGGATCTTCACTACCGATCATGAAATTTTCGGCCGGGGCGTTGGTTCCTCTCAGGCTTGCGGCGTAGCACTGGCGTGCTATCATTTGTTGTCCTCAGACCTCTCCTACCCCGGTCGGAGTGGGGAATTTCATCTTGAGGTGGGGGGTGGAGACTACTGCTCCCAAATCTCTTAGAGCAGGGCGTCCAATGATGGCGCTGTAAGTGAATGGTATATCTACGACCAGGAAGGTGGTCAGGATGGTTTTTTGGAGGGGGTACGTCCCGAAGGTTACGGGTAAGTCGATCTTGCCGTCGACCCGTACGAATGCACCGGAGAACCCATAGATAGAGTATTCCGCGGGTCCCAGCCTTTCTTTGCCCAGTTTCATTTCTTCAAAAGTCTCGAGGTGTAGCACGTTGACGGAGCTTCCTGTGTCCACCAGGATTTTTCCTATATCGAAGTTGGCGACGACCAGTGTGTCGTCGTGTGGGACTTGTAGCCCGTCGAGGTCTTCATTGGAAAAAGTGATGATCTGGTCTTGTAGGGGTGGGTCCGTTCGGGCCTTTTTAGAAGGCATATCCATGGAAAATATTCGTTCCGCGTATGCCCGCCGGCCGGCGGTTGTCAGCCCTCCCGCTGCTGGCCCGCCCGTGATGATATTGATTTTCTCGATAATGGTGGGCGGCTGTTCGCGGGCCTGCGGGTGCTCGGGGGGCTCCTCTTTCCGGGGGCGCTGGTGATGGTGCGCGTCGCGTCGGCTTCGGGATCGGCGTCTGCTTCTTGAGCGATGCCTGCTAGGGGATCGATGTCGGCTTGTGGATCGGCGACGGTTGTTGGACCGGCGTCCGTTGGGTGACCGATGCCTACCTCTGGGCTCGTTAGAGGGATGCTGGACCTCGCGCGAGCTTTCGTCAGGACTCCTGAGATATTGATTTAGGTGCCCTTCTTCGGCCAATTTTTCCAGTTGGAGGCGGAGGTGGAAGCAATGGTCAGTTTCGTGGCCGTGGTCCCCGTGGAATTCGCAGAATTTTCGGGCGGACCTCTTCTTTGGGTCTGTGGCCATTCTCTTGGGGGGGGGGGGTCAGGAGACCCTGATCCCTGATGGCCAGTAGAACGTGGGAGAGGGGGAACTTTAGCGGGGCGGTTCCCAGTCTCTCGAAGACGGGGACGGGATTTCTGCCCGCCTGCCTCTCGTCGGCACGTGGCCTTATGGCCCTTCGGCCATCGTTTTTCCTTTCATCGGGGCCGGGCTGATTCTGTTCTCGAGCGCAGGCTTCTTCTGCTCGTACGAACTTATCGGCCTTGGATTCAAGTTCCTGTAGGTCCCGTGGTGGCTTGAGGGTGAGGTGCAGCTTGAGATTCGGATCGGTGGTGGCATGCTTGAGTGTGGCGACCGCTATTTGGACGTCCATGTTAGAAAGTTGGGCTAATTCGGCGTTGAATTTCAACATGAAGTCTCTCAGGGTCTCGTTTCTTCCTTGCCGGAGGGCTAAGAGGGCATCTGCTGGATCATGGCGGAGGCGGTTGTTGGCGAACCTTGTGCTGAACTTTCTCCCAAATTCGTGGAAGGATGCGATGGAGTCAGGCTCCAATCTCATGTACCAGACGTTGGCGGTTTTTCTTAGTAGGGACGCGAAGGCTCTGCACATGAATCCGTCCGACGCGCCTCGGAGCGTCATTACCCTTTTGAAGGTTTGGAGGAACTCGAGGGGGTCTGTACTTCCATCGTACAGACCGAAGCGGGAGAGGTCTATGCCTGCTTCTGCTGGGGTTTTTAAGACCTCCGAGGTGAACGGGGATGCCGTCTCCCTTTCCCACTCATCAAGGATGCTGTGGGCGTAGGGTTTTTTCATTTCTAGTTTTACCTCCCGGATCTGTCTTTGTAGGTCGGCTATCGGGTCCACGCCGGGCGGTTGTGCTGAGGTTGCCACTTCTTCTGCCCGAGCCAGGGGCGGTTCCTGGAGGCGGGTAGCTTGGACAGGGGGAGCGCGGCTGTTTGTAGCCTGCCTCCCGCTGTCTCGTTGGTATCCCCTAGTTGCGGGAGGCAGAGGGCTATTTGCTGACGGGGACGGCGTCCGGCGAGTCGGTGCTCGCTTTCGCCGGGGATGGCATTCCCCTGGTTGTTCCTCGTTTCCTTCGTCGTAGGCCTCTGTCTGGTCCTCCACTATCGGGGGCCTCTCCGAGGCCGAAGGAGGCAAGCGTTGGAGTAGCTCTCGGCGAAGTTCGTTGAACATCTCCATGGTGGGGACCATCTGCGGCGTGCTGGAGGAGGGCTGGTGTCGGCCCGAGGGCGATGAGTTGGGTTCTTGGGAGGTTGAGGTGCTGGTTTCTGCGCGTTGAGCCTGGCTTCGGGTCATTACCCCTATTTCTTACTGTTGGGTGTGGTTTCTCATCGCCATAAGGTGTTCAGTACTCGACGAGTCCCACAAATGGCGCCAATATGATGGCGTCTGAATCCGGGTTTGCGATCGCACGGTCGGTAGAGGGCCTCCGCGGAGTCTGCAATCACAAACAAAGGGGGTCAGGGCGTCCGGGGTGGGTCCCGGACGACCACTTCGACACCCAAGTCAGATCCTTCGACCAGTCAATATAAAGAACAGCGAGAGGGGGAAGGGAGTTTTGATCAGGGTTACCAGGGGCAGCACGCGGGCTCTTTTCTGGGTGTGTGAGTGAGTGAGTCGGAGGGGACTAGCAGGGAGAGTAGGATTGGGTTCCTAGCCTCCTCTGTTGTTGCCTCGCCTCTTTTTCCGATGTCCGGAGAGGAGAATGGGTAAAGTCCTCTTTTCAGCGAAAAGACCTCCTCTCTGTTCTTCCTTTTCCTCCCTTTTAAAGGGAGGTGTCCGGCTCTTTTTCATCGTTATGGAGGAAAAACCTTCCTTTGCAGGATTGGGCCGTCCCCCTGTCTTGCCGGTGCGCGTGGCCATTTCCTTCCATAATTTGTGATGATGAGGCCTGGGCTGCGAGAGTGCGACACGTGTCATGAATGTGTGGTCTTTGCCGTTTTCCAACGCCATTCTTCATGATGGTTGGGCTCTGCTCGTGCATGGATGACACGTGGCGATATCCGGGAGCGTAGCCGTATTTGTGCCCCATCAGTCTCAACTCCCAAACTGAAAGCCAAGGAAAAAAGAAAGGGCAAAGGCTAAGGTTCTAAGAAAAATACTTCCAAAGTTAAGAACAAGAGAACTTTCAAGAAGAAGTCAACCAAGACCAATGATGTATACTTTCATTGTGGAAAGGTTGACTGAGGGCGAACTCTACCTACAGGTTGGAACGGATGCAACGGTTGCAGTCCAAACTGTGGATGATCTACTACTATCATTTTCAGGAGGATATTTACGTTTAAATAATTGTCTTAATGTACCTTCCATTAGAAGGAATTTGATTTCAGTTTTTTAAACTTTTGATTGGCGTTTATTCTGCAAGTTTTAATAAAAGTAGTGTCTTTTATCAAAATAGTAATTCCATGATCACAGAAGGTACTTAGTTGATGGATTATTTATAGTAAATGCTTTAGAAAATGTAAGTGACATTAAGGATATTCCTATTCAGAATATTCCAAACCTCAAAAGGAAAAGGAATATGACCAATCCCACACATCTATGGCATCTTCGATTAGGCCATATTAACTTAGATATGATTACAAGATTGGTAAAAGACGGTCCATTGGATTCTATCCAAGTGGAACCTTTTTCAACTTGTGAACCATGTCTTCAAGGTAAAATGACCAAAATTCCCTTCAAGGGCAAGAGTGGAAGATCCCAAGATTTGTTGAAGATTATACATAATGATGTATGCGGTCTCATTTCTCATCCGGCAAGAAGAGGGCTGATATACTTCGTAACTTTTACAGATTACCATTCAAGGTATGGATATTTGTACCTTAAGCGACGTAAGTCTGAGACCTTTGAAAAGTTCAAAGAGTTCAAGGATGAAGTAGAGAATCAGTTAAATAAAAGAATAAAGATTCTTCGCTCTGATGGAGGTGGAGAGTATCTCTCAGATGAGTTTAGGGATTACTTAAAGGAAAATGGAATCATCTCTCAGTGGACCCCACCTGCAACACCAGAATTGAATGGTGTTTCAGAACGTAGAAATTGGACTTTGTTGGACATGATCCGGTCTATGATGAGTTTCGCAGAAGCACCTCTGTTTCTATGGGGATATGTCCTAGAAATGGCGCTCTATGTCTTAAGTCATGTCCTAACTAAATCAGTACCATCTACGCCATATGAGATATGGACAGGTAGGAAACCGTAATTGAATCATATGGGGATATGGGGGTGTTCCGCACATGTTAAAAAGATAAGTGCTGATAAGTTAGTGACAAGAACTGAATGGAGTATTTTCATTGGATATCCTAAGGAAATAAAGAGTTATATATTCTATAACCCAAGCGAGCAAAACTGTCTTGTAAGAAGGAATGCGGTATTTTGGAATAAGAGTTCATCCAAGATACTGTCAAGAGGGACAGGATTTCCTTGGAGGAGCAACTTGAAATTCCAATGGAAGGAGAAGACACTGAGCAAGAGGCCACTATACCTATACAAACACTCCGACGTAGTAGAAGGGTGATCACACAACCTAATAGATTAGTCTACTTGGGTGAAAAATATGATATGATTTCAGATAAAAATAATAATGATCCCCCTAACTACAAAGAAGCGATGTTAGACATCGATACGGGAAAATGGATGGAAGCTATGAAATTCGAAATGGACTCAATGTACACTAACAAGGTCTGGACTTTAGTTGATCCACCAAAGGGCATTAAGCCCAATGGATGCAAATGGATCTTCAAGAGGAAGAAAGACCCTGACGGTAAGGTAGAGACCCACAAAGCACGGTTAGTGGCAAAGGGATATAGTCAAAAGGCTGAAATTGACTATGAGGAAACCTTCTCACCAGTAGCCGTGCTAAAGTCTATTAGGATTCTATTAGCTATCTCAGCACACTATGACTACGAGATATTGCAAATGGATGTCAAAACCGCTTTCTTGAATAAAAACTGTAAGCCCAATGGTTTCCACCTTGGCATTCCCATCTTATTTTGATGATTCCAATACACAAGTGATTTATGATCACTAATGTGTTTGATTGTCTAAGTTGTAGATCACATTGGTGCTAAGACAACATTGCTTGGATTGAGGCCAAGAAGATCTCATTGGACCACATCATGAAGGCCAAAGACATCGAAGTCCAAGACAAATGAAGACTTGAAGAATCCATTGAAGATCAAAGTTATATTAGATTGTATTAAGATCCAATCCTAGTTTAGATTTTGAAAGGCATAATTAAGTAATTAAACACACACCCTAAATATATAAGAGATTGTCTTTGTGGAGTTCCAACACCTTGGAACCCTCATAGCAATCCCAACTTGGTGTTAAGTTGGAAGCCTAAAAACAGAAGTGAAAATCTGCTCTTCATAGGCTTCTCAGAACTCCGAGATAATTTCTCGGAACTCCGAGAAATGGTCCAGTAGACTTTTTCCAACTTCTGTTAGTATTCCCGGAACTCCTAGATTTTTTCTCGGAACTCCGAGAACACTACAACGGTCGGATTTTTAGCCGTTGCGATTTTTCCTGGAATTACAACAATGCCATTGAACGGTCATATTTGGTTTTTCCTATATATATGGGCATTCCAAACTTCCAAACCATCAATCCTAACACTCTAAAACTTCATTTGAACATCCAAAGAGTGAATCAAACTTGATTATGCCTCTCATCCTCTAAGATTAGGATTTGGATCTATAGGCTCAATTTGTACATCTTCTACAATTTGTAAACCCTTGTGAGGGATTTTTTGTTCTTTCTTTCTTAGTCAAGAACTTGTATCGGGCGAGTGTTCAGAGAAGCGTAGCCCACTCTCTGTGGTGAAGATTGCCACCAAGGTTAAAGGTAATCGGAATTTGTAATCGACACCGATCTTCGCCGAAGTTAAGAAGATCACATAGTGAAGCCATCAACGGGTTTGGTTGGTGGAGTGGAGTAGGCCTCACGTTTGGAGGACCAAACCACTTTAAATCTCGGGTGCAATCTCTCTTACTCTTGCTCTTTATTTTGCATTTGCACTTTAGATTTAACTTGTATGCTTGAACTTTATTGTTGATCTCTTAATTTCCAAAATTGGGTTTGAGTTTTCAGAAGAGTTAAAACTTGTTAGCAACCTAATTTCTCACTCCTCATAAGTTGCCGTACTCGGGACCACCCTTGGAATTTCAAAAACATTCAAGAGGATATGTATATGATCCAGCCAGAAGATTTTAAAGCTGCCGAAGAAGGAAGTCAGAAAGTGTCCAAGTTGAAAAGATCCATTTATGGATTAAAGCAAGCATCCCGCAATTGGAATCTTCGTTTTGATCAAGCAGTGAAAGAGTTTGGCTATACACAAAACGTAGATGAGGCTTGTGTTTACAAAAAGGTTAGTGGGAGTGCTGTGACATTTCTTGTTTTGCATGTAGATGACATTCTACTCATTGTGAATGATGCTGGAATGTTGTCTAATACAGAAGTATGGCTATCTAGTACCTTTGCTATGAAGGATTTGGGTGAAGCGTCTTATATTCTTGGCCTTAAATTGTTTAGAGATCGTGGGAATAGGACACTTGGACTATCACAGGAAGCTTACATAGGTAAGATATTGGCCAAGTATCATATGACAGATTTCAGGAAAGGGTTAATACCAAAAGGTATGGAATCAAGCTCTCTAAGAAGATGTCTCTTAAGACATCTGAAGATAAGGAAGAAATGAACAGGATTCCCTACACTTCAGCAGTGGGAAGCTTGATGTATGCCATGTTGTCTACAATGCCAGATATTTGTTTCTCTGTAAGTGTGGTTAAGGTTAGTAAACATCAATTAAACCCAGGTCTAGAGCATTGGACAGCAGTTAAGCATATCTTTAAGTACCTCAGAAGAACTAAACATTACTGTTTAGTATTTGGAGAAGACGAATTACTCGTTTCTGGATATACTGATGCGGATTTTCACTCAGATGTTGACGACATGAAATGCTCATCAGGTTTTCTCTTCACCTTCGCTAATGGAGCAGTTTGATGGATGAGTTGAAAGCAAGACACTACGGCAGACTCCACAACTGAGGCGGAATACATCGGTGCGAGTGATGCGGCGAAGGACGCGGTATGGCTGCGGAAGTTTATAGACGAACTTGGAGTCGTGCCCTCTATTGAGAGACCTATTACGCTGTATTGTGATAACAGTGGGGCGATCACTCAAGCAAATGAACCAAGGTCTCATCAGAAGTCAAAGCACATCCTTCGCAAATATCATGTGATACGAGAGATTATCAACAGAGGAGATGTGACTATAGCTAAAGTAACTTCAATGGACAACGTGGCAGATCCTTTGACCAACTCCCTTAGTCAAAAGGTATTTGATAAGCATCTAGAGGGAATGGGTCCAAGATATATTCATGACTGGCTTTGAGGGCAAGTGAGAGATTGTTAGAGTATATGCCCTGCAAAGCTAATAGAATGACATTTATTAATTAATAAAGGTTTATTTCATGACACGAATGGGTACTTACATTTATGAATGTGTGTGATGTGCTTATTTTATTGACACATATTCATCCTTAGGTAGCGTAGTAGAAATTCCATGCTCAAAGAATTCACAGATCCAATGGAGCAAGGAGATATGACATCTCGGTTCTATGCTAGCCTTAATAGTTCCTAGTGGGAAAGAGACTGGACATCTCTTTCTGTATACAACTAGCACCAGTCTTGCCTACATGCACGTGTCGTGAGGTGACTTATCTCGGTCATCTGGGTAGTGGACCCTAAGCAAGAAGAGTGGGTGCGACGATTGGATCGCGCAACCGTACCAGATCAAATAAAGAACAACTTGTGGACAAAGAAAGCAAAGTTGTTCTTCCAAACAAGACCCTTCACATGTCCTTAGACCTGAGGGATTTTATTGGTCTGTCGGTCCGTTCTAGGGTCTTAGTCTATCTTATAGTGATTCTATTTAAGAGTCACATTCGGATAGAGCTATATCTTAGAGCAAACCCTCGAGACCAATAGTGATACTCAACAAGGGATTCTTTGCTCTAAATTTTAGGGATTGATATCTACAATTTTGTCAAAGTGGTAGGCCTATTAAAAAGCCTGGCCAGGCAGATTTGATAAAATATTTATCGAAATATTTTATGAAATATTGAATTATTTTCAAAGGAATCTGCAGATGCATTTGGAGGCCAACACCGCTTGACCAAAATAGTTTACCAAGAGTGCGGGTGGGCCGAGGGGGTAAATGGTGTCTACCTCCTGTATGACTCAACTCAGTAGATGTAGTTACGAAGCAAGGACTTGCACATACATGATGTGATTAGGGGTAAGATGATCTGACGGTCATCTTCAGGATTACGTCTCGATGGAGGCCACTGACCTAATGCGAGTGTAGTTTAACTACAGAGCGAGATTGCACTGGGGCCCACCATAGCGTTCTACAGGATTGACCGTTGGACCCTTGCGACGATTCCACTCACAACTCGATTGACCCTGTAACATCCAAATTGATCAGGGTTTCGCATTTTATGTAATTGCACGAACGGATATGATCTGTTAGATTAATGTGGATATTAATTATATATATATATATATATATATATATAAATATATGTTGATATATATATATATATATATATCAACATATATTTATATATATATATATATACATGTCTTTGTTAGGAAACTAACAAGAGACAGTAAGAGAACTTTTTGAAGACAAATTGGAGCCGAAATAACTCCCATTAGATGTGAGTTATTAATCGATTAAATTATTAATTAATATATTTATTAATTATTTAATTATTATACATTATTATGTATTATTAATTTGATTAATAACTAGCATAATAATGTGTAATCCAAATGAGGATAGTTATTCCCAAACCGGTTTCGCAAAAGTTGCGGAATTGGAACGGAATTGGGAATTGGGATAGGACTACACATTTGGATAAGGTTTGTGGGGCCCACAACACTCCTAAATCAGTTGGAGAGCTGGGGAAAAGAGTCCTAATTGCTCAAGGACTTTGAGTTGCACTCAACTCCTAGTTGGATAAGAATTGCTAAATTGTAGGATCTACAAAGTAAGCAATTTGTTTCCAACATTAACTCTTATAAGATAAGGCCAAAAGAGCTGGAGGGATACATCCATACATGTTCTCCCATGTATCTTAAGTTTCCCCACACAGCCTTGGAGGTTTGAGAGAGTCTCATTTTGGAGGTTTGAGAGAGTCTCATTCACTCGAGGAGTCTCAATTCAAGTTGGTTTCTCAATTGGATTGGAATTGGGAGAGAGAAACAAAGATTTATCAAACCAAAATTCTACTTTATATAAAGGAGAGAGGGGAGAGCGAAATTTCAAGTGTGAAATACTCAAAAATTCGTTCTCCCTTGCTTCCCCCTTTGGAAAAATAGTTTTTCATCTCTCTCTCTCTCTCTCTCTCTCTCTCTCTCTCTCTCTCTATTTCTGTTCCAATTGAAATAGTTTCAAAGAGAAAGGCTTCCAATCAATTTCTCTATTCTCTACAAAAAATGTACTGATTAGATCAGACCTTAAATAGGTGAATAAGAGTTATTCACATCCACAATAGTCCAAGCAAAAAAAAAGAATCCATCGGTTCAACTTGCGAGGTCTGCGACGTTTAGAACGATCACAACCATTCGAGGAGTAGATCAAGTAACATGATTCCTTGATTTCTTCTTCAAAGAGGTATTTATTTATGTTTGATTAACTTAATTAACTAATCTAGACTATAGGATCTTGGACAAAAGCAAGATCAAAAAGAAAATTTTAAAATTCTATGCGATTTTTGTTCCACTGTGCATAGCGATCTTGCCGGAAGGGGATAACCTTCATTCATCTTCCTCATATCTCAGATAGATTCGATGAAGTATCTTTTTGAAAACCCAGCCCTGATCGGCAGAACTGCTCGTTGGTTGTTGTTGTTATCATAGTTTGACATCACATATGTCACCCAGAAGTCAGTCAAGGGCAGAATCATCGTAGAACAGTTAGCTGATGCACCTACTGAAGATACATAGCAGAGCCATGTATTTCCAGATGAATGGATCATGACGATCAGAGATGCACCCAGTGATGCTAGATGGACTATGTACTTTGACGGAGTGTCAAACTCAAGAGGCAGAGGAGTAAACATTATCCTTGTCTCGCCTCGAGACGAACACATACCAATCTCCATCAAATTAGGATTCGACTACACCAATAATAAGGCTGAGTACGAAGCTTGTATAGCCGATCTGGAAGCAGCCCTGTCATTAGAGCTACAAGACCTCGATGTGTTCGAGGATTCTCTGTTAATCACTTGTCAAACAAACGGGAAATGGCTCACCAAATATGATAGGTTGATTCCATATCACACTTACCTCACGAGCCTGATGAAAAGTTTCCACAACATCAGCTTTACATACATCTTCAGATTAAGAAACAGATTCACAGATGCCTTGGCCACTCTTGCATCCATGGGTGATATTCCAGTAGGAGTTAAGGTCCGTCCTTTAGCAATAAAGAGACACGTCATCCCAGCACATGTACATATGGTTCAGATAGCAGCCAAATGTCAAGATGAGAAACCTTGGTATTTCAATATTAAAAATCTTATCTCCGGCAGGGAACACCCCCCAAAGGCCTCTTTAAAGGACAAAAGAGCATGGCAGAAACCGGCATCTACGTATGTCATTTGTGGAGGAGACCTCTACCGCAGATCATTTAACGGAGTCCAGCTCCTTTGTGTCGATGAAGACAGAGCCACAGAAATCTTAGAAGATGTTCATTCAGGTGTCTATGGTCCTCATATAAACGACAAAATGTTAGCACGGAAGATCCTTCGTCTGGGTTACTTCTGGACTACTCTAGAAGTAGATTGCTTCTCTTTTGTCAAAAAATGTCACTTCTGTCAGATTCACACTAACCTGATACATGTGACACCGTCAGAGCTTCACTCGCTCACATCACCGTGGCCTTTCTCAATTTGGGGTATCGACATTATCCACAAAATCTCTCCAAAGTCCTCCAGTGGCCACGAACATATACTTGTTGCAATCGATTAGTTCATCAAGTGGATCGAAGCTCAGTCGTACTCTTCAATTTCGTTGGCATCAGTTGCCAGGTTTATCAGGGCCAACATCATCTGCAGATATGGTGTCTGTACAAGTTGATATTAGACAATTGTTCTCACTTCAAGAAGGAGGGAGCCTCATTGTGTGAAGAATTCAGAATCAAGCACCATAAGTTGTCTCCGTACCTACCTCAAACTAATGGCGTCGTTGAAGCAACTAACAAGAATATCAAGAACATTCTTTGAAAAATGACTCAATCCTACCAAGATTGGTCAAGTAACCTTCCGTTCGCACTTTGGGCGTTTAGAACTTCTGTCCGTGCATCTACAGGAGCTACTCCCTACTCACTCACATATGGTATGGAGGTTGTCCTACCCATCGAGTTAAAAATCTTGTCACTCATAATCCTGATGGAAAGCAGTCTACCAGAATCTGAATGGGCCTGCATTCATCATCAAGAGTTATGCATGATGGATGAGAAAAGGTTGAAAGCAGCGTACCACGTACAAGGCTATTACGCAGAACAGAAAGAGCTTTCAATAAGAAGGTTTGAATCCGAGAACTTAGAGAGGGGGATATGGTTCTTAGAGAATGCCGAGCTTCTGTCTTCGATCCAAGGGAAATTTTAGACCTACATGGTCTGGCCCCTACATCGTTGATGAAATCTTGTCCGGAAAAGCTGTCAGACTTCTTGACCAAAATGGAGATAGAATTTCCGAACCTACTAACCTCGATCAAATAAAAAGATATTACTCCTAAACATCGAAGGTCTCTTGTACTGATCAAAGCCTAAAATGACTCACCAACAAAATTTTAAAAACCCTTTTTGAAGATGCCTTCAAAGCCTCGAACTATGTGGACCTGATCCCAACCTCTTTGGGGTACGTAGGCAGCCTGACAAAACTCAGGTTTGGTCATCCTTTGGCGAAGCCAACAAAACCTTTCAGGTTACCCCCTTTCGATCCTTTTCCCCATAGAAAAGCCTCGAACTACGCGGACCTAATCCCAATCCTCCTTTGGGGTACGTAGACAGCCTGATCACTTCAGGTTTGGTACCATTTGGTGAAGTCAAACTATCCAATTAGTTCCCCCCAGAAAGCCTCGAACTACACGGACCTGATCACAATCCTTCTTTGGGGTACGTAGGCAACCTTATCATTTCGGGCTCGGTCACCGTTGGTAAAACCAACAAACCTTTTTCAAAATCTCCAGAAACCTTCAAAGATTTCACAAGCAAGTCTTCCGATTGTCCAGAACTAGAAGATCTGAAGATCCGCTAAGTCAAAAATCTGAAAGGGTAACTTAGGCAAAAATTAGGGTCACCGTGCCTATAGAAACAAAACAACTTGAAACATGTTTCTAGCAAAACTTAAGATACAAACGGTCCGTTAAGTTGAAAATCCGCAAAGGACAACTTAATTGTTGGCAAGGCATGCCTTTGAAAAGACCAGATGAAGAATTCTTTGGTCCAAAACAAAATGTATTAATACTTCAAACAATCTAAAGGGTATTTGGACCATGATTGAAAAATCAGGGGCAAGGAACACTGGCCGTGAACAAATACATTCAAGCTCATCTATATAGGGTTCGACTTACCTAAAATAAATCAAAATATATTTTTTTCAGTAAAATCGAGTCTCCTTCATTTCCTCCCTACACGGGAATCCAGAAAAGAAAAAGCTCATTTCCCCAGCTAAATTGTTACCCAACAAAGGTAATCATACGCTAAAGAAAAACACAGCAGATTTCTCACCTATCTCAGAAAGTCAATATCCAGCTCAGTACTCCAGGTACAAAAAAATAATGTTCAGAAGAATGTAACTTCACAATCAAGGACACTCAGAATGTGCCATCCTTTACTTGCAATGAAATTGCTACCTTTGTTTCTTACCTTGTATTAACTTTCTTTTGACTATGGGAATAAATACACTAGCAGCATTTTGTATTATTCGACATAGAAATATGACTAATAACACAAAATGCATGATCAAATCATTAAGGAAAACATGCAAGGGGCATTTTGTATAAATATCCGCCTAGAATGAGCATCCATTTATACAAAATACACTTTATTTCAAACACAACAACACAAGCAGAATGCAGATAAAAGCAAACAAATAAAAATTGAACCATATATC
This sequence comes from Tasmannia lanceolata, assembly GCF_043159265.1. Lineage (NCBI taxonomy): Eukaryota > Viridiplantae > Streptophyta > Magnoliopsida > Canellales > Winteraceae > Tasmannia > Tasmannia lanceolata. Next base: position 5,178,309 of record NW_027518688.1, on the reverse strand, counting down.
AACATGTATGTCTAATCAATCCAAAGAAGATAAATACATCTCATCCCCAACTGAGGGAACCAAAAAGAAAAAATAAAAGATCACTGCTCAGGCGGAGGGCCTGTCGGACCCTGCTCCGGAGGATCCTGGATTTCGCAGGGGGTGGACGACGAGTCTGCTCTAGGCTGGGAGATTGAAGACTCCCCTGGCTCTCGAAGTCCCTCAGTAGGAATATCATCTAATAAGCGCTCTAGCGAGCCCATCGCCATCACCATCCCAATGTCAAGCAGCTCTCTGACCTAGTCTGGGTCCACTCTATTAGCAGCAACTGCCCTATCAGCGGGATCGGTATCTGGCTCTGAAAGATGAGGGCCGAACATGCCCTCGGGTCTCAATCCTCACTCTCTTCGCCGGAGGGGCGCTGACTCTCATCGGCCTTTTACCTCGCTGACAGTCAGGCGAGGTAGTGTCATCAGCCTCTAAATCTTCAGTCATTGTGACATAGTCCTCGTCAGACGTGTCATCTCTGTCATCAATGTTGCATCTGCCCTCTGGAACTAGCATCGTTGGCGTCTACACCTCCTCCGGCACCCAAAATTATGTTAGAATATCAAAGATATATTAAAACATATGTGTAGAATTTCAAATCAATTCAAATACAAAAATAAACATTCATACCTGTCTGGCTGACGAACCCTCCTGTGTCCCCCGCCCCTATCTCATGGCTTCGATCTCCTGCTGAAGCACTAAGATCATCTGGTCACCCTCTCGTCGAGTCTGTTCTAGGGCAGAGATCCTCGACTCTTGCTCCCTGAGAGCATCAATCTGCTGTGTGACCAGGAGCTTCAGGCTCCCCACCAGAAGTAGCATATCATTAGCTTGATGGCGAGGAATCTGCAGCACCAAGAGAAGTCAAATCAGATAAGAAGACTATTTCAAAAAAAAATACTGAAATAAATGCATAAGTAAATTCACTTACCCCGATGAAACTCTCTGAAATCGGATACCCGTATGCCTCTCTTGGTCGAGTCAAAAAGATCTCCCTCGTCCCTCTCTTGTAGGAGGTCGAGACGATCTAGCCTGTTACCGGATAGTACTCTGGAAGACAAGAAGGGCCATCCTCTAAAGAAGTTAGAGGAGGAGCTCGTCTAACTGTGGATCGCGGCGGAAGCAATGGGCGACGCGCCGGCCTGACTGGAGAAGAGGAGGACCTCGAAGAAAATGCCTCCATCGGCGCCTTTCCTGGCTCCGAGTATGAGGTCTCCTCACCTCAGTGACCGTGGCCTTGATGGCCTCATCAAGGGCCCTGCCCTCATCATAAGGCTCCCTTGCGAAAGCAGTAGCCTTAGGGGCAACCTCTGCCTCAGGATCCTCCTGAAGAAGACAGGATGATTCAGTTCAACAATTATATTTCAGTTGAGAGCAAATCAAAACTGAAAGAAAGGGAAAGGTAAAGGAGAATACCTGTCCTGAGGTCAATGGACCCATCAGCTGTACAGAGGCCCAAGCTCTGTAATCTCCAGGCCTGAGGTGGCCATCGGGGATGTCGAATCCTCTTGTCTGCAAGATCTCTAGCTTGGCCGGAGCTACCCAACCCAGGATCCTCAAACTGCTAAGGGGAGGAGGAGGAATCCCTTGGCTCTCGTGCCAAAATGACTGGCGCGCTATCCTGTCTGGCAGGTAAACTGTCGGCCCCAAATGGCAGGTGAATGCCATCATCTTCTGAGTAACACACCTGGAGTGCGCATACTCTCTCCTCACAACCTCCTGGTGATCATCCAGACGTCTCCACCAGACTTGTCAAGACATAGGCCATGGGTCAAAGACATGAAAATAATTCAAAGCAAAAAAAAGTGCAGTACTGAAAATGAAAGCAATTTAAAGTACTCACAACGTCTGGCTGAATCCGGTCAATGGCTCGACAAACCTAGTCCGCTGAGTAAATAGGGCGTGACCTTGACTGCCCCACTATCCAGCGTCTCTACGCCGAAAAGTAAACTTGTAAGCCCAAGGGTCTACTCTCCTATCTTGTTTTGATGATTCTAAACATAATTGATTGTGTTTTTGAATACTAATCAATTTGCTTTGAAGTATTGTGTTTAAGATAGGATTGATCATTGAAGAAACCAACACTCAACTTGGTCATGCTTAAAGGTGTACCAAACAAGAGCCAAAGGAGCTAAGTGTAGCTCACATCATCACTCAAGCAAGCATCCAAAGATGGAAGATCATTTGAAGACCAAAGCTAAAGAGGGATCGAAGATTGCATAGGTATCATTGTACATCCTTTCTCTTTAGATTTTCAAGTCAAGGCAAAACGTTTTCAAAGTGTTTTCAATTTGTTTTTCAAAGAACACTTAAGAACTTAAAATGGATTAGTGAATGGTTATGTGGTGGACCAACATGTTGGGACCCTCATAAACATTCCAAAATAACCATAGGAGTTGAGTTCCAAAAGCTAAAAATCAAACAAACAATAAAAATCAAAAACTGCGGATTTTTAGGCTTCTCGGAACTCCGAGAATTTTTCTCGGAGCTCCAAGCTCGGAACTCCGAGAGTTCCCTCGGAACTCCGAGAAAAGGTCCAGTAGCGTCTGGACATTTTCTCGGAACTCCGAGAAATGGTCCAGTAGAAATTTTATTTCTTCTGGCCGTTGTCTCGGAACTCCGAGAATATTTCTCGGAACTCCGAGAATGATTCTCGGAACTCCGAGAACCCTGCGACAGCTCAGAATATAGCCGTTGGGATTTGAATTAATTCTTGTATTTTGATATTTCCACCCCCAAACGGTCATATTCTTTGGAGAGGCTATAAATACAATATGTAGAGAAGTTTTTCTCTCTCTCTTGATCATTTGAAAACATTCTTGAGCATCAAAGAAAACTTGCAACCTATTATTGCTTGAGATTTTGTTTTTCCCAAAACTTGCCTTGCAACTTGCAAATCTATTTGAGTTGGGATTCTAGAGCTTTCACTTGCAACCATCATTGAAGAGCAATCAAGGATCTACAAAGAGCATCAAGCTTTCAAGAAGAAGCCAAGCTACTCAATCTTCATATCTTGTATAGGTGGCTAGGACATTCCGTTTTTAATTTCCTAGAGAGCAACCGCTTAGAACTCGACGGAGAAGGAGAGTCTTTGTAAAGGTGTAAGGGCATCCTTGTTTAATATCCCTTGGAATTGTAACCGCCTCGGAGCCGGGCATCGTGGAGGTCTCCAATAGTGGAATCCCTCAAGTGCGACCTTGAGTAGAGTGGAGTAGGCCGTTGGCCGAACCACTATATATCGGTGTGTCATTTCTCACTCTTGCATTTCCATTATTGTTTGGCTTGGCATTTCACTTTGTTCTTTCAATTATATTTGCACTAACCAAATATTTAATTAAGTGAAGAAAAATTTCAATTAGGGTTTATAGGTAATTTTCAAAAGGCCTAATATTGAGTTAAATTCAATTCACCCCCCCTCTTGAGTATTTCAAAACTCTATCTGGATCCCTAGGCACAGAGGCAAGAAGACCGAAGCACTCATAGGCCCATGCCTGTACAAGAGTCATCAAAAGCAAAATTGCTTAAACAAGTTATATCACCAGCAATGAATTAAAAAGCAAAGCAAAACAAATTCAGAATTGAAAAGAGAATGGTAAGAAGCGTACCGCCCAGATGTACCAAAGCCTACACATGGACTTTGTCGCTCCTCGCGACAGTACGTCCATCTCTCTAATCAGGAAGGCATAAGCTGCTCCTCCCCAATCGTAGTCCGCCAGTCGGTTGATATGGCGAACTATACTCCTGAATAGGGTATGTCCCAGAAGGGACATCACAAAGGTCATCGCCAGCTGGCGATAGTATCTCTCATCTGGCTCAGATGGCCTCTCTGGCCAATGATCTAATCGAGCCATGCTAAGTCTCGCGAAGAAGCGGGTGGAGGCGCCCCGGGCGGGTCCAGTGGATCATGCTCTATCACTCTCCGAGTATCTCTGAAATCCTCCTCTATAACCGGAGTCAGCTCAATGGGAATCCCTCCCATCTGAAGCCCTGTCACCACTGAAAAAGCCAAAGGAGTCAACCCAACTTCCCCGATCGGGAAGGGGAATGTGTAGGTCATATCCCACCAGCGCTCAACTAGAGCCCGCACAAAGACTGCCCCTACGCCCTCTGAATCCAGGGGCAATGACTCTGTGGAGCCCTGACCTCTCCACGTAAACCAGGGCTCTGACATGCAAGTTATCACATCTCGCCCGGATATCTCTCAATGACCCTCTCGTGGTCATATCAGGAAGACCCTATGCAAAAGATAAGAGAAATAAAGAGATGCTACCTAAATTGGGATAAAATTTAAAGCTAAAGGCAATCCTAAAAATCTAGGAATCATAAAAGCAGTCCAAACGACATGCATCTCCATCACGGAAATGCCTCGAAAAGTGTACGGCGGTACGCGTCAGAAGCGTACCCTGATACCAAGGATCGCGATCCTGCTCCTCATCCCCGAAGGACTCTCTCCCTGCATCCCTCCTCCCTCGTAGGTGTGGCTGTCGTGCCATAGCAGCTGAGAACCAAAGAAAACTCAAAAACGAGAAAAAGACACGAAAAAAGAACTAAAACCTCAGAGCGAAAACGAACTGAAACGAGTTGAAAATGACAAAAATGAACATCGTACGAATATTTATATCCATACAACAGATGGCTTGAAAAGCCATTTTCGCCCCCCATGAAATTAAACTTCGCAGGGGGCGAAATTGGGGGAATATTCCCCCGGTTTAGTCATTTTCACCCCCTGTTTCGGCTTGTTTCGCTGTTGTTTCGTCCGTGGATTCCAGAAATCCTTTGAAGATGAATCAATCAACTCTTTTGAGCGTTTCTTGAAGCTTCCGAGCATAATTGTTTAGTCTCACATCCCCACAAGATCAGATTATCCAGAGTCTTCAAGCACAAAAAATTGGTAAATCTATTATTGTCAAATCTGCAGACATTCGATGCCGCTCGAAAGGATTTCTCCAACGAGATCGTTGGAGGTAATATAATGCCTCTTACATCATCCCGAGTGGAGTTTATAGCCAAAGCCCCAGCGGAGTCTATAACCAAATCCCCAACAAAGTCATTAAAAAATCATCCCAAATATAAGTCCCCTGAGGCATCCCAACCAGTGTGAGTCTCCTGAGGCATCCCAACTAGTGTGAGTCCCTTGAGGCTCCAAATCAATATAAACTCGTTATTACACGGTATCCAATCAGAGTAAACCCATTATCGCATGGTACCTCTTCAGGGTAAGCTCGTTTCTACGCGGTAACCCTCCAAATCAGTGTAAACCTGTTATTACACGGTATCCAATTAGAGCAAACCCGTCATCACACGGTAGCTCTTCGAGGTCAGTCCGTTTCTACGTGGTAACCTTCTAAATCAGTGTAAACCCGTTATTACACGATATCCAATCAAAGCAAACTCGTTATCGCACGGTAGCTCTTCAGGGTAAGTCCGTTTCTATGCAGTAACCCTCCAAATCAGTGTAAACTCGTTATTACACGGTATCCAATCAGAGCAAACTCCTCATCACACGGTAGCTCTTCGGGGTTAGTCCGTTTCTATGCGGTAACCCTCCAAATCAATGTAAACCCGTTATTACATGGTATCCAATCAGAACAAACCCGTTATCGCACGGTAGCTCTTCAGGGCAAGTTTGTTTCTGTGCGGTAACCCCTAAATCAGTGTAAATCCGTAATTACACGGTATCAAATCAGACCAAACCTGTTATCACACGCTAGCTCTTTAGGGTAAGTCTTTTTCTCACAGTAACCCTTTCAAACCCGAGTGAAGTCCGTTTATGAGCGGTAACTCATCAAAATCAATAGCCCTTGTAAGTGTTTGTATCCGTACAAACGCTAAGTCTTTTGGCCAACTTTTAAGACCGATCAATTCTAGATGTGAAAGAAACATCTTTTCAAAATCAATACTGTTAAAATACAGTATCACATAACATTCAACCACCTGGTGCCGCTTCGGCATTTCTATTATCAGTCTCTACACCGGATGTCAGAATGGCATCCCTCGAGGTCCCTTCCCAAGTCAGGCTCTAAACCAGACTTCCGATGACCCTCCCGGTTGTTGGAATTGACGTTCTCCCAAGACTCATTTTGACAGTCACATTTTAAAAACCCCAAAAAATCATCGGCGAGAGGTTTCCACTCGATGACCTGACAGCAAGATTCCTCGATGGGAGTTGTATGCCTTAGGATCTGACGTGAGTCTTGCAAACCTATCATTAGTCCCCAGTAAAAAAAATTTGATGTCTCCTTACTTTGGCATTCAGGTGCCGTGCACCCTCTACCAAAGAGAAGCATCTGTAGACATTCAATTCTGTCAAGGTGGTACAAATGATAGGTGTCTCGAGGAAGAACCTTATGATGGGTTCCAGAGCACCAGTTTGGTTTCTCTCAATCTCTCTTTAGGGTATTTGCAAAAGAAAATAATTTTTGAAAACCGTTTTATACTGGAGATACAACCAGAAAGCCTATTTTTACACAGCACCCACCTTTTCGGCAAACCAAAAGCCTATTTTTACACAGCACCCGCTTTTTACGACATAAACCGGTAAGCCCGTTACCACACCGCATTTCAATGGGTAAGTTAACTTTGAGTCAAAAACTTATGTTTTTACCCAGAGGACACTTTATTTCCTGAAAGCAAGCGATATTAGGTTGATTGGAAACTCCCCATAATGAGGAATCCAATGGATCTGACAGCGTGTGATTCAGAATTCAATCGGAGGAGTTACGGACATTCGAAACTAACCGATAAAGGACGAGAAATCACATTTTTCGAGGCACATAAGAGACGAAGTCTCGCATCTTTCAAAATATGATGTCACCCAGATGACATCATTTGGATGACACCAAATTTTGCAGGGGGCGAAATTGAATTTCACCCCCTGCAAAATTTGGTCGAAATGACCAAAATTTACTCCCCCCCCCTAAACCAATAAATAAGGGGGTAAGAGTAATTCATGGTGAAATCCCCCCCCCCCTCTCCTCTTTTGTGTGAGAAAAATCCTTGGTTTTCACCCCCTTTTGGCCGTTTCCAGTCCAAAACCCTCTAAATCTCCAAAAAACCCTAGTTTCTTTATTTCTATAAGAGAGAAAGTAGAGAAACTCAAGGTAGCTCACATCGAGTGTCGACATTCTGCCAAAATTTTGAAGGTTCGGAGCGACATCCTCCAATTAGCGTCGTTGTTCAGTCGAATTTCACAGAACCACGAGCTATTTTTCGATAATAGTGCCCTTGTTCTACTGAAATCTCTGCAACTCCGGAGCCCCTTTCCAAAATAACATCGTTACGCCACCGATTTCTCTGCAACTTCGGTCCCCTTTTGTCCAAATAGAGCTGTTATCCCACCGACAACCTCAGAGTCCCCTCTTCCGAATAGCGTTGTTACGTCACCAAAATCTCAACAACTTCGGAGCCCTCTTTTGCCAGAATAGTGCAGTTACAGTGCCAAATTCTCCATAGATTTTGGTAAATTTACATTTATTTACCAGCTTTCTACAATTTTCTTTACAAAGTAAGGTACGAGGTGGTGACATTTTAAGATCTTCAGCTCTTATTACCCTCAGTACTTATGATATAAACCCCTCTACCTTTCTTTACTTTCCACACTATCTTTTTTGTTGGATTTAAGTTAACCTGATTGTGTTCAAGTTGCGAGATCTTTCGGGACTCATATAGCAACATACGATCTCAATCAGGATAGCTACCACTTATTTTTGATCTTTTTGTAAAATCATTTTATTAACATCCTGGAATTAAGCATAATCAAAATAAAGGATAAAATGTTAAGTTACCCTGATTAAATTATTCTAAAAATGCCAAATCAAGTCAAGAGACAAGATTGATTCGGGCAAGAGGGGTGCCTAACATCTTCCCCGATTGTAACCATGACCCTTACCTAGAAATCTGTAAGGACCTTGCCTTAAAAAATAGAGTAAAATTATAAGGTTCTAGGCCCAGAGCAAAAGAACCCCTTTGGTTACTGTTCCTCCAATGAAACTCGGGCATTTACCCCTTTTCATAGGAAGAACAGGACAGGTCCTAGGCCCTAACCAAAGTGGGGACTCTAAGTTTCTCTTTCTTACGAAGTTAGGACCACGGTCCCTAGTCCGCAAGAAATGTAGATCAACTAAACACTCCAAGAGAACCCGATGTGGTGATCCCCTGTAGCCTCATGTCGTGGCTCGGTCGACCGCACCGGTCTCGACAAAGAGACGTTGGGGTTTGCAGTGGGTAGGTGCAACCACCCAGTTTTATTATAGTTTTGCTCTTGATCTTTTCCAAATGAACTAGGGCTATTTAAACCCCATCAAAGACCTTCCTTTACATCTTTTGAGCAATTATCAAACCCTAGAGCTTTCTTCTTTGAAATCAAAATGATCGTTCTTCAAACCTCTTGTGCATTTAACACTTGCATTCATTTCTTATCAAGAGAAACTCCCCAAAGCATTTAGTTTCAATCATTGGGAGTATTGTGAGCATTGAAAGTTGGATATGCCTTAAAGAGGCTTGAGAGCTTTTTATTTTTTTCTTCTTCCTTCCTTTATTGTATTTGAAGTTGCAAAGAGGAGTTTCTTTCTTCAAGGCGGTGGTGCAACGAAGAAGAACATCCTTGGAGGCGGATTGTATCCAAGGGTGTGTCCCCTTGTTGAGGTGGTGATTGTTGTATACAATTTGTGAGGCGGCGTTGAGAAGTCTCACCGTAGTGGAGAAAATCCCAAAGAAAGACTAAGTACTTGGGTAGTGGAGTAGGTCAAGTTGTGACCAAACCACTATAAAATCTTCGTATAGTCTCCTTGAAATCCGAGGAGTGACTCGGTTTGGCAACCTAGAGGAGGTGAATAGGTTGGTAATGAAAACTTTTCCTTTAAAAATTGTTTCCCAAAATCACCCTAGTTTTATCCCTTGTTTAATTAAGTTTGAAATGGCTGAACTCAAAAATAATATTACAAATTAATTTAAGTTCAAAACCCTTGTTGATTAGCAAACTTAATTAAGTAATAAATTGCCTAATTAGCAAGGTATAATTATTCAATCAAACCCAAAATGCTAACTACTCACTCAATTCCAAATATGTAAAAATGCAAGCACAAATAAATAAGAGAGTGAGAGGGGGTGAGAGATAGAGAAATACCAACACAAGTGACACAAGGATTTATAGTGGTTCGGCAAACGGCCTACTCCACTCTACTAAGGTCGCACTTGAGGATTTTCACTCTTGAGACCTCCACAACGCCCGGCTCTGAGGCTTTTACACTCCAAGGGAATTAAATAAGGATGCCCTTCCACCTTTACAATGAGTCTCCTACTTCGCCTAGTTCTAAGCGCTCCACCCAAGGGAATTAAACACGGATGCCCTTGCCACTGATCTAATGAGGAAGAAGAAGAAAGCTTGGCCTCTAAGTAGGCTATAATGCACATTGAAGCTCCTAATATACTCTCAAAGATAAATAAGTTTAAGCCTAACTAATCTCAAGTGGATTTTTCCAAAGTCAAGGCACAATGAAGGATTGGTGAGAGATTAACCCAAAAATGATTCATAAATGGATTTCTAGGGTTTATTAGAGTTGGACAAAGTTCATCATCAAGTTTTGAACATATACAATGGGTATATATAGAGTTCCAACTCAATATGACCGTTTTGGGGGTATTTCGGTCATTTCCGGGTAAAAAAATAACTAGCCGTTGGACCCCAATGGCTCTTTTTTTTTTTTTAAACAGGTTGCTCCACGGAGATCCGTGAGGTTCCATGGAGTTCCGTGCACGGAGCTCCGTGTAAACCCACGTAGTTCCGTACCTGGTTTCCATATTTCAGCTCCTATCTTTAAAAATTCATATCTCGTTCGTTCGTCGGATTTCAACGTTCTTATACTCTACGGATATGAGAAAAATGAGAGCTATCTATCAAAAATATTTTCAAAAATATTTTAAAATATTTTAAACAAGTTTTGATAGGATTTAGTTGCTGATCCAGGTTGTCCACTTGGAACTCTGTTTTGTTCAATGTTGTGTTGAATGCCATATGGGTCCCAACATGTTGGTACACCACCATGGCCATTCACTTATCTATTTAAGTCCTTAAAGGGTATGTTAGTCTCTTTGGAAAATATATTTTTAGGGGGTTTCAAGATGTGCCTTGATCAAGAGAGTCCAAGAGAGAGATGAATACATTCTACCATTTTGAACACTCTCTTGAATGAACTCTTGAGCTAATCTTCATTTGATTTTCAATATGGTTCTTGGCTTGCTTGTAGGATCTTCACTTGAGCTCCTTGCTTTGACATCTTCCAAGGATGATGCCACCAATGTGTTCAAGCTCCTTTGCACATTGATCCTTAAGCCGTGTGTTGCTTTGTATTGTGTAATGACGATATAACATGTAAGTTGTTGATCGACAAGCTTTGGCCTTCATTGATCTTGCTTTTTTGTTCAATTCTTTGAGATGGTTGATGTTGAGCTTCTCCTTGGTTTACCCTCCAAGGAATGATTGATCCAAGTATGCTCCAGCTCCTTTGACATGTGTTTGATTCATCTTCAAGCATAGGCCATCAATGGTGTGTGCTAGCATAGATTGACCTGTGAATTACCTGTCTATAGCACAACACTCAAGGCAAACATTAGTCCATAAAAGACTAATCAATTTGAGTTTATTAATCATCAAAACAAGGTAATTGAATGAACTCATGAGAATCCTTGGGCTAACATGTCTCCTTACTCCTTCTCCTCTCTCTTGTGATGTGTTTGGTAATCTCTTTCCTTTTTCTATTTGAATATAATCTTGAACAATGGTTAGAACTAACTAGGTTAATTTCACAAGTCCTAGCATTTTGAATAGAAAAATTTTAAAAACACCCAATTCACACCCTCTTGTGTGTTGCCCTTTGGGATTTCACTTGGTATCAAAGCTAAAGGCTCTTATAGAGATTTTTGATCCAAAAATCTACAGGAGAAAAATCCATGGCAATCGATCCTCCTCCATCCTCATCCTTATCCAATCATCTTCTAGTAGCTCCCTCCGGGTACATTGAGGGTCATGCCTCAAATAGACCTCCATATTTCAATAGATTAAACTACGGATATTGGAAAATTAGAATGACTTTTTACTTAAAATCCGTAGACTTTAAAATTTGGGAGCTAGTCCATGATGGGTACATTGAACCCACAACGGATAGGAAGGAATGGAGTGTCGCCGACAAGATAAAGGCTACATTGGATGCCAAAGAAGTGACACTGCTATTTTGTGCTCTTTCTCTTGAGGAATTCATTAGAGTCTCAACTTGTAAGACGGCTAGGGAAATTTTGACCACACTTGAGACAACCCATGAAGGGACAACTCAAGTGAAGAGTGCTAAAGTTAACATGCTTATTAGTGATTTTGAGGCCTTTGAGATGCATGAAGGAGAGTCTATCTCCAACATGTTCATAAGGTTTACTAATATTGTAAATGAGTTGAATGCTTTAGGAAAGACATATACAAATTATGAATTTGTCCAAAGACTCCTGAGATGTTTCCCGGACTCGTGAGATCCAATGGTCACGGCAATAGAACAATCTAAAGACTTGGACACCCTGAGACTTGATGACCTCATGGGGAACTTGATCACTCATGAGATGGAGATGGAGATGAAGAAGAGGGAAAGCAAAAGAAAATGAAAGAAGAAAGAATCAAAGAAAAGGGATGTGGCTTTCAAACCCAAGGTTGACAATGAAGAAGAAGACAGTGAGAGACAGTTATGTATGAAAAACTTAACCTCGAAAATAGCTCTTCTCTCCAAAAGGATCTCTAGATTTGGAAGATTCAATCACAAAAATATGAGCTCAAGAAGGAGGACCTCCCCAAAGAGAAATAAAGACAGGAGAAGAAAAGATAGTGATTATGATCTGATCTGGTGTTTTGAATGTGGCAAAAAGGAACACATCTGTCCCAGGTGCCCATTACTCTAGAAGGACTCGGACAAAAGAAAAGAAAAAGATGACAAGAAGAAGAAGAGTTTCAGTGCCAATTAGGATGGCTTAAGCGACATATCACAAAGCAGCTCGAGTGGAGATGAGAAATCAAATTTTGTTTGCTACATGGCAAGTGATCCATCTCAACTCAATGTAAGTCAAATTTTATACTCTTTTCTTCATAAAAATAATAGTGATAGTGATAGTAGTAGTGGTAGTGAAAGTGATAATGAAAATGAACAACCTACCATGAATGAACTAATTGACAAATGTCAAGAAGTTAAGAAAGCATTGCTCCTTGAAGTTTTCAAAAATAAAAAATTGAAGAAATCTCTTGAAATGATAACCAAGGATTTTGGAAACTTGAAAAGTGAGCTTGATGAAAAATCTTCTCTAAATGATAAACTTTTCATGAAAAATACCTTGCTTAAAAGGAAACATGAAAATCTAAAGTGTAAGTTTGATCATTTAAAAGAAGAAAATGAAAAATTATATGTTGACATTAAAAAATTGTATGTTGAGAACAAGAAACTTACTAGTGAAAATAATAAACTTGTTCTTAGACATGCATGTGGAAATGACAAGCTTGATGAAATTTTAGCAAGCAAGGTTTCTATTGGGAACAAGGTCTTGGCTACCAAGAGCCCCAAAGGAAAGTTGCTTACAAAACTAAGTTTGTCAAGTCCAAAACCCCTTACAAGATTTTACCATTTATTCTCCAACATGCTATTATTGTGGAAAACTTGGCCATTATAATTATGCATGTAGATTGTGAAAATCATCACTTGTCTGGGTAAGAAAGGATAAGTCTTTTGATACTAACATTGGAGGACCGAACATAGCTTGGGTACCTAAGACCAAGACTTAAACCTTTTTGGTAGGGGTGCATGAGCTCAAGAGCCACAACGGATAGGTGGTACTTGGATAGTCGATGCTCAAGGCACATGATGGGAGACCCACCAAATTCTCAAGCATTGTCATGGGAGACCAAGGATATGTCACTTTTGGAGACAATGGCAAAGGGAAAATCATTAGGGATGGTACTATTAAATTTAAAGGCCTTAGTATAAAAAATATTTTTCTTGTTGAAGGCCTACATCAAAACTTGATAAGTATTAGCCAACTATGCTATGTTGATTGTGAAGTTTTATTTAAAAACAACTCATAGTTAAGAAAGAAAATGAGAGTAAAATCAAATTTGTCGCAGCTAAAGACGGAAGTCTATATTCTTTGGTCCTAGAAGAGCTATATGACCAAGACGTGAAATGACTTTCCTTCGTGGAAGACAATTCATGGATTTGGATTTAATGTCGAGGCTTGCTTCAAAAGAGATTGTGAAAGGTTTTCCCAAGTTGAAATTTGAAAATGATCTTGTATGTAGAGGTTGTCAACTTAGTAAATAACATAAAGATTCTTTTAAACCCAAGCATGTCATATCTACTGCTAGACCAATACAATTATTACATATGGATTTATTTGGTCCCATGAAAACATGTAGTCTTAATGGTAGAAGATACGTATTTGTGATTATTGATGATTTTTCTCGATTTACTTGGGTTTCTTTTCTTGCATCCAAAGATGAAACGTTTGAAAAATTTTGTACTTTAAGCAATAGATTACAAGTTTCGAATTCAAATTTCTTTTACAGTATGATTACATTAGAATCAAATTTAAGGAAGAAGAGTATGACAAATTCAAAAGAGGATTCCTTAATTAAAATATTTTTCTAATTTATCCAACTTGGGATAGGATCCAAAGCTTAAGCAAGGGGATATTCTTGTTCTTCTATTTTGAGAAATTTATAAAAGAAAAATGATTGGAAACTTTTAGCTTTATACTATAGTGAGATTTGGAAAGAAAAGTTTGTTTTTAGAATTTTGTGTGTATATTCACTGTAAACACTCACGAGACACAACTCATCTACTAGGGTAACCTAGGGGTTTAAAGGCTTGTTGCACATGCTAAGTGCAATCATGATTCCAACGAAAGTGAGTTAGGATTTTATTTTTGTTTAGTTTTTCTGTTTGTTTTAGTTCTTCTTTTTGTTTGCTTGAGGACAAGCAAAACTCAAGTATGGGGGAACTTGATGAACACATTTATGGGTGAATGGTAGTGATAGGAAACATGCATATTTTGTCATTTAAAGCAGTCCTACTAAGATATTTTTCTCGTTTTTGGTATTTCAGGGTTATTTATAGATTTTCATAGAAAATGGAGCTAAAAAGATGAAATTTCAAAGGAAAATTGAAGTGTGAGAACAAATGTGGATCATCATCTGTACGGCTCGGATTCTCTCTCTATTTAGTATGGCCCATCAATTGGTTGGTTCGAATAAGCCTTGAAAAATTATTTTAGGAGTGCAACCAATTAAATGATGTGCTATAAAGTGGACGGATCGGTTCAGCCGATGGAAATGGTATAGAGGTCAAGGTTAATTGTCATTGTGTTATAAAGTGGATGGCTCAGATCAGCTATGGACGTGATTTAGAGGGCTCACTTGATTACCATCATGGCCCCATCATATGAACGGTTTAGATTATCATACGACAATGGGTTAGAGGCGCTATTAATTTATGTTTGTAGCCCATCAAATGAGTGGTTTGCATCAACTTGTAGCCCATTAAGTTGAATGGATTGGATCATTCCATGGAATTGATTCAATGGGCAAAATCAAATTACAATTAGACCACAAGAGGGTTGGTTCAGATTAGCTTGTGAGAGTGGATTAGAAGGGACAGACCAATTTGCAATGGGGTATTAAATGGACGGTTAGGCTCAGTTTGTACGAATGGGTTAGAGAAAATGAATTATTTTGCAGCAAATTGGATGATTTGGATCACCCCAAAATAGAGTTTCGGCTACATTGAATGAGGCCCATCAATATTAATTAATTTCCTATAGGTTTCGATTAGTGGTAGGATCCACTTGTGTACAACAAATGAGGGCCCCACCCATTTTACTTTGGTTTTACACACAACCTATAAGGATGGTCGGTTGATTATAGATGGGAAGGATTGATTACAGATGGGAAGGATGACATGTGCAGCATGTATGCATTAGCATTTTCCATTGCATGTATTGCAAATACATGCACACTAAAGTAGCCACTTGCTATTCTTTGAACAAGTGGGATCAAGAAACCAAAATAGTAGTTTTCTTTTGGGGATGATGTCACGTACTTTTATTGGAAAGCCATGAAAATTGCCATGCATTAACCGATTGTCCAAAAAGGCAAGGCCTTTTATAAATAGCATGTTATTCTTATTTAGAAACCACTGCTAAGTGTGGCATTGGAAAGAAAAGCAAAAGGGCTGAATATATCATTTCCTTATTTATACAAGTGGGACCCACTAAAATGAACGGTTGGATCATTCCGTATTGCATAAACTCCCTCATATTTTGGGATTCGGTCATTTTGGGCCCACTAGTGCTACGGCATATTGTGCAAATATTGGAAAAGAGGAAAGAGGCATATCGGGCTGACTTTGCTTTGAATAAAGGGTTTGGATAATTTTGGTAGGGATATTTTTTTCTCTCTTATAAAAGCAAGTTACTTTATTTGGGCTATTCCTCTTACACTGTTTGGCAATTCACTCCTACGAAAAACCGACGACCGTTGATTTTAGCGATTGCCAAAAACGTCCAACAATCTTTCCCACGTTTTTGTTTGGGCATAGTAGTCTCTATTTGGAGTAATGCATATACAATGTGACAATGATGGGACCCACAAGGGCTGATATGGAAACTTGAAACTCTACTAACTTTGGCATCTTGCCTTATACACGTCAAAAGCATGCATGCCTTCTACACAGCTTTTATATTTTCTTGTCTGGAAATAGTAGTTTCTACTTACATGTATTGCAAATACATGAAATGAATGTGGGACCCATTTGGATTTACCATTACTTGCAATTACAATCTATTCATGGTAGTAACTCTCACGTGGGGGTGAACTTACCAATTTGAGATGAAAAGATATATTTAGTACAAGCTATTAATTGGGGAGGAAACTACTATTTGGCACATGCAAGCGGGCCCCATGATTGGAACGTTTTGGGGAAAGTAGGCCACAGATTGGAATTGTTTCAGAATTTATTTCTTTTTCTCAAATCATAGCCATTAATGGGTCCCACTTGGAGATATTTTTTGGAAAAGTCAAACACTTTCTTAGGCAAGAGATTACGGCAATTTCAACTATTGCAAAGAGGAGAAAAAGACTAACTATTCTTTAATTTTATTTATTTCTTTCAAACCTAGTTCAATGTATTTTTGTTTAATTTCAATTAAAAGAGAAAGTACTTTGTGTTTTATTTTACTTTTCAAGTTCTTAATGACAATTCTCTTCTCTATTCTCTCTATTTTCTGTGTTTCTTTCCCCTTCTCCATGAGTAGCTAAACCAACTATACTTAGGGCTTAGATGAAGCCATGGGGAAGGAGAAAGAGAAGTAATTAAAACAGGTGGCTTATTTAACAAATTATGTAGGGTTTTATTTTTGTACAAATCCCAATCATCCATGCCATTGGCTCTCCCCTTTCGTATCGATGATTGTTGATTAACAAAGATTAAATTCTATATAATTAATATAAATTAGAGGGTTAATTTGATTAAATACTCATAAATAATGACATCTTTTAGATCTTATTATTTATTAACTGTTTAGTTGGATTCTCAATCTAATTCAAAGGATTGTTTTAATTAATCAATTTTATTCAAACCCATGGTGGATTATAACCCTAAGTACTCTTTTATATTGAATTAAGGTTTTTACACTTCCAATTACTTTTGAAATTTTCCAATTAACTTAGGCCTTTAGAATTTTGGTTTTCTAATTAAATTAGATAAGTAGTTAAAGAGATCATTAGAAATTTAGTACACTTTGTCTAAATTAGGATTTTTTTAAAAAAAGATCTTAGTTGAATTTGATTCTTAGATTGAATAGAATATACGCTTATATATAATGTTGGCTCCAAGGTCAAGTCCACGGAAATCCTGAGATTTTGCCAGGCAACATTTTATCATAGCTAGTATTCTAATCGGTATAAGAATAGGATTAACAACTAGATTTCTCTTCCCTAAGTTCGATCCGTATTTACACGATCCGTGCACTTGCGGTTATTTAATATCTCAATCAAATTTTTGTCACCGTTGCCGGGGAAGAGAGTTGTATTAGAATCTTAATTATTCGAAGTGTTAGATTAGTAGTTATTTTTAGTTTAGTTATATTTTTGGTTTCTTGCTTATCCATCTCTCTTACTTGGTTTTCTGTGTTTATGAGTGCAGGTTGGGTGCGTAACTCGGCCAATCGATTAGAAAGAGCACACTTGTTAGAGACAGCGGAAGACATCGAACCAAATCCAAATCAAGTAGTCATGGCGAAAGAACAAGAGCCGCCCAAGAGTTTGCTCGATCGCTTCTATCCTGCCCGAACCGTGCAACCTTCTTGCATTCGATTGCTGGTTGCGCAGGGCAATAATTTTGAACTAAAATCGTAATTTATCTCTTTGCTTCCTTATTTTCATGGCCTCCCTTCGGAGGATGCTTATTTATTTTTGCGTGAGTTTGAAGATGTATGTGCTTTGATTAAGTTTCAACAACTTACCGATGATGCGGTAAAGTTGCGGTTTATTACGTTTTCACTCAAGGATGGAGCCAAAAAGTGGCTCTATGGCTTACCAACGAACTCCATCACCGCTTGGGAGGAGTTCGTCGTCGCTTTCCTAAAAAAAAAATTTCCATTACATAAAACTAATAAGCTTAGGAACGATATTTTACAATTCAAACAAAAGCCATTAGAGTCATTTTCTAAGTTTATGGAGAGGTTCAAAGACCTACTACATGAGTGTCCTCACCGTAGAATTGATTTGTGGCACTTATGCCAAATTGTTTATGAGGGCATAGATTACCAAACAAAGCAACTTCTTGAATCCATGTGTCGTAACGGTTTTACATATTTCACGGATGAGGCCGCGGCATGGAACTTCTTACTTAATTTGGCGGAAAAAACAAGAGAGTCGGAATCCACTCAAGACGGTGAGAGAGCCACTTCAAGCAAGGGATTTCTAATAGAGGTTGCTGTGGCAAAAGAGGCCCATCTTGATAGCCTAATAAAAAGGTTAGAAGCAATAGTTGTCAAAGGACCTTCACAAGTCAATCAAATTGCACATAGTGTTCCCATGTGTAATTGGTGTCAAGCCACAGACCATGTCATGGAAGAGTGTCACACTCTTGCTAAATTTTGTAATTCTAATGAGAATGTGAGTGCTCTTTATGCTAATAATCCTTATTCTAGCACTTATAATCCGGGATGGAGAAATCATCCCAACTTTTCATGGAGTCAAGGTGGACCATCTAATTTCCAAGGCCAATTCCAATTCGGCCAACCTAGGCCCACCTTCCCTCCCACTTTTGTTCGGCCGTCCCCTCCTCCTCCTACTTTTCAAAACCTCATTTTAAATAATATTTCAAATCAGGCCCCTCCGGGTTTTCAAAAACAAGGGGAGTCGGCACGAATTGCATCTTTAGAGAAGAACATGGAGCTTCTCATGAGTCCCTTCATGACGGGCCAACACAACTTAGAAAAGCAAATTTCTCAACTTGCTACGGCCCTAAGTGAAAGAAAAAAATGAAAGATGCCAAGTCAACCCATTCCTAACCCAAGGAATGTGGCCATGAATGGTAATCAACAACCACAGGTAAATCAATTGAATGCCATGCAATCAAACTTGCCGCAGCAGGACCCTGCGAATCAATGCAATACGGTTTATGCTTTGAGAAGTGAAAAAGAATATCACAAAGAGGAGGTCGGCACTGAACCTTCTAAAAATGCGCAAGATCTTCCAAAAGAGGTAAGTGAAAAACCTCCCTCCACTGGCTCAGAAGAAGAGCCCAGACAGGTAAGTACAGAAGAGATAACTTTTCCCCTGCACGAGATTTCATCCCTAAAGCTCCTTTTCCAAGGAGACTTGCTAATAATAAAAAGGTAAATCAAATTGATAAAGTTTTGAATATTTTTAAACAAGTGCATGTGAATATTCCTTTACTTGATGCGATTTCCCAAGTCCCCACATATGCTAAAGTTTTGAAAGATCTATGTACACAAAAGAGAACAACGAATGTGCCCAAGAAAGCTTTCTTGGCCGCAAACGTTAGTTCTATTTTGTCCCATCAAATGGTAGCAAAATATAAGGACCCGGGATGTCCCACTATATCATGTACTGTTGGAAACACTCAAATTGATCATGCCTTGTTAGATTTGGGAGCTAGTGTAAATCTCATACCGTTTTCGATTTTCAAGCAATTAGGACTAGGTGACCTCAAACCTACCACCGTCACACTCCAATTGGCGAATAGATCCATTAAAACACCAAAAGGTATGATTGAGGATGTCCTAGTAAAAGTGGGCGATTTCTTATTTCCAGTGGACTTTGTTGTATTAGATACAGAGTCAGTTGTTGATAATAAGGACCAAATCCCTATCATTCTTGGTAGGCCGTTCGTTGCCACTAGCAACGCTCTAATTAATTGTAGAAATGAATTAATGAAATTGTCTTTTGGAAACACATCGGTTGATTTTAATGTCTTTAGATTGGGTAAGCAACCAAATTTTCATGAAAAAATCAATATGTTGCATTCATTTCCTGACGATATTGTTTCTAATTTTGAAATTGATTTTGATGCAGGATTTCAAGAATGCTTGGACGAACTAGCAAATGATGGAGATGATTTCTTTTCCAAAGCTTTTGCCATCCAAAACGTGGAGCCCGTTGGACCACTAGCAACATCTCTTCCAATTGGAGTTGAAGCCCTTGCCTTCTCATTTACGTTATGATTTTTGGGTGATAATTGTATTTTGCCTGTAATAATTGCTACGGACCTAACCTCCATTCAAGAGGAGGAACTCATTAAATTGCTAAAGGAAAATAAGGAGGCTATAGGTTGGACAATGGCCGACATCAAAGGAATTAGCCCTTCGATTGTGCAACACCACATTAACCTCATTGACGGTTCCAAACCTTCAAGGGAACCTCAAAGAAGGGCTAATCCTGTGATGAAGGAAGCCATCCAAAAAGAAATCTTAAAATGGTTAGATAACGGGATCATATATCCCATCTCAGATAGCCAATGGGTGAGTCCCGTCCAAGTAGTGCCTAAGAAGTCGGGAGTTACCGTTATACAATCCGCCACCAATGAACTTATTCCTACTCATATTCAAACAAGGTGGCAGGTTTGTATTGACTACCGAAAGCTTAATGCGATTATTTGGAAGGATCACTTTCCTTTGCCTTTTATTGATCAAATGTTAGAAAGGTTAGCAGGTCACGAGTATTACTGTTTTCTAAATGGCTATTCCGGTTATAACCAAATTCACATAGCTCCTGAAGATCAAGAGAAAACGACATTCACATGCCCCTTTGGAACGTTTGCTTATAGACGCATGCCTTTTGGCTTATGCAATGCACCGGCAACTTTCCAAAGATGCATGATGAGTATCTTTTCTGACATGGTGGAGACCTTCTTAGAGGTTTTTATGGATGATTTTTCTATTCATGGCTCCACCTATGCCGAATGTTTACATCACTTAAAGTTGGTCTTAAAAAGGAGTAGAGAAAAGAACCTTTTCCTCAATTGGAAAAAGTGTCATTTTATGGTAAAAGAAGGCATCGTTTTAGGACATGTAATTTCTAAAGAGGGAATTAAGATTGATAAAGCCAAGGTGGATCTCATTGTCCATCTTCCACCGCCCAAAAATGTGAAGGATATTTGATCATTTTTGAGCCATGCGGGCTTTTACCGGCGTTTTATAAAAGATTTTTCTAAAATTGCTAGGCCTCTAACCAACTTGTTAGCAAAATATCAAAAATTTGAGTTTTCCAAAGAATGCTTCGATTCTTTTGAGTGTTTGAAAAAAGAGTTAACTACGGCTCCCATCATTCAAGCAACCAATTGGACTGCACCGTTTGAAATTATGTGTGATGCTTCCGACTTTGCAATAGGAGCCGTGTTGGGTCAAAGATTCAATAAATTACCGCATGTAATCTATTATGCAAGTATGATGCACAACTCAACTACACCACTACTGAAAAAGAATTCTTAGCGGTTGTGTTTGCATTAGAGAAGTTTCGGTCTTACTTGATTGGATCGCATGTGATAATTTATACCGACCATTCGGCAATCAAGTATCTTGTTGGAAAGAAGGATGTTAAAGCTCGCCTCATTAGGTGGGTTTTACTTCTTCAAGAGTTTGATTTGGAGATCAGAGATAAAAAGGGTACGGAAAACATGGTTGCTGATCACTTATCTCGACTTCCTAATGCAAAGAATGACGAAGGTCCAATTAATGAAAACTTCCCTGACGAGCAATTGTTTGCTATTTCTAGTGAGCCATGGTATGCGGATATTGTGAATTACTTGGTTATAAGTGCTACACCGGATCATTAGTCCAACCAGGACAAATACCGATTTCACTCACAGGTAAGGTATTTCTTTTGGGATGACCCCTATTTGTTCAAAACATGTTCAGATCAGATTGTCCGCCGATGTGTGCCCGATCATGACCACCAATCGATTCTATCTTTTTGCCATGATCAAGCCTGTGGTGGCCACTTTAGTGCAAAGAAAACCGCGCACAAAGTTTTACAATGTGATTTCTATTCGCCTACTCTTTAGAGATGCTTTTGATTTCTGTCAAGTTTGTAGGTCATGTCAATCCCTAGGAAGAGTTACAAAGCGAAATATGATGCCCCTCAACCCGATCTTAGTGGTAGAAATCTTCGATGTGTGACGTATTGATTTTATGGGTCTGTTTCCCAACTCTTTTGAAAACTTGTATATTTTGTTAGGTGTAGATTACGTGTCAAAATGGATTGAAGCCATTGCTTGCAAATCCAATGACCACAAGGTGGTGGTCAAGTTTCTTAAAGAAAATATTTTTTCACGCTTCGGTACACCTCGTGCCATCATTAGTGATAGAGGTAAGCACTTTTGTAATAGACCGTTTGAAGCTCTTATGAAGAAATATGGTATTACTCATAAGTTGGCCACCCCTTATCATCCTCAAACGAGTGGCCAAGTGGAGGTTTCAAATAGGCAAATTAAGCAAATTTTGGAGAAGACAGTAAATCCAAACTGTAAGGATTGGTCCATTAGATTAGTGGATGTCTTGTGGGCTCATAGGACAACATTCAAGACTGACCTTGGTCAGTCTCCTTACCGCCTTGTGTGTGGAAAAGCTTGTCACCTTCCGGTTGAATTGGAACATAAAGGTTTTTGGGCTACTAAGAAACTAAACTTTGATTTGTCTTCTGCAGGTGTTCAAAGGAGATTACAACTTTTCGAATTGGAGGAGTTGCGCAATGAAGCGTACGAGAATGCAAAGATCTATAAAGAGAAGACAAAAGCTTTTCATGACAAACATATTTTGAGAAAATCGCTTCAAGAGAGCGAAAAAGTGCTTCTCTACAATTCAAGACTGCATATCTTTCCAGGTAAGTTAAGATCTCGTTGGGATAAACCATATATGGTTAATAAAGTTTTCTCCCATGGTGTGGTCGAGATTCTTAATCCAAGCAACGATGAGATTTTTAAAGTTAATGGCCAAAGATTGAAGCCGTTTATTGAATTACAAAAAAAGAATATGGAAGAGGTCATGGATCTCCATGAACCTTCCTATTCGACTCCTGCCTAAGAGAATACGGTACGTACCCTCCTTTCTATTTTTGGTCCTTATGTTTTTATTTCTATTTTTGCATGCATTGAGGACAATGCATAATTCAAGTATGGGGGGTAGCTTTTAGAAACTTTCCTTTTCTAGTCTTTTCGATAATTTAAAGTTAGAAATTTTCTTTTCTTTTTGCTTTTGGTAATTTTTCTCAAATTAGAAAGAACTTGGTATTTTTTAGAAAGAAGTTTGTTTTCCTATTTTAAGAAAGTAGATTGGTTAATATTTTAATTTTGGAATCTAAAAAATTAGAAAGAATACTTTCCTTTCTTAGTTTTATTTTCTTTTGGAATCTTTCTTTTAAAAGGATTTGAATAAGAAAAAGAAATAGAAACTTGCTTTTTATATGGTATGGTTAAAAAGGAAAAAAAGGTTGAAACAAAATAAAGAAAGAATTATTTGTAGAAAGTTTGCTTCTTGATTATAGTTTTGATTTCTAGCCTTTTTGACTTGAGCTATTAAGTCTAAAGGATTTTTACGCCTAGTTCCTTAAAGCCAACTGGCTTGAGAGCAACTGACTGAAAACTCCATACATGGGTCAATTACAAAGCTTAATGAATCAAAGGTAAAGCTTGAACTCATTTACATCAATGTCTATGATATATGCGAATCAAAGATTAGTCAGACACTGCTTAGTAGCCTGGGTGTCTGGTGCATGCCCTGCATGTCATTCACGCCAAAAGCAGTAGAAGATTACAACAACAAAAAAGTGAGTTCTATTCTTAGGAAGTATGGGAAAAGTGGAAAGTGTGGTGGACCATATAAATTTGTAATTTTTCTATTAAGTTTCAAATTCAAATTTCTTTTATGGTATGATTACATTAGAATCAAAATTCAGGAAGAAGAGTAGGACAAATTCAAAAGAGGATTCCTTAATTAAAATATTTTTCTAATTTATCCAACTTGGGATAGGATGCAAAGCTTAAGCAAGGGGATATTCTTGTTCTTCTATTTTGAGAAATTTATAAAAGAAAAATGATTGGAAATTTTTAGCTTTATTCTATAGTGAGATTTGGAAAAAAAAAGTTTATTTTTAGAATTTTGTGTGTATATTCACTGTAAACACTCACGAGACACAACTCATCCACTAGTATAACCTACGGGTTTAAAGGCTTCTTGCACATGCTAAGTCCAATCGTGATTCCTATGAAAGTGAGTTAGGATTTTATTTTTGTTTAGTTTTTCTGTTTGTTTTAGTTTTTCTTTTTGTTTGCTTGAAGATAAGCAAAACACAACTATGAGAGAACTTGATGAATACATTTATGTGTGAATGGTAGTGATAGGAAACATACATATTTTGTCATTTAAAGCAGTACTACTAAGGTATTTTCTCGTTTTTTGTGTTTCAGGGTTATCTACAGATTTTCATAGAAAATGGAGCTAAAAAGATGAAATTTCAAAGGAAAATTGAAGTGTGAGAACAAATGTGGATCATCATTTCTACGGATCGGATTCTCTCTTTATTTAGTGTGGCCCATCAATTGGTTGGTTCGAATAAGCCTTGAAAAATTATTTTAGGAGTGCAACCAATTAAATGATGTGCTATAAAATGGACAGATCGGATCAGCCGATGGAAATGGTATAGAGGTCAAGGTTAATTGTCATTGTGTTATAAAGTGGATGGCTCGGATCAGCTATGGACATGATTTAGAGGGCTCACTTGATTACCATCATGGCCCCATCATATGAACGGTTTAGATTATCATACGACAATGGGTTAGAGGCGCTATTAATTTATGTTTGTAGCCCATCAAATGAGTGGTTTGCATCAACTTGTAGCCCATTAAGTTGAATGGATTGGATCATTCCATGGAATTGATTCAATGGGCAAAATCAAATTGCAATAAGACCACAAGAGGGTTGGTTCATATTAGCTTGTGAGAGTGGATTAGAAAGGACAGACCAATTTGCAATGGGGTATTAAATGGATGGTTAGGCTCAGTTTGTATGAATGGGTTAGAGGAAATGAATTATTTTGCAGCAAATTGGATGATTTGGATCAGCCCAAAATAGAGTTTCGGCTACATTGAATGAGGCCCATCAATATTAATTAATTTCCTATAGGTTTTGATTAGTTATGAGATCCGCTTGTGTACAACAAATGAGGGCCCCACCTATTTTACTTTGGTTTTACACACAACCTATAAGGATGGTCGGTTGATTATAGATGGGAAGGATGACATGTGTAGCATGTATGCATTAGCATTTTTCATTGCATGTATTGCAAATGCATGCACACTAAAGTAGCCACTTGCTATTCTTTGAACAAGTGGGATCAAGAAACCAAAACAGTAGTTTTCTTTTGGGGATGATGTCACGTATTTTTATTGGAAAGCCATGAAAATTGCCATGCATTAACCGATTATCCAAAAAGGCAAGGCCTTTTATAAATAGCATGTTATTCTTATTTAGAAACCACTGCAAAGTGTGGCATTGGAAAGAAAAGCAAAAGGGCTGAATATATCATTTCCTTATTTATACAAGTGGGACCCACTAAAATGAACGGTTGGATCATTCCGTATTGCATAAACTCCGTCATATTTTGGAATTCGGTCATTTTGGGCCCACTAGTGCTACGGCATATTGTGCAAATATTGGAAAAGAGTAAAGAAGCATATGGGGCTGACTTTGCTTTGGATCAAGGGTTTGGATAATTTTGGTAGGGATATTTTTTTTCTCTTTCTCATCTTATAAAAGTAAGTTACTTTATTTGGGCTATTCCTCTTACACTGTTTGGCAATTCACTCCTAAGAAGAATCGACCACCATTGATTTTAGCAATTGCCAAAAACGTCCAGCAATCATTCCCATGTTTTTGTTTGGGCATAGTAGTCTCTATTTGGAGTAATGCATATACAATGTGACAATGGTAGGACCCACAAGGGCTGATATGGAAACTTGAAACTCTACTAATTTTGGCATCTTGCCTATACACGTAAAAAGCATGCATGCCTTCTACACAGCTTTTATATTTTCTTGTCTCGAAATAGTAGTTTTTACTTACATGTATTGCAAATACATGAAATGAATGTGGGACCCATTTGGATTTACCATTACATGCAATTACAATCTATTCATGGCAGTAACTCTCACGTGGGGGTGAACTTACCAATTTGAGATGAAAAGATATATTTAGTACAAGCTATATTAATTGGGGAGGAAACTACTATTCGGCAAATGCAAGCGGGCCCCATGATTGGAACGTTTTGGGGAAAGTAGGCCACAGATCGGAATTGTTTCATAATTTTTTTTTTCTCAAATCATAGCCATTAATGGGTCCCAGTTGGAGATATTTTCTAGAAAAGTCAAACACTTTCTTAGGCAAGAGATTTCGGCAATTTCTTATTAGGAAGAAATTTTTTTTTTAAAAGGGGCAAGTGATGGAGGGCCATTATATATATATATATATATATATATATATATATATATATATATATATATATATATACTTTCATGCTCTCTTGTTCTAGTCTCTCCCATCACACTCTCTCTTTCTCTTTACCACTACTTTCTCTCTCTCTTGCTCTCTCTTTTTCTTTTTTCTTGCTCCGATTTTTCACCCACTTTTCTCTTGTTCTCTTCAAAGAAATTTCGCCCATCACTTGATCTTGTTCTATCTTTCTCTTCAAATTGCATAAAGGCGTGTGGTGTGTTCATTCATTCGATCCAACCGTCAAAAGTTCAATCCAAGGGAACACCAAGGCTTGAAGGAAGGCGACACCAAGGATTCAACTATTGCAAAGAGGAGAAAAAGACTAAGTATTCTTTAATTTTATTTATTTCTTTCAAACCTAGTTCAATGTATTTTTGTTTAATTTCAATTAAAAGAGAAAGTACTTTGTGTTTTATTTTACTTTTCAAGTTCTTAATGACAATTCTCTTCTCTATTCTCTCTATTTTCTGTGTTTCTTTTCCCTTCTCCATGAGTAGCTAAACCCACTATACTTAGGGTTTAGATGAAGCCATGGGGAAGGAGAAAGAGAAGTAATTAAAACAAGTGGCTCATATAACAAATTATGTAGGGTTTTATTTTTGTACAAATCCCAATCATCCATGCCATTGGCATTCCCCTTTCGTATCGATGATTGTTGATTAACAAAGATTAAATTCTATATAATTAATATAAATTAGAGGGTTAATTCGATTAAATACTCATAAATAATGACATCTTTTAGATCTTATTATTTATTAACGGTTTAGTTGGATTTTCAATCTGATTCAAAGGATTGTTTTAATTAATCAATTTTATTCAAACCCATGGTGGATTATAATCCTAAGTACTCTTTTATATTGAATTAAGGTTTTTACACTATTCCAATTACTTTTGAAATTTTCCAATTAACTTAAGCCCTTAGAATTTTGGTTTTCTAATTAAATTAGATAAGTAGTTAAAAAGATCATTAGAACTTTGGTACACTTTGCCTAAATTAGGATTTTAAATAAAAAAAGATCTT
The DNA here is from genome assembly GCF_043159265.1 of Tasmannia lanceolata. Lineage (NCBI taxonomy): Eukaryota > Viridiplantae > Streptophyta > Magnoliopsida > Canellales > Winteraceae > Tasmannia > Tasmannia lanceolata. The sequence goes on along the minus strand of NW_027518688.1, from coordinate 5,151,173 downwards.
AGTTGAATTTGATTCTTAGATTGAATAGAATATACGCTTATATATAGTATTGGCTCCGAGGTCAAGTCCACGAAAATCCTGAGATTTTGCCAGGCAACATTATATCATCGCTAGTATTCTAATCGGTATAAGAATAGGATTGATAACTAGATTTCTCTTTCCTGAGTTCGACCCGTATTTACATGATCCGTGCACTTGCGGTTATTTAATATCTCAATCACATGCATATACTTATATTCTATGTACTTAAATGGTTGTGTGTTAATGAATGCGTGGTTATGATGTCAATCGAGTTTTAAAATCTACTCAATTTGTACTCTTAGTCCTCTTACCTAGTAAGATGGAGAGTTTACTTTCTAATTAAAACATATAATCATTTGGCTTATTGCCTCATCAAGACCATGAACCTGTCTATTTGCTTGATTAGTACTATAATTACTTAGGCATGTATTCTATAAAACAGGGGAAGAAAAGGTTTTCTACAAAAGTTTTCCTTTAAAAAAAAGGGGGGATTTTCAATTGTTTTATCTTTTCCCATTCTTTTTTATGTGACGAAAGGGGGAGAAGAAAGGGTAAATTGATTATGTATGCATGTATGCTCTCTTATTTTATTTTTCTATTCCATGCATATGATTTCCCTAAGTCACCATGTTTGCTCTACATATGCTTATCTTGTGCTCATTGTCATATGTTCTAAATATCTTAATAATCACATTTATGATAAGCATATATTGAGGGGGAGGCAAAATTTGCATAAATATTTTATTAAGGGGGAGCCTCCAACCCCATAATTAATTTAGGTTTGTCATCATCAAAAAGGGGGAGACTGTAAGCCCAAAGGGTACATCCCTCTCTTGTTTTGATGATCAACAAACCCAAATTGATGGTAGTTTACTAATGGCTTCTCCAGTGTTGTGATTTAGACAGGTTTCATTCATGTCAACACTTGAAGCTAGAAGAACAAGGGCTAGTCTTGAAGAAAGTCAAGTCTTGGTGGTCATCCTTCAAGCCATATAGTGCAGCGAAGAATCAAGGGAACCACAAGCGCAAGAACATGTTCAAAGTCTATCTCAAGACAAAGGAAGGCTCATGCAAGCACCCATGGGAGTCCTCTTGGTATTTAGTGTTTGCATGGTTTTGATGTTTTCAAAAATCATCTTTAAAATTATTTTTCTATATTTCAAAACACATGTTTAAAGCCCAAAGACCATGGCCCAAAGTCCCATGCTCAAAATATTTTAAAACAGTTTTTTAAAAAACAGAGCCGGTCTACCGGGCTAGGCTAGGCGACCGCGGGATGGTACCTCGACTTCTAGGACATCTCGAAATTTATCAGGCTGGTCGACCGGGAAAATTCGGTCGACCGCGGATTTATTTTCTGAAAATCCAGAAAATATCCAGGTTGGTCTTGGCGAACGACCGCGGAACATATTTCAAGCCAAAATATTTTGGAACAGATTGTCCTCGGCGGGCGACCGCGGTGACCCCGGTCGACCACGATGATTTGAATTTTGAAAATAAAAAAGGGGCGCCAATAAGGGCGGGCGACCGCCGTGGCTCGGTCGACCGCGCCGGTCTCGCAAAAGAGACGTTGAGGTTTGCAGTGGGTAGGTGCAACCACCCATTTTATTATAGTTTTGCCATTGATCTTTCCCAAATAAAATAGGGTTATTTAAACCTCATCAAAGACCTTCTTTTACACCTTTTGAGTAATTATCAAACCCTAGAGCTTCTTTCTTTGAAGTCAAAAGGATCATTCTTCAAACCTCTCGTGCATTTAACACTTGCATTCATTTCTTGTCAAGAGGAACTCCCCAAAGCATTTAGTTTCAATGATTGGGAGTATTGTGAGCATTGAGAGTTATATATGCCTTAAAGAGGCTTGAGAGCTTTTCATTTTTTCCTTCTTCCTTCCTTTATTGTAATTAAAGTTGCAAAGAGGAGTTTCTTTCTTCAAGGCGGTGATGTAACAAAGAAGAACATCCTCGAAGGCAGATTATATCCAAGGGTGTGTCCCCTTGTTGAGGTGGTGATTGTTGTACACGCTTCGTGGGCTGCGTTGAGGAGTCTCACCGTAGTAGAGAAAATCCCAAGGAAAGACCAAGTACTTGGGTAGTAGAGTAGGTCAAGTTGTAACCGAGCCATTATAAAATCTTCGTGTAGTCTCCTTGCGCCCTCTCCTCTTTCTTGTGGTGTGATTGGTGATCTCTTTCCATTTTCTGTTTGAATATAATCTTGAACAAGGGTTAGAACTAACCAGGTTAATTTCACAAGCCCTAGCATTTTGAATAGAAATTTTTTAAAAACACCCAATTCACCCCCTCTTGTGTGTTGCCCTATAGGATTTCAGCTAATAAATAGCCTTTTTGAAAACCGGCCAAGAAATAACTCCATGAGTGTGCTCAAACCATTGAACCATTGAACAACTTTTCCTTCTAAGTGAATCGAGGCTAGGGCCACCATTTGTTGTGTATCAATTCCATTAATCCCAAAAAATTTATCAGAACAATAAACCCAACATTTTAGATCATCACTGGCAAATTTAGGAAAATCGATATTTGCGTAGTGGGCTTGGAAAATACCTGAAAGAGAGGGTGAGATTCATGGAAAAACACCTCACTCTGATCGACAGTATTACCTCCAGTTTCTGATTCAGCGAGAACATTACGAATGACTGTTGCTCCCATGCGTCGTAGAATTTCTGTAAACTGAATTGTAGTCGAAGCCTCTAGTCGAGCAACAACATCCTGCAACTTTGTGAGCTCTTCTAAATGATGAGAGGCGGATATTGCAATAGAGTGAAGTTGCGATTCCTTTTCAATTTGTTTAATCCGGTTCCATCTGCCATGTTTATCGATATGCAGGCCGAAGATCGTTGGCTTTGATACCAAATTAATATGGGTCTTGGAAGAGAGACTTAATTAATCTTGCGTCCGAGGAGATTTCCTCAAGAACAACGAAGAGTGGAGAGAAGAAACATTCTTCATTCATTCCCAAAATGAAGATTGCAACTTGTTTCTATCAAAAAGACTTTCCTACTGCGTACAAATTTCCTACCAAATACAGAATTAGAATAAAAAAGCTACTAAAAAGTTCCAGCTAAATATAGAAGGAGAAAATCATAAAAATACTCTTGCTGCATATAGGGTTAGAAAACTGATAAAAATACTCCTACTAATTATAGAAGAAAGCTACTGAAAATACTCCTCTTTCTGCCATGTTCGTATCAAGAGCTTAGGACGAGAGAAAGGAGAAAAAGCAAGGAGAGAGATGCAAAGCTTGGGTTGGTGAGAAGGCACCGGATCAACCTTCGGCTAACAAGCTTGGCAGTAAAGCTTGGAGTTGGTGAGAAGGCAACCGATCAACCTTGAGAGGGTGGTTGTAGGCCAGTTTTGGCCGAACCACTATAAAATCTTGGTGCACTCTTCTTCTCCCTCTCTTTTTCTTATTTATGCATGTTTGATTCTTTTTTATTGTCAATTTATTTGTTCTTGCATTAATTGTTAAAAAAGACAATTCCCCCCTCCCTCTCTCGGGTTGCCATACATGGGCTTATATCTAGATTATCTATCATGACCCTAACATGTTTGGCAAGCATGAAACATTATACTATTAAAACGATAAAAAAAGAAGAAGATAGAATCTATCTATTCATGTTTGTCAAGAAGACGATCCCGTCTTATTCTTAGATTTATACTGGATTAAACTAATGAATTGGAACAAGTCAACTGACCCTTCTTGCAACGGTCTAGGACGTGGGGGTACTCGTGATATTTCGGCTTGGGACGCATTTTATTTGGCAGTTTTATGGATGTTAAATACCATAGGATGGGTTACTTTTTTTATTGGCATTGGAAGCATCACACTATGGCAGGGTAATGTTTCACAATTTAATGAATCCTCCACTTATTTGATGAGTGATCCACAAACGACAAAAATATCTCTTTTGCCTCCATCTATCCCGATAACTGGAAACCAAAGCTCTCATTTTCTGTTGAGTAGTAGTTCGAGTAAGTCTTGAAGGAGCCCCTCGAAAGGTTGATGCAAATAAACGAATTTTTGTTCGACGTCACCGAGCTATATATCCCCGTCTAACTATGGTCATTGAATCAAATGAAACTTTGATGAATAACTGATTGATTTCTTTTCTTTCAGTCATTCTTTTCCCCTCCCCTAGTTTATTAGTAACAAAACGGATTCTTCCGATATATAAATAAAAATTCCAATGGCTTTTGCTACTATGACCTTCCCAACCACGATTTTTGATTTCTTCTAGGTCACCTCGGAATAAGAAATTGTAGCGATATTAGATATAAAATATCTAGTAAATAGGTAGTAATAAATAGAGAAAAATGGAGAAATAAATAAATAGTGGCTTCCATCGTTTCTATGATTACTTCTTAAACGGTGAGGCCCTCTCTATACACCGGAGCTCCTTCCCCCATTTAATCAATGTTATTAGTAACTTGTACAGTTCACACTCTTTGGTGGGGACAATTATGTGAGACGGTGGAGGAGGTGGAGGGGGAAAAATTGAGTGGGCGTAAGTGAAGAGAGCATAAAAATATCCCTTAAAAACCAATGAAAAAAACCATTTAAAATTGGTTTTTTGTTTTCATCGTTTTTAAGAGCTTTTAGAAGCTTTTCATGCTCTCCTCATTCCCACCCCAATGAAGTCTCTCCCTCTCCCGCCCTTCTCTCACGACTACCCCTCAAATATTCCATGGAATATTTTCTCATTGTTGTCAAACATGACCGAAAAATAGTCATTGCATTTGTGGGGCTAGTAGTTTGCCCTTTGGCCCATCAAATTCAATCCTCTAACAGAGTTTTTATGTGGTGTAAACCCTTATAGTCCCTTATTGTTCAAAAAGTCCTGTACCGACCATACTATAGGATGATCCAAACCGTCCATGTGATGGAACACACGTAAATAGGTTGTTCCTCAAAACTCATTTCCATAGGATGATCTAGCCCGCTGATCTATAGAGGTTTCCATAAAATGAAGTTCTCTATAGATCGGAGGGTTGGGATCATCCTATAGAAATGATTTTTTGGGCACAACCTATTTACGTTGTGGCCCATCACATGGACAGCTTGGATCATCCTATAGTTTGGTCCGTAAGGTACTTTTTGAAAAATAAGGTACTATATGAGCTTACACCACATAAAATCTCCTCTAACATATGTTATTAGGGAATTGCTAGCTTCCATCGCAAAAGGCATTTCACGGCGGGCCTGTCGCATATCAGACCACCCACCTCGTGAATGGAGACAAAAGCTGTTGTCTCCGGTCATGAGGTGGCTGGTCTGTCATGCAACAGAGCAGCTGCGAAATGCCTTATGCGATGGACCCTAGCAAATCCCATGTTATTATGTTAGAAATGGCCCACTTATCTATCATATCATGGGCCATAAAGAGTGTAATGCGCACCCCGGCTTATCGTAATCCGGGAACAACTCTCTCTCCCGCGTATTCGCACAGGTTTTAATTTGAGAGAGAGAGAGAGAGAGCAATGGAGTCTGGGAAATCTCCATCTCCTCCTCAGTGTCCGTACACCGTCACAGTGCGTAGAAACCCTCCCCGAAAAGCCAAGGCAACCCCTTCAACCAACGCCCCAGATCGCTCCATGTCATCACCATCAGCTCATATCAGAGACATCCCACCGTTCCCACTTCAAGACATCCTCCAAGAACCCCACCCTCTTCCTCCTCCCTCTCATTCCAAACCCTCTCAACACAATGATGTTTCCGAAACCCTTCGTGTTTTTCTAAGAATCCGACCTCTCGATACCAAAACCAAACGAAATAAAAATCCCTCTAATCCCCGATTAATAACGAAAGCCCTTCCTCAGAAGAAAGATAATGAGAAAAAAAGGAAGAAAAACCACATTTGTCTCATCGCGAACGATTCACGATCTGTCACGCTAACGCCCCCACCGTCTCTGATAGAATCAAAGCGTCTGAAGACTGAGATTTACGATGGTTTTAGCCATGTTTTTTCACCTGATTCTCTTCAGGTATTTTTTTCTGCTCATTTAGGGTTTTTCATTTTGTTCATCCAGAAATATTTCTTAAAATTTCTTCTGATTTTTTTTTTCACGAATTAGAGGGTAATGATATGAATTGAAGGTCACTCTAAGTAAAATTTGAATATGGTTGTTCATGCTATCGTTTTTTATGTGTTAAAAGAGTAAGAAAATTTAGAAGTAAGAAAATTTCAAACCTGCAATCCAAACAGGGCATTGGGGTTTTTAAGTTTGCTCATCCAGAATTATTGATTCTGGTGTTTTTTTTTCTTTATTTTAGGAGGAAGTTTATGAAAAGGTGATGGATCCATTAGTGACAGATTTCATTGGAGGGAAGAGTGGGCTTTTGGCTGCAATGGGACCGACTGGTTCGGGAAAGACGCATACAGTTTTTGGGTGTCCAAGGGAGCCTGGAATGGTGCCTCGTGCTCTTCGGCGCCTTTTCAATCATAGCGGTGGGAATGGTGATTTGGGGCCACCAAGGTAATTGTGTTAATCTTGCCCTTATGCTTGCATACCCATCCATTTCTCTGCTTTGTGGGGTATCAAAATTAAGGCTCTATCTTGAATTGATACTGCTAGTGTGTACGTTTGACCCCCCCCCCCCCCCCTCTCTCTCTCTCTCTCTGTGTGTGTGTCTCTCTCTTGTGGGCTGTTATATGATTGATGTGCATGTTTTTTCATTTGAAAAATTTGGGCAGAAGTATAATTGAGGTGCATTTTCTTAATGATTCAAACCATTTATCTGTTAGACCTTGCATTCCTAAAGTCAGTCCTTCCTCCTCATCCGAAGAGTCTACGTCTTTTGATATTTGGAGGCTTTCCTGATGAATGTAGAATGTTGTTTTTTAATTTTCCAACCACCCATTTAAAGACCAACTTCAATGGAGGCTTTCCTGTGGAAAAACATGCAACTTCATTTTTCTGTATTTTTATTATTCACATCTTATTGAGCTGTGATCAGCAGGCAAAAAGCTAGAATCGTACATTATCGTTTAAAACAACACATTCATTTTTTTTTGAATGGTAAAAACAACATATTCATTATGAGATGGAATTGGTTTGCTTATACATGAATACCTGTAAACTTGCCCTCTATTTCAGTTTTTGGTGTGTGGATAAATGACACAAATACAATCCATTTTCTCCATTTAAACGAAAACATTTGGTCCCACACATATGTCCACATTAGTTATGGTACTCAGTGTGTTACATTCAACCTGCTAACACCTTTATGATTCCAATTCCGGCCTCCATGAAGCCATGTGGATTTTGGTTTTCTACATATCATTTGGCGGGGATAAATAATTTTCATGTCTATGTAGGTCTTTCTCAAGGGTGTCAGATGGTCTCTCCTAGCACATTAAATTCAATTATAGGTGTTACATGATAGCTCTAGTTTCATAGGAGGCTATTCATTTAGTGGGGGCACTATACATCCTCGATAGAGTTACTTTAATGAGTTGAAAATAATATTTCTAAGTTGAAAACCTTTATTTGGTAGAAACCCTCTTGATGTCATCACTGTGGCAAACGAGGTATTGATTCCACTGAAATTTTTGGGGCCCACAGTATGCTTCTCAAGCTAGATCTTGAGAAAGCCTACGCTAAAAAGGAGTTGCCCCTATTGATGTGGGCCCTTGAAAAGATGGGCTTTGGCATCAAATGGAGAAAATGGATCCACTGGTGCATCTCCTTTCTTCATTTCTCCATCCTTATCAGTGGGGGTCAAGTACGTCATTTCAGCACTACAAGAGGCCTCAGGCAAGTTGACCATCTTTCGACATTCATGTTCACGCTAGCAGCGTGAAACATTGGTGATATATTCTATCTAAAGCTACGAAATTCTGGATTCTCAATTGTTTGGAATCCCGTCTTAGTAGCCCAATTGTCTCCCATCTGTAGTATGTGGATGCCACTATAATTCTAACTAAGGCTTCGATGTTTGAAAATTCTAAAATTATTGTTCTACTCACCATCATCAAGGAAACCACTAACCAGCAAATAGCAAATAAATCCTTTGTATGTGTCATTAATGTCGTTTGTATGTGTCATTAATGTCGACGATCCTGTGATCGACAATATTGCTTCCCAATTGAACTTTCAGGTTGCCTCTCTTCCCATTAAGTATCCCAACCTTCCCCTTAAGTATGGGAGCCTGCAATTTGCACCACTACAATTGGGACCCTTTTTACAAAGATAGAGAGTGAAATATCTCTCTATACCAAGAAGGGTAGCCCACCTCAAAGTCTCTCCCTCTAATACCCCTACCTATTTCCTATGCTTGTTTAGGATCCTTGCTTCAATGGTGGAGAGGATCGAGAAAATTCATTGCAACTTCCTTTGGAATGATGTTCCTATCATTATAAAGGTGCATCTAATGATGGCCCAGGTAGGCAACCAAGAAGAGGGGTGTATTGGTTCCTTTTCCAAAAACTAATCCCTAGTTTCTTTTCAAAACCTTTTCTTTAATGATTTTGATTTTATGACAAGCAATTGAGTTAGCACAACGAGATTACAGAATTGAACTGATATGTACCAATAAAATAAGGGAAATGTTATCAGCACTGCTGTATTTTGATGAGGGCACTCCTCACTTTATTAAAAGTACGGTATGGCCCGCACTATAGGATGATCCAAACTGTCGATTAGATGGGCCACAGCCTAAATAGGTTGTGCCTCAAAAATCATTTCCATAGGTTCATCCTAGCCCTCCGATCTGAATGTTAGAGGGTTGATCCTAACCCTCTATAGATCGGAGGGTTAGGATCAACCTATGGAAATAATTTTTGGGGCACAACCTATTTAGGCTGTGGCCCATCTAATGGATGGTTTGGATAATCTTATGGTGCGGTCATACAGTACTTTTAATAAAGTGAGGAGTGCCCTCATCAAAATACAGTAGTGCTGATAACATTTCCCTAAAATAAATGCAAGAATCAAGAGTATACAGAGAGAGAGAGAGAGAGAGAGAGAGAGAGAGAGAGAGAGAGAGAGAGAGAGAGAGAGAGAGAGAGAGAGAGAGAGAGAGAGAGAGAGAGAGAGAGAGAGAGAGAGAGCACCAGTCTTTTTTTATAGTGGTTCGGTCATAAACCCAAGACTTACATCCACTCCATCAAAAAACCCTTGACGATTTTCACTATCCGTCCTCGTTCTGGTGAAGAAAAAACCTTTACAACCGATCCAAGCTCCAACCGAGAGGTCTAAATGTCAACATGTTCAATTGGTATCCCGCACACTAGCTTCTACAAGAGATATTGAAAATCCCAGTTGGTAGTGAAGACAAACCTTTTTTTGTTGAAGATGTAGTGAAGACAAACCTTTACAACCTAGTTGTTAGTATATCTTTTGAAATGATTTTCTCCAAATCCCAGTTGGAGGATAGGTGCCTAAGACTTGGTATTTGGTAATGGGGAGAGACCAGTTCTCCATTTTGGAAATCTTGGAAGCAAGAAATCAAAACCTATATTGACAATATTACCATTTGTGTGGGTACTGGTAAAAAACTTTATGGTTAGACAAATTTGTAGGTAAAATAATATGGTTCATATTTGATCTACTGTGATTTTTTCATGATTTTAGGATTACAGTAGATGTGCTTTATGATATTTTCTTTCGAAATAGCCAGTTATTGATATGCTTGGAATAGGTAGCAAATTGTAATAAAAATTGATGAAATTTTTACAATGGGCTTATATCATGATTATTGTGTTACTGTAAAATTTTGAACTAATTTGGAATATGTTTGCTATGTGTTGCTTTGTAAAGTCACTAATCTGGTCTAATTTTGTTAAAATCATTTAAAATTGAAGGTACTGGAGAAAAACCTTTTGGTTAGACAAATGATACAGGGATAACCCAATCACTTAGCAATTTTTTTAACCTTTTCACTAGTTCAGTTAATTCTAGTGCTCTAGTAGTTGAGCAGCTTGATGGTTTTGTCCCTTGTCCAATAGTGACACTCATAATTTGTCAGGGTGCTTCCCTTACATTGTCTAAAGAGTTCTTTAATATATCGCTGAATCTAAATGACCTTTATTTTCTAACATGGACTAATTGGACGTATTGATTTGGACTGTTGAACACGAAGGGATTTTCTCTATGAAATCTTACCACTCCTTTGTAGCTAATTGTTATTCTTCTTTGATGTAGGACGATTGAATGTTGAACTGATATTTCGTTCTAATACTAAATCTGATGTAATATCATTCTTTGGAAGGGGCGTTGGGATGAAAAGAAGGGTGAAAATATGATTTTGGCTTCTAAAATAGGTAATTAGCCTGGGGAAATAATTCTACGAGGTTTAGGATAGGTTTGGGTGGTGAAGATATATGCCGGGAAGCTTTCGAAGATGCCGGGAAGGTGTAAAATGAGTTTTGGGTGCTAAGGAATCAAAGTGGTGAAGTAATATGGGCATTTTCTGGGCCAATCAGAGTATCAGATGCTAGTGAAGCGGAGGTTAGAGCCGCTCACCAAGGAATCCTTCGGTTGGATAGTGAATCTCTTGGACAAGGTGATAGTAGAAGGTGACTTCCTAGATACCATTCGTTGGCTAAGGGGTTCTGCGGTTCCACCTTGGAGGTTGGCTCAATTTTTTGATGAGATTTTTGACAAAATTGAGAGGTCCTCCATTACTTTTAATCATGTAAGGAGATCGGCTAACAGTGTGGCTGATCGCTTGACAAAAGATGGGGTAGATGGTTCGGTTTTGGAGTGGTTTGATTATTTACCCCCTTGATTTGGGTGGAGCCCTATATTTTCTCTTTTTCTTTGTTTGGTTGTCTTTTCTCCTTCCTCTGTATCTTTTAGGGTGACTCCCTCTGTCTCCCTTACTTTTATCAATATATTCTTCATACTGTTAAAAAGAAAAGAGTTTGGGACAAAATGAGAGATGCAGGATAGGGATGGATTTGAATGATGTTTCTGCGGTTGAGAATTTTTTTAGAGGATCTTTTAGGGGTTTTGTGTAGAAGATGAGCGAACAATAATGCAAGAGAGGTTTTCGGGTTCCGGGAAGGTGATTTATGAGAAAAACTAGAAAAACGAAACATGGAAGAGATAAATAACAAGGTTGGAATCTCACCATCCAAAACCCAAGGCATCATACCAAAGGGTTCCTAGGCATCGCACCTTAGGGAAGATCAAGGCATCGCACCTTTCCAAGAGTAGACATCACATCCACACAAGAGGAAAAAACGTCAAATCTTTTCATTCATCATAACATAACATAGCTGTTAGATTTCTACATGATGGAGTGAATGGTGGAAGAGAAGGTGAGAGGAGAGGAGAGGAGAAGAGAGATAGAGAATGGCGTGAAAGGGAGAAGCAAAAGTTGCGTTCTCCCCTCTCACGATTTCACTTATATATGAAAATATAATAAAAATGACCACTTTGCCCTTTAAGTGGCGTGAATACATTCAATACTCCCCCTCAATCCTCGGAATAGAGGAAGAGTTCAAGTCAGACTGAGAACTTGTCTCCTCTCCTTCTTATAATTAATGTTCAAATTAATATTCAAGAAAATCCTTATGTAGTGTACATAAGCCAAAGGGCACCAAAAACCTAAACTTATATACACATACATATGTATCAATAAATACAAAGAGGACCTCTTCTACGACTTATATACACCATCTAATCTTGTATATAAGTCATCCACAAAGCTAATTTTGCACACAAATTGTAAGAGAACCTTGTTGTAGTCTATTTCTTGTTTTCTTGAGATGGAGGACACATTATCTTTTACACACAAGGAAGCAACCTTCTGGCCGTGCCATCTCAACTTATTTGTTCTAGTGCTGGTTTAGGTGGGACTAAAGAACATAATGATACGATACCACTAATCCTGTTTCATAAATCATGCTGGAAATAGAGTAAAGTGAATTTTGAATATTTGCAATCGACTACTTGTTTCCTATTCGGAGGTCATGAATACATTTGTTGTCAAAGTATTTGCTCAGTATCATTTGTACAACTTTTTGGTTCCCATTTTGTTTTCCAGTCATATTTAACTCCTTGTATTATTCATAGTAATCAAACACCATTTAATGTGCAATCCATCTCTTAGAGGCGATTCTGGTTGTTTTTGTGAATCTTTATGCAAGATGAACTCATTCTCATAGTTTTAGAATAATAGATTCTAAATCCTTCATGCAATTAAATATTATGGCTATTTACACAGGCCTTTCTAATGTGCATTTTAATTGCATGTGGGTAACCTTACAGGTCATACTATTTATCAATTTTTGAAATAAACTCTGAACGAGGAAAGGGAGAGAAGATACTTGATTTATGTCCAGATGGAGCAGATTTGAGCTTTCAACAATCAACTATAAAAGGTGTTCAGGAGGTAGCAATTGGTTCTCTTTCGTTGATCATTTATCTCCAAAATTTCTTTGACACACACAACTAGTTTGGGACAAAGGCTTAGTTGAGCTGTTATATATATATAGGGAAATGATTTCTGCGCTCCAATGTTTTGATAAACACGCGCTCCACTTTTTTGTCATGTAGTATTTAAAGGGCTGTCAGAGGAATATTACAGTTCTCAAAAAGCTCTTAAAGCCCTTTAAATACTACACGACAAACAAGTGGATCGCATGTTTATCAAAACATTGGAGCGCTTAAATCATTTCCCTATATATATATATATATATATATATATATATATATATATATATATATATTTGAGGAAAAGGATTGTACGCTCGACCGTACCTAAAGTTAGGTACGGTAGAGTGCCAAATCACATGGGTCCCCCATTTTTGGTGGGCATCTAAACCATTCATTTGCAAGGCCCCATCATAGATAGGGTGCATACCAAAAATCAGCACCATTGAATCATCCTAACCCCTCCAAAACTGGAGGCCAAAATGGGCAGATTTGTGGACAAACACTGTCTGTCCATTTTGGCCTCCACAAATGGATGGGTTAGGATGATCCTATGGAGCTGATTTTTGGTATGCACCCTATCTATGATGGGGCCTTGCAAATGAATGGTTTAGATGCTCACCAAAAATGTGGGACCCATGTGATTTGGCACTCTACCATACCTAACTTTAGGTACGGTCGAGCGTACAATCTTATTCCTCTATATATATATATATATATATATACACACACAGTGAAAATGACAGTGGCAGCTAAAGAATGCGCAAACATGGTTGTTTGTAGGTGTTGATTTCAAATGTTGTTCAGGCCGAATGCTTAATTGCACATGGAATGTTGAAACGTGCTACTGCTGCAACAAACACAAACAATCAGTCAAGGTGTGGAGCCAATAGAAGTGCCATTCAAGTTATATATCCTATAAGTTTCTAGATGACATTGTTTTCATATAGGTGGTTAGTTTTCACATTTGGACTGTCCATTTTGTTTTATATCTGTGGTAAATATCTTGATCTTGTAATTAATAACCATGTTCTCAACACCTACCTTATTGAGATGAAGTAAATCACGTTGTCCCTACAACTTGAAGATAATACAACACACCCACTATTAATTACATTGCCTACTAAAGTGCTAATCGTCCCCTATGATCAAATCTTCCCTTTCTACTCCTTGCCATGATGTCCATCATCTTATTGGCCGATCTTGGTCAATGCATTTTTCAATCATTTTTTTAACTAATCATTCGAGTTTTTGAAATTCAATATGAGGCCCTAGATGGCAACCTGAGGGGGGGAATTGGGTTTTCAAAACTTTTTCCCTTGTTAGTTACAAATTAAAAACAAGAACAAAGTAAAACATTCAATTGCACAACAGAAGCTAAAAATACCAAGCACGGAATAAAGATAGAGAGAGTCAAGGAAAGAGTGCACCGTGGAGTTTTATAGTGGCTCGGTCCAAGGATCCACACCAAGGCCTAGTCCACTCCTCTGAGATCTCGAAGGCTTCACTATCCAATTCCCTTAATGGAGGGGAATTAACCCAATTACAAATCCGGAGATAGCTCTGCGTCTCCAACACTCGTTCTGCAGAATGGCTCTGTGTCTCTGCCAACACTTGCCCAATACAATGATTTGTATGAAGAAAGAAACAAAAAATCCCTCACAATGAGGTACAAAAGATATAAAATAAAATCCTATGTCCAATATCACTAGAGGCACAAATGGGTTTCACAACTCAAGAGTGTTAAATTTAAGCTTAGGAGTCTTAGAACTATATAAAACAAGTGTTTAGAGCTTGTATTTATAGGCTAAGATGAAATATGACCGTTCAGGGGCATTTCCGTATTTTTAAGCAAAAAAAACAACTAGCTGTTGCAAGCTCTAACAGCTAGTTTCGCCGTGGCAGATGGGCAAATTGCACTCTTTTCTCGGATAAACCTTACGGCAGAGCTATGCCTGAAAGTCTGTCTGTCCATTTGTTTTCCATATTGCTTGATCTTTTTAGGCATTTTGTCCATGGTTTATACAACTTATTTAGGACCTAATAGGTTGTGTTTTGAGTGCTTCTAATATCCCTAAGTGAGATTAGACTTTACAATCTACAATGAACTTGAAATGTACACAATCTTCGTTTAGTCTTCAAGGCTTCAAGTTCTTTGATTCCTTGGATCTTCTACGGCTTCTCCAAATTCCATTTGATGCTCCAATGATGGTTCCATTGCCTTGATCCAAGTACCTTGAAGTTCACTAATAAATATAGAATCTACAACTTGAAAACAAGCAAACACATTAGATACGAAATCACTTGTGTTTGGAATCATCAAAACAAGATGGGATTTAGCCAAGATGTGAACCATTGAGCTTATAGTCTTTTTCTGAATAGATGATCTATCATAGTTTTGAAGTGTTGAATAACATGTATTTTGGGACAGTTTAGTCATTACTTGTAGATTTGGGGTATTGTAGTCATTGTCCATTGGATGTCCTATTTGGGGCCTATATATACATCATTTACGTGAGAATCTCCCTATATGGTATTAGAGCAAAGATCCTAGGCCTTCATTCAAGCCATTTTCTTTCTCTCTCTCTCTCTCTCTCTCTCTCTCTCTCTCTCTTGCAGACTCAATCCGTTCACGCCATTCTCTTCATGCTTTTTTGGTTTACAAAATCCCTAAAATATCTCTCTTTCTCCCTCTCTCTACTTGTGGTTTGCACATTTGCAGAAGGGTTTCAAATCCCTAAAATCTCTCCAGTAACCACCCAATCTCTCTCTTGTTTCCTTTTTTTGTTCTTCCTAAAATCTCTTATCTCTCTCTTTCTCTTCACGTCTATCTTTCTTGTATACACTCTCTCATTATGGCAACCACATCTTCTCGGAAATTCCTTCTTTGTCTCTCTCAAACCCTTTTTTTATCTCTCTGTGTTTTCTATTCTCTCGTATTTTATCCCTTTTTTGGGTTGCGATAACCCAAAACTCTGGGTGTTATCTTGTGCTTAACTGGTACCCATCTTGCGATTATATCTCTAACTGGTTAATTGCATGATGCGATTAACATACCTTCTGTTTAATCGCATGATGCGATTTCCCATTCTCTTAGTCACAAGATGCGATTATCTCTCCCCCGTTGCAATTACATTTTTTTTTTTATGTGTATCTTGCGATTATCATTACAAAACTCATCCTGCGATAAACTTTGTAATGTTAATCGCATGTTGTTTTGTAATGTTCTTCCCATTGTCTCTTATGCAAATTTTTAAATGTCGGTTTTGGCCACCACCGAAACTGAAATTTCGGTTGAAATCATGCAAAAATTTGACAAAAATTTCCACTGAAAAGTACAAACTTTCGGTGGAAATTTGGTGGAAATCTTTACATTTCGGCAGAAAATTTGTAAATAATGGTGAAAAACGAAATTTCAACCACTGAAATTTCGGATTTCGGCGAAATTTTGGGGAAATCATGTAAAAATCCGATTCAATGTAATTTCGGTTTCGGTCCAAACCTAAACCGAAATATTTCGGCCGAAATTTAAAACTATGCTCTTATGTCTTTTATGTTGTTCTTCAAAGGTGAACACCAAGTGTTTGTTGTCACTTTGTGTTCTTCTCCAAGGTGCCCACCAAGTGTTCGATGAAATGTCCGAGAGAGATGTGGTGCCTTGATTGTCTTCTTTTCATGGCAAGTTGAAAGGGGGGGGGGGGGTTGTTCTCATGTAGTTCTTTGTGTCTTTTCTTCAGGCGGTGTGTTGTCTTTTTCTTAGTATTGTCTTCTTGAGGGAGTGTTGTCCTCTTTGTTGTCTTCTCTTGAGGGGGAGTGTTTGTGTTGTCTTGTTGTCTTGTTGTGTTCTTGTCGATTTTTCTTGTGTTTTCATCTCCGGGATCATGTAGTCTCGCTCGAGGGGGAGTGTTGTTGTGTTCTCCTTAAGTTCTTTGCCATGTTCATTGTTTTTGTTGTTGTGTTCTCGTTGTGTTCTTTGCCATGTTCGTTGTTTCCTTTCCGTGTTCTTGGCATAGTTTTACGCAGTCTTGTCCGGCTTTATGCCTTATCCTTCTTTCCGAGCGATGGTGTCCCCATCGTTGGTTGGCTCTTTTACAGGCGACTGTTTCAGTTTCCCCGTCGACCTTCTTTCCGGGCGATGGTTTCCCCATCATTGGTCGGTTCTTATACAGGCTGTTAACTTACCAACTTCTCCAATAGCTTAAGCTTTTGGAGAAGTTGGTTAGTTAACATGGTATCAGAGCTTAAGCTTTTGGAGAAGTTGGTTAGTTTAACATGGTATCAAAGCCAAAGGTCTCGAGTTCAAGCCTCCCGGATAGCAAAAAATCCACATGCGATGGTCGGCCCAAAGTGGGACCACATGTGCCACGTGTTTGCCAAGTGGGCCACACGTGAGGGGGAGTGTTAAAGTATAAAAGATAAATAACGCCTTTCTCCAACAGTTTAAGCTTTTGGAGAAGTTGGTAAGTTAACATGGTATCAGACAATGGTTTCCCCATTGTTGGTTGATTATTCTCTTTCTCTTCTTCTTATCTTCACATCGACGGTTTTCCCGTCGGCTTTGTCTCCGATGGTTTCGCCATTAGTGGTTATCTTCTACTGGTGTGCTGCTACTTAGCTTGTGTTCTTGCTCGTGGTGCTTCGGAGTTTCTCATGAGCACGTCCTTGGTGTGCCTATTTTGCTCACCGAACCATTGCTGGTTCCTGCCGCGGTGCGTTCGTTGCTTGTTGATAGGTGGATCTATTCACCGTGCTCTCATTTTGGGGGAGGTGCTGTTTGATCGCTCTCGCCGTTGTGCTACTTCAGGTGGAGCTGTATTTTTTATGGCCGTTGATGTAGGGTGACTGCGGAAGGGTTTGCAAGTTCTCATGGCCCTTTCACGGACATTTAATCGAACACAAAGCATGCAGTTTAATTCAAGTAGACATAAGGGACCTCAACTCAAGTGGGAAACGACCATGCACAATAATGAAGATCCTTGCACTATTCACAGCTGAGAGCTAGTTTGGAATATGAAATTGGGCCTTCACATATGTTTAATCAAACACTTGACATGCACAGATTTTAAATGAATCTTGTGGACAAACCATTAACCCCACTTCCCTAACTTAACATGCAATTCATTAACACCAATTGGAGGCATTTTTCTATAATGCAAATTCTGATTTGTTATGTAAGCAGCAGCTATTTAGCATTTAAATGCTACAAAAAGGCTCCATGGAAGGCACAAATATCACTCACGATTACTCTTACTTGAAGATTTCAAATGAAGACTAAACACTTACAACATGTGATGAAATTCCAAAAGAGATGTTCAAAATATCACAGAGAATCGGCAACTTGCAGCTTCATAGAATTTAGGGCAGATCTTCTAATTGAAAACTCTTCCTTGATGTGGATGGAAAATGGATTGGCTGAGCGAGGGGTCGCAAAGCACTTCTTGAGTTCTTGCAAAAATAAAATCTTGCAATCTACAAGGCTAGGTGAAACTTTGGAAAGGAGGAGTTGCGTACAACAGGCCCTAAACCCTCTTCCCAAGAGAAAAAAAACAAGAGAAAATCTCTCTTGCCAAAACAAACCCTGATTTTCTATTCTCTAAAAACTTCCCACAAAAGAGAGAAATTGGGCTTTATATGTTAGTCCTCTGCATTTGAAATGTCCTAATTACCCTTACTTACCAAAAGACACTTGAGGACATTTAAACTTCCTAAATGACTAAGATACCCTTGTTGGCCGGAATTAGTGAAAATAAAAACAATTCCTACACTAAAGAGCTTTTTGGGTCGATGTAGTATTTTCCAAGGGGATGATGCTCTGCATCAAACTCCCCTTCTTCAAAGAACTCATCTCGAGTTCCCACCAGCCACATTGTCGTATTCTTTGCTGGGGTCAAAAATATAAATGGTCTATGCCCAATTCAGGAGGCTCATGTCATAGAGATTACCCACCTTTAATTCACTCTGCATCATAGCAATCCTCCTACTCATGTGGTGGTGAAAGGCAGTTTCACTGTGAAGGAAATATGTGTGAAACAACCCATGAGAAAAGTCTAGCGGATGGACCTCATAGAATTCTCCAAGAAGTATATCGTCTCTAGTGTGAAGCACTACAAGCTCTTCAACATGTAACCCACTCAGTTCATGGTCGAAGTCATGCCCCTGTACATATGTTTCTTTTCTGATTTGGTTCTTTATATGTCCTTTATTCTCTTCTTCACTATCACCTTCAACTTCATCATGACTTGCAACCCCATCAACAATGTCAGGCATAAAAGTTTTTTGGACATCCCTATCTCCTTGGTCCATGAGAACTTGCTGTCCTAAGGTCTCATGTTCGACAATATGAGTGCCCTCATCATTAATTCCTTCAAAAGTCATTTTATTTGTGCCACTCCCCCCATCACCAACGGCACCAGTGTTACCAAGTTCATCATGAGTAGCATCTCCATCTTCTATGTTCATTGTAGAAACATCTTGAACATAGTCACTCTTGAAATCCAAGTGCACTTGCTGTCCTATTCTATCCTCTTCATCATTTTCCTCCTCGAGGTGAGTAAAATCCAACTCTAGCTCATGAATTTCATTGCCTTGGTCACTAGCGTCGTCAAGCTCAATACCGATTGCATCCTCCGCCAAAATAATGACCTCTTCTATCTCTTCTTGACACTCTACTTGAAAGGGACTGCCATGTGTGCTTTCCTTATCATTGTCAGCATCATTGGCTTATTTTTCTTGCAAATGTGTTGCCTCTTTGTGGCCTTGGCTGTACTCATAATGTGGACAGCAAGGAGATGCATGAACCACAATAGTAGAAGGCTTAGGAATCACCTTGGCTAACCGTAGCGGTGGAGGAGAAGACCGCACCACTCTTCGCCTTGATTTCGTTTTGGGATGATCGCAATAAGGTAAGAATTGTCGTGCAACTTCTTTCTTCAATTCATCCCAATCCTTAATAGGTTTTTCATCAAGTTCCCGTCGCCGGTAAGTCAATGAATGCCACCAATCCTTGACCCGGTCTTGGAATTTATGAACCACCATTGGCACTTGCTTCTTGGCCAGCACTTGCTTGACTTCAAATTCTTCCTCAACGGCATGTACCCATTCTACAATCTCCATAGCATCCATTACCCAAGAGAGTTCAGGAATGTTAGCCTCCACATGTAGGTCCATTGGCTGATCATAGAATGAATAGGAGCTAAGCCTTGGAGCTGATCTCCTCGGCAATTTCCTCTCATAACTAGCCCGCTCCCCTTCTTGAAAATCATATCTACTCAATGGAGGGGACGGGTTGTGTTGGGAAACCCGGTCAAGCTTCCGATTCCAGCCTCAAACCTCTTCTATCATAGAATGCATGAGATCCAAGTGAGATGAGCAAATTCCCTTGCTAGATGCCATGTTAAATCAACTTCAAACAAAAGCAAAGTCAGCCAATCAACACAAAATATAAGTGGAAAGGCAATGCAAGTGGTAGGTAGATCAAACCATCACCCATAAAGAAACATTTTTCTTTTCAAATACGCAACACCATGGATACAGAACAAGCATTCACAGCACCATGGAAACCCATCAAGCAGTCACAAGTTGAAATATAACAAGGATCTGATCCAAAGCAGCCCAAACACATAAAAGCCCACAATCAATCAACACAATGAAGGCTCTGTTAGCAAAATATAGCAGTCCACAAGAACACTGGCAGCCACTAACAAACAATCCACAATCTGAAATGAGCATCAATCAACCCTGCTAGTTCTTCCCAGACCTACAAAGTCAAGAAACTCTGTATGGCTTAGCTCTGATACCATTTTGATGTAGGGTGACTGCGGAAGGGTTTGCAAGTTCTCATGGCCCTTTCACGGACATTTAATTGAACACAAAGCATGCAGTTTAATTCAAGTAGACATGAGGGACCTCAACTCAAGTGGCAAACGACCATGCACAATAATGAAGATCCTTGCACTATTCACAACCGAGAGCTAGTTTGGAATATGAAATTGGGCCTTCACATATGTTTAATCAAACACTTGACATGCACAGATTTTAAATAATTCTTGTGGAAAAACTATTAACCCCACTTCCCTAACTTAACATCCAATTCATTAACACTATTAGAATAAGCCTATATGCCTATGGGCATTTTAGTCATTGTAGTTATTGTACAACTTTTATTATATTAATAAAAAGGTGAGGGGGAGATATCCAACTCACACACTTTCTCTATAATCTCTTTTGCAACATGGTATCAAAGCCCTAGGGTTTCTGATCCATAGAGAAACCTTTACCCTCCATCTTCTCCATCAACCCTAACCTTAACCCTAACCTAACCCTAACCCTAACCCTAAACCCTCCCCCTTCTCCCTCTCTCTCTCACCTAACCCTAACCCTAACCTAACCCTAATCCGCTACAGTGCTGCTACCGTACCGCTACTTCTCCTCTCTTTTACCCCGCCCCCCCCTTCCTGCCCTCCCCACCACCCCGTCGCCCCCCCTCCCTTCAAACCCAACCTGCTCCACCTATTATACCCTCTAAAACCCTCTTTTAAACCCTAATCTATTTTCTGGTCTTGCGTTTCATTGTTTTTCTTTGCTCAATTTGTTGATCTTCTTTAATCCTCTTCTCCATTTCTCTTTCAACATCTTCCTGGTTCTTTATGGGTTTCTCTATACTCATGTCTTGCACCTTTGACATTGTCATATGACTCTTTCTATTGATTAGTTGGTTTTGCCTATCTTTCTCTCATTTCGATTTGCTGTTGCCGTTAGTAGTGGTTTCTTTGTTCGTCTATATTCGTTGTCGTTATGGATCCTCTCGTCATTGTTGATCCCTCCATTGGCATGACCACTGACGTCAGTGCCTCTACCACAACGTCGGCCCTTTCTTCTTCTTCTTCTCACTTGGCACCTGTGGAAAATTCTTACCCACAGTTGAATATTGCCAAGTTTGATGGAACTAACTATTTATCGTGGAAGGTTGCGATTGAGACTTACCTACTTGGGCGAGGCAAAGTTCCTTTCCTTCGTGAGGATCCTCCTTCGCCTAAGGATCCTACGTATACTCGCTGGGAGCAGGAAGATGCATTGATACAGAGTCTTCTATGGCAGAGTATGACTCATGATATTTATTCTACTCCGATTCTTCTTCCGACTGCGAAGGAGATCTGTGATCATACTGCAGTGACGTATTCTGGGGTTGAGAACATCACTCGTATATGTTCCACTTACTCTGAGTGGATACAACTCCGTCGTGACGACATGTCTTTTAAGACTCATTACGGGAAATTCATCTCTTTATGTCAGCAGCTTTATGTCTTTCTGCCACTCACTTCTGATATTAATGTTCTCCAACGTCAACGGGAACAGATTCGAGTGGTGCACTATCTTGAGAGCCTAGGCCCAGAGTTTACCCATCTGCGCCATCAGATTCTTGGTTCTTGAAACATTCCTTCGTTGCATGAGACTTACTTCCGAGCTCAGGAGTGCGTTAGCGAGACTCCCTCCCTCCCTACTGCTGACCGTTCGGCTCTTGCAACATATGATGGTGGTGGTGGTACTCGTCCTTCTCGGGGTGGTGGTTCTTTTTCACGAGCTTGTGGCCGTGGTGGTGGTCGTGTTGGGAGTGGGCGTGGCCGTCCTTATTGCACGCACTGCCAGCGCGATGGCCATGTCATTGAGCCTTGTTACACATTGCACCCCGAGCTCAGACCGCCTCGATCAGCTCACCTCAGCACTTCTGTCCCATCTGACTCAGTCATCTCTGCCCCTGCCTTGCCACCTGCTGATGACTCATTCTCCTTTACGCGGGCAGACTATAAGGAGGTCTAGCGCCTTCGACAGAGTGCTTCACAGGCCACTGCGGACTTTGCCCAGCCAGGTAGTTCACATACTACATTACTTTCTAACTCCGGGTCCTGGATCATTGACTCAGCAGCCTCGAACCATATGACTGGTAACTCATCACAACTCTCTTCTTTTCGTACTTTTCCATCTGCTTTTCAGTCTATTACTTTAGCTGATGGTTCCACTACACCTATCACA
Source organism: Tasmannia lanceolata (assembly GCF_043159265.1). Taxonomy (NCBI): domain Eukaryota; kingdom Viridiplantae; phylum Streptophyta; class Magnoliopsida; order Canellales; family Winteraceae; genus Tasmannia; species Tasmannia lanceolata. The sequence goes on along the minus strand of NW_027518688.1, from coordinate 5,128,725 downwards.
GGTATTGGTACCACATGTCCTTCACCTAATCTTTCGCTATCTTTAGCATTGTGTGTACCTAAATCTCTTTTTAGTTTATTATCTGTTAGCCAAATTACGAAAAATCTTTCTTACTCTATCTCATTCTTTCCATCTTACTGTCTTTTTCAGGATCTTTCGACTGGGAGGACGATTGGATCGGGTCGTGAGGTGGATGGCCTGTACCGTCTTGACTGCAGCCCCTCTTTGTCAGCCTTACACAGTTCAGTGGATGCCTTTCAGTGGCACTGTCGACTGGGTCATCAATCACTGCAGCGCCTCCGGGTGACATCCTTAGTTCCCTCTTCTGTCTCTCAATTTCATTGTCAGTCTTGTGAACTCGGGAAGCATCATAGAGTGTCTTTCCCTTCTCGAGCTGTCACTAGAGTAGATAGTTTATTTCAGCTCGTTCATTGTGATGTATGGGGACCTTCTAAGGTCGCGTCGAATAATGGATTTCAGTATTTTGCTGTTTTTATTGATGATTACTTTCGAATGACTTGGCTGTATCTATTGAAAGACTGCTCCCAGGTCTTCTCTGCATTTCAAAATTTTCTTAATGAAATAAAGTACCAGTTTAGTTGCAGTCTTAAATGCCTACGTACTGATAATGCACGTGAGTTTTTTTCTGGTACTGGTGGCTTTCATGATTATCTCTCCTCTCATGGCATTATCTATCAATCCTCTTGTGCATACACCTCGCAGCAAAATGGTGTCGCCGAAAGGAAACTGCGCTATCTACTTGAGGTGGCTCGCACTCTCCTCTTCCAGATGCATGTTCCTAAAACCTACTGGTCTGACGCCATTCTCACTGCTTGTTTCCTCTCCAATCGTCTTCCATCTTCGGTGCTTCATGGGGATTCTCCATTCACATCGTTTATCCACTTCAAGATTCATTCCCTCTTATGCCCCGTGTCTTTGGCTGCGTTTGTTTTGTCCATCATTTGGGACTTGGCCGCGACAAGCTTGACCCTCGGTCAAAACGATGTGTTTTTCTGTGTTACTCTCGCCCCCAGAAAGGATATCGTTGCTATAGTCCGCGTCTGCGCCGTTGGTATGTATCAGCTGATGTGACCTTTTATGAATCAGAATCATTCTTTGGCTCTACCTCCGTTCCTCATGTTGTTAGAACGGAACCTGATGTGACCATTTCTCTTCCTGTTCTTCCCCCTCTTCCTCCGACTTCCTTAGCACCTCCTCCTGCTTGCCCCACTGGATAGGTTGATTCGTGTGCTCCTAGAGTGGATCGTCCCCCTACTAAAGTCCAATATCAACGTCGTCAACAACAGGCACAGCTTCCTCACATCGACAAATCGTCTTCACAGGTACAGATCTCTTTACCCTCTCATCCGGTACCTTCATCTCCTGTAGTTGTTTCTGACTCTCCTATTGCTTCACGTACTCGTTCTCATTCTACTGCTCACCCCATTTCTAATTTTGTCTCTTATGATCGTCTAACTCTTCCTTTCAAAAGCTTTGTCTTGTCTGTGTCTTTTGCTGTGTTACCCCAGTCTCTGGATGAGGCTCTTCATCACCCAGGATGGCGAGCTGCAATGGATCTTGAAATGGGAGCTCTGCATTCTAATCACACATGGGATCTGGTTTCTCTACCTGCTGGTGCTCGTCCTGTAGGATGCCGTTGGGTGTTCTCTATTTAAATATCTACCTGATTGCACCGTTGATCAACTGAAGGCTCGTCTGGTGGCCAAGGGTTACACTTAGACATTCAGTGTCGACTATCATCAGACGTTTTCCCCAGTGGCGAAGATTCCTTCCGTTCGGGTTCTCCTCTCCCTTGCAGTAAATAATGGATGTCATCTTCACCAGTTAGATGTGAAAAACGCTTTTCTGCATGGCGACCTCCTTGAAGAGGTGTATATGGAGCAACCACCAGGTTATGTTGCTTAGGGGGAGTTGTCCTCATCAGTCTGTCGCCTCAGAAAAGCAATTTATGGGTTGAAGCAATCGCCGCGTGCATGGTTTGGCAGATTTAGCGAGGCAGTTATGAGGTTTGGCCTCAAGCAGTGTGGTGTGGATCACTCAGTATTCAGTCATCCGTCTTCAGCAGGATGCATTATGTTAATTGTATATGTCGATGACATCATTATTACAGGGAGTTACTCAGGGGGAATTCAGAAACTGAAAGCTTTCCTACAAAAAGAGTTCGCGACAAAGGACTTGGGACGTCTCAGATATTTTCTTGCGATAGAGGTTGCATATTCTTCTAGTGGTTTGTCTCTATTACAGAGGAAGTACGCTCTGGATTTGTTAGAAGAGACAGGAAATCTTGGTGTGAAACCTGTAGCTGCACCCATGGATCCAAATGTGAGGCTGATTCTAGAAGAGGGTGAGTTGTTGAAGGATCCTGGTAGGTATAGAAGACTTGTGGGCAAACTTATATACCTTACGGTTACTCGCCCTGATATATCCTATGCTGTTGGGGTGGATAGCCAGTACATGACCTCTCCTCGTACTTCGCATTGGAATGCTGTGGTTCAAATACTCAAATATCTGAAAGGTGCACCAGGAAAGAGATTATTATTCAAACGACATGGTCATACACGAATTGGGGGGTTCTCAGATGTTGATTGGGCTGGATCCCCTGCGGATAGGAGATCGACTACCGGGTATTGTACCTTTGTTGGAGGTAACCTAGTTTCATGGAAAAGTAAGAAACATGATGTCATTGCAAAATCAAGTGCAGATGCAGAATACAGAGCAATGGCGCATACTACGACTGAGATTATTTGGTTGAGATCACTCCTAGCTGAGATTGGTATTGTGTTTCCTTCGCCGTCACAGTTGTATTGTGACAACAGAGCAGCTATCTATATTGTGACGAATCCGGTCTTTCATGAGAGAGCAAAGCATATTGAAGTTGACTGTCATTTTATTCATCAGAGAATCCAGAAAGGGGAGATACTCGCTGTATTTACTCGTTCTGCAGAACAGTTGGCTGACATGTTTACCAAATCATTAAATAAATCAAAACTGAGTGACATATGTAACAAGCTAGGAATGTACAATTTATACATTCTAGCTTGAGGGGGAGTGTTAGAATAAGCCTATATGCCTATGGGCATTTTAGTCATTGTAGTTATTGTACAACTTTTATTATATTAATAAAAGGGTGAGGGGGAGATACCCAACTTACACACTTTCTCTCTAATCTCTTTTGCAACAAACACCAATTGGAGGCATTTCTCTAGGATGCAAATTCTGATTTGTTATGTAAGCAGCAGCTATTTAGCATTTAAATGCTATAAAAAGGCTCCATGGAAGGCACAAATATCATTCACGATTACTCTTACTTGAAGATTTCAAATGAAGACTAAACACTTACAACATGTGATGAAATTCCACAAGTGATGTTCGAAATATCACAGAGAATCGGCAACTTGCAGCTTCATAGACTTTAGGGCAGATCTTCTAATTGAAAACTCTTCCTTGATGTGGATGGAAAATGGATCGGCTGAGCGAGGGGTCTCAAAGCACTTCTTGCACAAATAAAACCTTGCAATCTACAAGGCTAGATGAAACTTTGGAAAGGAGGAGCTGTGTACAACAGCCCTAAACCCTCTTCCCAAGAGAAAAAAAACAAGAGAAAATCTCTCTTGCCAAAACAAACCCTGATTTTCTATTCTCCAAAAACTGCCCACAAAAGAGAGAAATTGGGCTTTATATGTTAGCCCTCTACATTTGGAATGTCCTAATTACCCTTACTTACCAAAAGACACTTGAGGACATTTAAACTTCCTAAATGACTAAGCTACCCTTGTTGGCTGGAATCAGTGAAAATAAAAACAATTCCTACACTATAGAGCTTTTTAGGCCGATGTAGTATTTTCCAAGGGGATGCTCTGCATCATATGTGGATCTGTTCGCTGTGCTCTAATTTTGGGGGAGGTGCTGTTTGATCGCTCTTGCTGTTGTGCTACTTCAGGGGGAGTTTTTTTTTTTTATGGCCGTTGATCTCGATGCTGTTCATGGTGGCCATTGTCCTTTTTAAGCTTTTCATTATGTATTTACCATTTAGCTTGAGCAGTGTTATACCAAGATAGATGTGTGTATGAGCTTATTGTAATTTTTGTGGTATGGTCTTTTTTCTTGTACTCTTAGTTGTTTGCTGTAGTCTCCTTTGTAGCAAGCTAGAGTTCCATGGTATCTACAGTCCAGCTTGATGGGGAGTGTTGAATAACGTGTATTTAGGGTAGTTTAGTCATTACTTATAGATTAGGGGTATTGTCGGCATGTATATTGGATGCTCTTTTTGAGCCTATATATACATCATTTACATGAGGAGCTCCCTAGTGGAGACTCTCCATCCCTCCATTCCTCTTCTTCTTCCTCTCTTCTAACCTTAGCTCCATTTCTAACATAAACAACAACATTGAGGTGTTTCTAGTTTTGGAAAATCTCTGCAGCTTGATATTGTCATAAATTCCACGTGATCGTTTAGGTTTCTTAAACTGGGTCCACGACCTAAGCTAAGGATGCATAGGCCATTAGGATCCTAGGTGATCACCAAGGGTTTTGACATATTGACTAAGTGATTGCCTCGTGCTCAGGTGCCCGCCTATGACCTGAGGTGGAAATCATAGCGAAATTGGACTTAGTTCTCTCGGTTCACGCTACTCTTGTTTAGTTCTACAACATTTTATTGGTTATATTTTTTTCTTCGTGTTAAATAAACTTTCATGGTTATAAATCTATTTTTCATAATTTTTTCTTCCCTATCTTTTCATTTGATGACTACCTAAATAACTTGGATGATCATGTTGGCTTCCACGTCGATATGTTGTCTGGGCTTATTCTAGGCTTTTTTTTTGAAAATTGACAAATTTCATTAATATTAAGTTGGCAATCGGGACCAGTAGTCCCATCCTGCAATTACAAAATATTAAGGCGGACTGGACCGACAATCCAGATCCAGTCCAAAGAGATAAGTAAATCATAGGTATTGGTTTGAATACATCCCTGAACTACACAAAAGGAATCCCTATCCTGCACAAAAGACAAAAAAACCATATGCTATACATCTTCTTACGTCCACAAAATATGTACCACCTAAAACAACATGAATCCACTACACACTACTTGACCAGCCTCCAGGGATCTTGGAGCATCATCTCGCAAGGCTTTTAACTTGTGTACGGCAATCATTTGTGTCTTTGAAGGGCATGTTCTTGGTTTTAGATTTTGTAGTTCAAAATCTAAAATCATGTTCTTGGTTTTAGATTTTTATTCTAGGCTTTTAACTTGTGTACGGCAATCATTTGTGTCTTTGAAGGGCATGTCCTTGGTTTTAGATTTTGTAGTTCAAAATTTCTAATTAAGACTCATAAAATAGTTAGTAGTTTCAGAATTATATGCCTAGGAAGTCATGTTTGGAATTGGGAGATTAGGACGCAGAACATTAATTATCCTTATTGTCACTTAATAGAATATGCTTATCTTATTTTTGAACCTTTGAATGTTAGGGCCACTTAATTTAGTCATCATTAAACAAACCTGTTTGGAGTAGCTTTGAATCCAAACTGAACCTATTTGTATTCATTTGCTCGAGGGAAATTGGTACAACAGCATGCAATATACTTTCTATTTTGGCTTCCACAACAGAAAAATTAGACTTCATTTGATTTTTATCATATGCTATATTTTAGGGCTCAAATTGGGATTTTAAGTTGTTTATGCTTACATATATGAAGTTGGATGTACTTTTAATGGCGTTGAATACTGGTGAGTTTCCCTTTTACGGTTTACCCTACTTTGATCATGTTTTGATCAAATCTATTGTCGTTCTCTCTCTCTCTCTCTCTCTCTCTCTCTCTCTCTCTCTCCAGTATTGTTTGTGATAATACATTCTATTGTTTGTTGGATTGTTTCAATTCTCTATCAAGTTTTCTATTTTTGGTGGATTTCTAGTAGTTTACTTGCATTAGTTAGACTGTTGTTATTTTCCAAGCTTTTCTGTGTTGAGTTTAATCAGATTGTTTTGACTTTTGATCATATTGGGTTGCAAAAATTATGCGAGTAGAAACAATTTGGTTTTTATTATTAATGATTGATCCCTGTTTTGTTGAATAGAAAGCCCTTCTTGTATCATTGTAATTTCTTCCTAGAATCAACTGCAATTTAGCATGTTGAATTGTGTTGAGTTTTATTATACTTGATATGGTATTGATTTTTCTTTGATATTTTCTGATAACAAATTTTAATTTTTATAATAAAATTGATTTATGTATTTCATGTGGTTGTAGTCGCTCCCAGTGCATCATTAACATTCGTAGCATTCCTAAGATGAATGATGAAAAAGTTGAGTTTTTCCAAAACAATGCCATTTTGACAATTATCGATCTTGCCGGGGCTGAAAGAGAAAGGAGAACAGGGAATAAGGTTTGTATAATGCATCACATTTTTCTTTAATTACACCAAATCCCTTTTACTTATCTATTTTTTAAAACTAGTTTTACTCAACTTTCCATGACCTTGGTAATGTTGGATGTTTGACATGGTACAATGAAAATAGCAACGACTTTGCAAATCCAAGGTGATGTGTGGGGGAAATGTTATCATTACTTTCTCATTGTTGAGAAATTATATGGTGCCCAAGTGTAAAGTCCAGTGCAGGGGGCACCACCCTTGATATTTGATCCAACAGCAGCTCACTTTTTAAGGCTGCTGTTGGATCAAATATGAAGGGCGGTACTTTTGATGTACCACCTACACTGGACTTCACATTCGAGCACCAGATAAAAAACTCATTGCTTTGGTAAGAGGCAATACCAGATTATCTATTACAATATTCAATTAACTGTTTAGTTGCTTAGATTAACAGATAATCTGTTAATTAACCGTTCAGTTAACAGATTATCTATAGTTTAGAGATACTCACTCTTAGTTGCTCAAAGCTAAAGCAAGCTTCAAAAACGGTTCGGGTTTGGAGGAGGGAAAGTTTAAGGAGCATTTAGCAGTTAGGACATGTCTGTATTGAGCAGTGTTTGCACTTGTTACAATGACTGCACCTATCTTGTTGGTGGTTATATCAATTGGGCAACAAGTGGTTTTGAAGCATGCCCTGAACGAGAATTATTTATTCATCCATAATTCTTCTTGTTGATCCCTTGGGATCAAAAGGACCAAGTTGAATTATGGAGATTTTGAACATTGAACATGTTAACTAGGTTTGTCGGCTGCAAGAGAACTGGAGGCGAGGAGAAGGCCACGGAGTTGGAGTCGCCCTTGAGGGCTACAAGAGAACCGGAGGAAGAGGAGATAGAGGGTGCAGAGTTTGAGGGAGACTCACTAGGTACGGACATTTACTATTCTCCTAATTGATGCCATTCTTGATCAGATGATGAGAAGTGGGCGACTTTTTACGAGGAAATCGCACCCGAAGACGAGGAGGCAGTCGATGTCCACGAGGCCACAACAGGAGACGCCGAGGGTGTAGAGGTACCCTCCGGGGATCCACCAGGTGGCGTCGAGGTGTCCAGCATCATGGAGGAAGGATAGGGCGTTGTAGTGCACAAGGGCAAAGAGTCCGCAAATGTAGGTAGGGATATAGCTTTACCGAGTGATTTGCTTTCACTGAAGAGACCTGGGGTGCTGAGGGGCTCCGAAGAGGAGTCTCCCGTGACGCCGAAGGCGAAGAGAGTCTGAGAGGGGGATTCAGTGATGCCGAATGAGGTGCCCCCACTGGCGTTGGTCACCCTTGGCGGATTTCCACAGAGCAGAGAAGAGATCAAAGACTTATCAGATGCTGCCTTGGCGGAGGCGGTGTTTCCTGAAAACAAGTGAGCGCCGGTGCCTTTTTCAGTAAGTTGAGGAAACCTTTCTCTCCATAACATTTGTGTTTGTTCACAGTTCCGCATAGTCAATAATGGATGCGCTCCTCGCATGCTCAAGTACTTCTCTTTTCTTTTGGCCGGCCGGCCGGAGAGGTCGAGCTTTTTGGTGAATGACAAACAAAATTTCAGTCTTTTCCTCTTAGCGTACTTCTCGAGTCATGATAGTATCCTGAACAATAATCATGATAATTTACAGGGTAAGACACTGACACACGAGTGAGGACACTCCATCGCCGATTCGCGGATTGTACCTGCCTAGATAGTGCTTCGATCTCTAAACATTGAGAGTAAGACATTAGAGAACGGTCTCCAGATTCAGGCTTGTTCAGGGTTTGGTGCAGCTCGGGCTCGCCATTTGAATCGGTTGTGTTTTTTCTTCTGACATTGGAAGGAATGGTGCCAAACACTGTTATACCAGAGAGGCTCTGTATGGCTATTTGACCAGGAGGGGCGGGGGGGTTGGGTGGGTCCTTGGGCACCAATATGATGACGCAAATTTATCTCTGAGATCGGACGGCTACGATGATGTCGATCCCGCCTGCTGTCAGCTCAACATGTGACCTGCGCCCATGGACAACATGCTAGGGACTACCAGGAGTCGGAACTCCGGGGGAACTCTCCGACGCTCAAGTCAGTTAGGAGATTAACAGAATGAGAGCTTAGCATAGGAGATGGGTCTTGTCACGCCCCCAAGCCACGCACATACATACATATTCATAACACGAGGCTTAAAGGTGCGACAACGCCATACACCTGCAAAGCAAGCTTCACAAGCATACAAGGCTAGCAAAGCAATAATCAAAACCATCTGCAATAATCTAAATAATTGAATTTAAAAGTCTTACATCAATCCATTTTTAAAATCAAACATTATCTCATCTAACCCATAATCCCATAATAATCAAAATAACGGAATTAAATGACACAATCTCAATAATCCTAAACAATACTCACTGCCTAAAGAATGTAAAGTACTGAAAGATAACGATAATAAGAAATCAAAGATCACTCCTGCGCCTCCCCGCCGACTCCACGAGGATCAAACTCTGAAAATGTTAATATAACCACAGTCAGCTGAAAAGCTCAGTACATAATAACACACTAAAAAAGTGGGGTCAAGCATGCTTCAATAGGGAAGGCCAATATATGAACAAAACAGGTATAAAGCTACACGAAGCATAGCTAATCACAAAAGCAATAGCTACAAGTAGAATATGTAAAATATGTCTCAAAAAGTCACAACGACGGGGTCACAGGTTCTGAGGGTCACAGAAGGAAATTCATATGAATATGATGCCACCCCGAGATCATCGGCTTAGTCCAAAAAGAAAGTTATTTTCACCTCGACTGCCCACGGGTCCAAAAAGCGTGTTATTGCTTACACCGACCGCCCACAGTGTCGGAACTAGTTCCTAGGTTCACATACCTGTCGACAGGGTCAGCATATAAACCTACTGACGGGCCCCAAAAGCCAACGTACTATCCCCATTGGTGTGGGCCCAAAAGTTCACATAAATACCTAAGCCTCTCAAAAGGTGTCCAAAGTTCACATAGTGCAAGAGGAGGTGTTCAAAGTTCAAAGTGAGTGTTTCACATTAGTTCCAAAATGAATTCATATAATAGGGAATGTCTTATAGTCCAAATATTAATATAGTTAGGAAAACTGAAAGAGGTTTCACAAGTCCAAAGTATTACACCTAGTAGGTGCACCAAATAACAAGATTCAATAGAGTTTGTACAATAAAAGGGGCTAAAGCATGCAAGACCCAAATATGGATCTGAGATTCTATTCAGAGGTTCGTATATTCAAAGAAGTTAGGTAACTTACGATCAAAGGATGTGATATCAACTGGTAAATCACAACACTAAGGTTGTACGAAATTACGTACCCTGATGACGAAAACTTTGCCTTTTCTTAATCACCTTAGTTACCTACAATCAAGAGTATGAATATTCCCCATGAGTTCCATTAATATCAGTCCTATAAGGCATATATATCCTTCCACTGATACAAGACACCCTTTGGTGCTCAATCGGAAAAAGAATCGGTAAACCGTCTTATGGTTCTTTTTAGTATTTTGGAATTTTCGTCATTATAAAGTTTTCAAAAATTTTTGAAACTAATTTTAACAGAAGGAACACATTTCCGGCATATCCGTAGAGTACAAGAGCATCGAAAACGGATAAGAGACGAAGAAGTTATGATTTTTCGAAGTTTCACAAAATTTCAGCGTTCGGACGTCCGACTGGTGTATCTTAGGACGTCCGAAAGCCTTCCAAAGAGCCTTCCGAAGATACAAGCCAGAGATGCAATTTTACTGGTACCCCTTCGGAAGTCCTAAGCTATGCTTCGGAAGTCCTAAGGTCGCGGACTGGATTTTTCAGCAGAATTCCAGATTCGTCCCGAGAACTTCAAAATGCCATAATTTTCTCGTTTTAACTCTGATTCGCGCATGGTTGGATCCGTTGGACTCGTATCGACGAGAGGAATCCATCTAATCCAATTTCACGCTCCAAAAATCTCAAATTCATTTATCATAATTAATCTAAGCTTTTAGGGCATAACCAAACCTAGCCTCTTAGAGTTCCAAAACTCAACTCTTAGTTGCTTAGGGATCCATCAATTCATCCCTAAATTCTTAGTCAATTCTTTACACCAGACCTAATCATCTAAATCATTAGGGGTGCAACTTGGGTCGGGTTGAACCCGAATTTAGGTTGGGTTGGGAAAAATCAACCCGAATTGGAAATCGGGTTGGGGTGTCGGGCAACCCGACCCGACCCGAAACCCGATTTCCAATTCCAATATGTATAAAATTTTTACTTCTATGTTTGTTTTGTCATTATATAACTCAAATCTAGAAAGAAATAAAAAACTTGGTGAAAATTGTCTTAATTAACCCTCTTGTTGGGGAACTTCTAATGACTAGGATGAGATGGAAATACAAGAATAAAATGGAGAAATCAAACAACTGGTAAAATCGGGTTGGGTCGGGGTGAGAAAATTACAAATCGGGTTGTAGGGGTGGTTATTCGGTTATAACCGAACCGAAATAATCAAAATTTGATAACCGAAATAATTTCGGTTATCAAATTTCGGTAACCGAAACCGAACCAAAATTTTAAAAAACCGAACCGATTAAAAATTCGGTTATTCGGTTATAACCGAATAAACCGAATAACCGAATAGTGGGAGAAAAAGAGGGAAAAAAGCAAAATCTTTGTTTCGATCGGAGGGCTAGGATGATCCAATCGAAATGATTTTTTGAGCACAACCTAATTAAGTTGTGATCAATCAAATGGACGGTTTCGATCATCCTTTGGAGTGCCCATATCACATCTTTTTTCGAAAAAATAATGGTTTTTATCATTATTTCGGTTAACCGAATTTTTTTTGGAGATAACCGAAACCGAAACCGAATAACCGAATTGCCAAAAAAAAAACCCGAAACCGAACCGAAATGGAAAAAAACCGAACCGAACCGACCGAACCAATTTGGTTCGGTTCGGTTATTCGGTTTTAACCGAATAATGAACACCCCTATCGGGTTGGGTCGGGTCGGGTTGGAAAAATGGGTTCCTCGGGTTGGGTCGGGTTGGCCTCAACCCGACCCAACCCGAGTTGCACCCCTATAAATCATAATAACAAGTCTCATTAGATCCTAGTTTTATGGTTTTTAACATGCCAAATCTTATGTAGAACATAGATCTTACCTCGATTCGTGTTTTCTCCTTCCAAATCGTGCTCTTCCTCTCTTTCTCCACGTAGATCTTCTCTTATGGCTGCAAAACGGTTTAGGTTTCAATAATCTCTCTTAAAGATATATTTATACTCTTTTTTAAAGAAGCCCTAATTCTAATCTAATTCTTAATGACCAAAATACCCTTCGTAAACAAAGGGGAACGAATTTCAATGGGTGGGCAATTTCGGGTATTTACATTCTACCCTCCTTATAAAAAATGTAACGACCTGGATTTGAGGCAAGTATTTTTTAGACAGGATTTTTTTTTCAAAATCCCAAAATCCGAATCGCTACCCCAAAGAGGGAAACAACAAATAAACAATTTTATTCCATTAACAGAATGTCTATTACATGATTTATCTGAACCCCAAAAGAAACTCTATGAGTATTCTCTCTCATCCTAAGTGCCACCTAGACCTGTTCATCGGCAAAGGCTCCTTCACTTTCCTCACCTATTCACTTTCCTCACCTACAAAGTCTGAAAAATAATCTAAGTCAAACAGCAAGCTTATGTGACTGGCTCGGATAATAAAAGTGACAAGAATGAAACTTTGCATTATAAAGATGCTTCTCATGGCATTCACATGTGATGAGAAAAAGCAATAAGAATTGTAAGATTTATTGCTGAGGATAAAGAATATCAATACGCATGTGAGAAAGTCAAGGGAATATACTAAAGATGGCAAATCATGAAATCATATAAGAGAGCGTCATTCATATAGAGTACATATAGAGATAGGTAAACTACGAGAAGTATCATGTCATCTCGACGAGGTATATGGGTTATATTTATCTCCTCATAAGTTTATATACAATGAAAATCATCACAAACCCGTCTATAAGTGGCCACACGTAGCTCTATGGCCTTCCCGTACTATAGTACGAGGCGTAAAAAAAAACACCATGTATATAGATTATGGCCTAAGAATAAAAAGTCCTACCACAGGAAATTCTACGGGGATAATCAGTTAATTCAATGACATAGGTGCAAAAAGAATGCGAATAATCATAGGAAACAGAAATATAATCACAGAAATCATAATTGTAACTAATATTATAAAAGGCAGTCATCACTTGCCTTCTGTTTCTCGAGTGAAAGGAGTCAAAATACCATGCTCTAGGTGTCATTCGGAAGAAAGCCTGTAATCATGACATGTCACAGGGGTGGAGCCAGGAATTTTCACTTGCGGGGGCCAGACTAATTTGCACTTGCCCTCATTGGTCATTGGGGGGGCCATGGCCACTAAACTTTCTAAGAATGCATGTACAGCCAAAAACCATAATAGAGATTTTGCAAATCATTGGGGCGGGGGGGACATGGCCCCTCTCATGCTATATGTGCTTCTGCCTCTGGGTGTCAATCCAAATATATTTGATGTTTCAAATACTTCTTTCTTTTCTTTGCTTCCCATTAACCTATTTGTTTTCCCTAGTATTTTCACTTCCCTAATTTATTCCTATGTCATTCTTTTCATCCTAAAAATTCCTTTTTTTTTCCAATTCTTATGTAACATTTATGATTTAAATTTGGTAGGATGTTAGTACTTTAACCCACTAACCATGGCATACACTAGTCCTTCCCAAAAGCCTTAATTTAAGCCATAGAATTTCTACTTAAAGGATTGTTTTTACTAAGTAGTTACCCCAACACATCCATTTAAGTTTAAAAAAGCACTTTTCCCCCTCGCCCAAATCCAACAATTATTATTTAACACATATAGGGGCTGTTCTTACAAAAAACAGTCCCCAAAACATGATTAAAACACATACTCGATTGCCGTTTTATCTTAAACTAATTCATATATGTTGTTATTTCATACTTGTACATCCAACACATCCAAAAATAACATTTTGAATAAATTTTCAGCTACTTTTAGGTGCTGATTTTGATCGAAAACCGCGCTTAGATACCTATATATTGTATATACGTATCACCAATTTCATATAGAATCTTATACGTACACTATGTGCTATTTCTACAAAAAGGTCCGTACAAAACAGCCCCTATTTACTACTGTTTTGTGCTGATTTTATTGGAAAAAACTTCTTAAAATATTGCAAAACCCATTATCATGATGTATTCACCATTAAAACCCACTTATTATCCCTCTAGGTTGAAACCCTAACCTATTTTCTTGAAAAACAGTCCTTTTAAGTGCTGATTTTTTTAATTAAAATTGTTGAACCTCTTAAAAATTATATGAATAGCCTTAAATCTCAAAAACAAGACCCTAACACAATCGATTAGGGTTCCGAGTTACGACAACAAAACCCTAAAGAAAATCCATGAAACCCTCTCTTCTTGATTAGAAAAGTTTCTTTTTCATCTTAGATTATAAAAAACCCTAATAATTAAAACAAAATTTGAAGTTTGGGCACTTACTTGATTGGAGCAAAAGAAACAATTTGAGGAAACTTCTATTTTTCTGCTATTTTCTTCTTTTTTTCTTCTCTTTTCTCTCTCTCTCTCTCTCTCTCTCTCTCTCTCTCGGTTTCGGGATGGCGTGCACAAGGAGTGGGAATAAACCCATGTTTTGGGTTTTTATAGGAAAAGTTATATTTTCTATGTTTCCTACTAAATCTTGATAAGTTTAGTCACTTTCCTAATTTTTTTCAATTATAAGGCGAGTTTTCTAACTCTATTAGGTCTCTTTTATTTTTATCTTATTACTTAAGTTAACTAAAATGGAAAATACTAAATTTTAATATTCGTTCTCCTAAAAATTGCCTAATAAGACAAAACTCGTAACTATGCCTAACCCTAACAGAAAAATGATCATAACTTGCTCAAATCACGTCCGAATCGCTAAATCTTGGTCCGTTGGATAGGTATTCGAAATACCCATGTACCAGGACCAAAAATAGGTTATACTAAAAGTGACTAAAATACATTATGACCGTCGATTTTTAAGATTGTTTAATCTACTGCGGGATAGGAAGTACACAAGAATCTTAAAGATTGAGGATCGATCTAATATCTAATTTACATATCCTACGGTTCGAAAACTCAAAATCGCAGATCTAGCCGTTAATCTTTGATCGAAAAATCTACGGTCTAGATTTAATTAGGATTTGAATCTTTATAGGCCCTTGTTGGGAGCGGGTCATTACAAAAAATTTCGTCCTCGAAATTTACTTAACACGTATCTGAGTCGTTGAACAGAAACAAACCTTTAATCTTCCAATCTTCCAAGTAACATTGCCTTTGAAAAGATTCTGCCACTAAACTTTTCTGTCATTTTTTTTATACCACTTTTCTTATACTAAACTATAACATAACGTAGGTCACAGTGTGTCTCATAAGCACCAGATCTTTATGATCCACTATCCGAACAGGTCGTTCGTCATAAAATATGTCTTTCTTTCAATTGTACAGGTTTTACTTAGACAATATGATTGAGATCAAACACATACTTTCGTAGCACAGATACACGGAATTCAATATGCACATTTGCCAAAGAAGGCGGCAATGCGAATTTGTAAGCCAATGCCCCCACTTTGTCTAAGATTTCAATAGGTTAAAAGTATCTAGACTTAATTTTTCCAAAGGTTCCGAATTGCATCACCCTCTAGTGGGGGATACTAAAAAGTCATGATTTCCAACCTGAAATTCCAATTCCCTTATTCTAATCTCAGCCTAACTCTTTTGCTGACTCTGACCTGTACAAAGGCATTCTCAAATCAATCGAACTTTTTCGAAAAATTACTGATCTGGTTTGAATCTCAATAAATTCCTTTCACAGCATAGTCCTTACATATTGGGGATCGGGATCCCCTTCCATTCCAAACCTCAAACGGATTCATCTGAATACTATCTCGATAACAATCAATATAAGCAAATTCAGCTAATGATAGGTTATCCCCGCACCTTCTTATCAATTCAATCATACACGTACTTTGAAATTATATACCAAATTCACATCTATCCCTTAGAGTGACCATTTGTTTGAGGATGTGAGGCGATGCCAAATTCGAATGATAATCCCAATATAGGCTTTCCCAAAAAGTATAACACCAAGTGGGTATCATCCTCTAATCCATTGGACACCTTATTCCAAAATATCTGACTATCCAATCAGTATATAGCCGAATGTCTTTGTAAAGATACATAGAGTTTCAATCCATTACTCTCATAAAGATTGAGGCTATTAATAGAGTAATTCAACTGAGGATTGTCTCTATCAAATCACCTCACAGAATCACAGAAGACAGAAGTAGCTCTAGGCTAGTAATCTAATCAATAT
Source organism: Tasmannia lanceolata (assembly GCF_043159265.1). Taxonomy (NCBI): domain Eukaryota; kingdom Viridiplantae; phylum Streptophyta; class Magnoliopsida; order Canellales; family Winteraceae; genus Tasmannia; species Tasmannia lanceolata. Next base: position 5,112,870 of record NW_027518688.1, on the reverse strand, counting down.
TTACATAATTCCATAAAATGGTTTTCCTTTAATACTTATAATAATAATTCAGTTCCTTACATTCAATTGTATAGCTTAATTGTACATTTGTAGGATTAAACAAAATTAGGTTCGTATTCGTATGTTCATTATATTTCTAAAGATGGGGTCCAACTTGTGAACAGTCAGTGATTCTCCATAACAAAGGTGGTTACTTCATATCTATCGTAAGCAAGCTCTAACATAGTACAATTGTAAGCCCAAGAGTTCCCATGGGTTAATCATTCACCTTACCTTCTTGTTTTGATGCTAGCCAACCAAATTGATTAGCATTTATGGACTAATGTGTTGCTTTGAGGTGTTACGTTGTATACAAGATTCTCATGTCATAATCGCCGTTACACAACTCTTCTCAATACATGACTTGTGGGTCAAGAAGCAAAGGAATTAAGAGCTTGCACTCACAGTGAAGACATCCTCATTTGAAGATGTTCAAGTCAAGAAGCTCAACATGAAGATCTCACAAGTTCCCTAAGCAAGTGTCAAGAAGGAGCTTGGAGTTGAACATGCCATGGTGACACCTCATGTACCTACAACATGCATTGAAGATTGGAGGGAGTCACAAGAGCTAGAATAAGTTCAAGAAGTTCACTCACAAGCTAAAGAAGTCCAATGAAGTGCAAAGGAGCGAATACATTCCAAGAAGACTCAACGGTATCATTTTTAGAATGTATTTAGAGTCCTCTTGATTTTATGTTAAATGCACTTTCAATAGGTTTTCAAATGATTTTCATACCTAAATTTTTACATCTTTGGAAATCATCAAAACACCCAAAAATGTGTTTGAAAACCTAGGACTTAAGCCCAAAGACCATGACCAAAAAGCCCCTGATTTTTAAAGTTAAAATGGAATTTTACACGGGGCCGGTCGACCGGGGTATACCGAGTGACCGCGACAAGCTTGCTGGAATTCCAGCACTTGCAGAAAATAGCGGGTCGGTCGACTGGGTTAGGCCGGGCGACGGCGGAATGAGTTCTGTTGAAACAGAACTATTCCAGCATGGTTTGGACCGGGCGACCGCCATGGGTCGGTCGACCGCGGATAGGTTTATGAGCCAAATTTTTGAGCAAACAGATAGCTCTCGCCGGGCGACGACCATGGACCAGTCGACCGCGACGGTAAGAAATTTGAAAATAAAAAGGGCGCCCGATAGGGGCCGGCGATCGCTGTGGCCCGGTCGACGTCAACAGTCGGGCAAACTAGCTGTTGGGGCTTGTGTAGGTTGACTTTTTCAACCCTGTTTTTTACAGTTTTACCCCAAACGGTCCTATTTTCAAACACACTTTATATACATCATATAAACATATGTAATTAAGCTTTTGAACATTTGAGAAAGATCAAATTCCATTTCCTTAAGCCAAAACCTTTTTATCAAAAGCTAAACCTCTTTGATCTTGCATTTGCACATTCTATCAAGAGGTACTCCATAGGCTTTACATTTTATTCTTCCTTGGAGTGTTTGTGATCTACAAGAGTTTGTAATCCGCCTATCTAAGAGGCATTGAGAGTTTTTCATTTTCTTTTGTTCTTCATTGAGGGTCTCCGATTCGGCCCGGTAACAAAGGTGAATCAATGTATAAGAGGGTCTTCTCTTTGGCCCGTTAACAGAGGTGAAGATATTGTAAGAGGGTGTGATCCCTCGTCAAGGCTTCGTGCATAAAGGGTTTGTTCCCTTTGGAGTTGGAGGAGTTGGGTGTACGGCTTGGAGATTCGCCCTATTGAAGAATCTCATTGTTTTAGTGGAGCGCCCTAAGGAGGTAAACTTGGAAGAGTGGAGTAGGTCTCGTGATAGATCGAACCACTATAAATCTTGTGCCTTGTGGATGCTTTTTCTCCTCCTTCTCTTTGCACATTGTGGTCATTGGTAATCTCTAACCTAAATTGTATTTATGTTTTAAATTGAACAAGGGTTAGTAAATTTCATGTTAAAGTAAGATCTAAACCCTAGCTTTCATATTTGTGTTAATTTGAACAAGGGTTAGATTAGCTAGTGCTTAATTAATAAAGTGATTTTAATAATACATCTAATTAAGCCTAAAATTTTTAATTAGCCAATTCACCCCCCCTCTTGGGTGGTCGCACTTATATTTCAACAATTCCTATGGGGTAAATTTCAAACACAGAATGAGATATCAAAGTTCTCATGGTTCCCATGGTCACCTTCTAATAGGGTTTAAAGGGGTAAAAAAAGACGTATGTCCAATATCAAAGTTCACATGGTCATAATCTAATAGGATATGAAGGATTCAAACATGCATCAATTTTTTATTTTTTTTTCCAAAGTCCACTTAGTCATATCTTTGTTGGATTCAAAATTTCAATTCTAAATACAGATCGATCCAAAGAGTTCCAATTATTACACATTCACATTCTAATATATTCAAAAGGTTCAAGTCTCATTAGTCATTACTAAATTCAAATATCGTATATATATATATATATATATATATATATATATATGGGATTAGTGTTCCTACACGATCGTGTAGATAAGTTATCTACACCATCGGCTTAAAACACAGTGGTCCCACATCCAAACCATTCATTTGATAGGTCCTCACATAGATAGGGTGTGCCCAAAAAATCAGCTCCATAGGATCATCCTAACCCTTCAAACTATGGAGGTAAAAAATGGACAGATTTGTGAAGGTTTATACTCGTCCATTTTAACCTCCACAAATCAAAGGGTTGGAATGATCCTACGGAGCTGATTTTTTGTTCATACCCTATCTATGTGAGGACCTATCATATGAATGGTTTGCATCACCCAAACAATGTGGGCCCCCATTGTATTTTAAGCCGATGGAGTAGATAACTTATCTACACGATCGTGTAGGAACACTTTTCTCTATATATATATATATATAAAAATATATATATATTGGAAGTGGGGGTCTTTGCCTACCCAGTTCAATACTAAGTTAATTTATCTTAAGGGCTCTCCATATCAAGATTTTTCACTGACAAACAAAGACTCAAAGGTCACCCAAGAGGTGGAATAATGGTGTATTACAATGACTCATACCAAATTTCAAACTTGGAAACACAAATACCTTTCATGTTTACCGATGTACTAAATTCATCTCCTTGATTAGCAAATTTAGTTTCTGGTAGGACTTAGGATCAAATTTGGATAATAATAGTGCACACATAATATCAGTTGGAATCGATAATAATTAAATTCGATTTCCCCAAGTCAAAAGGTTAATTTAACAAAATTTATTCAGATTCGGTTACTGGCTTTCGATCTAATTTGATTAAATAGACTCATCAGAAGATAATCAGAACTTTACAATGGAAGATGCAAAAATATAAGGGAAGGATACATAATTCTTATTGGATCAGAGATATTTCGTACTTTCATTAGATCTGATTACAATCAATCATGTATTGACGATGATGTGCTCAAGAGAGGGCAAATCATTCGAAAACTTATCAAAGAGGAGTATAGGATGAACAGAGTATTTCAGATACAAAACTAAGGGCCTCCAGTGCACATAAATTCACCACATCGTCCCATACCAGCGCGGTTTACTCATATGCTAAATCAAATGCCCCTAGTCCAAATGATCTAACTATATTTTCATATCTCGTAACTAACTAATTCTCATATCAAATTTAGCACTCTAGATACATACAAGCTCACTATGCTATTCCATACCATCACAGCTAACTCACATGCAAGACCAAAGGCTCTAAATTCTTATGAGAGACTAAACTTTCTTTACACAAGTACAACAAATCCACATACTGAACCAAGCGTCCCTGGTGTATGCGAACTCATCATACCATCTCATCTCATCTCATTCCAACACAAATAACCCACATGCTGAACCAAGCGTCCTTGGTGCTCGTGAATCTATTTTGTGGTCTCTAATCGTACAACTAACTCATGTGCAACCAAGCGTCCCCTGTGCACACAAGCCCATCATGCCATCCTCGCAAATATTCATCATTAATGACTAATCTTCCGAATTTAATCGATAATTATATCAAAATGCTGGAAGTATCCCTGATCCCACTGATAACGAGTGGGACCAAATAATTCTATGGGAGTAGTTGCTGAACCATACATATCTTCAATCTTATATAAAATCCTTCCTTGATAATTAGTCAATTTACCCATGTTCAAATAAACACTTCCCATTTTCTATACTGTCATATTTTCAATGTTTCCTTATTCGTATGAATAAACAATCCATTATTACCACTTACAGGGTCATAAAGCTGAATTTTGATAGTTGGCGGATTCAAACAAGGACTAATAATTAGCTTACATGTCACAATTGGTTCTTCCAATGAGTTCATAGACTGGTTCTTCCAAATCTCTTGCAATGTACTGAATTAAGTCCAATATTTTACTAGTTTTTGGTGTTATCATCTCCATTCACGACTAATAGTCAATAGTTCTCAAAATCAAAAGATGACTTCTCGAAATATCTAAATTCTTTGGTTAACCTGTAACTGCCTAGATGGTTAAAGGCTTGAGTTCTCACTATGCATAAAATTGAATCTATAATCTCACTAGTTCTTAGTACCATACTCTAGATTCTAACAATGTACTAGGTTGCGACTAAAATTTCTTTAGTTTACAAAGTCCTCAATGACACCTTAGGTCTCAAAAGGTCTCAAATCATTCTCTCGAAAATCTGCTAAGAACTTGCTTAATTCTAACATCCAAATTTTCTAGTCAATCCTCACTTCTCAAATTTCTAACACCTAGGACCTAAAGCCTAGGCTCTGATACCACTTTTCTGTCACGCCCCAAGCCACGCACATACATACATATTCACAACACGAGGCTTAAGGGTGCGACAACGCCGTACACCTGCAAAGCAAGCTTCACAAGCATACAAGGCTAGCAAAGGAATAATCAAAACCATCTGCAATAATCTAAATAATTGAATTTAAAAGTCTTACATCAATCCATTTTTAAAATCTCAAATTATCTCATCTAACCCATAATCCCATAATAATCAAAATAACGGAATTAAATGACACAGTCTCAATAATCCTAAACAATACTCACTGCCTAAAGAATGTAAAGTACTGAAAGATAACGATAATAAGAAATCAAAGATCACTCCTGCGCCTCCCCGCCGACTCCACGAGGATCAAACTCTGAAAATGTTAATATAACCACAGTCAGCTGAAAAGCTCAGTACATAATAACACACTAAAAAAGTGGGGTCAAGCATGCTTCAATAGGGAAGGCCAATATATGAACAAAACAGGTACAAAGCTAGACGAAGCATAGCTAATCACAAAAGCAATAGCTACAAGTAGAATATGTAAAATATGTCTCAAAAAGTCACAACGACGGGATCAGAAGTTCTGAGGGTCACAGATGGAAATTCATGTGACTAAGCATAGCTACACGCTTTTTGGACCTGTGGGCAGTCGAGGTGAAAATATGTCTCAAACAGGTACTTGTAGATATTGCTTTTGTGATCATCAGACCCGTGGGCAGTTCTGATGATCATCGGCTTAGTCCAAAAAGCAAGTTATTTTCACCTCGACTGCCCACGGGTCCAAAAAGCGTGTTATTGCTTACACCGACCGCCCACAGTGTCAGAACTAGTTCCTAGGTTCACATACCTGTCGACAGGGTCAGCATATAGACCTTCTGACGGGCCCCAAAAGCCAACGTACTATCCCCATTGGTGTGGGCCCAAAAGTTCACATAAATACCTAAGCCTCTCAAATGGTGTCCAAAGTTCACATAGTGCAAGAGGAGGTGTTCAAAGTGAGTGTTTCACATTAGTTCCAAAATGAATTCATATAATAGGGAATGTCTAATAGTCCAAAGATTAATATAGTTAGGAAAACCGAAAAGGGTTTCACAAGTCCAAAGTACACCTAGTAAGTGCACTAAATAACAAGATATAATAGAGTTTATACAATAAAAGGGGCTAAAACATGCAAGACCCAAATATAGATCTTAGATTCTATTCAGAGGTTCATATATTCAAGGAAGATAGGTAACTTATGATCAAAGGATGTGATATCAAATGGTAAATCACAGCACTAAGGTTGTACGAAATTACGTACCCTGATGACGAAAAGTTTTCCTTTTCTTAATGACCTTAGTTACATACAATCAAGAGTATGAATATTCCCCATGAGTTCCATTAATATCAGTCCTATAAGGCATATATATCCTTCCACTCATACAAGACACCCTTTGGTGCTCAATCGGAAAAGAATCGGTAAACCGTCCTATGGTTCTTTTCAGTATGTTGAAATTTTCATCATTATAAAGTTTCCAAAAAATTTTGAAATTATTTTTAACAGAAGGAACACGTTTCCGGCATGTCCGTATAGTACAAGAGCATCGAAAACAGATAAGAGACGAAGAAGTTATGATTTTTCGAAGTTTCACAAAATTTCAGCGTTCGAATGTCCGACTGGTGTACCTTAGGACGTCCGAAAGCCTTCCAAAGATACAAGTCGGAGAAGCAATTCTACTAGTACCCCTTCGGAAGTCCTAAGGTCGCGAACTGGGTTTTTTAGCAGAATTCTAGATTTGTCCCGAAAACTTCAAAAGGCCATAACTTTCTCGTTTTATCCCTGATTCGCGCGTGGTTGGATCCGTTGGACTCGTATCGGCGAGAGGAATCCATCTAATCCAATTTCACACTCCAAAAGCCTCAAATTTATTTATCATAGTTAATCTAAGCTTTTAGAGCATAACCCACACCGAGATTCTTAGAGTTCCAAAACTCAACTCTTAGTTTCTTAGGGATCCATAAATTCATCCCTAAATTCTTAATCAATTCTTTGCACCAAACCTAATCATCTAAATCATAATAACAAGTCTTAGTAGATCCTAGTTTTAGGGTTCTTAACATGCCAAATCTTATGTAGAACATAGATCTTACCTCGATTCGTGTTTTCTCCTTCCAAATCGTGCTCTTCCTCTCTTTCTCCACGTAGATCTTCTCTTATAGCTGCAAAACGGTTTAAGTTTCAATAATCTCTCTTAAAGATGTATTTGTAGGCTTTTCTAAAGAAGCCCTAATTCTAATCTACTTCTTAATGACCAAAATACCCATGGTAAACAAAGGGGAACAAATTTCAAAGGGAGGGCAATTTCTGGTATTTACAGGTCTGTTACCTCGTATGTAGTGAATTAATCCTGTGAGGATCCGATCCCCTTGAATGTAGGAGAGCGTTCCCTTTTGTAGGAGATCCTGATATTCCTGGTGCGATGTGACGGCGATATGGAGCCGTGTATATCTTTGGAGAGATCTTCTAGATGTGGCGGAGCCTTGCCAGTCATATTCAGATCTTATTCTTTTTACAAATTTAGCTACTCATAATTCTTGATGTTGCTGCTTTAGAGTTGATATACTTGTAATAGGTTGATATACATTAAAATTCTTCCGCGTTCCTCTCAGAGTAGCACAATGCTCTCCAATACCTTTATCCCTTTGTTTTACGACAAATATTCTAAATACAAATGATAATTGTATGAAATATTCGTATCAAACGGGTACATTTCAAATAGAGAGACCGAAATCTCCTTAGAAGTATCCAAAATATTACATTACTACTGGCATAGGGATCTATAATATTCACAAGGCATGTCAGAATTTGGGCATTATATTATACCCACTCATTATATGACAACGTGCGAAGGCTATATCTATTGTAATATTTTCACTTTTCCCTTCTCAATAAGGAAAACTTGAATAAATTTGGACTACCATAGGTAGTTGGCTCCATTTAATTCAATTGATGTCATTTGAAGTTTAAGAAATTGTAGTGGGCTAAACACACCAGATTTTCCATCGATTTTACTCGTCATTACAGACCTCCAAAAAGGATAAATCAGAAATAACATACTACAGAAAGAACATAGCCCATATGTCTTTGAAGAAGCAAACACTAGCCGATGTACTTTCTTCACCACATAAATCAAACCACAGTCACAATTCACAAATGAAGCACTTGATTCTAAGATGGACATTACATGTATTAGAGTTGATTCCTCCTTCTTGTTGGATCCAATCAATATAGATAAACACTATCTGAAACCACCTTCCATTGCGGTACCTGCACCCTTTGAAGACCCTAGGTTATGTTTTGGTAGCTTAAACTTTGAAATATTAAATCTTAACTGATATCCAGGACAAAAGAAGCAAGATGAAGAGAACTAGAACATGATAAGATTTAAGGTTCTGATACCATGTTACAAATTTAGAAGAGAAGGAACGAACAAAGAGAAGGAATGTAGGAGTAAAGGAATAGAAAGTTCTTGGGGGGAAAAATTTAAACCCCACAACTATTCTATAGTATAAATGCTAAAGAAAAGGTAAATACAAATATGCCACTAATAGTTGATGGACCCCATAAAAAATAATGTAAAACACTCTCAACAACGCACATATTTCTTGCTTATTTTGGTGTTTTTTGTATAGGAATGATCAGACACTTCTTATATTTAGATCTCCTTTATCGTTGTACTTGATCTTGTTGTGTTATTGCGATACATGCCAATAATACTCTTGTCATCTACAGGGGGTGAGATTGTTGGAAAGCAACTTCATCAACAATACATCCATGGTTTTTGGCTTATGCTTAAGAGTATGCATTTATTTTTAAAGTTCTTTTTACTCTGGCATTTTGGTAACTGTGGTTTTTCTGGACTATCTTTGTATTTCCATTCATCACCGACATAGTCTACGTTGTTGTGTGAAGATGGTTCTTGAGGGGATCTGTTTGATGTTTTTTTGTGCTCGATTGTTTCTTTTTAGTCTTTGCTAGAGCACCAAAAGAACCCAAAAAAGCAACTGCAGAAGCACTTCCAGAACTCTCTGGTAAACTTTGCTTTACATTCATTTGGTTTCATATTTAATGAGTTTTGTTTCTTTTTTTCTAATTGTGACACAACAATAATAATTGGTTGCTTACACTTTTTTTTGGGGAGTGATAAATTGACTCCCATATATCTTAAATCGACTCCCCATGTGTCTTTCTCTCTCCTCTGACCCAGAGGAGAGAGAAGGACACATGGGGAGTCGATTTTAAGATATGTGGGAGTTGATTTATCACTGCCCTTTTTATCTATCCTTACAATCATTGTTGTTGAGTATTCCAGTTCTGTTAGTGTATTGGTTTCAACAGAACATGAAATTTTTTTGATCAGTTGACTCGGCACTTGAGAGATTATTTGCAAGGCAAGAAGCGGATGACTCTGGTATGTTTTCATCTCTCTCTCTCTCTCTCTCTCTCTCTCTCTATATATATATATATATATATATATATATATATATATATTGGATGGATTTTTTGTCCCTATGTCGACACGTTTCGACACACGAGTTGGACATGGATTCACGTGGGACACAAACGAATTCCTAACGTTGCCGTATCCCACACGAATCCTTTTTTTTTTGGGGTGGGGGGCAAATCCGACATATCCTTGTTTCTTTTAAAATTCGAATTATGTATATTTTAGCTTTAAAAATGTTTTCTTCATAACTTTTTTTTAATAAAAGCACAACCCGTCTTCTCTTAATAAAAAGGGATAATTACATTTACACCCCCTCTAGTTTCTTACACATCCACTTCAACCCCTATAGTTTAAAAAGTGACAAAGACATCCCCTCTAGTTTCGTTTTGTTTGAGGTTTGCCCCCTCAGTTGAAGGTTCGTCCATAGATTGAAGGGTTAGGATGATCCGATGGAGCTGATTTTTTGGGCACACCCTATCTATGTCAGGACCCATCAAATGAACGCTTTGGATCATCCAAATAATGTGGGCCCATACTCGAATCCAAACACTACCAAACGCTTTGGATTCGGGTATGGGCCCACATTATTTGGATGATCCAAAGCGTTCATTTGATGGGTCCAGACATAGATAGGGTGTGCCCAAAAAATCAGCTCCATCGGATCATCCTAACCCTTCAATCTATGGACGAACCTTCAGCTGATGGGGCAAACCTTAAACAAAACGAAACTAGAGGGGATGTCTTTGTCACTTTTTAAACTATAGGGGTTGAAGTGGATGTGTCAGGAACTAGAGGGAGTGTAAATGTAATTATCCCTAATAAAAAATAGTGACGGCTCTGCCCTCCACCCTCAAATATATATATATATATATATATATATATATATATATTTAAATTAAATTTTTTTTTAATGATTTTAATAAAAAATACCGAATATCATGGAAAGAGCCTTGATACAATTCTAAGATTAGAGAACCACACTGAAAATTATGATTGCATCAATCAAGAACAGTTATCCTCTTTCTCGAAAGCAAAGAATCAATGGCAAATTCCCTTGAGAGCGTACAATCCATATAAACTAGATTTGACAAGTTGACCCATTATCACATGATTTTGCTTTTATCACTCACTAGCTTCACAAATATTGTTGCATCGTTGAAATGTAGATGGTGATTCAAGCTAAGTCGTTTATAGTTTTCAAAATGCTGTGTTGAATAATGTAATGATTTTGGTCTATTAGTTTTTCATTGTAAGCATGCATACTTTTTCCCTTTTGACATAAATTTAGAAGAATATTCTGTGAGGGACTGTCTTTTTACATTGCAGCTTTTAACAGTAAAACCTGGGGAGGATGACTATCTTGACACATCGATTTTATTGAGACAGGCTTCTCCATATATGAAAATCAAGTAACTCTTTTATAACTATATTGGTTATCCATTTATTTGCTTAACTGTTTTCTTTCGTAAGTTTTCATCTTGCCCCCATAATTATGCTGGTTTTCCATTTTTTTATGATTCTAATCTCCCTGACATGTTAGATATCCTACATAGTGGCCGATGGACGTATGCTAAAACAGGAACGAAGCTACTCATGAAATTGATAGGAAAACATGATTTTTTTGTGGACATGGTTTTTTTTTTAGGAAACTTAAGGTTATTTTAAAAAAAATGAGATACATTAGATTCACTTTTGGTGATAAATCATGCTGATTTGTTGAAAACCCTAAGAGTAGGTGGCCTTGTTTTTTATTGTTGTTTCACCAATAATGATGTGTCCATGATTGTGTGTTTTATGTCATGGTTAAGACTTAGAGAGACACACATTATATATTTTTCTTTTCTTTCATTATGTTAACTTTCCTCCCATTTTAAGTGATTCTTGTAGTGTACACACTGGAAGGGATTTTTTTGTTAATTTCCTTGCACAAATTCTGAGCCCATATGTCAACTTGTGTGATACATTATCTAAAGATTTTTATGGCATCAGATCCCTCTTGGAAAGTTTGGACAAGCTACCAGGTAATTGAAAGTGTCTTTCTCAAGATTGGTTGCTTATACCCATTTGCAAGGTTTTAAATCTCAGTTTCGGCCGCCATGGAAACTTAAGCGTTTCAGTTTCGGTTGGAAATTTCAGTAGAAATTATGTAAAATCAAAGTGTTGCTTATACTTGTTGGCAAGGTTTTAAATTTCAGTTTCGGCCGCCATGGAAACATAAACGTTTCGGTTTCGGTTGGAAATTTTGGTTGAAATTATGTAAAATCTAAGAAAAGTAAACATATGCAAACTGTTGAGGAGAATAGAATAGAGGAAAAAGTAAGTTAGGGTGTTGTCACGCCCCAAACCACTTACCATGGCTTAGAACATAACAGCGCCACATACTTGTAAAGTTACCTTCACAAGCATGCAAGGCTAGCAATATACATGACCATGCTCAAAATAACCAGATCCAGTCAAACCATTCAATCATAAAATTATTAAATCCATTAGACAGTATCCATCGCCTCTCAACCCATACTCAAAGAATAAAGCAAATCCAAAATCAACTAATACTCACTAATAAAACTAAATAAGGTAAATGGCTGAATCTTCAATAGTAATCTCCCGTGCCGCTCCAACCTCACGCTGGAATCACGCCTCGGGATTTGAAAATTTCAAATAAGGGTGAGCTAAACGAACTCATATGCTGTAATAAGAACTGTTGAATAATGTATTAGGTTAGTTTAGACATTACTTGTATTAATTACGGGTATTGTAGTCATTGTATGTTGTTGCCCTAGTTTGGGCTTATATATACATCATATTCATGAGGAGCTCCCTAGTGGAGACTCTCCATCCTTCACTCCTCTTCTTCTTCCTCTCTTCTAACCCTAATCTCATTTCTAACATGGTATCAGAGCCAATGGGCTGATCCTTCAAGAAGGAAAGAAGAAGAGTATCTCCCTCCATGCCATCGTCTCTTTCTCTCGTATCTCTCTCGTAACTCGTTTTCCTCTCTTTATCTCTCAATAGTTTCTCCCTCAATTCTTCTCCTCGCTCGTGTCCTTACCTCCTCCTCCTCCTCCTCCCACTGCCCCTCCTCCCTTTCCCCTAACCCCTCCATTCCTTGCTACAGTAATTCACTACAGTAATTGCTACAGTACCGCTACAGTACCTGCTACAATACCCAAATAAAAAAAAAAAAAAAAAACCATTTCTATACCCTAGAAATCTCTCTCTTTCTCTTTCATTTCGTCAAACCCATTTCGTTTTTAACCCATTTTCCCTCTATCGTATATTTCAAAACAAAACAAAAATCATGTTTGTATTACTTGTGTAAACCCATTTTGGGTTCTCCTCCACTCCAAAGCTCTCTTTATTTTCTCTTCTCTATAGCTTTTTTGGCATATGGCCTTTGTCTTTCTCATCTCATCTTCAAGGTGCACCCCAAGTGTTTGATGAAATGTCTCAAAGGAATTTTGTGCCTTGAAAGTGTTCTTTTTGTTTCAAGTTGAAGGCCTTTGGTCTCAACTTGAGGGGGAGTGTTGTCTTGTATTGTTTCTTTTTGTTCTCTTGTGCTTGTCTTGTTGTCTTCTTCTTATCATCTCTTTCTTTCTATTACCTTCTATGTCTTTTATGTAGTTCTTCAAGGCGCGCACCAAGTATTTGATAAAATGTCTAAGAGAGGTGTGGTGCCCTTGTTTGTCATCTTTCCTTTGTCTTCTTCTCTACGGTGCACACCAAGTGTTTGATCAAATGTCCGAAAGCGGTGTAGTGCCTTATTTGTCTTCTTTTCGTTGCAAGTTGAAGGTATTTGACCTTCAACTTAAGGGGGAATGTTTTCATTTAGTTCTTTGTGTCTTTTCTTATTAGTGTTATCCACTTTGTTGTCTTTTCTTGAGGGGGAGTGTTGTTAGTGTTGTCTTTGTCTTCTTGAGGGGGTGTTGTCTTGTTTTTCATGTCTCTTCATGTTGTTCGGTTTTTTGCCTTATCCCTTCATGTTATCTTCTTCCTCCTTTTCCGGGCGATGGCTTCCATATCCATCGTTGGTCGGCTCTCTTACAGGCGACTGTCTTTTCCCGTCGACCTCTACTTTCCAGGCGATGTTTTCCCCATCGTTGGTATGCTCTTTTCAGGCGACGATGTTCATGCCATCGACCTTGTCTCCAGGCGATGATGCCCCCATCGTTGGTTGGTTATCTTCATCTTCTTATCTTCAGGCGACGATGTTCATGCCGTCGACGTTGTCACCAGACGATGGTTTCCCCATCGCTGGTTGCTTATCCTTTTCCTATCTTCTTATCTTTTCAGGTGACGATGTTCATGCCGTTGACCTAGTCTCCAGATGATGGTTTCCCCATCGTTGGTTGGTTATCCTCTTTCTCTCTATCCCTTCTCTCCAGGCAATAGTTTCTCCGTCGACCTTGTCTTCGATGGTTTCCCCATCAGTTGCTATCCTCTTCATTTGGCGTTGTACTGCTTCGCCAATGTTCGTTGTGGGCACCTTTGGCGTGCCTCTTTTGCTTGCTGAATTGTAGCTGTTCTTGCCATGGCGCCTCCATTGCCCTCGATATGCGGATATGTTCGTCGTGCTCTCATTCAAGGAGAGGCCCTATTTGATCGCTCTCGTTGTTGTGCTACTTCAGGGGAGCGACTCTTTTGATGGACATTGATCTCGATGCTGTTCATGGTGGCCTTTGTTTTTTTGTTTATGTTTTTCATTATGTATGTACCACACCAGCTTGAGGATGAGTGTTATATCAAGCTGGATGTGCATGAGCTTCTTGTACTTTTTTAGTTGTTGATGTAGTTCTTTGTAGCAAGCTGGAGCTTCATAGTATATACACTCCAGCTTGAGGGGGAGTGTTGAATAATGTATTAGGTTAGTTTAGACATTACTTGTATTAATTAGGGGTATTGTAGTCATTGTATGTTGTTGCCCTAGTTTGGGTCTATATATACATCAAATTCATGAGGAGCTCCCTAGTGGAGACTGTCCATCCTTCACTCCTCTTCTTCTTCCTCTCTAACCAACCCTAATCTCATTTCTAACAAGAACTACGTTTACAGATATCGCATCAAAGGCAACAATAGTCAATGGGCAATGGGGCATTCAATAGTGATATTAAATAGTAATTCAATGAGGCATCAAATTCGGAAATAAGGCTAGCATTCAAAATTCGGTATTCAATCTCGGTGTCGATTTCTATAATTCAGAATTTCTTGGGACATTGATATTGTCTATGATAGATAGTAAATGTGCACTGGCCAGTGGTATTTAAGTGCCAAATATATTTTGCATTCCCAAGTGGCTAAGGGTCGAGATAAACTAGCTTCCCAAGAAAATCTGATTCGGTAAATTCAAATTCAATAGATGTTCAATATTCGATTATGTATGAATCAAAGGATCAACAAAAGGTTATTTCTTATTTAATAGAATTCAGCAAGATTCCACAGTTCGATAGGGTTGTAGGCATCAATAATCTGAGATGGCTATCAAAATTGATGAAGTTATACAAACAAACATTGGTAACAACAAAGAGGGTTTAGGACTAACCCATCAGAATAGTCCTTTATTACTCACCTCGAATTCGAATTTCAAAGAACGATCCAAAGTATCGCTTCAATCCCCTACAATCCATATACATATACAATTCATCATCAATAATCAATCTAAATAGAGTTCAAATCAATCTTAGTCAATAAAGGGTGTCATAAGGGTGAAATCTCATTCATAAGGGTCCCACAAGTAAGCCCAAACATCAATCACAGAGTCCCAAAACTCCCCATAAAATCTTTGAAATTTGCCGGGTTCGGAATTCCGAATGGGGTCTTCGGGCGTCCGAACAACCTCCTTCGGGCGTCCGAGGGTCCCCTTCGGGCGTCTCTGAGAAGGAACTCGAGAGACACCCCTTTCTGTTACCTCCTTTGGGTGCCCGGCTCGGATGTCCTATCAACCCTTTGGACGTCCGAACACCCTCTTTCGAGCATCCGAAGCTTGGAACTGGGTTTTTCTCCGAATTTTCAGATTTCGCCCGATTTTCCAAAAAAGAAATCATAAATTCATATCTTCTTTATTCAGACTCTGATTTACGCGTGGTTGGATCTGATGGACTCGTATCGACTAGAGGAATCCATCTAACCCAATTTCGCGTTCCGAATTTCCCAAATCTAATTATCAAAATTAATCTAATCTTTTTGGGCATAGTTTCTAAACCTAACTTTAGAGTTTCATAATCAAATTTCTATTCGCTTGGGGATCCATGAATTCCTCTTAGATTATAATATACAATCCCAACATCTCAATCTTATTTTGAATCCCTCGAGTCCTTGTTTTAGTTTTTTTAAAGTAAACCTACGAATTATAAATGTGGGTTTAATTCTTACCTCGATTCGCGTCTCCTATTTCTTGGCCTCGATCTCTGTCTTCTTCGATTCGCTTCTCTCTTTTCTAGGGCTGCAGAAACGATTAGGGTTGAGTTATGTTTTGCAGAACCCTAAAGGACGTATCTATAGTTTTCAACTAAAAATCCTAACCCTAATAGAACTTCGAAAGACAAAAACGCTGTCCCTTTTCAAGGGTGGACAAAATTTTAAGTAGGGGTGTTTTTTGGATAAAAATTTCTGGTGTTCACATTCTACCCCCTTACAAAAATTTCATCCTCAAAATTTAATTCAAGATGTACCTGAGTCATCAAACAGAAACAGATATTTGTCTTTCATTTTCTCCTCCAATTCCCAGGTGGCCTCACGTTCTGAGTGATTCTGCCACTGTACTCTGACATAATGAATGGTACGTGCCTGAGAACTTGGTCCTTGCGATCTGCTATTCGGATGGGTCGCTCTTCGAAAGACATATCTTCTCGCAGTTGCACAATTGGTACCTCGACAATGTGGTTCGGATATGGCACGTACTTCCGCAACATGGATACGTGGAACATATTGTGAACATTTTCCAATGCCGGTGGGAAGGCTAATCTATAGGCCACCGCTCCCACTTTATCCAGAATTTCATAAGGTCCAATGACCTCGAACTTAGCTTTCCTTGGATTCCAAATCGCATCACCCCTCTAGTAGGTGACACTTTTAAAAATACTTTGTCTCCAGTTTGAAATGCCGACTCTCTTCTTCTAACATTAGCATAGCTTTTCTGTCGGTTCTGAACGATCTAAAGGTGTTCTCGAATTATTCAAATTTTCTCTTCTACTTGCTGAACTGATCCGGGATCTGAAATTTCCCTTTCACCCACATCATCCCATCATATAGGTAATATGCATTTTCTTCCATACAAGGCTTCAAATGGTGCCATTTGTATACTAACTTGGTAACTGTTGTTATTCGAAAATTCTACCAAGGGTAAATGGAGATCCAAAGAACCTTTCATATCCAAGCCACACGCTCGAAGCATATCTTCTAGAATTTGAATTGTCCTTTCTGACTGTCCATCTGTCTGAGAGTGAAACGTCGTACTGAAGTTAGTGAGGTTCCCATTGCCTTGTGTAAGCTTCCCCAAAATTGAGATACGAAGCGACTATATCTATCTGACACGATGGATACATGTGTTCCATGCAACTTCACAATTTCCTCAACATATAATTTGGCTAACTCCTCAAGGGTCGTGTCGGTCTTAATAGGTTGGAAGTGTGTTGACTTAGTCAGTCTATCAACAATTACCCATATTGTGTCATTGCCCCTTTTTGTCTTTAGAAGTCCAGACACAACGTCCATGGTAATCCTTTCCCATTTCCACTCCGGAATGAGCAAAGGCTTCAATGTCCCAGCTGGTCTCTGATGTTCCCCTTTTGCTTGCTGACAGGTCAAGCACTGGGATACGTACATGGCTATCTCTCGCTTCATGTTGTTCCACCAGAAGTTCCTTTTCAGATCTCGATACATATTAGTACTTCCCGGATGAATTGAATATCTTGAACTGTGAGCTTCTTTCAAGATTATCAACTTCAATTCAGAATTGTCTGGTACACAAATCCGACTACCAAATCAAAGAGAGCCATCATCATGAATCTGGAATTTTAACTTCACTTCGATTTCCAACCCATCTCTAATTTTCTACAATTGAGGATCATCCTTTTGAGCAGTTGTAATTCTTTCCAGTAATGTAGGTTGCACTTGAAGAGCAGAAATGAGTGCAAGCCTATCATAGCAAGAGACTTCAATCTCTGATTGTCTCAAATCTTCTAGGATGTGTGGCGGTGAAGTGATAAGGGTTGCCACATTCCCAGAGGATTTTCTGCTTAAGGCATCTGCCACAACATTAGCTTTCCCTGGATGGTAGCTAATGGGCAAATCATAGTCTTTCAGAAGTTCCAACCATCTACGCTGCCTCATATTCAATTCCTTCTGAGTGAACAAATACTTCAAACTCTTGTGGTCTGTGAAGATCTCACAAGTTTCACCATAGAGGTAATGCCTCTAAATTTTCAATGCAAAAACAACCACTGCTAGTTCCAAATCATGGGTGGGATAATTTTCTTCATAAGGTCTAAGCTCTCATGAGGCATAAGCAACAACTTTACCATCTTGCATTAATACACATCCCAACCCCTTCTTAGAGGCATCACTATACACCTTAAATCTCTTGCCACTAACTGGTAGGTTAAGAAATAGGTGCTGACACTAACCGATGTTATAACTCCTGTAAACTCTTTCCACGTTCATCTGTCCATGAAAAGCGAACTTCCTTTCGGGCCAGTTGGGTTAGAGGGGCAGCTAGGCGAGAAAGGTCTTCTACAAATCTTCTATAATATCCTGCTAGCCCTAGAAACTTCTAACTTTAGCTACATTATTTGGTCTTTCCCATTGTACCACTGCTTCTATCTTCTTTGGATGAACAGTAACACCATCTTTTGATACTATATGTCCTAGATATGATATAGTGTCCAACCAAAATTCACACTTCTTTAGTTTGCTAAACAATTTCTCCTACCTCAACACTTGCAACACAAGTTTTAAATGATGCTCGTGTTCCTCCTGACTTTTGGAATACACCAAAATGTCATCTATGAATACCACAACATATTTATCCAAGAAGGGTCTAAATACTGGGTTCATCAAATCCATGAACGTTGTTGGGGCGTTTGTCAAACCGAAAGGCATTATGAGGAATTCATAATGCCCATACCGAGTACGAAACGCCATCTTAGGTACATCATTTGACTTTATTTTCAATTGTTGATATCCTGATCGTAAATCTATCTTGGAGAACACACAAGCTCCCTGAAGCTGATCAAATAGGTCATCTATTTGGAGTAAGGGGTACTTGTTTTTCATAGTTATTCGGTTCAGTTTTTGATAGTCAATGCAGAGTCTCATACTCCCGTCCTTTTTTACGAATAAGAAAGGAGCACCCCACGGAGACACACCAGGTCTAATAAAACCCTTTTCAAGCAATTCTTCTAACTGTTCTTTTAATTCCTTCATCTCGGTTAGGGCCATATGATAAGGGGCTTTAGATATTGGGGATGTACCCGGTGCCAAATCAATAGAAAACTCTAGTTCTCTATCAAGAGGTAGATCAGAGAGGACTTCTAGGAAGACACTAGAAAACTCTCTAACTATAGGTATATCTTCAATTCTCAGATCCTCACTTGAGGTTTCAATTACAGCCGCCAAATAAGCTTCACACCCTTGCCTTAACAAATGACCCACATGCAAAGCAGACACAAATTTGGGAGTAGGTCTTGCACCTCTCCCTTCAAAATTGAACTTTTCCTCACCAGGAATCTGAAAGACAACAGTCTTTTCACGACATTTTACTGTAGCATAATGGGAGGACAACTAGTCCATCCCTAAGATCACAACAAAGTCATGCATCGGCTGCAAGACTATCATTCGGCCAATAATTCTCTTTCTCTTATTCTTATTGGACACATTCTACATATTTTATTTGACACCAAACTTCCTCCAACAGAAGTACTCGCACTCAACTCGGATCCCATAGGCATACTAATAATATCATGCATGTCAACATATCTAGCTGAAATAAAGGAATGGGTGGCACCAGAATCAAATAAAACATCAGCAAAAGAGGAAGAAACATGTAAAATAGCTGCGACCACGGTTCCAGCCTCCTGCATCCTGTTCTGTAAGGGTAAACAAACGAGCCGGGCCTCGCTGTCCACCTGTCCTCTGCCCGGTAGAAGGTGCGGGTACGGGTCGGCTCTGGATGGTCTGAGTTGGCTGCGTCGGTGCTCTCGTAGTTTGTGGCCCATGAGCTGTCTGAGCCTCTTTAGCAGGAACCGGACACTGTGCAATCTTGTGGCCTTTCACACCACATCTAAAGCAAGCCCCAAGATTCCACCTACATTGGGCATCTGCATGAGCACCACCACAACGGGTGCACTTTGGTTTGTAGTTCTGATTTATTTTTGAGTTAGCACGACGTGCTCCAAAGTTTCCTTGCTTCTTAGTTCTTGCACCAGTTCCTGAAGGTGCAACTTGACCACCAAAGGGTCGATTTTGTGATGCCAACCCACTATTCTGAGTATTCTGTTTGCCATTTCTGTAGAAATTTTTCCTTTGATTCTTTATAGATCATTGGTCTTCAAAACGGGGTCCTGTAATCCCCTTCCGAATTTATAAGGCAAGTCCCTGTTCAAACTTATTTATCTTAATGGCCTCAGTAGGGACAAGATTAGGAACATATCTTGACAGTCTGTCAAATTCAATCTCATGCTTTTCCACTGTCCTTTCACCTTGAGTTGGTTGAATGGAGTCCCTTTGCATCTGATAAAGCGTACTGTGAGGGAAATATCTATCAAGAAAGTCTACCATGAAATCTGCCTAAGTATAGGGCTCCTCTATGTCTTCATTCAGCTGTATTATCCCATCCCACCAGTGAAGGGCATTTCCTTCCAACATGTACTCAGCATATCTACTCTTCTCTGCATCTCTAGCACAATTCATAGCCCTAAAAGCCTTCTCGACTCCTGAGAGCCAAATCTCAGCATCCTGCACATTCGTTGTACCCGTAAAGATCATGGGTGCCAGTCTCATAAACTCAGTGATCCCTTGTGTCTGGTGGGGGCGATCATTTGCAGGTTGCTGTTGCTGAACAGGCGGTGGTTGTTGTTGTCCCGGGCGGTCTATCAATCCCACCACGACACGCATGAAGTTCCGAACCTCTCCTTGTTCAATGTTAAGGTTTTCTCCCTGATGGTTTGCAGCTTGATTCACCACTGGTGGTGGATCTTGAGTTCTCTGATGCTGCTGCTCATTCCTTTGCCCTTGTTGAGGATTTCTGTTGTGGATTTTGAACTCCTTGATCCTGATTTCCTACTGGTGGCTGCTGAACATTCAGTTGTTCATTCTGCTGAGGGTGTTGTGCCTGATTAATCTGAGGTCCTTCTTGAACTAGGTCATTCACATTGCCACCATGTTCTGCCATCCATTAGAGAGCTCGAGTGCAAGTTCCTCACCTCCTGAAGCTCCTAGATCCGACGCGAAATCCTCTAGTGTCTTGAATTGTCATCCTATATCCAATAAGATAATTCTGATTAGAAAATATTCTATATGTTCAATGTTCACTATATGTCAAACAAATCTAATTAGGGGTGCAACTTGGATCGGGCTCAACCTGAACCCGACGGGTTCAACCCGATTTTGGCTAGGGTCGGGTTGGCATTTTCTCGGGTTGGGTTGGGTTAGGATTGGGAAAAGCCAACCCGATTTAAATTCGGGTTGGATTAGGGTTGAGGCCTTGGCAACCCGACCCGACTCGAACCCGACCTTCGTCCTCTAATTTATCGTTATTTTCTCGGGATTATGTTTTTCTTTCTTGTATTTTTCCATTTGGTTGTAGATGAACCCGACTCAACCCGAACCCAACCCGAATCAACCCGACCCAATTTGGAGGCTGGTACTAGGCTCGGGTTGGGTCGGGTTAGGGTTGACCATCCTCAACCCAAGGCTCGGGTCGAGTTAGGGTTGAGGATTTCTATCTCGGGTTGGGTTAGGGTTGCCCTCAACCCGACCCAACCCGACCCGAGTTGCACCCCTAAATCTAATCCTCCCATGGAGTTCTAATCTATTCTTCTTGTTGCTTTTTATCCTGCCTCTCAGGCATCCCCAAGTGCACCAAAGTCTGTGAGAAGGTTCTTGTCTTGTGACAAACTCGTGTTATCCAAGAGTACCCGGTACACACGAGTTCATCAAGCGCTTTCTAAGTTGCTCCTTGACCACCCAATCTCACTCTTATGATCTTATGCAATTTCACCTAGGACCTAAAGCCCAGGCTCTGATACCCCTTTTCTGTCACGCCCCAAACCACTTACCATGGCTTAGAACATAACAATGCCGCATACATGTAAAGTTGCCTTCACAAGCATGTAAGGTTAACAATATACAGGACCATGCTCAAAATAACTAAATCCAGTCAAACATTCAATTATAAAATTATTAAATCCATTGCAGTCAATATCCATCACCTCTCAACCCATACTAAAAGAATAAAGAAAATCCAAAATCAACTAATACTCACTAATAAAACTAAATAAGGTAAATGACTGAATCTTCAATAGTAATCTCCAGTGCCGCCAACCTCACATTGGAATCACGCCTCGGGATCTGAAAATGTTAAATAAGGGTGAGCTAAATGCGCTCATGTGATGTAATAAGAACTACGCTAACAGATACGGCATCAAAGGCAACAATAGTCAATGGGCAATAGGGCATTTAATGATGATATTTGTTGAATAATGTATTAGGGGTGGTTTACTCATTACTAGTAGATTAGGGGTATTCTAGTCGTTGTACATTGTTTTCCTAGTTTGGGCCTATATATACATCATATTCATGAGGAGCTCTCTAGTGGAGACTTTCCATCCTCGTAAGCTCACCATGAAGAAATTCATTCTTGACATCTAGCTGGTGTAGGGGCCACCCTTAGTCCACGACAAGAGAGATGAGAACTCTAACAGAGGGAATCATGGCCAAAGGGGAGAATGTCTCTGCATATTCAACGCCAAAGGTTTGTGTATAACCTTTAGCAACCAGGCGCACCTTACTACGCTCAACAAACCCGTCAGGTAAGTGTTTGCCGACATAGACCCATTTGCAACCTACGGGCCGAGCTCCAAGAGGAAGGGGAACCAAATCTCATGTCTGATTGGCCTGAAGGGCCTCCATCTCAAGATCCATAGCTGCACGACAACCAGGATGATCAAGAGCCTCTGGTAATGACTGCGGCAAAGAGACAAAAGACAAAGAAGACACAAAACTTCGAAACGTAGGAGTAAGAGAGACATAAGAAACAACTGATGAAATATGATGAGCAGTACTATGAGAACGAGTACGAGAAGCAATGGGAGAATCTGTAGGAACACTGGGAGGGGAAAGGGTAGATACCTGAGAGGCAGGCGTCGTGATCTCCGATTGGGAGGGCGATGGCGCAAGTGCAGAGTGAGACGTGGCAGATTTGAGCCGGCACTAATGTGTCTTCTTAGTAGCTAGAGGAGGAGCCTCAGGAACTTGTACTGAAGATGGGGGCTCACAGACATGAACCACCTCGGGCACCTGTACAGTGGGAGGGAGGGACTACATAATCTGGAAGCACGGGAACAGGAAGAGGAATGTTTGGCTCAAGAACAGTGGGAGGACTCTCCTGAGGTGTGTGGAAGTAAGATTCAGACTTAAAAAGGTAACATTGGTAGAAACAAAGGACCTACGCAGACGAGGAATGTAACACCTATAGCCCTTATGAGTCCTAGAATAAC
The DNA here is from genome assembly GCF_043159265.1 of Tasmannia lanceolata. Taxonomy (NCBI): domain Eukaryota; kingdom Viridiplantae; phylum Streptophyta; class Magnoliopsida; order Canellales; family Winteraceae; genus Tasmannia; species Tasmannia lanceolata. The sequence continues at coordinate 5,089,883 of NW_027518688.1, read as the reverse complement.
CGAGAAAGATAGACAGTTTGGACCGAGGATCCAATTTATCTAAGCCAAGGCCAAGATTGTGAACAAAACACACACAACCAAAGATCTGAGGAGTGAGAGGAAATGGGTCATGCTGGGGGTGTAACACAGCAAAGGGGGAAGTGCCATCAAGAACTGAGGAAGGAAGCCAATTTGCAAGGAAGCATATAGTAAGGATGGCATCACCCCAATAGATCTTAGGAACTTGCATTTGAATGAGAAGGGTGCGAGCTCCATCCAATAAAGACCGCATCTTCCACTCAGCCACATTGTTTTGTTGGGAGGTGTGAGCACATGAAGATTGGTGGAGGATGCCACGAGTAGAGAGGAAATCATGAAAGCCATTCCAAGTGGAAAAGTACTCGCGACCATTATCAGTACGCAAACATTTGATGGTGCACGCAAATTGATTCGTAACCTCAACATGAAAAGTGCGCAAAGCAGAGAAAACCTCAGTATGATATTTAAATAGAGCTAAGTCATACGAGAAAAGTCATCATTAATGACAATAAAATATCTATATCCAAAAAGAGAGGTAGTCCTCGTAGGATCCCATACATCTGAGTGCACTAAATCAAAAGGGTGCGAGACCCGACTAACAGGCCTAGGGGCGAATGCCACATGATGGTGTTTACCAAGTTCACGGGCCTCGCACTGAAAAGGCTGAAGAGAGGTAGTAACAACAGATGTCTGCCGTAGACGCTCAAGACAAGGATGACCAAGGTGACAGTGCCACTGATAGGCGTCGATGAAGCTGTGCAAAATGGTGCTAGAAGGCCCACAATCCAGATGATAAAGCCCATCCACCTCACGGCCTGAGTCCTGGAACAAACAATAAGAGGGATAGAATGAGACAGAGCAGTGAAGGTGTCTTGTAAGTTGACCAACATAAAGTAAACTAAATGGGGACTTAGGAACACATAGGACAGATGATAAAGTAAGGCCAGGGTGGGGAGAGGCACTCCCAATACCAGAGATGGGAGTAGTAATCCCATCAGCAAGAGTAATAGACTGAGAGGAATGGGGCAAAACGAACTATGGGAAGTGATCGAACTAGCTTGTTCACATTCTCTTCATTTGAATAGACTTTACCTAATCCTTCCAACTCATTGACAATGTTAGTAAAACGAGTATACATTTCGAAAATTGTTTCATCATTTTTCATTTTGAAAGCTTCAAAGTCACTAACAAGAAGATTTACTTTTGTCTTTTTAACTTGAGTGGTTCCCTCGTGAGTAGTTTTGAGGGTAGTCTAAATTTCTTTGGCCGATTTACAAGTAGAGACGCGATTGAACTCCTCGGGGGAGATGACGCACAAAAATTGTGTTTACTCCTTTGGCGTTTAAGGCGGCTCTCTTCTTTTGAGCGGTCGTCCACTCACTTCTTTCGGTGGTTGGATGAATATATCCATCTTCAATTAGTTCCCACATCTCATAGTCGTGTGATTGAAGAAAAAAGGTCATTCTAGTTTTCCAATATCCATAGTTTGTGCCATTAAAATAAGGTGGTCTAGTTACGGATTGTCCTTCGACATTTCCTTTAGGGGTTGGCATGATCTTTTACTCTTGTAAGATTTTGAAAAATCAAAATCTTATTTGTTGCTTTGAAACCCTTATTTTAAAAGATTCTACCAATTACTATAGAGCTATATATCATGCACTTGTAAAGAAGAGAGTTTAAGATATTACCAAGAGAGTTGAGAGATGAAAGAGAGTAGAAAGCACACCACAATGAACACGAGGATTTATAGTGGTTCGGTCTTCTCAAAAGACCTACTCCACTCTTCCAAGTTTGTCGTCCTTGGGTTTCTTCACTATCCGGACACCACACCACGGCCGGGTCCGAGGCCTCCTTACTAACACCGAGTCTTTAAACTCTCCACGGGTCACAACCCTTCTTTACAATGGTAGAATGAAATAAAAGCTCACAAGCCTCTTGTTTAGGCAAACACAAAGTACAAGCTCAACCAATAACTCTTGTCTCACTCAAAATACAAACCCCAATAAATCTCTCTTGGAGGAATGAATGTAATGGCACTAAAGAGAGATAAATGCAAGTTATTCTCACAATAAATGGCAAGAAGAGAGTAGGTGAGAGTTTTGGGTTTTGAAAATGGTGGCTTAGACTTTTCAAGAGCACAAGAGTCCCTTAGGGTTTTCAAAATGATGCATATATAGGTAAGAGAGCATAAAACCCTAATTTTTTGTCTTTCAGGGCGTCGCGGACGAAGTCCCGACGACCGACAAATATAGCCATTTGAAATTCAAAGCGCGCGCCAAAGTCTATCCACGGACGTCCGCAATATCCCGGACGACCGCCATATTCTCAGTTATTTTAGTGAAACCCTCAGGTTTCAGACGGACGTCCGCCAATATCCCGAACGACCGCAATTTTCTCAGTTATTTTGTTCAAACCCTCAGGTTTCAGACGGACGTCCGCCAAATATCCCGGACGTCCGTAATTTCCTCAGTTATCCAGTTTTAAATACTCGGGTTTCAGACGGACGTCCGCCAGAACCCCAGACGTCCGTAATTTCTCTGGATACTTTAATTCATAATTCTTGAGGAAATTTTCTACGGACTTGAGTCCACTATATGGAGTGTGATTCCTAGAATGTCTTAGCTCATTTTAAACCTCCCTAAGTGTCAAGAAGACTCAAACAACCAAGAGGGACTCTACATTCTAAACTACATGTACAATGTCTTCTCTTCTGGGCTTCTTGAGTCTTCGGTCTTCGATTGGCTTCGATTGTCTTCGGAGATTATGTGCGTCGAGGTTCGACTGATCGCTTGTAGTGTCCAAATCGTCTTGCTTGACTGCGATGTACTGAACCTGTTCATTTCATAGGCAATCGACATTGACGTGATCAATCAATATGGGTTTGGTTCCAATCAAAACGTTGGTGATCGATAGCCTTCCGGCTTACACATATTTATCCTTACGTAACGTATGAGCTACATATTGTTGGAACCGGCTTTGTATGAGCTAGTGACTCATGTTGTTATAATTCCGTGCACTTCATAGAAGGTATCATCAATGATTGTTCTGAAATGAACTCTTGATTCTATGCAACTTGTGGAGTCTCCAACGCTAGAGAATGTGCATGGAAATTTTGGTGAATATGATCCACGCGAACTAGGTGGGACAACAACTCCTCAAATTTGGGATTTAAGCCTTTGAACAACTCAGCTATTCATTTGGGACTGCATCTAGACGACTAGTTTATAACCCTAGCTCTGATACCAATTCTGATGCAGTACGATTGAAGGAAGGACTGATACTTCACTCTAATACCAAGCTGATGTAGGATTGATCTATGGAAGGGATGTTAGAGGTGAAAAGGATTGGTAAAAATTTGGGTTTTGGATCTTAAAATTTGTGATTGGATTGGAAAGTATTTTTACTAGGTTTAGGGTTTATTTAGAAGTATACAGAATGTGCAGACTTATGCCGGGAAGGTTCATGCAAGGGGTTTTTGTCAGAATAAGGGGCATAGTGATCAAAGTATAATATATGCGATCAAGAACTGAAATTAAAGAGGATTAACGCAATAAACTATTGAGAAAGATCTGGCCTGGAGTCACTTCAGATTTTTCCTAGAAATCACAACCTGGCTTTCAAAGATTCTCACCTTGAAGAAGGTTGTGTTCGAACCCCACTAGCAATCTTGAGGCATTGCACTAAGGGAACCCTAGGCTTCACAACTTAGGAGGAGTCACTTCAGATTTTTCGTAGAAATCACACCCTGGTTTTCAAAGCTTCGCACCTTGAAGAAGGTTGTGTTAGAACCCCCACCAGCAATCCTGAGGCATCGCACTAAGGGAACCCTAGGCATCACAACTTAGGAAAGTAGACTTCACAGCCATGATTTACAAGAAAGCAAGAAAACTGATTTTCATTCATCCATCCATAGCATCCAACATTCCATTATCCTTCATTTTACCATCATTATTGTTAGAAGTGTATATGTGCCTAAGGGCACTTTGGTCCTTGTACTCTTTTACCTTTTATATAAATACATAAGTGAGGGGAAGCTAATCTCCAACTCACTCTTTCTTCTCACTCTCTTCTCTTCTCTCCTCTCTCAACATGGTATCAGAGCCCTAGGGTTGTGGTGCCCTAGGGACCACCCTCCTCACCTCCTTGCTTCTTATTCTCATCCCACTACCCCTCTCTCTATGCTAAACCCTAACCCACTCCCACGTCTCCCACTCTCTCGTCAGCCTCTCCCACTATCCTCCTCCCTCGCCTCCCTTCCCCACACCTAGCTGACCCCCTCCCAGCCACTTCCAGCCCCACGCGAATGAAAGAAATGATTGTAGTGTAGCTTGTTAACCAGCGCTTAACTGAGATCACATAATTTAGTTAGCCAACCAACCCAACCCCAGTTCAGAGTAAGGGTAAGGAGTTCTCTTTTTTCCCTTAAGGAAAGATTTCAAACTCCCCCTATTAGTAAGGGGGCCCATTACTCCTTCTTGGGTCTCTAAATCCTTCTCTTACATGGCCTAAATTATCTTAAATCCCTTTTTATTCCTTCCCAAGGCTCCGATCTCCTTTGATTATTTCTCTTCTCCTTATTGGTCGCTGCACCTTGTCTACCTCTGCTATCGGCCCTCTTCGGAGCTACGGTATGGTTTCTGGACACGTCTTGTGGTTCTCTTTTCTCTTATTTCTTTGCCGTTGTGATGGTTGAGAGTCCTTCTCTCTCTGTTTTCGTGGATCCTCCTATCATCATCCACCTTCGGCATCCTCATCTAGTTAATCTTCTTTTGTGGAGACATCTTTCCCATAGATGGCTACGGTCAAGCTCGACGGGTCCAATTATTTGATTGGTGTATGGCCGTTGAGACCTATGTCCTTGCTTG